>NW_026535876.1:0-1200000 GCF_028551555.1 Melozone crissalis | reverse complement strand
TCCTTGTGTACAGCTATGGGTTTGTTCACACAGCTTCTCCTTCCCTTTTCTGCCTAGGCTTTCTCACCTGCAGTTTTCAGTAGAAAAGCAACAAACCTTTGAAAGGCTAAACCTCAACATAACTGTGACCCTCAATCAATACTTCCTTCTTCCAATTTCTCAAGATCTCTTTGTCCTGGGCACTCAATATGGCTTTTTCCCTCAAAGTTCTTTGGCTGTCTTGAATGCTTACAGTGTAAAAGGTAATCCCTGATCTATTTTCAACTCCCTGCTCAGATGCAGACTGCTGGAAGGGAGCTAGGACTGGTACTGGAGACCTGGCAGCTTGTCCAGGAAGCAAAATTTTTGAAATAATGGTAATGTGGAGAAGCATGCAAGTCCAGGTGGTGAACTCAAATATGCAAGTACTTGCAGTTTCCTGACAGGACTTTACAGTTCAAGGGTATGGTCTCTTCTTATTTCTGTCCCTTAATGCTCAATCCTTGCCACATTTCTTCAACTTCTTTTGCATTGTCATCTTCCGTGTTTTCTTCCTCTCTTCTTCTCTCTGTGACTTTCTATGCAGGATGGATAACCTGTCATACACTGTCAGCTTGCTCAGTGACCGAGTAGTCATATGATGGTGTAGAAATTGTAGGCGCACAGTAGGCAAACCTGTCATGCTCCTGTGTGCCCTCTGCAGGCAGACCTGCTTCCCAAACCTTCAGTCAGACTTGGAAAAAAGGCTTGTCACCACTACTTTGTTGTGGTTTATGCATTTATGAAGAAACACTTCCATCTCAGCCCGCTTAAGCCACTGCAGAGCAGGAGTTGTTGCTTTGGTAGCAGATGTGCTGTCAGGGTCCTTACAGCTCTACAAGATGTGCCTCTCCTAGAACAGATTTTTGCATTTTTGTACAATAAAAGCTATGTTTTAAATCACACCAGTGTAAGTCATTCACTCCTCTAGATGTGTTTTCAGACAGAGATATTTATATATATGCCTAGTGAATGGCCTCCTGGGCAGCAGGAACAAATGAGGAAGGAAACTGGGCTGATAAAACATGCTTCTGCTTCAAGAAAAACCCCCCAGTCTTCCCTTTCCAGAGAAGGCTATAAACCTTTTCTTGATTGGCCTAAAGGGGATAAACAAGTCCCTCCATGTCCTGATCTTTTACTAATCTCAAATTATTTAGAAAAGTTTTAATTTTTTTTTTTTTTTTGGTGGGGGGGTGGTGGTGTTCAGGTCTGCACTTCAGACCTGTTCTCCCAGCAGCCAGGGACCTACAGCTGCTGTGGGTGGGGCAGGTGCTCAGGCAATTACCAACAGGTGCTTGGTAATTGCTAACAGCAGTTGAGCTGAGAAGTTGGCTTGTGCCTGGCTGAGAGCTTGACGACTGAGGTGAGAGAAGGGATAGGGAGTGGAGTGGAAAATATTAGTTACACAAGCCAATCTGAGGTGTAGGTGGGATTTAACTGGATTAGGTACTGCATTTCATGGTCTTAATCACAATTTATGAAGAACTGAACATTTAACTATGAGATAGGACTATGTAGTTGTTATTCTAGATGCTGCATTTACGAATATGTAATGTAGTTTCTTTGTATTTTGCTCAGAAGCTGTCTCAAAAACATTGAAGTCCAACTAAAGTCTTCATAAACACACGTTAATAGCTTACTTTTTGTTAAAAACAGAAGCTGAAAGGGCCAATGGCTCTTGCATTCAGTAATTCACACATTTTAAAAGAAGTGGCTCTCTCCTCTTCCTGTGGCTAGCTTGTCTCTTCGGGCTAGAAAACATTTCTGGGAGCATTTCCTTGCTGCTCCTATATCTCTATGCCCTTGGAATCTGATGCTAATACTGTATTTTTCTAAAATTAGAAAATTTTAAATTTCTGTAGGCCCTTTCATTTTGTAATTTGCACCTGTCACTCGGGGCAGGGGGAGGGGGGAAAGTCTGATAAGTTTTTTTTCTTGTAGGCCTCTCAAATTGCAGCCCATTGCATTTAGCTGCAAAATCCTAGGTCATGCTAAGGGGATGCCTGAAATGGACACTGGTAGAGGGTAAAAAAAATTGCCTGATATAGATGCTATCAACTATTTTTAGTTCCTGACAGTCCAGTATTTCCCTTACCTAAGGGATACCTGTTAATATTTCTTCCTCTTTTTCTTGAAGCTCTCAGTTCTGTGATGACTGAGAAACAAAAATACAAAGTAAGGGTGTGCAGAGTAGGTGGACTTTATGAGAATTAGGGGGCAATTTGACTATACACTGATCGGTATGATTGCCTTCTTCTGTGAGATTGTAGTGATGTTGTAATATATGTTGGGAAATAATTCATGCTATAAAAGCATGTATTTCATAAAGATTGCAAAATCCAAACAAGTCTCTGACCACAAGCAGCCTGAGAGGCAGGCGTCTATTCAAATTCCGAAATTCCTGAAGGTGGCCAGATAACGATCGGCACTTTAGCCCAAGAATAGACACACCCAGTGCGATGATCACCATTATCCCAAGACATGTCATGTCATCGGAAGACGCTTGAGAGTGATCATTACCCTGTTGATAACATCGATCAAGATAGTCAGTCGCCAGAAAGATACGTGTGAATACGTGACTTCCCTGAATCCGATCAGTGCTGGCTATCAACAAGGAAATGGCGATTGTCCAGCTCTGCACAGTGAAAGAACCAACTATGAATATGCAGAGTTACAAAAGAAACTGGGACTTCTTTGCTCAGGCATAATAAACTGTATAAAGCATCCCTGCAAGAAGCGGCTCTCGTGAATGGTGGAGGGTCCGATGCAATAGAGGTGGGATCCAGGTTCACCCCGCACCAACCCTGGGCTCGACACTGTCTCTTTGGCTGTGGTGGTTTTGAAGACCATGTTTTAATAGCAGAAAAAGATAAAGAAATCTTTTCAGATTTTTTATAATTTGGCTTTCGATTGATCATTCATAACAGTTCCATATAGATGATTCCACATTTGGTGTCTTGGTGCGTAAATCAAGAGCACAATCAGTTCATGATAAGCACCAGTACAAGCTGGAATTCCCAGAGCAGCCAACTGAAAGAATCTGAAAAGAAGAAATGCAGGAAATGCCTTGGTAAACCTTGCCTGGAAGATGGGTGATTTTTTTTCAGTAATCTATAATCCATTCCCTTGGCCTTTGGCTTTCTTAACAAGGCCATTTGCATCCCAGATTCCCCATGAAGTGCGAAGCCTGAGCTTGTGGAAGTGGCTGAAAGATTCCCTGTTTCTCTGCAGGGACATTCAACTGGAACAGGAGCCGGAGCGCTGTCTGGGGAAGCCTCCTCCGAGCTGGAATTTGTGCCGTGTTGGGAGAGGAGGAGGAGGGGGAGAGCGCTGGAGCTGTGTGGCAGGAGCAGGAGGTTTGGGCCACAGGACATTCCGTCTGCGCCGCTGCCCCGCAATGGGCAGCTGTGCCCAGGGCTCTGGGCCTGGCCCCGCGTGTGCTGAGCTCCCTGGGCTGGGCTCAGGTTCCCGCTGGGCCTGGACAGAGCCTGGGCTCAAACTGGGGGCAGCAGCAGTGCAAAACACCTCTGGGCATCTGCGTTTCCTGCTGCTGGGAAGGAACAATGAAGCGAGTTGAGAAGTTCTGGTTTCTGCTTCTCCTAGTTGATTTTTTAATTTAACTCCACACTGCGGAGGCGAATTCTGTGACAGCCTCTGTAAGCTTATTCTATTTCAACAGTGCCAGCAACAGGGCTCTGTTTGAGCCCTGCAAATGTGGCCTGTGAAGCTTTAATTCCCCTCATCTTAGTGTTCAGGGGCTGGTGAGCATTCCAGTATCTGCTGATCTTTATGCCTGTGACAAAAATACTGACTTCACTGTCATGAAAGCACCGTGGGTAGCACCAACTGAAAGAGGCACTTGCATTTTTATGGATAAAATTCAGGTGGCAAGCAGAAGAGGGCCAAGAGCAGCCATGATCTGCAATTCCCAAGGCAGAGGCACCAGCAGCCTCCTCCTGTCACCTCAGGATGAGTCAAACAGAGCTGGAAACAGTGCTGGAACCCAATCCTTTCTTCCTCTGAGGGCTGGCTCAGGGCAGCACAGGCGAGCCCTGAGCAGTCAGGGCTGTGTGTGGGTGCTGGTTGCTCTGCTCCAGAACTGAGAAGGAAAAAGCCCTTGGGAGCAGAGGAAGGAGCAGGCGGGAAGGGGCCGGCACTGCTGCTGCTCCTGGCCGGGAGCCCCGGCTGGGCTGGACCGGCGCCCCCTGCGCTGCGGCTGCTGCTGCTGCTGCCAGAGCCGGGTGGGACTCGGGGACAGGGAACGGACACGGGGGGACAGCAAAGGCCTGGTGGCGCTGGGCTGGGGCCAGCACAGAGCTTCAGCCCGCAATTAACCCCGAGGGAAACGCTGGGCAAAGGCTCCATTTCAGCCTTTCTGCACTCGTGGCTGTGAAAGGACTGAAATGAAAGGAGAGCAATCAGGGCCCGACACCTTCTCCTTTGGGAGGAGCCCCGCATCTGGGGCTGTGAGGGGCCATGAGGGACTGTGAGGGGCTGTGAGGGGCCGTGAGAGGCCGCGAGGGGCCATGGGGAACTGTGAGGGGCTATGAGAGGCTCTGAGGGGCCATGAGGGGCCGTGAGGGGCTGTGAGGGGGCATGGGGAACTGGGAAGGGATTGTGAGGGGCCATGAGGGGCTGTGAGGTGTCAATCTTGAGTCGAGAATGTCACAGAACCAGGCAGGAGGCAGTTGTGTAGAGAGAGTGAAAGAAGGTTTTATCAAGAGAACCATGCAGTTTTTATAGAGAAACAGAAAGACGAAGTAGAACAACACCACCTGCAGATTGTTTATAGTTAACAAGTTTTCACATCCCTACCATACCCTAAAAATTCTCACATGCTGCTGTGAGAAACACTTGCTGCTTCTCTCTCTCTCTTCCAGGGCATCCACAGTGAGAGGCTGTGAGGGATCTTGGGGAACTGTGAGGGGCCATGAGCTGTGGGAGGCTGTGAAGGGCCATGAGGGGCCATGGGGAGCTGTGAGGGGCCATGGGGAACTGTGAGGGAGCCATGAGGGGCTGTGAGGGGGCATGAGGGGCCATAAGGGTCTGTGAGGGGCTGTGGGAGGCCAGGCCCCTCATGGAACCAAGAATCCTCTGTGACTGCAGTACCAAGGAAATCATTGTTGACAGTACAGAACCTCATGGAACCAAGGGGCCATTGTGGCCCAGCAAGACCTTGTGGAACCAAAAGCACCATGGTGACACTATGGAACCTCATGGTACCACAGATCCATTGTTACACAGCAGCCACAGCAGGGCCCCAGAACCAAGGAGATCATTGTGACACTGCACAACCTCATGGAATCAAGGCGTCCATGTTACACTACTGAACCTCAGGGAGCAAAGGGTCCATTGTGACACTGTGGAACCAAGGAGACTGTTGTTGGCAGTAGGAAAGCTCATGGAACCAAAAGTCCATTGTGACATTGTGGGGTGTCATGGAACCATGGAGACCATTAGGACACTTCAGGACCACTGGTACCAAGGGGCCATTGTGACACTGCAGGGCCTTGTATAACCAAGGGGTCCTTGTAGCATGGCAGGGCCTTATGGACTCAAGGGGATCAAAGTGACACTGTGGGGCTCCATAAGGGGCTGTGGAGCTCCATAAGGGGCTGTGGGGTTCCATGAGACCACGGGGCCATTCTGACCGTGGAACCAAGGATACCGTTGTTACACTACAGAACAAAGGA
Organism: Melozone crissalis; assembly: GCF_028551555.1. Classification (NCBI taxonomy): domain Eukaryota; kingdom Metazoa; phylum Chordata; class Aves; order Passeriformes; family Passerellidae; genus Melozone; species Melozone crissalis. The sequence continues at coordinate 1,194,289 of NW_026535876.1, read as the reverse complement.
GGCCACTGTGAACCAGCAGGGGAACCCACTGGGACTATTGTGACACTTCAAGGGCATTGTGAAACAGCAGGGCCTTGTGGAAGTGATGAGACCATTGTGACATCCCAGGGCCTCATGGGAGCAGGGGGCCATTGGGACACTGTGGATCCCCATGGAAACAAGGGGCCAGTGTAACACATCCAGGCCTGGTGGAACCAAGGGGCCACTGTGATCCTGGGGAACCCAATAGAACCAAGGGGCCATTTGGAGACTCTGTGACCTCATGGAAGCAAGGGGCCATTGTGGCCTTGTGCAGTCCCATGGCAAGAAGGAAACCATTTGGACACTGCAAGGCCACTTGGAAAGCAAGGGGCCATTGTGCCTCTGCAGAGCCAAGAAGACCATTGTTATATCACTGGGCCTCATGGAAAGCAAGATCTGTGGTGATCCTACAGGGCCTCATGGAACCAAGGGGCAATTTTGATGCTGCAGGGCCCCAAGGATCCAAGATCATGGAACAGGTCTGGGTGGCTGGGCCTCCTGGGGGCTGCTTGACTGGTCCAGCTGGCCTTGGCATGTTGAGAGTTGCTTCTTATCAACCCCTGAAACCCTGGAATTCTGTGCATTCCTTCCTGTGGGAAAGAACTGTCCTTCTCCAGGGGTTCAAGGCTGAAATTGGGATTCCTCCTCCAAATTTGATTATATCCAAGGATTATTCCCATATGAAACCTGCCAGGACAGACAGCTCTGGCTGGCCTTGGCCTCTTGGGGGCCACTCCTCCTCTGCCTTCAAAACACTGGGGGCCCGTTCTTTTCTTCCCATTGAAAAAAACACTTTCAAGTCCAGACATCCATGGCCAAAACTGAGAATCCGCCTCCAAAATTCCTTATATCCAAAGGTGGCTCCCAGACAAAAGCTGCCAGGGCTGTCTAGATTCTCTTGGCTGCCCTGGTGGCCCTGGTGTTGCTGTAGGGCCTGAGTGCTCTCGGGGCCGGGCACAGTCCTGGGTGTGGCAGTGCCGGGGCTGAAGCAGGGACAGGCCATGGGCACTGCTGCGGCAGTGCTGACACCTCAGGCCAGGCCCTGGGGGCTCCAGGCTCCTTGCCCAGGCTCTCTCAAGAACACGGCCAGGCCAATGCTCAGCACAGAAAAGCCCCTTGAGCAGCCCCAGGCTGGCCGTGGGCAGGCTGGGGGCAAACATCATGGCTGGGGCTCTGCAAGGGCCCTGGGGCAGATGGGAAGGAGCAGCAGAGCAGGGGCTGATCCATCCCCAGTGTGCTGGACAGCCCAGGACAGTGTTCCAGAGTGTCCTGATGGAGCTGCCAACAACATCCCCCCTCTGCAGCCCTGGCCTCTCCCCCAGCTCACACAGGTGCCCCATCCTTGCAGGCACAGACACGGCAGCACTGGCTCCGCAGCCCCTGTTTGCATTGCACACAGCAGGTGGGAGCACCCCCATGCTGTTGGTGTGGGGACATGAACCTGAGGGAGCACAAATGCCATCAGCCCCTGGGGCCAGCAAGGGCTGGGGGACACCAGGGAAACCACTCAGCTTTGTCCTGGCCTCTGCAGTCAGCCAGAAAGTTTGTTCCCATCAGCTGGGAGTTCCCTGTCCCACTGCAGATGCTGTTGGTCAGAGCCAGGGCTGCCTGGCAGCCACCCCCAAACAGCCCTAAGCATTTCCTTGGCTTCACCTTTGCTTTCTTTCCTCTTCCTGCTGCAAATTTCTTCCTATTGCCCACCCCTCTTCCCTCCCCTGCAAACAGCTCATCCCTGTTTGCCCTTTTCTCTCTGGCCCCACTCCCTATTGCAGTTCCTGACTTGGCCCCATAAACGTCCCTTTGGGCAGCAGGATCATCCCACAAGTGCTGCAGGAATTGTCTGCAGGCTCCTGCAGTGCCTGGTGCTGCTCCCTTGCCAGAGGCACCCCAGGCCAGGGGGGCACATCTGGGCTGCTGTGTCTGCCTCTGGGGCTCCCTGTTCTGGGCAGTGAGGAGGAGCTGCAGAGGCTCTGCAGGACTCAGGATGGGCTTTGGGGCTGGCAGGAGAAGCTGAGGGACCTGGGCTGCTGGAGCTGCTGAAGAGGAGGCCCAGGGCTCATCCTGCAACTGCTCCAAGGGTGCTTTCAGAGAATCCCAGAATCAGCAAGGCTGGAACAGGCCATGGAGAACATGAAAACCACCCTGTGCCCTGACACCGCCTTGTCTCCCCTGAGCCTCCTCTTCTCCAGGATAAACAACCTCAGCTTCCTCAGCAACTCCTTACAGCACTTGTGCTCCTGACCCCTCCCCAGCCTTGTTGCCCTTCTCTGGACACGCTCCAGCCCCTCCATGTCCTTCCTAAATTGGGGGCACCAGAACTGCAAACAGCACTTGAGGTGCTGCCCAAGCAGTGCTGAGCACAGGGGAAGAATCCCTGCCCTGCTCCTGCTGGCCACACCATTCCTGAGCCAGGCCAGGAGCCATTGGCCTTCTTGGCCAGCTGGGCACACTGCTGCCTCATGTCCAGCCTGCTGTCCATCAGTCCCTGCAGGTCCCTTTCTGCCTGGCTGCTGTCCAGCCCCTCTGGCACCTTGTGGAGGAAGGGAAGGGAAGGGAAGGGAAGGGAAGGGAAGGGAAGGGAAGGGAAGGGAAGGGTCCAGATCCAATCCTTCCTGAAATGTGGGGTTTGCTGGCACTGCCAGTGCCTTGACCTTATAATTTGCCTATTCTGGCACAGCCCAAGTGCAGCAATTTGCTGGCACCGAAATCCAAAACCCGGCAAATTCCTGCTACTGGGTCTGGCACCTCCCACATCTTGTGTTTGCTGCCCCAGTACCCAGATTTGGAAATTTCCTGGTGCCCGCACAGCCCAAATCCAGTGATTTGCTGGCACAGAAATCTAAAATTTGGAAATTTCAAGGTTCTGCCTCCAGCACCATCGAGATCTAGTGTTTGCTGGGACCGCCAGTGCACAGATTTGGAAATTTCCCGATGCCTTCACAGCCTAGGTCTAGCAATTTGGTTTTAGCCACCTTAGGAAGAGAAGTTCCTCGGACTGTGACTTTCCTTTTTCTTGGAACTGTTTAAACCTGCTCTGGACTGAAAACCCTGACAAACACCGGCAGCTCACACCTGTGGCTCCCTGAGCTCTGGGACGCTGCATTCCAGCACCAGAGGGACTTAGAAGAGACCGTGTGAGCCAACTACAACCCACAAAAGGACTTGCTGAATTTTCCATCTCTTCAGCACTGTCCGAGGTTTTATTTAATATTATTCATTTTTCATGCTTGTGAATACTTTACTTGTTAAAAAAACTGGGGGTTTTTTTCACTTTTCTCGAGGGAAGTCTTTTCCTGAACTAGTAGGGGTAGGGGCTGCTTGAACTTGCTTTCTAGATGGATTCCTTTTGGAGATTTCCTCCCAAAATTTGCCCTAAGCCAGCACAAACTGTCACAATGAAAATTGCACCAGTGGCATAATTTCCGGGTGGCAAATCTTGTGACAGAAGCTTGACCTTGTTCTCCATGAGAAATTCTTGGGAAGAGCAGACAGGAGAAGATTCCTGGAAAACTGAAACAGCTTTCCAGAAGTGAAATGAAAATGGAAGAAACAATCCAAGATGTTTTCCTCTATTTATTTCTATGCTCCCCTTTTCCATGTTGCATCCCAGTAATTCCAGATGTACCTCACCTCTAAGATCAGTGACTTAGGGATTTTAGGCATTCTAAAATATCATGAGCCACACACAGTTTTCCTTCTCCTGTTTTTACTGGAAAGCAACACTGGAGATGTAAGTGCAGTGCTTGGGTCAGGTAGGAATCCTACCCCAAGGGAAGGTGGCCCGACAGCGTTTGACCCTCAGCAAGGACAATGCACAGCAGCAGGCGAGGGGATCGCTGTGCCAGTGCGCAGGAGTCAGGGTTCTGCATCCGGGCTCAAGGCTGCAAAGTTCCCGTGTTTGGGCAGACGGAGGGGCTGTCCCCGGGGCGCGCGGGGCTCGAACGTGGGGCTCGTGGGGCGAGCGGGGAACGGACATGGGGACGAACGGCCCCGGTGCTTCAGTTGCAGCAGCGGCAGCGGCGGCAGCAGCAGCAACAGCGTCGGCAGCAAAAAGAGCACAGACCCTAAACACTGCTTCTCATTCTCATTCTCATTCTCATTCTCACTCTCATTCTCATTCTCATTCTTCTCTCTCTCTCCCGCTGTCGGGCATCCTTCTGTCGGGGTTCCTTGCCCGGCGTCCCTCTCCTCTCCCCGCCTCCCTCTCCCCTGCCGGGCCGGGCCATGCCCCCGGCCCGCCCCCGGCCCCGGGCGGGGCTGCCCCGAGCCCGGCCCCGGCCGTCCCGCCGCGGTCTCGTCTCCGCTCGGCTCTGGCCGTACTGGCGGTGGCGCTGCTGGGCGGGCATCAGTGGCTGGTGCGGGGGCGGCATCGCCGCCCTTCGGCTCCGCCTGGCCCGAGCCCGGCCCCGGCCCCGAGGCAGGCTCCAGTCCCGACCACGGCCCCGGCTCCTCCCGGGGCCCGCGGAGGACACACGCGGCGCGGCCGCTCCCGCCGCCTCCGCTGCGGCTTCCCCGGCCCGAGCTCCGCCGCTCGGCAGCGCGGCCTCCGACCCCAAGCCGCCAGGGCCCGGGGCGGGTGGGGATGCCGGGCCCGGGGCGGGTGAGGGGCGCTCGGGGGTCGTTGCTGGCCCCGAGCCGAGCGCTAACAGCCGCGTCCCGCCCGCAGGTGAGGCGCAGGAGGCCCTGCAGGAGCGGTACCGGCTGGGATCGCTGCTGGGGCGCGGCGGCTTCGGCAGCGTCTTCGCGGCCACGCGGCTCTCGGACGGCGCCCCGGTGAGCGGCGGGGCCGGCGGCGGGCGCGGGAGGAGGGGGCGGAGGAGGAGGGAGGAGGAGGAGAAGGTCGGGGCGCGGCGGGACGGGTGGCGAGCTCAGCCCGCTGCTCTCCCTCGCTCGCAGGTGGCCATCAAACGCGTGCCGCGGGATCGCATCCGGCACTGGGGCGAGCTGGTGAGTGAGCGGGGCCAGCGGCAGAAGCCGGGCCGTGCCAGGCGGCGAGGAGCCGGGGCCCGGCAGGGTGGGAGCCGCCGTGAGCCCTGCGGGGAGAGCGGGCGTGGGGTGAGCGGGGCGGGCAGAGCATCCCGGGCTGGCTGAGGGCTCCCAGAGCCCCGGCACGGCCTCGGCCCCACTGACGGCACCGCGCTCCTCCCGCAGCCCGACGGCACCAGCGCCCCGCTGGAGATCGTGCTGCTGGCCAAGGTGTCCCGTGGCTGTGGCGGTGTCATTCAGCTCCTGGAGTGGCTTGAGCTCCCCGACAGCTTCCTGCTGGTGCTGGAGCGTCCGGAGCGGTGCCAGGAACTCTCGGGTTTCCTGGCGGAGCGGGGGTTCCTGCCAGAGGAGGAGGCGCGGGGGCTGTTCCGCCAGGTGCTGGAGGCCGTGCGGCACTGCACCAGCTGCGGGGTCTTGCACCGGGACATCAAGCCCGAGAACATTCTGCTCGACCTGGCCAGTGGGCAGCTGAAACTGATCGACTTTGGCTGTGGCGCCTTCCTCCAAGACACAGCCTACACCCAGTTTGCAGGTGAGCCCTCGCAGGGGATGCTCCTGGGCATCTCATGGCCCAGCCTGGGTGCAAGCACTGGGGCTTCCCCCTATTGCAGCCGGGATGGGATTGATGCTGGAGCCAAGTTGATTTGGGTGGGGTGCGAGGGGGGGCAGCTCCCAGCCCTGCTGACAGCCTTCAGCACCCACTGTGGCCTGGGCTGGGGCTGGAGCTGGGGCAGCCAGCCCGACACAAACCCCCATGAGGGTAGCAGAGAGGGGGTCTGACCGCGTGCCCCGGATGGTTTGGTGTGCAGGTGAGGAAGGGCTTGGACTGCTCTGCTGTCCTTGTTCACCTTGGCTTATTAACATTTTAGGGGGCCAAGCAGGTGGGGAGGAGAGTGGGTTTTCTCCACTACTGGGTGGGTTTTTCCTTTGTGTGTCATGGTTGGGCCTTCCTAGGGTCTCTTCTGCCCTCTTCCAGCACCAGTGGCTTCTTTTCCAGCCCCAAGTTTGTGCACAAGTCCCAGGTGCTGGCGAGAGGGCAGCGCTCACCCCGTGTGCCTCTGGGGCAGCCCCCATATGCCCAGGGATGCTGGGGCCAGGCTCTGGGAGCAGCAGCATCCCCCTGCTGATCTCTGTCTGTGTTCCACAGGAACCCTGTCCTACAGCCCACCAGAGTGGATCCAGCACCAACGCTACCACGGCGAGGCAGCCACGATCTGGTCCCTGGGCCTCCTGCTGTGTCACCTGGTCATGGGGAAGCACCCATTCAGGAGGGGCCAGGAGATCATCCGGGGGCGGATCTTGTTCCCACGATGGCTCTCTCAAGGTGGATCCTCATCTCTGGGCACGGGGGCAGTACCATTGCTGGGAGACAGCAGCGGGCTCATGGGCATCCCGCTCTGGCAGCTGCTGAGGAGGTGGCACATGTCCTGCTCTCCTGCTCTCCTCCAAACGGAGCATCCATGGGGAAGTTTAGGCCCAGCTCTGGGCACACCCAGCATGGCCTGGGCATGGGAACGGGAGGGCAACTTCTCCAACTGACTGGTGATTTCTGGTTTCTCTCCCCAGAGTGCCAGGATATCATTAAGAGGTGTTTGTCTATGCAACCCTCGGACAGGCCATCCTTAGAAGAGCTTTTCTGTCATCCTTGGGTGTAGGGTGTTCCTCTGCCCTAGAAGATGGGAGAGATCCACGTACACAGTTGGATCCAGGGGTCTGGCAGGTACCAGCTCCATGCATCTCTTGGCAATCAGTGGCAAAGCAAACCAGGCTGGTTTTGTCCTGCCTGTAGCTTTGAGCAGGGGTCAGCAGAAGGGAATATGCAGCTCTTGGGCTGGAGCTGAGCTGCAGACCTGGTGTGGCAAGCACTGGTGGCCACCATCCCCCCTGGTTTTGTTTGTCCTGTTCATGGATGGCTGGGGCCCCTGGGCAGAGCCCTGACAGCCTGGTCTGGCCCCAGGGCAGGAGAAGGAGCCTCTGGAGAAGCTGTTCCAGGTGGGGCTGCTGCTGGAGACACCGAGAACAACCTCAAGGATGACAATCTCTTCCTTGGCCTGGCCAGCTGAAGATGATGGACTTGGATTCTGGCACCTTCTTCAAAGCCAGGCTCCAGGCCCAATTTGCAGGTGAATCCACAGGCAGGGGGATGCTCCCTGATCTGGGCATGGCACGGCCTGGCCGGGCACCAAAGGTTCCCCCTTTGCTGGGGCAGATGTAATGAATTCTTCAGTCAGCTGCCCAGCTGCTTTTTGGCTCTGGGCAGCTGCTGAGGGCTGGATGTGCCGTGGCTGGCTGCAGGCTGGGCACATGTGCTGCCCTCCTGCTCTGCTGCCAAAGGCAGCAGGGATGGGCAGCTCTGGGCACAGCTCTGGGCACAGCCAGCATGGCCTGGGCACTGCAGGCCTTGGCACAAGGGCACAGGAGCCCTCAGCTGACGGCCGGTTTCTGCTTTCTCTCCTTGCAGCCAGGCTCTACAGGTGCTGAGGCTGCTCTGGGCTCTGCCAGGGCTCTGCTGGGCTCAGCCCTGGGCACAGCTGGGCTGGCTCTGCCCTCACATTGCTCTGACAGCTTTGCATCAGACGAGCCCGTTGCGAGCACAGCGCCTGAGCTTTCTGCTTTGGCAGGTGAGTGAGACTCTGCTGCAGGCCCAGAGATTGCAGCTGGGGACACACATCCAACTGGCAAGGACCCAGACTCTCCACAGTCCCAGCTGAATGCCTGGATCTGCACAGGGTGTTTTGTGTGTCCCGTTCTTCCTTCTTGATTGGCTGGAATTGTGCAATTGCACTTTCTTCCTCTAGAAGTGCCACGAGTGGGCCAAAGCTGGCGAGTGGGCCGAGCTCCTGAGGCAGTGCAGTCTGGAGCTGGTGGATGGAGAATTGCACTTCTGCACTTCCAAACCAGAGCAAAAAGCCGTAAGTGGGACTTTGTGTCTTTTAAGAAATCCCTGACAGTTTCAAAAGGAATGTGCAGCTCATTCGCAGGGTGAGAAGGAAGGTCATCTTGTAAAGGATTTGGGCTTTGACAGAGTTTCTGTTTCCAGTCCTGCTTGGAGCTGGAGTGGCACAAAGCAATTTCTTCTTGCTTCGAGCACAATTTCAAATACCAATGTTGGAAACAAAGCCCAAAATCTTTTAAGAGGCTTTTGAGGTCACAAAGATGGATCCATGCCATCAACACATTTACAATGGAAATACTTGAGTTCTCTTTTTAAAAAGATCATTTACCTCTTAATGCAAAGAATGTAACTTTGCATTTATGTTTGGTTTTTTTCAATAACTGTATGTAATGTTTTTTCACTAATACTTGGATTTTATTCTTATCTTTTACAAATTTTCAATTATTTTTCCTTTTTCCTTTTTTATCCTTTAAATAGAAAACATGTCCTATCAAAGGAATGTCCTTTGCTCCTGGTTCCTGTGTGGAGCAGCTCCCTTCCTGCTGGCTGAGCTGCTCAGGCAGAGCCCAGCAGCTCCTGACCCTGCAAGGCTGAGGCTTTTCCCCGTTGCTGGGCACAGACTGATGGAGCAGCACTGCTGAACATGGGCACACAGAGGGACCAGCAGCAGCTGCCTTTGGCCACCTGAGGCTCCAAGGCCCAAACTCTGAGCAGCCAGGGCTGGAAGAGACTGGCAGGATCTGATCCCTGACTCTGGGCTGGGGCTGCACAAATGACCCCACAGCAGCAGCAGCAGCAGCAGCAGATGGAGCTGACTTTGAGCACAGCCCCTGCCCCTCTTCCCTCCCGTGTGCAGCGGTGTCACAGCAGCCTGAGGCACCTGGGAGCCCCCAGTGCCAGCAGGGACTGGAGATGGCAGCCCTGGGCTCCTGGAGGCTGTGCAGGGAACAGAGCTGGGCACACCCTGTCCATTGGGGGCTTCCAGATGGAAAAGGCTGCTGTGCCCAGGCAGCTGCAAGGGCACAGAAAGGAGGCTCTGGAGCACTGGATCTGTGCCAGTGCCACAGTCCTGGGCAGCAGCCAGCGAGCCCTGGGGGAACAGAGGGCACAGCAAGAGGGACAGAACCAGGCAAGGGCAGAGACTGGAGAGAGCCAGGCCTGGGAGCAGGAACAGCTGCTCCATTGCACTCTTGGAGAAAGCTCTTGGCTGGTTCAAAGCGCTGAAAGGCGTGAAGGGCAGAGAGGTGGCCACAGCAAACAATGCTCCTGTTTGCACAGCCTCCCCTCTCCATGTCCCAGAAGGAATTGCATGGACTGTGTTCTTCTCTCCAACTTGTCTCGTTCAGCATGAGCAACTCAGCACCAGGAGCTGAAGGAGCTGAAGCCTCAGGCCACAGGAGCTGGGCAAGAGGGAACTTTTGGAGCAAAGTAATGCTGCTAAAATAGCCCCAGCTGAATGCAGTGGATAGAATCATGGAATCACAGAATCGTTTCTGTTGGAAAAGCCCTCTGAGCTCACCCAGTGCAGCCAGGCACCCAGCAGTGCCAAGCCCAGCACTAAACCACGTCCCTGAAGTGCCAAGGCCTGGACACCAGCCCTGAGTGGGACCTGGACAGTAGGCCCTGAGCCAAAGGTGGCCTCTGGATGAACCTTCCAACCAAAGGTTATCTTTGTATTTGCTCCCTGATGAAATATGCATGGTCATTAGCCCTGTAATAGATGTAGCCACTCATTAGTGAGACATGTATTGACCTTTGTGTATTTAGAAGCCAGACAAGGCCATGAAATCTGACATCTGGCCTTGTTTGGGGCTGAAGGATCAAAGTCACCTCCCTTGGTTCCTCCTTGAGCCCTGGCCAGGCTTTGGGAGGGACCCAAGAGGAGGATGAAAGCAGATGTTGCCACACTAGCAGTGCTGTCAGTTTGTTCATTCAGCACTGTCAGAGCTGGGCCCTCTCCCAGCGGGGTTGGAGCCTCACCTGGGGCTGGAGGCACCTGCAGGAATTCCCAGTGCCCAGGAGTGGCTCTGCAGCCCTTGGCTGTGACAGCTTCCCCAGCTGCTGTGTGGGTCCGGGGGATGGTAAAGGCTGAGGGTAAATGCTGCTGGATCTTTCTTAATCACTGCAGGCAGTCTTTGGTGGGGATGGTTGGGTGCATTACTGAGCTGCTCCTTTTGTGATTCTTTGCTGCTCTGAACTGCAGGAAATGACACTGATTCCTTCAGCTGGAGTCTGTGTCTTTGGTGCTGACCCTGCCCACTGGTAAAACAAAACTGGCACAGTCTGGCCAGATCCCAACAAAATGTCACTTGTTCAATGTAAATGTGAGGAATCAGTGCCATCAGAAATTCCCAGCTGGGAAGCCCTTCCCTGGAATTCCCTGGCTCTGGAGTGGGCTGAGGTCGGAGCCCCATGTGAGCAGTGGGGCAGTCGGGTAAAAGAAGCTGCACCCCTGGATGGCTTCAAATGCATCCAGAAATTTCATATGGAAAAGGAAAAGACCTTGTGGGTTTGGGCTGACAAAGATGAATTTGTTGAGAATACATAGGAAACAGCACCTTCAGAAGGAACAATGATTGTTGGAATGCTCCCACATGGAGCAACAGAAGAAGGTTTTAATCTTGAGCTCAGATGCACTTGTGCAAGTGAAATATCAATATAATAAATAACTATATACATATTTATGGGATAATAAGACCTTTATATTTATATTTATAGATTTATGTAGATATGTCTATATCTATATCTATCTATATTTTCATATCAATATGTACATATAAAATAATAATAATGTGAAATAGTGCTGACAATACTAATTTGGTATCTTTGGCTGCTCAGGGATGTAACACTAAATATCCTACAGAACAGGATTGGCCAGGACCCTAATGTCAGTGGTCAACTTTGTGAGATTGTATACAATGGAAAAAGGAGGAAGGGAGGAAATTGGTTATTTTTACAGGGTTTGCTGATACTGTGATGCAGAATGCTTTGTCCATTCCTGTGAAAAACACAGTGATTTTGTCTGCAGGGTTTTTCATGTACCAGACTATGCACAAGCTGCAGGATTCCTTGAATGGGTGAAGGGGTTGTTAAAAGAGCAGTTGAAAAAATGAGGAGATGGGAACTTTCCCATGGAGAACCCATCTCCCGGATGTGCTCCATGCCCTTCACAATGGCCCACGGGGGAAATGGAAACCCCCTGGCTGTGCACGGCTGCCCCCAATTTGCAAATCCAGCCATGGGCAGTGAGACTTGGGCTGCCTGGGAAATTGTTCTGGCTGTGATGGCCCCTGGCAGGGCCAGCCCAGAGGCTGCAGGGCTGGGCCTTCATGCATTGGAATTCATTAGGATAAATTCAAAGCAAATGAGAGCTATCAATTCTGAAAGAAGAATTCAGATTCCTCCAGGACACTTTGCTTTAGTAACTGCTCCCTTGGAGCTTGGCCTTGCAAAGTGGTCCTGTCATGGCAGGAGGAATTGATGCAGAATATCAAGGAGAAATTACAGTAATTCTGTAAACAATAATGAACAATATAGGATTATTCAACCCCATGACAGGGTAGCACAATTATCGATTTTGCAATTTTAAGAATGATTGTGAAAAAAGGAGATCCAGCTCCAGTCACCACCGTTTGTGGAGATAAAGGGTTTGGATCCAGCAGCCCTAATAATGGAGCCAGAGTGTTGGTCCAGAGGCCAAATGGCCCTCCCGAGGCAGCTGAAGGAGCAGCTCCTGGGAAAGACAACTCTGAGTCCTGAAACCTGGGCAGGAACAATGGGAATGTGTCCCTGCAGCAAAGGATTCTGTGTGAGAACAAGGAGATCTGACAGGATACTGTTTTACACATCCTGCCAGACCAGATCTTCTCTGTTTGCCCCAAGGGCCCCTGTGGAAAATGCTCTGATCCACGGGGCTCCATGTGAAGGCTGCTGTGACACTGAGGGACTTGCACAGGAATTCCATCCAGGAGCCTGGGTGCCCCACAGGGACTGGGACCCAGCCCCTTCCAGCCAGAGGGGAAAGGGCCCCCCAAGCCTTGTTAGCCACAGACAGCATGGTAAAGCTGAACAGCAAAGGGCCTCAGGGCATTATTCTGGAATTAAAAAGGTGCCAGCGCCAGGGACAACAGAATTCTTGTTCCTAATTGGAATGAGATTGAGAAAAAAGAACAAAGAATGGTGTCACTGAAGTACTACTGATGTCTGTAAGGTGTACCTTGATAGTCAGCCAGAATCTTTGTCTGCCACAAACACCTCTGGTGTTTCACCAAGGGATTGGTCATCAAAATGTAATGATGGCTTATGATGGATTGCTGAGCTTCTTTTGTAATTCTTTGCTAATGATGATGTGCTTTGCTGAGCTTATCCTTTTGTAAATCTCTGCAGCTGTGCATGATATAAATGACATAATTCCTTAAGTTGGTGTCTGTGTCTTTGGTAGTGACCTTGCCCACTGGTGAAACAGGGCCCCCTCTTGCCTAAGTGTTCCCTGGGAAGGCAAAAGCCCTCCCTCCAAAATTCCCCCCTTCCTCCCTTTTTTCCCCCCTTCATACCCTGAGCATGATGTGCTCTGGTCTGGGCTATGCCCGGATCAGTTGGGGTCCCCTGTCCTGGCTGTGTCCCCTGCCCAGCTCCCCTGCAGCCCCAGCCCCTCCCCAGCATGGCTGGACAAGGGGCAGGACAGGCCTTGGCTGTGCTGCAGCTCAGCAAGAACAAAACCATCTCTGCGTGCTCAGCCCTGTGCTCAGCACCCGGCCCAGCAGTGTCTCAGTGCCAGGGGCTGTGCCCTCAGTCCCTACCAGGGGTTTCCATGGCAACTGCCAGGCCAGGTGACCCAGGTGTCCCCCCAGTGCCGGTTGCCATGGAAACAGTGCCCAGCCCCGCCCCTTTCTGTCTGGCTGACCTGGCCTTTGGCCCTGGCAGTGCCGTTGGCTGCTGGTTCCTGGTGCCTGAGCGGCCAGTGCGGCACAGGGCAGGTGGCCATGGCACAGCCCCCAGCAAGGGATCCCCTCTGGCTCTGGGCACTGACACCAGCCCTGAGCAAGGGGCCAGGGCAGCTTTCCATGGCCACCAACATCACAACGGCTCCAGGCATTGGCTGCTATGGCACCAAACCAAGGAACGGGTCACCGTGGGCGTTGCCGTGGCACCAACATATGTCACTGAATTGTACCTGGAACAGCCCTGGCACCGCTTTGTCCTGAGGGCTGACATGGCAGATGAGGGCAGCAACAGCTGGTGCTCTGCAAGGGCCCTGGGGCAGACGGGAAGGAGCAGCAGAGCAGGGGCTGATCCATCCCCAGTGCACTGCACAGCCCAGGGCAGCGTCCCAGAGCGTCCTGATGGAGCTGCCAACAACATCCCCCCTCTGCAGCCCTGGCCTCTCCCCCAGCTCACACAGGTGCCCCATCCTTGTAGGCACAGACACGGCAGCACTGGCTCCGCAGCCCCTGTTTGCATTGCACACAGCAGGTGGGAGCACCCCCATGCTGTTGCTGTGGGGACATGAACCTGAGGGGGAGCACAAATGCCATCAGCCCCTGGGGCCAGCAAGGGCTGGGGGACACCAGGGAAACCACTCAGCTTTGTCCTGGCCTCTGCAGTCAGCCAGAAAGTTTGTTCCCATCAGCTGGGAGTTCCCTGTCCCACTGCAGATGCTGTTGGTCAGAGCCAGGGATGCCTGGCAGCCACCCCCAAACTGCCCTGAGCATTTCCTTGGCATCACCTTTGCTTTCTTTACTCTTCCTGATACAAATGTCTTCCCATTGCCCACCCCTGTTCCCTCCCCTGCAAACAGCTCATCCATGCTTGCCCTTTCCTCTCTGGCCCCACTCCCTATTGCAGTTCCTGACTTGGCCCCATGGGTGTTGTTATTATATTTCTAGAGTCCCATACTGTTTCTAAAGTCCCATATTTCTCTAGTCCCATACCTCCTCTCCTCGGCGTTTTCCTATAGCTAAAGACCTACACAGCACAGACTCCTCCTTCTGCAGGTTTTTCCTTCTTAGTCAGGGCACCCACAAGGCTCTCCCTGACTGGCCAACCCACCCCCTTTTATCCCAGTTATCTTCACTAGCCACAGCTGCAGCCCAATGAAGGACATCACAGCTGCAGCCCATCGAGAACAACTGGGACTTACCTGGGCAAGGCCTATATACAGATATTCAAGTACAATACAGATATTTTACTAGGACTCAAAAGCCACCTATACTATACATGGGAACGTCCCTTGGGCAGCAGGATCATCCTGCAAGTGCTGCAGGAATTGTCTGCAGGCTCCTGCAGTGCCTGGTGCTGCTCCCTTGCAGAGGCACCCCAGGCCAGGGGGGCACATCTGGGCTGCTGTGTCTGGCTCTGGGGTTCCCTGTTCTGGGCAATGAGGAGGAGCTGCAGAGGCTCTGCAGGACTGACAGGATGGGCTTTGGGGCTGGCAGGAGAAGCTGAGGGACCTGGGCTGCTGGAGCTTCTGAAGAGGAGGCCCAGGGCTCATCCTGCAACTGCTCCAAGGGTGGCTTCAGAGAATCCCAGAATCAGCAAGGGTGGAACAGGCCATGGAGATCATCAAGTCCACCCTGTGCCCTGACACCACCTTGTCTCCCCTGAGCCTCCTCTTCTCCAGGGTAAACAACCCCAGCTCCCTCAGCCACTCCTCACAGACCTTGTGCTCCAGACCCCTCCCCAGCCTTGTTGCCCTTCTCTGGACACGCTCCAGCCCCTCCATGTCCTTCCTAAATTGGGGGCACCAGAACTGCAAACAGCACTTGAGGTGCTGCCCAAGCAGTGCTGAGCACAGGGGAAGAATCCCTGCCCTGCTCCTGCTGGCCACACCATTCCTGATCCAGGCCAGGAGCCATTGGCCTTCTTGCCCACCTGGGCACACTGCTGCCTCATGTCCAGCCTGCTGTCCATCACCCCTGCAGGTCCCTTTCTGCCTGGCTGCTGTGCAGCCACTCTGTCCCCAGCCTATAGAGCTGCAGGAGTTGTTGTGTCCAACATGCAGGACCCGGCACTTGGACTTGTTCAACCTCACATTGTTGGGTTTGGGTCCTGGATCCAGCCTGTCCGGGTCCCTGTGCAGAGCCCCCCTGCCCTCCAGCAGATCCACACTCACACCCACCTTGGTGTCATCTGCAAATTTGCTGATGCTGGACTCAGTCCCCTCATGCAGATCATCAATGCAGACATTGAAATCCATGCTGGCTGGCTCTGACCCCTCGGCCATCCTGTGGGTGCTCTGTGATGGCACTCAAGGTGATCTGTTCCAACACCTTGCTGGGCACCCAGGTCAGGCTGACAGGCCTGGAGTTCCCCAGATCCTCCTTCCAGCCCTTCTTGGGGATGAGCTCACATTGGCACCTCCAGTCCTCTGGGACCTCCCTGCTGAGCCCGGACTGATGGTAAATGATGGAGAGCAGATTGGGGAGCTCATCCACCAGCTCCCTCATCCCCCTGGGAAGGATCCCATCTGGTCCTAGAGACACCTGTGAGCATCTGAGTGGCTCAGCAGGTCTCCAGCTGCTTCCTCCTGGATTCCAGGGGGGCTGTTCTGCTCTCTGTCCCCATCTACCAGGCCAGGAGAACACTTGTTCTGGTTGGAAACTGTCTTATTTTTTAAATTACTCTTACTTTTGAAAGCAAAGAAAGGTTAAGTACCTCAGTCTTTTCCTCATCTTTGGTAACCATATCCCCCACAATAAGAAATGGAGGTTGTCCTCAACCCTTCTTTTGCCATGAATGCATTTATAAGATATATTTTGTTATCCTTCAAAGAAGTGGCCTGATTAAGTCCTAATTAATCTTTCACCTCTCTAATTTTCTTTCTAAATGACCTAGCGATATTCTTAAAAATTTCCTGAGTTTCCTGCCTGTCCTGTGTTGGCTACATGATGATTGTATCATGTAATTCGTATAATGTAATTTGCTCCCTGCCCAGCCAGGCCCGTCCTTTCTCATGCTAACTCAGTTTTGGGCACAGAGGTAAAGGCTGTTGCTGCTCCTTTGAAATTTCTATCTTGAAGGGTGTCCATCCTTCCTGGAATCCTTTGCTTTTAAGGGCTGTTTCCCTTTAAAAAATCAGTACCTGATTCAGTACTCTCCAAATCTGCATCCTGAATAGGCTGAAGTCTGCTCTTAAAAATCCAATGCAGAAGATTTGATGATGCCCCTCCTTTCACAGAATATATAAAACCTCAATAATTTCATGGTCATTGTGCCCCAAACAGCCTCTGACCACCACATCTCCCACCAGCCCTTCTCTGTTTGTGACCAGCAGGAGACAGAGCTTTCCTTGGCAGTGGGAATTGCAGGAAACCTCCCCAAAGTGAAGCTTGGAGAGTTCAGGCCGGATCTGAGGAGAAAGCAAAGTCCCTCGCAGGGCAGAATGTTGGTGCTGGAGGTGTGGCAGCATGAGGCTGGGCCATGGCCGGGCTCTGTGTGCCAGGAGCCGGCAGCGCTGGGTGCAGGGAGCCCAGGGAGGGCACAGCAACGCTGGGTGAGAAATGCTGGGGCACAGCGAGATGGGCGAGTGCAGCCAGCCAGGGCAGAGGAGCAGCACGCCCAGGGGGCGCAGCCTGCAGGACAGATGGCCAAGGGCTGGGCAGGGCTGGCAGGGTCACAGGCACCCAGGCCTTTGTGCCCTGGGCTCGGGCAGCGCCTCTGGAGGCCCCACAGGAGGAACTTTCCTGGCAGGGGCTGCACTTTGCTTCTCCCTCGGCCTCCCTGGGGAGGCTGGCAGGGGCTGCAGGTTTATGACATTTGTCCTTGCTGCCCCTCACATCCCCCTGGCCCACAAACAGCCCCAAGGCAGCTGTGAGGGACAGGCCCTGCTGGCCCAGGCTGGGCTCAGGGCTTGGCCTTTCTGCTTCCCCCAGCCCGCCCAGGCCTTGCTCAGCACTGCAGTTCCCTGCTCAGAGCCTTTGGCTCCCTGCAATCCTTGCCTCAAGGATCTGCTCTCACCAGGCCCTGGGCAGCCTTTGGCACTCCCTGCCCTCACTGGGGCCCAGTGCTGCTCCAAGGGACTTGGAGTTTTGCTGCTGACTCCTTGAGCAGCTTCTTCATCCTTCTCTGAGCGCCTGAGGCTCCTGGACCCAGCCCCAAATCCAATGTGGGGCTGATTAAAATACAGAAAGCCCTCAGGAGCTCTTTGTCACCCTTCCATTGTCTTTGAGTCTCCAGGGCTTGTGCAGTGACTGGAGTCAGTTTGGAGTTGTCTTCAGGAGGGAGATTCCAGAGTGCACATCATGATTTTTGGTTTTTATTCACGAGTATTTTTTTGTTTTCCAGTTATGAGAAGAGGGGATAGAAGCATTCCCCCAAGAGATCTTTATGCTGAATGACTCCTTAGGAGGTCTGGGCACAGAGAAGAATGAGCCCACTGCAGGCTGAGCCTCTTTGGACAAACTGCTCTTCACCCCCAGCCTCACCATGTCTGACATCACCCACCTGGGACTGACATTCCAAAACATATAAAAATTTAAGCAGTTTTCCTTAAAAATATAAATTATTAATAAAAAAATAATAAACATATTATTCTAATTAATATAATATCCTGCACTTTTTAATAATTTTTTAAATCTATACATTTTTAGCAACCAAGTAAATAATTTATCTCTCTGATTGTCTGACCTGGATCTTTTCCCTTTCCTGACACCATCAGGTCATCAACATACTGCAGGATCTGCACTTCATCTTCAGGGACAAATTGTTCCAACAAATTCTCTAAAGCTTGTTCAAAGAGGTTGGGGGAATCCGTGAACCCTTGTGGCAATCAGGTCCACCTTAGCTGTTGTCTCCTTTTTGTACTCGGGTCCTCCCATTCAAAGGCAAAACAATTCCCTTGCTAGAGGATACGCCCAGAAAGCGTCCTTCAAATCTATAACACTATAAATCTATAATCAGGTCAGACAAACTAGCATTAAGCTTTTGAATTTTCTAGGGGAGAAAGGATTAAAAGTTTCCCAAGAAAAACTACAATTTGTGCAATCAAAAGTAACATACCTGGGGCACATAATAGGAGGGGAGTATAAGAAGTTAAGCCATGACAGAATTTCAGACATTTTAGCTCTCCCGGCCCCAAAAACAAAAAGAGATGTGAAAAAACTCCTGGGCCTGTTTGGATATTGCAAGTTATGGTTAGATCAATACACACAGAGTGTAAAATTTTTATACAATATATTAGTAGCTCCAGATCCCCTGATTTGGACAGCTGAAGATGACCGACAGTTGGAGAACCTAAAAGGCAAATTGCCTTCTGCCCCGGTCCTAAGCTTACCAGACCTCAGGAAGGGCTTTGACCTGTTTGCGAGTGCGGAAGGGGGTATAGCCTATGGTGTACTAACTCAAGAGTGGGGAGGTTGCAGAAAACCCATGGCTTACATCTCCAAATTGTTAGATCCGGTGGCTAGAGGCTGGCCAGTGTGTACACAAGCAGTAGCAGCAACTGCAATCCTGATAGAGGAGACTCAAAAATGGACCTTACAAGGAAAAGTTGAAGTACATACTCCTCATGACCTTAAGGCGGTACCGAGACAGCAGGCTCAGCAGTGGCTAACTGATGCCAGAATATTAAAGTATGAGATAATACTAATGAACACAGAGGACTTAGAATTTATGACTTCCAATGCCCTCAATCCAGCACAATTCCTAATGGGAGAGCCTATAGAGAATTTAGAACATGATTGCCTTGAATTGGTTAACCTCCAAACAAAAGTAAGAGAAGATTTAGAAGATCAGCCTCTAGCAACTGGAAGAATCTTATTCATAGATGGCTCTTTGAGGGTAGTAGATGGAAAAAGGGCTTCAAGTTATGCTATTACAGATGGAGAAACATTGCAAATTGATGAAAAAGGGAAACTACCCCCAAATTGGTCAGCTCAAAGCTGTGAAATATATGCCCTGAAGAGGGGACTGGACTTACTGGAGGGGGACCGGGGAACCATTTATGCACACTCCCAATATGCATATGGGATAGTTCACACAGTTGGGAAATATGGGAGGAATGTGGATATTTAAGTTCAAAAGGAAAAAGCTTAGCCCATGAGAACTTAGAGCAGTGTTAGAAGCTCTACAGAAACCTACAGAAATAGCAGTGGTCCATATAAAGGGGCATCAAAGAGGAGACAGTCTTGAAGTTAGAGGAAACCAACTGGCTGATCAGATAGCAAAAGAAGCAGCTTTAGAACCAGGGGATCCAGTAAAAAATGTTAAAGCAGGAACAACACCTGAAGAAGGAGAAAGAAGAGAAGAACCTGTATTTAGTGAAAAAGAATTGGAGGCTATAAAATATTTAAAGTTACTCCAAGGGCAACGAGGGGAATGGTTAACGTCAGATGGACGGGTGTTTTTGAATAAAGCACTGGCTCGGACAGTGCTAACAGAATTAGATAAATTAACTAATTGGGGAGTTCAAGGACTATGTGATCATTTCTTAAGAAATAACCTATGCATAGGTGTATATGGCCTAGCCAAAGCAATTACAAGAGGGTGTGTCATTTGTCAAAAAGGGAACCAGAAAGTCATGAGAAAAGTAGCACCTGGAGGGAGAGAATTAGCTTTAAGACTTTTCCAAAGCATACAGATAGATTTCACAGAGATGGCCCCAGTGCAAGGATACAAATATTTACTGGCTATAGTAGATCATCTCACCCATTGGGTAGAAGCCTTCCCAACCAGAAGGGAAACAACTCAAGTTGTAGCAAAAGTAATCCTAGACAACATTATCCCCAGATATGGAATGGTGAACACAATAGACTCAGACCGAGGTCCACATTTTGTGTCCCAAACATTGCAAAATATAATTGGAGCTTTAGGAATAAAATGGAAATTACAAACTCCGTGGCACGCCCAGAGTTCTGGGAGGGTGGAGCGGATGAACAAAACTCTCAAAAATGTATTATTTAAATTGATTGAAGAAATAAAAATGAATTGGCGAAAGTGTTTGCCCCTAGCGCTTTTGCGCATCAGAACAAGACCTCGGTCTGACATAAGAATTTCACCTTATGAAATGATGTTTGGGCTGCCATTCTTGTTAACACCCCATAGCACAGGAGACTATCTGGAAGGGGAAGAGGCTACCAGAAAGTATTTAGAGATAATTGGAAGAACTCTGGAAGGACTTAGAAAAAGAGGATACCTCCCCCAAACTTCCCCTCTTGACACGAAAGTTGAAGACATAACTTAGCCCAGGAGACTGGGTTTTGATAAAATCATGGAATACAGGACCATTAATGCCTAAATTTGAAGGCCCCTTTCAGGTACTCCTCATCACTAATTCGGCTGTGCGGACCAGACAAAAAGGTTGGACTCACATTACAAGAATAAAAGGGCCAGTCTCATCCCCAGGTATAGGACCAGATCTGACATCAGCTTCTCTCTCTGGCATTGGACCAGATTCTGCATCACTCTCATCTCCGGGCACTGGACAGGATTCAACCACATCACAAGTTAATTCATCCGAGTATACTGCGATAAAAAGACCAAAAGATTTAAAGTTGACTCTCAGAAGGAGGAGTCAAAAAGACTGAACTGTATAGAAAAATAATTGGTATTAGAGCCCTAACATAGCTTAAAATGTTTCTAGACAGTTCTGTGTGTAAAATAAGTTTGTAAAAAGTTTAAGACTGTAAATAAGTAATTCTAGTTAAGTTCCCCAATTTGGCTCTAAAGACTCCAGGTTAATCCCCTACAGAGCACTCCACTAAGAGAAACCAAAATTGGTAGAGAAAAGACCAAGAGAAGTTTAACCAGAGAAGCGGGTAGAAGAGACTCTAAAGAGCTTGGAAGCTTCTTCTCAGTAAAATTCCCCAAGAGGCAAGGCCGGGTGGGCAGGCTCTGCAAGATGACCCATACAGGACTCTTGGGAAGGGTAGTAATGATGACTCTGATTGCTGGTGGTGCTCTGGGGAGCCCAGGAGAGCCGGGCAGTGAGTGCTACCAACCCCTCTATGAGGAGGAAGAAGTGAGCTCCTTGTCTGGAGTCCTCATCAATTCTAACCCTACTTGCGTTAACCTCTCCCAATTGGTCCTTTATCAGAAAAATAAGACAATGCATTAGATGGCCCAGAATACTGCCACTTTTAGGCAGCCACTCCTGGGAGAGTGCCCTATAGGAGAAGCCTGGTTGTGCTTTGAGTGGGATGCTGCTGAAACAAGCTCAGTAGATCTAGTAAAAAGAAAAGAAATTGTAAAAACAGTAAGAAAGATGGTTTGTAACAAGTATTTAGCAGTAAAATATTCAGCTACCATGGGGATCCCAAGAGATCCAAACAAATTAGAGTCTGTTGAAAAAAGGAAAGAACAAGTGTACCCACTATGAAGTATATGAATGTTATGAGTGTACTGAAAAAGAGATAAACTCGTTTGGAAAATGAAAGAACTGTGTAAATATTGGAAATGCCCAACAGAAACTGATGACACATTTCGGGAGAGCTCTAAACACCTGGTTTTGATCTCTAGTACTACAGCATACACTAAATTGTCAGAAGACTGGTCTGGCAGCTGCACAGCTAGAATAATAAAACCAGCTTTCTTCTTATTACCCAAAGAAACTGGATCAAGTTTAGGAGTGCCTATATGCAATGATTTAGGAGAAACCAAACAGAAGAAGCAAAGTGCAATAGAAATAGAGAAAGTCCAAAATTGTAAAGCCAAGTTCAGACCCCAATATCTATGTTAAATAGAATCATCAGGCTCCAGGGAGTATTAAAGATGAAGGATGCAATTATTAGAAACATTTCAAATGAAATAAAAAAAAAAATTAGCGTGTGTAAATACCAAGAACAAACTCTTACACTTGATTCCAGTTGGTGAGATAACCTATGGATTTTCAATAAGGATGTATGGGAAAAAGTAGTTTTTCTCACTCTGTGTATACATGGAGGATTGCTCTTTTTACTGTGCTTGTTTTCCTGTCCTGGAGTGACGTTATGATGCTTGTATCCCCATTCATCTGTTCTGTGCCTTTAAGACCGACTCTGAAGAGTGGAAGTTTTGTTTGGGTTTCTCTTATCAGGGACACAGAGACGGGCAGTACTTGGGGCTGTTATTCACTTCTTGCTTTCAGCTTGCTGCTTTGCTTGCTTGCTTTTCTGCTCTTGCTTCTGCTCTCGCTTTTGCTTCTGCTTATTAGCTAGTTCTAGCTAAACAGTCCAAATTCCTTCCCGGACTGTTTCTCCTCTCCTGTTGCTGTGACCATCTCGAACCTGCTCCGGACTGGGACCCGGGAACACCGAAGGTTTGGCTGCAGCAGCTGCCCCAGCGCCGGAGGGACTGAGAACAGAGCAACCACCCCCGAAAGAGACTTTCTGATTTTGTCATCTTTCTCAGAGCAGTGTCATCTGGTATTGTTCATTTTGTGTGCTGGGGGGGTGCTGGGCCAGTCAAATAAACAGGTTCTTTCCACCTCTCTCCGAGGAATTTTTTCCCGAACCGGTTGGGGGGAGGGGCCGTGTGGGTTTTGCTTTCTGGAGGATCCTTTGCAGATTTTTTAACAAATTTGCCCTAAACCAGGACAATTAAAATAGTAGCATTGGCCATGCAGACCAACCTAAAGAAACCAAGAAAGGTAACGAAGTTAAGTAACCACGATTACCAGAGTGCGCAAGAAATTTATAATCAATACCAAAAATTAAAGAAATATGAAGCTCATCGGTCAGAAATTGCAAGTTGATGCAAGCTTAAATTTAAGCTCGATCAAAGAAGAAGAGGGGGGACTGTTATAAACAAAATTCTGCCAATTTTTCTGTAAAAAAAAGTTACAAAAACTAGTCAGACCACTGTTGCTGTGCTGCTAAAGTTTGTTCATATCATAACTTGTTTGTTATGATAATTACAAGTCGTTATCATTAATGGTTCTTTTTTGTATCAGTAAAGGCCCCTGCTGGAGCTAAATTAATGGCTCTTCTCCTGAGAAGGGTGGGGACTTCCCCAAACGGTGAAGAGAAGGGACTGAGACTTGGGAGGGGGTGCATGCAAACTAACTTCAGGACCAGCATGCCATGAGAAGCTACTACTCCAAACTTACTGAAAAGACCCCCAAAACAATGAGCTAACATAAAGTTAGGAAATTAGAGTGATGTGTGAATGTGAGGAGCAGAGTGCTGAGCCTGCAGAGATACTCGAGACCTTTGTAGCCCCTCACCCTGAGCACAAAAGTCATCCTGAAACCAGGACCTGGAGGGGGCGAGGCTGCGAAGATTAACATTTGGCTCCTACGAGGACTGGACCCCCAGCTCTGCTCCTAGTGGATAAAGCTGTGCATATCCTTCTCCTCCTCATCACGCTGGGACAGCCGACGGAGACTGCAGACCCGTCGAGCTGCCCAATTATGAGCTGATCACTTTAATTAAAGGCATTAAAAGGAGAAAAAGTCTCCTGCCATGTTTATTTCATCAGGGAGATAAGACTTCTGTTCCCAGAGATGAAGATGATTTCAGAAATAGATGAAGAGAACCTTTGCTCTTAAACAAGAGAACGTTTGCTCTTAAACAGCTCATCTTTAATATCCCATAAGTTGACATGGCCCATAAACACAGCTGTGGAAAAAGTGGTGATAAAATTGGAGGGACTTTGTCGGATTTTGGGGCTGTTTAGATGGTCTGGAAAAAGCCCAAAGATGGCCTTGGGCCGCCCAGGTTCGAAAGGACGAGAGGAAACTTCAGATCTGTTCTCGGTCTCGGTGTTTATTAATTGCTTATCTAAAAGATTTTCTCTTGGCCTGACAGAGTTCTGCTCAGCAGTCAGCCATGGGCACACACTGAGAGCCCCTGGGGTGGCCACCTATCTTTATACCCAGAGTTACGTATACAATATTTATCATTTTTCTCCAATACCCTCTACCCTTATTAACCAGTGTTCCCCTAGTAAGGTCCAATCCCAGAGTGCCAACATCACCACAGAAGATGGAGGCCTAGAGGAAGAAGAAGAAGGAGAAGGGCACGCCCCAATTCCTCCATCTTACTTCTCTAGACCCCCCTGTACAGAAATCTTAAACCCTGTATCTCACACTCCAATTAACTTATCCCTTCACCGTTCACCCCGGTGAAATCCTCCTATCCTCATACTGATGTCATCTCCCATGTGGGATCAAAGTCCAGCCACCAGACATTTCTGGCAACATTCCAGGACTCCCGAGCCCCCCAGGGGTGGTCTTGTTCACTCTGTCCGCCAATTCTGAGAGGCTGAGATCCCACAGGACTTGACAATTTCAGATTTTTTAGGCGACTGCTATTTGTGGAATTGAGAGCCACGAGAGAACGGTTTTCTTGTGGAGAAGTCTCCATAGCACAATAGAGAGACTCCTCTCCTTAAGTGAACTGAACAAAACTATTCCAGAGGTGCTAAACTGACTGAAAATTTTACGTTTTGTCTCCTTACATTTTCAGTAAGGAAGAAAAGTTTTTAAGGAGAAGAAGAGTGTTCTGAAAGTTTTGTTCTGATTCTTATTCCTCTTTCTTTTAGTTACCATTGATAAACTTTTCTTATAGCCTTTTATTACTTAATCTTTTAGTTACTATTGTAATTTTTCTTTATACCATTTTAAAGTTTTGAGCCTACTTTGCCTTCCTCCTAATCCTATCTCACAGCAGGAAATGAATAAGTATATTCCAGTGAGTGCACTGGTAATTAGCCAACACTGAACCCATCACAGTAATTAAAGCATTTGCCAAGAAATCTCAAAATGGCAAACCAAAACCACTACAGAAACCTTCCTGATGAACGGCACAAGAATAGAGGGAAATCGAAGGAGAGCCATGGTTTGTCAGGACTTGCCTGATTCTAATGAGCTCCGTGGTGCATTTGGAGCTGAGCCCTTGAACCTCAGGGCTTGAGAGGAGATTGCACAAACCTTGCCAGGAGTCAGAGTCAGAGGAAGCACCCAAACAGTCTCAAAGCATGAATGGCCCCCACTGAGGTCCATCCCCAACACAGACTCCTCATGGACTCCTTGGAGGAGAGAATTGGAGGCCAGGATGGCACAAAAACCTCTCAGAGAATCAGTGTGGAAAAGAAAATCAAAAGTACCTTAAAAACCTTGAGTATCTCAAGGTATTAATAAGCTCCACTGAGTGTCAGTACAAAACTCTCAAGGGACTCATTAAACCAGATAATTGGGGCCATGATTGCACAAATTTGTCATAGAGTTTGTATGAAATGGGGAAACACCAAGTACCTTAAAGTAACCAAAGTACCTTGAAGCATTAATAACCCCATGGACTCTCATTAATGATAAGGCCTCTACAGGGACTAATTAAAGTAGATAATTGGAGGCTGTGACTGCACAATCCTTCTCATAGTCTGTATCAAAAGTAAAACACCAAGTAGCTTAAAAAACTGAAGTACCTTGAAGCATTAATGAGCCCCACTGTCTGTTGTTACTGACAAAGCCTCTCCAGGGACTAATTAAAGTACATAATTGGAGGCTATGATTGCACATCAGTGTCGCTTTTCCAGCCTCCTCAGGGTTGCTCTGACGTTGCCATCTGATCCTGCAGAGCCAGAGCATCCGCTGGGCAGTGCTAGAGCTGAGAGGGGTCTGCAGGGCAGAGCTGAGCCCCCAGGGCTGGGCTGGGCTGGGCTCTGGCAGCACTGGCAGGGCCCAGCCCTGGGCACAGAGAAGCAACTGCTGGCAGGGACAGCTCCAGGCAGCAGAGCCCTGGGCAGGGGGGGAAAGTGCCCCAAGGCTGTGCAGGGATATTTCAAGTCCTCTCCAAATCCAACTATTCCATGGTTACTTTTTGTTACAGATCCCCATGCCAAGACACAGCAAATGTCCAACAGCAGCTCCATCAGGCACTTCCTCCTGCTGGCATTGACAGACACACGGCAGCTGCAGCTCTTGCACTTCTGCCTCTTGCTGGGCATCTCCCTGGCTGCCCTCCTGGGCAACGGCCTCATCATCAGCGCCGTAGCCTGCGGCCACCACCTGCCCACGCCCATGTTCCTCTTCCTGCTCAACCTGGCCCTCAGTGACCTGGGCTGCATCTGTACCACTGTCCCCAAAGCCATGCACAATTTCCTCTGGGACACCAGGAACATCTCCTACACAGGATGTGCTGCACAGCTCTTTTTCTTTTTGTTCTTCATCTCAGGAGAGCTTTCCCTCCTGACCATCATGTGCTATGACTGCTCCGTGTCCATCTGCAAACCTCTGCACTACGGGACCCTCCTGGGCAGCAGAGCTTGTGCCCACATGGCAGCAGCTGCCTGGGCCAGTGGCTTTCTCACTGCTGCATACAGCCAATACATTTTCCCTGCCCCTGTGCCATGGCAATGCCCTGGGTGTGAGAGTCTGTCAGAATTTTCCCTCATCTGCCTCAGGATCGTCCTTGGGAGACCACTGAAGAGAAGACCCCTCCCGTCTATATCTGGCTCTGAAGGAGAAAAGTCACACACCACGGGCCCTGAGACCTGAAACCTCAGTGTTGAGCTATTGTTTTCACAGGACTGTTTGCTGTATGCTAGAGAAGGGGGCACCATGCCCCGTTTGCAACAATAGCGGCTCTGGAAGCTGTCCCATCTCTTGGCCTGACTGGACTTCTCCTGAGTTTCAGGTGGTCTCCTACCGAAGACCCTCACCTGTTTTACAACCACCGTGACAGACAGATGGAGATGTGAGAAGCTTCTCCACCAAGGACTGAGACATGAAACTCCTGAAAGGCCCCTCTGCTCCTTCCAAGGACTGGGACTGAAACCCCCAGCCCGGGGGAGGTGTGTGGGGCAGGCAAGCTGACCGAAGCGAGATGTTTGCCTGCAGATTGTGATCACTGAACCAAGAAAACAAGGGCTCTCGCTTACTGCTGAGAACATAGACTACCTGTTACATCTATCAAGCTCATTTACTGCTGAGAACATGGACTACCTGTTACATCTGTTCCCTATTGTATCTGTTTCTCCCCCCCTCACAATTTTCAGTAATAAAAGCCTCTGAGTTAGCTAGAGCCTTTGAGATCTCCCCAGCGTAGCAGGCAGACCCTCGGCTGGACTGGACCAAAGGACTTCATCTCTGCGTTGGTAGCTATATCCCCTCTCCCTCCCACTCTCCCTCTCTTTCTCTATCTTTTTCTCTCCCTTAATCCCTCTATTGCATTTTTGCTGTGACTATTTCAATAAAATTGCATTTGATTTGATTATCACTGCAAACCCCCTTCTACCGTGTTGGTGTTTTGCACTCTGAGATCATTCCTACGAACCATCAGGTCATCTGTCCACTAGGACAGACCCTGACAGGCCAAAGGCTTTTCCCTCAGGAGGTTGGACTGTCCCTCTCTCTGTGGACTCAATTTCCATTTTGTGGGATGGGAGAAGCCGGCTCTACCTTGGAAAGGTCTGGAATGGTCTCTACACTGCAGTGGGAGCTGCTGGCTCGGTGCATTCCTGGTGTTCTGCTCACCAAAGGCGCTGCTGGGAATTCACCCCAGGAACAGGCAGTGGGAATTTCCTTGTCCAGAAGCTCTGAGGGGTCTTTAACCTTAGAAAATTTAGGAAATGGATTGGAAGTGGAAGCTAAAATCCCTTTGATCCACAGCTGATTCCTCTTCCCATTCTTTTCTTTCCGCTTTTCCCCTTTCCCCCTCCTTTTCCCTCCCCTCTCCTTCTCTTCCCTCTGGAATTTTTCAGATCCTTCATGCACCCCATCCATTCCCAGGGGCCTCCATCTCCAGGATTCTTCTTGCCCAGCTCCTCACAGTGAATTCCCCTGACAGACCCCAAGTCAGGGAATTTTCCCAAATCCTGGTGGAAAATGACTCAATCCCTGTCAGAACAGGAACCCCAGAAATTTTTCCGTGTCATGGGGCACTTGCTCATCCGTGTTGGCCTGATGGGAATTCTGCTTCATTCTAACGCTTTGCCAGCAGCTCTGCTCTTCCCAATGGAAGATTCCCAGATCCCAGGATCTCCCAGCCTTTGCCAGCAGCTCCGTTTTTCCCAATAGAAGAATTCCAGATCCCGCCCCAGCTGGTGGATGAGATGTTTTCCACACTGCCTCCATTATATCCAGGGAATATTGCACTGGGCTGAGGAGCTTCTTCCCAGCTCCCTGGAAAAGGGGTGGGAGAGGAATTCCATGAGCTTCCACCCACTGAATCCAAAGCTTTTCACATGGTAATTTCCCATAGAATGAAGGAAAAAGAGGCTATTCCATCCTGTATTGGGAAATGCCAGAACCTCCTGCTCTGGGTAGAGCCCCTTCCACATTCTCAAAAAAAGGGATTTATCAGAGGAAGTTGCTCCTGGAATGCTGCTGGGAATGGCTCTCCTCAATTTCCCATCCATCTCTAAAGCTGCCAGAATCAAAGGCAAGGGGGCAGGGAGGACCCTCAGGTGCTGGCTGCCACCTGGGGCTGGGCAGAGCAGGGCTGGGCAATGGCCATCCCTGTGCAGTGGGGCTGGGCCATGACTGGGCCCCACACATGGATGGCCACCCCAACAACATCAGCCACTCCACAATGCACATCACTGTCCCAACAACATCACAATATTTAATCAACAATATAATCAATAATGTTATATCAATTTGTAAAATATCCAGCGAAAGTCAACTTCCGTTAACTTATTTCTCACAATACATACCAGTGAAGAAGTGTTATTCCTGTTCCCACATCTTTGCCTAAAAGCCCCATAATTTCAAAGTCACAATAGTTCAGAGAGAAGGGGGTCATATTTTCCATTCCGAGGGAGGTTCCCACCTTGTTCAGCTTCCTTGACAGAGCTGAACAAAGAAACACCATTTCTGCCAGGTTAACCAAAGAGCTGCATTTTTGTCCCAGGAGCAAAGAACCAGGTCCTGTGCCCCCTTGGAACTGGGACGGGCACCAGTAAGCCACCTTAGCGGGAGCACTGGGAGGGGGATTGCAGAGCCACTAAGCACATGGGGGTTAAGAGGAACAAATCTGGTTTTGATTTACGTCTCAACATATGCTACACATGAGATGGAAAATGACTCTGTGGATTGTACATGTGCTGGGAACCCTGTCCCTGGCTAGGCTTCACATAACAGAGAATCAGGGGAGAGAAAGCTTCAGTGATTGGGCTGTGAGTGACCCCCACTGGCTGGTGGGACAGATGGCCAGGAAAAATGTGTGGGGAAAAATGCCTGGGAAAATCGGGCTCTGGAAGGACCCTTTGCAAATAAAAGCAGCAGACTGTGACACAACAGGAGCATTTTGCTTTGGGTTTCTTGGAGGGATCAGGGACTCGCTCAGAGGGTCAGCTTCACCCTCCTTCCATGTGCGATTCACATTCTCTGAACCTGGGAGAAGTATTGAGAGAAGCAAAGAATGATCCAAACAATTCTTATCTCATTTACTGCTCCTGTGTTCTTTGCAAGTAGAATGAATTGTGGAAGATTGTTTACCTGAAGGGAATTAATAATTGGATTCTGGTGTGAGTGTTTTGATTCACTGACCAGTTGAATCCAGGTGTGTGTGTGTGTGGGGACTGTCGGCTGAAAGTCATGAGACTGTGTGCAGTGGAGTGCAGTTGAGTGCTTGTCAGATTCCGTTTAAATGTAATGTAATATCATATAGAATAATTTAGTATACTAATTATTAGCCTTCTGATAAGATGGAGTCAGATGCATCATTCCTCCTAGTCGTCAGGCAAAAATATCACTGGTACTCCCCCCGCCTCAACTTTTCCTCCCGGTGGTCCTTCTTCCCTGCCTGCATCCATTCTTCCCTGCTTTGCTGCTTCCCCGAGGCAGCTCATTCCTGTTCGTCCTGGATGTTCCTTCATTGCTCCCCAATGGAGCAGATGCTGCCTGCACCCACCCGCCGCCTCTGCCGCATTTCCCGTGCTGCCCACAGCACCGAGCCTGCTGCACCTGCCCACTGCAGCCCCAGCCCACAGCAGCCAGCCCAGAGCCACCAGTGCCGCAGCACCAGCCCACAGCCAGCCCGCAGCAGCCAGCCTGCAGCCATCGCTCGCCCATGCCAGAGACACGCAGGTGCCCTCCTTGGAAATCACGCCCAGCCACTCACAAAAGCCATGTGGGCTTGCCCTGGCTTGCAGCACACACACTCCATCTGCTTAGCTGATGCCCACAGAGCGCCCGGGCTCCTTGCGGTAACGCTGTCCCTGTCTTCTGTTTCTTTCTCTATCCTTTTCCCATTCTACTCCCTTCTCTTCCCCTTCGGTACAAACGCTTATCCTCCTTTATCAAGAAACTGTTCTCAGATATAATATTGCCACTTTTGTGCTTCATTTTCATCTGAGAAACCTTTCAGCAAAATCTTCCCCGACTCCCCCTTTTACAGCGGGATGGGACAGGGGTAGTGGGAGGGGGAATGGGGAAGCCCTGGGTGTACTGCAAGCACTGTGGGGAGAGAATGGGGCAGTCCCTGAGGGTACTTGGGCACTTGGATGGGGCTGGGGAGCCCCTGCAGGTAGCAGCAAAGGGATGGGGGAGCCCTTGGGGGTACTGGGAGAGGAAATGGGGAGCACAGGGTGCCCTGTGTAGCCTCTGACTGACTCATGACCACCTCCCTTGGAAGGATGGGCAACCACAGGAGGCATGGAGGGAGCACCCCCAGTGTCACCCAGTTCCTCCCACTTCCCAGAGCATCACAACTTTTGGTGTAGATTTTCATAGATGTCACTGGGTTCCCACGGTTGCCTGTGCAGCTCCATGTACGTTGCCTGAGGATCCTCCACTGGGAGTGCCAGGGGGTCTAGGGGGGGCCTGTGGGAATAAGGGGGTGTGTGGAAGGGGATGGGAGGTGCTGGGAGTTTGGGTAAAAGGTGTATCATGGCTGGAGGCTGCACTCACCTTTCCTGGTGCTTCCTGGCATCTGCAAAGGAAAACTGGAGGGGTGAGTTTGGAGACCCAGGGGCTCCCATCCACCCTTGGGAATGCTGAACCACCACCAGACACACAATTCCTCCCAGGGTCCCCCAGTATCCCTGATGCACCCCCAGTATCCCTGACCCACACCACTTGCACCAACACCCTGAGCTCCCAGAACCCCGTGCCTGGCAGGGAGGGGGACCCCTGACAGAACCCCCAACATCCCTGCAGGACCCTCCAACAGCTCCCAGAGCTCTGAGCCATGGTCACTGGGGGCTCAGCCCCTCCCAAGTCAGGGGCTGTGTGTGCAGCCCTATGGCCCTCTTCTCTGGGGGCCTTCCCACTGATCTCCAGGACCCCTGTTCCCCTATTGTCACCTACCCAGGCAGTGCGAGTGGTACCAAGCCACAATGACACCCATAAGCAGGAGCAGGAACAAAAAGGCCCCACTCACCCCTGTGGCCGCTGCAAGTAACAGAGGGAGACACATCAGGCTCACCCATCACCCCAGGGGTCCTGCACTCCCTGGTGACACTGTGTGACCCCAGCTGTGTCCATGTGTGTCCCTGTGTCCCGTGGTGTCAGCTCCAGGACACCGGGTGTGATGGTGGCATTGTCCACAGGCACTGCGGGGACGCAGACAGGGCTGAGGCCACAGCGAGGGGCTGGCAGCCGGAGTGAGGGGATAGGGAGGGAGGGGATGGGTGTGGTGGGAGATGTCAGGAATGGGGTCACACCACAGAGGGGAGAGGGGACACTGGGCAGAGGGACCCAACAATGTGTCTGGGGGACATGGAGGTGCCCAACCAGAGCGCTCAAGGAGGCTGTGGGGGCTCCCAGTGCCCATCCCCGCTTTCACTGCGCACCGTGACGTGGAGCCGGGCGCTGCTCTTCAGCACGGCCCCCCCCTCAGAGCGCACCTGGCAGCTGTAATTCCAAGAGTGGGAGACCCCCACGGTGGGCACCAGCAGATGTGGGGACCCCTGTGGGCCCCGAATCACCTGCCCATCCCAATAGAACATGTGCAGGAGGGGGGCTCGGGGCCACAGGGGGCTGGGGGTGCTGAGGCAGCTGAGAGTCAGGGGGGACCACAGAGTGGGTTTGGGGGAATCCTCCAGCACTTGCACAGGGAAGAGCTCAGGGAAGGAGAGGGGAGGTGAGGACTGTCACTCTGAGTCTGCTGGGAGGTATTTTTGGGGGTATGAGGAGATTGGAGTTCCAGCCATGGGGGTGCTCACCATGCACTGTCACTGTCACTGGTGCTGACCGTGATGGCCAGGACCTCAGAAAGCCCTCGCAGAGGTAGTGGCTGCTGTGGTGCCGCTGCAGGGGTTGCAGGGACAGCTCGGTCCCTCTGAGGGACTCTGTCAGGTCCTTCTCGTCCTGGTAAAATCGCATCCTGGGTACTGGGCTGTTCCACCGGCCCCGGCAGCGCAGTGTCACTGTGTCCCCCTCCAGCAGTGCCCATGCTGGCATCTGCAGCACCAGCTCGTCTGTAGGACAGGAGACTACCATCTCACTGAGGGGCTTGAGAGAGGTCCTAGGTGGGTCCCCACGGCACCGAGGACATCTGGGTGCACTGAGGTGCACTGGGGTGCAATGGGATTTCCCTGTGTGCAGGGCACAGGCTCTCGCCATGCGGGGGATGTGAGGCCACCTACGAAATGGAGCCCACCCAGACCTATCGAGGGCCACCGTGATGAGTTAAGATTCCCCCTTACCATCTACGACTCTCACGGGGGGGCTGCGCCCACTGCCAGGCCTGTCACATGTGTAGGTGCCACTCTCGGTGACATTGAGGTGGTCGCATTCCACCTGCCCCCAGTGCTTCCCGTCCTTGTACCAGGTGGTGGCACCAATGGTCCCCGAGCCCTGACAGGTCAGTGTCACCCGGTCCCACAGCACCGCCGGCCTCCAGGGGGGCTCCACGAGGAGCTGGGTGGTCTGGGCACCTGTGGGTGACAGGAGACACCAGCCTGCCAGGCCCAGTGTGGGACTGGGGACAGCAGGGTGGGGACATGGCATCCCCAAGGACTCACCAGTGAGGCCAAGGGTCTGGGCTGGAAGGCAGAAGGGACATGGCTCAGTGGGGGTGGCACCATGGGGACAGAGGCACAGGGGTAGGGGGGGTGGGGGGCTGTCCCCACCTGTCCTTGTATGACATGGACTCCTTGTGGACAGGGACACTGCAGCCACCCCTTGCTCAGGCAGGACATAGGGACACTGTGGACACCTCTGAACTGAGGATGCCACGGACACCCTGTGCTGGCACAGGTCACCCCCACCAGCCCCATGATGCCTCCCCAAACCCTTGTCCTGCCTTTTTTGTCCCCATGTTCCTGTCCCCCTTCTCCTGTCCCCGTGACCACTCCACGACCCCAGCAGACCCCATGCTTTGGCTCTGCTGGCATTGAGGACATCAGGGGACCCCACAGCCCCCCTGTGCCCCCTCCCCTCCCCATCCCTGGGGTGTCAGGCCCGTGCCCAGGGCACTCACGCCACAGGAGCAGTGCCACCTTCCCGGCCATCCCGGTGTCCCCCGCCATGTGCACTGGCTGTCACTCGCTGCAGGGGGTGGCTGTCCCCTGGGTGGTTGCTCTTCAGCCAAAGGGGAAAGAAGCGAGGTCAGGTCTCATCCCCATGCGTAGGTGGCCCTTGGTGGGGGCAGGATGGTCACAAGCTGGGCACAGGCTGTGAGCAGGGCGGGGACAGGATGGGGACAAACCTGGGTGGGACAAGGTGGGACATGGGGTTCCCAGGACTGGGGGGCTCAGGGCCTTTGGGGGACATGGACATGACTGTCCAGGGGAATGGGGGGTCCCTGGGAATGGGGGTGCTGATGAGGGGGATTCACTGGGGATTCACTGGGCATGGGGGGGCCATGGGAATGGGGGTCATCCGGGCTGGAGGGACTCAGGGATGGGAGTGCCAGGGGAACGTGGGCTCCAGGGATTTGGGGTCATGAGGTGGGGATGCTGGGGAAATGAGGGATCCCGTGGGAATAGGGGTTCCTTAGAGAATCAAGGTCCTGGGGAAAGGGGCCTTTCAGGGGTTGGAATGAACAGGAGAGGGTTCCTTGAGAATCGGGTGCTGGGACATGGAGGTCCTGGGGAATGGAAGTACAAGGATGGGAGGCCCAGGGGAGGGCGGATGGAAGGAATTGGGGTCCCATGATTGGGATCCCTGGGGAATGAGGGTGCCAGGAATGGGCAGTGGCTTGGTGAGCCCGTGGGTCAAAGCTCCTTCCCTGGCTGGATCAGATTTTGAGGTGGCCCAGGGCTCAGCAAAGTCCCCCCAGGGTGCTTGTGGTTTGGGAGGGTGAGACAGAGTAAAGATCCATTCTGAATTAAGTGAAGTGCCTAAGAAAGGTGAAAAGTCTGTGAGGCCAAAGCTGAAGGAAAAACTCGCATGCCAGACAGCAAGGAGACAGAGAAAGAAAAACAGAAAGACCACAAGGTCGATTTGCCCCCGACTTAGAAATTCCTTTGATAAAGAACTAGTGCTAAATGTCACGCAGAATGAATATGTATGAACTTATTGTGAAACTGTATGCATATGCATTTGGAAGGGGGATAAAAGACGACCCGAGGTCTTCAGAGGCACACATGCCTTTTTGGGGGGCTTGCGTCCGGCGCGTCTAATAAAAGCATACTGAGCTTTACAACTTTTACAAAGTTGTGAGGTTTCTTCTTTTCTCCGCAAAACAAGGGTCATGGCAGGGAGATTCTGACAGGGTCTGGGTCTGTGTTCCCCCAGCCCCCAAGGGCTTTTTCCCCTCTTTATTTCCATTTCCATTATTTTGCCTCTCAATTTCACAAGACCCCAGTTCATCCCTTCATGATCCTGGGGGGCACCTGAGCAGGGAACAGATTGAGGGAAGCCCAGTGTGGGGGAAGCCGAGTTGAAGGGTCTGCAGGGAGGGCTGAGGAGGCTGTGGGGGATGTGGATGTCTGACAGTGCCCCCCCAACAATTTCTCTTTCCTGCACAGAAGAAGGAAGAGGCCTTTTGTGCTGAGTGTCACACGGGGGAGGGCAGATTCTGTCCTGGGAGGGCACAACCAGGGGGTACCTGTCCTGGGGGAACCCTATTCCAGGGGCGACACATGCTGGACAAGGGACTCCTGTCCTGGTGCATGGCAGCTCCGGGGGGGTCCAGACTTCTCCATTCTTGCTCGTCCCCTGCAGGATCTGAGCCGGCAAGAGCCGCTGGGGAATGGAGCCCTGGGCAGGAAGGAGCTCCCAAACTCCTGCTCTGTGAAGCCAGTGGCCATCCAAGGGTGGGGCCCAGCCATGGCCCAGCCCCACTGCACAGGGATGGCCATTGCCCAGCCCTGCTCTGGCCAGCCCAGGTGGCAGCCAGCACCTGAGGGTCCCCCCTGCCCCCTTGGCTTTGATTCTGGCAGCTTTAGAGCTGCTGCAGAGGTGAGAATTGTGTGGGTGGAAAAAGGCCTGCCTGTGGTTTGCTCAGCTCTTCAAGAAGCACAACACCCAAAGGGAGCCGAAGCAGAGGCTCTGGGAGGGCCTTTGATGGTTTTCAGAGCAGGGCTGGCTGCAAACTGCCGCTGCAGGGGGACATGTGGGGGAACCAGTCCAGAAATGCAGCAATATATAATTTTGTACCTGTCCCCAAGACACTGAGAGAGCCCCAGCACTACTGCAAATCCCACACCAGTCTGCTCAACAACCTGACCTGGACCCTCCTCCTCCTCCCTGCCTGGCTGTGGATGGACAGTGGCCGGATGCCCTGCACCCACCACAGCCTCTCTCTCACTGCTCTCCACACCTGGATGGGGAGAGAAAATTGAGCAAAGGCTTCCTGGGTTGAGACAAGGACTAGGAGAGATCACTCATCAAATCCTGTCACGGGTAAAACTGCTTATGATTTAGAGATATGAATTGAATTTATTGATGATAAAATCAGAGTAGGATAAGAAGAAGGTAAATAAATCCTCCAGTACACCTTTTCTCTGTTATGAAGGACTATGTAGTCATTGGCTTTCACTATTATATTGGTTATTGCAAATTATTCTGATATAATGCACTTTCTAGTCACTTTTTAACTGTTTTGATACACTAAAAATTGTCAGCCTTTTTACCCTAATCTCAGTGTAGAAAATATATTTTAATGTGATAAATATTTTATAGTTTAGTGTAGGAAACGCATTCTGTGCTGTTCTTGTGAGCCGGCAAAGGCTTCCTGATTATAAGGAAAATCCTCTATCTCTCCTGAGGAAGACACAATGGTTGTCATCATGGAGACACGATGAAGGAGAGAAAGACAAGAGATACAGACTCTAGCTGGCTTACAGAATGATGTAGCTCCTTGGTCACTCACTGAGAACTTTGTTTCTCTCTTATGACCTACGGGCACTGAATGTGTCTCAAGTAAATGTAAATATCTTGAAAAACTATAAAAGCAACATGTTGCTCTAATAAATCTCTCTTTCACACCCTTCTGATGGAGTTGTGGTGTTTTGCTCTGTGTCGCGCTCTATAGCCACATCTGGTGCCTGCCCCCCTTGATTGCAACTGGACTGTAAAAAATGGAAAGAAAAAAGAGAGAAAAAAGGTGAAGGGTACCCTAAAACTGAGTGAAGGCAGCAAGGGTGCTGCAGAGGTCCAGACCTAATTCAAACATCTGATTCGAGGTGAATAATTGGGAAAAATAATGGGACATAATTTATCAAACAAGGAAAGGACTATTTTGTCCACATGGAAATCTTTATTGAAAAGGAAAAATGTTAAAGCTTCTGATTATGCTCTTTGTAGCTTACTGATATGGTGTAAATCACAGGACTTTGAAGCTGATGCCGACAATGCCTTCAGTGTCTGGGCATGGAAAGAGGTTTGGAAGAGACTATGGGAA
Source organism: Melozone crissalis (assembly GCF_028551555.1). Classification (NCBI taxonomy): domain Eukaryota; kingdom Metazoa; phylum Chordata; class Aves; order Passeriformes; family Passerellidae; genus Melozone; species Melozone crissalis. Next base: position 1,157,737 of record NW_026535876.1, on the reverse strand, counting down.
GTGATATCTAAGGGGGATAAGACGGTTGTCCATTTGGCTACTACCTGGAGACTGTTGTATGAGGCATTGAAGGAATGGAAAGCAGAATAAGATAGCGAGGAGGAACTGGAGGAGCAGGAATTAGAGCAAGAAACTGAAGTAGAGGAACAGGTGGAAGATGAGGCTGAGCCTGTCAATGTATCTCCCCCTGAGGAGGCTGCTGCAGCTGCTGTGGAGGTTCCCCCAGGGTTTGCTATTGTGAGAATCAAACGGCAGGCTAAGACTGTTTCTTGGTATTTATCTCCAGAAGACCATGTTAAACCTGTGCATAGTTCACCTGCTCAGCCGTTAATTGAACTGAGTACAAAACCAAAGTCTCTTACGCCTGCACAGCAGTTAGCAAAAATGAAGTTACAGAAGTGAAGTGAAAAACAGGCTGGGTCATTGGCCCTTTTGTCTCCCCCTGGGCCATCTGCTCCCCCCTCACCCTCCCCTTGGTCGGCTGCTCCAGCCCCTGCTTTCCCTTGAGCCATGCACCCCTTCTCTGCCCTCCTTCGAGTCATCTGCCTCTGCTCAGTCTCCTGTTGCACCGTCTGCCCTCCTCCTCCCTCCTGAACTGGTTGAAAAATTCAATCCTTAACATTGTGTCCTTCTTTGTCTAGTGATAGTTCTGACAATGAACTGCCAGTTGAAAGTACACCTAAAAAGACGCAGGAATTTGTTAGACCTCGTAGCAGATCCAGGCCAGCTGTTTCTTGTGCTCTGCCTCCCTGCCAGGTGGCTGTGACTCCTTTACACTCTTTACAATTTTGGGAGCATGTGAGAATGAAAGCAGCTGAAGTGGGAGGTTGGAATTTGTTAGAGAAAATAGGTCCACCTAAAAGGATGGAGATGGCTGCTGCTGCTGCTGCTTCTGGTGGGCTTGTGGCTTTTCCTGTTTTCAAAGCTGCTCCTAATTCAGGACAAGATAGTCATCAGGTTTTTGCATGGAGGGTTGTACAGGACTTTCAGTCAAAAGTAGATCAGTATGGTGTTAACTCTTCACAGGTGATGCAAGTGATTCGTGTTTTAAATGCTGATGTACTCGCCCCTTATGATATTGTTCACCTTTCTAGGATTCTGTTTCAGCCAGTGCAGTATGGTGTGTCTCAAGCTACCTGGAAACAAATGGTTGAAAGAATAGCATTGGACAATATGCAGTTACCTCAGCATGATCTACGTCATGCTGTGGGAGTTGATGCCTTGCTGGGCAATGGACCATTCTCTAACCTGTATTTACAGGCAAGATGGGACCCCCTGGTTCTGGCACAGGCCCAGCAGCTGGGTATGAGTGCCTTACTTAAAACAATGGCGATGGCAGGTCCTAAAACAAGGTATATTACCATCCAGCAAGGGGTGAAGGAACTTTTTCTGCAGTTTTTGGAGAGGGTTGCTGCAGCCCTTGAGAAGCAAGTAGAAGATGATAAGTTGAGGTAAATTTTATGCAGACAGCTAGCACAGGAAAATGCGAACGATGATTGCAGGGGAATTATTGATTCTTTACTGGGAGATCCCTTGCTGTCTGATCTTGTAGTTGCTTGCTCAAAGGTTGGTTCGGTTGAGCATAAAATGACCGCTTTGGCAAAGTCATAAAATCCTCACCCAGATGTTCAGCTTGTGAAGAATCAGGGCATGTGAAGACCCAATGCCCTCAAACTGCTGGACGATGTGTACACTCTAGTTGGTTTGGTTATCGCCCCAGACGAAGTTCAAAGACAGATGCCTTGGAAATATTTGGGGTTGATAGTCACCAATACACAAATTGTGCCTTAACCTGTAAAATTGGACATTGAAATTAAAACCTCTGCTGATGTGCAGAAATTGGTTGTTGCAATAGGTTGGCTTAGGCCATACTTGGGGATAACTAATCACCAACTACAACCTTTGTATGACTTACTATCAGGGAAAACTTCCTCTACCGATGAGAGACATTTGACCACTGCAGCAAAAAAGGCTGTAGAAGTTGAATTAGCCTTGACATCTGGATTTGTTACAAGGATAGATGTTTCTGTTGGTGTGCAATTCTTTATTTTGAGAGATGATGAAATATCATGCAGATTGTTGTGTCAATAGAATGATAAAAGGGAAGAAAAATTGCATATCTTTTGGACTGGATATTTTTATCTTTCAGGTCCTGAAAAACAGCTCCAGGTCTGTACAAGCTTTTTGCAGACATCATTATCAAAGGTCGCAGACGCTGCCATGACACCTTAGGCCATGGTCCTGTAACTATTGTCATACCAGTACAACAATGGTATTTTGAGTGGTGTTTTCAAAACAATCATGAGCTACAATCTGCTTTATCTTCCTTTACAGGTCAAATAGTATATCATTTACTTTCTGTCATGGTTGGACTCTGACACAATGCTAGTGCCTCTATGAGAATACCTTCTCTCTGGTGTCTGCTGTGTGATGTGACTAGGAATAAGCAAAGCAGGCTCTTGCTTAGAAATAAAGAAAACTTTATTAACTAAACTACAAGAAAAGAAGAAAAAAAAATACAAGGAAAATGAAAACCTTACAAAAGCAATTTTCTCCTCCCCTCCACCAAATTTCTCAATGCAATACATTCTCCTAAATCGCTAACTCTCAGTCTGGCACCACTCCTTAGAATACTCAATCCTCAGTTCATGAAGAGGAGAGGAGTCCTTCTTGCACTATAGGCTTCTCCTGGAAACACGTTGAAACTTCGTGTGCTTCTATGTCACTCAGCACTGCTCGGAAAGTTCTTTGCTATTGTGACACCTTCCTTCTATGCTTAGTGCTTTCACTACTGTGCATGGACCAGAACTGCTTCTAGGGTTGTCTTTCAAGGATGTCTTGTTTCACTCTAAAAAAGGCACAGTCTTTCCTTCCGGACATCTGTCCCCTCTAGTTTTTCCACCCCCTGGGGCTGAGGGGTACCCACACTGAACCCTCCTGGTTCTGAGGCACTGCCTCCCCCTAAATGCAGTCTCTATGTCACAGGGAAAAAAATGGTTCAGTCTATGGCTACACAAAAAAAGTCCAGCCAAAAGGCTACTCTATCATCTCTCCCCTCATTCAAGAGTCTTCTCTACTTTCTTCGTGGCTAATCCCTTCTTATCTCATCGCTTATCTCTCTTCTCATTCAGCTTCAGGAGGATCAGCATTTGCAAGGTCTCAATCATGCAAGAAAAGGGTTAAAAATTTCAGTCTCTGCTTGTCTTAGAGCTCCGGAACTCCCACGCTGCTCTGGCCGGGCACCTTCTCCCCACGCTCCCCCCTCTTCTCGTTCCAGGCCGGCCGCTATCAAATTCAGATGCCGGCTCTCCCTCTCTCTCTCTCCTGGGGATGGGGGGAGGGGAGGCTGCCCGATGTCTCTTGGTGCTCCTCCACCCTTCTATCTTCAAGGGCCTCCTCTCCCCCCCATCTCTGTCCAGGCCCAGGCCTACCACATGGCTGCCTCTCCCCCACCCAGCAGCAGCAGCTGGACGGTGGAGGGAGATCTGACTTCTTTCCCTCGAAGTCTCAAGAGAGCTTCCCAGGGGCGCAGCTCTGGTTTTTAACTCCTGTGTGTTCTCAGAGGTGTGTCCAAACCTCACTGGCTACATCAGGTGCCAATATTAAAATCTGAGCACACATTAGTTTGACTACAGCATCCCAGAATTTCCATTTCCCCATCAAACCAGCACACCTTCTCATCCTATTTTGAGAGGATTCCTTTTCAGGGGAAACAACTTTGCTCTTCTGTGCCAGGGGAAGCTGTGACAGTTTTTAGCTGTGCCAGTTTTTACAGATGGATCAGGAAGAACTGGAAAAGCTGCTGTAGCCTGGAAGAAAGATGACCACTAGGAATATGAAGTAATGGTTCAACAAGAGTCTCCTCAATTAATTGAACTTTGTGCCATACTCTTAGCCTTTACCTTATTTCCTAGTTCCGTAAATATAGTTACTGATTCTGTTCATGATGCTAATTTAGTAATACAGTTGGATCAAGCTGTGTTTTATAATGTAAAGGAGAAACCATTATTTGTTATGTTGTTGAAATTGTGGACTGTTATTCATAATTAAAAGCATTCTTATTTCATTATGCATATTTGTAGCCATACATCGCTACCTGGATTCTTTGTTGAAGGTAACGCCTATGTGGATTCCCTTGTGGCTGCCTCAGCAGTAAAAATGGTGCCTAATGTGTTATAGCAAGCTGTTCTATCTCACCAAATTTTCATCACGGTGCTCAGACACTACAGCAGCAATTTAAATTATCACATAGTGAAGCAAAGTCAATTATTTCTTCTTGCCCTCATCGTCATACATCTCATGTTTCACAATATTACGGTACTAATCCTAGAGGCTTACTCCCTTTGCAAGAATGGCAAATAGATGTTACAAAAATGCCTGAATTTGGCTGTCAAAGTATGTTCATGTTACAATTGACACCTTTTCTCATGCCATGGTTGCCTCAGCGTTGGCAGGTGAAACATCTCGGGATGTTATTTATCATTTTTGCCACACCTTTTCCATCTTAGTTGTTCCATCACATGTAAAGATGGATAACGGCCCGGCATATGTTTCAAAGAAATTCCAGGTGGTTTTTTGTGCCTGGGGTGTTGATCATTCCACTGGTATTCCTTATGCCTCAACAGGCCAAGTAATTATTGGACGTGATCATGGTGTGTTGAAGTGCTAGGTACAAAAACAAAAATGGGGAATGCAAAGGGAATTGCCTCAAGTGAGATTAGACAAAGCCATTTATGTCTTAAACTTTTTGCGTCCTTTACCTGACTTACATGTGTCTCCTATATTCTATCATTTTCTGTCTTTGAATTCAAAACAGCCAAGCTTTAAGAAAGGTATTAAGGTATGGGTAAAAGACTTAATCACAGAAAGGTGGACTGGCCCAGTGGAATTAGTAACATGGGGAAGAGGATATGCATGCATTTTAACAGAAAATGGACCTCGTTGTGTCTCTGTCCATTTCGTTAAACCTTATTTGGAACCCAAAGAAAAGGACAGGATAAGTAGTTCTACAGCAGAAGCAAAATGAGTAGGTAATTGCGTTGATTATTAGGTGGATGGAAGCATGGACCCTCAAGGAATGTATGGTAAAGATGGTAATTCAAGACAGAGTAAAGGGAGTTACAGACTTACGCTGAAAATCAAAAATTTAAGGTAATGGATGTTACTTTTGCTTCTTTTCTTTGAATTCTCCTATAGAGAGGTTGGTAGTACTGAGAAATGTGTCTTGTACCATTTCCTTTTGCAGGGCACACACAGTTCCAAAAATAGGGAAATTTGATGTACCTCAGGGAGAAATGTTGCCTTTGCATAAGGGTTGAATTAGTTGCTGAAGTCCAGACTTCGAGCAATTAGGTTGGTTATGAGAGCAGCAACCAATTGTAAAGTTAAGTGGATGCTACTTGGTTCTAAGTGGTGACTAGGCAGATGACTTGGTCTCTGATTCTGTGTGGGAGAAAGTTATTTGATTAGAGGTGAAGGTGTCATTCTGCTACAAATGTGTCATCTGAAAATTATGAGGTCTGTAACGGTATTTGAAGATCTGTTTTTATGGACCTTGTTTGTATATGAATGTTAGGATTGTGAGGGTGTGTGTTGTGGAGTTGGAAGAAGTTGGTTATCTGTAAGTGAATGAAGAATGGATCCTCTGTCTGCTTGGATTATTGCAAGGACCCTGCAAAAGTCCTTAGCAGTTGTGTTTCTGGGTCAAATACAAAAAGGGGGAATTGTAGGACAGGCATTTTGTGCTGTTCTTGTGCGTCAGTAAAGGCTTCCTAAAGATAAGGAAAGCCTCATATCTCTCCCGAGGAAGACGCCGAGCCTGTCACCACGGAGACATGATGAAGGAGAGAAAGCTAAAAGATACGGACTCTAGCTGGCTCACAGAATGACGTGGCTCCTTGTACACCTACTGAGAACTTTGTTTCTCTCTTACGACCAATGGGCACTGAATGTGTCTTTTAAGTAAATGTAAATATCTTGAAAAACTATTAAAAAAACTATAATAAATCTCTCTTTTACACCCTTCTGATGGAGTTGTGGTGTTTTTTGCTCTGTTGTGCTCTATAGCGACACCCCCACAGTGCCCCAAACCAACCCCTTCCTGAGGTCCCCCCTCTTCTTCTCCAAGTGTCCTCTCCCTGAACCCGCATCCTTCTTCAGAGTTCCTTTCCATACCCCTCATCTCTGCACCCCCTTGCCCTCACTGGGGTTCCCCTGCCCCTCCCTGACAGCCCCCCAGGTCCCTCACTGTCCCCTGCTGTCCCCCCCTCCTGCAGAGGTCCCACACTCAGGGGTCCCCCAGTGGGCGCAGTCCCCCAGGGGCACAGGTGGCACTCAAGGACCGCCTGGTGCTGAGCTGTGCGGTGGCTGCTGGGACAGGTCCTCTGTCCTCCTGGCACCGGGAGGGCTCAGGGGCACTGCCAGGCACCGGCCCCCACCTGGAGCTGCGCCATGTTGGGGACAATGACAGTGGTCAGTACCAATGCCAGGACAGTGTGGCTGAGTGTCCTCCTGAATGTCACCATCCTGGGTGAGCAGGACCCTCGGGCTGGGGGTGACTCCACCCACAGCACCGCTATTCCACCTTGCCCAGTGCCCTCAGCCCTGTCTCTGTCCTCGCAGTGCCCGTGGCCAATGCCACCATCGCCCCTGGTCCCCTGGCACACCAGGTGCATGCAGGTGATGCTGTGACCCTGCGCTGCTCAGTGCAGGTGGGCTCAGCACTTGTCACCTGGCTGCACAAGGGGCACGAGGTGGCTCGGGGTCCCCTCCTGGAGCTTGGGGACATCGATGTGAGACATTCAGGCACCTACCAGTGCATGGCCACCAACCTGCTGGGACAGGATGGGCACTACGCGTTTAAGGCACTCACACCTTAGGTGGTCCTGGAGGTGACATCTGGCTCACCCTGGGTCACAGGTGGAGTCACGCAGGGTTGCCGGGATGTTCAGGACTCCCAGGGTCGAAGGTGTGTCCCCTCTGGCCCCAGCAGTGGCTGTGAATATTGGCAGGACCCCCCTGTTCCTGCTCGTGGCTGTCAGTAGGGGCTGTCACTGGTGGCACCACGGAGTGAGTGACAATGGAGGGGATGGGCGTCCTGGAGTGAGGAAAAGCCCTCAGAGTGGGGAAAGTGGTTGGCAGCACCCAGGTCTCCTGAGCTCGGGGAAAGTGAGCCCACAGTGGCTTGGCTGGGAGTTCTAGAGGAATATAGAGGGTCTTGGTTCTGCTTCAGGGTCATCCAGAGTGGGCTTTGAGGAAAATTGGGATGGCACTGGGATGTCCTGCAGGGTTTGGAGAGCTTCCGGAGGGCTGTACAGAGATGCGGGGGATCATTTTGGAGTCCAAGGAGTGTTCGGGGATCCGAACTTATTTGGGTTCGACTTATTTCCTAGCTTCTAATCTTCAAGGGTATTGCTTTCTGACTGCCCTAACTCTTGTCTGTAGCTCAATTTTCATAGGGTCTGCTCGTTTGGATTTTCCTGGGCTATCAGTATCCCATACTCTTGGGTATACCTGATTCAATACTTCCTCTAACTAGTTCTTCTTGTTTGTTGGTCTGGTGTCAATTGTCAGTCCTACTGCTAAAACCGCACATTTGTCTTCAGGTACCTTCCATTGAAGTTTTCTTTTTCTAAATGGAACTGTTGCTTCCAAATTTTCAAGCAAATCCCTGCATAGGACAGATTTGGGTGAGTTTGGTAAATAAAGAAACTGATGTATTCCCATTTTCTTCTTGATTTTACATCGAAGTGGTTTCAGGAAGAATGCATTTTATGGATGCTCTATAGTTGCTCCTAGTGCTTGAAGATAGTTTTTCACTTTTGGGTATCAGTGCTTGATTCAAGAGTGAAAATGTGTTTCCACTATTTCTTAAAATTTCAACTTCTTCATCATTCTTTAGCTGTATTTTAAACAGTGGCCTGCCAGGGTAAGAACTGCCAGTCTCGGTCATTTCTTATCATCTAGAGTGGCTGCAAAAGTTTAGTGTACTTTGTCTGCTAACTCTGGGCACTGGCCCTATTTCCAGTGTCCTGATTTCTTACAAGATGCACATTGATTTGGCCCCAGCTTGGTCTGTGGCTGCTTTCAACCTCCTCTGCCTCTGCTATTTTCGCCCCTGCCTCTGCTTCAACCACGCCTACATCAGTCCTCTCCCTGGTGCCGATCCAGAGCTGCCACCATGGCTGCAGGGAGCTCTTTTTCCCGCTCTTGACTATCGTACACTTTCTACTTTTGATGTAGTGTCTAAAAGCTTGCGTGACTGCTCCAAGTTGTTCAAACACTTCTCAAACTCAGACGGGATTGATGCTGTGTGCCCATTTCCCTGGGGTGTTCCGGTTCGTGTTTATTTATCAGTTATGGTAGAATGGTTTCTTTTCATGTACCCCGTATTTTCCCCAAGTTGGTTTACCCCTAGGTTTTTCGCTCCCTCAAAGCTGTCCCTCATGCCATTCCCCGCTCTTTGTTCCAGCTCCTTCCCTGCCTCTCAAGATAATCCAGCTCTTTATTCCTGAACCTTCCCTGTCACTTTTGCCTTGGACCAATCCCTGACTGCACCACCCCTTTGGAATTCCCTATTGCTGGAAGCCCCACTGGCCCATGTGACCTACCCTTTCCTCTCATCTGTCCTAATTAGTGCCAAGCAACTGATGGAATCCCCTCGCTCCTCCCCTGCAGATTCCTTTTTGCTCAATCCTTTGTATCCACCCCCCTGAGTTGTACCCCGATAAAATCTCATGCACAGAAGTGCTGGTGGATCTATGCTGCTGAATCCTTCCCTTGGGATAAACCTTTGCCTGTGGAACCTCTCAACTGAGGAGCCTCCTCCTTCTTTTTGGCTGCTCCGTGCTGCAGTTAGTAGATCCTGAACCACTGAGCAGTGGCTCACCAGGGTCAGCCGCAGGCAGGACCCACGCCTTGGCCGTTCCCCACTCCTGGCGCAGCGCCGCAGTTTTCCCAAGAGCCAGTCCGGGCTCCGCTGTGCTACATCAATGGGGAACCCGTCCCAGTGCCTGACCGTGCTGCAGCGTGCTACCCAGGGCCCTTGCACACACTGCCTTCTGCCCTGGGGCCGCCCCCAGCCCAGCCAAAGTGGCCCAGGCTGGAAGGAATGCCTGGCCCCCCCAGGTGTCTAAGACAGCCCGCACAGGATCTTTGGGAAGGGCTCAGACCACCAGCAAACCCTGCCCGGCTCTGCGGGCACAGTCCTATCCCCATATCTTTCCCTGAGAGCATTTGAAGTACTAAATGAGAATCATTTGAAGGGAGGACATTTACATTTTCCATTTCAGAGAAGGCTTCTGCCTTCCTTAGCAGGCACCTCTCTCTTCAAACCAAGACAATTGTTTATCATCTTGCAGATGCGCAGTTGCTGGGGAGCCCCGTTTTACACCAGGGACCCGGAGAACCATTCCCAGCAATTGGGAAAATCCTAGGTGGTCCATCCACCCACAGATGAGGTCTCCAAATGTGCCCGAAATTGGGTCCAGCTCTTAGAGGCCTAAAAGAGCAAGTCCAAGTGACTTGATGATATTTTTAGCCCAGAAAGCCCTTCAGCTGATGGCACACTTCACAATCAGCAGGGGACACAGCTAGGCCAAAGCCCAGGCCTCTGCTGGGAGCCTTTCTCCTCAAATACCCTTCAAACAAACCTCCATGCAAGTCACTTGGAAAGTTTCTTCAAATGATCCATTTCTGGCACATGACTACACAGGGTTAAGTGAAAGATTCTAAAGCGGCTGCTGTGGAGTCAAAGAGCTAGCACTAAGGGTCTTTGTCATCTCTTTGTAGCTAAATGCCACTTTGGGGGATTTGAGGGAGTTTGGAACGAGCTAGAGAGCAGACCTCCGAGTTTTTTAGATGATGCCATTGCTTTTTCTTCTCTTCTACATAGACAGGAAAGGTGAGTTTGGCTCACATCTGCACTGCATGGCTCACAAGGCCCGCAAGACTTGTAGTTACAAGAGCTTTGAAGGATTTCTTGGCCAAGAAGACACTGCCAACAATAATCTTTATGTTTTGCCACCAATCCTTCAATATTTCGTCTTAGGGACTCATGCTACAGTGTAAGCTTCCTTAGCCAATTATGACACAAAAACTCAAAGCACTGCATCCTAAGCTCCTTGTTTACCATTGTTACTACTTTGATTTTTTCTAGATCTTCAGCACTAAAACTCTAAACTTTCCTCCACTTCAACGTTCCTCCCCGTGTCTCTGCTATAATAAACTAGAAATCCACATTCTCGCTTCTAGCACCTAGCTTTGGAAGCCCTTTCCAAGGTCTCCCTTCAAATCCTGTGTTTAATTCAAAGCTTTGCTGACAAGACCAAAGGTCTGAGATTTCCCTGCATTTGGATTTCCAACAACACTGATGCTGTTAGTTCCAGAGTGCCCGGGATCCCTCTTGCAAGTCAACTCTGGTAGGAACAAGACGGCTGGCAGGGGGCTGCTTGTGGCCTCTGAGAGCCCATTGCTTAGGGCTTGCCAGCGCCCCAGCCCCTCAGGGGCTGCCCCAGCCCCGCCAAGCTGCCCGGCAGCAGCGCCGCAGCCCCACAGCAGCTCCAGAGCAGCCTTATCCAGAGGCACCTGGGAGCCCTCAGCAAAGCAGCCAGCAGCACACGGGCAGGAGGACACGGATGCGCTTTCTGCCCGGCACAGGGCTTGTGGCCATCTCCAGGCACTGCTCTCACAGGGATCCCCGCAGCCCCGGCCTCTGCCCACCCGCTCTGTCACCAGCACAAAGGCTTCAGCAGAACCACCACAGGCCAAGGGGCTTCTGGCCATTTTCCCTGCAACACTGCATGCCTGGGCAGCTTGCTGAGCCATGGCACCCTTCTCCCCCTCTTCCCCAATGCCCTGCAGACCCTGGGCAGCAAAAGAAAGCTCCTGGGAGTCTGTGTATTATAACATACTCTATATTTATACACTAAAGAAAAAACAAATAGAAGAAAAGAAACAGAACAATCTTTCAGAAATGGAAAATTCCCGCTGGCTCAGGTGGCCTCAGCAGACAGAGCCTCTGGGATCAGCTCTCTGCAGAGCTCCAGCAGCACAGCCAGCCGAGCCCCGACAGACGAGGCCGTGTCCTCCATGCCCTGCGGAGCAGATCTTGCAGCCTCTGGAAGACGGAATATCGCTCACTCTGCAGTGCCTGGAGGACATACAATGTTTCAAGTGCCAGATCTGACACGGCACTGCTGATGTCCTCTGTCAGGTGTTCCAGGGCTGAAAGAGAAGGGAACAGAGCCATGGTCAGATGGCGGATCTGCGGGGAGCCGAGGAGAGCCCCCTGCCAGGGCCATCGCAGCCGGCTCTAGCCATGGCCAGGAGGGAGCAGGGACCAACGGGACCAGCCCAAAGCTGCTGGCCAGGAATCGCCCAGGTGGCCCTGAAATCTCTGTGTGCTCTCCCCACGCCGCCCCTCGTCCGCACAGGGAGCAGAGCCCTCTGCAGCCAGGCCAGGGCTTGCAGCTCCCCCGGCAGCCCCCGCTGCCAGCCCGCTGCCCTCACCGTGGCAGATGAGCCAGAACTCTTCCTTCTTCCCCCTCAGGTGCCGCCCGGCCATGCCTGTGAACACAGAGCCTGTCACGGCCCCAGCGGCACAGCTCCCTGCCAGCGGTGCTGCCGGCACTGTGGCCACACGGGCTGCTGGCCCGGCAGGGCTCAGCCCGGGCCCTTGCCGCACGCTGCCGCCCCAGGGCACGGCTGCCAGAGGGCGGCAGCAGCAATGCCCGGGCCAGGCGGGGCTTCACGGCGCCAGGCCCCGCTGGCACTGCCGGGGCAGCAGGCGGGGCCGGGGCCGAGCTGCGCCGGCCGGGCCGGGGAGGGAGCCCGGGCTCGGGACTCACCCGCGAACCTGACGGCCGCCGCTCGCAGGGGCTCCTGTGGGCTCTGCAGGTAGGGCAGGACCCGGCGCAGGTGCTCGGCCGCTCGGCTCCTGTCCTCTGCCAGCTGCAGAGAGCGGCAGGAGGGAAGGGTTGGCGCGGGCTCAGTCCCTGGGCCAGGCGCTGCCTGCGCCCTGCCCTGGCCTCCCCTGCCCGCACAGCCCTGAGGCGCGGCCAGCAGCCGCTGGCGCCGGGCTCCTGAGGGGAGAGGCAGAGGGCCGGCTGCTGCCGGGGAGCCGCGGTGCCGGCCCACAGCCCCTCAGCCCCGCCGGGCCGGGGCTCCATCGGCCCCCGGTTCAGGCCCAAGGGAGCCTGGAGCAGAGCCTTCACGGCTTCTGGGTGCAGCACTGGGCAGGGGCACAGCTGCCAGCCCCACACACTGAGCACCGCGCTCAGGGGGCTTCTCTGGGCTGAGGCTGGGGCTTGCAGGCCCTCCTTACCAGGCACCCGCTGAACTTCCACAGATTCTGCCTCTTCACCAGTCTCTCAAGATTCCTCCTCTTCAGGAACTCGGCCACACAAAGCAGAGTTTCCCGAGAAGCCTGGAGAAGAGCAGAAACGCAGAGATGGAGAGATGGCCCCACAGCCCAGGGTGCAAGGCCCGCGTCCCCTGTGCCAAGGCCTGGAGGAGGCTGCAGCCCGGCAGGTACCAGGGCAGGAGGCAGACGAGCCCCCTGCCAGGGGGACAGCAGCAGCCCACGAGCCCTCACCTGTGCCACAAGCCGCTTCTCATCGTGGCAGTGAAAGAAGAGGGGCAGCAGGCTCTGGTGCAGGGGTGTCTTCAGGGCCTTTTTTTCCTTTTCCCCTTCTGGAAGAGTCACCAGTGTTCGGAAGAGCAGTATGGAGAGCAGCTGCACCTGCCAATTGTTCTGTATGGAAGGAAGAAAAAAAGACCTCAGCATTGCGGCTGCATGGGGCTCAGCTTGGCGCAGGCCTGCAAATCCACAGGGCACAAAGTGTCCGGGCGGCACCCAGTGGCCGTGGCTGGGAGCAGTGAGCCTTACGTGGTCAAAGAGTGGCAGGAGCGCCTCAAGCAGCTGCAGTGTGATGGGGCCGGGCATCAGCATGTCTTTGTCCAAGATGATAAAGCTGAGTAGCATGACTGTCATGAAAACTATCTCTCCATCTGCATCCCACAGGAAGTCCACAAGACTTTCAGTCAGGCTCCACATTTTTTTGGTCTGTGCGGAACACAAGTTTGAGAAACGCCATCCTGCTGCCGCAGGGCCCAGAGGCCAAAGGCCTGTCCTGGAGCACTGGGGCAGCCGAACTGGGAGGCAGGAGGGGTGGGAGCAGCTGCCCCAGCACCCAAAGCCCAGCCAAGCCCAAGCGACCACATTCCCCAGCTCAGCCTCAGCCACTGCCCCCTTCTCACCATTGAGGGCTCCTCAATGAGCTCAAGAAGGGCCCTGAGCGCCAGGCGACGCCTCTCCCTGCACTCGCTCTGCAGCTGCCTTGACAAAATTTGCAGGACTCTGTTAGCACCACGTTCACTCAAGTCCAGGAACTCGAGGACCTGAAAGGTACAGGGCAGTGACAGGGACCCGGCCGGCAGGAGCCCGGAGACGCACGGGGCCGGGCCCAGGCAGCAGCACAGGGCACGGGCACCGTGCCAGGCAGCTGCGGCTCCGAGAGGGCAGAGAGCTGGGAGGCAGCTCAGCCAGGCAGCGCTGGCTGTCAGGCTCACCTCTGCAAGGAACGCCATGGCGGGCAGCTCCCAGCGTGGCTCCTGTGTGCTGAGCAGCCGGAGCAGGTAGCGAGCGATCCGGGAACACAAGGGGATGGAGACACAGCACATCTCCCTGGCAGGAGGAAAAGGAACCAAGACTGTGGGCCAGGGGGACAAACCTTTGCCAGGACTGACACACAGAGGTCTGGTCTTTCCCCAGCATCCTGCAAGGGGCCCTGGGCTATTTGGGAGGCAGCTCCTGGTGGGCGCCCTCCTCTCCCAGCCTTTCCCAGTCTGCTTGGCCATCCCTCGGTGACAAGGCCTTCTGGGCCACGGCCTCGGGGACTGTGTGGAGCTCCCTGGACACAGAGCACAAATGTCAGAGGCAGCAGTGGGGAGAAGGGGGTCTCACCTGGCCAGCAGAGCCACGGCATAGTGGTGGGTGTCAGCGCACAGCAGCGTGTCCCAGCCACAATTGCGTTCCATTGCCACCACCACATCCTCGTGCTGCATTCGGCAGAGCAGGGACTTCAGGGTGCGCACTGCAAACCTGCGTGCACAGCAAAGCCCAGGTCACGCTGGGAGCACTGGCTGCTGCCCAGGGACGTAGCAGGGAAAGGAGGATTGGGATGGAGCACCTGTTGGGGCTGGTGGCAAGGCCGTATTCCTCCTGGCATCCCTTCCAGAATGCATCGACCTCCTCTGGCGTATCCAGAGTGCTGGAAAACACTTGGGAGAGCAGATGTAGAAAGAGGCGGGGCAAATACACCGTCACCATATGTGGGACGCAGGGCATCTGGAGGATCTTCCACATAACCACGGTTGCCTGCAAAAGACAAAGCCCCCCGAGACAGGGCTCAGTGCCGAGGTGTCCGTGTGGCAGGGCCCGAGCAGGGCAGGGAGAGGCTCAGACAGACGCAGGGGGAGCACGGGGCCTGGTGGGCCTGAAGCTGCCCCTGGGCCGGGTTTCCACCCGGTGCCTAAGGCAGGGAGATGCAGTGGGGGAAGGAGGACGGAGAGCTGCTGGAGAGGCAGCCTTGGGGCCAGCAAAGGCCAGTTACAGAAACTCACAGCCAGGACAAAGACACCCGTTTTGTCCCCATCCGAGGTGCACATGCTGTGCTCTGGCCAGCTGCCCAGCACATCCAGGAGTATCAGCAGCGCTGGCTCTGCAGTCCTGGGCGAGCACATGATGCTCTTCCACATGGTCAAAGCAGCTCTGTGGGGTTAGAGCTCTGTCTCATACACAGCACCGTGGCCTGGGCAGCAGTGGGGACCTGAGCTGGCTGCCAGCTCTGCCTGTGCCCATTGCCACTCGCCAGCAGCACCCAGGCAGCCCAGGCCACTGGGGACAGGCCCCTGAGGGGCAGCGAGGGAGCACGGCAGCAGGCTTGGGGGCTGACGTGCCGGGGCTGGCCAAGGGAGCAGCCAGAAGGCCCTGGAACTCTGTGTTGGTCACACACCTGGGCCAGGCTTTACAGGCTGATGGGCTGGCGAGCCCTGAGCCCTCTGGGCATTTTGGCCCCATACCTGTCACAGGACGGGGCCACACGCAGGAGCGTCATGACTACGTCAGCAGGCTGTGCTTCGGTGAGATCCAGCAGGGTCCTGTTCAGCCTGTGCTCAGCAAACTGATTGGCCAGGAGCCACTGGTGGATGTACCTGACCAGGGCAGGAACCTGGAGAAGGCACGGGGAGACTTGGAAAGCTGCCAGAGGGAGCAATGTCACCAGCTTCCCCACAGAAGTGCCTCCCTTCCCACCACACTGCCATGGCCTCAAAGAGTTCCAGTGACCAGCAGGCGTGGCTTGGGAGACCAAGCAATTTCCTGGGAGCATGAAACCCTTGCCACAGGCTGCTTACTTGCTTTGGACTGGAGAAGCCCTCCTCTACGAGCATATCCAGCAGGGCAGCACTGGTCTTGGTTTTGAAGATGTGCGAATATGCTCTGAGCCCAGTACCCATGGTGCTGGTCTCTTCCGCCCGAATTTTCTTGATGAATTTGCAAACCAGCTGTAGGAGAAGAGCAAGAAGCCAGGGATGTTGCAGGGAATGCTCCAAGCGCGGTGCCAGCAGGCCCAGCCCAGGTGGGGATGGCTGCAGGTACCTGGGCTGTGCTGCGGAAGAGGCCACGGCTGGACTCCTGCTCCTGTGTGCGCTGCAGGGCTGCACCTGGAAAAGAGCGAGCGCAGCCAGAGCTGAGGGGCTGCGGGAGAGGCCGGAGAAGACGGCCCAGCCCTGCGCTCCCCAGGCAGGGACATCCCCGGGGTTCCCCAGGGGATGGAGCATGGCCCCTGCGGGGTGTCTGACCGGCCCCTCTTCCGTCCTGTCCATGGGTATGGGATGGGAGAAACTGGGATGGGATAAAATGGGATGAGATGGAATGGTGCCAAGTTGGCTGCAGGCACCAACCCTGTGGCCCAGCTCTGCCACTCACCCTCCTGCGGCAGCTCAGACGGCACCACCGCTTTGGTTTCATGTGCACGGGCAGCTCCAGGGCTTTCTTCCTCCTCTTCCCCCCAGGCCACCTTGGGCGCTTTCAGGGGTCTCTGCTCCATGAAAATGACTGGATTTGTGAGGGCACCTGCAGAAGAGAAGCCTTGGGAAGGCCACAGGTCACCAAGTCCTGTGGTCTGGCCTCGAGCTCAGCTGCAGGAATAACGCCTTGGAAAGGCTCCAGGTCAGACAGGACCGAGTGTGCTGTGCGGGGGCTCCTCACAGCACCGCTCTGTCCCGTTCTGCCCCGTTGTGCGTTCCTAGCAGCTGGGCAAGCTTCTATTTCCCACGTGTCACAAAGGGCCCTTGGTCACCGGGTTCCGTTCCATGGCACCGAGACCGTGCTGCAGCGTGCCACCCAGGGCCCTTGCACACACTGCCTTCTGCCCTGGGCCCGCCCCCAGCCCAGCCAAAGTGGCCCAGGCTGGAAGGAATGCCTGGCCCCCCCAGGTGTCTAAGACAGCCCGCACAGGATCTTTGGGAAGGGCTCAGACCACCAGCAAACCCTGCCCGGCTCTGCGGGCACAGTCCTATCCCCATATCTTTCCCTGAGAGCATTTGAAGTACTAAATGAGAATCATTTGAAGGGAGGACATTTACATTTTCCATTTCAGAGAAGGCTTCTGCCTTCCTTAGCAGGCACCTCTCTCTTCAAACCAAGACAATTATCATCTTGCAGATGCACAGTTGCTGGGGAGCCCCGTTTTACACCAGGGACCCGGAGAACCATTCCCAGCAATTGGGAAAATCCTAGGTGGTCCATCCACCCACAGATGAGGTCTCCAAATGTGCCCGAAATTGGGTCCAGCTCTTAGAGGCCTAAAAGAGCAAGTCCAAGTGACTTGATGATATTTTTAGCCCAGAAAGCCCTTCAGCTGATGGCACACTTCACAATCAGCAGGGGACACAGCTAGGCCAAAGCCCAGGCCTCTGCTGGGAGCCTTTCTCCTCAAATACCCTTCAAACAAACCTCCATGCAAGTCAGTTGGAAAGTTTCTTCAAATGATCCATTTCTGGCACATGACTACACAGGGTTAAGTGAAAGATTCTAAAGCAGCTGCTGTGGAGTCAAAGAGCCAGCACTAAGAGTCCTTGTCATCTCTTTGTAGCTAAATGCGACTTTGGGGGATTTGAGGGAGTTTGGAACGAGCTAGAGAGCAGACCTCCGAGTTTTGTACATGATGCCATTGCTTTTTCTTCACTTCTCCACAGACAGGAAGGGTGAGTTTGGCTCACATCTGCACTGCATGGCTCACAAGGCCCGCAAGACTTGTAGTTACAAGAGCATTGAAGGATTTCTTGGCCAAGAAGACACGGCCAACATGGATATTTGTGTTTTGGACCCAATCTCCAATATCTCATCTTATGGAGTCGTGCTCTCGGGGTCTCTAGCTGGTCAGAGTGACCCCGAGATATGTTAGAAAGTCTCTTTTCCCAGTCCGGTGGTTGAAGAAGGAGTCAGAGCTCTTCATTTCTTGGTCTCCAGGTTGTTCATTTTATCTTATCTATAAAATTCTTTCTCCTGTCTTTCGAGGTCCGCACAGCCAGACAGTCTAAGGCACTCTGCCTCCCGTGGGGCGGTGTTATCTTTTTATACTAAAAACAACTACGTGTACAATATTTGCCATTACTTTCCCATACATATCATCTACGTTAGACAGTGAGCTTCTACTCTAAACCAATCTAAAAGTGCCAACATCACAGCAGCAGATGGAGGCCAAGAAGAAGAAGGAGAAAGGCTGGACATGCCCAGATTCCTAATCTTCCCCCCTGAAGTCCCATTCTAAAACGCCCCAAAATCTATTTTTCCACTCGGTGATAAATTCACTGTCATTCTGCTTAAACCTTTGTGGCTTGTCATTCTTCCTACAAGGTTGGTAATTGTTTTTTCCAAGGGCTAAATCAAAGGCACAGTGGTCTTGGGCTTTGTGCCAAAGCCTCTGAGCCCTCTGACAGGGTCTCAAGTCTTGCAGGGCAGCCAGAGGTATTTCCTGGGTTCCCACATCCTGCTACAGTGTAAGCCTCCTTAGCCAATCATGCTATGACACACAAACCTACAGCACTGCATCCTAAACTTCTTGTTTACCATTGTAACTGATTTGATTTTTTCTAGATCTTGAACTCTGAAACTCTAAACTTTCCTCCACTTCAACTTTCCTCCCCGTGTCTCTGCTATAATAAACTAGAAATCCACATTCTCGCTTCTAGCACCTAGCTTTGGAAGCCCTTTCCAAGGTCTCCCTTCAAATCCTGTGTTTAATTCAAAGCTTTGCTGACAAGACCAAAGGTCTGAGATTTCCCTGCATTTGGATTTCCAGCAACACTGATGCTGTTAGTTCCAGAGTGCCCAGGGTCCCTCTTGCAAGTCAACTCTGGAAGGATCAAGGCGGCTGCTGGGGGGCTGCTTGTGGCCTCTGACAGCCCATTGCTCAGGGCTTGCCAGCGCCCCAGCCCCGCCAAGCTGCCCGGCAGCAGCGCCGCAGCCCCACAGCAGCTCCAGAGCAGCCCCATCCAGAGGCTCCTGGGAGCCCTCAGCAAGGCAGCCAGCAGCACACGGGCAGGAGGACACGGATGCGCTTTCTGCCTGGCACAGGGCTTGTGGCCATCTCCAGGCACTGCTCTCACAGGGATCCCCGCAACCCCGGCCCCTGCCCACCCGCTCTGTCACCAGCACAAAGGCTTCAGCAGAACCACCACAGGCCAAGGGGCTTCTGGCCATTTTCCCTGCAACACTGCACACCTGGGCAGCTTGCTGAGTGCAATCATCCTTTTCCCTCTCCTCCCCTATGCCCTGCGGACCCTGGGCAGCAAAAGAAAGATCCTTGCAGTCTGTGTATTATAACATAGTTTCTATTTACATTGTAAAGGAAAAGAAAGAAATGAAAAGAGCAATCTTGAAGAAAAAGAAAATTCCTCCTGACTCAGGAGGCCCAAACTAATAGAGCTTCTGGGATCAGCTCTCCACAGAGCTCCGGCCTGGCAGGCAGGCAGCTGAGCCATGACAGACGAGTCCTTGTCTTCCATGCCCTGCGCAGGTGATTTCGGAGCTACTGGAACCTCGAGATGGCAGCCCGCTCTCCTGACTTGAAGATGCACAGTGTTTGAATTGCTAGGCTTCCGACGGCGAAGCTGATGTCTTTTGTTTTGTCTTCAAGGGCTGCGAGAGAGAGGAACAGAGGCACGGTCAGAAGCTGGAGCTGCGGGGAGCCGAGGAGAGCCCCCTGCCAGGGCCATCCCAGCTGGCTCCTGCCATGGCCAGGAGGGAACAGGGAGCAAGGGGATCAGCCCGAAGCTGCTGGCCACCAATGGCCCACGTGGCCCTGAAAGCTCCGTGTGCTCTCCCCACGGGAGCAGAGCCCTCCGCAGCCGGGCCAGGGCTTCCAGCTTTTCCCCCGGCAGCCCCCGCTGCCAGCCCGCTGCCCTCACTCACCGTAGCAGATGAGCCAGAGCTCTTCCTTTTTCCCCCTCAGGTGCCGCGCGGCCATGCCTGTGAACACAGAGCCTGTCATGGCCCCAGCGGCACAGCTCCCTGCCAGCGGCGCTGCCGGCGCTGTGGCCACACAGGCTGCTGGCTGGGCAGAGCTCAGCCCAGCCCTTGCCGCACGCTGCCGCCCCAGGGCACGGCTGCCAGAGGGCGGCAGCAGCAATGCCCGGGCCAGGTGGGGCTTCACGGCGCCAGGCCCCGCTGGCAGTGCCGGGGCAGCAGACGGGGCTGGGGCCCAGTTGCGGCGGGCCGCGAAGGGAAAGGGCAGCCTGGGCTCATGGCTCACCCATGAACCTGATAGCTGTTTTGCAGAGAAAAGAAGAGAACCCCACATTTTTGTAGAAGTTGTAAAGCTGGTATTGTTATTACAGCGCTGGACGCATGTGGAGATTGTTCTCCTAAGAAAAGGCATGCGTACCTCTGAGAACTTCAGGTCTCTTTTTATCTCTCTCTTAAATACATACGCATACAGTTTCACAATAGGGTCATACATGATCATTTTTATGGGTTCCGCGTGACATTTACTGCTAGTTCCTTTTTATCAGAAAAAAATCCGAGGTCAGGTTGACTTGCCCTTACAGCAGTTCCTGTCTCTCTCTATCATCTTCTGTCTCCCCCCTTTATCTCTGTCCTTCACTGAAGTAACTTCACTGAGCTTAGGCCTTGCAATCTGGCTGAATAACTATGGTTTCTAACCACAGACTCAACTCAAAAATGTACATTTCACCTAAATTAAAATGGATTTCTGTCCTGGAAAATTTTCGCTTTGCCTCAGCGTCCTGATGGCATTAGAGTACACTGTGCACCAGTGTTGACAAAAGCCTTGTATATCTATGGCTCTGGTGTGTCAGGGATCCACACAGCCCAAGAGACACAATTTTCCCTGGCCTCCACCTGTCTAGAGGCAGGGCCTCTCTAGTCCTGGCTACCGTTCCCTCACTGGGTGTATGTTCTGGATGTTCCTTCAAGGAGATCTGACATATCATCCTCCCTTCTGCTATACCTGGCAGCTCGGTCACAGGGAGCTGGGGTTTCATTCATTTGGGTGGAAATCTCTCTTCTAGTAGGTTCCTCTTTTAGCTCTCATACCCATGCTGCTAGGACAGAGATGAGTTTTCCATTCCACCCTCTCATGTCTTGCCCATGTTCATACAGGAAGAACCACAGGTCCACTCGTGGGGTGTACTCCCTCTCCCTAGCTGGGGGGTGTTGAGCTCTGACACTGGGGCCTCTGGTTTGCACTGGTGCCACATGGGAACTGTCCTTGCTCATCTCCTTCCACATCTTTTCTCTGAATTTTTCCTGTTCATCCTTGAGACAACCACAGCAGAGACATGAGTGTGCATCAGGCCATGGACGATGGTCTCATCATTCCTGAGTTTGCTTGCTACAGAACTCACTGTCTCTTGGTCATCCACGAAATGCTTTGTTCCCATGAAGCTGGAGTATTCAGATGGCCCCTGTTGTGAACGGCTCCGCCACATTTGCACTGTGTACCTGACCTTGTCAGGCTCAATGTGTTGTCCGTTCCCTGCAAAACGTTATCTCCAATACGGCCATTTGTTTTAGTGTTGGAGGTCAGAATTTTTCCTTTATTTTTCTTGGGCAGCACCCACCCCTCTGCCCCCTCCAGCCCCGGCCCCAGTGGCTGCTGGCTGCCTCACAGGGCTGTGTGGGCAGGGGAGGCCAGTGCTGGCCACAGGGACAGCCCGGTCAAGGGGCTGAGTCTGCACCAGCTGCACCCTCCTGGCACTCTCCAGCTGGCAGAGGACAGGAGCAAAGCAGTCGAGCACCTGCGCCAGGCTCTTCAGTGCCAGGACAGCCCCCAGGAGGCCCTGCAAGAGGCGGCCATCAGGTTCATGGGTGAGCCACGAGCCTGGGCTCTCTGCCTGCCCCACCCTCCTTAGCACCACCCAGCCCCACCCTTCCCCACCTTGCCCAACCTCTGTCTGCCCAGCCCTGCCCAACCCCACAGTGCTCTGCCCCGCACTGCTCCACACAATCCAGCCCCTCCCTACCCCACCCTGCTCACCCCTGCGCCATCCTGCCCCACCCTACTCTGCCCCACCCTACCACACCTTGCACCAGCCTGCCACACCGTGCCCCTCCCCTCCCCACCCTGCTGCAGCCCGGCCGTACCTCACCATGCTCCACCCTATACTGCGCCATCCAACCCGGCCCTGCCCTGCCCCACCCTGCCCCACCCTGCCACAGCTCGGCCCTATCATTGCCTGGGGGTCTTTGCACAAATCACCAACGGGATGGGACTGCTGGGGAACGCGTCTTGAGCTGTTCATTTTCCAGCATCCGTCTCATTACATGGTTATGATAATGGGTAAATGCCAGCAGCTCACATCTGTCGCAGACGTCTTTTGTGAAAAATCCTTTCTTAGGATTTTTCTCCTTTCTGAGAAGCTGCAGTTTCAGCAACAAGATGTAAACAATGATTATCTGCTGATGTAGAATGCAACAGGTCCACCTGTGATTAGCCCCTCTTAGATGTTTATAATTAATGGCCAATCAAGATGGAGCTGTCTCGGACAGGGTCTGAGAGAGCTGCCTGTGTTATCATTCTTTTCTATTCTATTCTTAGCAGAGCTAGCTTCTGAGGAAACCTTTTCCTTTCTTTTCTTTTAGTATAGGTTTAATGTAAAATATATATATAAAATAAAATAATAAATCAAGCCTTCTGAACATGAAGTCAATATTCTCGTCTCTCCTTTCACCTGAAAACCCCTGTGACCACAGTCACACACATCCCCAGAAGCAGACAAAGAACTTCATGTTAGAATTTACTTTAAAAGTTTTTGACTAATCACACAAAGCAGAAGCATATTGACAAGAGTTCTATCCAAGCACTGTAAGCACATGTACCTTCAGTCAAACAATGCTCGCTTATTTTGAATATAATACCTGCTTGTAAGCATTAACATACAATCCACAGGGCTCCATTATTAAGCTTAAAACTTCCTAATATCTTGGTAGATAAACTTTTCTGTAGCTTAGGGAGGTATTCTAGCCAAGCATTAATACTCAGACCATTGTCCTATTTGTCCGTAGTTTTCTACTTCTTATAAAAACTTTCTGCTGACAAATCTTATGGCTACTGCCTAACTCTAATCGCACTTCTGCTGTCTCTGAGGCCTGCCTTTTGTAGCATTCCTAAAACGCTCTGATTTTCAGGATTCCCACAGGCCCCAGCCCTGCCTGCTGTCCCCGCAGCGCCAGCCGGGCCCGGCGCCGTGGAGCCCCGCCTGGCCCGGGCATTGCTGCTGCCGCCCTCTGGCAGCCGTGCCCTGGGGCGGCAGCGTGCGGCAAGGGCCGGGCTGAGCCCTGCCGGGCCAGCAGCCCGTGTGGCCACAGCACCAGCAGCGCCGCTGGCAGGGAGCTGTGCCGCTGGGGCCAAGATGAACTCTTTGTTCTCAGAGATGGCCGGGTTTCCCATGATGAATGAGCAGCAGGAAGAGTTCCAGGATCTCAGTCAGGGTGAGTGATGGCAGCGGCCTGGCCAGGCGAGCTGCAAAGCCTGAGCAGGGAGCTTCAATCCTTGTCCCACGTGCAGTGGGAAAAACTCCACTGCAGAGGAGGATGTGTCAGGCCTGATTCCGGGCTGGAGGGATGAAAAGGACAAAATGCCCATCCTTTTAATGCACGGGATGCCCTGAATGTGGGAGGCCTGCCTGCCCTTCCCACTGGAGCACCATGCTGAGATACCCTGAGAGCAGCCCAGTGCTCCTCGCTCCTCTCTGCTGGCACGTGAGCGTTTCTCTGCTTTCAGGATGGCCCTGGCTCTGTCAAGGCTGCTATGTGGACACAAGACAGCCGGTCCTGTCCTGCTGGGCCGCAGCAGCGCCTCGCAGCAGCCCTGCACCCACGCCAGGATGCTGGCCAAGAGAGGCCCTGGAAGCTGAGGCAGCTGATTTGAAGCTTTTGCAGATCCACACAGGGGATGGCCGCACACAGGGGATGGCCAAC
This sequence comes from Melozone crissalis, assembly GCF_028551555.1. Lineage (NCBI taxonomy): Eukaryota > Metazoa > Chordata > Aves > Passeriformes > Passerellidae > Melozone > Melozone crissalis. Next base: position 1,134,231 of record NW_026535876.1, on the reverse strand, counting down.
AGCTGTCCTGAGGGGTCTCCCTAATTCAAAGAAATCGGCAGACAAATGCATTGTCCGCCAAAAGCCCTTTTATTGAGCTGGCAGGAGGGCAGGGTCTGCACCCCACTAAAATGCTTCTCTGCCACATGTACATTTCAGTGGGATGATGTCAGAAATGGATCTCCAAAATCACATCCATCTTGACTCTGCTGAGGTGATTCGATAGGCAGGGCGTTAGAAATACATTCTGTCAGGTTCCTGTACTTGAAGCTGATGTCCAGGCGCTGGCCAGGAGCGGCCTCCATGCCCTAAAGCAGCACTTCTTCCTCATGGCTTCCCTGCACAGGGCTCATTTTACACTTGCCCTTAGTTCTTCTGGTGGAATGTGTCTAAAGCTTTTTGTCAAGTCCCTCTCCTGTCAAGTTAGGCCAGCCAGGTTTTTCTTATGCTAACTGGTGCTAAGTGCTTGTGTAGGTCTGTGCCAAGTACTTGTTTACTCATGTGAATTGCTTGTGCTTATGTCAAACAAAGGCCTTGTTTCATTCAGCTCTTCTCTTTATCCTGATGCAAATTCTTTTGCAAGATCCTCTGGACAGTTCACAGAACATATGTACTGTTCTGCTGCTGTTTTAATTTTCTACGAAATCCATAGGTTTATGATGCTTCAGAGGAGGGTTAAATTTTTAAAATTAGAACTGGTTTGCTGAGGAAGCTAAAAATCTGAGGAGCTGTTGGTGGTTCCAGATTTGTCCATATCACAAGAAGATATCTGACTCATGATGTTCTCTTTCTTTCTCTCTTTTGGTGATGATTTCGATAACAACTTTGATACCGGATTTGAGTGTCCATCAGGCTCTGTGAGATGCATTTTTGACTTCTGCCACTAGCCATTCTATATTAGGCTGGTAGGGCATTTGCTTTAGAATGTGAGCGTCCCGTGCAGTTTGGAATTTGGGCACTTGGTGATACCCATCATGTGCATTCTGCAGAATCTCAAGAGAAGTTCTTGTGTGGTGCAGCTGAACTCGCATCCACTTTTGGTTGTTGTGAAATTACAAATAGAGAAGTTAGTACCATTAGGAGTTTCCTTAAAAGACTCTATTGTAATAGTTGTGCAAGCAGATCTCACACCGGCACAGCCCCTTCCCACATAACACACCTGTGATTGTGCACGGGTAACTGGGCTCATTTCAAAAATACAACTGCTGCCCTCAGCATGCAGACACCGATCCTCTCTTTCAAGCACCGCATTTTTGCACACAAAATTCAGTGCGTCCCTTGGCACACATGCTTTGATACTAAGAGTTTGTCAGCTTCTAGTTTTCTTGTTGAAAATGGCCCAGACATTATGCTGAATGGGTCTGACAGTTATGTGAGTTCTTATAACTCCAAGGGCCAAAATTGGAATGACACGGTATTTTGTTGCATTCTTAATGGTTAATACAAAAGACTGCAGGGTTTTGTTCATTCTATGTGAAATGGACCAATTGCAACCAAGTGTGGAAGTCTTTTTCCAAATTGCTTTGTGGTTTCATTTTTAGCCATGATTTAGTTAATTCTTGTGGCAATTTCCCCAGCTCTCCTTTTTTGAAGTTTTCCTGAGATTACAGACCATAGCCACACACAGTTGAGCTTGTAAACATTGAAATGCTTAAGAAATGTTACTCTGTAGTTTTCCCATAAAGCCAACAACTGCTTGAAAATCCTGCAGTGTATTGTTCACCAGGGTGGTTAATAGGTTAGCTGCCAGGCTTTGGTTTTGGGCAAGTGACAGCAGGGTTGATCTGAGAGGAGTTTGTATCTGTCCAATATAAGAACTCACAGTGCTTACTTTCTTGAGTAAGACTTCTTAATCAATAGAATTTAATACTCCCAGTTCAGACCCAAACCATCCCCTTAAGTCTTTCTTATACCTATGATTTGGTGTCTGGGAATGTATCCACAGCTCCCATTCTTTTAGGCTTGCTGTATGAGTGGGCAGAATTGCTGTTTAATTATGGAAATATTAGCTTGTACTCTTCACCTCCAGCTTTTTCAGAGAGTACTGTGGATTTAGAGGCAACAATTCTTCATTTGTTTGTCTTACCCCAGAGTGAAAGACTCTATTATTTCACATATGGGTCCTATTCTACGGAGTTGTTTGCTGATGTAAAGTTGTTTGTTTTGATTTTAATTTTAAATGTCTGTGGTGTGACCCATTCCGTTTCGCTCCTTGTTGCGTACCCAAGGCATGGTAAGTGGTTTCTTCAGATACATTGCCTGCCTTTAGGGAGGCATTTCGGAAACCTCCAGAAACCTTACACTGGCCCCTGGTAGTATTACAAAGGATACTTTACCAAGTTCCCAGTGCAAATAGTTGAGTATCCTGAGTACCTCAGCCCATTAGAGGATGCAGTTGAGCTATTGGATTCAATGCATACTTGGGTTGCCATCACATGGTCATGGAATTAGGCATGATATACCCGAACAGGCTGATTGTGCTCCTGGCTACCCCTTCAACTTGACACGCTACTACTTCTGATAGCCTGAAATATCCCAAGAATGAAATTCAATTCTCAAAAGCAGATCCTGTATGAGACCTGTTCCATGTAGTAAGGGTACAAGCAGGACAATTTATAACTCTAGTCCCACAATAGCTGCCGGTTGGAAACAACATTTGTTGGGTCAGATTGCTGGCGGGCTCCATTCCTGTATCTCTGTGTGATGATGGTCCTCCCACCCCACCTGTGCGCTACAGAAGAAGGGAACTATCTTGGCTGGGTTATAGTCTCCCATTTTAATTTGCATAGGGCAAAAATCCTGATAGGATTCACATGAAAATGAATCCACACACTACTTGTTAGAAAGGTCGCAGATGCGCATGATCACTCGGGCAATCTTCTCTGAAAGAGGTTTGTCAGTTTCCAATTTACAAGCCATAGAGATCTTGCTTTCATGTGGGACAAGAAAGGCAAGCATGGAGTCAGGGTTTCCTCAATCTTTAACTGCTCAGTCATTAATCCTTAAAATGGCATAAAGTATTTTTACCTTTTTCATCCCTTTTAGCCAGTTAGGTCCTGAATATTTTTGAGTGTTCCATCTACCAGGATCTTGCAGGCCAAGGAGATCATTATGGTAGTGACAGTCATCTGCTGTGGCTTGGATTCTGATCAGAAGTATCGGGAAGACAATGATCATGTGAAATGTATCTTGGTTTCTCCTGTTCTTTCTGAGGTCCACTTTTGGACTCCACTTGCCTTTTGCAGAAGTATTTTATTTCTGGAATAATGTATCCAAGAGATTAATGCTTTAAGCTTTAAAGGCTGTGTAAGTGATTAAAAGTACTAAATAGACTCCTTTCCATTTTGGGATAAGAGGCTTTCTACCTGGTCTACCTGGTCCCCAGGCTGGATTGTGGAGAGGAGCATCCTTTTGCTCAAAATGTGTTGGTTTATTTTCTGCAGCTGTAGTGTTAGTTGGACAACATGGTTCTGGAGATACCCCTCTCCACCTTGTACAGTATCCTCCCCTTGCTAGTTTTGCTTCCATGGTCTTCTGTACAGTATTTCAAAGGGATTCAGATTTTCTTTTGCTCTTGGTCTTATCAAATCCATTATAAAGCCAAAGGCTGGGCCTGGGGCCAAGGTATGTTGGCCTCTGGTACAGTTTTGACTATCTGTTGTTTGACTGGATAATTCATCTTTTCCACCTGGCTACTGGCCTGGGGCCAATACAGTGTGTGTAGGTGCCAGTTGATTTGGAGATTATTGCAAAGTTGCTGTGCAATATTTGCTAGGAAACATGGTCCTCAGTCAGAGGAGATGTCTAAAGGCACTCTGAACCAGGGCATGATATTGTTTAACAAAATGTTGAAAACTTTGGCTTTTTTTGTTTGGGTTGGGAATGCCTCAGGTCATGCTGAGAAGGTATCAGTTAAAGGCAGAAGGTATTTATACCCCCCTTTTCTTGGCAATTCAGAAAAGTCAGCTTGCCAGTGCTGTCCAGGATATTGTCCCTTGTCTACTGGGCCAAGCTCAAGTCTAGTCCTGGTTTGTGGATTGGCTCTAAGACGTTATTTCACACCCTTGGGTTACCTGCTTTACACTAAAGTACGGGTTGCATCTTACTGTTGTCCTTATCCAATAATTATGTAAGACATCTCCTTCCTAGTGTATACAATTATGTTCATCTTTAATTAGTTTTCATGATGTTCTTTCTGGCATAACTCTCCCTCCCTGAGGAGTTGAAAAAAACACAGTGTTTTCATTCTGCTTGCAAATTCTTTGTTAATTCTAGATCTTTCTGATTATACAGCATACATCATTGTCATATTGTTCCTTACCTTTGGGAATTAGTGCCTGAATCTCAGCATGGCTTTGTTCTGCTACTCTTTTTGCAACCTGTTCCCTCTTTTGGGGTCGGTTTCTCCTTTCTGTTGTCCCTTTCAGTGCAGAATTGCAACCTCTTGAGGTAGTAGTACTGCCTGCAGCAATTTTAAGATTTCTTCTGAATGCTTCAACTGCTTTCCTTGAGCTGCCAATAGTCCTTTACCTTTCTAAACTGCTTCATGGGCATCTATTACGCTGAAGGCATTCTTGGAATCTGTTCATGTATTAATCCTTTTTCCTCAGGCTGGTCAGAGGGTACGGGTTAAAGTGATTATCTCTGTCTTCTGAGCTGACTTGTGTAGGGCTTCTATCCCCTATTGCTCCATGCTAATTGTATATCTTGATTTTCACTGATCTGCTCTTACAAAGCCACTCCCATCTGTGTACTGAGATTCTGCTCTTGGAATTGGGGTTTCTTTAAGATCTGGGCAGCTGGAATAAAGTGGGCTGAATGGTTTTGATCCAGTCATGCTACAAAGGCTCCTTGTCTGTCTAGTGAGTAGCTGGGAATGGTGCTGGGTTAACTAGAGAAGAGATTTGTTTTGTAACGCTGCATTGTTCCACCAAAATTGCCTGATATTTAAGGAATCTGGAGAGGGAAAGCCAATGCCCATCCTGTTGGTCAAGAATTGCTGCTACTGGATGTGAGATAAACACAATTATTTGTTGACCTAGAGTGAATTTCCAGGCTCCTTGGATGTCTGAAATAAGAGCAGCTTACAGTCAGGCTGTCCCCTACTTACTTCATCCAGTTGTTTTGAAAATGATGCTATTGCTCTCTTCTATGGTCCAGCTGTTTGAGCTAGTGCACCTAATGCCATCCCTTGCCTCTCATAAGAGAAAAGCTGAAAGGGTTCCAAGACATCTGGCAAGCCCAGAGCAGGTGCTCTTCTCAAGTCCTCCTTTAGCTTTTGAAGGCTTTCTTACTTTTGGGTGTCCATTTCAGGTCTCTGGGATTGTCTTCTAACAGCTGCTACAGTGGCTTAACCAGCAGCCCAAAGTCACTACCATGGTTAATACAGCATCCAGTCATTCCCAGAAAGGTTCTCAGTTCTTTGGCATTAGTAGGGAGTGGGGTTCGGTTATGGTCCCTTTGCCATCCTGTCTTAGTCCCTGCTGCGCTTGGGATATTTTGTATCCTTGGTAAATGACTTCCTGTTTGATTATTTGAGCTTGATTTCTGGATACCTTGTATCCACTTAATCCCAGGTCATTTCAGAGGCTTACTGTCCATTCCAGTCTTTTTAAGTTTCAGTGGCTAAAAGTAGATCATCTACCTATTATAACACAATTCCATTTGTGGACGGGCTTACCCAACTTTCAAGGTCCTCAGCAAACTGTTTTCCAAACATGGTTGGACTATTGTTGAATCCTTGTGGTCCTCCAGTCCAGGTAATTTGACTTGTCCTTCCAGTCTCTGCGTTTCCCCATTCAAAGGCAAAGTGGTTTTGGCGGCCAGGGTCCAAGGGTATACAGAAGAAAGCATCCTTGAGATCTGAAATGGTAAACCATCCATATTCACCTTTTAGTTTGATTAGCAAAGCATATGGATTTGCAACCACTGGGTGGAGATCTCCAGCTATTTTGTTAATATAGCCTGTAGGTATTGAACCAGACTGTAGTTCAAACCATCAGGCTTTTGTATGGGTAAAATGGGTGTATTCTATTCAGATTCACATTCCAGTAACAACCCAAATTTTAGAAAATTTTCTATGATAGGCTTAATACTTTTTATTTTTTCCACCTTAAGTGGATATTGTTTAATTCTTATTGGTCATGTTCCAGGTTTAAGTTTAATGATTACAGGTTGTGCTGCTTTGGCCTTACCAGGGGTCCCATCCACCCAGACTTTAAGACAAACCTGACTAAGAACTTCTTCTATGTCTCTTCTGATTCAGAAAATCTGTAAGGAGAGCTAGACTTAGAACATGATATTTGTTTGTCATTGACTTTGATCTGTACTCCTCCAGGGGTAAACTACATTTCAGCCTGTTGGAACATGTTACAACATTCTCATGTCTCCAACAAATCCTTCCAATGAGGCGTTTTGGGAGGCGTAGGCATATCTAGGATCTGATGTATTCCTACTGTGTTTCCCAGTTCATAAGATCGTGGTTTTAAAAAGATACCTTCTGCTGCTGACTTGTGGTTCCAATAACATTCACAACTTTACCAGGATCAATTTCCTCCAATTTTATATCTAACAAAGAATGTGTTGCACCTGCATTCACCAGACATTTCATTTTCCTCATCTTTTCCCCCAGTTCTCTTTGGACCAGAGTGTTTTCTGGGGGGATGCCCTCCAGCCAACCCTTGCATTGATTCAGTTCTTCAACCACCTTGGCTTTGAGTTGCAGGCAGTCTCTCTTCCAATGCCTTTCTTTCTTACAATAGGCACATGGAGTGGTCCAGAGTTTAGGGATAGGTTTCTGCCCACCCCAGCCATTTCTTTGTCCTGAGTGTAAGGAGTAAAAAGTCGTCCATTTTTAAAAGTTAGAGAGTCAGCAAGTTAAACCAATTGCTACTAAGTTAGATCTTTAATTACTTATTGTTAATAGTTTCATGTTGTAATTACCTGTTGTTAATAGTTTTATTCTTTAATTACCTGTTGTTAATAGTTTAATTGTTAGAAACCCCTCTCGGGTACCACCCCTGCTGCTTCCTGGAAAATGGCACCCGGGACTGTGAGGAGGGAGTCACGTCAGAGCTTGGATGCGAATGTAGAAACACTTGGCCAAGTCCAGCAAAGAAAACCCCTAAAACAATGAGCCACCATAGAATTAAACAATCTAAGTGACGTCTAAGGGTAAGCAACAGAATCCAGGGTCTGCTAAGACCTTTGAACCTCTCACCCTAACCCGGAGATGTCAGCTAGAAAGTAGACCTCAAATGTTAAATCTAAAATGGGAATCTCCTGGTGCTCTGGCAAGGACGGAAGCTCCGGCTCTGCCTGCGCACCAGCGGACAGAGCTGCACACCTCCTCCTCCCTGCCACTCCTGGCAGCAGTGGCGGTGGCGTGCGCACGACCCGTCGAGCCCCCACCCAAGCTGACCTTCATAAAGGCATTAAAAAGGAGAGAAATCTCCTGCCCTTTTCATTTATTTCAGCAAGACCTCCCAGCTGATTCCAATGTCTCCTACTTGCTTCTGGCTTGGATGGCCCTGTTCAGAAGGTCTTGTAGGATTCCCACAGATCTGGGCTGTTGCCATGGCTCGGTTCTTCTCTCTTTCAGTCCTTCAAGCCCGGAGGCAATGTGCCAGCCCATCCTGCTCTGACCTGGAAAATTAAGCCGAGTTTCCCCAAAGAGCTCAAGAATTAGGGACATCTTCTGAATCCAGTGAACCAGTATCCCAAGAACAGCACATGGAGACACTAAAGATGACATCACTGCTCAGCGCTGCTGGAAGTCCTGGCACAGCTGATGCTGGGCACAGTTCTTGTGGCTTCAGCCCTCTCCCTGCCTGTCCTGTAGACAACTCCCTCCCTCCAGCCCTCATACACTGCCCATCACCTTTCTTTCTCTCCACTCTCCCTCCCTTTTGATAGCTCTGCCCTCAGCCTGTCCATCACCATTTTCTCCCTCCACTCTCCCTCCCTGTTGACAGCTCCCTCCCTCCAGCCCTCAGACACTGCCCATCCCCTTTTTTCCCTTCCAGCTCATCCCTTTGCTTTGCCTTTCATTAATAAACAGTTTGGCTTCTTCACTTTGCCTGCATCCCTGTGGAGCTGAAGCAAACCCGGGGCCCTGGGACACATAGACCCCTGCTGCCGTTCTCTTCCAGGCCCTGTTTTGTGCCCAGACCCAGAGGAACAAGGGCAGGTCAGGCTGGAAAGGTGCCTGTGCTGAAGGTGCAGTTCCACAGCAACGTGCAGTTCCAGATCTTGCTGAGCACCTCAGAGTTCCTGGATTTTGGAAGAGACAACCTGAATATGCTGTGAACCCAGCTGTGAGGGATTCCATGGCAAGCATCTATGGAGGGTCACTGAGCTTGGAATGCTGGAAGTTTTCAAGAATATCTTCCTGAAAGCACAGCAGTGCTCCTTCCCTGCACAGGATGAGGAAGAGGGCAGAACCAGAGACCATCCAGGCTTAGCAGGGAGCTCTGGGTGTGCCTAGGGGCAAATGAAGCAGCAGCACAGTGCCCGAGACTCGGATGTGTGACCGTGCCGGTGCCCGGAGTGCTGTCAGGCAGTGCCGGGATCCTGGCTGTGCTTCTGGTCCCCACAAGTGAGGAATGGCAGCCCTAGGCTCAGACCCAGTCAGAAAGGCAAGCAAGGGAGACCAGAGGGAGGGCACCCTTCCAGTTTCTCTTGGGCATGGCCGCAAAACAACCCCTGCTGCTTCTTCCTCTGCCTGTGTTTGGGCTGTGCTGGTGGCAGAGCCAGCCAGGTTGGGCTCTGCATTCCAAAGCCTGTTGGGAGCAGGCATGAAAAGCGCTGTGTGCACAGCAGAGAGTCCTGGAAGGTGCTGGCAAGAGCATCCTGCAGGAACAGGGCTCTGGTCCCTGACTGGGAACAGCCTGGTTTTGGTGCTGTGAGCACAGCCAGGAGTTAAGGCAGGTGAAGAGGCAGTGGGCAGCTTGTGTTTGTGGAGGGCCTGGGGCTGCACATCTGAACCTGCACCTGGAAACTCACTTGGGGGAATAGGAGCTAGAGCTGGAGTGCCTGTCCTGAAAGGACCTGAAGTCATTCAGCCTTAACACCAAAGGCCAAGGGCTGTTTGGCCACTTTCCCTTCCACACCGCACGCTTGAGCAACTGGCTCAGAGCAAGCAGCCTTTTTCCCCTCTTCCCCATTGGCCTGAAGACACTCTGCACCAAGAGAAAGCTCCTGGACACCCGACTATGCAACAACAGCAATTTAATGTTCCTCTAGTGGGTGAAGGGAAAGGAAGTGCTGGCAGAGGAGAGCTGTTCCCCGCAGGCTCTGGTGGCCCCAGCAGACGCAGCCTCCCGGATCCGTTCTCCGCAACGCCGCGGCAGGACACTCAGCCACGGCCACACAGGAAAGGCCGTGACTTCCAGAGGCAGCGCAGTTGGTCTCGCATCCTCTGCACTCAGGAGGAGGGAACGCTCCGTACAGCTAAAAGGATGTACAGAGCTTGAAGCGCCAGGCATGAGATGGCAGGACTGCTGTCATCCGTCATGACCTGAAGGGCTGCAGAGAGAGAAACAGAGGCACAGTCAAAGGCTGGATCTGTGGGGAGCTGGGCAGAGCCTCCAGCCTCGTCCATGGCACGCAGCTCCTGGCACAGCCTGGAGGAGGCAGGAGCCAAGAAGGATGAGCTGGCAGCTGCTGGCCAGGAATGTGCCGCGGGCACATTCCTCAGAGGCCCAGGGAAGGGAGCGGCATGTGGGGCGCAGGCTGGTGCCCCTGCCTGCGGCACTGGGCAGGAGCCACAGCCGCCAGCCCCACAGACTGGGCGCCGTGGGCAGGTGGCTTCTGCAGGCATCAGGTTGGGGGTTACAGCCTGTCCTTACCAAGCGCTCGGCAAATCTCCACATCTGATCGGTCTTCAGCAGCTACTTGAGATCCTTCGTCTTCAGGACCCTTAGTGGAGAAAGCAGCGTTTCCCGAGAGGCCTGCAGAACAGCAGAGAGCCAGAGATGGCAGCGCAGCCCAGGGCACAGGAGCCGCATCTCTGTGCCCAGGCCAGGAGGAGGCTGGAGCCCGTCAGGTGCCAGGGCGTGGGGAGACAGCTGAGCCCCGTGCCATGGGGACGCCCAGGAGGCCTCACCTGTGCCACAGGCCGGTCCTCATGGTGGCAGTGGAAGAAGAGTGGGAGCAGGCTCTGGCTCACATGCTTCTTCAGGGCCTTTTCTCCCTTTGCCACGACCCACGTGATCACCTCTTGGAAGAGGCGAATGGAGAGCAGCTGCACAAGGCTGTTGTCCTGTTGGAAAGGAAGCAAAAGGCCTCCACATCAGCTGCTGCAGGCCCCCCTGTGGCCAGGCCCAAGGCACCACCCAAGTGCCCGTGGCTGGGGGCACAGAGCCTCACATTGTCAAAGTGGTGCCAGAGTGCCTCAGTCAGCTGCAGGGCGATAGGGCTGGCTATTGCCAGGTCTTTCTGCAGCAGCAGGAGGCGTAGCACAACGAGGGTCGTCTCAACGATGTCTCCATCCCTATCCCACAGTAGCTTCCCAAGGCTTTCAGTCAGGCTGTACATGCTTGGATTCTGTATGCAAAACAAGGCTGGGCAACCCCACACTGCTGCTGCTGCTGCTGCAGGGCTCAGAGGCCAAAGGCCTGTCCCGAAGCACTCAGGCAGCTGAAGAGTGACCCTGGAGAGCTGGGAGCAGCTGCCACAGCTGCCAAAGCCCAGCTAAGCCCAAGGGGCTGCTTGCCCCAGCCCCACACTGCCAGCACAGCTTCAGCTGCTGCTTCCTTCTCACCATGGAAGTGAGCACCACGAGGCCTCGGAGCGCGACGCAACGCATCTGCCTGGACTGGCTCTGCAGGTGCCTCGTCAAGATCTCCAGGACTTTTTCACCGCATTCGCTCAAGTCCAGGCAATCCAGGACCTAAAAGGCACACAGCAGGCACAGAGGTGCCCAGCTGGCAGGAGCTCAGAAGTGCACAGGGCCGAGCCAAGGCAGCAGCACAGGGCACAGGCAGCGTCCCAGGCAGCTGCGGCTACGAGAGGGCAGAGGGCTGGGAGGCAGCTCAGCCAGGCAGCGCTGGCCATGGGGCTCACCTCCACCAGGAAGGCCAGGGCGGGCAGTTCCCAGTCTGAAATGCCTTGGCTGAGCAGGTCCAAGAGGCAGGATGCCATGTCGCAACACCAGCCGATGGAGACATGGTGCATCTCCCTGGCAGGGAGGAAAAGGCACCATTGCTCCTGGGCCGGGCAGGCAAACCTCTCTCAGGGCTGACTGGCAGAGCTCTGGTCTGCTCCCGAGCAGCCCGGGGGCACTTTGGGAGGCGGCTGTTCCCGGGCACCCTCCTCTGCCGGCCTTTTCCAGTCTGCTCATCCCTCCCTTGGTGACAAGGCCCTGCTGCCCATGACCACAGGAACTGTGTGGGGCATTGCGGGCACGAAGGAGAGGGGCGGTGGGGAGAACGAGGTCTCACCTGGCCAGCAGACCCACGGCGCAGTGGTGGGTGTCGGCACAGAGCAGCGTGTCCCAGGCACGCTTGCGTTCCATGGACAGCACCACGTGCTCATAGCGCATTTGGCAGAGCAGGGCCTTCAGGGTCTGCAGCGCAAAGCTGTGGGCAGAGCAAAGGCCAGGTCAAGCTGGGAGCCCTGGCTCCTGCCCTGGGGGCATGGGAGGGATGGGGAGACTGGGAGGACTGGCATGGAGCACCTGTTGGGGTTGGCGGAGAGGCCGTGTTGCTCCTGGCATCCCTTCCAGAAGGTCTCAACCTCTTCTGGCATCTCCTGCATGCTGATGTAAGTTTGGTAGAGCAGACGCAGAAAGAGATTAGGGAAATACTCCAGGACGACACGTGAGCGCCAGGCCAGATTGAAGACTCTCCACAGCGCCACGATTGCCTGCAAGAAATAAAACAGCCAGAGACAAGGCTCAGTGGCCAAGACATGCACGTGGCAGGGCCCGAGCGTGCGAGAGAGAGGCCGGGGGAGACACGGGTGGAGCAGCTGGCCTTGGTCCCCTGAAGCCTGCCCCTAAGGCGGGATTCAGCGCAGTGTCTGAGGCAGAAGGATGCGGCTGGGGGGAGCACAGAGAGCTGGCTGCTGGAGAGGCAGCCTAGGGGCTGGCAAAGGCCAGCTCCAGAAACTCACAGCCAGGGCAAAGACCCCTGCGTCGTCCCCATCGGAGGTGTACACGCTGTGCACTGGCCAGGCGCTCAGCACATCCAGGAGCAGCTGCAGCGCAGGCTCCGCAGTCCTGCTCGAGGACATGATGGATGCCCACATGGTGGCGGCAGCTCTGTGGGGTCAGAGGTCTGTGTCAGGGCTGTCTCGGCCACAGCGCCGTGGCCTGGGCAGCTGCAGGGGCCCGCACTGGCCCTCAGCCCTGCCCCTGCCCACTGCCCCTGGCCGGCAGCAGCCAGCCAGCCCATGTGGGTACAGGGGCCGCGAGGGGCAGGGAGGGAGCATGGCACCAGGCTCTGGAGCTGACATGGCAGCACTGGAAAACAGAGGAGCCAGAGGATCCTGGAACTCCCTGCCTGTCTGGCACTCAGCAGGGACAGGCTCTACAGGGTGCCGGGCCGCTGAACTCCAAGCCCTCCAGGCAGGTGGGGCTGCCCTACCTGTCACACGATGGGGCCCAGCGCAAGAGGGTGATCAGCACGTCACAGGGGTATTCCTGGGTCAGCTCCAGAAGGGCCTTGTCCAGCCTGTGCCCAGCAGACTCATTGGCCGTGAGCCGCTGGTGGATGTACATCACCATGGCGGGCACCTGCAGAAGGCACGGGCAGACTCACAGAGCTGCCAGAGCAGCACCTTCCCCTGAGAAGTGCTTCCCTTCCAAGCGCAGCATTGGGTCGGGCCTCAAAGGCCGAGGGAGCCCGGCAGAGCCGGCTCGAGTTGCCACACCACTGCTGGGGCCATCGAGCCCTTGCCCCAGGCTGCTTACTTGCGTTGCATTGGAGACACCCTTCTCCACAAGCAAATCCAGCATGGCAGCACCGGTCTCGGCATCGAGGAACGGAAGGTTCTCCAAGATGCCCGTGCCGGCACCGGCGGTCACTTCCTGCAAAAGACACGTGATGAATTCACAGAGGGTGTTCCAGAGAAGGGCAGCAAGGGAGGGAGAATCCATGGGGCGCTCCAAGCCTGGTGCTTGGCTGAGCAGTGCCCGCAGGCCCAGCCCAGGTGGGGATGGCTGCAGGTACCTGCGCCGTTCTGCCAAAGCGGCCATGGGCGGCCTCTTCTTCCTCTGTCCGGTCCTTGGCTGCATCTGGCAAAGAGCGAGCGCAGCCAGAGCTGAGGGGCTGCAGGCGAGGCCGGAGAACACAGCCCAGCCCTGCGCTGCCCAGGCAGGGAGAGCCTCAGGATGCCCCGGGGGATGGAGTGCAGCTGCCAGGTGCTCCAGCCCAGCTTCTGTCCTATCCATGGATGTGTCCACAGGGATGGAATGGGATGGGATGGGATGGGATGGGATGGGATGGGATGGGATGGGATGGGGCCAAACTGGCTACAGGCACCAGCCCTGCAGCCCATCTCAGACACTCACGCTCCTGCAGCAGCTGGAACAGCTCCAGTTCTTCCGGCTGCTGTGCTGAGGTAGCTCCAGCCTCTTCCTCCTCCAGCCAGGCCAACTTGGGCACGCTGGGGGCTCTCTGCTCCATGTCACTCCTTGCAGTTAGGAGCGCTTGCTGAAGCAGAGAGGCCTCGGAAGGGCTGAAGATGAGCAAATGCTGCAGTTGTGCCTTGAAGGCACCTGCAACAGAGGAGCCTCGGGAAGGCTACAGGATAGGAAGTCCTGCAGTACGTCCTCAAAGGCACCAGCAACAGAGAAGTTTCAAGAAGGAAAAAGGACTGCAAGTCCCGCAGTCTGTCCTCAAGGGCACCGGCTGCAGGGATGGCAGACGCTTAGGAAATGCTCCACGTCACCGAGTCCTGCAGCCTGGCCTCGAGGTCACCTGCACAGGGAACGCCTGGGAAAAGCTCCGGGTCAGCAAGGAACAAGCTGGCTGTGGGGGGGCTCCTCACAGCACTGCTCTGTCCCGTCCTGTCCCGTCACGTGCACCGAGCACTGTGGCGTGGCCGTGGCGCCGCCAGCACCTATGTCACGGCGTGTCACAAAGGTTCACCCTTGCACACTCTGTCCCTTTCCATCCCACAGTGACCACGGTGCACTGTGTCACAGAGAGCCCCAGGACACATCTCCACGTGCCCTGGGGACACCCCCACCCCACCCAAACTGCACCAGCTTGCAGGCAAGACCTTGCCCCAAGTGTTGAAGCCCAGCATGAACTTTAGCAAGGGCCCAAACAAGAAGCAGCTGTTCCTCTGCTCTGCCTGCTCAAGGCAGCAGAATGAGCCCCCACGGCTGCACACACAGCAGAGCAGGAAGGGCACCGGGGCCTTCCACAGGCCCTGCCACGGCCTCTTTGGGACCAGTCCCGGTGCTGGGTGGCCGGCACACTCGCAGGGGCGTGTCACAGGCACGGGACCTGTGGCCCAGAGCACCAATGCTGCTCTGTCCTCTGGGCAGCGCTTACAGCAGCAGCTGTGGAAGAGTCCCTGCCAAAGGAGATTTGCCATCCCCAAGGCTTGCCAATGCTGGTGCCTGTCTCCTGCCACAGAGGCCTGTGGCCCCGGGGGACATCTCTGCCAGAGGACAGCCAAAGCCAACGTGCCTTGGTGTCTGTGCAATCTTTCCTGCCAACAGGTGGCTGTTGGCAGGAGCACCTGGAGCAATTGGTGGCCACACTGGGTATCCGTCAGAAGGCAGAAGCTGTCCCTTCTTGGAATGATGTTTGCTCGGAAGTCATTATCTGCAGCACAAAACCACCATCCACTATTGAGTTTCACAGGACAATGACATTCTTACAGAGATACTGTCAAGGTGCCTTCTGGCTATTTTTTTTGCTCTCTGGATAAAATCATCAGCCTAGCCTCTGATGGCCAATGCTGCGGGCGCTGCCTTTCTGGCTGTGGCCAGCAGCTGGTGTCCAAACACAAGTGGGTGCCTTCTGGGCAAGGGAATGGACTGGCACCAGCAGCCATTTTCCCTGGTGAAGCTGGCAGGAACCTGGGCAAGGGCAGAAGGTTTTCCTGCTTGTGCGCTTAGTACATGGAACGGGTCTCATACAGTATCTGCTTTTGAGAATTGAGTTTCATTCTTGGGATATTCCAGGCCATCATAAATAGTAAGCAATCAAGCTGGAGGGGTAGGCAGGAGCACAATCAGCCTATTAGGATATATCATGTCAGATTTCATGGCCACATGATTGCAACCCAGATATGCATGGAATCCAATAGCACAACTTCATCCTCTAATGGGCTGAGGTACTCAGGATACTCAACTATTTGCACTGGGAACTTGGTAAAGTATCCTTTGTAATACTACCAGGGGCCAGTGTAAGGTTTCTGGAGGTTTCCGAAATGCCTCCCTAAAGGCAGGCAATGTATCTGAAGAAACCACTTACCATGCCTTGGGTACGCAACAAGGAGCAAAACGGAATGGGTCACATCACAGACATTTAAAATTAAAATCAAAACAAACAACTTTACATCAGAAACAACTCCATAGAATGGGACCCATATGTGAAATAATAGAGTCTTTCACTCTGGGGTAAGACAAACAAATGAAGAATTGTTGCCTCTAAATCCACAGTACTCTCTGAAAAAGCTGGAGGTGAAGAGTACAAGCTAATATTTCCATAATTAAACAGCAATTCTGCCCACTCATACAGCAAGCCTAAAAGAATGGGAGCTGTGGATACATTCCCAGACACCAAATCATAGGTATAAGAAAGACTTAAGGGGATGGTTTGGGTCTGAACTGGGAGTATTAAATTCTATTGATTAAGAAGTCTTACTCAAGAAAGTAAACACTGTGAGTTCTTATATTGGACAGATACAAACTCCTCTCAGATCAACCCTGCTGTCACTTGCCCAAAACCAAAGCCTGGCAGCTAACCTATTAACCACCCTGGTGAACAATACACTGCAGGATTTTCAAGCAGTTGTTGGCTTTATGGGAAAACTACAGAGTAACATTTCTTAAGCATTTCAATGTTTACAAGCTCAACTGTGTGTGGCTATGGTCTGTAATCTCAGGAAAACTTCAAAAAAGGAGAGCTGGGGAAATTGCCACAAGAATTAACTAAATCATGGCTAAAAATGAAACCACAAAGCAATTTGGAAAAAGACTTCCACACTTGGTTGCAATTGGTCCATTTCACATAGAATGAACAAAACCCTGCAGTCTTTTGTATTAACCATTAAGAATGCAACAAAATACCGTGTCATTCCAATTTTGGCCCTTGGAGTTATAAGAACTCACATAACTGTCAGACCCATTCAGCATAATGTCTGGGCCATTTTCAACAAGAAAACTAGAAGCTGACAAACTCTTAGTATCAAAGCATGTGTGCCAAGGGACGCACTGAATTTTGTGTGCAAAAATGCGGTGCTTGAAAGAGAGGATCGGTGTCTGCATGCTGAGGGCAGCAGTTGTATTTTTGAAATGAGCCCAGTTACCCGTGCACAATCACAGGTGTGTTATGTGGGAAGGGGCTGTGCCGGTGTGAGATCTGCTTGCACAACTATTACAATAGAGTCTTTTAAGGAAACTCCTAATGGTACTAACTTCTCTATTTGTAATTTCACAACAACCAAAAGTGGATGCGAGTTCAGCTGCACCACACAAGAACTTCTCTTGAGATTCTGCAGAATGCACATGATGGGTATCACCAAGTGCCCAAATTCCAAACTGCACGGGACGCTCACATTCTAAAGCAAATGCCCTACCAGCCTAATATAGAATGGCTAGTGGCAGAAGTCAAAAATGCATCTCACAGAGCCTGATGGACACTCAAATCCGGTATCAAAGTTGTTATCGAAATCATCACCAAAAGAGAGAAAGAAAGAGAACATCATGAGTCAGATATCTTCTTGTGATATGGACAAATCTGGAACCACCAACAGCTCCTCAGATTTTTAGCTTCCTCAGCAAACCAGTTCTAATTTTAAAAATTTAACCCTCCTCTGAAGCATCATAAACCTATGGATTTCGTAGAAAATTAAAACAGCAGCAGAACAGTACATATGTTCTGTGAACTGTCCAGAGGATCTTGCAAAAGAATTTGCATCAGGATAAAGAGAAGAGCTGAATGAAACAAGGCCTTTGTTTGACATAAGCACAAGCAATTCACATGAGTAAACAAGTACTTGGCACAGACCTACACAAGCACTTAGCACCAGTTAGCATAAGAAAAACCTGGCTGGCCTAACTTGACAGGAGAGGGACTTGACAAAAAGCTTTAGACACATTCCACCAGAAGAACTAAGGGCAAGTGTAAAATGAGCCCTGTGCAGGGAAGCCATGAGGAAGAAGTGCTGCTTTAGGGCATGGAGGCCGCTCCTGGCCAGCGCCTGGACATCAGCTTCAAGTACAGGAACCTGACAGAATGTATTTCTAACGCCCTGCCTATCGAATCACCTCAGCAGAGTCAAGATGGATGTGATTTTGGAGATCCATTTCTGACATCATCCCACTGAAATGTACATGTGGCAGAGAAGCATTTTAGTGGGGTGCAGACCCTGCCCTCCTGCCAGCTCAATAAAAGGGCTTTTGGCGGACAATGCATTTGTCTGCCGATTTCTTTGAATTAGGGAGACCCCTCAGGACAGCTGTTGGCCATCCCCTGTGTGCGGCCATCCCCTGTGTGGATCTGCAAAAGCTTCAAATCAGCTGCCTCAGCTTCCAGGGCCTCTCTTGGCCAGCATCCTGGCGTGGGTGCAGGGCTGCTGCGAGGCACTGCTGGGACCCAGCGGGACAGGACCGGCTGTCTCATGTCCACATAGCAGCCCTGACAGAGCCAGGGCCATCCTGAAAGCAGAGAAACGCTCACGTGCCAGCAGAGAGGAGCGAGGAGCACTGGGCTGCTCTCAGGGTATCTCAGCATGGTGCTCCAGTGGGAAGGGCAGGCAGGCCTCCCACATTCAGGGCATCCCGTGCATTAAAAGGATGGGCATTTTGTCCTTTTCATCCCTCCAGCCCGGAATCAGGCCTGACACATCCTCCTCTGCAGTGGAGTTTTTCCCACTGCACGTGGGACAAGGATTGAAGCTCCCTGCTCAGGCTTTGCAGCTCGCCTGGCCAGGCCGCTGCCATCACTCACCCTGACTGAGATCCTGGAACTCTTCCTGCTGCTCATTCATCATGGGAAACCCGGCCATCTCTGAGAACAAAGAGTTCATCTTGGCCCCAGCGGCACAGCTCCCTGCCAGCGGCGCTGCTGGTGCTGTGGCCACACGGGCTGCTGGCCCGGCAGGGCTCAGCCCGGCCCTTGCCGCACGCTGCCGCCCCAGGGCACGGCTGCCAGAGGGCGGCAGCAGCAATGCCCGGGCCAGGCGGGGCTCCACGGCGCCGGGCCCGGCTGGCGCTGCGGGGACAGCAGGCGGGGCTGGGGCCTGTGGGAATCCTGAAAATCAGAGCGTTTTAGGAATGCTACAAAAGGCAGGCCTCAGAGACAGCAGAAGTGCGATTAGAGTTAGGCAGTAGCCATAAGATTTGTCAGCAGAAAGTTTTTATAAGAAGTAGAAAACTACGGACAAATAGGACAATGGTCTGAGTATTAATGCTTGGCTAGAATACCTCCCTAAGCTACAGAAAAGTTTATCTACCAAGATATTAGGAAGTTTTAAGCTTAATAATGGAGCCCTGTGGATTGTATGTTAATGCTTACAAGCAGGTATTATATTCAAAATAAGCGAGCATTGTTTGACTGAAGGTACATGTGCTTACAGTGCTTGGATAGAACTCTTGTCAATATGCTTCTGCTTTGTGTGATTAGTCAAAAACTTTTAAAGTAAATTCTAACATGAAGTTCTTTGTCTGCTTCTGGGGATGTGTGTGACTGTGGTCACAGGGGTTTTCAGGTGAAAGGAGAGACGAGAATATTGACTTCATGTTCAGAAGGCTTGATTTATTATTTTATTTTATATATATATTTTACATTAAACCTATACTAAAAGAAAAGAAAGGAAAAGGTTTCCTCAGAAGCTAGCTCTGCTAAGAATAGAATAGAAAAGAATGATAACACAGGCAGCTCTCTCAGACCCTGTCCGAGACAGCTCCATCTTGATTGGCCATTAATTATAAACATCTAAGAGGGGCTAATCACAGGTGGACCTGTTGCATTCTACATCAGCAGATAATCATTGTTTACATCTTGTTGCTGAAACTGCAGCTTCTCAGAAAGGAGAAAAATCCTAAGAAAGGATTTTTCACAAAAGACGTCTGCGACAGATGTGAGCTGCTGGCATTTACCCATTATCATAACCATGTAATGAGACGGATGCTGGAAAATGAACAGCTCAAGACGCGTTCCCCAGCAGTCCCATCCCGTTGGTGATTTGTGCAAAGACCCCCAGGCAATGATAGGGCCGAGCTGTGGCAGGGTGGGGCAGGGTGGGGCAGGGCAGGGCCGGGTTGGATGGCGCAGTATAGGGTGGAGCATGGTGAGGTATGGCCGGGCTGCAGCAGGGTGGGGAGGGGAGGGGCACGGTGTGGCAGGCTGGTGCAAGGTGTGGTAGGGTGGGGCAGAGTAGGGTGAGGCAGGATGGCGCAGGGGTGAGCAGGGTGGGGTAGGGAGGGGCTGGATTGTGTGGAGCAGTGCGGGGCAGAGCACTGTGGGGTTGGGCAGGGCTGGGCAGACAGAGGTTGGGCAAGGTGGGGAAGGGTGGGGCTGGGTGGTGCTAAGGAGGGTGGGGCAGGCAGAGAGCCCGGGCTCGTGGCTCACCCATGAACCTGATGGCCGCCTCTTGCAGGGCCTCCTGTGGGCTGTCCTAGCACTGCAGGGCCCGGCGCAGGTGCTCGACTGCTTTGCTCCTGTCCTCTGCCAGCTGGAGTGTGCCAGGAGGGTGCAGCTGGTGCAGACTCAGCCCCTTGACCGGGCTGTCCTAGTGGCCAGCACTGGCCTCCCCTGCCCACAGAGCCCTGTGAGGCAGCCAGCAGCCACTGGGGCCGGGGCTGGAGGGGGCAGAGGGGTGGGTGCTGCCCAAGAAAAATAAAGGAAAAATTCTGACCTCCAACACTAAAACAAATGGCCGTATTGGAGACAACGTTTTGCAGGGAACGGACAACACATTGAGCCTGACAAGGTCAGGTACACAGTGCAAATGTGGTGGAGCCGTTCACAACAGGGGCCATCTGAATACTCCAGCTTCATGGGAACAAAGCATTTCGTGGATGACCAAGAGACAGTGAGTTCTGTAGCAAGCAAACTCAGGAATGATGAGACCATCGTCCATGGCCTGATGCACACTCATGTCTCTGCTGTGGTTGTCTCAAGGATGAACAGGAAAAATTCAGAGAAAAGATGAGGAAGGAGATGAGCAAGGACAGTTCCCATGTGGCACCAGTGCAAACCAGAGGCCCCAGTGTCAGAGCTCAACACCCCCCAGCTAGGGAGAGGGAGTACACCCCACGAGTGGACCTGTGGTTCTTCCTGTATGAACATGGGCAAGACATGAGAGGGTGGAATGGAAAACTCATCTCTGTCCTAGCAGCATGGGTATGAGAGCTAAAAGAGGAACCTACTAGAAGAGAGATTTCCACCCAAATGAATGAAACCCCAGCTCCCTGTGACCGAGCTGCCAGGTATAGCAGAAGGGAGGATGATATGTCAGATCTCCTTGAAGGAACATCCAGAACATACACCCAGTGAGGGAACGGTAGCCAGGACTAGAGAGGCCCTGCCTCTAGACAGGTGGAGGCCAGGGAAAATTGTGTCTCTTGGGCTGTGTGGATCCCTGACACACCAGAGCCATAGATACACAAGGCTTTTGTCAACACTGGTGCACAGTGTACTCTAATGCCATCAGGACTCTGAGGCAAAGCGAAAATTTTCCAGGACAGAAATCCATTTTAATTTAGGTGAAATGTACATTTTTGAGTTGAGTCTGTGGTTAGAAACCATAGTTATTCAGCCAGATTGCAAGGCCTAAGCTCAGTGAAGTTACTTCAGTGAAGGACAGAGATAAAGGGGGAAGACAGAAGTTGATAGAGAGAGACAGGAACTGCTGTAAGGGCAAGTCAACCTGACCTCGGATATTTTTCTGATAAAAAGGAACTAGCAGTAAATGTCACGCGGAACCCATAAAAATGATCATGTATGACCCTATTGTGAAACTGTATGCGTATGTATTTGAGAGAGAGATAAAAAGAGACCTGAAGTTCTCAGAGGTACGCATGCCTTTTCTTAGGAGAACAATCTCCACATGCGTCCAGCGCTGTAATAACAATACCAGCCTTACAACTTCTACAAAAATGTGGGGTTCTCTACTTTTCTCCGCAAAACAGCTATCAGGGTCATGGGTGAGCCATGAGCCCAGGCTGCCCTTTCCCTTCGCGGCCCGCTGCAACTGGGCCCCAGCCCCGTCTGCTGCCCCGGCACTGCCAGCGGGGCCCGGCGCCGTGAAGCCCCGCCTGGCCCGGGCATTGCTGCTGCCGCCCTCTGGCAGCCGTGCCCTGGGGCGGCAGCGTGCGGCAAGGGCCGGGCTGAGCCCTGCCGGGCCAGCAGCCCGTGTGGCCACAGCGCCGGCAGCGCCGCTGGCAGGGAGCTGTGCCGCTGGGGCCGTGACAGGCTCTGTGTCCACAGGCATGGTCGGGCGGCGCCTGAGGGGGCAGCAGCAAGAGCTGCAGCTGATCTGCAGCGGTGAGTCAGTGAGGGCAGCGGGCTGAAAGTGGGGGCTGCCAGGGGTAGAGCTGCAAGCCCTGCCCCGGCTGCGGAGGGCTCTGCTCCCGTGGGGAGAGCACACGGAGCTTTCAGGGCCACGTGGGCCATTGGTGGCCAGCAGCTTCGGGCTGATCCCCTTGCTCCCTGTTCCCTCCCTGCCATGGCAGGAGCCGGCTGCGATGGCCATTGCAGGGGGCTCTCCTCGGCTCCCCGCAGCTCCAGCTTCTGATCGTGGCTCTGTTCCTCTCTCTCACAGCCCCTGAAGACAAAACAGAAGACATCAGCCTCGCCGTCGGAAGCCTGGCAATTCAAACACTGTGCATCTTCAAGTCAGGAGAGCGGGCTGCCATCTCGAGGTTCCAGTGGCTCCGAAATCATCTGCGCAGGGCATGGAAGACAAGGACTCATCTGTCATGGCTCAGCTGCCTGCCTGCCAGGCCGGAGCTCTGTGGAGAGCTGATCCCAGAAGCTCTATATGCTGGGGCCTCCTGAGTCAGGCGGAATTTTCTTTTTCTTCAAGATTGCTCTTTTCATTTTTTCTTTTCCTTTACAATGTAAATAGAGACTATGTTATAATACACAGACTGCAAGGATCTTTCTTTTGCTGCCCAGGGTCCGCAGGGCATAGGGGAGGAGAGGGAAAAGGATGATTGCGCTCAGCCAGATGCCCAGGCGTGCAGTGGGCAAGGGGAAATGGCCAGAAGCCCCTTGGCCTTTGGTGGTTCTGCTGAAGCCTTTGTGCTGGTGACAGAGCGGGTGGGCAGGGGCCGGGGCTGCGGGGATCCCTCTGAGAGCAGTGCCTGGAGATGGCCACAAGCCCTGTGCCAGGCAGAAAGCGCATCCGTGTCCTCCTGCCCGTGTGCTGCTGGCTGCCTTGCTGAGGGCTCCCAGGCGCCTCTGGATAGGGCTGCTCTGGAGCTGCTGTGGGGCTGCGGCGCTGCTGCCGGGCAGCTTGGCCGGGCTGGGGCAGCCCCTGAGGGGCTGGGGCGCTGACAAGCCCTGAGCAATGGGCTGTCAGAGGCCACAAGCAGCCCCCCAGCAGCCGCTTTGTTCCTACCAGAGTTGACTTGCAAGAGGGACCCTGGGCACTCTGGAACTAACTGCATCAGTGTTGTTGGAAATCCAAATGCAGGGAAATCTCAGACCTTTGGTCTTGTCAGCAAAGCTTACAATTAAACACAGGATTTGAAGGGAGACCTTGGAAAGGGCTCCCAAACTTAGGTGCTAGAAGCGAGAATGCGGATTTCTTGTTTATAGCAGAGACATGGGGAGGAACGTTGAAGTGGAGGAAAGTTTAGAGTTTTAGAGTTCAAGATCTAGAAAAAATTAAATCAGTTATAGTGGTAAACAAGAAGTTTAGGATGCAGTGCTGTAGGTTTGTGTGTCTGTCCTGGGGTGACGTTATGATGCTTGTATCCCCATTCATCTGTTCTGTGCCTTTAAGACTGGCTCTGAAAAGTGGAAGTTTTGTTTGGGTTTCCCTTATCAGGACACAGAGACAAGGCAGTACTTAGGGCTGTTTTCACTTCTAGCTCGCAGCTCGCTGCTTTTGCTTGCTTGCTTTTCTGCTCTTGCTTCTGCTCTCGCTTTTGCTTCTGCTTATTAGGTAGTTTAGCTAAACAGTCCAAATTCCTTCCCGGACTGTTTCTCCTCTCCTGTTCCTGTGACCATCTCGAACCTGCTCCGGACTGGGACCCGGGAACACCGAAGGTTTGGCTGCAGCAGCTGCCCCAGCGCCAGAGGGACTGAGAACAGAGCAACCACCCCCGAAAGAGACTTTCTGATTTTGTCATCTTTCTCAGAGCGGTGTCAGCTGGTATTGTTCATTTTGTGTGCGGGGGGTGCTGTGCCAGTCAAATAAACAGGTTCTTTCCACCTCTCTCCGAGGAATTTTTTCCCGAACCGGTTGGGGGGAGGGGCCGTGTGGGTTTTGCTTTCTGGAGGGGCCCTCCTTTGCAGATTTTCTAACAAATTTGCCCTAAACCAGGACAAAATATTGGCGCCCAAACGTGAGGCTCGAGAGAGAGTGGAAAAACCCTGTTTTGACTGCATTTTGGTTGCTATTACTCTGTGTTCGTTTAAATCAGCTAATAACCATGGTTTTTGAATTGATAATGTCTATTGGGGTGAAGTTTTGCATGCATTTCTGGTCCCTAGGGTTTTTTGAGATTTTAATACCTCTCTGGTCCCTAGGTTTATTTTCTTATCCAGAAATAGCTTTAGTATTGCCCCTAATACGTAGTTTTTACATCAGAGGGGCAGTGACCAGAGTAGCTATCCTGCTGGGCTTGGTGGCAATAATGTGCAAGAAGTTTATAAACATGCTAGTGTCTGCTCCAGGTATGAATGGTTCATGGCTATGGTTATGCATCCAGTTTGTTGCAGGAGGAGCAGGAGGGAATGAGGTTTTTCAGCCTCTGCTTTCCTCCTTCTCCTATGAATCAGTTGCATCACTAGTGAAGGATGTTCAGTTTCCCCTCAATGTTAAAGAAACCATCTTCCTGGTATTCAATCTGGTAACCTTCCTCTATACAGCCTGCTACTTCTCTAGAATGAGGGCTGAGATTTCTAGACGGACTGATGAGACCCCTGACTCAGGAGTAGACCCCGGTGTGGAAAATCCTAAGTGGTGTGGGAAATGGGAGGATATGGGCCAAATCCTGAAGGAATTCTCTGACCCTATAGTCTGGGATTTTCCCCATGAACAAATTCAGAATCCAGCTGAGGTGGGGAAATATCTGAAAGAGAAGTACCAGGATGAGCCTAAGGAGAGGAAGGTCATTGCAGTGAGCTGGGCCCTGGCATATGCTTATCGCACACTGCTAGATACTGTCGGACAGCAGAGAGAGGCAGGGGGGCAGGGAGATCAATCAGCAACTGTCCCGGTGACTCAGGCTGCAGCTAACACTCCAGGCTCGAAACCAGCAGCTAAACCCATGGCTGTTGCTACCAGCACTAGAAGTGGGAAATGCACGGACAAGACCAATCGACCAGGGGATGATGATGATGATGATGATGAAGGAGAAGGAACCTCAATGCCTCCTGACATAAAATCAGGAGTCAAAGCAGCAGGTGCAAGATCAGATGAGTCCTTTTCCCTGAAGGACCTTCGTGGCCTACGGAAGGATTACACTCGAAGGTCTGATGAATCCATAATTAGTTGGCTTGTCCGTCTCTGGGATGCTGCAGGCGAGGCTACAATTCTGGATGGCACTGAAGCCAGGCATTTGGGATCCCTGTCACAGGATACTGTCATAGACCAAGGAATGATGAGGGGGGCTAACCCTCACAGCCTCTGGGAACGGGTCCTAAGAAGCGTAGCAGAAAGATACCTGTGTGCAGAAGATCTCTATATGCAGCAAACTCAGTGGAAGACAATAGAGCAAGGGATCCAACGCTTGAGAGAAATGGCTGTGGCAGAAATTATCTTCTCAGATGATGTAACAACCAGGAACCCAGACTTAGTACCATGCACGTCTGTGATGTGGCGAAAACTCGTACGACTTGGGCCACACGAATATGCTTCTGCCTTAGCCATCATGAAGAGGGATGATAGGGATGAGACGGTGCTTGACATGGCAAGGAAGCTCCGAGCATATGCAGATGCTGTACATGGCCCGACACATGCCAGAATCGCAGCGGTAGAAACACGTCTGCAGAACTTAGAGGATAAGATAGAGGAGAACCATAAGAAGCTTAGAGAGGAGATTAAAGAAGACCTTCTCCAAATTTCAGCAGTACAGATCCGAGGTTCTGGTCTCCAAGGCAGACGTTTCCCAGATGGCGAGAGAAGGTACACCCCACGAGCTGAGCTGTGGTTCTACCTGTGTGATTGTGGGGAGGACATGAGAAGGTGGCATAGGAAACCTACTGCTGTTCTGGCACGACGGGTGCGTGAACTGAAGGAAGCCACCAGGAGGAAAGCAGCTCCAGTAGCCCGTAGCCGACCGTCCAGGTATGATGATGATGACATGTCTGATCCTCTCGAAGGAACATCCAAAACATACGCCCAGGGAAAGAAGGATAACCAGGCTTAGAGGGGCCCTGCCTCTAGCCAGGTAGAGGCCAGGGAAAATCGTGTTTTCTGGTCTGTGTGGATTCGTTGGCCTGGCACTTCGGAGCCACAAGAGTACAAAGCTTTGGTCGATAGTGGTGCGCAGTGCACATTAATCCCATCAAGACATGTGGGGACAGAGTCTGTTTCTATTGCTGGTGTGACAGGAGGATCCCAGGATTTCACTTTGGTGGAAGCTGATGTGAGCCTAACGGGAAATGAGTGGCAGAAGCATCCTATTGTGACTGGCCCAGAGGCCCCATGTATTTTGGGCATAGACTACCTTCGGAGTGGGTACTTTAAAGACCCAAAAGGACTCAGATGGGCATTTGGAATAGCTGCTGTAGAGACAGAGGGCATCCAGCAATTGAACACCTTGCCTGGGTTGTCTGAGAATCCATCTGCAGTAGGATGCCTGACGGGAGAAGAGCAACAAGTGCCAATTGCTACTTCCATAGTGCATCGACGGCAGTATAGGACCACTCGAGATGCCGTGATCCCCATCCATAAGATGATCCGAGAGCTGGAGAGCCAAGGGGTGGTCAGCAAGACCCACTCACCCTTCAACAGCCCCATTTGGCCTGTGCGAAAATCTGAAGGAGAATGGAGATTGACTGTGGACTACCGTGAATTGAATGAAGTGACTCCACCACTGAGTGCTGCCGTGCCAGACATATTAGAGCTCCAGTATGAGCTAGAGTCCAAGGCAGCAAAGTGGTATGCCACTATAGACATTGCCAATGCATTTTTCTCCATTCCTCTGGCAGCAGAATGCAGGCCTCAGTTTGCCTTCACATGGAGGGGAGTGCAGTACACCTGGAACCGACTGCCCCAGGGGTGGAAGCACAGCCCCACCATCTGCCATGGACTGATCCAGACTGCACTAGAAAGGGGAGAGGCTCCGGAACATCTGCAGTATATTGATGACATCATTGTGTGGGGGAACACAGCTGCGGAAGTGTTCGAGAAAGGGAAGGAAATCATCCAGATCCTCCTGGGAGCTGGTTTCGCCATTAAAAAGAGTAAAGTAAAGGGACCAGCTCGTGAGATTCAATTCCTGGGAGTGAAGTGGCAAGATGGACGGCGTCAGATTCCTACAGACGTCATCAACAAGATCACAGCAATGTCTCCACCCACCAATAAGAAAGAGACACAAGCTTTCTTGGGTGCAATAGGTTTTTGGAGGATGCATATTCCTGAGTACAGTCAGATCGTGAGCCCTCTTTACCTGGTCACCCGCAAGAAGAACAAGTTCCAGTGGGGCCCTGAGCAGCAACAAGCCTTTGTCCAGATCAAGCAGGAGATTGCCCATGCAGTAGCCCTTGGCCCGGTCAGGACAGGACCAGAGGTAAAGAACATGCTCTACTCTGCAGCCGGGAACCATGGCTTGTCCTGGAGCCTTTGGCAGAAGGTGCCTGAGGAGACTCGAGGTCGACCACTGGGATTTTGGAGTCGAAGCTACAGAGGGTCTGAAGCCAACTATACTCCAACCGAGAAAGAAATCCTGGCTGCCTATGAAGGAGTCCAGGCTGCCTCGGAGGTAATAGGCACTGAAGCACAACTCCTCCTGGCACCCCGACTACCGGTGCTGGGGTGGATGTTCAAAGGCAAGGTTCCTTCCACTCACCATGCCACCAGTGCTACATGGAGCAAGTGGATTGCTCTCATCACTCAGCGCGCCCGTATAGGTAAACTGAATCGCCCTGGGATTTTGGAGATAATTACAAATTGGCCCAAAGGTGAGAATTTTGCTGTCACAGATGAAGAGGAACAAGAACCAGTGACACGTGCTGAAGAGGCCCCTCCCTATAACCAACTGCCACCAGAGGAAACACGCTACGCTCTTTTCACTGACGGTTCCTGTCGCATCGTAGGGGTGAACCGGAAGTGGAAAGCAGCCGTATGGAGCCCCACACGACAGGTTGCACAAGCTACCGAAGGAGAAGGTGGATCAAGCCAACTTGCAGAACTCAAAGCTGTTCAACTGGCCCTGGACATTGCTGAGAGAGAGAAGTGGCCAAAGCTCTACCTCTACACTGATTCATGGATGGTAGCCAATGCTCTGTGGGGATGGCTGGAGAGGTGGAAAAAGGCTAACTGGCAACGTAGAGGGAAACCAATTTGGGCTGCTGATGAGTGGAAAGACATTGCTACCAGGGTAGGGAGGCTACCTGTGAAAGTCCGCCATGTAGATGCCCATGTACCCAAGAGTAGGGCCAATGAGGAGCACCAGAACAATGAGCAGGTAGACCAAGCTGCAAAGATAGGGGTGTCCAAAATAGACCTAGATTGGGAACATAAGGGAGAGTTATTCCTAGTTAGATGGGCCCATGATGCCTCAGGCCACCAGGGCAGAGATGCCACCTATAAATGGGCACGAGACCGAGGGGTGGATCTAACCATGGAGAGTATTTCTCAGGTTATCCATGACTGTGAGACGTGTGCTGCCATCAAGCAGGCCAAGCGAGTGAAGCCCCTCTGGTACGGTGGGCGGTGGTCCAAGTACAAGTATGGGGAGGCCTGGCAGATTGACTACATCACACTGCCCCAGACACGCCAGGGCAAGCGCTACGTGCTGACCATGGTGGAAGCCACCACTGGATGGTTGGAAACCTACCCTGTGTCTCATGCCACAGCCCGGAACACCATCCTGGGCCTTGAAAAGCAGGTCCTGTGGAGACATGGCACCCCTGAGAGGATCGAGTCAGACAACGGGACTCATTTCAAGAACAGCCTTATCAACACCTGGGCTAGGGAACATGGCATTGAGTGGGTGTATCATATCCCCTACCATGCACCAGCTGCAGGGAAAGTGGAGAGGTACAATGGACTACTAAAAACCCAGTTGAAAGCTTTGGGTGGGGGATCTTTCAAGAATTGGGAGCAGCATTTAGCAAAGGCCACCTGGTTAGTCAACACCCGAGGTTCCACCAACCGAGCAGGTCCTGCCCAGTCTGAGTCCCTGAATGTAATAGAAGGAGACAAAGTCCCAGTGGTACATATCAGAGGTTTGTTAGGGAAGACTGTATGGATCAACTCTGCCTCGAGTAGAGACAAACCCATTCGTGGGGTTGTCTTTGCTCAGGGACCAGGTTGCACGTGGTGGATAATGCAAAGAGATGGAACAACACGATGTGTACCTCAGGGAGGTCTGATTGTGGGATAGAATGATATGCAATATCACTGTTCATTGGATGTTACTGCCATTGTCTGTACATTAAACCATACAGACATGAGATAGAAGGAAATGTGTAAGAGTTGAAGGTCTGGGCAAGTGGAAGATGGAGAAGGAAATGTGAAAGTGTCGAAGGTCTGAGCAAGTGATAGATGGAGCTTTAAGTTACTAAAGAGAAAAGGGGGGATCCTGCAGCTCTGTAATATAGGGCCTGGATTCAGTGGTCCAGTGTGGGGATGTGATGAAGGCATGATGGGTATTGCTTGTAATTTTGGGGAAACAGATTGAAACTTTGTGTGAATAATGCATGATGTGTTGTAATATGTTGATGATATGGGGATAAGGGGTGGAATGTCCTGGGGTGACGTTATGATGCTTGTATCCCCATTCATCTGTTCTGTGCCTTTAAGACTGGCTCTGAAAAGTGGAAGTTTTGTTTGGGTTTCCCTTATCAGGACACAGACAAGGCAGTACTTAGGGCTGTTTTCACTTCTAGCTCGCAGCTCGCTGCTTTTGCTTGCTTGCTTTTCTGCTCTTGCTTCTGCTCTCGCTTTTGCTTCTGCTTATTAGGTAGTTTAGCTAAACAGTCCAAATTCCTTCCCGGACTGTTTCTCCTCTCCTGTTCCTGTGACCATCTCGAACCTGCTCCGGACTGGGACCCGGGAACACCGAAGGTTTGGCTGCAGCAGCTGGCCCAGCGCCGGAGGGACTGAGAACAGAGCAACCACCCCCGAAAGAGACTTTCTGATTTTGTCATCTTTCTCAGAGCGGTGTCAGCTGGTATTGTTCATTTTGTGTGCGGGGGGTGCTGTGCCAGTCAAATAAACAGGTTCTTTCCACCTCTCTCCGAGGAATTTTTTCCCGAACCGGTTGGGGGGAGGGGCCGTGTGGGTTTTGCTTTCTGGAGGGGCCCTCCTTTGCAGATTTTCTAACAAATTTGCCCTAAACCAGGACAGTGTCATAGCATGATTGGCTAAGGAGGCTTACACTGTAGCAGGATGTGGGAACCCAGGAAATTCCTCTGGCTGCCCTGCAGGACTCGAGACCCTGTCAGAGGGCTCAGAGGCCTTGGCACAGAGCCCAAGACCCGTGTGCCTTTGATTTAGCCCTTGGAAAAAACAATTACCAACCTTGTAGGAAGAATGACAAGCCACAAAGGTTTAAGCAGAATGACAGTGAATTTATCACCGAGTGGAAAAATAGATTTTGGGGCATTTTAGAATGGGGCTTCAGGGGGGAAGATTAGGAATCTGGGCATGTCCAGCCTTTCTCCTTCTTCTTCTTGGCCTCCATCTGCTGCTGTGATGTTGGCACTTTTAGATTGGTTTAGAGTAGAAGCTCACTGTCTAACGTAGATGATATGTATGGGAAAGTAATGGCAAATATTGTACACGTAGTTGTTTTTAGTATAAAAAGATAACACTGCCCCACGGGAGGCAGAGTGCCTTAGACTGTCTGGCTGTGCGGACCTCAAAAGACAGGAGAAAGAATTTTATAGATAAGATACAAAAAACAACCTGGAGACTGAGAAATGAAGAGCTCTGACTCCTTCTTCAACCGCCGGACTGGGAAAAGAGATTTTCTAACAAATCTCGGGGTCACACTGACCAGCTAGAGGCCCCGAGAGCACGATTCCATAAGATGAGATATTGGAGATTGGGTACAAAACACAAATATCCATGTTGGCCGTGTCTTCTTGGCCAAGAAATCCTTCAAAGCTCTTGTAACTACAAGTCTTGCGGGCCTTGTGAGCCATGCAGTGCAGATGTGAGCCAAACTCACCTTTCCTGTCTATGTAGAAGAGAAGAAAAAGCAATGGCATCATCTAAAAAACTCGGAGGTCTGCTCTCTAGCTCGTTCCAAACTCCCTCAAATCCCCCAAAGTGGCATTTAGCTACAAAGAGATGACAAAGACCCTTAGTGCTAGCTCTTTGACTCCACAGCAGCCGCTTTAGAATCTTTCACTTAACCCTGTGTAGTCATGTGCCAGAAATGGATCATTTGAAGAAACTTTCCAAGTGACTTGCATGGAGGTTTGTTTGAAGGGTATTTGAGGAGAAAGGCTCCCAGCAGAGGCTTGGGCTTTGGCCTAGCTGTGTCCCCTGCTGATTGTGAAGTGTGCCATCAGCTGAAGGGCTTTCTGGGCTAAAAATATCATCAAGTCACTTGGACTTGCTCTTTTAGGCCTCTAAGAGCTGGACCCAATTTCGGGCACATTTGGAGACCTCATCTGTGGGTGGATGGACCACCTAGGATTTTCCCAATTGCTGGGAATGGTTCTCCGGGTCCCTGGTGTAAAACGGGGCTCCCCAGCAACTGCGCATCTGCAAGATGATAAACAATTGTCTTGGTTTGAAGAGAGAGGTGCCTGCTAAGGAAGGCAGAAGCCATCTCTGAAATGGAAAATGTAAATGTCCTCCCTTCAAATGATTCTCATTTAGTAATTCAAATGCTCTCAGGGAAAGATATGGGGATAGGACTGTGCCCGCAGAGCCGGGCAGCGTTTGCTGGTGGTCTGAGCCCTTCCCAAAGATCCTGTGCGGGCTGTCTTAGACACCTGGGGGGGCCAGGCATTCCTTCCAGCCTGGGCCACTTTGGCTGGGCTGGGGGCGGGCCCAGGGCAGAAGGCAGTGTGTGCAAGGGCCCTGGGTGGCACGCTGCAGCACGGTCTCGGTGCCATGGAACGGAACCCGGTGACCAAGGGCCCTTTGTGACACGTGGGAAATAGAAGCTTGCCCAGCTGCTGGGAACGCACAACAGGGCAGAACGGGACAGAGCGGTGCCGTGAGGAGCCCCCGCACAGCACACTCGGTCCTGTCTGACCCGGAGCCTTTCCAAGGCGTTATTCCTGCAGCTGAGCTCGAGGCCAGACCACAGGACTTGGTGACCTGTGGCCTTCCCAAGGCTTCTCTTCTGCAGGTGCCCTCACAAATCCAGTCATTTTCATGGAGCAGAGACCCCTGAAAGTGCCCAAGGTGGCCTGGGGGGAAGAGGAGGAAGAAAGCCCTGGAGCTGCCCGTGCACATGAAACCAAAGCGGTGGTGCCGTCTGAGCTGCCGCAGGAGGGTGAGTGGCAGAGCTGGGCCACAGGGTTGGTGCCTGCAGCCAACTTGGCACCATTCCATCTCATCCCATTTTATCCCATCCCAGTTTCTCCCATCCCATACCCACGGACAGGACGGAAGAGGGGCCGGGCAGACACCCTGCAGGGGCCATGCTCCATCCCCTGGGGCGTCCCGGGGCTGTCCCTGCCTGGGGAGCGCAGGGCTGGGCCGTGTTCTCCGGCCTCTCCCGCAGCCCCTCAGCTCTGGCTGCGCTCGCTCTTTTCCAGGTGCAGCCCTGCAGCGCACACAGGAGCAGGATCCCGTCCGTGGCCTCTTCCGCAGCACAGCCCAGGTACCTGCAGCCATCCCCACCTGGGCTGGGCCTGCTGGCACCGCGCTTGGAGCATTCCCTGCAACATCCCTGGCTTCTTGCTCTTCTCCTACAGCTGGTTTGCAAATTCATCAAGAAAATTCGGGCGGAAGAGACCAGCACCATGGGTACTGGGCTCAGAGCATATTCGCACATCTTCAAAACCAAGACCAGTGCTGCCCTGCTGGATATGCTCGTAGAGGAGGGCTTCTCCAGTCCAAAGCAAGTAAGCAGCCTGTGGCAAGGGTTTCATGCTCCCAGGAAATTGCTTGGTCTCCCAAGCCACGCCTGCTGGTCACTGGAACTCTTTGAGGCCATGGCAGTGTGGTGGGAAGGGAGGCACTTCTGTGGGGAAGCTGGTGACATTGCTCCCTCTGGCAGCTTTCCAAGTCTTCCCGTGCCTTCTCCAGGTTCCTGCCCTGGTCAGGTACATCCACCAGTGGCTCCTGGCCAATCAGTTTGCTGAGCACAGGCTGAACAGGACCCTGCTGGATCTCACCGAAGCACAGCCTGCTGACGTAGTCATGACGCTCCTGTGTGTGGCCCCGTCCTGTGACAGGTATGGGGCCAAAATGCCCAGAGGGCTCAGGGCTCGCCAGCCCATCAGCCTGTAAAGCCTGGCCCAGGTGTGTGACCAACAGAGAGTTCCAGGGCCTTCTGGCTGCTCCCATGGCCAGCCCCGGCACGTCAGCCCCCGAGCCTGCTGCCGTGCTCCCTCGCTGCCCCTCAGGGGCCTGTCCCCAGTGGCCTGGGCTGCCTGGGTGCTGCTGGCGAGTGGCAATGGGCACAGGCAGAGCCGGCAGCCAGCTCAGGTCCCCACTGCTGCCCAGGCCACGGTGCTGTGTATGAGACAGAGCTCTAACCCCACAGAGCTGCTTTGACCATGTGGAAGAGCATCATGTGCTCGCCCAGGACTGCAGAGCCAGCGCTGCTGATACTCCTGGATGTGCTGGGCAGCTGGCCAGAGCACAGCATGTGCACCTCGGATGGGGACAAAACGGGTGTCTTTGTCCTGGCTGTGAGTTTCTGTAACTGGCCTTTGGTGGCCCCAAGGCTGCCTCTCCAGCAGCTCTCCGTCCTCCTTCCCCCACTGCATCTCCCTGCCTTAGGCACCGGGTGGAAACCCGGCCCAGGGGCAGCTTCAGGCCCACCAGGCCCCGTGCTCCCCCTGCGTCTGTCTGAGCCTCTCCCTGCCCTGCTCAGGCCCTGCCACACGGACACCTCGGCACTGAGCCCTGTCTCGGGGGGCTTTGTCTTTTGCAGGCAACCGTGGTTATGTGGAAGATCCTCCAGATGCCCTGCGTCCCACATATGGTGACGGTGTATTTGCCCCGCCTCTTTCTACATCTGCTCTCCCAAGTGTTTTCCAGCACTCTGGATACGCCAGAGGAGGTCGATGCATTCTGGAAGGGATGCCAGGAGGAATACGGCCTTGCCACCAGCCCCAACAGGTGCTCCATCCCAATCCTCCTTTCCCTGCTACGTCCCTGGGCAGCAGCCAGTGCTCCCAGCGTGACCTGGGCTTTGCTGTGCACGCAGGTTTGCAGTGCGCACCCTGAAGTCCCTGCTCTGCCGAATGCAGCACGAGGATGTGGTGGTGGCAATGGAACGCAATTGTGGCTGGGACACGCTGCTGTGCGCTGACACCCACCACTATGCCGTGGCTCTGCTGGCCAGGTGAGACCCCCTTCTCCCCACTGCTGCCTCTGACATTTGTGCTCTGTGTCCAGGGAGCTCCACACAGTCCCCGAGGCCGTGGCCCAGAAGGCCTTGTCACCGAGGGATGGCCAAGCAGACTGGGAAAGGCTGGGAGAGGAGGGCGCCCACCAGGAGCTGCCTCCCAAATCGCCCAGGGCCCCTTGCAGGATGCTGGGGAAAGACCAGACCTCTGTGTGTCAGTCCTGGCAAAGGTTTGTCCCCCTGGCCCACAGTCTTGGTTCCTTTTCCTCCTGCCAGGGAGATGTGCTGTGTCTCCATCCCCTTGTGTTCCCGGATCGCTCGCTACCTGCTCCGGCTGCTCAGCACACAGGAGCCACGCTGGGAGCTGCCCGCCATGGCGTTCCTTGCAGAGGTGAGCCTGACAGCCAGCGCTGCCTGGCTGAGCTGCCTCCCAGCTCTCTGCCCTCTCAGAGCCGCAGCTGCCTGGCACGGTGCCCGTGCCCTGTGCTGCTGCCTGGGCCCGGCCCCGTGCGTCTCCGGGCTCCTGCCGGCCGGGTCCCTGTGACTGCCCTGTACCTTTCAGGTCCTCGAGTTCCTGGACTTGAGTGAACGTGGTGCTAACAGAGTCCTGCAAATTTTGTCAAGGCAGCTGCAGAGCGAGTGCAGGGAGAGGCGTCGCCTGGCGCTCAGGGCCCTTCTTGAGCTCATTGAGGAGCCCTCAATGGTGAGAAGGGGGCAGTGGCTGAGGCTGAGCTGGGGAATGTGGTCGCTTGGGCTTGGCTGGGCTTTGGGTGCTGGGGCAGCTGTTCCCACCCCTCCTGCCTCCCAGTTCAGCTGCCCCAGTGCTCCAGGACAGGCCTTTGGCCTCTGGGCCCTGCGGCAGCAGGATGGCGTTTCTCAAACTTGTGTTCTGCACAGACCAAAAAAATGTGGAGCCTGACTGAAAGTCTTGTGGACTTCCTGTGGGATGCAGATGGAGAGATAGTTTTCATGACAGTCATGCTACTCAGCTTTATCATCTTGGACAAAGACATGCTGATGCCCGGCCCCATCACACTGCAGCTGCTTGAGGCGCTCCTGCCACTCTTTGACCACGTAAGGCTCACTGCTCCCAGCCACGGCCACTGGGTGCCGCCCGGACACTTTGTGCCCTGTGGATTTGCAGGCCTGCGCCAAGCTGAGCCCCATGCAGCCGCAATGCTGAGGTCTTTTTTTCTTCCTTCCATACAGAACAATTGGCAGGTGCAGCTGCTCTCCATACTGCTCTTCCGAACACTGGTGACTCTTCCAGAAGGGGAAAAGGAAAAAAAGGCCCTGAAGACACCCCTGCACCAGAGCCTGCTGCCCCTCTTCTTTCACTGCCACGATGAGAAGCGGCTTGTGGCACAGGTGAGGGCTCGTGGGCTGCTGCTGTCCCCCTGGCAGGGGGCTCGTCTGCCTCCTGCCCTGGTACCTGCCGGGCTGCAGCCTCCTCCAGGCCTTGGCACAGGGGACGCGGGCCTTGCACCCTGGGCTGTGGGGCCATCTCTCCATCTCTGCGTTTCTGCTCTTCTCCAGGCTTCTCAGGAAACTCTGCTTTGTGTGGCCGAGTTCCTGAAGAGGAGGAATCTTGAGAGACTGGTGAAGAGGCAGAATCTGTGGAAGTTCAGCGAGTGCCTGGTAAGGAGGGCCTGCAAGCCCCAGCCTCAGCCCGGAGAAGCCCCCTGAGCGCGGTGCTCAGTGTGTGGGGCTGGCAGCTGTGCCCCTGCCCAGTGCTGCACCCAGAAGCCGTGAAGGCTCTGCTCCAGGCTCCCTTGGGCCTGAACCGGGGGCCGATGGAGCCCCGGCCCGGCGGGGCTGCGGGGCTGCGGGCCGGCACCGCGGCTCCCCGGCAGCAGCCGGCCCTCTGCCTCTCCCCTCAGGAGCCCGGCGCCAGCGGCTGCTGGCCGCGCCTCAGGGCTGTGCGGGCAGGGGAGGCCAGGGCAGGGCGCAGGCAGCGCCTGGCCCAGGGACTGAGCCCGCGCCAACCCTTCCCTCCTGCCGCTCTCTGCAGCTGGCAGAGGACAGGAGCCGAGCGGCCGAGCACCTGCGCCGGGTCCTGCCCTACCTGCAGAGCCCACAGGAGCCCCTGCGAGCGGCGGCCGTCAGGTTCGCGGGTGAGTCCCGAGCCCGGGCTCCCTCCCCGGCCCGGCCGGCGCAGCTCGGCCCCGGCCCCGCCTGCTGCCCCGGCAGTGCCAGCGGGGCCTGGCGCCGTGAAGCCCCGCCTGGCCCGGGCATTGCTGCTGCCGCCCTCTGGCAGCCGTGCCCTGGGGCGGCAGCGTGCGGCAAGGGCCCGGGCTGAGCCCTGCCGGGCCAGCAGCCCGTGTGGCCACAGTGCCGGCAGCGCCGCGTGCAGGGAGCTGTGCCGCTGGGGCCGTGACAGGCTCTGTGTTCACAGGCATGGCCGCGCGGCACCTGAGGGGGAAGAAGGAAGAGCTCTGGCTCATCTGCCACGGTGAGGGCAGCGGGCTGGCAGCGGGGACTGCCGGGGGAGCTGCAAGCCCTGGCCCGGCTGCAGAGGGCTCTGCTCCCTGTGCGGACGAGGGGCGGCGTGGGGAGAGCACACAGAGATTTCAGGGCCACCTTGGCGATTCCTGGCCAGCAGCATTGGGCTGGTCCCGTTGGTCCCTGCTCCCTCCTGGCCATGGCTAGAGCCGGCTGCGATGGCCCTGGCAGGGGGCTCTCCTCGGCTCCCCGCAGATCCGCCATCTGACCATGGCTCTGTTCCCTTCTCTTTCAGCCCTGGAACACCTGACAGAGGACATCAGCAGTGCCGTGTCAGATCTGGCACTTGAAACATTGTATGTCCTCCAGGCACTGCAGAGTGAGCGATATTCCGTCTTCCAGAGGCTGCAAGATCAGCTCCGCAGGGCATGGAGGACACGGCCTTGTCTGTCGGGGCTCGGCTGGCTGCGCTGCTGGAGCTCTGCAGAGAGCTGATCCCAGAGGCTCTGTCTGCTGAGGCCACCTGAGCCAGCGAGAATTTTCCATTTCTGAAAGATTGTTCTGTTTCTTTTCTTCTATTTGTTTTTTCTTTAGTGTATAAATATAGAGTATGTTATAATACACAGACTCCCAGGAGCTTTCTTTTGCTGCCCAGGGTCTGCAGGGCATTGGGGAAGAGGGGGAGTAGGGTGCCATGGCTCAGCAAGCTGCCCAGGCGTGCAGTGTTGCAGGGAAAATGGCCAGAAGCCCCTTGGCCTGTGGTGGTTCTGCTGAAGCCTTTGTGCTGGTGACAGAGCGGGTGGGCAGGGGCCGGGGCTGCGGGGATCCCTGTGAGAGCAGTGCCTGGAGATGGCCACAAGCCCTGTGCTGGGCAGAAAGCGCATCCGTGTCCTCCTGCCCGTGTGCTGCTGGCTGCCTTGCTGAGGGCTCCCAGGTGCCTCTGGATAGGGCTGCTCTGGAGCTGCTGTGGGGCTGCAGCGCTGCTGCCGGGCAGCTTGGCCGGGCTTGGGCAGCCCCTGAGGGGCTGGGGCGCTGGCAAGCCCTAAGCAATGGGCTCTCAGAGGCCACAAGCAGCCCCCTGCCAGCTGTCTTGTTCCTACCAGAGTTGACTTGCAAGAGGGATCCCGGGCACTCTGGAACTAACAGCATCAGTGTTGTTGGAAATCCAAACGCAGGGAAATCTCAGACCTTTGGTCTTGTCAGCAAAGCTTTGAATTAAACACAGGATTTGAAGGGAGACCTTGGAAAGGGTTTCCAAAGCTAGGTGCTAGAAGCGAGAATGTGGATTTCTAGTTTATTATAGCAGAGACACGGGGAGGAACGTTGAAGTGGAGGAAAGTTTAGAGTTTTAGTGCTGAAGATCTAGAAAAAATCAAAGTAGTTACAATGGTAAAAAAGGAGCTTAGGATGCAGTGCTTTGAGTTTGTGTGTCATAATTGGCTAAGGAAGCTTACACTGTAGCATGAGTCCCTAAGACGAAATATTGAAGGATTGGTGGCAAAACATAAAGATTATTGTTGGCAGTGTCTTCTTGGCCAAGAAATCCTTCAAAGCTCTTGTAACTACAAGTCTTGCGGGCCTTGTGAGCCATGCAGTGCAGATGTGAGCCAAACTCACCTTTCCTGTCTATGTAGAAGAGAAGAAAAAGCAATGGCATCATCTAAAAAACTCGGAGGTCTGCTCTCTAGCTCGTTCCAAACTCCCTCAAATCCCCCAAAGTGGCATTTAGCTACAAAGAGATGACAAAGACCCTTAGTGCTAGCTCTTTGACTCCACAGCAGCCGCTTTAGAATCTTTCACTTAACCCTGTGTAGTCATGTGCCAGAAATGGATCATTTGAAGAAACTTTCCAAGTGACTTGCATGGAGGTTTGTTTGAAGGGTATTTGAGGAGAAAGGCTCCCAGCAGAGGCTTGGGCTTTTGCTTAGCTGTGTCCCCTGCTGATTGTGAAGTGTGCCATCAGCTGAAGGGCTTTCTGCGCTAAAAATATCATCAGGTAACTTGGACTTGCTCTTTTAGGCCTCTAAGAGCTGGACCCAATTTCGGGCACATTTGGAGACCTCATCTGTGGGTGGATGGACCACCTAGGATTTTCCCAATTGCTGGGAATGGTTCTCCGGGTCCCTGGTGTAAAACGGGGCTCCCCAGCAACTGCGCATCTGCAAGATGATAAACAATTGTCTTGGTTTGAAGAGAGAGGTGCCTGCTAAGGAAGGCAGAAGCCTTCTCTGAAATGGAAAATGTAAATGTCCTCCCTTCAAATGATTCTCATTTAGTAATTCAAATGCTCTCAGGGAAAGATATGGGGATAGGACTGTGCCCGCAGAGCCGGGCAGCGTTTGCTGGTGGTCTGAGCCCTTCCCAAAGATCCTGTGCGGGCTGTCTTAGACACCTGGGGGGGCCAGGCATTCCTTCCAGCCTGGGCCACTTTGGCTGGGCTGGGGGCGGGCCCAGGGCAGAAGGCAGTGTGTGCAAGGGCCCTGGGTGGCACGCTGCAGCACGGTCTCGGTGCCATGGAACGGAACCCGGTGACCAAGGGCCCTTTGTGACACGTGGGAAATAGAAGCTTGCCCAGCTGCTGGGAACGCACAACAGGGCAGAACGGGACAGAGCGGTGCCGTGAGGAGCCCCCGCACAGCACACTCGGTCCTGTCTGACCCGGAGCCTTTCCAAGGCGTTATTCCTGCAGCTGAGCTCGAGGCCAGACCACAGGACTTGGTGACCTGTGGCCTTCCCAAGGCTTCTCTTCTGCAGGTGCCCTCACAAATCCAGTCATTTTCATGGAGCAGAGACCCCTGAAAGCGCCCAAGGTGGCCTGGGGGGAAGAGGAGGAAGAAAGCCCTGGAGCTGCCCGTGCACATGAAACCAAAGCGGTGGTGCCGTCTGAGCTGCCGCAGGAGGGTGAGTGGCAGAGCTGGGCCACAGGGTTGGTGCCTGCAGCCAACTTGGCACCATTCCATCTCATCCCATTTTATCCCATCCCAGTTTCTCCCATCCCATACCCACGGACAGGACGGGAGAGGGGCCGGGCAGACACCCTGCAGGGGCCATGCTCCATCCCCTGGGGCGTCCCAGGGCTGTCCCTGCCTGGGGAGCGCAGGGCTGGGCCGTCTTCTCCGGCCTCTCCCGCAGCCCCTCAGCTCTGGCTGCGCTCGCTCTTTTCCAGGTGCA
Organism: Melozone crissalis; assembly: GCF_028551555.1. Classification (NCBI taxonomy): domain Eukaryota; kingdom Metazoa; phylum Chordata; class Aves; order Passeriformes; family Passerellidae; genus Melozone; species Melozone crissalis. Next base: position 1,094,621 of record NW_026535876.1, on the reverse strand, counting down.
GCCCTGCAGCGCACACAGGAGCAGGATCCCGTCCGTGGCCTCTTCCGCAGCACAGCCCAGGTACCTGCAGCCATCCCCACCTGGGCTGGGCCTGCTGGCACCGCGCTTGGAGCATTCCCTGCAACATCCCTGGCTTCTTGCCCTTCTCCTACAGCTGGTTTGCAAATTCATCAAGAAAATTCGGGCGGAAGAGACCAGCACCATGGGTACTGGGCTCAGAGCATATTCGCACATCTTCAAAACCAAGACCAGTGCTGCCCTGCTGGATATGCTCGTAGAGGAGGGCTTCTCCAGTCCAAAGCAAGTAAGCAGCCTGTGGCAAGGGTTTCATGCTCCCAGGAAATTGCTTGGTCTCCCAAGCCACGCCTGCTGGTCACTGGAACTCTTTGAGGCCATGGCAGTGTGGTGGGAAGGGAGGCACTTCTGTGGGGAAGCTGGTGACATTGCTCCCTCTGGCAGCTTTCCAAGTCTTCCCGTGCCTTCTCCAGGTTCCTGCCCTGGTCAGGTACATCCACCAGTGGCCCCTGGCCAATCAGTTTGCTGAGCACAGGCTGAACAGGACCCTGCTGGATCTCACCGAAGCACAGCCTGCTGACGTAGTCATGACGCTCCTGTGTGTGGCCCCGTCCTGTGACAGGTATGGGGCCAAAATGCCCAGAGGGCTCAGGGCTCGCCAGCCCATCAGCCTGTAAAGCCTGGCCCAGGTGTGTGACCAACAGAGAGTTCCAGGGCCTTCTGGCTGCTCCCTTGGCCAGCCCCGGCACGTCAGCCCCCGAGCCTGCTGCCGTGCTCCCTCGCTGCCCCTCAGGGGCCTGTCCCCAGTGGCCTGGGCTGCCTGGGTGCTGCTGGCGAGTGGCAATGGGCACAGGCAGAGCTGGCAGCCAGCTCAGGTCCCCACTGCTGCCCAGGCCACGGTGCTGTGTATGAGACAGAGCTCTAACCCCACAGAGCTGCTTTGACCATGTGGAAGAGCATCATGTGCTCGCCCAGGACTGCAGAGCCAGCGCTGCTGATACTCCTGGATGTGCTGGGCAGCTGGCCAGAGCACAGCATGTGCACCTCGGATGGGGACAAAACGGGTGTCTTTGTCCTGGCTGTGAGTTTCTGTAACTGGCCTTTGCTGGCCCCAAGGCTGCCTCTCCAGCAGCTCTCCGTCCTCCTTCCCCCACTGCATCTCCCTGCCTTAGGCACCGGGTGGAAACCCGGCCCAGGGGCAGCTTCAGGCCCACCAGGCCCCGTGCTCCCCCTGCGTCTGTCTGAGCCTCTCCCTGCCCTGCTCGGGCCCTGCCACACGGACACCTCGGCACTGAGCCCTGTCTCGGGGGGCTTTGTCTTTTGCAGGCAACCGTGGTTATGTGGAAGATCCTCCAGATGCCCTGCGTCCCACATATGGTGACGGTGTATTTGCCCCGCCTCTTTCTACATCTGCTCTCCCAAGTGTTTTCCAGCACTCTGGATACGCCAGAGGAGGTCGATGCATTCTGGAAGGGATGCCAGGAGGAATACGGCCTTGCCACCAGCCCCAACAGGTGCTCCATCCCAATCCTCCTTTCCCTGCTACGTCCCTGGGCAGCAGCCAGTGCTCCCAGCGTGACCTGGGCTTTGCTGTGCACGCAGGTTTGCAGTGCGCACCCTGAAGTCCCTGCTCTGCCGAATGCAGCACGAGGATGTGGTGGTGGCAATGGAACGCAATTGTGGCTGGGACACGCTGCTGTGCGCTGACACCCACCACTATGCCGTGAGGAGCCCCCGCACAGCACACTCGGTCCTGTCTGACCCGGAGCCTTTCCAAGGCGTTATTCCTGCAGCTGAGCTCGAGGCCAGACCACAGGACTTGGTGACCTGTGGCCTTCCCAAGGCTTCTCTTCTGCAGGTGCCCTCACAAATCCAGTCATTTTCATGGAGCAGAGACCCCTGAAAGCGCCCAAGGTGGCCTGGGGGGAAGAGGAGGAAGAAAGCCCTGGAGCTGCCCGTGCACATGAAACCAAAGCGGTGGTGCCGTCTGAGCTGCCGCAGGAGGGTGAGTGGCAGAGCTGGGCCACAGGGTTGGTGCCTGCAGCCAACTTGGCACCATTCCATCTCATCCCATTTTATCCCATCCCAGTTTCTCCCATCCCATACCCACGGACAGGACAGAAGAGGGGCCGGGCAGACACCCTGCAGGGGCCATGCTCCATCCCCTGGGGCGTCCCAGGGCTGTCCCTGCCTGGGGAGCACAGGGCTGGGCTGTCTTCTCCGGCCTCTCCCGCAGCCCCTCAGCTCTGGCTGCGCTCGCTCTTTTCCAGGTGCAGCCCTGCAGCGCACACAGGAGCAGGACCCCGCCCGTGGCCTCTTCCGCAGCATAGCCCAGGTACCTGCAGCCATCCCCACCTGGGCTGGGCCTGCTGGCACCGCGCTTGGAGCATTCCCTGCAACATCCCTGGCTTCTTGCCCTTCTCCTACAGCTGGTTTGTAAATTCATCAAGAAAATTCGGGCGGAAGAGAGCAGCACCATGGGTACTGGGCTCAGAGCATATTCGCACATCTTCAAAACCAAGACCAGTGCTGCCCTGCTGGATATGCTCGTAGAGGAGGGCTTCTCCAGTCCAAAGCAAGTAAGCAGCCTGTGGCAAGGGTTTCATGCTCCCAGGAAATTGGGTGCTTGGTCTCCCAAGCCACGCCTGCTGGTCACTGGAACTCTTTGAGGCCATGGCAGTGTGGTGGGAAGGGAGGCACTTCTGTGGGGAAGCTGGTGACATTGCTCCCTCTGGCAGCTTTCCAAGTCTCCCCGTGCCTTCTCCAGGTTCCTGCCCTGGTCAGGTACATCCACCAGTGGCCCCTGGCCAATCAGTTTGCTGAGCACAGGCTGAACAGGACCCTGCTGGATCTCACCGAAGCACAGCCTGCTGACGTAGTCATGACGCTCCTGTGTGTGGCCCCGTCCTGTGACAGGTATGGGGCCAAAATGCCCAGAGGGCTCAGGGCTCGCCAGCCCATCAGCCTGTAAAGCCTGGCCCAGGTGTGTGACCAACAGAGAGTTCCAGGGCCTTCTGGCTGCTCCCTTGGCCAGCCCCGGCACGTCAGCCCCCGAGCCTGCTGCCGTGCTCCCTCGCTGCCCCTCAGGGGCCTGTCCCCAGTGGCCTGGGCTGCCTGGGTGCTGCTGGCGAGTGGCAATGGGCACAGGCAGAGCTGGCAGCCAGCTCAGGTCCCCACTGCTGCCCAGGCCACGGTGCTGTGTATGAGACAGAGCTCTAACCCCACAGAGCTGCTTTGACCATGTGGAAGAGCATCATGTGCTCGCCCAGGACTGCAGAGCCAGCGCTGCTGATACTCCTGGATGTGCTGGGCAGCTGGCCAGAGCACAGCATGTGCACCTCGGATGGGGACAAAACGGGTGTCTTTGTCCTGGCTGTGAGTTTCTGTAACTGGCCTTTGCTGGCCCCAAGGCTGCCTCTCCAGCAGCTCTCCGTCCTCCTTCCCCCACTGCATCTCCCTGCCTTAGGCACCGGGTGGAAACCCGGCCCAGGGGCAGCTTCAGGCCCACCAGGCCCCGTGCTCCCCCTGCGTCTGTCTGAGCCTCTCCCTGCCCTGCTCGGGCCCTGCCACACGGACACCTCGGCACTGAGCCCTGTCTCGGGGGGCTTTGTCTTTTGCAGGCAACCGTGGTTATGTGGAAGATCCTCCAGATGCCCTGCGTCCCACATATGGTGACGGTGTATTTGCCCCGCCTCTTTCTACATCTGCTCTCCCAAGTGTTTTCCAGCACTCTGGATACGCCAGAGGAGGTCGATGCATTCTGGAAGGGATGCCAGGAGGAATACGGCCTTGCCACCAGCCCCAACAGGTGCTCCATCCCAATCCTCCTTTCCCTGCTACGTCCCTGGGCAGCAGCCAGTGCTCCCAGCGTGACCTGGGCTTTGCTGTGCACGCAGGTTTGCAGTGCGCACCCTGAAGTCCCTGCTCTGCCGAATGCAGCACGAGGATGTGGTGGTGGCAATGGAACGCAATTGTGGCTGGGACACGCTGCTGTGCGCTGACACCCACCACTATGCCGTGAGGAGCCCCCGCACAGCACACTCGGTCCTGTCTGACCCGGAGCCTTTCCAAGGCGTTATTCCTGCAGCTGAGCTCGAGGCCAGACCACAGGACTTGGTGACCTGTGGCCTTCCCAAGGCTTCTCTTCTGCAGGTGCCCTCACAAATCCAGTCATTTTCATGGAGCAGAGACCCCTGAAAGCGCCCAAGGTGGCCTGGGGGGAAGAGGAGGAAGAAAGCCCTGGAGCTGCCCGTGCACATGAAACCAAAGCGGTGGTGCCGTCTGAGCTGCCGCAGGAGGGTGAGTGGCAGAGCTGGGCCACAGGGTTGGTGCCTGCAGCCAACTTGGCACCATTCCATCTCATCCCATTTTATCCCATCCCAGTTTCTCCCATCCCATACCCACGGACAGGACAGAAGAGGGGCCGGGCAGACACCCTGCAGGGGCCATGCTCCATCCCCTGGGGCGTCCCAGGGCTGTCCCTGCCTGGGGAGCACAGGGCTGGGCTGTCTTCTCCGGCCTCTCCCGCAGCCCCTCAGCTCTGGCTGCGCTCGCTCTTTTCCAGGTGCAGCCCTGCAGCGCACACAGGAGCAGGACCCCGCCCGTGGCCTCTTCCGCAGCATAGCCCAGGTACCTGCAGCCATCCCCACCTGGGCTGGGCCTGCTGGCACCGCGCTTGGAGCATTCCCTGCAACATCCCTGGCTTCTTGCCCTTCTCCTACAGCTGGTTTGTAAATTCATCAAGAAAATTCGGGCGGAAGAGACCAGCACCATGGGTACTGGGCTCAGAGCATATTCGCACATCTTCAAAACCAAGACCAGTGCTGCCCTGCTGGATATGCTCGTAGAGGAGGGCTTCTCCAGTCCAAAGCAAGTAAGCAGCCTGTGGCAAGGGTTTCATGCTCCCAGGAAATTGGGTGCTTGGTCTCCCAAGCCACGCCTGCTGGTCACTGGAACTCTTTGAGGCCATGGCAGTGTGGTGGGAAGGGAGGCACTTCTGTGGGGAAGCTGGTGACATTGCTCCCTCTGGCAGCTTTCCAAGTCTCCCCGTGCCTTCTCCAGGTTCCTGCCCTGGTCAGGTACATCCACCAGTGGCCCCTGGCCAATCAGTTTGCTGAGCACAGGCTGAACAGGACCCTGCTGGATCTCACCGAAGCACAGCCTGCTGACGTAGTCATGACGCTCCTGCGTGTGGCCCCGTCCTGTGACAGGTATGGGGCCAAAATGCCCAGAGGGCTCAGGGCTCGCCAGCCCATCAGCCTGTAAAGCCTGGCCCAGGTGTGTGACCAACAGAGAGTTCCAGGGCCTTCTGGCTGCTCCCTTGGCCAGCCCCGGCACGTCAGCCCCCGAGCCTGCTGCCGTGCTCCCTCGCTGCCCCTCAGGGGCCTGTCCCCAGTGGCCTGGGCTGCCTGGGTGCTGCTGGCGAGTGGCAATGGGCACAGGCAGAGCTGGCAGCCAGCTCAGGTCCCCACTGCTGCCCAGGCCACGGTGCTGTGTATGAGACAGAGCTCTAACCCCACAGAGCTGCTTTGACCATGTGGAAGAGCATCATGTGCTCGCCCAGGACTGCAGAGCCAGCGCTGCTGATACTCCTGGATGTGCTGGGCAGCTGGCCAGAGCACAGCATGTGCACCTCGGATGGGGACAAAACGGGTGTCTTTGTCCTGGCTGTGAGTTTCTGTAACTGGCCTTTGCTGGCCCCAAGGCTGCCTCTCCAGCAGCTCTCCGTCCTCCTTCCCCCACTGCATCTCCCTGCCTTAGGCACCGGGTGGAAACCCGGCCCAGGGGCAGCTTCAGGCCCACCAGGCCCCGTGCTCCCCCTGCGTCTGTCTGAGCCTCTCCCTGCCCTGCTCGGGCCCTGCCACACGGACACCTCGGCACTGAGCCCTGTCTCGGGGGGCTTTGTCTTTTGCAGGCAACCGTGGTTATGTGGAAGATCCTCCAGATGCCCTGCGTCCCACATATGGTGACGGTGTATTTGCCCCGCCTCTTTCTACATCTGCTCTCCCAAGTGTTTTCCAGCACTCTGGATACGCCAGAGGAGGTCGATGCATTCTGGAAGGGATGCCAGGAGGAATACGGCCTTGCCACCAGCCCCAACAGGTGCTCCATCCCAATCCTCCTTTCCCTGCTACGTCCCTGGGCAGCAGCCAGTGCTCCCAGCGTGACCTGGGCTTTGCTGTGCACGCAGGTTTGCAGTGCGCACCCTGAAGTCCCTGCTCTGCCGAATGCAGCACGAGGATGTGGTGGTGGCAATGGAACGCAATTGTGGCTGGGACACGCTGCTGTGCGCTGACACCCACCACTATGCCGTGGCTCTGCTGGCCAGGTGAGACCCCCTTCTCCCCACTGCTGCCTCTGACATTTGTGCTCTGTGTCCAGGGAGCTCCACACAGTCCCCGAGGCCGTGGCCCAGAAGGCCTTGTCACCGAGGGATGGCCAAGCAGACTGGGAAAGGCTGGGAGAGGAGGGCGCCCACCAGGAGCTGCCTCCCAAATAGCCCAGGGCCCCTTGCAGGATGCTGGGGAAAGACCAGACCTCTGTGTGTCAGTCCTGGCAAAGGTTTGTCCCCCTGGCCCACAGTCTTGGTTCCTTTTCCTCCTGCCAGGGAGATGTGCTGTGTCTCCATCCCCTTGTGTTCCCGGATCGCTCGCTACCTGCTCCGGCTGCTCAGCACACAGGAGCCACGCTGGGAGCTGCCCGCCATGGCGTTCCTTGCAGAGGTGAGCCTGACAGCCAGCGCTGCCTGGCTGAGCTGCCTCCCAGCTCTCTGCCCTCTCGGAGCCGCAGCTGCCTGGCACGGTGCCCGTGCCCTGTGCTGCTGCCTGGGCCCGGCCCCGTGCGTCTCCGGGCTCCTGCCGGCCGGGTCCCTGTCACTGCCCTGTACCTTTCAGGTCCTCGAGTTCCTGGACTTGAGTGAACGTGGTGCTAACAGAGTCCTGCAAATTTTGTCAAGGCAGCTGCAGAGCGAGTGCAGGGAGAGGCGTCGCCTGGCGCTCAGGGCCCTTCTTGAGCTCATTGAGGAGCCCTCAATGGTGAGAAGGGGGCAGTGGCTGAGGCTGAGCTGGGGAATGTGGTCGCTTGGGCTTGGCTGGGCTTTGGGTGCTGGGGCAGCTGTTCCCACCCCTCCTGCCTCCCAGTTCAGCTGCCCCAGTGCTCCAGGACAGGCCTTTGGCCTCTGGGCCCTGCGGCAGCAGGATGGCGTTTCTCAAACTTGTGTTCCGCACAGACCAAAAAAATGTGGAGCCTGACTGAAAGTCTTGTGGACTTCCTGTGGGATGCAGATGGAGAGATAGTTTTCATGACAGTCATGCTACTCAGCTTTATCATCTTGGACAAAGACATGCTGATGCCCGGCCCCATCACACTGCAGCTGCTTGAGGCGCTCCTGCCACTCTTTGACCACGTAAGGCTCACTGCTCCCAGCCACGGCCACTGGGTGCCGCCCGGACACTTTGTGCCCTGTGGATTTGCAGGCCTGCGCCAAGCTGAGCCCCATGCAGCCGCAATGCTGAGGTCTTTTTTTCTTCCTTCCATACAGAACAATTGGCAGGTGCAGCTGCTCTCCATACTGCTCTTCCGAACACTGGTGACTCTTCCAGAAGGGGAAAAGGAAAAAAAGGCCCTGAAGACACCCCTGCACCAGAGCCTGCTGCCCCTCTTCTTTCACTGCCACGATGAGAAGCGGCTTGTGGCACAGGTGAGGGCTCGTGGGCTGCTGCTGTCCCCCTGGCAGGGGGCTCGTCTGCCTCCTGCCCTGGTACCTGCCGGGCTGCAGCCTCCTCCAGGCCTTGGCACAGGGGACGCGGGCCTTGCACCCTGGGCTGTGGGGCCATCTCTCCATCTCTGCGTTTCTGCTCTTCTCCAGGCTTCTCAGGAAACTCTGCTTTGTGTGGCCGAGTTCCTGAAGAGGAGGAATCTTGAGAGACTGGTGAAGAGGCAGAATCTGTGGAAGTTCAGCGAGTGCCTGGTAAGGAGGGCCTGCAAGTCCCAGCCTCAGCCCGGAGAAGCCCCCTGAGCGCGGTGCTCAGTGTGTGGGGCTGGCAGCTGTGCCCCTGCCCAGTGCTGCACCCAGAAGCCGTGAAGGCTCTGCTCCAGGCTCCCTTGGGCCTGAACCGGGGGCCGATGGAGCCCCGGCCCGGCGGGGCTGCGGGGCTGCGGGCCGGCACCGCGGCTCCCCGGCAGCAGCCGGCCCTCTGCCTCTCCCCTCAGGAGCCCGGCGCCAGCGGCTGCTGGCCGCGCCTCAGGGCTGTGCGGGCAGGGGAGGCCAGGGCGGGGTGCAGGCAGCGCCTGGCCCAGGGGCTGAGCCCGCGCCAACCCTTCCCTCCTGCCGCTCTCTGCAGCTGGCAGAGGACAGGAGCCGAGCGGCCGAGCACCTGCGCCGGGTCCTGCCCTACCTGCAGAGCCCACAGGAGCCCCTGCGAACGGCGGCCGTCAGGTTCGCGGGTGAGTCCCGAGCCCGGGCTCCCTCCCCGGCCCGGCCGGCGCAGCTCGGCCCCGGCCCCGCCTGCTGCCCCGGCAGTGCCAGCGGGGCCTGGCGCCGTGAAGCCCCGCCTGGCCCGGGCATTGCTGCTGCCGCCCTCTGGCAGCCGTGCCCTGGGGCGGCAGCGTGCGGCAAGGGCCCGGGCTGAGCCCTGCCGGGCCAGCAGCCCATGTGGCCACAGTGCCGGCAGCGCCGCGTGCAGGGAGCTGTGCCGCTGGGGCCGTGACAGGCTCTGTGTTCACAGGCATGGCCGCGCGGCACCTGAGGGGGAAGAAGGAAGAGCTCTGGCTCATCTGCCACGGTGAGGGCAGCGGGCTGGCAGCGGGGACTGCCGGGGGAGCTGCAAGCCCTGGCCCGGCTGCAGAGGGCTCTGCTCCCTGTGCGGACGAGGGGCGGCGTGGGGAGAGCACACAGAGATTTCAGGGCCACCTTGGCGATTCCTGGCCAGCAGCATTGGGCTGGTCCCGTTGGTCCCTGCTCCCTCCTGGCCATGGCTAGAGCCGGCTGCGATGGCCCTGGCAGGGGGCTCTCCTCGGCTCCCCGCAGATCCGCCATCTGACCATGGCTCTGTTCCCTTCTCTTTCAGCCCTGGAACACCTGACAGAGGACATCAGCAGTGCCGTGTCAGATCTGGCACTTGAAACATTGTATGTCCTCCAGGCACTGCAGAGTGAGCGATATTCCGTCTTCCAGAGGCTGCAAGATCAGCTCCGCAGGGCATGGAGGACACGGCCTCGTCTGTCGGGGCTCGGCTGGCTGCGCTGCTGGAGCTCTGCAGAGAGCTGATCCCAGAGGCTCTGTCTGCTGAGGCCACCTGAGCCAGCGGGAATTTTCCATTTCTGAAAGATTGTTCTGTTTCTTTTCTTCTATTTGTTTTTTCTTTAGTGTATAAATATAGAGTATGTTATAATACACAGACTCCCAGGAGCTTTCTTTTGCTGCCCAGGGTCTGCAGTGCATTGGGGAAGAGGGGGAGTAGGGTGCCATGGCTCAGCAAGCTGCCCAGGCGTGCAGTGTTGCAGGGAAAATGGCCAGAAGCCCCTTGGCCTGTGGTGGTTCTGCTGAAGCCTTTGTGCTGGTGACAGAGCGGGTGGGCAGGGGCCAGGGCTGCGGGGATCCCTGTGAGAGCAGTGCCTGGAGATGGCCACAAGCCCTGTGCCGGGCAGAAAGCGCATCCGTGTCCTCCTGCCCGTGTGCTGCTGGCTGCCTTGCTGAGGGCTCCCAGGTGCCTCTGGATAGGGCTGCTCTGGAGCTGCTGTGGGGCTGCAGCGCTGCTGCCGGGCAGCTTGGCGGGGCTTGGGCAGCCCCTGAGGGGCTGGGGCGCTGGCAAGCCCTAAGCAATGGGCTCTCAGAGGCCACAAGCAGCCCCCTGCCAGCCGTCTTGTTCCTACCAGAGTTGACTTGCAAGAGGGATCCCGGGCACTCTGGAACTAACAGCATCAGTGTTGTTGGAAATCCAAACGCAGGGAAATCTCAGACCTTTGGTCTTGTCAGCAAAGCTTTGAATTAAACACAGGATTTGAAGGGAGACCTTGGAAAGGGTTTCCAAAGCTAGGTGCTAGAAGTGAGAATGTGGATTTCTAGTTTATTATAGCAGAGACACGGGGAGGAACGTTGAAGTGGAGGAAAGTTTAGAGTTTTAGTGCTGAAGATCTAGAAAAAATCAAAGTAGTTACAATGGTAAACAAGGAGCTTAGGATGCAGTGCTTTGAGTTTGTGTGTCATAATTGGCTAAGGAAGCTTACACTGTAGCATGAGTCCCTAAGACGAAATATTGAAGGATTGGTGGCAAAACATAAAGATTATTGTTGGCAGTGTCTTCTTGGCCAAGAAATCCTTCAAAGCTCTTGTAACTACAAGTCTTGCGGGCCTTGTGAGCCATGCAGTGCAGATGTGAGCCAAACTCACCTTTCCTGTCTATGTAGAAGAGAAGAAAAAGCAATGGCATCATCTAAAAAACTCGGAGGTCTGCTCTCTAGCTCGTTCCAAACTCCCTCAAATCCCCCAAAGTGGCATTTAGCTACAAAGAGATGACAAAGACCCTTAGTGCTAGCTCTTTGACTCCACAGCAGCTGCTTTAGAATCTTTCACTTAACCCTGTGTAGTCATGTGCCAGAAATGGATCATTTGAAGAAACTTTCCAAGTGACTTGCATGGAGGTTTGTTTGAAGGGTATTTGAGGAGAAAGGCTCCCAGCAGAGGCTTGGGCTTTGGCTTAGCTGTGTCCCCTGCTGATTGTGAAGTGTGCCATCAGCTGAAGGGCTTTCTGGGCTAAAAATATCATCAAGTAACTTGGACTTGCTCTTTTAGGCCTCTAAGAGCTGGACCCAATTTCGGGCACATTTGGAGACCTCATCTGTGGGTGGATGGACCACCTAGGATTTTCCCAATTGCTGGGAATGGTTCTCCGGGTCCCTGGTGTAAAACGGGGCTCCCCAGCAACTGCGCATCTGCAAGATGATAAACAATTGTCTTGGTTTGAAGAGAGAGGTGCCTGCTAAGGAAGGCAGAAGCCTTCTCTGAAATGGAAAATGTAAATGTCCTCCCTTCAAATAATTCTCATTTAGTACTTCAAATGCTCTCAGGGAAAGATATGGGGATAGGACTGTGCCCGCAGAGCCGGGCAGCGTTTGCTGGTGGTCTGAGCCCTTCCCAAAGATCCTGTGCGGGCTGTCTTAGACACCTGGGGCCAGGCATTCCTTCCAGCCTGGGCCACTTTGGCTGGGCTGGGGGCGGGCCCAGGGCAGAAGGCAGTGTGTGCAAGGGCCCTGGGTGGCACGCTGCAGCACGGTCAGGCACTGGGACGGGTTCCCCATTGATGCAGCACAGCGGAGCCCGGGCTGGCTCTTGGGAAAACTGCGGCGCTGCGCCAGGAGTGTGGAACGGCCAAGGCGTGGGTCCTGCCTGCGGCTGACCCTGGTGAGCCACTGCTCAGTGGTTCAGGATCTACTAACTGCAGCACGGAGCAGCCAAAAAGAAGGAGGAGGCTCCTCAATTGTGAGGTTCCACAGGCAAAGGTTTATCCCAAGGGAAGGATTCAGCAGCATAGAGCCACCAGCACTTCTGTGCATGAGATCTTATCGGGGTACAACTCAGGGGGGCGGATACAATGGATTGAGCAAAAAGGAATCTGCAGGGGAGGAGCGAGGGGATTCCATCAGTTGCTTGGCACTTATTAGGACAGATGAGAGGAAAGGGTAGGTCACATGGGCCAGAGGGGCTTCCAGCAATAGGGAATTCCAAAGGGTTGTGGAGTCAGGGTTAGGTCCAAGGCAAAAGTGACAGGGAAGGTTCAGGAATAAAGAGCTGGATTATCTTGAGAGGCAGGGAAGGAGCTGGAACAAAGAGCGGGGAATGGCATGAGGGACAGCTTTGAGGGAGGGAAAAACCTAGGGGTATACCAACTTGGGGAAAATATGGGGTACATGAAAAGAAACCATTCTACCATAACTGATAAATAAACACGAACCGGAACACCCCAGGGAAATGGGCACAGCATCAATCCCGTCTGAGTTTGAGAAGTGTTTGAACAACTTGGAGCAGTCACCCAAGCTTTTAGACACTACATCCAAGGTCAAGGGTTGTGACCTCTAGGTTTACATGATACTCCTGAGTATGACTTTAGGCAGTGTTTTAAGAAACTCGTTTTATGTCCGATCATACCCCAATTCCTTGTTGATTGTGTGGAATGTGGAATCCTTTTGTTTTCACTGCTTGTTAGGACTATAAAAAACAATATTCGTGCTGGGTGAGTCAGAGACAGCCTGTTTATGTTAAGTGTAGTCTACAGGGGATAAAGAGAAGGAAACATGAAGTACTAATACATCCGGCTAAGTTTGGAAATTTAGATAGCATGAAGAATGAATAACACAAGAAGTAAAGATGATATTAAAAAGAGTCCACTAGAATGTAATTTAGCAGATGAGAAAGATTTGGGAGGAGTCGCAGAGGGTAATTTTTCATGTAAGGTAATCTGATGAAATACTCTTACCCAATGGTAGGCTTATATCAATTAGAAAGTGGTGAAAAGTGACCCCCTAATGGAACGTTATGATCCATTGTTACATTTGATGTTATTTTTAAGACAAGGAGAAAAATGAGATCCAGTGATATATGCAGACATGGTTTTTACCCTGAAGAATAAAGCCAAGTGTCAGAAAGAATGTGGCTTTGATTTGGCCCCATGGGACCTTTAGTCCTAACTTTGGAAAGAGATAAGAGGCAGAAAAGAAAGAGATGTCATTTAGCACTCAGCATAAGGCAGAGATGTTTGAAATTGGCTGAAATTCACCAGGAAGATTGTGTTCTAGGTGTCCAAGACTTAGAGCTGAGTTAGCCCAGGCCAGCACGGGTACACTCCACCTCAGGCAACCACTCCGGCCCCTGAATGAAAGCCAAATGGCCGTGAGGATGAGATGAATAATCCAGGTGAGGGGACAATTTCAGGGACCCCCAGTGACAACCAACCCAAGGAATAAAACCAAGAAAGCTTGGCCTTCAGTCACCCCCTTAAGGCAAGTCTTGAGTCCCCCAGGAGAAGCCATGTGGGTGAACATCTGCTTTTCTACTAGTGACCTCAAGAGTTGGTGGCAAAAAGTTGAAATGGATAGAGAAAACGCTAGCAAAGCAGCAAAAAGATTGGAGTTCATAGTCAAGAGTCAAGAGCCAGACTGAGGTGATAGTGATTTCATATTGACAGAGCTAACCAAACCAGCAAGAGAGTTGGTGATCAAGGTGGCCAGAGCACGTGTGCAGGGACAAATTGCTAGTGGAGCCTTGCAAGGTAGAATGGACCAGCTGCGTCCTACTGCAAGCCCTTTGTGGGACGTGAACAATGCAGGCAGCTGTGCAATGTTAACCAGATACCAGGACATAGTCACATTGGAATTAAAAAATGCCATTCCAAAACCAATAACTTGGTCAGTAAGAGATAACGTTACACAGGGACAGCACAAGTCACCCACTGACTTTGTGGACAGGCTCTGATCAGCTGCACGTAAAGGCACAGCCCTGCATCCCTGGTCGGATATGGGAAACAGCAGTGGGTTTCCCTGATGTCAGGGCAATCTAGCCCAGATGTCAGGCAGAAATTTCAGAAGCTGAAAGAGCCTGTCAAGAGAGACTTAAAGGCATGAATGAGAAAAGCATAGAAAGTGGATGATAATCAAGAGAGAGAAAATAAAAAAGAGCTCCCTGCAGCCATGGTGGCAGCTCTGGATCAGCACCAGGGAGTGGCCGGACGTGGGCGTGGATGAAGCAGAGGCAGGGACGAAAAGAGCAGAGGCAGAGGAGGTTCAAAGCTGCCACAGAGCAAGCTGGGGCCAAATCAATGTGCATCTTGTAAGAAATCAGGACACTGGAAATAAGGCCAGTGCCCAGAGTTAGCAGACAAAGTACACTAAACTCTTGCAGCCACTCTAGATGACAAGAAATGACCGAGACTGGCAGTTCTTACCCTAGCAGGTTACCGGTTAAAATACAGCTAACGAATAATAAAGAAGTTGAATTTTTAACTAATTTTGGAGACACATTTTCACTCTTGAATCAAGCACTGATACCCAAAAGTGAAAACTATCTTCAAGCACTAGGAGCCACTGGCCAGCCAGAAAATGCATTCTTCCTGAAACCACTTCAATGTAAAATCAAGAAGAAAATGGGAATACATCAGTTTCTTTATTTACCAAACTCACCCAAATCTGTCCTATGCAGGGATTTTCTTGAAAATTTAGAAGCAACAGTTCCGTTTAGAAAAAGAAAACTTCAATGGAAGGTACCTGAACACAAATGAGTGGTTTTAGCAGTAGGACTGACAACTGACACCAGACCAACAAACAAGAAGAACTAGTTAGAGGAAGTATTGAATCAGGTATACCCAAGATAATGGGATACTGATAGCCCAGGAAAATCCAAACGAGCAGACCCTATGAAAATGGAGCTACAGACAAGAGTTAAGGCAGTAGTCAGAAAGCAATACCCTTGAAGATTAGAAGCTAGGAAAGGAATAGAGCCAACAATCAATTAAATCCCTGACATCAGGACTATTGGAAGAATGGCAGCCAAAATTTAATACTGCTACATCAGCAATAAAGAAACCTAATGGAACTTAGAGACTAGTGCCAGATTTCCAGGCAATTAATGGTTTATACCTTACTGGCTTACTAGCTAAGCTTGGAGATGATTTTATTTGGTGCGGGGAAGGTCCATGGGCAGGTGCTGTCGAGAGCCGTTTCCTCATGGTCTGAGAGACCAGATCTCCCAGGCCACCCTGCTCTCAGGCCGGAGGTTGTATTGTGCGCTCGACCGGCAGTGGAAGGAGGGCTCTTGACACCGTGTCTGATGCAACAGGGTTTTTTGAAGGTAGGTCAGAGGGTGCAGGTTGGGTGAGGGTGAGAAGAGGGACAGGAAGAGGCAGGAGCACAAGCACTGTAACATGACACATAAGGCACCTGCAAACTACTGGGGAAGCCTCAAGTCTGCTGAGTGAGCCACGCGTGCCCTCAGCATTGGGACAGCCACCTTTCCCTCAGTGAGCCTCACATGCCAGGGTCAGCAAATCAAGAGGCACCAGCCATGCTGTAGGTGACTCAGAGCGAGTGCAGAGGGTCATGGTGGCCAGGGGCCAGAAGCAGGCAGAAAGCCATCGGGGCTGGGGAAAAGGCTCTGCTCTGCTTACAGCGTGGGCTGAGGGCTGGGAGAGCTCCATTTCCCCCTTGAGATGTTGGAGACGGGGCCTTTCAGCCTCCTGATAGGGCTGCAGGCAGCCAAAGGAGTACGACGACACAAGGCCGAGAGCAGCAAAGCAAAGAGCCAGCCGTGCGCAGCACAGGGAGGTGGCCCAGTGCAAAGCCAGTGTGGCACCCTGAAGGTGCCCGCTGCACTCTCATGTGTCCCTGGCCTGGGAAGGACAGGAATGTCCGTGGTCCAAGAGGGCCTTTCTGTGGCCCCTTTGGGCTCAAAGCTGCTGCTCTTCTGGCTCAATGGGGCCTAAAGCGACTGAGCTCGGCCTCCCCCACAGCAACAGGAACAAGACTTGGATATCAGGCAGTGGAGCTCAATGCCTAAGGCTCAGGGGCAGGGGCCTCCAGTCTGGAGCACAGGGAGGGCACACGCCCAGCCCCACAACAGCTGGCCTCACAGCCCTGAAAGGCCAGGACCAGGGTTCCACGCCTGATTCCAGGGAGTCCCTCCAACAGGCCACCGACCTGGAAGCGCCAGAGCAGCCGGCTGTCAGGATCAAGGCGGCTGCCAGGGGGCTGCTTATGGCTTCTGACAGCCAATTGCTCAGGGTTTAGCAGTGCCTCAGCCCCTCAGGGTCTCCCCCAGCCTGGCCAAGCTTGCCGGCAGCAGCGTCGCAGTCCCACAGCAGCTCCAGAGCAGCCCCATCCAGAGGCACCTGGGAGCCCTCAGCAATGCAGCCAGCAGCACGCGGCCAGGAGGACACGGATGGCCCTTCCTGCCCGGCACAGGGCTTGAGGCCATCTCCAGGCACCGCTCTGGCAGGGATCCCTGCAGCTCCGGCCCCTGCCCAGCTGCTCTGTGGCCAGCACAAAGGCTTCAGCAGAACCACCAAAGGCCGAAGGGGCTTCTGGCTATTTTCCCTGAAACATTGCACACCTGGGCAGCTGGCTGAGCACAAGCACCCTTTTCCCCCTCTTCTTCTATGCCCTACTGACCCTGTGCAGGAAAAGAAAGATCCTGGGACTCTGTGTATTTTAAGATATTCTATTGTATTCTACTCTAAGATATTCTATACTCAACAAAAAGGAAAATACAAACAGAAAAATCTCAAAGAACAAAAAGAAAATCCCTGCTGGCTCAAATGGCTCCAGCAGACAGTCTTGCAGATCATCTCTCTGCGGAGCTCCAGCAGAACAGCAAAGCAGTGCCGCACAGACGAGGCCGTTTCCTCCATGCACTGCGGAATTGATCTCGCAGCTTACGCCATGGGGAGTAGGAAGCTCTCTGTACGGCCCGGAGAACTAAACAAGATTCAACTGCAGCATCTCTGATTGCAGGACTGCTGTCATAGGCCATTTCTTCAAGGGCTGCAAGAGAGAGGAACAGAGGCAAGGTCAGATCCCGCATGTGCAGAGAGCCGAGGAGATCCCCCTGCCAGGGCCATCCCGGTCGGCTCTTGCCATGGCCCGCAGGGAGCAGGGACCAACGGGACCAGCCCGAAGCTGCTGGCCACGAATGGCACACGTGGCCCTGAAATCTCTGTGTGCTCTGCCCACGGGTGCAGATCCCTCCGCAGCCGGAGCAGGGCTTGCAGCTGCCCCCTCCAGCCCCCGCAGTCAGCCCGCTGCCCTCACTCACTCACCAGTGCAGATCAGCTGCAGCTCTTGCTGCTGCCCCCTCAGGTGCCGCGCGGCCATGCCTGTGAACACAGAGCCTGTCACGGCCCCAGCGGCACTGCTCCCTGCCAGCGGCACTGCCGGCGCTGTGGCCCCACGGGCTGCTGGCCGGGTAGGGCTCAGCCCGGGCCCTTGCCGCACGCTGCCGCCCCAGGGCACGGCTGCCAGAGGGCGGCAGCAGCAACGCCCAGGCCAGGTGGGGCTCCACGGCGCCGGGTCGGGCTGGCGCTGCCGGGGCAGCAGACGGGGCCGGGGCCAAGCTGCGGTGGGCCGGGGCGGGAAGGGGCAGCCCGGGCTCGCGACTCACCCATGAACCTGACGGCCGCCTCTCACAGGGGCTCCTGTGGGCTCTGCAGGTAGGGCAGGACCCAGCGCAGGTGCTCGGCCGCTCGGCTCCTGTCCTCTGCCAGCTGCAGAGAGCGGCAGGAGGGAAGGGTTGGTGCGGGCTCAGCTCCTGGACAGGGCGCTGCCTGCGCCCAGCGCCGGCCTCCCCTGCCCGCACAGCCCTGAGGCGCGGCCAGCAGCCGCTGGCCAAGGGCTCCCGAGGGGAGGGGGCGGAGGGCCGGCTGCTGCCCGGGGAGCTGCGGTGCCAGCCCGCAGCCCTGCCGGGCCTGGGCTCCGAGGCCACCCGGCTCGGGCCCATGGGAGCCTGGAGCAGAGCCCGCGCGGCCTTGGGCTGCAGCAGCGGGCACAGCTGCCAGCCCCGCACACTGAGCACCGCCCTCAGGGACCTTGGCCATGCTGAGGCTGGGGGTTCTCGGCTGCTCTTACCAGGCACTCGCCAAAGCTCTGATCCAGGTGTAGCATTTGTTCGATGTCCCTCTGTCGGATTTTGGGGCTGTTTAGATGGTCTGGAAAAAGCCCAAAGATGGCCTTGGGCCCCCGGGTTCGAAAGGACGAGAGGAAACTTCAGATTTTTTCTCGGTCTCGGTGTTTATTAATTGCTTATCTAAAAGATTTTCTCTTGGCTTGACAGAGTTCTGCTCAGCAGTCAGCCATGGGCACACACTGAGAGCCCCTGGGGCGGCCACCTATCTTTATACTTGGAGTTACGTATACAATATTTATCATTTTTCTCCAATACCCTCTACCCTTATTAACCAGTGTTCCCCTAGTAAGGTCCAATCCCGGAGTGCCAACATCACCACAGAAGATGGAGGCCTAGAGGAAGAAGAAGAAGGAGAGGGGCACGCCCCAATTCCTCCATCTTACTTCTCTAGACCCCCCTGTACAGAAATCTTAAACTCTGTATCTCACACTCCAATTAACTTATCCCTTCACCATTCACCCCAGTTCTGAGAGGCTGAGATCCCACATCCCTCCTCTTCAGGAATCTGGCTGAGGAATGCAGCGTTTCCCGGGAGGCCTGGAGAGCAGCAGAGACGCAGAGATGGCCCCACAGTCCAGGGCACAGGAGCATCCCAGTGCCACAGCCTGCAGGAGACTGCAGCCCGCAAGGTGCCAGGGCAGGAGGCAGCCCAAGCCCCTGCCTGGGGGACAGCAGGTGGCCACAAGTGCTCACCTCAGCAACAATCTGATTCTCATCATGGCAGTGGAAGTAGAGAGGGAGCAGGCTCTGGCGCACGTGGGACTTGAGGGCCTTTCTTCCCTCTTCTGTTAAGTCCAGCATCTCTTGAAAGACAGCCATGGAGCTCAGCTGCACCTGGATATCATCCTGGATGAAAGGAAAGGGCAAAAGACCTGAGCATCAGCTGCTTCAGGCCCCCCAGGGCACAGGTGTGCATCTGCACAGGGCACCAAGGGTCCGCACAGCAGCCAGTGGCTGTGGCTGTGGGCACAGAGCCTTACGCTGTCAAAGAGTGGCAGGAGAGCGCCTCAGCCAGCTGCAGGGCGATGGGGGTGGCTATTGGGGCACCATTATCCAGGAGCAAATATCTCAGTAAAAGAATGCTCATCCTGATCATGTCGCTGTCATTTTCCTCCAGGAGCTCCACAAGACTTCCAGTCAGGCTCCGCAGTTTTTCAGCCTGTGTGGAACACCACTTTGTGAAAGGCCGCCCTGCTGCCGCAGGGCCCAGAGGCCAAAGGTCTGTCCCGAAGCACTGGGGCAGCTGAAGCGGGAGGCAGGAGAGCTGGGAGCAGCTGCCCCAGTGGCCGAAGCCCAGGCAAGGCCAAGCGACTGCGTTGCCCAGCCCCACGCTGCCTGCACGGCTTCAGCCACTGCCCCCTTCTCACCATCAAGGGATTCTTGCCCAGCACTGAGAGGCCTCGGAGTGCCAAGAAATGCCTGGCCATGTGCTCGCTCTGCAGGTTCTGTGCCAGGATCTCCAGAGCACTGTCACTGCATTTGCTCAAGTCCAGGCACTCGAGGACCTGAAAGGCACAGGGCAGTGACAGGGGAGCCGGCCGGCAGGAGCCCGGAGCTGCACAGGGCCGGGCCCAGGCAGCAGCACAGGGCACGGGCACTGTCCTGGCAGTTGTGGCTGCCAGAGGCCAGAGGGCTGGGAGGCCGCTCAGCTAGGCAGCGCTGGCCTTGAGGCTCACCTCCACAAGGAATGCCAGGGCAGGGAAATGCCAGTATGGCATCTCTTCACCGAGCATGGCAAGCAAGTAGAATGCAACCGCGGAACAAAAGTGGATGGCTAAGCGGTAAATTTCTCTGAAGAGGGGAAAAAGGAAACAAGACCCTGAGCTAGTGAGGCAAACCTCTCCCAGGCGTGACTCATCCAGTTCTCATCTTTTCCCAGCACCCTTCCAGCAAGGGGACGTGGGCCATCTGGGAGTCGGTTGCCCATGGGCACCCTCCTCTGCCAGCCTTTTCCAGTCTGCTTGGCCGTTCCTTTAGTGACAAGGCTCTGTGGCCCATGGCCACCACAAAGACTTTGTGGGGCACCTGGGCACAGAGCAACAATGTCAGAGGCAGTGGGGATAAGGGGGTCTCACCTGGCAAGCAGAGCCACGGCAAAGTGGTGAGTGTCAAGAGAGAGAAGCGTGTCCCAGGCACACCTGCGCTCCATTGCCAGCACCACATCCTCGCAGCAGAGAAGGCAGAGCAGGGACTTCAGGGTGCGCACTGCAAACCTGCGTGAAGAGCAAAGCCCAGGTCACACTGGTAGCACTGGCTCCTTGGCAGGCCACGTGACCTGGAGCCATTTCAGGCTCCGTGCTCCAGGAAGGACTGGATCTGGACTCCTTCCTCTTTTCTTTCCTTCTTTCCTTCCTTCTTTCTTGGGATCCTGCTGCCAGGAAACTCCAGATTGGGCAGTGCTGGCGACGGGAAATTGGCAGGTTTTAGCTTTCTTTGCCAGCAAATTCTGGACTTGGGTGCTGCCAGAAGCTGGAAATTGCCAGATGTTGGCACTGGCAGTGCCAGCGCACACCAGGTCTGGGTGGCGAATGTGCCAGCACAACGAAATTTCCAAATGTGAACTTTCAGTGCCAGAAAATTGCTGGAATTATGCTATGCAGGAACCTGAAAAATTCTGGATCTGCGCACTTGCGCAGTCAGCAAATACAAGATTGGGTTGCTGTAGGTACCAGGTATTTGCAAGGTTTTGGCTTTCTTTGCAGACAGTACTAAACTTTGGCTGTGCAGGCAGCAGGAAATTCCCGCATCTGGGCAGTGATGGTGCCAACAAACACCGGATCTTGGCATTGCGAATGACAGTATCAAGAAGTTGCCAGATTGTGGCTTTCATTACCAGAAAATTGCTGGACTTGGCTCTGCCAGAACAGGGAAATATCCAGATCTGAGCACTGGCAGTGGCAGCAAACACCAGGTCTGGGCGGTGCTGGTGGCAGTGCTGGGAAGCTGCTGAGTTCTGGCTTTCTTTGCCAGAAAATTGCTGCATTTACTTTTGCTGGAACTGAGAAATTTCCAGATGCTAATTTTCTGTGCCAGCAAACTGCTGGAATTAGGCTGTGCAGGCATCTGAAACATTCCCGATCTGGGTAGTGGCGGTGTCAGCAAACCCGAGATCGGGTTGCTGTAGGTACCAGGTATTTGCTTGGTTTTGACTTTCTTTGCCAGCAAATTGCTGCACTTGGGCTGTACCAGAATAGGGAAATATAAAGAATTGGGAACTGGCAGTGCCAGCAAACACCACATTTCAGGAAGGATTGGATCTGGACCCGTTCCCTCC
Source organism: Melozone crissalis (assembly GCF_028551555.1). Taxonomy (NCBI): domain Eukaryota; kingdom Metazoa; phylum Chordata; class Aves; order Passeriformes; family Passerellidae; genus Melozone; species Melozone crissalis. The sequence goes on along the minus strand of NW_026535876.1, from coordinate 1,073,667 downwards.
CTGCCTCCCTCCCTCAGCAAGGTCTCAGAGGGGCTGGACAGCAGCCAGGCAGAAAGGGACCTGCAGGGACTGATGGACAGCAGGCTGGACATGAGCCAGCAGTGTGCCCGGGTGGCCAAGAAGGTCAAAGGCTCCTGGCCTGGATCAGGAATGGTGTGGCCAGCAGGAGCAGGGCAGGGATTCTTCCCCTGTGCTCAGCACTGCTTGGGCAGCACCTCGAGTGCTGTTTGCAATTCTGGGGCCCACAATTTAGGAAGGACATGGAGGGGCTGGAGCGTGTCCAGAGAAGGGCAACAAGGTTGGGGATGGGTCTGGAGCACAAGAGCTTTGAGGAGAGGCTGAGGGAGCTGAGGTTGTTTATCCTGGAGAAGAGGAGGCTCAGGGGAGACAAGGTGGTGTCAGGGCTCAGGTTGGACTTGATGATCTCCATGGCCTGTTCCACCCTTGCTGATTCTGGGATTCTCTGAAGCCACCCTTGGAGCAGTTGCAGGATGAGCCCTGGGCCTCCTCTTCAGAAGCTTCAGCAGCCCAGGTCCCTCAGCTTCTCCTGCCAGCCCCAAAGCCCATCCTGTCAGTCCTGCAGAGCCTCTGCAGCTCCTCCTCCACTGCCCAGAACAGGGAGCCCCAGAGCCAGACACAGCAGCCCAGATGTGCCCCCCTGGCCTGGGGTGCCTCTGGCAAGGGAGCAGCACCAGGCACTGCAGGAGCCTGCAGACAATTGATCTGAAGGCCAAACCTCCTTAGCTCCTTCTGAAAGAGCAGGAACAGTTCCTCATTCCAGTGTGGTGGAATGCTGGGCACCACAGCTCCAGGTGAGGACTGGACACAAGTTTGCTCCCACTGAGTGCTGTGATGGGTTCTGCAGGAGCTCTGGGCTCCTGTGCTTGCCAGGCACAATGAGGAGAGAAGGAGCCAAGTGCACTGATGTAGGAAATGGATTTGTAGAAAGCTTTTAGGGCCTAATAGAAGGCCCACACAGTATGCATCTGTATATAACCCTTGAGACAGGAAACACTAACTTAAAAATGCCATGGAATAGGACAGATATTGTTGAGAGAGAAATGGAGCTGGAAACAAGTTTCAAAAGATGGCCTTGCAAATAAGACTTTGGAAAAACAGAGCTATGAAAGATGCATTGTAGTGGGACACACAAGAGGTAGTTTTAAATAATTGGCTTTAAGGCATCTACAACATGGCATGGCAAAAAGCTGATAGACCAAGAAATACTGTAATTAGGAAATAGTTGGCTTCTTAACTGTGATGGCATGAATAATAACATCTGTATTGTCTCACCCGTCTCATGAGACTGAAAATGGAAGAAAAGTTTTTAAAACACCTCTCAGTTGCCCCATCTCTAGGTCAAGAAAAGAGTATTATCCAACACACTGACACACCTTTGCCCTGAGCATAACCCAGCCTGGACCAAACACACTGAAAGGTTTCCCCTGTGGCCCATGTCTCGAAACATCAGGTCTGCTGTTTGACAACTCGGGTTGGGTTGCTGTCAAGGAGTTCCCTCAGAAATACTGGGTTTGTCTTCCTCTGTGCCTTCCCCTCAGCAGCCTTGGAGATGCTCCTGTGTGAAGCCATCTGTCTCTCACAGTTTGAGACAACTTCAAACAGGATATTGTGCAATAAATTGTTTCCTCTAAAGTGTTCCAACAATCCCTTTCCAGCAATAGGAAATTATTACTAATAGATGAAAGTGAAAAACCCCAACAGTTTATTAACAAACAGAATCCCCCCATGACACGCGTTAGTTACAAGAAGGTGCCGGGGTCTCTCTTGGGAAGAACAGGAGCTGTCACGGAGCAGTTCCAGCAGCTGATGGAAGCTCGGGGGCTCGTCCGGCGTCGGCTTTCTCCCATGGCAGAGCTCCATGGAGCGGGCAGGGCAGTGAAGCAGCTGGGCTGGAGCCCCTCGCTGCCTTTTCTCCCCGGCGTGGCTCAGCTCACAGACTCTCGGGCTGGGAGCGGGGCCGCTCCGCTCCTGCCGGCACCGTGTCCCTGGGCTTGGACAAACAGTTTCCTGCCAGGAGAGCCCTGCACACTGCTCCACAGATCTTTCATAAAGGCCCAAACCAACTCCAAACACTCTGTCTGCAGCAGCTTTTCACAAAGGGCTGCAGAAATCCAGGACAGCTGCAAGTGAGTGTTGGAAGGCTCTTGTCTTGTTCCTGACAGCAGAATTCTTGATGATTTGATGCAGTTTTATTCAGGTGTAACATGAGAGCTGAGGTTTTTTGTTAAAATATTTCTTGATGAATAACAAGCCTGGGGAGCATGAGGTACAGGACTGACATGCGAAAGCATGAGCATATCCTCCAAAGTGGCCAGTTTAATTGTCCATTTTATTACTCTTGTATTTACTCCACACTAATAAGGAAAACCAAGCTTTGCTTGGAGGCAAAACAGGCATGGGATACACTACAGTCCCTCGCAGGCTCACCAGGGCTGGCAGTGACAAAGCAGGCAGTCTGCTTCATTGTGAACCACTACAGAGATACATCCCAATCTGGTTTAAGTAGCATGGTATTATTAAGAGCTCCTTTTCTGCATGAGACACAAAAAGGAGATCCCAAATTATCTTCATGCAAGCATGCAGTAAACAACTGCTCCTGCTGTCCTAACAAAGCGTTTCCTTTGGCAATTACACTCTTCCCATTCATCTTTTGATGCAGACACTTCAGGTTTTCCCCCACACCCCTGCAAGGCTGGCAGTCGATGATTCCCATTTCCTGTTCTTCCCTGGAGATGGTGCAGAGGCTGCTTTGAAACAAAAAGCCCTGAGATCTGGACAGCTTGAAGGAGCATGAAATGCTAATTAAGTGCTCATATTGGTAATACCCAGGTCTGCACTGCCCAGTGCTCTGCAGCAGTAGCAGCAGGACCATGCGTCATTCCTGTTGGTGGATGTTCATGTTTCAGGTGTGCAAGAGCAATGACTTTGAGGGGGGACAAAAATGCCCCTATTCAAACAGTGGCTGCGCAAGGAGATGTGATGTTTCACAGCCTTTTCTAGAATATTGCAGAAAGATCTAAGGTAATATTGTGGCATGGAGTAGGTCACTAAATTTGTCCCCAGAGGAATCCCCAAAGGGCACATTCACTCTGCTGCTGATGGCAACACCATAAGCTCATGGACCAGTTTTCCCTGCAACGTGCCACCCTGCCTGGGCTTTACTAGGCTGGGACTAGACCCAGAGCTAAGCAAGCACATGCAGCCAGGTGACATTGTGTGACAACAGAAGCTGGCAACCATGAGGACTTTGCTGTCAAAAGGTTACAGCTTGCACTGGGCCCAGAAGTGTTTTACCCTAAAGCAAAGCAAATTAAAATGTGAAGTTTCAAAGCTTCAAATGACTATGAAAGGAAACTGCAGAATAATTTCTGGAAATGCAGCCTTGTCAATGATCATGCAGCCCACCAAGAGCTGGAGCTGAATCCAGAATTGCTTCTTCCAGCTGTGCAGGAATTCATTCCACTGGCAAGCACTGGTCCATGGGAACAAATGATCCCCTAGCTCGGGGCTGAATGGCACCCAGGCTGCAGTGCAGATTGGAGGAACCCTTGTCACTTGTTATTGGCCGCCCAGTGCACTCATCCTTCTGCAAACAAGGGGCAAACAACACAGCTGCACTGCTGTCCCCAGTAATATACATACAGGTGGCTTTTCCAAAGCAGTGCATCATTTCCCAGTGAAATACATTACCTCTTCTTACCTATGGAATTGTGATTGAAGACACTTGTGAGCCAGATCTGTGGGAGATTGCAAAGGAGCAAAGCTTTGGGATTTGGGCACACTTCTCTTGGTTTCTTTGCTCAGGCCTTTGGTGAGCAGAGAACATACCTAGGTAGAAAACCTTTGACTATACAGGATCTTTTGGATCCATTGTCCCCCAAACAGGTCAACAGGTGACTCTGTTGTAATGCCAAGTAACAAAGAGCAGCACAAATGACACAAAGAAAACATGGCCAAAGAGGAGGAGGAGAGGCCCAATGCGGAAAGGATGTGGTGAGACGCTGGCACATCGAGTGAGCTGTACTCCCATAATCTCTAGACTAGCAGGTCCTGGTCTCACATTCTCCTTTTGGTTTTTTCAATTTTGTTTATTTATTTACTTTTTTTCATCATCAAAAAAAAAAATAGAATTAAAAATATGTCATCAAAACTTAAAGACAGAATCAAAACACATTAATTCAAAACTACATCTAAAGATGTAGTTCTAAAGATCTGATCTAAAGATCAGAACATATGTACAGCTGTAACTGTGAAGCTGTTATGTTTGCCCAATTATCCCATCATAAAAAACCTCAAACAATATTAAAAGTAGTCGCAATTTTTTTTGAATAGTTAAAATAAAAAAAATATAAAATTGGATACAATATAATTTGATTAAAATAAGGGATAATTTGGTTCAAATAATAGCACATAAGCAAAAACAACCGCGGGGTACGGAGTGCAGGGTTCAATGACCCTTGCCACTTCACGTACAAGCTTGCCAAGTGAAAATCACCCCTTATATGCTATGTGTCAATGCCATCTCCTCCCATTTTTGGTTCGTCATATCTCTATCTCCGCCTTCATTACCACCTTTACCACGCATGTGCCACCACTCGGTTTGGTGGTCGCACAAGTCTTTGGGGGTCGTCACTGATGAAGGCTCAGTAGTCTTCTTCGTTGTCCTTTAATTCACCTTTGGGTTACACATGCGCACCAAGCCAGTACAATGTAAGCCAAGACTAACGTATCACTGCATCTACATATCAAGGCAATAAATCCCTTATAATTAGCATTTTCTGGGATCCAACCAGGTTCTTGGTCATTTTTAGAAACTGTATCTTCAGCTTCTTTCCTGTGGTCCTTGAGAACATCTGCTGGGAAGGGCGGGTGGAGCCCCTCCTCTCCCTCTCTTCTTTGGCACTACAACTTTAAACTATTTTATTATTCTCAAATATTAATTGCTGTATCAATATTGATTACTGTTTCAATATTTATCAGCACAAATCGTACCTATTTATCACAGACTGATGTCACTGGAAAAATTCCCTCTTTTCCAAAGGTTTTCATTTGCTTTGGCTGTACTTTGTATGGCTGCAGGTCACATTTCCTTTGGCTTAAGGAAGTATCTTGGCGGTTACTCTTGGTAATATATCTTGCTAATTCTGCCCTTGGAGGAATTACTCAGTTCTGCAGTCCTTATTACACGCCCTGTTCTAAAAGACTTTTATATTGTTTTCCTTCTCTCTGTGTTTTCACACTTGTTCAACAAGGTTTTCTTTCTAAGAATATTAGTCACAATATCCCAAAGGATTAAAAATGCTTAGGTATTTGTTCCCTAAGTATTTACTAAAGAAAAATAATAATAATAAAAAAAAACCTGTATGCATGCTGGATGTAAAATACAAACAGAAATAAACTTGAGAGGTCTCCCAAAAACCTTAAGAAAAAACCCCATGTATTCTATAAAACCTGGAGTATTTATCTACAGTATACAAAAATGGGCATGTTCTAGAAGAGAAAATTTGTGCAACGGTTCTGCACAGAATTCTATGCTTTCAAGCTTTTTGCCCTTCAAGGGCAGTGCCATTCTCTGAACTGTAATGCTCTGAGCATGTTCTGCTCACCACGGCAGCTTTCTGCTCTGCCCTGGTACAGATCATCCTCCCAGCAAAGGGGGAGTGCAGCCACCACAACTCGCAGCACCTTCCCACACAGCAAGAACCTGAAGGACAGAGATGGCTTTCACCAGCTGCTGCGGGTTCTAATAGTGCCACCTCTCAGCTGCCGAAACAATGAATTTCTGTGTTGCAGTGTGTTAGTTTATTGAGCCAAATGTTCTGTTATGTAGTGGTATGTTCAAGTGTTCCCCGAGTTATTACAGTTAGTCTCTCCCCTCTGTTATGCCTTCCTACCCAAGTGTCCCTCAAGGAATTCCCTCCCTCCTCACCAGATTTTTCCCTGTCTGTCAAGACAACCCGGCCCCTTTGCCCCATCCCTCAGCCCAAACCCTACCCTTTGTTCCAGAAAGTTCCCTGTCCCTCACCCTAAGATCCAATCCCTATCCCAACGCTCTCTCTTCCCCTTGTTCTGCTTTGTTGTAGCCCTCAAAACTACACCCCAAGAGTCGCTTATTGGTTACTATATGGTGTCCACCCCCTGTTTTGAAAGATTTTAAAAACCCGCGCACAAGGGTGCTGGGGCTTCTTTGAACATCTGTTCCCTTTGGGAATTCTGACTTGTAGAACCTTCCCCCTGCCTCTCCTGATGAATTTGCTGCACTTTACACCGCAGAAGAGCCTCCTCTGCTTCCTTCACTCAGTCCTCCAGGGGTCTCTACGTCTCAGCATTTGGCCTAGAGGTTCTGGCTCAGGCAAAACCCCAACCTAGCCAGATCCCCACTCCTGCTGTTGTCCCTGGAGCATCACAGAGCTAGCCAGGGCTGCGGAGGGCAGTGACAGTGACCCATGCCCTGGCATGTCACAGCCCCCAGAGCCACACCTGCCAGGCCACAAGCCCAGCCCTGGTCCCCACTGCCGGCCTCAGGGGCTCCTGGGCATCCTCACCCTGAGTGCAAAGGCAGCCTCAGGAGCCCCCCAGGGCGCTCTGGATCCAGGCTGCAGACACCCTAAAGCCAGCACTGAAAGGGACATGGATGGGGACTGCAGCTGGATCTTGCAGTGCTCACCAGCCCTGACTACTCTCTAAGTGAACCCAAACCTCATTGGCAGCACCTTGAGCACATTGACCCTGCTCGCCCCTCCTGGAATGTGGTGTTCCCACATCATAACCAGCCCTTTGCAGGGAGTGACCAGCTCCCAGCTGCTCTGCTACCCTGGCCTTACTTTCTGTTTGCTGGCAATGAACTTAACGGATACACTCCTGAGAAACCTAGCCCAACCTTTGCTTCTCAGGAGCTCTGTGGCCAAAAGACTCCACCAGTCCCTTGTTTTGCACAGAGAAGGAGGTCCTGACAAAGCATGAGGCACAGGCAGGCTCTGGCATACGAATTCCTGAGCCACAGGATTCCACCCATTGTTGTTGCCAGCTACTTTGCTGATATTTTAGAGCCAGTTCTGGACAGGGGCTGCTGCTGACAGGGTAGGAAAATTTGGAGGAAAAAAGGTGCAGGAGACAACCAAAAAAAACCAAGGGGGGAAACCATTAGAAATACAGAGCACAACAGAAGTCCTTGGAGATGGTTCAATAGAAAATGCCAGCAGCAGTGAGCAGAGCCCGAGGTTGCTCACTGCCACCCCAGGGGCTCCTCAGTCCCCTGCTGGTTTGTGTCTGATGCAGCCCTGCCTGGAAAGGGCTCCAGGCTCTGGTGTTCCCAGCTTGCTCCAGGCTACATTCTTAGCAGCACTGAAAAAAGAGGTGAAACAAAGAGCCATTTTCTGTGCTTCATTGAAACTCTTCTCTTTCAGCGCCACTGGCAGAGATCATCCCTCTGTCAGCTTGGCACTGTGCCTGCTGCATCCTCGTCCCTGTCCCTTGCATCAGCTCCTGCACATCATCAGCACTCACTGTCCCACATCATGAACAGAGAGAGCTGTGTCAGAAGAGCAAGGATTGCATTTTCTTGGCTGTGAGATGCAAAGCTGTGTTTTGTGTCAGGCACAAACAGGCGATGTGTGTATTTGTGAATGCAAAATGTGTGGACCCCGACAATGGGAGAGCTGTGAATTCTAGTAATAACTGAAGAAAAACAAAGCATGGAAAAAGGCCTTTGAACCTATCTTTTGTTTGCAATTAACGCTTGTTGATTTAGGAGCATTGGAATTAAGGTGTTGAAGATGTTGCGTTTTCCTTGCATTTAATCCATAAAGTTCTGCAATAATAACCTTTTGAAGTATAATTTTAGAATATTACTTGTATCCTTGAAACTGTAGCTTTGGAATATATGTAAAGGAAATATGTTTATCTCACACCTTATTGAAGCAGAGAAAAACAGCTTGAGAAAGGAAGATGAACATCACCTCAAGGGTTTATGGTTTTGACCAAAGGGAAGCTGGACATCACTGTTATGAGATTTAGAGTCTCTGCAATTAAAAGGTGGACACACATCTGGGGAGCGGGACCCCACCAGATGGGAGTCGTCTTTCTTCTTTCGGAAACTGGACCATCACCATCTGGGGATACTCCTTTGAGATACATCCTGAGAAATTAAAATCACAATAGTGTATAGATTTGTGATCTAATAATTTGGAATAAAAATTGCTGATGAGTAAAAACTGGAAATAGAAACTGTTGAAAAAAACTGATGGGTACCCCTATAAATACCCGTAACCCTCAATTATTGGTGTGCAGTTGGAGGGAAAACTTCCCCCACCGTACCCAGCACTGCATTGCTCATACTTTACCATATTAAATAATAAATTGATTGCTGCTTGAATATTGGCCTAGTCAAGCTTCTTATTCATAACACTGTTAGCTGTGCTCTTCTTTGGGCTGGCCATGGCACTGGGTAATTAATACGCTGTCATGCTGTGAACTGAATTCACACCTTACAGGGCTGTGTTTACTGGGCCTGCTGGATCAGTGCCCACTTCCTTCCTCTGCTCCTCCTCACTCCAGGACTGTAAGAGACCAGCATGGGGTCAAAGACCCTGCAGTATCATTACCCTCTGGTAATGCTCAGAGGTCCTCTAAGGGCTGTGTAATGCACAGCATCTGGGTGTGGGGCATGTGCTAAGGAGAAAGAAAGAGTCTGTGAGAAAGCTGAGCTGCTCTTACATGGGACTGCAAAAATGACAGGAACTTTTTGGCATATAAAGCTTTCCTTCCAGGTCAGGGACCAGGGAAGGCCTAATCAGCTGTGGCCCCACAAAGCAAGTCTGTGCTAACTCCCAGCACCAAGTGCAGGGGTGTGGGACAGGGCTCCTACAACAACAGCACAGCTCTGTGTGAGAGCCCAGCCTTGCATCTGGGTTCCTGCCTGCTTCCCCTTTAGAGACAGCTGTGGCCTGAGGATTTGTGTCTGAGGGAGAGCTCCATCCTTGGACCTCCTGATCTTTCCCAAGTGGCCAAATGGGGATGCACCAGCAGCACTGCTGGGAAGGTGCTGGCTCAGTGGCTGTTTTTTGAGACTGTGCCCCCCATACCAGCTTTATGTGTGTGTGTGGGGGGGGTGCTCTGGTGGGTGTGGTTACACACTCACTGGCCTTGGCAGAGCACGTCGGAACCTTGGAAGGTTCCAGCTGCTGTAAGGCTCAGGAGGCAGAGCTGGTGCTAGGCACAGTGTGGTACTGTGCTGAGGGAAAGGTGAAAACAGTTAATAATCCACCCTCAGCTAATCACTGAGGGCTGATGGGAGGCACAGGCTTGGTGGAGCTGCTTTGTACAGGCCAAGGTGCTTATCAGCTGTGCAGCGTCCCCAGCAGGCCCTGGCCACGCTGGTGCAGCTGAAGGACAGGTGTGATGGGTCTGGTGCAGCCCCACAACCTCAGACACTGCGGCTCCATCGTGCAAAGCAGCATGGCTCAGCTGGTTGTTGGTCAGGTGAGGGCTCAAATATATTTCCTGCAACTTGCTCCAGCACAGTTCAGCCTGGAAAAAAGGCATTTTTCCAAGTGTAGGGGAGTCAAGCTCCAATAAATGTCAGCTGAGCCCTGGTGCCTGCTCCCCTGCATGAAGCCTCGGTGAGGCACCAGGGCCTCCTTTCAGCAGGAGGGGAAGGGAGATCAGAGTTGTTGGAAGAATACATGACTGAAGGCTGAGCACAGGGTTGGTGGTGCTTTGCATGGCTCTTGCATGACATCCAGGCTGGGCGTGGCAGTGTAAGCCAACCTTTTGTTTTGCATCAGGCTTTATGCCAGAGCCAGCCCCTTTCCAGCCTTTGGGGTGATTACAGCTGTTGCTCTGTATTTCTCTCCCTCCTTTTTTTTCCAACAGCTATTCTACTCCAGCACCATAGGCAGGCAGTGATGGCTGCCTGTAGCTAACAAGACAAACTGAGATCTGCCTGCAGAGCCATAGGAAGGTGTCCCTGGGCTTGTGAGAAATGCCAGGACAACACAAACTGAGGCCACAGCCATGCTGTGCTTTCAGTTGAGCCTGTGGTGGAGCTGCTGTGCTTGTAGTCAGCATCTAGATGGGGCAGGTGACATATCTATCTTAGATGGGACAGAAACAGAAGTACAGCCCTTGCACAGCATCCTTCTGCTAGGCTGTGCTAAGCTCAGGGGCCTGCAAACTTGCCTTTAAGACCTAGGTCTCCACTCCTTGCCCAGATCCCCAGCCTCAGGGAGAAGGACTTGGGTTTAAGAGCCATGGCTTTTTCTTCCATCAGACTCCATTAAGAAAAAGTCAAGTTAAGCAGTTCATTAACATTTAAAATACTGTACAGCATGTAAACCAAATATCCCCCTCCCCACAACAATCCCGTGCTCTCAGTGGATGCTATGGTGAGGAATACTGCTTTTGGCACTGTTTGCCTTCTGTTTCTCCTTCTTCTTTATGGGATCCATCTCAAAACAGCTCCAGACCTGCACTGTTTCATCAGCAGCTGCTGAGGCCACTGCTGTACCATCAGGGCTCATGGGCAGGTTCAAGATTCTATCAGTATGAGCTGAGGAGGAGAAGGAATGTGCAATCAGGGCTGAGCTGATCAGCACATGCACATTTACTCCTGTATGCTCCCATGAGCCCTGCCAGCTTGCATAGCTGTCTCCCCAGTGGCTGTGGCAGTGTGATTTCAGACCCCAAGCATACACTTGGATCAATGGTATCTCTTCCACAGCCCCCTGGGCATGCTTTACTCCTAGCAGCATGGCCCCGGATACTGTCCTGTATCAGTGATGCTGCAGGCTCAAACCAAGGAGTGCAGCTGTCTTCAACCTCTAACAGCACCCCCCCACCCCCAGGCCCTGTCCACCTACCTGGCAGCTCTGCAACCTTGTTCATCCTTGGATACTTCCATATAATCAACTGATTCTGTGCAAAGCCATGGCCTGAAATGAGCTCCTTGTAGGTTGTGGACCATAGGATAGAAGTCACCTGCAAAGAGGCAGTAACACAGGTGAGACGAGGTCCTTGTGCTGATGCTCACCACTCGGAGGCGAGCATGGTCCCCCTCCTTCCCCGTGCCTCTGGGCCTGAGGAGCCAGCAGCTCTGTGTAGGTGTGCTGCCAGAAGGTGTTTGTCTCCAAGCTGATGTTCATCTCTCACCTGGGAACGGGTATCAACAGCACTGAGGCAGGCGCCAGAACACACGTTCCAGATGCGGATATGTCTGTCATTAGTGCCACCTCCAGTGGCTAGAACATTCATCTGCCATGGGCACCACGCCACGCCTGAGAGAGGAGAGTTCATTTTAAAACATACAAGAGGCAACCTGCACCCAGCCAGTGCTGCATGCCTGCCTTGCACACACATACCTGCCCGTGGCAGCTCTGTGCTCACCTTGACAGCACCCTGGTGCTGAGTGAAGGTCTGTAGAGGAGCAAAGTCTCCATCCCCACATTGGGTGCATGGCCAGACGTTCGCCAGACTGTCAATGCCACCACTGGCCAGGTAGCGGCCATCCAGAGACCATTTGAGTCCACACACCTTGTGTGTGTGGCCAGCAAGAGTGGCCACGTGATGCTCAGCCACTTGGACATCGTGGTGATGGATGTGCCCAGTCCGTGCATCACTGCAGAGAGAAGAGAAGGCTTGCAGGGTCAGGCTGCACATTTTCACCCAAATCCATTTTTGTTGTTGCAAGACTGCTATAGCTGCCACTGGGTTTCAACCAGTGTTACCAGCAACACAGGTCTGTTGGTGTGAGTGAAACACCCACACAAGCTCTTTACAGCTTCAGCACAAATTGCAATACAGGAAAGAGGCCTTCTCCTCACAGCCCCAACCGATAAGGCTGAGTAAGAATCCCAAGCCAAGACAAATTTCTCTCTGCCATCCCTAACCCATGCCACACGTAGATTGAGGGATAGGAGTTTGCAGCAACTGGAAACTGCCCTTGACCCACTGCTTTACCTGGAGAGGATGTAGCTGTTCCAGCTGAGGGTTCCCACACAGCCACAATGGCTGGTCATGGTTCGGAGACGTTTCTGCTGCTCAATGTCCCATAGCTTATAGGGGCCTTAGTAAATATATGTATTGCAGTAAAAGATCTCTGTATTGTATAAGTGACCCTGCCCTGATTCTAGTTATTGTAACTGGGCTGCAGCTGCAATGTCCTTGATTGGGTAGCAGCTGTAGCCCGTGGAGGTAGCTGGGATAAAAGGGGGTGGGGCATTCAGGAAGAGCTGGAGAGGAGCCCTGACTGAGAAGCAACAGCGCCAGTGCTGTGAAGAGCTGCTGTGAGAAAACCACCCAGCAGGTATGAGACCCTAGAAATATGATATACAACAACATGCAACAATAGCTGGAGAGGCAAAGCAAAAAGTTCTTCAGAAGAAACCCAATCCTCTTTCTATGCCCTAGGAACCTCACTGCACAGGCTCTGGCATTCAGCTTTCTCAGTAAGGGAACAGAGAAAATGTGTATCTCATGACTATAGCACAGAAGGTAATGCTGCTTATCAGAAAACCCCCAAACCAAACCCTGCCTTGCACACTGGGCAGTTCCACCCCACACCAGGGAAGACAAGTCAGGTGCATGGCATCCTTCCCCTGCCAGCCAAGGTTTTGTCCCCAGGCCCCACAGTTCTGTCAATCCCTAGAAAACACCTCTAGTTTTAGCCCTGCATTCACCTGAACCTCAGCACTACTTGTGCCAACAGCAAGGTAGTCTCCATCTTTAATCAATGACGCAGAGGAAATGTAAACATCTGGATGCTCCATCTGCAGCAGGGGGATAATCTCCCTAGTAGCGTGATTCCACAGATAAACAGTGTCGTCCAGAGCCACTGCCAGGAAGTTCTGGGAGCTCCAGTCTACGAGATTCAGATCTACAATTTGAAAGAGCAATGCAGGTCACGCCATGCTTGGCTAGAGAGCCCTGCCCTTCACCTGTGCTGATGCAGCAGGTGCGGGTGCACATGTGCACACACACACATACAGGTGAGGGGCAGCCTTCTGAGTGTCACTGTGCCCAGCTGCTGGGGCCAGGTACCCTGCTCCAAGGCACCAACACAGTGCCCTAGACCACTGTGCCTGTAAGGCCACACAGGGACACTCCAGAAGTGGTCTGTGCTAGCCTGGGTACACAAAATAATACAGACAGCCCAGTCACACTGTCCTAGGAACAGCAATCCAATGCAGAATGTTCTGGATGCCCAGCACTCAACCCTGCAGCCTACTTACAGTAGTCGTTGAACATCTCTGGTGCATCCAAGACCCGTTCTGGCTTTGAGGGAATATATCTGCTATTCTTCCTGCTGAATCCAGGTGCCATTTTCTGACTGTAGAGCACTTTCAGGTTATTCTGATAGTCTGTGTGCAGGGGAACAGGTTTGTTAACCTGAGTTCATTTCCTCCCAGCTGAGTGCTGCTCACCCAACTAGGAATCCCTTGGAGTGAAAATAAAGTCCTAAGAGAAACGCTCACAAGCCTGCAGTGCACTAAAATCACTGGGTGCTTCCCCATGACCAGATGACACAGCAGGAGGCCCAGGGACCAGATCGTGGCTGCCTCGCCGTGGTAGCGTTGGTGCTGGATCCACTCTGGTGGGCTGTAGGACAGGGTTCCTGTGGAACACAGACAGAGATCAGCAGGGGGATGCTGCTGCTCCCAGAGCCTGGCCCCAGCATCCCTGGGCATGTGGGGGCTGCCCCAGAGGCACATGGGGTGAGCGCTGCCCTCTCGCCACCACCTGGGACTTGTGCACAAACTCGGGGCTGGAAAAGAAGCCACTGGTCCTGGAAGCGGGCAGAAGAGACCCTAGGAAGGCCCAACCATGACACACAGAGGAAAAACCCACCCAGTAGTGGAGAAAACCCACTCTCCTCCCCACCTCCATGGCCCCCAAAAATGTTAATAAGCCAAGGCAAACAAGGAGAGCGGAGCAGTCCAGCCCTTCCTCGCCTGCATACCAAACCATCTGGGGCATGGGGTCAGACTCCCATCTCTGCTACCCCCATGGGGGTTTGTGTCGGGCTGGCTGCCCCACCTCCAGCCCCAGCCCAGGCCACAGTGGGTGCTGAAGGCTGTCAGCAGGGCTGGGAGCTGGCCGCCCTCACACCCCACCCGGAACAACTCGGCTCCAGCATCAATCCCGTCCCAGCTGCAATAGGGGGAAGCCCCAGTGCTGCACCCAGGCTGGGCCACGAGATGCCCAGGAGCATCCCCTGCGAGGGCTAACCTGCAAACTGGGTGTAGGCTGTGTCTTGGAGGAAGGCGCCACAGCCAAAGTCGATCAGTTTCAGCTGCCCGCTGGCCAGGTCGAGCAGAATGTTCTCGGGCTTGATGTCCCGGTGCAGGACCCCGCAGCTGGTGCAGTGCCGCACGGCCTCCAGCACCTGGCGGAACAGCCCCCGCGCCTCCTCCTCGGGCAGGAACCCCCGCTCCGCCAGGAAACCCGAGAGTTCCTGGCACTGCTCCGGACGCTCCAGCACCAGCAGGAAGCTGTCGGGGAGCTCAAGCCACTCCAGGAGCTGAATGACACCGCCACAGCCACGGGACACCTTGGCCAGCAGCACGATCTCCAGCGGGGCTCTGGTGCCATCGGGCTGCGGGAGGAGCGCGGTGCCGTCAGTAGGGCCGAGGCCGTGCCGGGGCTCTGGGAGCCCTCAGCCAGCCCGGGATGCTCTGCACACCCCGCTCAGCCCACGCCCGCTCTCCCCGCAGGGCTCCCGGCGGCTCCCACCCTGCCGGACCCCGGCTCCTCGCCGCCCGGCACGGCCCGGCTGTTGCTGCTGGCCCCTCTTGAAATAAACAAGGCCAGGAGACTTCTTCTCCTTCTTAATACCTTCATTAAAAGTGATCAGCTCAGGATTGGGCAGCTCGGCGGGGCTGCAGTCTCCCGTTCTCTCTCCCAGGGCGACCCACAAGAGGAGGATATGCGCTGCTTTGTCCACTAGGAGTAGAGCTGGGGATAAGGTCCTCGTGGGAGCGTTTAGGGCGTGATGATCCCTTCGTTGTTACTTTTCCCGGCCCCGTCCGCTCAGTCTCCATGCCGGGGACGACTCCAAAGGTCAGGGCGAGAGGGACTCCGAAGGTGTTCCACATCTCTGCAGGCTCAGCACTCGGCTCTCCACGTCCAGACATCACTCCAGTCTCTCAACTCTTAGGTGGCTCGTTGTTTTTGGGGTTCTTCCTGCACGTTTGGAGTAGGGGTCCCACACAGCATGCTGGTCCTTAGAATTATTTTGCATATCCCTCCCCTCCAAAGTCTTTTCTCCTCACTGTTCGGGAGGTACTGCACCCTTTACTGCTGAGAGAAGAGCTATTAACTCGCCCCAGCCAGGGCTTTTACCGATACAAAGACAGCTATTAACCACAACAACCCGTAATTACCATAACACAGGCAGCAGCCCAGCAGTAGTGGTAACCTTTTTCTCACAGAAAAAAATCAACTGAATTTTTGTTCATAACACCTCTCACTCACCAGCTCGCCCCAGTGCCGGATGCGATCCCGCGGCACGCGTTTGATGGCCACCTGCGAGCGACGGAGAGCAGCAGGCTGAGCTCGCCACCCGTCCCGCCGCGCCCCGACCTTCTCCTCCTCCTCCCTCCTCCTCCGCCCCCTCCTCCCGCGCCCGCCGCCGGCCCCGCCGCTCACCGGGGCACCGTCCGAGAGCCGCGTGGCCGCGAAGACGCTGCCGAAGCCGCCGCGCCCCAGCAGCGATCCCAGCCGGTACCGCTCCTGCAGGGCCTCCTGCGCCTCACCTGCGGGCGAGACGCGGCTGTCAGCGCTCGGCCCGGGGCCAGCAACGGCCCCCGAGCGCCCCTCACCCGCCCCGGGCCCGGCATCCCCACCCGCCCCGGGCCCCGGCTGCTTGGGGCTGGAGGCCGCGCTGCCGAGCGGCAGAGCTCGGGCCGGGGAAGCCGCAGCGGAGGCGGCGGGAGCGGCCGCGCCGCGTGTGTCCTCTGCGGGCCCCGGGAGGAGCTGGGGCCGCAGTCGGGAGTGGAGCCTGCGTCGGGTCCGGGGCCGGGCTCGGGCCAGGCGGAGCCGAAGGGCGGCGATGCCGCCCCCGCACCAGGCACTGATGCCCGCCCAGCAGCGCCACCGCCAGTACGGCCAGAGCCAGGCGGAGGCGAGACCGCGGCGGGACGGCCGGGGCCGGGCACGGGGCAGCCCCGCCCGGGGGCGGGCCGGGGGCATGGCCCAGCCCGGCAGGGGAGAGGGAGGCGGGGAGAGGAGAGGGACGCTGGGAAACGGACACCGAGAGAAGGGTGCCCGACAGCGGGAAAGGGAGAGAGAAGAGTGAGAGTGAGAGTGAGAATGAGAATGAGAATGAGAATGAGAATGAGAATGAGTGTGTGTGGCTTATGGTATTTTAGAGCACCTAAAAATCCCTAAGTCACTGATCTTAGAGGTGAGGTGCATCTGGAATTACTGGGATGCAACATGGAAAAGGGGAGCATAGAAATAAATAGAGGAAAACATCTTGGATTGTTTCTTTCATTTTCATTTCACTTCTGGAAAGCTGTTTCAGTTTTCCAGGAATCTTCTCCTGTCTGCTCTTCCCAAAAATCTCTCATGGAGAATAAGGTCAAGCTTCTGTCACAAGATTTGCCACCAGGAAAAATTGTGCCACTGGTGCAATTTTCATTGTGACAGTTTGTGCTGGTTTAGGGCAAATTTTGGGAGGAAATCTCCAAAAGGAATCCATCTAGAAAGCAAGTTCAAGCAGCCCCTACCCCTACTAGTTCAGGAAAAGACTTCCCTCGAGAAAAGTAAAAAAAAAAAACAGTTTATTAAACAAGTAAAGTATTCACAAGCATGTAAAATGAATAATATTAAATAAAACCTCTGACAGTGCTGAAGAGATGGCAAATTCAGAAAGTCCTTTTTGTGGGTTGTAGTTGATTCACTTGGTCTCTCCAGAGTCCCTCTGGTGCTGGAATGCAGCGTCCCAGAGCTCGGTGGGCCACAGGTGTGTGCTGATGGTGTTTGTCTGGGTTTTCAGTCCAGAGCAGGTCTAAACCAGGCCTGGCAGTGGCACAGCAGGCAGTCTGCTTCATTGTGAACCACTACAGAGCTACATGCCAATCTGGTTTAAGTAGTGTGGTATTATTAAGAGCTCCTTTTCTGCATGAGACACAAAAAGGAGATCCCAAATGATCTCAATGCAAGCATGCAGTAAAGAACTGGTCCTGCTATCCTAATGAAGTGTTTGCTTTGGCAATTACACTCTTCCCATTCATCTTTTGATGCAGAAACCTCAGGTTTTCCCCCATACCCCTGCAAGGCTGGCAGTCGCTGTTTCCCATTTCCTGTTCTTCCCTAGAGATGGTGCAGTGGCTGCTTTGAAACAAAAAAGCCCTGAGATCTGGACAGCTTGAAGGAGCATGAAATGCTGATTAAGTGCTCATGTTGGTAATACCCAGGTCTGCACTGCCCAGTCCTCTGAAGCAGCAGCAGCAGCAGGACCATGCATCATTCCTGTTGGCGGATGTTCATGCTTCTGGTGTTTAAGAGCAATGATTTGAGGAGGGACAAAAATGCCCCTATTCAAACAGTGGCTGCACAAGGAGATGTGAAGTTTCACTGCCTTTTCTAGGATATTTTAGAAAGATCTAAGAGAATATTGTGGCATGGAGCAGGTCCCTAATTTTGTCTTCAGAGGAATCCCCAAAGGGCACATTCACTCTGCTGCTGATGGCAACACCATAAGCACATGGACCAGTTTTCCCTGCAACGTGCCACCCTACCTGGGCTTTACTAGGCCGGGACTAGACCCAGAGCAAAGCAAATACAGGCAGCCAGGTGACATTGTGTAACATCAGAAGCTGGCAATCATGAGGACTTTGCTGTCAGAAGGTTACAGCTTGCACTGGGCCCAGAAGTGTTTTACCCTAAAGCAAAGCAAATTAAAATGTGAAGTTTCAAAGTTTCAAATGACTATGAAAGGAAACTGCAGAATAATTTCTGGAAGGGCAGCACTGTCAATGATCATGCAGCCCACCAAGAGCTGGAGCTGAATCCAGAATTGCTTCTTCCAGCTGTGCAGGAATTCATTCCACTGGCAAGCACTGGTCCATGGGAGCAAATGATCCCCTAGCTTGGGGCTGAATGGCACCCAGGCTGCAGTGCAGATTTGAGGAGACCTTGTCACTTGTTATTGGCCTCGCAGTGCACTCATCCTTCTGCAAACAAGGGGCAAACAACACAGCTGCACTGCTGTCCTGGGTAAATATACATATAGGTGACTTTGCCAAAGCGGTGCATCTTTTCCCAGTGAAATACATGACCTCTTCTTACCTATGAAATTGTGATTGAAGACACCTGTGAGCCAGATCTGTGGGAGATTGCAAAGGAGCAAAGCTTTGGGATTTGGGCACACTTCTCTTGGTTTCTTTGCTCAGGCCTTTGGTGAGCACAGAACACACCTAGGTAGAAAACCTTTGACTAGATAGGATCTTTTGGATCCATTGTCCCCCAAACAGGTCAATGTATGGCCCTGTTCCAATGACAAGTTGAAAACAGCAGCACAAATGACACAAAGAAACCATGGCCAAAGAGGAAGAGGAGAGGCCCAATGAGGAAAGGATGTGGTGAGACACTGGCACACTGAGTGAGCTGCACTCCCATAATCTCTAGGCTAGCAGGTCCTGGTCTCACATTCTCCTCTTGGTTTATTTAAATGTTATTTATTTTTTACTTTTTTTTCATCATCAAAATAAAATATATACAATTAAAAGTATGTCATCAAATTTTAAAGATACAATCAAAACACAGTAATTCAATCTACATCTAAAGATCAGAACATATGTACAGCTGTAACTATTCAGCCTAACGCATCAATTCTATTCTTCAAACACTCTTCACACAGGCAGCAGCTTCTTCCTGAGCTTGGAGGAAAGAGAGCTCTTCTGGACGGGAGGTGAGGACTTTGTGGGTGAGGGAACATCGGAAGTGTCCAGAGAAAACTTCTCGGTAAGACTGTAACCAGTCAGATCTGCAAAATGGAGACACAAAGTTTAACGGAGGCCACCATGCAAACCTAAAGCAGCTGAAGCTCCATATTTCCTGGGACAAATTTCCTGGAAATGTCTAAACAGCTGCACAGGGAAACATGCTCCTGCTGGCAGACACTGAGGCAGGCCGGGGCAAACCCTGAGCCACTTGCCCAGAGCTGGCACAGGCACAGCCTGGCCCCTGGGCTGCCCTGGGACAGCAGGGAGCCCAGAGCCCTGTGCTCTCCAGGAGCGGCTCAGCTGCACACGCACCCTCCTGCTCCTCTGCCTGCCCCACAGCTCAGCAGCCCTACAGCTCCAGGGGCACTGGCAGCAGCACAGCTCATTGCAGGGGCACGTGCAGGGCACAGCTGTTCCCTGGCACTGTGCACAGCCTCTCTGGGCTGCCACAAGACCCTTCCTGCCAGCAGAGATTGGCCCAGCTCCCCCCTCACCTCTGTGT
This sequence comes from Melozone crissalis, assembly GCF_028551555.1. NCBI lineage: Eukaryota > Metazoa > Chordata > Aves > Passeriformes > Passerellidae > Melozone > Melozone crissalis. The sequence goes on along the minus strand of NW_026535876.1, from coordinate 1,054,200 downwards.
GAGGCTGAGCCATGATTGCCTTCATCTTGTGCTCCATCTGGAGCTGCTTCAGGCCCCCCATGCCATGACTAGGAAGGGCAATGGAGAGAGCAGGGGCAGATGCACACCCTTCCTTAGGATTTTGTCATTTTTGGCACAGCTCAAAAGGCAAACCCAGAGGCATCCAACTCAGCGCTTCCTCAGCCTTCTGGAGAACATCTTGCCTTCACCAGCCCAACATTCTGGAGAGGTTTTCCCGCACATGTGGAGGCTTGCTGGCAGCACATTTCTTCAGCTGGGTGCCCATCACCTTGCAGAGGGCAGAGGCGAGCTTGGTGGCCACGGTGCGGACGTTGGCGCTCCGCACAGGCAGCGCCTTGTTCTCCAGGCAGGACCAGAGCACGGGCAGGGCGTCGCGCTGGACGACTTCAGGGCTCCTGGCATGAACCCCCTGCACAAGCACTGCCAGGACAGAGACACAGCTCCTTACCCACCAGCCTCACTGCAAACAAGGATCCACCTCTGCTTCTGCTTCTTGCCAGCCTCTCTGGCCAAGAGCAGCAAAATAGCACCCAGAGCCCCTTGGTCCAGAAATGGGCAAAGCAGCTGAGCATCCTGGAAACAGAACCACCAACCCCTCAGCACTAATTGCTCCAACCAGAGCCTTGTCCCTGTGGCAGACTTCCTACCTTTACTAAATTATGTCACAATCTCTGTATGAACAATGAATGAAATGTCCAATTGCCTTTGATTTCCATTAAGAAGTTGTCTAAACCCACTCTGAAGATTTGGAAATGTACCATAGAGAGGAAATGGAGAGATTTCTAATAAAAGGGATGATTCCATTTTTGTAACTTTGATGTCAAGTGCCAGATGCCTAATCTGGCTCTTCCCTTGGCACACAGCAAAGGGCAGGGTTAAAACACACCTCAAAACTCCAGCCCACCAGAGATGGCTGCTGCCTGACAGCTGGATGAGAAACATCAGTGACCAGCTGGTGGTCTTTGGCAGAATGCTTTTGGGGCTTCCAACAAAGAGCTGTTTCAAACCTCAGGGCATCTCTAGAGAATTACCCAGATCCCATTGCCTTGGCATTTGGGCATCTCCACATTTTAATGCCACTTCCTCTCCCAATGTTGATGGCATTTTTTCTTATATGTCCACTGAAATAGGGGCATAGAGAAAGAAAAATGCTACACAGGGGACTGAAATGTAACCAAAACACGAGTGTTTTCTCACTTTCAGAGATTTCCCCTGAAATCTCTCTGCCCATTTTCTGAACTGAACTGTATCAAACACGGACAAATGTTTACTAGCAACAGGCTCCTTGCAACAGTCAGATTTGGCTAAGAGATGAAAACCTGAAATGCTCTGGAGACCATTCTTATTTTCTGATCAGACAAAATGTTATTTAGCAGCAATTTAATATTCTGTGGCGGAAGAGACTTCATTTTCTCTATGCTGTTAATCCATCAGCAGTCATCAACATTGAAAGAGCTCCTGCAAGTACCCAAAACCAATTCTGCTAAGCAGGAAGGGGTATGGTACCCATTTTAAAATGGGAATTCATTTGAATTTAAATGCAATTAAAGACATCAGTGACTACTGAATGTGAGGAACAGCTGTCCGGTCCTGCTAAATCTCAGAGAGAACATCTGCTTTTTCTAAAGTAGTCCTAATTTATGGGTAATTCCTTTATTTGAAAAAGAGATCAAAAGAAGTGCTAAACTAAACTCCCTATTGCTGGAGATCTACTTTATTCAAATGCTCTTTAAAGGGCCTTTGACATTCCCAATCGCTGAACATGCCCTTTTCAGATTCCTAATGAAGACACAAAGTGTATTAAACCTTGCATTCAAAGATGTTGGCATAATTAGCAGTGGATTTAGCCCCAGTTAAAGCAAGGCTATCAATCATCCTCTCTGCTATATATTGAGATTATCCTTTTTCCATTCCTTGGCTATTGCTGACACAGCAAGCTCCTCTGAGGAATCAATTATCAGCTGCATTTGTAGCATTTTGGACAGCGCTGACACAGGCAGACACTGTTTGCACACCCTGAAAGGCTCAGTCCAAGGCCACTCTGGCAGCACAGGCAGGGAGCCTCAGCACTCTGCTTCTGTCCCTGTGCCCCAGAGGCTGCCTTGCACTAAACCTGTGCCTCTGATACCTCTGTTGAGTTCTGACCTAAGCTGTGACCCCCAGGCCCTGCACAGTTCAGCCTCAAAACTTTCCAAGAGAAAAACAAGAGTTCTGTGAGGACAAAACAAACTGATACCCTGAAACAGCATTGGCCACCATTTCCCCTCAAAGGTCACAGATGTCCCTGAGCTTCCCAGAGAGGAGCCAGCTGGGGCATTTTTAGCCCTCCCTTTGCTGGAGGTGGTTCTGAGATGTCCCAGTGAGAGCTCAGCCCCCGGCCGAGCACTGCCCCCATCTCAGATGCTGCCCAACTCTGCAGCAGCCAGGGAAAACCTGCCCAACCCACCTGCCTTGGCTATGGGGCAGCAGGGACACGCTCAGCACCTCCTGGTTTGGAGGAGCTGCTCTGCTGTCTGCTCACAGGCATTCCCTGTAAATGCTCCCTGGGAAGAGCTCTTGGCTCAGAAGGGGAGGCCATACCTGTGATACGCTCAGTGACATCCAGCAGGGCTTGGCCACTCAGTGATTCCATTGGTAGCTGAACTCTTTCAGCAGTGACACTTTATCTACAAGGGAAACACACGTTTCTGCTCACTTTCCTCAGGTCATAGGAGAAAGGGCAGGGCCAACCCCATTTTATAAAATCAAGCACATTTCTGCAGATGTTTGAATCCTATTCTTCTTTCCTTCCAGCATACTTGGCAGGGTTTTAAATTCCAAAAGATAAGCTCTCCATTCACATTTGTAAATCCAAACTTGTCTGCTGTAGCAGGAGCTGTGTTAAAACATTTCACATCAGGGACCTCAAGAGTTCAGTCACATGGAAGCAGTGGAAAGGTTTTGCACCCCATAGCAAAAAGGAAGAGCCCCATACTTGGGTCACAGAAAGGCACTGAGTCAGGCAGTTCCTGAGATCACAAAGCAGCTGGGGAGGAGAAAGTGGAAACTCCTCTTGAAGACCTGCCTCTTCAACACTCCTTTGTTCAGGCATATTCCACCAGTACGGAATTTTCAGAGCTGACATAAATGTGTGTGGCAAAGGAATTTGGACCAGCCCTTGCCTATGCAGTTAATTGCTGTGGCCACCTTGCCCCATGCAAAACAACAGGTGGAACAAGGCATCCTTGACAGCTGGGTGTATACCTCTTTGTTCTAAAGAAATGAACTTGGTGAATCACAAGTTCCCCTTTGAAAATAGAAGAAAAGAAGAAAAGTGGAAAATAGGCAGCTAATGCCTCTAATGTAGAGCCTCCCAGGTGGCTGCTCTGCAGAAGCTCTGGTGGGTCAGTGTCCCTTCATGCCAACAGCAAAGCTGTTCATTTGGGAAGTCAGATGGGGCCCAAGCAAACTCCAAACCCCCTTTGCCTCTGAACTGTAGCAGAGCTGTAGCCCAGGACTTGCTCTTCAGACAAGTAGCACAGAGCCAAGGGCTCCTGGGACTGTTGGGAAATGCTGATCCCATTCCAGCCTGTTGGGGATGGTGCATAAGGACTGCACCTGCACAGCCTCTGGTGGGTGTCAGCTGCAGTGTTCCACAGACAAGAGCAGCTATCGAGGCACTCAGCACTCTCTTGTGCAGGAGAGACAGAGACGAAGCTGAGGAGAGTCCCTGCCAGGGCTCAGCCTTACCCAAATGAGCAATGGATTCTTCTAGTGCTTTCACAGCTGCCCCACGAACCCTGGCATCCTTTGAGTTCAGGTTCTTTGTTATTCCCTCCACCATTCCCTCCAATGATCACCGGGTTCAGGGCATCTTTCAGGGCTCCTGTGATTTCAGCCAGCACATCCAGCGCCCTCTGCTTCACTTTCTTGTGGCTGTCAGATATTCTCAGGACAAAATAGTCAAAAATCTGTGAAGAGAACCAGCAACGTGAAAGCTGCATTCAAATGTCCTTGTTTGAAGAGTGGCTGTAGCAGTCAACAATGTCAAAGATGAAAGTGATCCTTTCTGTCAGGTCAGCACTCGCTTGCACAATTTCACTGTTTTCCTGTGGGCAACTCACTGGAATGGTGGCACAACCTCATGCTGGTTGAAAGATTTTCTTCTGTCTTTAAGAGGTTTGGCTGGGGACAGAATAGTTCCTATGGTATTTCTCTCCATCTATAAATCATTAAATCAATTCAATTTATTAATGCTAAAGAGTACCTTTGCTTTGAATGGAAGCAGATGTTTACAATGCCCGGTTTTCTATACAGTTGCCTCAAGTACTGAGGGCAGTTATGATTTTACCATGGCTGGAGGAGATCTAAGTTTTCTTTTGTTTGTCTCAGAGGCAGTGTCTGGAGAAGTGCAGGGCTATGATCAACTCTTCCAGGATCCAGACCATTTCTCTAAGTAACAAGTGGACTTCTGAAATGTCATGTGCTGTACAGCTCTCATTAGAGCAGGTTCAGTCCCTTGAACGCCTCATTATCAGGCACCTTTTCCTGGAAAAAGGGAAAAAGCAGCTACTGGGAGGAGAAGGCAGAGATGAGTCCTTAGCTGTTTTCTTCCTTTTCCAAAGAGAAAAACAGACCCCCAAGAAGGGAGAGCACTGTCTTTACCAAGAGGAATAGGAACAAGGATGGAAATGAGTAGCCAGAGCTGTGCCTGTGTAAGACAAGATGGAGTATATAGAAGTGTTCTTAAAAAAAGCAACTGGGTTTAAACCAACCCAGCCTGATACTTCTCTTCCCTATGCAAACCCATTTTTGGACTAGAGAACAATTGCCATGCTTTCAGGGGCTGGATTCCCTTCACTTCACCCAGCTGGGAGTAGGAGAGAGCAGCAGTTACACCAGCAGAAAATTCTGCCATCATCTGATGAACAGCATCAATAGGCACCTGCCAGACAAATACAGCTGGACTGAAATAACTTGTCCTGAAGCCTGGACCTGAATTAAATTTTTTCTGGGTAAGAGGGACCAGAGTGTCCCAGACAGCCAGGACGGAGTGCCAAGACACACTGAATTAACTTTGCTGCTACAGGCTTAGGAAAGGAGCTAAAGGAAAGGAGCAGTGAAGATACCCTACATACTTGGGCAATGTTAGTGGAGATGAGCTGGGGGCTGGTTTTGCACAGGTCTAGGAGGAGTTCCACTCCTTCCATCCTTGTCTGAAACCCCTTGGCTTCCAGGAGATGGTAAAGCTTCTGGAGCAGCTCCGTTTCTTCCACAGGTGGAGGTGACGTGACCTGGGCTTTTGCACAGTGTAGGAGGTGTCCATCAGAGGGAGATTTCACCCTGGAAAATAAAACCAAATGAGGACCTGGTGGTGATAATTATCGTAGCATGGCATCCCTATAGTGGAAATAATTAGCATTGACTCCGTGATTCCAGAAGGCTAATCAATCACTTTATTATACTATGCTATGCTATGCTGTGCTGAAACTCATTGCCCTTAGAGACAGTCTGATAGAGACAGACCAGATTGGTCAATTGAATCCAAACACCATCACCAGTGCCCAATTAAGAAATTACCCTTTGGTAAACAAATCTCCATATCACATTCCACATGTTCACAACAACGGGTGCAGCAAGTGAAGATAAGAATTGTTTCTCACTCTTTTCTCTGATCTTCTAAAATCCTTCCCCAGGACAACGCCTGGCAAAGTTGTGCCTGCTGCTCTCTATGGAGAGAGCTGCAGCCACAGACAATACCTTCAAATAATTGTGAGCAAAACATCTTGAGCAGCTTTCCTAATCCTGTGATTTCAAGCTGGAAAATCACGAGGCTCTGAAGAACAATGTGGACTTCATGTTAATCGTTATGGCAGACAATCTGCAAGTGACATTCTCCCCAGTGCTCACTCAGGAAAACCAAGGATGAGGTGCATCTGATCTATCTTCAGATGGCTGCCAGGGCACACAGGTCACATTGCTTTGTGGAGAAAGAGAGACACAACTGCCAAGTTTAAATGCCTCCTCATATGGGATGTGTGTTTCTTAGAATAAGGGAACTCATCACTCTGGAGAAGTGTCTCTACAACCAGGCATGACAATCTGGAAAAGTAGCTCAGATGCATCTGAACAGATAAACAGGGCCATATTTGAAGGATTCAGAAGATCAGTAACAGAGATAAAAACAAAAGCCAGACATCCCAGAACTACGCTCACATTTCATTTGCTTCCCTGGAGACTAGATGCACAGCTTCACTGGGAACAGAGAGACTAGATGCACACCCCACTGGGAACAATTCTCCTGATCAACCTGCCTCTTCCATGAGCACAGGAAGATGGTAGCTATGCTACTGAGGCATGTGGTCACTTTCCTGCCACTGCTGAGCAGGACAGAGCTAAATAAATCCCCTCTGCTGTCAGAGGAGAACAGGTACAAGCAGCTCTGCAACTGCCATGAAGAGACAGCAAGGAGCAAATTCCTGTCTTAAATGCTGATTGCAGCACAGAGGGAAATAAACCAAACATGCTGTCCATCAAGCAAATTACATGAAGGACAGGAATATCAAGGCAAAATGTCCACATTCAGACACCCGTTGACTGAAGTTGTTCAGGAATTGCCTTGCTACTTACTACTCAAACTTGGTGCTGTTTGAGGGAAAGAAAACCATGATTCAGCCAGGCCAAACCTCACAGATGAGAACTGCATCTTTATGGAATGGCATCTTGCTTCCAGACTGAGATTTCTCATCAAAACATCCATCTGAAAACGACTCCACTCAGATTAAAAAAAAGCCCTATTTTATAGGAACCTGAGTAAATATATGTATGGCAGTAAAAGATCTCTGTATTGTATAAGTGACCCTGCCCTGATTCTAGTTATTGTAAATGGTCTGCAGCTGTGATGCCCTTAATTGGGCAGCAGCTGTAGCCTGTGGAGGTAACTGGGATAAAAGGGGGTGAGGCATTCAGGGAGGGCTGCAGAGGAGCCCTGGCTGAGGAGCAACAACAACACTGCTGTGAGAAAACCCCCCAGAAGGTATGAGACTCTGGAAATATGATACACAGCAATATGATTACAACACTGTTTGAATTTACTTGTCCCAAGTCAGGCAGCAGAAACTTGGCCCTCTCCCAGCCTCCACAACCCTGCCCTTGCCACTGCACTGGATCGTCTGAGCTGCAGCCAATGAGTGTCTTTTTGTCTCTCCATTTTTGTGGAAACCCCTCCAGAGAAGTTGTGTTCAGCACAATGCACAAGTAGACATTTTTTATCCTAGAGCATTTGTAGGGAAAGGAAACAATCTGTGGCATTGGTCATCTCTGCCAGAAAGTTTTTCCTGAGGAAGAGACATGTAAAGCTTGCCATGTGCTTTGTCACATCTGACAAAAGTGCTCAGTACCATTTGCTAGCAGACAATGTGGCCTGGGGCTCCTCTGAGCCATTGTTCCTCTCCTTCACCGGCTCCTTGACAGATGGGCCTTCAGCCTTCTGGTGTTCCATCCCCTACAAAGACACAGAGAAACCCCATCAATCCTTAGAATATAAAACAGGAAATTCCCTGTTGAAAACACAAGTTAGAACCAGGATCACTGCTACCAAGGCTTAGGGAAACATTTCCTAACTTACAGATGGAAACAGACCAGAGATTCAGTGATGCCAAGTCTTTGTATTCCATAGCCCAAGGCAGGTTATGGGTGCTGCCAGACTGAGCAGCAGTCTAAAATCCCAAATTTCTTAGTCTTGAGCATAAATGGGAATAATGCAAATAGGTAGGCAACAAGTGTTTGTAAAGGAATCAACGGAAAAAATTGGACTCTTTTGGGGGTTGGCCCATTGTGTTAGAAGTTGATTTGGTTCAACACTCACTCTCCTTGCTCCTGCACAAAGGCAGGCTCCCTTCTGTAATGTCGATAACAAAATATAAAATCCTGCCCCAAACAAACAAAGGATTTTTCACTCGATGCTGCTGAATTCACCAAGCTTCTTCCAGCCCCACAGGACTGGACAGCAGGGCAGTATTCCCAAAAGACAGACAGTCAGTCATTGTAGTGTCGCAGACATTTTTTCACAGAAATCCTTTCTTTCAGATTTCTGCATTTTCTGGGAAGCTGAGGGCCCCAGAAGAAGAATGTAAACAATTGTTATCAGCTGCTGTGGAATGTAACAGGGACACCTTGATTGGCTCATGTTTGTATGTTTATAATTGAGGGCCAATCACAAGAGCAAGCCAGGGGACCGAGTCCCTGGGCACAACTTTGTTTTGGATTCTTTCTTTCTATTCTTAGCTTAGCAGCATCTGCAAACTTCTCTTTTTATTCTATTTAGTATAGTCATAATGTATTTTATATCATATATCAATAAATACAGCCTTCTGATCAAGAAAAAAAAAAAAAAAAAAAAAAAATTTAAATTAAATAAAAAAGATTGAAAATAGCGGGCAGCAGCTCTGAAGCATTGAAGGGCCAGAAAGGACATTCCACAAACTGTTTAAAATTGTGTTATGACTGTCAATGGTTTTTTGATAACTATTGATAGGATTCCTTTTGCAGCAAGTTTGTTTTCAGGACCGAAAAGGACTCTCAGATGTCCAAAAGAAACAACTTCAGCTGATGGACTGTTCCTGAAACTCAGCTGCATGGACTTGAATTCTCTTTGCATTGTTTTTTGCATTTTCTTAGATTGTAGGATTGTTTTTAGTGATTTGTTAGTATTGTATATTTTACAGGTGAAGAAATTTCCTGTTCATTCCACATCAGCATTTTTCTTTTATTTTATACAATTTAGAAAGGTGAGATGTCGCAGACATTTTTTCACAGAAATCCTTTCTTTCAGATTTCTGCATTTTCTGGGAAGCTGAGGGCCCCAGAAGAAGAATGTAAACAATTGTTATCAGCTGCTGTGGAATGTAACAGGGACACCTTGATTGGCTCATGTTTGTATGTTTATAATTGAGGGCCAATCACAAGAGCAAGCCAGGGGACCGAGTCCCTGGGCACAACTTTGTTTTGGATTCTTTCTTTCTATTCTTAGCTTAGCAGCATCTGCAAACTTCTCTTTTTATTCTATTTAGTATAGTCATAATGTATTTTATATCATATATCAATAAATACAGCCTTCTGATCAAGAAACAAGATTCATCGTCTCTCTCTCACCAGCAGCGACCCACTCAGGCGCTGTAACATTGTAGTAACTAGGATTGACTTGGACATCTTTTGTAAATTTGGGAATTTTCTTGGCACTACTACTTCCAGTGTCCTTTGCAAAGACTCTTGTATCTTCAGAAGCACAATTCTCACTTAATTGCTTTACAGGGGGCAGAGTAGGGAGAGCATGGTGGGGGCTTACACTTAAATGTAAATCCATTTTCTCCTCTTTCCCTTTCCTCTTTGTGACCAATATTGAAAATATTCAAAACCCCACTTTTCCCTAATAATATCAGTTCCTTTGTGGTCTGCAGATGAACAGGCTGAGGATTAACAGCTCATTCCCAGGAGCAAAATGATTCGGCAGAACAGGAATGAGCTAAAGACAGATTTGGTATCTTTGATTTCATACTAGCAGAGGCAATACTTGCACAAAGGAGACATTTCTCCTGCCAAGCACTTCCTTTCTTCTGAGTTCTTTTCAGAATATCTTCCAGGTCACGGGGGGAAAAGAGATTGTTCCAAAAGCATTTTAAATTGTTGATGATTGAGCAACATCTTCACCATCTCCTGTCCATAATGCCTAAGGAAGGAAGGCAGGAAGGAAGGAAACAAAAGAAAAGTGAACAAACAAAGGAAGAGTGTTAACAGAAGAGGCTGATCCCTTAAACTCATCAGGTGCAATCCCTGCACGAGAAGGCATTACCTACTCAGCAAAGAGGGAGATTTACCTCACTTGACACTGCACAGTGCTGTCAGCTGAACACAAGAGGCAAAAGGAGAATATGGGGCAACAGAAAAATAGCATTTCACTCTGAAACTGGGGCTGTGCTTCTGTGGCATCAAAGGATCCCAGGGAACAAGCAAAACACATCTGCTTTGTTGTCAGAGACTATTAGCAGTGTCTTGCTGCCATTGCACAATAATTTGCCTTTCTTTAACTGGCAGGGAAGCCAGGACAAAACACCTCATGCATCCTATTGATTATTCTATACTATGGGTATGCACAGGGACAGCTAGTTGTTCTGGTGTTCTTGGCAGCTATTCATGGGAATTGAATCACCAAAGGAAGGGGATTTTGGTGGTTTGGGTTGATTTTGCCACTAGGAAACCTCTGTTTTCTTCAAGAAGAAATGTGGAGTTCACTGAGCCGCAGATAACAGCATTGTAGAAATCTGCAGAACAGGTTTAGAAAGACTGAATATGTTGGTTAAAGACCCCTGAAATATTTCTAGGATAGTCTGAAGCTAATGAGAAATGGATGTTTGGGATCCTTCAGTGATGAGCATTAGCCAACACTTGGGCTTTGTCTTGTGCACCTGAGGCTAAACAAAACTGTTGGACTGGCTGATCTGAGCTCTTTTGATCTCAGTAAAGAATCCTTCAAGCCACAGGAAAAAGGTGGCTATGCTCCTTTTTTCTGGCCAACCTCAGGTTTCCCAGTACAGCCATTTGCCCAGGCAGCCCAGAGCAGTGGTCACAGTGCCAAGGCTGACAGAGCTCAAGAAGAGTTTGGACAATGCTCTCAAGCACATGGAGTGACTCTTGGAGTCACTGCACATGGCCAGGAGATGGACTTGATGACCCTGATGGGTCCCTTCCAACTCAGCATATTCCATTATTCTATGACCTTTATTCACACGATGAGGTAACTTCATATTCCCTTTAGTTTCCACTCTTGTGTGGTTTCACCTTTACAGCCAGACACAAAGCGGTTTTCCGTTTTGGGAGGTGAAATGAAGATCATTACCTTGTGTCCTTGTGGCAGTCCTGAGCAAGCTTCCCTGCCACGTGTGGCAGCCTCTCAGCCCTGGCTGTGCCTGCGAGCTGGGTGACTCCAATTCTCTCCATCAGGGACAGGAGGAGTTGGGCCGCACACTCGCGCACTGGGGCGGGGCGGCTGCTGGGGAGGAGAGAGCAAACCCTGGGCACAGGGACAAGGAGCAGCAGCAGCGCCGGCCTTGGCCAGAGCCTGCTCCCTGCCCTTGCTGGGGGAAGGAGCCTGGGCTCTCCCTGCACCTTCAGGCACCTGCACAAGGTTCTGGCCTCAGGGAAACACAAAGGTAGCATTGCACACAAGGCCTGCCTGCACGGAAGAGGGAGAATTCAGTCTCCCTGCACTGTCTGATACTCAGTTTCTTTCACGGTATTTACTCTGACAAAGATTAATAAAATAGATGACACATGAATAATTTAGAAATTAAGAACAATTGATGCTGACCCATCAGAGGTCACTCACTACACAGAGCTGCAGCCGGACTGAGGCTCTTTCCAGCCATTTATCCCCAAATCTGCAGAACTTTGGAAAACAACAAATGCAGGGAAAACACGTTGTGGGCCGTGAAGTTGCAGAATATCTAGCAATGCAGCCTGTTTCTTCTGTGAGGCTTGGCAATGGATCCATCTGAATGTTTTACCCTATTGCAAAGCTGAGGAAAGGGTGGCAGGCAGTTTAGCCAGGCTGTCCTGCTCTAGAGAGTGTCTCTTGGGAACTAGCAGGCCCAGCACCAACATTTAAGGCAGCATTTGCTCCAACTGTCCCATGGCAGTCAGCCTGTGAAGGCGCCTGTAAAGTGATTCATCATCTCAAGTCTAACATGAAACATCACTTTGAATAGAAAGCAGAGCTCTAAGGCCAGGACAGTCATACAAGAGTCCTTTGGCAGGAGCTGCACCTGCAGTGCAGGCTGTGCCACACCCAGCAGATTGTCCCCCATGTGCTCCATGCCCCAGCAAGGACCCTCTTCATTTCTCAAGTTAATGGCATCATGAGGAGACATGGTTTTCCCAGGGCCTCTCTGGTTAGAGCTGTGAAATACCAAACACTGCTCACACCTGCAATTGCAATTGTCCCTCTTCCCACAAAAGCACAAGGCTCTATCCTTGGCCTTTGCAGGCACTTTCCCTTCCCCACTGATCACCACATCTAGGAAAATCTGACAGACTGGGAGAACTCCAGGGAGCAGCAGGAAGCTGAGTCAGAGGAGCTTTAGTTTGGACATCAGGAAAAAGGGTTTTTCACCCAGAGGGTGGTTGGGCACTGGAACAGGCTCCCCAGGGCAGTGGTCACAGCACCAAGCCTGACAGGGTTGAAGGAGCATTTGGACAACAATCTCAGGCACTTGGTGTGACCCTTGGGCTGTTCTGGGCAAGGCCAGGAGCTGGACTCGATGGTCCTGATGGGCCCATCCAACTCCCCATATTCTACACTTCTGTGATTCTGAGAACTAATGGGCTGCAGGAGGGCAGAAATAGGTGACAAGAGGAAAGAAGTGAGGCTGGTTGGAGAATCAAGTCACTGAGTCCACAGAAGATACAGGATACAGGACCCTTCCCTCCCACCATTCCCATTCTCCGTCTCATCCCTTCTCCCTCCCACACACACGAAGGTGAAGAATATCACTAAAAGAAGAAGAACCTGCTTGACTCCCATGTCCATGAGAGCAGTCATTGCTCGTGCAGGAGTCACATTCTCCACCATGATCCCCAGGCTCTGACTGGCTGCTTTCTGAACAAATTCTGGGGAGCTGGACACCATCTGGAGAAGGAGCCGAGCAACCTCATCCACCTCAGAGTCCATGTCCTTCTTCAAGGTCACAGAGAGCTCTCCCAGAGTGACAATGGCAGAGCAGGACACCTTGGAACGGAGGTTGGTCACCTGGGGAAGCCATGAGGGGAAACATAAGAATCACCTTGGAAAGAAAACCAGTTGCCTTCAACAGAAGTCCCAGGAAATGACAACACATCCCACTGTGTCCAGAGGAACATATAAGTACAAGAAGAGCAGGAGAGCACAAGCACAGAAAGGCACTTACTCTGGCACCAATTTCTGGCCTCAGACCTGCTCACTGCAGGCCTAAAATAAAAATTTCATTAAGTGTTCGACTTAACCCTTCTAAAATGTCCACAGCTTTGATTTTAGGCCCTTTAAGAAAATTAAAGCAAAAGCTGCTTTCAAATCATAAAGGCACAACTGATAAAGATAAAAGAGTCAGGTGCTCCTGTTCAAAAAACCAACACCAGCAGTTGAAGCAGTCAGCCAGGAAACAGAAAACACAGGCTCTGGTCTACAGAATAATTTACAGTGTTTAATTACAGCTTGGGCAGAGATTGGGACTGGCAAATAACGTCATTAGTGTCTCAGTTTCTGCATTTGCACATTGCATTATAAAGGCACCACACTCAAAGATGAGTGTCAGATACCCGACCTGCCAGTAAATACAGCTGCATGTACCCACAGATCCTACAGATAGCTGACAGACATTAGAAATCTCAGGTCTAAAACCAGAAATGAAGGCTGACCCTGAGCACACATGGAGATGAGCAAGCACATACCTACTGTACACACTATGTATGAAGTATGGGGGACAATTCCAAACAATGTTCTCACCTCGCTGGTAACTGCCAAGCAAACCTCACCAAGTCTACAAAGCAGGAGCTCTGAATGGGACCCAGCCAGGTGTTGGATGGTGAAGAGTGCCTTCTCCTTCAGCTCCCTGAAAGGCAGACGATTGATTTTTCTCTCCACCAAGGCAGCAGCCTCTGAAATGACCAGGCTGGCAGCTCAGTGAACAATGGGAGGTGCTTTTCAAGGAGTGCTTAATGAAATCGTGGAACACGTTGCCCCAGGATGCTGTGGCTGTCAAAAGCATTCACAAACCCAAGAGGCAAAGAGAGGGGTTTCAGAGTGGCCTTTTGAGACGACAGCCTTTCTGAAATCTCTGGCACATGAGGCCCCTCTGTCACTGCTTCCTAGGAGCTGTGAGACCGGGCCATGCTGCTGTTTGTTGTCACCTCCCTGTACCTGTCCCCGAGACACAGTGCCACTGGGCTGTTATTGGGGCCTTTTCCTTCTTTGCCAGCCCCAGCAGGCATTCAGCAGGGAGAGTCTGCACTGCCACTCTGGAGCTGAGTTTCCACTCTATGATCTCGGCCTCTCTGTCACCTCCTCCACTCCCCCTCACACATTCCCCAAAAAAGCAGCAGGATGTCTGCTGGGACCCCCTCAGCCTGCAGGAAGGCCAAGTGGGTCCTGGCCTCTCCTGACCCACAGCACAGCTTTCTTTCATCCCAGCATGGAAATATAAAAACTGTATTATCACATCACACAGAGGGCCAGGAGCTTTTTATTTTGGCGGCAAGTGTCCACAGGGCATTGGGGAAGAGGAGAAAAGGAGTGTTTTGCAGCAAGCAACCTGGCTGCTCAGGCAGGATGGTAGGAAAAGTGTCTGGAAGCTGCTTTTTAGGACTTCGGTTGTTCTGCTGCAGCTTCTGACAGAGCTGATGGGCATATCCCAGAGCTGTGGAGAGTTCCTGGGAAATTTGTCCTTGGATATGTCTACGAATGCTCTCCCAGCCATGAGCTGCCATCTGTGTCCTGTCCATATGTTACTGCCTTGACTGTTGAGTGTCTGAGGTGCCTCTTGAGGCTGCTATGGACCTCCTTCACCAAGGAATGGGTTGTGACACCACATCCCTTTCTGCTTCTGTTTGGGCACTGACAGAGCCTGGAGCACTCTGGCTCGAGCTTGGGCTCTGGCCAAGCAAGATTGCAAATGACAGCAGCTCATGGTCCTCAGCTCTTCCCTGCTGCTGGGACAGACAGACATGGCCATGGGGACAGAATGGAGCTGCCCCACCTGCCAGGGCACTAAGAAGGATGTGAATTTTTCTCTGCCCTGTCACCACCAGTTCTGCCTGGGCTGCATCCTGCAGTGGGCAAAGAGAAATCCATCGTGCCCACTCTGCAGAAGAATGATAGAAGCTGTCATGTTTTCTGAGTAGGATGAACAGGACTACACACAATGTGCCATCAGCTCCCCCAAACAATTGCTAGAGTCCAGCAGGGACAGAGCCTTGCTGAAAACAGCCCCCAAGACCCTGTGATGGCTGTTCCATCTTCCCCACAGGAAACACTGTCCCCAGCTGAGCAGGGGGCTGCAGGACCAGAGCCCGTGGATGGCCTCCTGCCCAAGGTGTGGGCCAAATTTTTCAAATAACAATGTCATCTGCTGGACCAAAGGTGTCCCTGGCTGCACCAGAAGCTGGAGGGAATATGCCAGCACCAGAGATGGCTGGTTAAGGAATTCATAGAGCAGCATCCTGCACGCCCTCTGTGCCTATGGTCAAGTTGCCAAAATCTTGGTGCCAGTACTGCAGCTTCTCCTCTGGAGCAGTCTGAATTGCTGCTAGCATAGCCCAGGGTAAAGAAGCAAAAAGGACCTTTGCTTAATCTCCACAGATGTTTTATTCAGCTGTGCAGGGAGATGTTCAGGTCCCAGCACCCACACACAGAGGGTCTCACTTTGTCTCCAGAGGGGCCTGGGGGCTGACCCTGATCTCGGGGCAGTACAAAGATAAGGGGGCCGATCAGGAATAGGGAAGGTGTGGCTCAGGAACGCAGGAACAGACACAGGAACAGGGGAAGTAGCCAATGGGGTCTAACAGCTTTTTGAGGGAAGTTTCTTGTGTCTCCATGGACCAGGCAATGCCCCCCCAGGGTCTTCCCCATGTTTTATATTATTAGGAAAGCTTCTCTGAAGGATCAACTGAATCAACACAAAATTACAAAAACAATCAAAAGCACTCATAAGACAATTGTTCAAAATGCAAACAATTCTGAGTTCCCAATGTGCCAACAGATTTCTTGGAGTGTCTTAGATCTGGCAGGAGGGATGCAGGGTTTTCTTAGCACAGTTTATCAGGAAGCTGAGTCACACATACTGAACCTGTGGTCCATGGCCTCCTCGCTGCCATCGGGCAGCAAGGAGGCCCAGAGGCTGCTGCGCTCTGCTCCTGTCAGGGATGAACACAGCGGCTCTGTGGCCAGTGCCAGCTCCAGCTCCAGCAGCTCACAAGAGGAGACTCCTTCCAGAAGTTCTGCTGGCTCCAGTGTGGCAGACCAGCAGAGCCCACTGGAAGCCCCCCTCCATTGCAGCCACCCCCATCTGCGCCCATCATCACTGCAGAGCAGGAGCTGACCCAGAGGAGCCACGGCAGGAGCTCATGGCAGTGGCAGGTCCCTGTGCCCAGGGCAGAGCCACAGAACCTCTGCTCCTGCCTGGGACAGGGGCTGCTCACCCTGGTGTCCCACCAAGAGGAAGGATCCTGGGCCCCAAACTCTGCCCAGCCCTGCAAAAGGCCACCCCACCAGCAGTGCCAGCAAGGTTCCTGCAGCCATTCAGTCAAATCAGAGGAAACAAATGTCTCTTCAGCTGACACAGTCTCTGCACACAGCTTTCTCCCCCTTCTCCTGGTGCCTTTCCCTGACTCCAGCAAGAGCTGCAGGAAATGCTGTGTGAGCCATGATGATGGAAGAGCTACTGATAAAAACACTGGGGTGATGCTTTCAGAGGAGTCATGAATGGAAGATTGACCAACCTTTCAGCCAATGGTATGCCAAAAGTTTCCATTCTTTAAATAATTGACTGCAATAAATTAGTAAAAAGAAAGATACAGAAACAAGTTAAATCTCCCACAGCTGCTGGCTTTCCTCAGGCCCCATGGCCTATGTATTGCTAGACTTACTTCATTTAGGCAGAATATTAACTGCCCTGACTTGTTGGAGACTGACCACAAGGTCTCATCTGTGGTGGGCAGTCACTAAAATTAGCTCAGCAGAGGCATCTTCAGCTGTCCAGGTGTAGCAGAAATACATATTCTCTGCTTCATGACTGTGTGGCCGCAGCTGCTGGTGTGGATGTGTCAGCGTTGCTTCATGGATTACTCCTGGGAAGGAATTGTGTGCACAGGCACAGTGTGATGGCTTCGATCTCCTCTAATTACTCCAATCGGATGATGGCCAGAACTTTTAGGCAAAAAGCATCATGACAGAATAATTTACAATATTCTCCAAACTACTCCTGTGGTTTCGATTTTCTTACTGATTAGGTTCAGTGTCTGGCCTCAAGAAATCATTCCAGAAAGAACAGGCAAAGCTCAGCTTGCAAGTTAGAGTGCAAGTCTTTAATCTGCCGTTTTTGCAGCATGTACAAACAACTTTACAACATATTTGCGAAAAAATGTCTTAGTTCTTGCTATACCTATCCAGAACCTGACTGTCTCCTTGTTTTATTTTGATTTGAGATCCAAGCATGATTTTTTTCTGGACAGGAAAGTAAGAACCAGCTGCAAATACAGACTACAAGTGTGAATCTATACTGCAGGAACTGAGCTGTAGCTTGGAATTAAAGGCAAGAAGTGATGCCATGGTAAATGTGAACATTTAGTGCTGGCATAGGAGCCTTCTGCAATGCTCCACCAACCCATGGTTCACATTGCTACAAACTCTCTTTCTGGGGTTTACAAAGAGTGTTGAAGAGCTGGCTGTAAGTAAAAAAAATAGCCAGAATGATAATTTTTGTTAACATGGCAAATAACGACTATCTAATAATTCAGAGCTCATAGAAGTGAGTATTCAGATTTCCACTTAGTATGTGCTGGCAGTTTTAATTTGAAATTAACAGGTTTATCCAAATCAAGTAATCCATAGGAATTTATTTGCTCTATGGTCTAACTAAAAATGCCTCATTGTCTGATAAGTTTAGTAGAAATTTGCAAAGTCCACAGTTTACAGATTTTCATTTCTTGTTCAGTGGCTATTCTGCAGGAAAGCTTTTACAGACTAATCAGTTTGGATGTAATTAAAATGCCAGTACATTTCATCTAGCCATTTTAGTATTAGAACAAAACCATATGACTGGACAGCCTTTTAAAAAAATATTTTGAAATAAATTTTCAAATCAACAGTCTGAGTAGGACTCAGAAAAAATACTCTACCAAACTTCAACTCTATTGGAAGCTTCCCTTGTCACCCAGTGAATCAACTCTACATTCAGAAGATTAAAAGTCCCAATGATGGTGGTTTTGGTATGGTTAGGAATCGGGGAAGGGTCTTCTTCCTTCTCAACTCCATGCTGCAGTGCCTTTGGGATGTGGCCTGCCGGCCGTTGTTTCTGCAGCCCCGGTGTTTCTCCATGAGGCAGAAAGTGCAATTGCATTTCCAGCCCAGAGCCCGTGAGGAGTGGGGCGTGCAGAGCTGTGCCAGACCCAGGCCAGCAGCTGTGCCGCCAGAGGGTTTTGGTTCCTGCCCAGTGCAGCTGGTGCATCTCTGCCGTGAGTGCCTCCCCTTGCCAGGTGCCCATGGACAGCAGGTGCAGGGTTCTGCAAGGGGCATGGAACAGGGTGGGGATGTCTGCTGGCAGCAGAGTGCAGCGGAGAGCAAACAGTCCAGGATGTTCCTGGAGTGTGTGACAGAGAACTCCTGACACAGCTGGTGACTGAGGCAGTGAGGGAAGGCACTGCTGGGCCTGCTGTTTGTGAGGACAGAAGGGCTGCTGGGTGACAGGAGGATTGGAGGCGGCCTTAGGCTCAGTGACCACAAAATGCTTGTGTTTGATTCCCAGAGAAGGAACGAGAGATGTTGGGGAAGTGTTGACGTGCAACAAATTGTGAATTTGTTAAGCTTTACCAGGCAGTGCTTAGTCGTACCTTCCCTCACACCAGTGGTTAATGTGTGCAAGTGGATGTCTTAGCCTTGAGAATAAAGATAGTGGGCCTACTGAGGAGGTAGCTGCAATGCATTCAAGGAGAAGAAGGCTCTTAACCATGGAAGTAGAATTTGAGGAATGGGATATTCACCATATGACCCCCAGAGACCCTCAAGAGTCCCCTACTCTAAATGTAAGTAATTTTGGGGAAGGGATTTAAACATGTCAAATACTTTCTGAGAATGTTTAGCCTGTGAGTTTGAGCAAAGTAATGAATAAAAGTAATGAAAGTAATGTCTTAATTCCATGGATACTAACACGTGGGTGTGCATGTTTCAGGAAAGTGATTCCCACACACCCAGCACTGAAATAAAGTAATGCCTCTTTTCTCACACTGAGCTGGCATTGTGGATCGGCCCTGCTTGGTAACTTTCATTTTGGTCATTCCTATTGAAGCATAAAGAAAGGTTGAAATGAAATCTTTTCCACCTATTTCCCTCTGGTTTACCTGTTTGAGGGTTAAAATTCTGTGCTGCAGGTGTGCTGGGTGTGTGCAGAGCAGTGCAGGCCCAGAAACCCCTTGGCTTGCCCACAAGTTGTCATGCCTTGTTGCCAGGTGTGCCCAGCTGTGGCAGGAGAAGGAGCCCGCAGCGCAGTGGGCACCGTGCCCTGCCCAGCCGGGGCTCTCTGGCACAGAGCAGCAGCAGCGCCAGCACCGTTCAACCCGCTCCTGCCTTGGCTTCCCCTGGCACACAGAAGCCTCTGGAAATCAGCACCGCCAGTGGCGTTCCCAGCTTGGAGCAGCTGCTGCTGGCGGGCAGATGCTGCCAGTTCGACTGCTGCCACAGGGGAAGAAAGGCAGAGATGTACCCGCACCGGAGCCCTGGGCATGTCCAATAAAGGTGTAAATTTGTGGGGAGATTTGTTAGGAAGCATTTCAGCTGTGATGCCAACAGTGGCTTCTCTCCTGGTTCTGTGTGTTCTGGACAAGTAATGCAATGGTTGGCTCTGACAATTAAGAAGTAGATGTTATGTGGATGTTCAAATGTGTAGTGATGGTATTGTAATATATCCTCCCATAGTCCTCTTTCCCGTCCCCCTTGTAATAGCCTTGGTAGTCAGGGCATTTGAGGAGGGCTGGCTCGTGACCAGCAGGCAGGGTGTAACAACACCTGACCTCCAGTCAGGATGCAAGAAAGTAATCTCCACCAATGGGCAGCAGAGAAAGAGTTGACTGACAAAATTTTTAGAGGGGCTAAGGGTATAAAAGGCAGAGCGTCCTTTTTGTAGATAAGCACATGGCTGCTAGTCACAGAGACTCCCAATGCTGCAATTTTTCCTTATTCAGTCATTTGTTAAGGTTTACTAAACCTTTAAAATTGTAAAAGTGAGAGTCATTTCTCACATGTGCTATGCTGTGGGCCATTTTCTTAGTCTGGTTTCCTTTGCTTGAGGCCCATCTGAGTGCTCAGCTGGGGTACAGGCTGTAGGTGCTTGGGGCACTCCTGGAGTTCCTCTTGGATCCCCTGAACAACAGGGTTTGGCCCATGAGGGGATTTTGTGCTGCTTGGTGACAGATGGGAACTTCCCAGGCTCTTTTGTGTTTGCTGTAGGAAAGGTTGGTTATTGCTTTTCATAAATTCACAGACCAACATGGAGCGTTTGCTTTGTGATGTCAGGGCATGGTTGCCACATCGTCATAGTGGCATCAGAAGGTTATCTTGGTGCACGGAAGGCCTGAGTGTCAGAGCAGCCCTAGGCCTTGCTCGCATCAGGAGAACCCTCCCGGTTTGAGCATTGGTCAGTGGGCAGCTGCACTCTGACAGGGCACTTGTTTTTCTAGTGTTGGAGAAAAGTTGCGCAGCACTGGGACAATGATCCACCATCTGGCCACAGCAGCTTTTGCTGCCTATGGTGTTTGTTTTTCCGCATATTACGTTGCACACTTTGCACGTAAGTAGAGTTTTCCATTCTACTTCGGTAAGGGTGTATCCTAACCTGGCTTTTGTATGTCTTCCTGCTCTTTCTTGGTGGCTGAGTTTCTGATTTTGAAACAGAAAGAGCATTAGAGTGCCAGTGGTTTGGTAAAGCTCCTGTCAAGAGGTTCAGCTAAAAAGGTCTGTAGCCACAGGAGCAACATTTACAGGGGAACCTGCAGGGCATCCGTTCCCTCCACAGGGGAGTCTGTGGCAGCAGAGTCTGTCATTTACTCAGGTTGCTGGGACAAGCAAGACAGCTTTGAAAATGCAGACTGGCAGAGCTTCAGGGAAGGCCTTCTAAAAACTCTGCAGTTGTTCCCAGAATTCGGAGAAAGCTTATTTCTTTTTAAATTTTGTCATTAAAGGATTTGACTGTCTAACTTAATAACCTTTTACTGAGTGCAAAAATAGTTATTTCCTTTGAGAGGAAGTGCAAACTCTAAAGCAGTGAGTGTCTGCTCCTGAACCCTAGAGGTGCTGCTGTGCTCTTCCACAACAGAACTGCCACAGCTCAGGGGAATTTTGGGAAGCTTTTCTGGGCAACTGTTTCCTGCAAGTTATTGAGAATTAGTGCATGTATCTAATTGGAAAAAAAAAAAAAGAGTACCTGAAGGAGAGGATTTCAGAAGCTGTTTTATGTGTTTGGTAGAACAGGAGCATTGAGTGTTAAAGGACAATTTGCATTTTCTTGATCATCTTTGTATTCATTTACTGGCTAAACAGGCTGAAGTGTAGGAACAGCCAAGAATATTGTCCTGATCCCTTGCTGGCTGTGTGAATGGAATGTGTCTCCTGGAGGGATGTTGTGAAACGGGAAATCGTACCTGTTTGGGTTGACTTGTTCTGTTGGATTCAGAGGGCCAGGCAGTTTTCTGACAGCAGCTGGTTCATTTTCCCTTCCCACTACAGGTCACCTGAAGCGTGTATTCAGCAGTGCTAAACATCCTGAGGTGAGTGAGAAAGGAACATTTCATGTTCCTGGTGTTTAGGAATTGTAGAGCAAGCTGGGAGCTTGGCCAGTAGCAGTAGAGTGTAGAGGGCCAGCTAGGAAGGCTGAAAGAAATCCATTTCCATGCCTGAAACAAAAGTAACAAAGGCAGCTATAGATATTTTTAAATTTCCTTCTCAGAGTTTGAAGAACTAAAACCTAGTTTTGAAAAGAGAACAATGCTTGCAGACAGCAGATAGGAAAAATATAATTAAGACCGTTTTGCTGTACAGTTGAATTAGATAATTTTAATTTAAACAGAGTGACTTAGAATCCTATTCCTATCAAATTTTATGATATCTACTTGGAACATGAGGTGGTAGAACAGGAAGGCCATTTTGCAATGGTGCCTGCTGTATCTGAAGTGAAATGGGCACCTTTGTGGCTGGGGAGCTGCGTGGGCCAAAAGGACGCAGGGCTGGCGGCCGTGAGCAGCTGAAGATGAGGCAGCGTGGGGCCAGGGGGCCAAGAAGGCCAAGGGCACGGTGGCTGTGCCAGCAGCAGTGGGGCAGCAGGAGCAGGGCAGGGAGCGTGGCCTGTGCTGGGCAGCGCTGCGGCCACAGCTGGAGTGCTGTGTGCAGCTGTGGGCCCTGGGAAGCAGAAAGTCATGGAGGGGCTGCAGCGAGTGCACAGAAGGACAGGGGAGCTGGGCAAGGGGGGGCAGAACAAGGCCAGGGAGGAGGGGCTGAGGGAGCTTTAGCCTGGAGAATGGGGGCTCCTGAGGGACCTTCAGGCAGACTGCCATAGATCCCTGCCTTAGATCCATAGAGCCAATGCTCAGCACAAGGGCTGCTTCCCTGCCAAACATCTCTTCACTGCATCCAAGTGCTTTAGACACTGGAGTAGGTAACACTTTCACATTTTGTTTGTTTATTTGTTTGTTTGTTTGCTAGAAGGAGAAGCCTTCTAGCCTGTAATTTCTCCTTCTCCAGGGAGCTTTTTCTCCATCTTTCCTGCCCTTTTCCAGCACTGGCAGAAACACATCACTTTCACGGTAACGGCTCCCGTGTCTTTTGGCAGCCCAGGGAATCAGTGTGTGTTGTGTTTGGGAATTGAGCAGGAAATCAATGCCCTTGCATTCCAGCTGGTGCTCAGGGATTAGAGGAGCTGGGATGGGCTGGGCTGCATTTCTGATTCCAGCCACTTCAGCACCATCACTGTGGCCAAGGGCAAGAGAAGAACTTGCCCGAGCACAGATGCACGAAGAGTGGAGTTCCCAGTGCAGTGCTCTGGGTCTGATTGCATTTCATAAGGACCCATATGCTCCAGATTCCCCAAGAGTGTGGGTTACTGAAGCAACAGGACAGCAAGTTCAGGATGGCTGCTGATCGGGGCACTGCTACCGAGTGTTGATGTGTGTAGTGACAGAAAGGACAGTGTTGATTCAGGGTGACCCTCACGTGATGAATAATGTGCTTTGACTCTATGATTTAAAATGTTAAACAAATGCTTTTTTAAGCTATGTTATATTACACTAGTACTGTATTAAAACTATACTAAAGAGATATTATACTATAAAGCTACTAAAGAAAAACTCGTGACTGTCTCCAGAAAGTCATGACACAGCTTTTATCTAATTAGCTAGTCAAGCTAAACAACTATCGCTAAAATCCAATTAACAAATCACTTTCAGTAAACAATCACTATAACACATTCTACATGTACTAAACAACAAGAACAGCCAGTAGAGATAATAATTCTTTTCTCTTCTTCTCTAAGTTTGTCACTACCTTCCCTTAAAAAAAACCTAGGAGAGGGAATTATATCTCTCTGTGTTCAAAGAATGTAAATACCACAGTACAGTAAAGAGAGATTATAAAAGTGATATCTATCTATCTATCTATCTATTTGAATCTTCCTGGTTCTGCTCCAAAGCAGTGGAAGATGCAAAGCTCACCTAAAGGCATCCCTTCAGGAGAGGGGTAGAGACAAGTTCCACTGACTGATCCTGAGCAGGCAGAGATGTTTCCCCCTCCAGAGATGGTTGTTTTTTCCCCTCCTGTTTTTCTACTCCAGCCTCTTGTGCCCTGAAGCCTTCTTTTTATCCTTTAAATTTTTGCATGTCCTAAGGGAGTGGAACTATCCCATGCTGTAGCTGGGGTCTGGTGACTTTGCTCATACATGCCATACATGACACATGGTTTCCTTCACTGGCATCCCCAGGGCTGTGTAAGTGCATTCGTTAATGGGGCCTTATGAGAAACTCTGTTGCTGCTGGTCAGAACTCTCAGTTGACAAAAGAGGGAGAAGAAACACCTTGGTCCTCCTCCATATACTTGAGGTGGCCATAGAGGTTCTCTGACTTCCATCAGAGATCTTTGCACGCATCCTCATCTCCTGAATGACCCAGTTTTCTAACAAGAATATGGATGTCAGGAAGTCACAAAGCTGGTGAAGGCCTGAAGAGAAGGTGAACTCCAGAAGTGTCTCTCACAAGGAGTGAGCTCACCCAGGAAGCCCCTGCAGAGCCAGGATGGAGCTGTGGGAGAGGGCGGGGTGTCAGACACTACTGAAAGACAAACAGGACATGGCAGAAGCACAGGGAGGCCCTCACCAGACCCTTGAGAAATGCCACCCCTTCCCTGCCAGCTGCCTGAGAGGCTGTTGGAGCTTCAGTCCCAGATGGCCCCTGACTGTAGGGCCAGGGTCACTTTGGAATCTGTGCCTCCCCTCGGGCAGAGAACGACCCGGGAGAGCAGCAGCACAGTGCTTTGGGAACGTGTGAGCCCAGCAGCCTTTGAGTGTTGGCCCACAAAGGGCGTATGGGAAGCTGAAACCCATCCTGTCTTGCTTTCTGTGCAAGTGCTTCTAGAGAAAGAGCAGGAGCACACTGCCTTATCTGAGATGCCATGCCAGACTCAGGGAGAGCTGTTCCCAGCCCGAGAGCAGGAAGAGCAGCACAGGCAGCAGGTGGAAGAGCCACAGGAGAATGGCCAGGTGAGCCTGACTGGCCAGGGGACAGAGGGAAGGGCAGGAAGAGGGGCATAAACCAGAGCTCCTGGGACTGAGGAGGCCAGGAGTCCCACAGGCACTGAAAGGACAGAGCCTTGGAATCTGCAGAGATCAGCACCAGGACAGGATGGTTACAGTGGAAGCAGAGCTGGGTAGGGAAGCAGAAAAAGGGGCTGAATAAATGTGATTTTGAGGCTAAAAGAGGGAAAAGCTGAGCTTGATGGCAGCTCTCAGTCACTTGCTCTGCTTTTGTGTGTACAGAACAAGGCAGAGCCACAAGCAGAGCTGCCTGAAGCTCAGAGTGCCATCATGGCAGCGAAGAGGAGGAATGAAGACATCCAAGAGGAGAAGAATCTCCCTATGCAGAGGGGCAATCAACAAAAACAGGTGAATGAAGGAATGGCAGCCACTCTACAAATGAGAGTGAGTCCTTTCCATTGTTCTTTAAAGAAAATTGATGAACAGATGCAGAGCTGCAGGAAACTGAGGCTAGGATCAAGGCAAGGAAGAAGAGGCTAGATGAAAAAATTAAAATGATCAAAGAGAAAATTAATCGCCTCCTTCAGGAGCAAAAGGATCTAGAAAAGCAAATGAGTGAAATAGCAATAGGCAGTGCAGTCACCCAAGGGGTGGTTTCTGCCCTCCTTGCCTTTCCAGTGCAGAGCAGCAGCAGGGGGTGGGTGATGCCTCTGAGTGCCATCCTGATGAGGCCTCTGTCAGAGCTGCTCTCAAGGACATTTCCTGCTCTGCTGGATCTCAGCTGATGCTCTAGACAGTGGCATTACTCCTCTGGCCATTTAGCCAGCAGTCATCCGAATGAACTCCTGCTGGCTTCTTCCAGGTGACTTTGTTTCTTGAGGTGTTTTTGCAGGTGAACATGGTCACTCACATAGATTTGGAATATGAGCTACAAGCTGTCTGTATCCCTTGTGAATGCTCCTGTCCTTTTCTTTCCTTTCTTCCCAGTCGATAACTCCTGGCTGACGGGGACAAGCTGTAGTCTCTGACTGCTTTGTTCTGTTTGACTTGAGGTGGAAGTGTCGCCATCCTACCTGGCAGCCTGCAGAGAGTTCCAGCAAATGACGGGCAACCAAGAGCCCCGAGGCTGGCATGAGGCCCAGGCACTGACCCATCCAGAGATGCTGCAGGATAAGCACGTCTCGAGGAAGGTGCAGAAAAAGAGAATTTCATGGCAGGAGGTAGAACATTAGATTGAGGAGCTGCAAATGTATCTGCAGACCTAGAAGGGGGAAAGGAGTCTTTGAGAGAAGTGGAGCGGTCGTTGCTGCAGTCGTCCTTTAGAACAAGAAACTGGCTATGAACTCAAGTAAAACCACCCTTTGGTTTTGACCATTTGGTTTCACAAATGGACATCCAAAGCAATCCAGTTGAAGAGCTCTGCATGTGGCTGACAGCAGCTTCCTAAGGGCTTGCATTTCAAATGGCAATCTCTCTTGCATTTCAGGGCAATCTCTGCCACACCTTCCTGACATCAACTCATTTCTTGTCTCAGATCTACACCGACTCTGACACTGAAGCTGTTGCAGAAGCAGCAGCGCCGTCCCAAGGAGCCTTTGCTCCCCAGCTGAAGAAGTGGAGCCTGAGCCCTTGGTTCACCTCCCGTGCTGACCCAGCTGCTGCTCAGCAACAGGAGATGGCAGGTGACTCCCTGGAGCAACAGAGGACATCTGGTATCTTTCTTATCTGAGGGACAGTGTGTTGTGTGCACGTGTCAGCATAGCTGTACCAAAGGGTTCTGCTCAGTTTAGTGTCACAGAAGTGCTGGCATTGCTCCGAGACAGCAAGAGAGAGCTCTGGGTGTTCCTGCTGCCTCTGAGGGCAGCTTAGACTGGCTGGAGTTTGCCTGGGCTTCCCTCTCTGCCAAAGGCAGAAGCAGGGATTGTTCCTGGATCAGCAGAAGGCTGTGACTGCTTGAGTCTCAGCCACTGGCAGAACCCCTGCTGAGATCAGTCTCTAGGAGAACACATCAAGCCCTTTGTGATTCTGCAGCACAACCCAATGAATCTGCTTCTTGCCTGTAACAGCTGCCAGTGCTGTGCTCTCAGATAAGACCTGGTGGGGCTGAGACCAGAGCCCAGTGGATTCTGTGTCTACCATCACCTGTTGGGACAAAAAGGGCACTGATCTGCGCCTTGGCGTGGCTGATCTCAAAGCCCATCCTGGTGTGTCCTGAATGGGGGCAACAGCTTGTCCGGGGCTCAGGCTCACTCTGGCTTCTTCCCATCAGTGCCTGTCAGTGCTCATGCTTGGGCTTTGCCAGCCTTGTTGTGGTCACTGCCCTGCCCCTGAGGGCTGGTGGGAATGCAGAGGCTGGAGCCTCCCTTAGCTGGGAGGGTCCCACTGCTGCCCGGCTGCTGCAGCGCGGAGCTGCCTGAGGCAGCAGCCCCTTCTCTGGGCCGGCTTCTGCCTCGCACGGCCTGGACTCACAGGAGGGTCAGCATCTCCTCTGGGTAGCTCTCTGTGTCACAGGGACACCTGAGGAGCACTGCTGTCCTCTGTGCCCATGCCTGCCATGCCGAGTTGGGAAGATGGGGACGTGTGTGGTGCCAAGAGGGCGAGTGCAATGGGAGCGACTGATCCGCGCTGTCAGGGTGAAGAGAAGCGGCGCGGTTCTTCACGTGGGGCACGGGAAAGGGCGTCTTTGAGCTCAGTCTGCTCATAAAGGGTGAGGGTTCTGATGCTGAAAGCCCCGTGGGGATTGGTTCTAGCATGAGCTGCTCTGGTTTACAAACACAGAGGCATTCTTCTGGCAAACTGCTGCAAGGTGGAAAAGATGGGAACACTTGGCAATATTCCTCCTGTTCTGAACTTGGCTTCTGTTCAGAGGAATTGATTCTAGATGTCCAGGTGCATTTAATCTTAGCAAGTAGGAAACCTTTTATAAATCGCACAGTGTTTATTCCCAAGAAAAGAAAGGCACTGTTAGTTCCAGCTCTCCTTAATGTTTCTAGATGACAAACTTACTTACCTAGGTAGGTATTCTCTTCTGATCTCAGTCTCCTCTGAATGTATCTCCCTGTGCTTCCCTGTGTGCCTGCTGTCTAGAGGTCTCTCACTTCAAAGGATGCTGGAAATCAGTCTCTGTGCCAGCCACTTGTGCTGTGGGCCTGCTGTTCTTTTCTTGGTGTTCCAGTTGCTGTTCCTGTTGTTGTTAGCCAGCTGTCCACAAAGGGAGGGCTAAGAGCTCCAGACAGTGGGGCTGCCTTTTGTATCTCCTAGAAGGTGGGATCTCTGCTTTAAAGTGAACATCTTGCATTTTGTTTCCCTCAGGGACAATGGTGAAGATGGAAAATCCTATTGTAAAATACATTGAACTGGAAAATATTGGCAGTGGGTGAGTCCAAGCAATGTTAATTGTACAAAACTATGCATCAGGTGTTTTGCTGGCGGAGTAGGTATCAAATGTAAAGTCAGACAAGCTGCAAATGTGTTCAGGCACTGGGCTTAGATTGTCAGTGCTGATCAGAATTTCTAAGTGTGCTCAGAAGGCATTGTCAAAGACATCTCCATGCTTCCAGTGTCCTGCAGGTCTGCAGCATTTACAGCACAGATCTCCTGTGTGGGCTGACTTTCACTGCAAGATCTAAATGGCTTCTCCTTTCTCTGCTTCTGTTTTGTTTCTAGGACTTTTGGAGATGTTTGTAAAGCACTCGACACTGCCACAGGAGGAGAGGTAAATGTCAACAGCCTCTGCAGACTCTGCTGCACTCGAGGGCTTTCCCCTCTGGTGTGAGCTGTGGCTGGAGCTTTGGGCAGAGCTGTGCTGAAAAGGCACAAGAAGCACAGACTGGTGCCAGCCCACAAAACACATTTGGAACTTTGTCCTCCTCAGCTGCCAGAAGGAAGGCACGGAGGGCAGCGGTTCCTTTCAGAGAAGGACGCGCTCACTCGCTCTCCATTGCTAAAACAAAGGTGGTGCCTTCGAGCACCTCACTGCTCTTTGAGGCTACAGCTTCAGAGTCCTGAGTTCTCATTTCTGGCTGCCAGCAAATCCATCTGAAAGTTACTGGTAGTTCCTTGGCCACCTGCAGTGCTGCACTTGGGAACTGCACATAGGGAGAGATCTGCAAGGCGTCCCTGAAAGCCCTAAGCCCTGCCCATATCACAAGATGTGTCCACAGAGCATTAAGGCATGGATTACTTCTTCTGAGTGCCAACCAAAGCAGCAGAGAGTGTGGTCAGAGGTTTGTGGGTGATAATTGAGACACTGCTGTTCCCAAGTGGTCAAGGCAAAATGTCAGTGGCCCCACGTGTCCTGTAACTGGCTCCCAAGGGAGCAGAGAAATGGGCTGTTGGAATGTCAGTTCCTAATTACTGCAGTGCCTAATCACAAGGCAGTTTGGCACAGCTCAGCCGTGTCATTGCAAAATCACTCGCTCCACGTGCCTTGTGGTCTCGTGCCACCAACCTCCCAAGTTACTGATTTTCAATGTCATTTTAGGTGGCCATCAAGAAAATACGTCTTCAAAGACTGAGGAAGAATGAACTAAAAGTCAGTGAACTCATGGTCATGAAGGTGAACAGGAATGCCAACCTGGTCAACTGTTTAGACAGGTGAGTTGTGCTTTTGTCCCATGAATGTTTGTTCACATATTGCAAACATGCAAGGTAAAATCCCACTTTGGTCACTGGCAGAAAATAGAGCTGTAATTATTGTCTAATTATTATTGCTCTTTTCATCTCAGTGGATGGGAAGAGATTGCATTTTGTCTGCGTGAGTCTTCGCTGGCACATGGTATTTGAAAATTGTTCAAAAACCCGGATGAGCCTCGTGTCTTACAAAATCAATGATCTCTATATTCACAGCCACCACTTTGTTTTGGAGCTTGATTTTTTTCTAGTGTCTTCCTACGTCCAGGTAAACTAAGAAGGATTTCCCTTGGATTGTTGCCACTGTTTTCCCTTGCTATGCATGCCAGGAAGACTAGGTGCTTTTTTCCAGAAACACCATGCATGA
This sequence comes from Melozone crissalis, assembly GCF_028551555.1. Taxonomy (NCBI): domain Eukaryota; kingdom Metazoa; phylum Chordata; class Aves; order Passeriformes; family Passerellidae; genus Melozone; species Melozone crissalis. The sequence goes on along the minus strand of NW_026535876.1, from coordinate 1,024,671 downwards.
CAGGTTTTTTATCTGGGCTTTTACTAAACTGCACATTTTGCAGGCTGCCCATCTAAGACATCTCCTTTTTTGCAGCTGTGCCTTTCTTTCTCCTTGAGACTGCACAGATGGCAAACAATGCACAGCCAAGAGGGAATGTCTATTCCTTTATTTTGTCTTTGTCTCAAAGGGACCTGAAAAGAAGAACCAACCTGTCTTTTCCAAACAGCAACCTAGCCATGTAGATTCATCTCCATACCCTTGTTTCCTCCTTTCAGCTACCTTGTGGGTGAGGAACTGTCCCTGGTTATGGAGTACATGGATGGAGGCACTCTGAGCAATGTCATCAGCCAGACCTACTTGTCAGAAGATGAGATGGCAGCCATCAGTCGGGAGGTCAGCAATCCCAGCTGTGTTTCCAAGGGCTTGGGCAGCATTGTCTGGGAAACAGAGGCTCAGAGCTGGAGTGATTTCCTGTGCCAAGCTTTGTTTCTGTGTTGCTGGTATGCTATGGGCAAGTAAAAGCATCTCAAGTGAAAGGCCTGCCAGTGCCCCTGCACTCCCTGTACTCAGTGCCAGTACTCTTATCTCCTGCTGTTGTATTCTCGCTCTGTCTCTTGTATTTGTATTTGTATTTGCTGTTCTCCACCTTGCCTCTCTAAATGTTTGCCTGGAGTCTGTCTTCACTGCATTCCTTGCCTGTAAAAGCAAAGGTGCTGGTGGCAGGATTTGAAATGATCAGCAAAGGAAAAAGACTCATTTCTCACAGTCCTCAGCTGAAAAGGATAGTAGTGCAGCCAAAATGCTCTTTGCTTCTGGAAAGTGACTGGTGTGATACTTCCAAGCCTGTGCTGAGGCCAGCAAGAAAATCTTTGTCATGCAGCCTCCCACCCAAAAGTGATCCACTTCACAATAAAGGGAGGGATTTCTCCTTTCCAAACCCCTCCTTTGTCCTCTGAATGGCAAAAGCATGTCCACTGCAGCAGGAGTCATCCTGGCTGGATGGCAGGGGACAGCCTACAACAGCAGGTGCTGTTGCTCTTTCAAAAGCTGACATGCCTTTCCTCAGAAAGGTTCTGCTCTGCAGGTGTTGGAGCAGCAAGCTCTTCCTCTCAGTGGCCATTACTGTTCTGTCATTACTCCCCATTCCCCTGGAGAGGGAATCTTTCAGATTCTTTGCTTCCTTTCTTGTGTGATGAAATCACATCACTCATTTTTGCCCTTCTGTTTCTGTTTTCTCGCTCAGTGCCTGCAAGGACTGGATTTTCTTCATTCAAACCATGTTATCCACCAAGATGTGAAGAGCAGAAACATCCTTCTCAGAACCGACGGCTCTGTCAAGCTGGGTCAGTATATTCTTGGTCAGGTGCAGCATTCCAGGGATGTGGGGCTGCTTGGAGTGACAGCCAGTTCCCCAAAAATGGTGCTGGTGGCAGTGCAGGGACCCCTGCTGCGAGCTGAGGGCACAGTTGCAATGTGCACAGAGGTATAAGGAACCACAAGCAGTCAAGAGTGGTCTTGGTCTGTGTGTGTCCCTTCCAGACAGAGGGAGCTACAATCTAAAGCTTCAGGGGAATAAAGTCCACTGCTGTGAGCAGCGTTAAGAAACCTGGGATTTTTTGGAAGTGGCCAATTCCATACTCCCTTGGCTAAAGCCCCAAGGAAATCGAGCGTGGACAGTTCTCCAGGAGATTCAACAGCACATTCTGAGCCTGAAAGTGGGGAATTCTTTTGCTTGGTTTCCTAATTGGAGCTGACTTTCATGGTTTGTTGTTTTCTCCACAGCTGACTTTGGCCTCTTTGCTCAGCTCAGCCCTGAGCAGGGCAGACGGAGCTCCGTGGCCGGCGCTGCTGGGTGGTTGGCGCCTGAAGTGGTGACAGGTCAACCATGTGGCCCCAAAGTGGACATATGGTCTTTGGGAATCGTGGGCATTGAAATGGTGGAACGAGAAGTTCCTTCCTGGAATGCAACTCCTGTCTTGGTAAGGTGCAAATACTCACTGATCCCATTGTCTTTCTCACCTGTCCCATGTTCTGTGTGCCATTGGACGAAATCCCATTGCCATCTGCTGGCACCACTTCCACCAAGGTCTCCTTCTAAAAATGCCCCTGCAACACATCAGCATCTGCTGTAGCTTTGGTTGTATCAGAAAGGGAAGTGGCAGTTCAGAAACCTAACCAGTTCAGAAACCTACCATTTTGGCCTCCAGCCGTGCCTGACAATTCTCACTTGTTTTTTGAACAATGTTGGAATTCTGTTTCTGAAGGACAATAATTTTTCAGTGGAGAGGGCAGACATGTGATAAACATCCTGAAAAATAGAGGTTAGACCTTCCCAGTTTCAATTTTATAGAAAACGTAAGCAAAAAAGGAAAAAGAAAAGTAAACAAAAAAGAAAAAGAGAAAAAACCCTACTATCAAAGCAATGCGCAAGCAGTTCTGCTTGCTTTTTCATATTTTAAACACAGCTCTTGTCTTCCATTCTGTAGCATCTTTTCCAAATCCTGTGGGTCTTCAAAACTTTCAGGCTTTCAAGTCATCTGTACATTGTTCAGTCACCTGGGTGGGTGGCCTGGATAAGTTGAGGATGTATTTTTCTCTGACTGCAGTTAAAATTGTTTGCCAAACCCTTGGCTGTTTCTGGGTACTTTAACAAGTTGATGAGCTTGCAGGCAGGTGCCTGGGCTGGGATCCAGCGTGGGCAGTTGACACCGGTGCTGTGTTTCTTTACCACAGGAGCAGGGCCATCCCTGGCCTGCACAGTTCTAATGACAGGGAGGACTCCAGCTCCCCACCATGGCCAGTGGCTGAGCTCAGCTGAGAGTCAGGATAAAACCCTCTTTGTCACCTCTGGTGATGCGGGGAAAGGACAGAGAGCCGCATAAATTATTTGTACACAAGGGGAGTGCATTGCCATTTCCGGCTTTGAAATTCTCCTTTGGGTTAAAGAGGCTAATAACAAAGTCTCTTTGGTCACCATCTATTTCAATGCCATGAGTACAGAGTTATCATGACAGTGGTGGGCATTTTTATGGAGACTCCAAGGCCTCTTGCCATTGTTCTTTTTGTCTATTTGAGATGGATTCTGCAAGTTGAGGTTTGAATAGTTCCAAGTCAGTGTCTTATGTTTCTAAATACCATCTTGCAAAAACAGAATGAGCTCTCTCCCTCTGACTTGTCAGCGTGTTAGAGCTTGGTTCCACATGAACCACACTGGATAATGATCAGCCGATCCTTATCTTGCCAATCTACACTGTAATTCCTTGGCCTGAGGAGTATCAGAAAGACCTGCTGAGCTCCGTGGACACTGTCAGCTGCATGGAAGTGAGCATCCTTGGCCTTGCTGAAGAAACTGGAGCTCAGCTTAGGTTAGATGTTCTTGAGCAGGAGAAAGGCTGGAATCATCAGGTGTTTCCAGAGGCCTGCATGCCCAGAGGGACTGAGTTTTGGGGAGCACCTGGATGTTTCTGCACATCATGGAAAGGGATTGCCAGACAGCTCAAGCCTCACCACAGGCAAACACTCCCCAGCTCTTCCCAGGCAACATTTGCTTCGGGTTTCAAATTGTTCCCACTTGTCTGTCTGTGAAGATGCCCCTCAAACCACAAGGCAAGCCTCTCAGAACTGGTGTTGCATTTGCAGAGATGAAGAAAAGAAGGCCAAACACAAGGAAGTTGCTAAGGCACTGGTTTTTAGAGAGGAACTTAACCCCTGTGCAGTTTCTTCTCACTGGGAAACATGCCTGAAACCTGGGCATGAGGGTCTAAAGGCCACAGAGTCTCTTCTGCATCTTGTGCAGTGCTGCTGGAACACTCAATGACTGTGATTCTCTCCTGGCCCAAGCCACATTCTGCACATCACCAAGCCAGAGCCTGGTGATGTGGAGAGCCTGCCAAAACCTCCCATTTGTTTCCTGGCACTTTCTGGGATGGGCCTACCATTCATGCATTGACTTGAGTAGCCAAACGAGTAGAGGGTGACTGTAGGGATGGAACCTCTCCTTCTGATTTGACCATGAAAATTTTTCTTTTCCATGTAAGGAAAGCTGCAATTTTCAGACTGCTGAGAGACAGAGCTGCAGGTGGCTCCTGTGTGTCCAAGCAGGCAGTTTCATCCCAGTACATTTGTGCAGGCATCTTAATGTGTCTGTGTTGAAGATGAGATTCCAAATATTTGTTTCCTTACCTGAAGAATACCTGGTGGATTTCCTTTCTTTCCCTCCAATTCCCATTGTTTTCAAGAACAAAGCAAAAAGCTGATTAGTTTTGTTTTATGGCAGCAGTGCTTAAGGGACAAGAACCACTGCAGAAATACTTTCCATGTACTAACCCTTGGATACAGCAGAGTTAGTATAGCAAAGTCCTTCTTCCAAAAAGCCTCTCAAGCTGATATGAATTGTCAGGGAAGGAAATGTGCTTGTGCTCATGTAGTTCCCACTAACTAGGTCAGTCAGTGAAATCAGCTGCCAAGGCAAGATCTGTGGGATGTTGGAGAGGCTGTGGCTGCATCGGGGTTTGGGTTTTTGGTTGATAAAGGAAAGTCATCTCTGGGTCTCTGCCAGGGCAGAAACTGCCACTGCAGAGTGGAGCTTAATCAATGGGATCTGGGAGAGCAGTGACAGATGGGAAAGAAGCAGGTGGAGCCTGGTGTCTCCTTTTTCCCCAGCCTCAACTCCTGATAGCCACAGGAGGAAGACAAAAGCTGCAGCAGCCCAACCTATTTTCATCTTGCCTGCGTGACTTCCTGAGCTGCTGCCTGCAGAGAGACGAGGCACGGCGCTGGTCTGCCAAGGAGCTCCTGCAGGTAAAATGTGAAGGGGCTGCAGGTGAAACAGGCTCTGAGGGATGGGCTCCTCCTCCACTCAAGTCCAAGGCAGCAGATGAGCCCCTTCCTCCTCACCTCCACTCTTGGTGCTCTTCAAATGAAAAGACTGAGGAATGCTAGAATGGGCTGGGCTGGCAGGGTCCTGTAAAGGTCCTCTGGTGCAAGTGTCCTGCAATGAGCAGGGACATCTTTAAAGAGATCAGGTTGATCAGAGCCCTTTCCCACTGGAGCCAAAATGGTTGCAGGGATGGGGCACCTACAAGCTCTTGGGGCAAGCTGTGCCAGGGTCACACCATGCTCCGAGTAAACAAGTTCTGATTAGATCCTATTTGTGTTAAAAAATATTTACCCACATCCTATTGTAACTGGCCCTGTTAAAAGAGATGTTCCCCACTTTCTTCAGAGCCACTCTGAAGTCTTGGAAAGTGGCAATAAAGTCTCTCTGGGGCCTGTCCTTTACAAAACTGAATAATTCCAGCTCCCTCTGCATTTCCTGAGAGGAGAGGTGCTCTGTCCTCTGACTGTTTCTGTTGCCCTCTTTTGTGATTTGGTGGAGTGTTCAGTTTTATCTAAAGGCAAAAGAATTGAAGTAGAGCAATGCGGGGTACAGAGACATGAAATGGTGGTGGAGGAACCCAAGGAAGCCAGTCCCAGCCTAGGGGTCAGAGATTTGGCTGTGGCAGGAGGGGCTGTGGGGGGCTCACTGTGAGCCTCTGAGGGGCCCTGGTTTGTGCCCCCCAGCCCACCCTTAGAGGTTTCTGCCATGCAAACAGGGACAGCTGGGAGGGAGTTGTCCCAGCCCCATCTGCTGCCTGGCACCCTCAAGCAGATGGGAACTGCGCCAGGGTTACTGCCAGGTTGTGTGGCAGAGAGGGAACTGCAGGGCCCAGTGCCACTGGGCTGGCCCTGCTGGGAAGGAAGGTGCCATCCAGCACACGAGGGGCAGGGCATGGAAAGGTAGACACTGCTTTCTGTCCCTGTGGGAATCAGCACAGTGCCTGTCTTTCAAAGAGAGGGACCAATGAGAGGCTTTGGAGTTTCCTGAAAGGAAGAAAACCCAGGGACAGAAAGCACCATTTCTAGAGCACTGGCAGGGCAAAAATCCCAACAAGATAAAGAAACCTGAATAAATGGATGAGTGGGATTCTGGGCCAGGTTTGCCTCTGATGGCTGGGTCCTGCACGTGACTGCTGGGTAGCAGATGGTCCCATTGCTTCTCTTTCTGGGTCTTTTTAGGACCCAGAGCAATCCCAATTGAGCCTGTGAAGCACTGAGGTTGGAAAGTAATGGTTCACTGTTCTTTGTCTTTTTGTTTTTTGGGGTTTTTTTTGTTTATTTGTTTTGTTTGGTTTTGTACTGTTTTTGGTTTTTTGGGTTTTGTTTGTTTTCTTTTTTTTGTTGTTGTTTTTGTATTATTTTTTTGTTTGTTTTTTGGGTTTTTTTGTGAACAGCATCCATTTGTAACATCAGCCGAGGCTGCATCCACCCTGGCACCACTCATCATCTCAGTGAAGAGGAAGATGGAGAAGCAAACAGTGCTATAATCATATCAGGACCATTTTCTCCATAGCCATCCTAGAGTAGGATTGTAGAGTAGGATTGTTGAGTGGGATTTAGAGTAGGAGTATGTTGAGAAAAGACAAAAGACTCTGCACAATCCCATGTGAATCAAGGAGAAGCCATTTATTGTGCTTCTAAACACAGTTTATAATTACTTCCTATCCTACAGGTTTCTATAGTCATGCGTTGTTTGGTTGGTTGCTGCACTTTGTCCATGCATCTCTTGACTGGTAGCTCTATTTTGTCCTCAGGCAAGCACACATCTTTTTCTTAATCTAATTGGTAGATGCTCTAAGGGTCATTTTATTTGGGTTGCTACCCCTTTGTCTGTCAGCAACTCTTCTGCTTCTTCTTTCTGCTCGCAACATCACCTTTTTATCCACAAAGTTGAATGCAGCTTTATTAAAAACCTGACTTAGTTCTAGAAGTTTAGTTAGTTTAGTTAGCTCCAGAAGGTTAGGCTGGTTAATTTAGTGCCTGTCCATTTTTCTGTAAATGCCACCCTACAGGATTATAGAGTAGGATTGTAAATAAATAAAGTTTCTGAAACTTTAACTCATCTGTAAGAATCCTTTCTTTCTCACCCTGTGAAGAAGCTGAGCATTTCCTTCTGACTTGTCAGCTGTCTCTTAAAGGTGGAAATGGCTTCTTTGGTGTTGTGAAATGTACATATTACAGGATAGACTCTTCACAGATATTAAAATGAATATATATATATAGATATATATATACATAAATCAAAAATTAATAAACTAATATACTATATGTGTTATGTTGTCTTAGTTAGTAGTACTGTATTTTTTTAAGTAGTGTGCTGTGTTGCGGTGTGATGTCATGGTTTGCCTCAGATACCCCAGGTTCCTCCCTGATAATTCCCTTCCAGGTGTGTCAATCATCCCTCCTTTCCACACCCTGACCCCTGCTGAGCGCTGTCTGTCAATCCTGGCATTCCAGAAGGGCGTCAAGTGATTGGCAGAAATCAAAAGATGCCCTCCCCTCCTGGAAGGACATTGGGCCATCCAGGTGTCCTCTGTCCCTTGAGACTTCCCCGCCCTGTACCTGGTTGGTGGTCCCCCGTGTTCCTTCCCTCCCCCTCTGCCCCAGGTAAAAGGGCAAGCAAACCATGCGGTTGGGAGTTCTCCTGGAGCTTGTTCTGGATCCAGAGGCCTGTGGGCCAGGAATAAAGCTCTGGATCGAAACCCTCCATCATAACCGACTCCTTTCCTTCACCTCACCGTAAAGCTTCTCCACCAAAGGTAAACCTGAGCTCCTGCATGCCTGGACTTGCCTCCAAGTGCCCAGCTGCAGCATCCAGCTAGCCAAAAGTGTCTCTGGGGTAAAATTCCACAGTTGCCACTATTTGGTCAAGCAGCAAAGGCCAGACAAGCTCACGTACGTCCCGTCCGGCTATATTGATAATTATTTCAGTGGTAAATATAGTTTTAGGTTATTACGTTATGTAAAATAGAAACTACGCGATGTAGGATGCTTTTTTAACTAGCTCAAGAAAGGGATGGGATAATCAAGAAATTCTTTGCCCAGAGATAACAGCAACAGGACATCTAAAGCCACAAGAGAAGAATTCTTGTGTCTTTATTGGAAAAGACCAACTTTCTTCCACCTCCTTCCCGACTCTGAGGAGCCAACAGGATTAACAAGTAGAACTTGACAATAACCCGAGAACACCCTTTGTTTGAAAAGAGTTTATGCATCATGTATGAGATATATGAATATGCGAAAGACTATTGCCTTTAAGGGCTAATCCTTTGTTAGCCTGTGTGCTTTTGGGGCATAATTGCCCAGGAGGCACCAGGACTGTCCGTATGTCTTTGTTTATATTGTCCTTTACTGTTCTAACTCTGATTGTCAAAATTCTTATTGCTCTAACTTTTATTACTATCTTAATAACAATTTTATTGCTATTAAACTGTTAAAATTTAAAAGGAAGGGATTACTGTTTTTCACAGTGTGCTTTGAAAGTTGGGAAGACCCTTCGTTCATCATCTCCAGAGCACACTGTCTATGGCCAGCACATTGGCCCATTTTGGTACATCTGTGACACTTCTAGTTGAGGCAGAAAGGGCAATGGCATTTGAAGGCAAAAACAAAGGAAGAATGAGGCAGCCCAAACATCTTGTGCAGATGCAGGCCTTCAGCTGTGACTGGAGAGGATTTGGGTTCCTGCCGCTTGGATTTGTATCCCTAAATGCAATAATCTCTTTGGCTGGAGGAAAACCTTGCTCAAGTGAGAAAGCAGAAAGATCAGAGAGGGTGCTCGGGAAGGTCTCCTGTGGTGCAGAGCTGTCAGCGCCTGTGAGGTGAGAGCGGGCCTGGCCTTGCCCGGGCTGGAGCCCCAGCGGAGCCCCGGCAGAGGCCGGAGCAGCCTGAGCCCCGGCAGAGGCAGGCTGGAAGGAGGCCCTTGGAGCTGCAAGAGGCAGCAGCCGGGCCCTGGGTGCCTCTTGCTGGGAGCGGGTGAATCCTCCGCTCTCAGAGCCCAGGTGGCAGCTGGCTGCTGCCGAGGGGAAGCGCATCCGTGCTGGGCACAGCCCGGCCTGGAGGCATTGGCCATCTGGAGTGTGCCCAGGAGCAGAGAAAGGCCAAGGGCAGCCGCGGGCCGCTGGGCTGGCTGAGGATTCCTCCTCTTCTGCCGGCTGCCCTGCAACCCCTGGCAAAGGCCAGCAGTGTGTGCAGCACTCTGGGCACCGTGGGAGGGAGCCGGGCTGCTCGGCAGGCTGGAGCACAGGGCAGCCACCTTCAGGCCCGGCACTTGTGCCAGGGGAAGCGAGGCCAGCGTGAGGCAGGGACAGCTTGGCAGGGACCATCTGCAGGAGCCAGCGCCTCACGCAGCTCTGGGAGGAAGCACCTGCAATCCTGCAGTTCTGCACTGAGCCTGAGCAAAGGTGTGAGATGCACAATGTTTGGCAGAAATATTCAGGCCCACCAGGCCAGCCTGCTTTGTGCTCTCTGGTGCGCAGCAAGCGCTGTGCAATGCAGCTCTGAGCTGCTGGGAAAGAGGCAGTCAGGGATGTGCCTGAGGTGAGTCAAGGGGTTAGCTGAAAATGTAATTAGGATAATTGAAAAGTCCAGATGAGTGGAGGGGCCAGCTGGGAATAGAATTGGGATAGTAGGAGATTGCATGTTTTAGTTAAGATTTCAAAATGAGGTAAGAAGTTAAGTTAGTAATACAGAAATCATGTACCTTAGTTAAAGAGTACCAAATATATTAGGAACATAAAGCTAGGAGTGACAGGGATAGAGGAAGCAATTGTGAAGAAGCAGAAACCATAGAAATAACTTGCCTTAAGAATAATTGAACAGTTAGGAGAGGCTTGGACCATGAGCAGCAGGTCAAAAAGTCTTGCCAACAGGCCATAGGAGAAGAGCTCACCATGAGGAAGACGGCTTTCTTCCTCCCATACAACCACTCCCTCATTTCAAAATCCCACCAAACCAGTTAAGGGAGTACAATTGCACAGCTGTAATAGATATTCAGCTGATAAAAATGAGAAGCAGGCAGGTAATAATTATGTATTATGGGTCCTTAGAAACCTAATGTAAAACCTTTTCTGTAGAAATAGAGAGCAGGAGTCTGCAACTCCTTGCACGCATCTTTGGAAACTAGTTCACATGTGACCAGGGGTGCAATAAATACCCTTCTTTTCTACTGTAATTAGTTGAAGAGTCATCTGTCCATGTTTCAAGGGTTATGTTGGAGTAGTGAACTGATTTGCAAGGGAGCAGAAGAGTTTCAGCAGGCAATTTTTGGAAGAGATGGAAGCCTCTTGTGACTGAAGGGAAAGCCATTTGGAATGGAGAAATGATCCCAAAGTCCATACAATTGTATCTTTGTGTCTGAATTTAAATCAGAATTATTATAGATAGCTTCATGCAATTTGTCTACAAATTTATCAGTCTCCATTCTTTCTTTGACGAATTTCTGTAAAAGACTTAGTGTGTAACCCATCTGGAAGTGCAAGAAGAGCATCATATGCTAGTTGTTGGCTCATCTGTAAGACTTGATCAATGCTGTTAGCCTGGGCAGTGACAGTAGCCCAGGGCCCCTTGCCAAGTTACTGTTGTGCTGTTAAACCAAACAGAGGATCACCCTGCACTCTAGGTCTTGCTGCTTCTTGAGCACACTTTTCCTCCCAGCTTTTATGAAACATCGCCTGCTGATGGGGTGGCACTCTAAGTCTTATTAGGGTATGCACATCAGCTGGAATGAATGTGTTAGATGGAAAAATATACTGCAGAAGTGACTGTGCAAGTTGGGATTTTCAACTAAATTGTGAAATTGCCACTCTCAACTTTTTGAAAATCTTCCAATCGAAAGGTTTTCAAACTCTACTTGCGGCATTAGTTACTACAGGAAAAGCTTCTACATCATTGGAGAGAAAAGTCCCTTCTACAATAACTTCTGCAATAACTTTTTTCTACTTTCATTTCTCTTTTGTGGAGATAAAGCTTGGCCTGCAATTCATCAAAAAGCATTGGGAGGACTGTGCTATTTTGGGAAATTGACACTGTTTGCCCCTGGCATTCAACGGATGCTTGACACCAGGCACAAATTCCAACGTCCAAAATGTAGGTGCATTTTTAGGCTCAGACTGCAAGGATAATGTAGAATTGTGGAATTGGCCTTCAGTTAAATTGGCATCACTTTTTACACCAGTTTTAGCTTCATCAAAGGCCCTTACATAATTCAAATGATTGGCTTGTTGGACAGGAAAACAAATTAACATTACATTTGCAATACTGAATGAGCTCACCACTGATGTAGGCAGCATACGCCACGCTGTGTTACAGGATAGGGCTGCCAAATAGATTTATTGTTGCTAGCACAAGGAGATGGGTGTGAAGATTTTGAAGGGATGTGTTGCTTGAATCTCTCTGACCACTCTGAATCTATTCACAAGAAACTGTCATGGCTTAAGGAGAATATGAAAAAGCTGACAGTTGTTTAGAATTCTTTGGATGAGTGGCTAAAATCCTGGTGAATAACAGACTGGCTCAAGGACTTAGTATACTTTGGTATTAGGAATTCTTGGCCATGTAATTAAAAAATAATTCTACATATTCTTGGCTATGTCTTCTTTTTTCAATTCTGCTTATAGTGCCTTGCTTGCTATGCTGTGTGCAGAAAGTAATTGTCCATGCTTTTAAAACAGTCTGGCTTGTGCAAAAACAAAACCAGGGACTGTTGAGAGATTTTTGCAGATTGAGGAGGTTTTGTTAGACAATAGACATATTCATCTGATGTCCAATCCAGCCTGCTTGCACTAATGGACAATGGTCACGTACACAAGGAATGAATTATGGACATATTCAGAAATGGGGTCAGTATATCCTTGAAAGAGATACAAGAAGAAGAATCATCAGGACTCAGCAAGTTTGTCAGCAAGCTTGGGAAAGTCATGGGTGGGCCAGACGACCCCAGCAAAATGCGTGAAAAATCAGGTGATCCAATCAGCATTCTGATTAAGACGTGTGAACAGCCAGGATTAACCAACCATGTCTTAGCTAGAGGCACGTAGACAGTAAAGATTTATTATAAACAGAATCTTTTTAGGGACAATAGATTTGGCTTCACTGGATCATGTTGGTCATGGTGTGTTCTCCCTGAACCTCCGTGCCCTGCAAAAGCTTTGCTCTTCAGAGCCAGTTTTGAATGAACAGAACATAATATCCAGCATAAACCAAACAACGACTGAGGATACAAGCATCATAATGTCACCCTAGGACACACGTAAACTCCTGGGTCTCATGGCACTTTTCCTGAGCAGAACAGGCCAGGGCTTGGCCGGAGCCCAATCCTCAGCTTGGAGGGTTTCCCCTAAAACATCCTACAAGCCTCTATTCATGTCAGTTGGGAAAATTTATTTAAATGATACCTTTCTTGCAGGTAACTACACAAGATTATGTGAAAGTCTCCAAAGCAGCTGGTTTGGTGTTAAACTGCTGGCAGAAGCATCTGGGTCATCTATTTTTAGCCAACGAAAACTGATGGTGTCAGTCACATAATGCCCAGGGTTTGTCCTGTAAGCCAGCTCTGGCTGAGGGCTGCTACTCAGGCCTGAGCACATCAGCAGCTGAAGTGACCATGACTGGGAATGGCAAAAACACCCACTGGGACTGGCCCAGAGGCCCTGGGACTCCCTGGCATGGATCACCTCAGGAGACAGGATTTCAGGGAGCCCAAAGGACTTTTGGGAGAGCTGCTGCGGAGACAGAGGGAATGGCACAGCTGAATCCCTTGCCTGGGCACCCTTCTGCTGTGGAGCTGCTGAGGGAGGAGGAACAGCAGGTACCCATGGCCACCCCAAACCAGGGCCCCGTGGGCAACACGGCCCCGACCGGGGCTGTGGGACCCCATCCCTGGGATGAGTCAGGAGCTGCAGAGCTGGGAGTGCTCAGCTAGAGCCGCTGAGCCTTCAGCAGCCCCACACGGCCAGAGCGTGAGCCCAGTGGGGAGTGGGCACTGACAGGGACTGTGGGGCCTGAACCAAGGCCCAGCCCCACTGAGAGCAGCTGTGCTGGACATGCTGCAGCTCCAGGAACAGCTGGAGTCCCAGGCAGCCAATGGGTGCCACCACGGACGTTCCTTTCTTTATCCTCAGAAAGGCCACTGGGAAGCTGGGGAAGTGTCAATGAAAGGAGTAGGGATGGTGGGAGCTATGGAACAGCACTGACAGGAGAAACCCAAACTCTCCTGAGAAGGGAGGGCAGAAATCCCTGGTATCCAGCATCCTGCCACAGAAACCCATTCCCAGAATTACCAACATAAAACCATCCTCCAATTCTCTGGATTGTGCTGCTCCTCACCCACTGACACCTCCCCACCAGAGTGAAGCTCTGAAGTGGGATTGATGGAGGAAAGCTGAGCCCTGAGCCATGCCAGGGTCAGTGCCAGGAGCATCCCCTGGCGCTGTTTGACAGCGCCTCTGCAAGAACCGGGGATGCAAACAGGACAAACCTGAGCCTCTCCCACCATCAGATACCTCAGAGCTTACACAGCAACACGGCCGTGGCTCTCCCAAACTGGATTTAGGAATGGCACACCTACTGCAGCCATTGGATCCAGATGTGCCCAGATTCCTTTGGGACTCCTGCTTGTGGTGTCTCTGCCTCCTCTCCCTGCCCCAAGGAGGCTCCTCTCTCCCCTCTCTCTGCCCTGACAAGACAGTCACACAAATAAAGACGTGGGATTGCCGGGTGCTGAGGGCTTGTAGAAGGAGCCTTCTCCAGGTCTGGCCTGTTTCCAAAACCCACACAGTGTTCTGCAGCAAGGAAACTCCTTGTTCACCCTCTCCAAGGGTGTCAAACTCAGCAAGAGATTCCTGACACCCTGTCAACCTGGGAGAGCTCCTGTGTCTCAGTATCAGGAGGCAAAATCGAACACAGGAACCATGGGGGGACTGAGTTTGTGGCATGGGGACATCTGCATTTATTTCCCAGTGACAAACAAAAATGTGGAATGGTGCCAGAGCTTGTTCTGATCTACATCAACCTTTGATAAACATCCCTCGTCCTGACAGCGACTCCTCTGCAGCTGCTCTGGGAGACCTGGGTTGAGTGCAAAAAGAGGAGATTGCAGTGGTGCTGAGGTGCTTGAGGGGGCCCATTTCAATGCTCTGCTGAAGTCCAAGGACATTGTATTTCCCCAGGGAGCAATGTTCCTTTCTGGCACTCACTGCCCATGAGGGACATTGTTCAGTTGCTGCCCTTGGGTGGGTTCCAGCCACAGGGAGAGGAAGGAGGAGATGATCCCACCCATGGCTGCTGCTGGGTCCAGACAATTGGTGAGATAAAGCTGAGCCAGAACCTCAGCATCTCTCCCAAAATCACAGAATCACAGAATGGCTTGGCTTGAAAGAGACCTTAAAGTTCATCTCATTCCACCCCCTTCCATGGGCAGGGACACCTTCCATTATCCCAAGCTGCTCCAAGCTCTGTCCAACCTGGCCTTGGACACTGCCAGGGATCCAGGGGCAGCCACAGCTTCTCTGGGCAGCTTCTCTGATCTCTGCCCAGGTGAGCAAGGACAGGACCCAAGGGAACGGCTGGAGCTGGGCCAGGGCAGGGCTGGGCTGGGGATCAGCAAAAGCTTCTTCCCCCAGAGGGGGCTCGGGAACTGTCCAGGCTCCCCAGGGAATGGGCACAGCCCCAAGGCTGCCAGAGCTCCAGAGGCCTTTGGACACCGCTCCCAGGGTGCTCAGGCTGCGATTGTTGGGGGGTCTGTGCAGGGCCAGGGGCTGGACTGGCTGATCCCAATGGGCCCCTGCTCACCCAGCCCCTTGTGCAATTCTCACCCTTTGGCTCAGCCTTTGTGCCTCCTCGAGGCGCTGGCAGAGCTGGGTGGGACAGGGCAGGAGCGAGGCAGCCCCAGCGTTGCCCTGTGTGTGACACCCCAGCAGTGACAGCCCCAGTGTTGCCCTGTGTGTAACACCCCAGCGGTGACAGCCCCAGCGTTCCTGTGTGTGACACCCCAGCGGTGACAGCCCCAGTGTTCCCTCCCTGCAGTCGCTCCAAGGGAAGCATCCAGAGCCGCGTCCAGTCCATGGAACTGAGTGGCCACTGCCCACCCCAGCCTGGGCTGATGTGGATTCCTCGGCACACACCTCGAGGAAGGTCCCCATGACCACTGCACAGTGCCACAGACAAGTGTCAGACACAGTCACAGAACTCTGCTCAAAGCTGACAGGGGGAGTTCATTAAAAAAGAAACCAAAAAACCAAAGAAAACTAATAAAAAACCAAACTAAACCATACCAAAAAAACCCCAAAACCATCACCTAAACAAGAAAAAAATACCAAGAACAAAAAAGCAACCGAGAAAAAACCCCAAAATCCAAAAAGCAAACAAACAAATCAAAACAAAGAACAAAAAACCAATCCAAACAAACAAAAAAACCCCAAAAAAACAAGAACAAGAGAACTCCCCCCAGCAGAGCTGTTCCATCCTTCACTTGTCACACCTGTACCCACACAAGACCCCAGGCTGCAAAAAATGGGGGTTCATTGGGCACATTTGCAGGAGAAGCAGGTTTAGGACAGGCTCTGAGCAGAACTGTTCTCAGCTGAGCCAAAAAGGCCCCTTAGGCATCTGCAGGGCCGTTGGAAATGCAGAGCCCCAGCCCACAGGGCAGAAAAGGGCTCTGAGTTCCCCTCCCCTGACACTAAACCCTGTTCCCAGGCTGCTTCAAACTCAGGATTCTGCTGGGGGACTATGCAGAGCTGAGAGTGGGCTCTGGCTTCTCTGTGTTGCGTGTCCTAAAGCTGTCTGGGAGAAGGAATATTGGGTGAGCTCCGCTGTCACAATCCCTCCTGGCGCAGGGCACAACCCCAGGAAGGGCTTTGCGTGCCGAGGCTTTGCTGCAGCCAAGGAAAGGTCCTGGCTCAGGGTGACCTTTGCTGCTCAGCCAGAGCCCCGAGTGCCCCAGCAGAGAATGGCAGCAGTGCCACGGGCAACCATCACCATTGCATGGACACCATCACCAGGGCCCTGTTGCTATAGTCAGTTTCCAGGGCAACCATCCCCACCTCCCTGTTGCTATGGTCAGCTTCAATGGTAACAATCCCCAGCCCCCTGTTGCTATGGTCAGTTTCTATGGCAGCTCCATGGAGATCCCATGCCAGGGGTGGTTGCCATGGACACCAGCTCAGGCCTGCAGCCACAGCCCGTTGCCATGGCAACCATTGGCAGCCCCATTCCCAGGCTCACGGGATCCCAGAACCACAGAATTGGCTGAGCTGGGAGGGACCCATCAGGATCCTCCAGTCCAACTGCTGGCCCTGCACAGGACACCCCAACAATGCCAGCCTGGGCCTGGCAGCGCTGTCCAAACACTGCTGGAGCTCAGAGAGCCCTGGAGCTGGGACCCTTCCCTGGGGAGCCTGGGCAGGGCCCCAGCAGCCTCTGGGCAAAAACCTTTTCCTGACATCCAACCTGAGCCTGCCCCGACTCAGCTGCAGCCGTTCCCTCCACTCCTGTCCCTGGGCACCCGAGGGAAGAGGTTCCCACAGCCCCAGCCAGGGACCCGCTCCCAAGGCTGTTGCCATGGCCACCAGGGCTGGGACCAGCTGGGATGCTCGGTTTCCATGGGCCGGGGTTCAGGAATGGGATTCCCCAATTTCCTGCTCCTGCTAAAACCTCCCTGCCCTCGCTGCCCTCCCGCCTCCCCTGGAAAGCACAAAAGGCAAAGGTCCCAGGCTGGGATAAGAACAATTTATTGGGAACAGAAACGAGGTAAGGAACAAACAGAACAGAAGCAATATTGATAACAGAAGGGATAAATGAAACTGTTTACAGGGAAAACTAAAACACAACTCGCTGGGTCTGCCTGGCCACAATTTCCCCTGTCTGGAAAGGACACCCTTCTTCTCAGGGGGAGAGAGAGTCCCTTTTCTTCACCTGGAAATGTTCTGAGGTGGGAGTGAATGTAATGACACAGCCATGGCCAGACCCTCATGTTTTTCAATGCCACATCATGTCACTGGCAGGGGCAGGAAAAGGGACAGGTGTCTTCCCAGCATGGATCATGGGGAACATGGATCACCAGGGTTTCTCCCAATGTGGGTTCTCCCACGGGGGATGAAGCTGGAGTGGTGCATGAAGCTCTTCCTGCACTTGGGGCTTTGGCTGGCCGCCCTTTACTGGTGGCTCCGTTGGTGTCTTGTCAAGTGAGAGCTGCTGGTGAAGCTCTTCCCACACTGGGGACACTCGTAGGGCCTCTCCCCAGTGTGGATGCGCAGGTGGATGATGAGGGTGGATTTGTGCTTGAAGCCCTTCCTGCAGTCGGGGCAGAGGAAGGGCCTCTCATCTGTGTGAATCCGCTCATGCAGGAGGAGATTGGAGCTGCTCTGAAACCTCTTCCCACACTGGGGACACTCGTAGGGCCTCTCCCCAGTGTGAATACGCTGGTGGGTGACGAGGTGGGAGTTTTCCTTGAAGCCTTTCCCACACTCAGGGCAGAGGAAAGGCCTCTCCTCGGTGTGAATCTGCTGGTGCTGGACGAGATGTGAGCTGGTCCGAAACCTCTTCCCACACTCGGGACACTCGTAGGGCCTCTCCCCAGTGTGGATGCGCAAGTGGATGATGAGGGCAGAGCTGCAGCTGAACCCTTTCCCACATTCCCCACACTTGTAGGGCCATTCCCCACTGTGGATCATCTGGTGACAGATCAGGGTGCTCCTCTGCCTGAAGCTATTCCCACACTCCAAGCACTTGAGGGGCTTCTCCCCATCATGAAGCTGCCCATGGGTCACCAACTCTGAGCTCTGGCTGAAGCTCTGTCCACCTTCCTGGCACAGAGTGGGTCTTTCCTCCTCAGAGCACCCTGGGCTGGGTTTGGAGCCCGTCCTCCTGTGGAATCTCTGTGGATTTTCCTCCCCACTGTAATTCTGCACTGTGGAGTCACTCAAAACTGCCTCTTCCACAAGGTTCTTCCAAGGAGATTTTTCCTCTGTGGTCTCCATCCTCAGCTTCTTGTCTGGGGGACGAAGGACAAGGAGAGGATGGGATTTGCCTCCATGCCAGAGCGAAGGGGAAGGAGATCCCCCCAGTGCATCACTATCAAGACGGCTTTGGCAGCAGGGTTGTCCTGCAGCTGGGGGCTGTGCTGGGCTGGGAGATGGAGCAGGAGAGAGGGGGAAAGGGGCACTGACTTCCTCCTCACCTGCCTGGGTGTCCAGAGGTTCCTTCCTCTTCCTCGCAGCCTCCTCCTCCATCCAATCAAGATTTGAGAATGGGAAATCCTGTTCTGGGAAGAAAACAAAGGGCGCACACATTGTCTTTGGTTCTGGTTTGAAGGAAAACCTTGGGGAGAGTCTAAGTCAGAATTACAATTTAATAAGAAAGTGAAGACCAAGGCAATGATACCGAAACCCTGCCTTAAACTGACAGAGTCCGGATATAACCTGACACCATGTTGGTCAGGGTGGTGGCAGCAGTGCCATTAAATGGTGGCTGCAGTCCTGTTGGAGTGATCAACGTGATTCTGTCAGAGCAATGATCCTGCAGAAGGGTCTGGTCTTCCTCTGAAGGTCCAGTGGTGGTTATGGAGCTCTTGTCCTCTGGCAATCCAGTAGGCAAGGTGCTCCTGGTGTTGCAAGGCTCAGCTTATATCCAGGTAGGAATGCTTGGATCCTCCCCCTGGGCGGAGCATCCCACAATGGGATGATGGAATTTTATCAGTCCTGCAGTGACACTCAATGGCCCATTAGCAGAAGATATCTCCCCTGGAGGGCATTATCAGGGCTGAGTCATGGAAGAGATAAAGAACACTGCCCCATCTGTTTATAACAGTTGATGAAGATGGTAATTGAAAACATGCCTTTTACATCTTGCATTGCAACCTGAAGCAGTGGGGTAATCCCTGCTCAGGGGGTGAACACCACCCCCCTTACCCAAACTGGCTCAGGTGTAAAATCCCCACCCCGGGAAGGCCACACTCACAGGGGACAATGTCACACTTGCCCTGCTCCAGGTGAGGTCTCTGTCCCTATCATTCCCTTGCTCTTCCCCCTTTTCTCTTTCTTTCCCTCTCTTTCTCTACCTCACATTTACTATTCAATAAAATCCACCTTGGATTTGGTCTCGTTAGCACCTTAATTGGGGCAGAGGAATCTCTCTAACAATTTGCATAACCAGACTGTGACATTATTTTTGCACTGTGTGTTTAGGCGGTGTTGTCTGACCCCAAGTGCCTTTGAAAACAGCATGGTTCCCTCCTCTGAGGAGGTTGTGGTTCTTTCTGGAAGAACTCTTGGAAACTTGGACACAGTCCCTCCTTGCTCCTGGGGAACTTATGGAAGAAACGATGAAGAAAATGGCTGTTCGAGTGGCCAGAGTAAAGAAAATATTTTGTTGTCCTTCCTTCAAAAGTTTGTTAGAATGACTGGAGGAGAGGGAGCAAATGATATCAGCGTGACTGATAAAGTTCATTTACTCCACGGTGAGGAACACAAGGCTGCTGAAAGTCCCAGAAGAAGCTCAGCTCAAGTAGCTAAATTCCCAAATAACTCCAGCCAGGGGTCTCCAGTAGGATGTTTTGGAGAGTGTTCGGAGCCGGCAGATCCCGGACTCGAGCCTCGGATATCTCCGGGCTCCCTAAGAGGAGCTTTTTCGGGGGGAGAGGAGCTGCGATCGCCCCTCAGGAGGGTCTCGGGGGCTCCATGTGGGGATGGCCCGGTACCGACGGGGCGGGACATTGGTTTTGGGTATCCCCGTGCGAGCCGGGGCTGTGGAATGGGGGACCCCCGGGGTGGGGAGAGGGGAAGGGGCGATACCGGAGCTGGGGCACCCCCAGCAGCCCGGAGATGAGGCGGGGACGGGACTCCCTGACCCTGAGAGGGGTGTGTCCTGGGGTGACTTGATGATGCTCGTACCCCATCGGTCTGTTTAGCCCAGAAATGAGTTCTGCACCTTTAAGGCCGGTTCTGAGAGCGAAGGGAGGAGGAAGAAGCTGCAGTTTGTTTTCAGAAACTGCACTCACTCCTCCACATTACGGCTTCTGGATGGACAGAGAGCAGGACAGAGCTCTCCTTTGCTTTTAATCAGTTTTTAGGTCTCTGAGGCAGAGAAGTTCCCTGGACTTTTATTTTTCTTTTTCTTTGGAGCTGTTTAAACCCGCTCTGGACTGAACACCCAGAATACCACCAGCAGCTCCTCCCTGAGGCCCACGGGGATAAGCCTGGGCCTAGGCATTTCCAGCGCTGGACAGACTGATAAGAGACTGATAATAAACTGATAAGAGACTGATAAGCCACTGATAAGGCACTAATAAGACGCTGAGTGCACAGAGCTATAACCCAAGGAGGGACTTTCAGAGTTTGTCATCTATTTTGGAACAGCAGAAAGTTTTATTGCTTAATATTGTTCAATTTTTGTGCTGGTGAATGCTTTGCCTGTAAAATAAAGTTTTTTTAGACTTTTGTCCCCGGAAATATTTTCCTGGACTGGCTGAGGGTGGGGCTGCTGAATTGGCATTCTAGAGGAAACTCCTTTTGGAGGGTTTCAACCAAATTTTCCCTAAACCAGGACAGGGTGGGGGAAAGAAGGGGGAACCCCAATTGGCTGGATTGAGGGGAGGCTGGAGAGGGGGACCTTGGGACCCCAGAACCTCCCAGAATCCAAAAGCAGGACACTGGAGAGGAGGGATCCCCAGGACCGACGGAATCCCCACCAACCCTGAGATGGGAGACCAACCATAACCCAAGAGGGATGAGACTGGAAATGGGAAACTCCTGGTGGGTTTTTTTGATTCACTCTTGATTTTTGGACATCAGGTATCTTCTGGAAATGGACGTGGATGGGAGGAATCCCCAACCCAAGGCATTCACACCTTGTTTTTCCCCAAACCAGGATTTCCCCCAAACTTTCCCACTGTGACATCCCCCCTGTCCCGCTCTGAGTGAGCTCAATCCCAAACCTGACCCCAATCCTGGTCTCAGTCTCACTCCATGTTTAGACATGCTCACAGTTCTGTATTTATTCTCATCCCAGTCCCAAACTCATCTATCCCCAGACCCAATCCCAACCCCAGCCCTAAAGTTAATCCCATGTCTAGCCTTAACCCCAATCCCAGCTCTAATCCAAATTTCAGCCCCAACTCCAAGCCCAGCCCCAATTTCAGCCCCTTCCAAAATCCTCAGCCCCAAACCAAATCCCAGGTTCAGCCCTTCTGGAGGTTTGGGGGTGTCTCTGTCCCTCTGACCCGATGATGTTTGGGTGGGGTCACACCAAGGCTGAGAGGGACAGAGACCCCCCCAGCCTCCCCAGGTGTGAGAAGATCAGAGAGCGCCCCCAGCCCCGAGCACCCTCAGCGGTGAGAGGGACACAGAGCCCCTGGTCCCCAGCCCTGCACAGGCATTGCCTGAGGCCAGAGGGATGGAGACTCCCCAAGCATCCCCCAGGGTGAGGGGACAGAGACCCCTGAGCATCCCCTGGGCTGAGAGGGACAGAGACTGCCCCAAGCACCCCCTGGCACAGGGGTGAGAATGATGGAGACTCCCTGGGGAATGGCCTGGGGTGAGAGGGACAGGGACACCCCCTGAGGAATGGCCTGGGGTGACAGGGACAGGAAAAACCACCCCAAGCCCCTCCCAAGCATCCCCCAGTGTGAGAGGCACAGAGACCCCTTGAGCATCCTCTGGGCACTGGACAAAATAAACTTGGCAGAAATCAAAATTGACTCTGCATAAATCACTTTGAAGAATATATGCTCTTCCCAAAAGTAACTTGTGATGAAAGTGCAAACAAATCCCAAATATGAATAAACTGACATTCCAAGAAGTGATGTGGCAATTCCAATATTAATTTCTTCCTGTAGAGCTCCAGCTCAGCTGTTGGCAGGTTTAGAAAAAAGGAAAGTGGAAATTTGGCCCAATACAGATTATTAAAAGGAAGGGAAATGTCGGAGAATGACTTAAAGAAAAGGCCATGAGACATACAATTGAGAGAAAAGTATAAGGGAAAAGTAAAGCAGTTCTTAGCCTTCTGATTTCTATAAACAATTAGACTCTCTCAGGCATCACTTTATAAACAATAAAGTTCTCAGACTGTCTTCCCATAACAAGCAGAACACCGTCTCTGGGAAGGCCTGGCATCCTGGGAACAGATGTAGAAGTTTTGGGAACTCTGGTTCTGTTTTTAATAAACAATTGTAGGTATTCTAAAACAAAGGGAGTGGTTAGAAGTTTCTTTGTTAGCCTATCATAAATCTGGATTACAGAATATGCATGAAGTTCGTTAGCACTGTTATTTAAGGTGATTGATTGATCAATAAAATTGGAGTTGGATGCATTACCAGGATGGTCGTTCTCCCTTCACTTCAATAGGGAAAGCTGTGTGCAGCAGTAACAAAGGTGATAGGGATAAAGAGAAAAATGATTGTCACATTTGGTAAAGCCCCCAAGCCTGGGAATTCAGGACTTATTCAGAAATTTATGTACTTGAGCTGGGCTTCTTCTGGGACCATTAGCTGCCTTGTGTTCTTCACTGTGGGGTGAATGAACCTTGTCAGTCTCGCTGGTAACATTTGCTCCCTCTCCTCCAGTGATTTTAATAATTTTATAAGGAAACACAACAAATTATTTTCTTTACACTGGCAACCCATGAAAGCCATTTTCATCATTATTTCTCCCGTAAGTTCCCCAGGAGGAAGGAGCAACTTTGTCCAAGTTTCCAAGAGTTCTTCCAGCAAGAGCCACAACCTCCTCAGAGAAGGGAACCATGCTGTAGTCAAAGGCACTTAGGGTCAGAGAACAGTGCCCTGAACTCACTGCACCAAAATAATATTGCAATATGGTTAAGAAAATTGTTAGAGAGATGCCTCTGCCCCAATTAAGGTGCTAATGAGACCAAATTCAAAATGGATTTTATTGAACCGTAAATGTGAGGTAGAGAGAGAGATGGAAAGAAAGAGAAAAGATGAGTGACAGGGACTGAGACCTCCCCTGGAGCAGGGCAAGTGTGACATTTTCCCATATGTGTGTGGCCTTCTTGGGGTGAGGGTTTTACACCTGAGCCAGTTTGGATGAGGGGGATGGTGTTCACCACCTGAGCAGGGATTACCCCACTGTTTCAGGTTGCAAGGCAAGATGTAACCAAATGCATGTTTTCAATCCCCATCTTCATCAACTGCTATAAACAGGTGGGCCAGTGTTCTTTATCTCTTCCATGACTCACCCCTGATAATGCCCTCCAGGGAACATATCTTCTGTGAATGGGCCATTGAGTGTCACTGCAGGGCTGATAAAATTCCATCATCCCATTGTCGGATGCTCTGCCCAGGGGGAGGATCCAAGCATTCCTACCTGGATATAAGCTGAGCCTTGCAACACCAGCAGCACCTTGCCTACTGGATTGCCAGAGGACAAGAGCTCCATAACCACCACTGGACCTTCAGAGGAAGACCAGACCCTTCTACATCATCACTTCTTGGACAGAATCACGTTGATCACTCCAACAGGACTGCAGCCACCATTTAATGTGACTGCAGCCACCACCCTGACCAACATGGTGTCAGGTTATATCCGGACTCTGTCAGTTTAAGACAGTGTTTCTGTATCATTGCCTTGATCCTAATTTTATTTTTGAATTGGAATTCTGACTTAGACTCTCCCCCTGGTTTGCCTTCAATCCGGTACAAAATTTAGGGTGCTCATTTCTTGTTTTCCTCCCAAAACAGAATTTCCCATTCCTAAAACTTAGCCAGATGGAGGGAGAGACTGCAAGGAAGAGGAAGATGCCCCAGGACACCCAGGCAGGTGAGGAGAAAGTCAGTGCCCCTTTCCCCCTCTCTCCTGCTCCATCTCCCAGCCCAGCATGGCCCCTGGCTGCAAGACAACCCTGCTGCCAACGCCGTCCTTCTGGGGATGCACTGGTGGGATCTCCTTCCCTTTCCCTCTGGCATGGAGGCAAATCCCATCCTCTCCTTGTCCTTCCTCCCCCAGAGAAGGAGCTGATGATGGAGACAGGGAGGACAAATCCCCACGGCAGAACCTGGAGGAAGAGGCCGTTTTGAGCAGCTCCATGACACAGGAATTTAATGGGGAGGATAATCCCCAGAGATTCCACAGGAAGAGGGGCTCCAAACCCAGGCCAGGGTGCTCTGAGGAGGAAAGACCCACCCTGAGTCAGGAAGGTGAACAGAGCTTCAGCCAGAGCACAGAGCTGGTGGTCAGTGAGCAGCTTCATGATGGGGAGAAGCCCCACAAATGCTCAGAGTGTAAGAAGAGCTTCAGGCATGGCAGCACCCTGATCAGCCACCAGATGATCCACACAGGGAATGGGCGTACGAGTGTGGGGAATGTGGGAAGGGCTTCAGTTACAGGTCCACCCTTGTGACCTACCAACGCATCCACACTGGGGAGAGGCCCTACGAGTGTCCCGAGTGCCAGAAGAGCTTTCGGACCAGCTCCGATCTCCTCAGGCACCAGCTCATTCACACTGGGGAGAGGCCTTTCTGCTGCCCTGAGTGTGGGAAGGGCTTCAAGCGCAAGTCCCACCTCATCATCTGTTGCGGTGTGTCTTAAGCTTCTGGGTCCCTTTCCCAGGTGTGCCTATATGCCTCTCCCTTCCCCCTCGCCCCCTTGCTTAACATTCCAGCAAGGCATCATGTGATTGGTCAAGTTCAAAAGATGCCCCTATGCCCAGGGGTCATTGGCCTATGTCTAGGTGTCCCTCGTCCCTTGAGACCCCGCCCCTTTCACCTGGTTGGTGATCACCTGTCCCCCCCCCTCCCCCTGCCCCGGGAGCTTAAAAGGTGATCAGGCCATGTGCTCATCATTCTGCTGGAGCAGCTGCTCCCGTCCAGACCTCTGTAACCATGGAATAAACTTCTGGACATTAAACCTTCCAGCGGAATCCTCTCCTTTTTCTCTTCACCATCGCCAGAAGCTCTCTCTCCTGAGGTAAACGGAGTTCCTGACAAGCCTGGACTTGCTCAGTGCCCAGCTGCAACCTCCAGCAGCCAAGGTATCTCTGGGGTGATTTACACCACAGTTGCTGCCTTTGGCCCAGCAGCGAGGGTCAGACTGGCCCAGGCACCATCTAACTGATAATATTGGGATTCATATTCCAATATTTTGGTGTCCCTGGGTGGGCAGAAGCATAGACCGCTCCAGAAAAGGTATCTACACTAACATGAACATATTTCTGCCGTCCAAAAGACTGTATGTGTGTTACATCTGTTTGCCACAGTTCACAACTGTTCAGTCCCCTTGGGTTTGCTCCCGTACTCACTGCAGGGAGTGCATGTTGTTGGCAATTTGGGCATGTGGCCACAATCGCTTTGGCCTGTTCTCGAGTGATGTTAAACTGACGAACCAGGCCAGGTGCATTTTGGTGGAAAAGCTGGTGGCTGATTTTTGCCTGTTCAAAAACATTTGGGAGAGTGGCCATCACTGCAGGTGCAGCAAGAGCATCTGCCCTTCTGTTGCCTTCAGCGATAAACCCTGGCAAGTCAGTGTGTGACCTGACATGCATCACATAAAATGGTTGCTCTCGGTGAGTAACTAACTTTACCAGTTTTGAGAGCAATTCGAAAAGTGCGATGTTAGATACATCTTGCAGTATTGCTTGATCTGCCCTGGATACTACTCCTGCCACATATGCAGAGTCTGTAATCAGATTAAATGGTTCTGAGAACCTTTCAAAAGCCCTAACAACAGCAGCCAATTCAGCAACCTGAGGTGAACCTTCCACCTCAGCAATGTCTGTGTCCCACTGCTGGGTTTGAGGATCCTTCCAAGTCACAACAGACTTGTGGGACCTCCCAGACGCATCTGTAAAGACAGTCAGAGCCCTTTTTAAAGGTCTCCTACTTAGAGCACTTCTCAATTTTAAAGTAAATTGAACGTCTTGTTCAAACAATTTGTGAGCGGGCCGCGCTACCGAAATTTGTCCTGAGTAGGAATCCAGAGCAAACTGCAACGCTTCATTTTCTTGAAACAATTGTTCTAGTATTTTCATAGTATTTTGACCTGATTTTAACTCAACTGGAATGTGAATGCACTTAAAATCACATCCTGCTAACTCCATGATCCGGGTCCTTGCTTTCCGGATCAGTTCTGCTACCAGCTCCTGAGGCTTTGTCAGTCTCTTGGACCTTTTGTGACTGAGGAAAACCCACTCTATGATCAAAAGAGGGTCCCTCTGGTCCCGGTCCTTTTTTTGTGTGTTCTTTGCCTTAGGTGTTTGTTTTTCCTCCCACTGGAAAATAATTCCATGGAGGTGTGGCAACTTACCTAGAATGATAAATTTGAATGGCAGGTCAGGCCGGCATCGGTTGGCCTGTCTTGTGGACATTGCAATCTGCACCTTTTCTAGAGCTTTCCGTGCCTCTGGGGTAACAGACCTAGGAGCACCTGGGTCCTCTCCCCCTTTCAATAAATTGAAAAGAGGGGCAAGGTCTTCATTAGTCAGACCGAGCCATGGTCTTACCCAATTCAAAGACCCACACAACTTGTGGACATCCGCAAGGGTCTTGATCCTTGGATTGATTTCTAGTTTTTGAGGAACAATGGTCCTATTTCCAATTTCTAAGCCCAAATACTTCCAAGGTGGCATCTTTTGAATTTTCTTTTCCTGGAGCTCGAACCCTGCAACAATCAATGCATCGATCGTTAGGTCAAGCGTATGTGTGAGTAAATCATCATTGGGGGCACACACAAGGATATCATCCATGTAATGATAAATAATGGCCTTCTCTGCGGCTGCACGTACTGGGGAAAGCAGGGAAGAGACATACCACTGGCAGATAGCTGGAGATACCTTTAATCCCTGAGGAAGAACGGTCCAATGGTACCTTTTCATAGGGGCTTCCATGTTGATGGAAGGGACCGAGAATGCAAAACGCGGTGCATCGTCAGGGTGCAAGGGGATTTGGAAAAAACAATCTTTAATATCAATAACAGCTAATTTCCAATCTTGGGGAAGCATTGTTGGGGATGGCATACCAGGTTGGGGAGAACCCATATCTTCAATTACATTATTAATTTGTCGGAGGTCACAGAGGAGCCGCCATCTCTTTTTGTCAGCTTTTTGGATGACAAACACTGGAGAGTTCCATGGGGACATGGTCTCCACAATGTGGCCCTTTTTTAGTTGCTCTTGCACTAGTTCCTCAAGCGCCCTTATTTTTTGTTTACTGAGTGGCCACTGTTTCACCTGAACTGGTTCGTCTGTTTTCCACTTCAGTTTTTGGGTGGGGTGCTGTTGTTCAATGACTGCTGCACAAAAATGCTGTGGAGAGTCTGGAATATCAATTGTGACACCCCACTGGGCCATTAAATCTCTCCCTAACAAAGGTTCCGAATAATCTAACACAAATGGACGGATATTTGCCAATTGCCCGTTTGGTCCCTCAAATTGAATAATACTTTTGGATTGTCTTGCTAATTGCAGACCTCCCACCCCTTGAAGGTGACCGGCAACATTTTGCAAAGGCCAATGTGCTGGCCAGTCTTGTACTGGAATCACTGTGCAATCTGCACCTGTATCTACAAGCATCTCAATGCGTTTAGACTCCCCACCCCCACTGACATTGCACCATAATTTGGGTTTATCTTTCCCAATAACTTGGACCCGGGCAACTGTGGGCCCTTTTTTTTCGATATTTTCAGGTAAAGATGGCACAGGGATAGCTTGTGCAACAATTTGTCCCTTGGGAAGAAACAGGGGTGGGTGGAAACAGTGCAGGCCGAGAACAAATTGCTCAGGATCTGATGTTGTCATTCCTGGAGCAATTCTGATCTCTTGTGGTGTGTGTTTGGTGTCCCCAATGACGATGTACTTACAACGAATTCGGTTCCAAGTACTCTTCTGTTCAGGATTTACAGAGACAAAATGCCAGTTACTGTCCTTCAGGAGAAGTGACTCTGTCAGCTGCAACCTGTAAGGCTCATTGACAGAAGACGTGGTTAACACAGGATCACCTAAATCATAACAAAGGTTATTTTGTTTCACTTTCAACAGCGTACTAGCAGACTTGGTCTTTGAAGCACCTGCTTCACTTACACAAACATTAATATCGCGCGCTTGATTTGATTTGCTACCCTTATTCCCTTGGCCTGCTTTTTTTATGTCTGCGCGCCTGGCAGGCGGGCGCTCCCTTTTCAGTTTTTTTGTTGTTGACCCGCAGGGAGGGCTTGTAGTTCTCCTCCCCTGCCATTTCTAAATTCATCAAATTCCCTTTTCAGGGGGCACTGGTTACTCCAGTGCCCTAGGTTATTACAAAGCAGGCATGGTTTTGTGGGCTCAACCATTGCTGGTCTCCGCTGCTGCCCAGGGTACTGCTGTGCTGAGGGGAAAGGTGCAGGGCTAGCAACGGCGACACGCTGAGGTGGTCTTGGCAGCAGCCTTGGTCTGGAGTCTTCAGCCACACTCATCAGAGGCACTTTCCTGTTACAGACTAGAAGCATATCTTTTAGGGTGGGAGAAGGTTCGATAGGAAGGCTCAGGATTGCCGCTTGACACTGTGCATTTGCATTTGTAAATACCATTTCCTCTAAAATTGCTTCTCTAGCATTTTCTTTTTTAACTTGTATTTCAATGGCTCTAGTTAACCTTTCTACAAATTTCACAAAAGGCTCTGATGGTAGCTGTTTAATTTTACTATAAGGCTCAAAAGGCCCCTCAAGTTGGAGGGAAAAGAATGCTTTTTCAGCTGCTTCTTTTACTTTCTCGAGTGTTTCTGCAGGAATTGCAGTAGCTTGGATTGAGGGGGAAGACCATTGGCCCTCACCACAGAGGTGCTCAATGGTGATAGGGTTACCACTGTTGTCTTTGGCTGTGTTTGGATCAGCATGCAAGCCTGGGAGAGCATCTTTTAGCAGCTGTTTCCATGCAGTTTCCCATAATTTGAATTCCGTGGAAGTCATGAGACAAGAAAAAAGCTGTTTTAAATCATGTGGAATCACTACAGTCCTACTCAATTCAGAATTGAAAAGGCCACGGAAATATGGACTGTGTGGACCATATTCTTTATGAGATTTACAGATCTCTTTAATCAATTGTCGTCCAAAAGAATTCCAAATAGCAGTCGGGGCTGCCCCCCCTTGTGCTGCAGGCTGAAAGGTAACAGGAGCCAGTGACAACATGGGACTATGCATTTAATCTGCTGTTCCCTGCTCTGTATCCCTTGAAACAGAAGCATTGGGATCACAGATACAGGTTTGGGGACCGGCAGTGGGTGTGTCCCCACTGTGGGAACTCGGGGAGGGGGCGGGGACAGGGGGCAGGCAGGGGGCGGGGACACCTGGTGACATCACGTCAGCAGACGCCCCCTGGGAGGAGTAGAGGGGCGGAGCTGAGGGTACTGCAGGAAAGGGGGGGGAAGGGGGGAAGGGGTCATGAGGAACAGGAGGAGAGGGGGATGGGGCTGGAATTTTGGGATGTTTAAGAGGATTTTGGGAAGAAGAAGACCAGGTTTGGGAAGGTGCCACGTGGCATCCACCATTTTGCGGACCCCCTAGGGATTGGGGGCCATTTTGGGCATCACTGCTCTCCGGAAAGCTAACTTTGGGTTTCAGAGGAGGGGACACAAGGGATTGGGAAAGGTTCCACGCAGCCTGGCCAGGGCCTTGTGGACAGGGCAACTCAGGCAATTCAGCAGACTCTGGGAGACGACTTCCCAATGAGTTTGCTCTCTTTAAAATACCAAGTTTTGGGGTAAGAGGTTTAGGGGTTTTAGAGCTAGGAGAGGGAGAAACAGGGAGAGCAGAGGTACATGGCTTGGCATTTGGCTTTTTCTCCATTTCCCTTTGTTTGAGCAATGCAGTTTGAATTTGTAAACTCCAGAACACAAATTTAGCTGAGGGTACATTGCCAGATTGTCCTAAGGTTATCAATGCATTCCCAACTTTATCCCAGAATTGAATATTGTAGATTTCTTCAGGGGAAATTTTTGGGAAGTGGAGGAAAAGCCATCTTATAAACTGTTTTAATTTTCCTTTAGAGAACTTCACATTACCACTGTCTAAAATGCTAACAATATTATAATACACTCCTTTTTGTACAATGCTGAGTTTGGAACCCATGTTAGATGTAAAAAGCAAAGTACTTAATCCTGCCTGACCAAAAACAAAGCTAAAATCAGCTACCGATTTCGAAAAAAAACCACAGATAGAAAGCGATAACGAACAGATAAAAGCTTCACAATGCAGCTGTATGTACTGCTTTTGAAATTCCCGGGCAGCAGCAGCAGGGCACGCCCTGCCGAGCCGAGGCAGAAACAAAGCCTCCCCCGCCGTGGAATGCAGCCCCCCCGCGGAGCTGAGAGAGCAGCCTCCCCCACGCCACGTGGCAAGCCGAAACCGGGGCCCCCCCCCCGCGCCACGTGTACCGAGAACACCCCTCCGCCGCGCCGAGAAACGAATCCCCCGGCCACGTGGAAAGAGAGCCCCCCCCTCCCCTGCACCGAGAAAGGGATCCCCCGGCCACGTGGAAAGAGCCGAGCACGCTGTGCTGCCGAGCGGGGGGGAAGGGCAGAGCACTCCCGCCGCTCCGGCGCGAATTCCAAAAGACAGTGAAACACACGGCAGAAAGCAACAGCTAGAACGCAAAGAATTCTTCTGTGGGGCTGCGCAGCCAAAAATGCAAAGGCAAAAAAAGGAACAGAACTCACGGCAGAGTCTGTTTTTGAGCTTCTGCTCCACTGAAAGCAGAAATACTCACCTGAAATGGAAGCTGAAGCTGGCTGGGTACAGGAAGGTCTCCTCACCGGACAGGACTTCTCTCTGGGCACGAGAGAGGCTCCCCTATCCTCCCTCTGGAAAATCTGCTCACCACAAAAGAGCTGGGCTTTCGAGAGGCACCGAACAGTCCACGAAACTTCTTCTGGGAATATTCCCAAAGTCTCTAGCTGAGGGCTATGCAACCAAAGCCCTTCCAGCTGGATGCACGGCTGCCAGAAGCTTCTCCGAGGTGTTGGGAGTCCGTTCTCGGGCTGCAGAGTCGCTTGCCCACCCAGGGACGCCAAAATATTGGAATATGAATCCCAATATTATCAGTTAGATGGTGCCTGGGCCAGTCTGACCCTCGCTGCTGGGCCAAAGGCAGCAACTGTGGTGTAAATCACCCCAGAGATACCTTGGCTGCTGGAGGTTGCAGCTGGGCACTGAGCAAGTCCAGGCTTGTCAGGAACTCCGTTTACCTCAGGAGAGAGAGCTTCTGGCGATGGTGAAGAGAAAAAGGAGAGGATTCCGCTGGAAGGTTTAATGTCCAGAAGTTTATTCCATGGTTACAGAGGTCTGGACGGGAGCAATCATCCACCAGCACATCCACACTGGGGAGAGGCCCTGCGAGTGCCCCACGTGTGGCAAGAGGTTTCAGACCAGCTCAAATCTCCGTCTGCATGAGCGGATTCACACAGAGGGGAGGCCCTTCCGCTGCCCAGACTGTGGGAAGGGATTCAAGCATAAGTTCACCCTCATCAGGCACCAGCGCATCCACACAGGGAAGAGGCCCTTCGAGTGTCCCCAGTGTGGGATGAGTTTCACCCAGAGCTCTGACTTGACCAGCCACCAATGGAAGCACCAGTAAGGGATGTTCTATCAGTGCCCCAACAGCAGAAGAGCTTCATGCCCAGCTCCAGCTTCATCCCTCATTGGAGGACCCATATTGGAAAGAGCCCTGGTGATCCATGTTCCCTGTGATCCATGCTAGGAAGACACCTGTCCCTTTTCCTGCCCCTGCCAATGACATGATGTGGGATGGAAGAACATGAGGGTGTGGCCATGGCCCTGTCATTACATTCACTCCTACCTCAGGTCATTGCCAGGGGCAGGAAAGGGACTCTTTCTCACCCCAGGGAGAAGGGTGTCCTTTGCAGACAGGAGGAAATACATTGCCGTGAAGAGCCAATTGTTGATGTTTTAGTATTCTCTGCCAATAGTTTTACTTATCCCTTCTGTTATCAATATTGTTTTTTTTCCTGTTTGTTCCTTATCTCATTGCTGTTCCCAATAAATTGTTTTTATCCCAGCTTAGGGTCTTTGCCTTTTGTGCTTTCCATGGGAGGCGGGAGGGCAGCGAGGGCAGCGTGGTTTTAGCACGAGCAGGAAATTGGGGTATCCCATTCCTGAACCCCGGCCCATGGAAACCGAGCATCCCAGCTGGTCCCAGCCCTGGGAGCCATGGCTACAGCCCTGGGAGCCATGGCTACAGCCTTGGGAGTGGGTCCCTGGCTGGGGCTGTGGGAACCTCTTCCCTCTGGTGCCCAGGGACAGGAGTGGAGGGAACGGCTGCAGCTGAGTCAGGGCAGGCTCAGGTTGGATGTCAGGAAAAGGTTTTTGCCCAGAGGTTGCTGGGGCCCTGCCCAGGCTCCCCAGGGAAGGGTCCCAGCTCCAGGGCTCTCTGAGCTCCAGCAGTGTTTTGACAGCACTGCCAGGCCCAGGCTGG
Source organism: Melozone crissalis (assembly GCF_028551555.1). Classification (NCBI taxonomy): domain Eukaryota; kingdom Metazoa; phylum Chordata; class Aves; order Passeriformes; family Passerellidae; genus Melozone; species Melozone crissalis. The sequence continues at coordinate 992,406 of NW_026535876.1, read as the reverse complement.
CATTGTTGGGGTGTCCTGTGCAGGGCCAGCAGTTGGACTGGAGGATCCTGATGGGTCCCTCCCAGCTCAGCCAATTCTGTGGTTCTGGGATCCCGTGAGCCTGGGGATGGGGCTGCCAATGGTTGCCATGGCAACGGGCTGTGGCTGCAGGCCTGAGCTGGTGTCCATGGCAACCATCCCTGGCATGGGGTCTCCATGGAGCTGCCAAGGGACTGACCATAGCAACAGGGGGCTGGGGATGGTTGCCATGGAAACTGACCATAGCAACAGGAGGCTGGTGATGGTTACCATGGAAACGGACCATAGCAACAGGGTCCTGCTGATATTTGCCTGCTAAGGATCAGATTTGTCACAGGCCTTCCGAGGTGTTCCATGGGGACTTTCCAAGAGTCTCCAGGCTGTTCCAGAGCTGGAATGTCACAGGCACAGACAGGGGCTCCATGGAGACCTCCCACGGCTTTCTGGGGATGGTAAAGAGCCCTGTGGTCAGAGGCAGTCACAGCCATTCCATGGTGACATCCCAGGGGACCTTGGGCCGCAAAGGCACCGATCTGTCACAGGCACTCACGGGAGCTCCACAGTGACATCCCAGGAGTCCCCAGGCTGCCAAAGAGCCGGGATGTCCCAGACACTCACAGGGGTTCCTGTCATGGGCACAGTGGGAGCTTCAGGCAAAGTTTAATATTAGAGAAGCTCCTGTTGGGTCATGAAGTGCAGAAAGGATCCCCAGCAGCCCCCACTGATCCCCAAATATCACCACTTAGTCAGAGATGACACAGACTCACATCAGAAGGCTAAGGGCTAAAACCTACCCATTTATTCAAACATCGACTTTTACATCTTGGTTTGCTTCAGGTGGACCTCATTGGTCATTTAATCAACACATTTCACCTGAGTGGCTAATTAAGACAACACCCTTCAGTAAACAACTTTATGGAAAAAAGCCTACTTATTTCAAACATTGTCAGGGCACCAGGTATTGATGGTTTTTTTATGTTGAGTCTTTCTGGGGGCTCTCTCGATGTGGGAAACCCTCCTGTAGCAGTTCTGTGCCAGCTAAAAGGAAGTGCATGGGACTTTTACAGTCTTCAGCTTCTTGTTTATTGTTATCTTACCTAAAGTTTTGCATTACTGTCCACAGGAGGCTCAGAATGCTGAAACAAACACCTCAAAATGGCTCTAAAATGTACGGTTTCAAGGTCTTTTAAAGTTGTCTCATCCAATCAACTCCTAAAATGTGTATTATTTCTACTTATCTACACATAACTCATCCCTTGACTGTCCACATAACGTCTGCACTGGGCTTTCCTTGACCAATCACCCTGTGCCACCAACACTGCAGAAAATGGAGTAGATGAAGATGACAGGGACTACACCCCAATTCCTCCATCTTGCTGCCTTTCTACACCATACTAAAAACCCCAAAACCTAAATTTCTCACCCAAGGAACATAGCATACTACCCTCTAAACTATGTCACACTTCGGAAAATTCTAATAGTTCTCAAATTCCTGGAAGTCCTCTCCGTGGGCGAAGGTGAAAGGCAGTGTTTCTCTGGGGGTCAGGACCCCTCAGAGCAGACAGAAATATTCCCTGTGCCTTGGATTCCCACACATTTATTCTAAAATCTATTAACCCTTAACATGTGAAGTTACCCAAAAATTTTCCAGGTAAGTAGGATTTGACGGAGAAGAACTAGAGAAGAACAGAAAGACAGAAGATCCGTAAAAAGACACACACATAGGTACCAACAGCTCAGGTTCCAGCATCACTAACAGAGGAACCCAAGGAGAAAGCAGGATCCAGACCCTGGGCCTCGTGCTCTGGCTTTTAACCCCCTGGGCCTTCATGGGCCCACCCCTGGGGTGGGACTGCCAGTTGCTTGTCCAATCAGAGCCAGGGTAGCACCTGCTGCTAGTGTGTGATTGATTGACAGCTGGGCCAATCAGAGCTGGGTTGACATCACCCCCTGCTGTGTGATTGACAGCTCTGCCAGGCCAGGGCTGGGGGCAGGGCTCTGTCCCACCACAAACCAAGGCTGACCCAGCCCTGGCCCCACACACGCATTCCAAGCATCCCAAGGTGTCTCGGGACATTGATCTCATCCAGCCTCTGACAGTGACCACGATGACACTACGGAACCTCATGGAACCATGGGTTAGTTGTGACAATGGAGGTCCAAGGAAATGATGGTGAGACTGTGGAATCCAGGCATCAGGGAATCAAGGAGACCATTGTGCAGCTCAGGGGGCCTATGGAAGCAAGGATCAGTGATTGAACTGTGGTTTGATTGTGATTGATTTAAAATAGAAACAAGGAGCCATTGTTTCACAGCAGGGCTGCATGGGGCCAATGGACCCTTGTGACTCTGTTGGGGCTCATGAAACCAAGAAGCCATTGTGACATTGCCAGACCTCATGGAATCAAGGACACCATTGTGACAGTGTTAGGATCCATGAAGTCAAGGGAACATGGAACATGTCTGCCTGGTTTGGACTCATGGGTGCTGTCTGACAGGTCCCACTGAATTTGACATGTCAAGGGCCACTTCCCATCTGACCATGAAGCACTGGGGCTCTGTGGTTTTATTCCTATGGGAAAGAACTGTCTTTCTTGTCTAGGCACCCATGGCCAAAATTGACATTCTGCATCTAAAATTCTCTATATGCAAGGGTTACTCCCAGACAAAATCTGCCCGTACAGTCAAGTCTGGCTAGACTTGGCCTCTGGTGACTGCCTCTCATCTGCCCCTGCACCACTGGGGCTCACTTGTTTCCTTCCTATGGAGACCATTGTGACACTGCGGAGCATTGTGGAACCAATGGGCCATGGTGACACTGCAGGCCCTTGTGGAATTTGTTACACTGTAGGAACTTGTGGGACCAAGGGGAACATGTTGACCCTGCAGGGTACCATGGATCCAAGGGGCCACTGTGACACTGTGGGGCCTTGTGGAATCAAGGATATCTTTGTGGCTCTGTTGAGCCGCACGGTCCCAAGGGGCCAGTGTGAAGCAGCAGGGCTTTGTGGAACCAAGAGGCCATTGCTGCATTTCAGGGCCTTGTGGAGCTAAAGGTCCATTGTGATCCTGCGAGGCACTGTGGATCCATGGGGAGCATTGTGCCATTGCAAGGCCTCATGGAATCATGGAGACCCTTGTGACACTGTGGGGCCTCATGGAGGGAAGGGGCCTTTGTGACACTATGGGAAGTTTTGGAAACTTTGCGGGGGGCCATTGAACACAGCAAGGCTTCATGGAACCAATAGACCATTGTGACACTGTGGAGCTTTGTGGAACCATGGAGACCATTAAGATCCTTAAGGACTTGTCTAACCAAGGGGCCATTATGACACCTGAGGGCATCATGGAAGCAGAGAACCACTGTGGCACTGCAAACCCTCATGGAAGCAAGAGAACCATTGTGACACTGCAGGGCCCTGGGGAACCAAGGGAACATGAAATAGGTGTGGCTGCCTTGGCCTCCCAGGCGTCACCTGACAGGTCTGGCTGACCTGGGAATGTGGAAGGCTGCTCCCATCTGCCCCTGAAACACTGGGGCTCTGGGCTTTTCTTTTTATGGAAAAGAACTGTCCATTTTTTCCAGGCATCCATGGCCAAAATTAGGATTCCACCTCCAAATTTTTGTGTAGTAAAGGATTGCTCCCAGACAAAATTTACCAGGACAGACAAGTCGGGCTGGTCTTTGACTCCTGAGGGACAGCATTCACTTATACTCCAAACACTGGAAAGGGCTCTGCACTTTTCTTTTTATGGAAAAAACTCCCATCCCTCTTCTCCAGGCACAAATGTCTGAAACTGGGACTCCGCATTCATAATTTCAAATATACATGAGTTGCTCCAAGCAAACCTGCCAGGACAGACAGGTCAGGCTTGCCTTGGCCTCTGGTGGTTGCCATTCATCAGCTTCTGAAACATGGGGCTAAGTGGTTTCCTTCCTATGGAGACCAATGTGACATTTGGGAGCCTTGTGAAACCTTCATTTGGCCATTGTGACACTACAGAGCACCATGGATCCAAGGGACTATTGTGACACTGTGGAGCCTTGTGGAACCATTGCAGATCATTGTGGCTCTGTTGGGCCCAAGGGACCAGAGCAAAGCAGCGGTGTGGAAGTTAGCCCAGCTGTAACTCAGAGTCAGATGGATTTTATCCCAAAGAACCGGGCGTGAGTTTCAAGCCCTGGGAATCATTCATTTAACTTAGGGTAAGTTTGAGAGTTCCCCCATAAGCCTTTAGTGTTGTTATGCTAAGTAGTCCAAGTTCTTCTCCTCCAGTGGTTACTTGTTTCCCCTACAGGATTATTGTTCTAGAGTGTTCTACCCTCAAGTGTATATATTGTTGCTTTGCCTTTTTCTCAGGTCTTTGAATCCCATCCCTCGTCCTGTGCTTGACTTCTCCATGTTTGTTGTTTTTCACCCTGTTACTAAAGTTCTTTTTGGGCAACTCCATTGATCCTGCTTGTTGTAGCATTGGTGGGTAGGATGGTTGGGACGGACGGAGGTGAGAGATCTCTGAGGCCAGGTCTTTCAACTTGTGGTTTATTGCAAAGGGTGTGGGTGCAGGGGCCTTGTTTGGAGCTGCCAGCCACAGCTCGGAGCAGGCCCAAAAGAGGAGCTTGAAAGAGGCGCCCAAAATGGATGGCCAAAAGAGGAGGGGAGTTCCCGTTACAATACAATAAATCTTCTGTGCTGCATATTCTAATTTTCAGTAACTAATCTAGTACAAGATACAAATCTTACAGCATTTACATACAGCCTATAAGAATCATTACATTACCATACTGTGTTACATTTTAAACCCTAAAAACTACTCTTTGGACCCCTTCTGCCAAGCTAGTAGGGTCTGCTCTGACCCTTGGACCTGTCTGCAAGCAGAGGGAGTTGTTTCATCAGAAGGGGATTACCTTCAGCCGGCCATACCATTGTTTTCCAGTTGTTCAGTAACTAAGGCTTGGTATCTCAAAGCTTGCTTTCATTTCAATCTGACAGTTTCCATATTTTCAAAATCTTTTGCCAGGCAATCATATTTATAAGGCTTTTCTGTTTCATCTTCCCTTGCATCTGCTCCTTTTCATTTTCACCACACTTGCCCTGAAGTTGGGGAACCAGAAAGGTTTGTCACAGCCACCTTCATTGCGACATTTGGCACCCGAACAGGGACCCTGACATTCAGTCATGTCAGCTGGGGTTAGCTGATGGACAGGCCAGTGCTCCCCAGGATTGTGGATTGTGCCAGGCTGGCAGATTCATCATTTCTTTGAGGGACCTTGGCCAGGATCCACAAGGGAAAATGACAGTTTCACCTGCATAGGATTGCAGGTGGGTTTGGGGACACGCAGGACAATTATTGCCCATTTTGTCACTGTCTTTTTACAATACACACCGACGTCCCATAACTGATTTAGGGTGTTCCAGTGGCTGTTCTACGTAAGGCAGAGAAAGAGAAAAATGGGCAGCCAGATGTCCAAAGTAGAAAGGTGTGTATATCGATGCTTTCAGTTAATTTTCACAGATCATGACCAAATATCTTCAAAGAACAAGTTAAAATCAATCCTGAGGCGGATCATTAAAAATTCTCCAGATGCCCCTGAGCCTCACCATCCTCCCTCCATCTTGGCTCCTCCACTTCCTGCTACCAAAACTTTCTCTTCCGCCCTGAATGAACCTCCAGACTCCACCCCCACAACTGTGGGTCATGCCTCACTGTCAGTCATTCCACCTTCACCCTGGGCCATGCCTCCAGAACTCCACCCCAGAAGTCCGCCATCCTGAATCAAGGCCCTTCCTCCCAACACCTGACAAAATGGCAGTGCCCTTTGCCTCCCCCTCTGGCGACAATATAACCCCATGATCAAAGATACTAAACCCAACAGTCACAGTGTTTCTAATCCAAATGTTTCTGCTCCAAGTTGCTCTTCATCCCCAGAAGACAGTTTGGATTCCCCAGAGCCACCTCACCCCTCAGCCCCAGAAGATCCCCAGGAAAGGATCCGGAAAGAAGCAGTTAAGGAAGGAGACTGGCAAACAGTCTCAACAACTCCTCGTTGCCCCCGTATGTTATGAAAGAAGGGGGCAGAATCCCAGGTATCAGCCATTGGCTTGCAAGGAAATCAAGGATCTGTGTAGGGCAGCTAAAGACCATAGGAGGGACTTACCTTGTTTTAATGGTCTAATGAGGGCCATGTTTACAGCACATATGTTAACTTCCTATGATTTAAAATATATTATGACCATGTTGCTGTCACCTACAAAATACACCCTGTGGGAAGGGGGATGGAAGTGTTTACTAAATCAACTAATAGCAGACTGTGCTAATAATGAGGCAAGGGTGGAATTGACAATCAACCATCTAGCTGGAGAAGGACAACACAGCCTATCAGATGATCAAGCAGCAGGTATCCTCACAGAAGTGTTGGATGATATCAAAGAGATGGCTTTGAAAGCTTTAATCCAGGTATCGGATGGTAGCACCCCCAGTTTGGATTACCTTGGGTGGCTGCAGCTAAAGCTTTAGGACAATTGGACCATCTTGGGTGCCTGTTAAGTAAGCAAACCAATGCTATGTCCCTCACATTGAGTGGCCTGCTCTCAGACATAGAGACCATCAGACATGCCACCTTGCAGAACAGCGATAGAGTTTTTACTCTGGGCACATGAGCATGGGTGTGTAGACTCTGAGGGCATGTGTTGCATGAACCTCTCCAGTCACAGTGAGTCAATCCACATGAGCATTCAGGTTCTGAAGGAAGGGTTCAAGAAACTTCAAGTGGAACACAAAGACTGGGTCAATAAACTCTTCCAATCCCAAGGACTTAAGGTTTGGATGAGGTCTAACTAAAACCAGATTATTATTCTCTTAGTGGTGGTTGTTGTATTGTTAATTGTCCCATATTTGTTTGGATGGTTTTAGAAAGTCTTACAAAATTCTTTCAGTTCCATCTTTGTTGCAAAACAGAAAGGGGGAAGATACCCAACACAGGATCCTCATGGAGTCCTTAGAGGAGAGAACTGGAGGCCAGGATGGCACAAAAACCTCTCAGAGACTCAGTGCGGAAAGGAAAATCCTTAAAAGTACCTAAAAGTATTCTTAAATCCATAAAATACCTTAAAATCCTTGCGTATCTCAAGGAACTAATGAGCCCCACTGAGTGTCAGTACAAAGCTCTCCAGGGACTCATTAAAGAAGATAATTGGGACCATGGTTGCACAAAAATCTAATAGAGTCTTTATCAAAATGGAAACACCAAGTACCAAAAATAACTGAAGTACCTTGAAGCATTAATGAGCCCCACTAAGTATTGTTATTGACAAAGACTCTCCAGGGACTAATTAAAGCAGATAATTAGGGGCCATGATTACACAAACCTCTCAGAGACTCCAATGAAAAAGCCAAACCCAAAGTCCTTTGAAAAACCTGCAGTCCCTGCAGGGAGCATTCAGGAGCCCCCAGGGGGCTGCTGAGCAAGGCTCCCCAGGGACTCCTTCCAGCAGATCCCTGAGGCCACTGGGATGTGGACTAGGGGGGGGATGTGGAGGGCAGGACAAGGGGATGACAGTGCCCAGCCTGGCTGGGGCTGTGCCAGGAGACCCCAGTACCTCAGGACAAGGTGTCTCCTCCTGGCCCTTGGTGACACAGACCCTGCTGCTGTGCCCCAGGGCACCAAGACTTGGCTTCTCTTTGTCCCCACTTGTCATCACTGCCTCCAGTTCTCTGCTCTGCTTGGGGCCTGGGGACACTTTCTCAGTTGTGTCCCTCAGTGGGCCCCATTAAAACTCCAAGAAACTTTGGAGTTGGATTCTGACTTGGAGTTCTGGAGAGGTTTCTTCAACTCCCTCTCAGGGACTGATGTTCAGGGCCTGAGCACAAATCCCCAGAGGCTCATTACAGTCCTGTAATGAGCTGTATCTGTGCTGTATCTGTGCTGCTGAGCTGGGTTGGGCTCCTGGCACAGAGGCAGCTCCTGGTAACCAAGAAGAGCTTCAAAAGCACATTTCTCTTGATGAGCAGCTCTTCTGCCAGCCCAGCAGGGCTGGGGCACTGCCTGCAGCCAGCCCAGGCACAGCACAGAGGCACAGAGAGCTTCAATCAGTCAGGGCTGGGAAGGTGCTGAGAAATGCCTGGGGCAGAATCACTGCCAGCCCTTGGCACAGGAACCTCTGGCTGCAGGACAATGCAGCTGCAGCACCTGGAGCCATCTCCTGAAGCTGGAACATCCCAGTGCCTACAGACCCTGTGAGTACATTCTGTGATTGTCTCTTGTGCAGAGCAGGCAGGGGTGCCCAGGGCTGTCCTGCAGAGCAGGGTCCTGCAGCCCAGGGCGCTGTGCTGGGGCAGGGACTCTGCTGCCTGCCAGGGACAGCTCTCAGCCAGCCCTGGCAGCTGCTCCCAGCACTGGGGGACAAGATCTGGGTGGGAGGAGGCAGCTGGTAAGGCTTGGAAGTGTTCTCCTTGTGTGGTGAGGATGCTGCATTGTTCAGGACTGCTCCCATCATGGCATTTAACTGCAGAACACTTCCAAGTAGATCATACAGGGAGCAGAGCTTGGCAGGGGTTTCATAAATGGGAAAAGCCTGGGTTTTTATTCTAGTGCTCTGTTTTGTCTGAATGGGAAATTGCATATAGATATTCATCTCTCAGTTCAGGTGGAGAATAAATAAAAAAAACCCAATAGACCTGAATAAACCAGGCAGTGACAGAAATCATCACAGGGCCCCTCAGACGGCGGCATCTTTGTTGCTTTTCCAGCCTCCTCAGGGTTGCTCTGACGTTGCGATCAGAGCCTGCAGAGCCAGAGCTGCCCCTGGGCAGTGCCAGAGCTGGGAGGGGTCTGCAGGGCAGAGCTGAGCCCCCAGGGCTGGGCTGGGCTCTGGCAGTACTGGCAGGGCCCAGTCCTGGGCACAGGGAAGCAGCTGCTGGCAGGGACAGTTCCAGGCAGCAGAGCCCTGGGCAGGGAGTGGGGGGAAAGTGCCCCCAGTCTGTGCTGGGATTTTTAAAGTCCTCTTCAAACACAACTATACCATGATTACTTTTTTTACAGATCCCCATGCCAAGACACTGCAAATGTCCAACAGCAGCTCCATCAGCCACTTCCTCCTGCTGGCATTGGCAGACACGCGGCAGCTGCAGCTCCTGCACTTCTGCCTCTTGCTGGGCATCTCCCTGGCTGCCCTCCTGGGCAACGGCCTCATCATTAGCGCCGTAGCCTGCGGCCACCACCTGCCCACGCCCATGTTCTTCTTCTTGCTCAACCTCTCTGTTCTTGACATGGCCTTCCTAAGCACCACTGTCCCCAAGGCCATGCACAATTCCCTCTGGGACACCAGGACCATCTCCTACACTGGATGTGCTGCACAGGTTTTTCTGATTTTCTTCTTCTCTGGATCAGAGCTTGCCCTTCTCACAGTCATGTCGTATGATCGCTACGTGTCCATCTGCAAACCCCTGCACTACGGGACCCTCCTGGGCAGCAGAGCTTGTGCCCACATGGCAGCAGCTGCCTGGGCCAGTGGCTTTCTCTACGCTGTCATGCACACAGTCAATACATTTTCCCTGCCCCTGTGCCATGGCAATGCCTTAGGCCAGTTCTTCTGTGAAATTCCTCAGATCCTCAAGCTCTCCTGCTCCAATTCCTACCTCAGGGAACTTGGGCTTCTCATAGTTTGTACTTTTTTGTTAGTTGGTTGTTTTGTGTTCATTGTTTTCTCCTATGTGCAGATCTTCAGGGCTGTACTGAGGATCCCCTCTGAGCAGGGACGGCACAAAGCCTTTTCCACCTGCCTCCCTCACCTGGCCGTGCTCTTCCTGTTTATCAGCACTGCAGTATTTGCCTACCTGAAGCCCCCCTCCATGTCCTCCCCATCCCTGGATCTGGCCCTGTCAGTTTTGTACTCGGTGGTGCCTCCTGCCCTGAACCCCCTCATCTACAGCCTGAGGAACCAGGAGCTCAAGGATGCCCTGAGGACAAAGATGACTGGGTACTTTTCAGAAGCAAAGAAGTGATTGTTTTCTGCTGCTTAGTTTTCAGAATGGAACTCATGACTGGCCCAGTCTCTGCCTTCTCAGGTATTTGGTCATGCTGATGGATTCTTCTTGCCATAATGTGCTCAATTAAATGTTTCTATTCATCCCTCACCTAATTCCCTGTCTGCCTCTTGAATTTGATCCAGAAGCTCTGTAATCCAGGAGCTGTACTATTGCTTTGTTTGAACAAAATAAACGACCTTGCAGTGCCTTGTTTTTTTGGGATCTCAACTCTGGGACCTGCATGAAGTTATAGGGGTGAAAGGGAAGGGTCCCAACACAGCAGCACTGCCAGGGAGCAGCAGCACTTGGTCCTTTCAGAGCTGCTCTTCCCAAGTCCACACTCTCTTTCCCAGCCCTGCTGTGGGTGCAAGGCCAGAGTGCTCTGGCAGCTTGGTCACTGTCCTGCTGCATGTCCCTGCTGTGACCACAGGCAGGGCCAGGCCATGGGCACTACTAGGACACAGCTGGGCTCAAGCACAGCAGCTCCATCAGGAAAGGGCATCTCCTGAGGGCAGAGCAGGAAGGCTTTGCCCTCTCTCCATTTCCTGCTGTCAGGAATGTGCCCCAGGAATGTCCTGGCACAGCAAAGCCCAGTGCCTGGGGCAGGGGGAGAGTGTGCATGGGGGGCTCACAGCAGAGTCCTGGCACAGCCAGAGCTCCTGGCATGGACCTGAGGCAGAAGCAGAGCAGGGCCTGGGCTTTGTCCTTGTTCCAGGACAGCCTGGGAAGGTGGCCCAGGGCAATTGTCCCACACCAGCCCCTGCAACCACCACTGCCAGCACTGGCCTCTCCCTACCTACAGGAGGTTGTTTGTCACTGCACAGAGGGACACCAAGTAACCAGGCCAGCAGGCCATGTTTGCTCTGTACTGAGGAGATCTCAGCAGTGCATCATGTGTGTGTGGGGACATGAACCCCAGTGAGTACAAACACCATCAGCAGCACCCGGCCACTTCACTCAAGAGGAATGTCCTCTCGGAAACCACCTAAATTCTTTGCTTGGCTGTGCTGAGGACTGCATTGAAAGAAACATCCAGGGCAGGGAGGCTCCAGGGAAAATGCTCAGGACCGCCATAGACTGCACAGAGAGACATTGGAGTGGTGACTCTGTGGGAAGAAATCACAGCTGCCTCCCTTCTGAACCACCCTGAGGACCTGGACAGGGCTCTGCTGTGTCCTGGGCACTAAGCTGGCACTGAGGGATGTGGAAAAGGCTTTTGGTGTCAGGGATGTTGAGAAGGCTGGGCAGTGTCACTGTGAGACTTCTCTCAAAGCTCTTGGAAAGGCCAGAGCCATCCCAGAGGATCCTGGGCACCTGGGAAGGGCAGACATGGAAGCAGTCTGCAAACATGTGGCAGCAGCTCTCTGGCCACAGGGAGCAAGGCACAACTAGCCAGGTATTGTCTTAGGGAAGGCTGTGAGAAGACCAGAGAAATTAATGAGAAATAATTCTTATCTTCACTTGCTGCGCCTGCTGTTGTGAACATGTAGAATGTGTTATGAAGATTTGTTTACCAAAGGGTGATTTCTTAATTGGCCACTGGTGATGGTGTTTGGATTCAAGGACCAATTAGGTCCACCTGTATGGTGACTGTCTCTAAGGGCGATGGGTGTCTTAAAAGGCATAGTATAATAAAGTGATTGATCAGCCTTCTGAGAATTGTGGAGTCAATGCTAATTATTACCCCTTTGGGGACGCCTGGTTACGGCAAGGGGTGAACCCCGATGTGACCTGGGGGAGCTTGCGGTTGGGAAAAGGTGCCTGCAGAAATGGGCATCCAAATTTCTATGTCAGAAGATGAAACCCTTGCAGTGTGGGAACTTATGACTTGTCATGAGACTTCCTATGTTGCAAGATGTTCTCTGCAGGCTTTTCTGTTAGGCCAAAATTCATGGTTTCCCCGTGGATGTGGAAATCTCACTGGATCTGCAGGCCTGGGACTCACTGGGTCTCTGTGTCTGGGGGAACTGAGGTGAGATGTGAATGTACCTTGACTACTATCAATCTGGTCAATGCTTTCCAGAACTCTAAGGGGCCAGACCCCATGGGAAAGCGAATCCACCTTGATAGGCACATCCCAGTCAGACTTGGAGGAGCGCGTCCCCCGGCATGGGCAGCCACCAGCCCCTCTGCTACAGCCAGCTGTGGATCTGTTTAGGGACAGCCACCACTGGCTCATTGACCCCTGCCCTGCCGGGGAGGCAGGGGGGGCACTGCACCTGGAGCAGCTTGCTCCTGGCTTCCCAGAGCATGCACATGAAGGTGTGAGAGATGGTCTGCAGTTCCCCTCATTTGCCTCACGACCGTCCCCAGGACAGACATTGGGACCCTGAGGACCTGGATTGGAATTCTGGCCTGCCGGTGGTGGATGAACGCCAAATAATCCTGAGGCTCCTGAGCAGAATTCTGGCCTGCCAAGGGATTGTTTGCAGCTGTGTCTACAGTGACTGCTTCTAGCAGGGCCTGCCAGGGGGTAACACACCCCATGTGCTTGCACCTGCTCTGTGACAATAGCTTGTGGATTTCCCCACCTCTTGGCCTGGTTGGACTTTTCTGGGGTAACCTTTGGTGGTCCCCCTCCCACAGAAGAGCCATCATCTGCTTTTCAACCACCCTGATGGACGGACTGAGATGGGAGAAGACTCTCCCTCAAGGACTGAGATATGAGAACCCTATATGGAGAAGCTCCCCCTTCCCAAGGACTGAGACTGAAACCCTCAACATGGGGGAGGTGTGTGGGGGAGCTGACCTGACCAAAGCCAGATATTTGCCTGCAGGTATGGCCATTGGACCAAGAAGACAATGGTTCTCACCTACTGCTGAGAACACAGACTGTCTGTACCTGTCTTCAATACCTTCTTTCCCCCTCAGCAATTTCAATAGACTTATTCTTTATTGCATCTGTTCCCCCTCAACAATTTCAAGATTTGTTCCCCTCCTCAGCAATGGACTATAATAGAACCTTGAGTTTACCAGGACTTTTGAGATCTCCCCAATGTGACTAGGCGAACTCCATCAGTTGGACTACAAGGACTTTTTCTCTCTACGTTTGGTAGCTCCCTCTCTCTCTCTCCACCTCTTTTCTATTCTTTTCCTTTCTCTAATTCCATTAACACATTTGCTGTGGTCATTCAATAAAGGTGCATTTGTTCTGATTGATACTGCAATCCCCTTTCCGTGTTGGTTTTGCACTCCAAGAGCAGTAAGCAAACCATCACAACCCCCATTCATATGAACAGATGGTGACAACTGACACCCATCAGGAGCTGCAGGCCGACCATGAGCAGCATCATCACTGCAGGGATCCCAAGGGACATCAGCGGGATCCAACTCATGGAGCGGGACAGGTGGGAACCCGGCACCAGCTGGTAACTCAGCTGTCCATAGACTTCTCTAACAGGGAATGCTTCACCGCGTGCCAACGGGAAGATGTGGGCCATCCGATGGTCCTTCCAATATATTCATTCTGGGAGGCACTTTTCATGGACCTGGACAAATTTATGTCACTTCCAAAGTCCAGATCATTGGCCCAGGGGAAGAAATTTTCATACAGCTCTGTTGCACAGAACCTCCTTTTTATCTATCACAAGGGACTCCTATTGCACAAGCATTCCCGTTACCTAAAGACAATCCAGGACAGGTTGCCCTCAACCCCACCATCATGTGGGTGTAGGTTGTGGCCTCCAACAAACCTGTCGTGGAGTGTGGCCTGTTCTGCAAAGGGGAGAAGATTTACTGCCTGAGCATGCTGGACACCAGGGTGGATGTTACCATCATAGCCCGCTCTGAATAGGCAGCAAATTGGGAACTACAGCCCGTGGCGGGGATGATTTCAGGGATTGGAAGGGCAGTGGTTTCCATAAGGAGTAAGAGAAATATTATAGTAGAAGGTCCCGAGGGCAAGATGGCAACCATCCAGCCATTCGTGGTGAGGGCACTGATCACCTTTTTGACCTGGAAACAACAACATCCAGTGTGGAATGACCAGTGGCCCCTTTCTTTCTAACACAAAGTTACGTGCACTGGAGGCCCTCGTGGAGGAGCAGCTTGCCAAGGGCCGCATCACCAAAACCAACAGCCCTTGGAACTCCCCTATCATTGTTTTAGGAACACCCAGCAAAGACAGGGGAGGGCCCCTCCACGATCTAAAAAAAAAAAAAAAGTCATAGAAGATAAGGTGCCCTGCAGCCCAGCATGCCCATGCCTTTGATGCTGCCCCAGGACTGGAAACTTTTTCCTGAAGGGAACAGGATAGGCTGTGGGGATCAGGTGCAGGGCAGAGGTAGGGAGAAGAATGACTTTTGCATTTTACAGAGCTATGCCTTCCCTTGGCCTTGTTGGCTGACAAGAAATGAACATCCCTCTGTGTCTTGGGCAGCTCCTTCTCCAAGGAAAGTAGGTGGGAGTTGGAGCCAAGGAGCTGAAAGCTGCAGGTGCAGCCTGGGCTGGAGGGAACTCAGATTTGCACAAGGCTGCTCTGAGGGCCAGGGCTTGGATGGGGGAAATGGTGGGGTGGGGGTAGGGACAGAGTATGATGGATTGTCAGCCATGAAGGGTCTTAATTTTAATATCCATTCAAACTGCATGATGAGGTCCATGGATTTACTGTCAATTGGAGATTGCACATAACAATAAATTAACAGGAAAACAAAACTAAACAGGATCTAAACAATCTTTTCTCACTGTATTTTTAAATAGAATATATTGACTTTGAATACATTACTGAGATCTACTTAACCACAAGTGATTTGGAAATTAAAATCAAATTATTCCCAGAGGCTTGGCTTGTTCAGGTGTTCTGAATGTTAATGAGACCTGGGACACTGAATTCCCGCACTGAAGAGCTCAAGGCTGAACAAGCCTCTGGAGCAGGAAAATTCAGCAGCAGCCTCCAAGGTGCTGAGGATGTCAGCAGCCCCCACTGAGGCCATCCCTGCCCAGAGACCGTGGGGGAATGGGCAGACAAGGAGAGCGTCCCTGGGGCTGGGGCAGCACAACTCAGAGGCACCAGGGGCTCCAGCTGGGCAATGGAGTGTGGAATGTGGCTGGGAAAGCCCTGCCTGGGCTGGGCCAAGCAGGACAGACAAGACCTGACTCCTATTCCCCAAACAACTCTCTCAAGGAGACATTTAAAAGGAATTACAATTGTTTGTGTGCTCTGAGTTAGGAGCACTGGAGAAATACCAATACAAGAGATTCTGAGGAGCACAGAAGAACAAAACAGCCTTTACTGGGTACTTTAGAAAATCAGAGAAACTTTGGCAAAAGGTTTATTATAGCTTTGTAATGGTTTTGGTTTGTTAATTTAAGATTTTTCAAATCCTGGGATTTTTTAAGTAATGCATTGATGAGTGTGGTTGGTTTTAGTGTCCATTAATTATTTATGTATTAATTTTGTTGTGAGATAGGATTGTGAGAAAGGTACAGTAGGCCTAAAATTTTAAGAGTATATAAAGAAATTTTTATTTAAAAGTAAAATTAAAAAGAAAAAAGTAGTAAGAATTAAACTCTTTAGAACACTTTTTTCTTTACAACTTTTTTTTTTACTGACAATGAAAAGAAACTAAACTTAAAATTTCTAGTTAGGGTACTATTTCTAGAATAGTCTTTTTTAGTTTACTTTGGGAGAGAAGTTTTTCTTATTAAGATTATGGATATTTTTTTACAAGAGAAAAAAATGGATTTTTTTGATGCTCTTAATTCTCTCATGGATAACAGTTGTCTATAGAACTTTGTTATTGTGAAGTTACTTTTATTGCTACAAGCTTTTTTACAGCTTGTTGATGAGCCATGTCGACTTATGGGGTATTGCTTTAAGTATGAGTCATTTAAAGGTAAAAGTTTTTATTATTAAGTTCAAAATTATTTTTATCTCTGGGAATAGAGATCTTTTTTTGAGGATACTGGACTATTTTTTTTACCCTCTTTAAACTTTTTATGAAATTACAGTTATTTTAACATTTGTTTATTTAAGTATGGAGGTTTTTGTTTGACATTAATTTGAATTTTTTCTGTAGTTTTATGTGTTATAAAGAAAAAGAGTTTTGGGGGCAAGGGCTGGGGCCACTGTTTCTTTGCTGACTGGAAAAGAAAGAGGAGGTTCCTGGGTTTTTTCATCTTTAACATATGTGTTTCACAGAGGCATGTTCAGCATCTTAGTGGTTCAACAGATTGTCAGTTACACAAAAAAGTTTTGTAATACTTTTTAAAATTCTTCTTATGTCAAACTACGTAAATATTCAATCAACAGAGAACACTTCTCAAAGCATTGACTTGGTCCATTCAACTTCACAAACTCTAAGCCTGTTCAAATTAATGTTAATCAAAATCTGCAGGAGCACAGAAACAGAGAAAGACAAAAAAGCCAGCCCTGTTCCGTGTTCTTTTGTTTTTATGGCACCCCACAGTGACACAATGGTACCTTGTATCCATGGGGCCCCACAGTGTCATAATGGTGCTTTGATTCCATGGGGTCCAGCAGTGTCAAAAGAGACCCTGCTTTCAATTGGATTCCACAGTGTTGCAATGGCCCCAAGGTTCCAGAAGGCCCTGCAGTGTCATAATTGTCCCAATGATTCCATGAGGCCTTGCAGTGCCACGATGATCTCTGTGGTTCCACAAGACACACAAT
Organism: Melozone crissalis; assembly: GCF_028551555.1. NCBI lineage: Eukaryota > Metazoa > Chordata > Aves > Passeriformes > Passerellidae > Melozone > Melozone crissalis. The sequence continues at coordinate 975,731 of NW_026535876.1, read as the reverse complement.
GTCATGTGGCTCCTATTCCATGAGCCCTGCAATGTCACAATGGACCTTTGGACGCTGGGGGTTTGCAGTGTCACAATGGTCTCCTTTGGCTCCACAGTGTCAAAATGGACCCCTGATGACAGCAGGCCCCACAATGTCACCATGACCCCTATGCAGCCTTCAGTGTCACAAAGGCCTCTTGGTATCATGAGGTCCCAGAGTATTCAGAATGGTCCTCTTAGTTCTGTGGGCACCCCCAGGGTCACAATGGTCTCAGTGGTTCCATGAGGCTGTGAAGTCTCTTAATGGTCTTTCCATGGGTCCATGAGGCCCTGCAATGTCACAATGGACCTTTAGCTCCATGGGGTGTCACAGGGTTACAATAGCTCCTTGGTTCCATGACACCACAGAGAGTCATAATGGTTCCATAAGGCACTGCAGTGTCACAATGGACCTTGGTTTGATGGGGCCTCTCAGTGTCATGATGATCCCTACACTCCATGGAGCCCCACAGTGTCAGTACAGTCCCCTTGGTTCCATGAGGCCCAGCAATGTCACAGTGCTCTCCACAATTCCATGAGGCCCCACAGTGTCACAACAGTCCCTTGGTCTCACAAGACTTCACAGTGTCACAATGGTCCCTTGGTGTCACAGAGCCCCACAGTGTCACAATGCTCCCTTGGTTCCATGGCCCTGTGCTGCTGCATTCCCCCCTTCCCTTCTCAGGCCGCCCTGCCAGCTGAGAAATGCTCCTTGGGCCTCGGCCTTGGCCAACAGCCCCTGGGCTCAGCCCCTCTGCAGCTCATCACAAACACTGTCTGCTCCAGGCACTGCTGCTGCCCAACCAGCTCCTGGTTTCTGTAGGAGCAGCGCTGGGAACTGTTTTTGTTCCTTCAGTGGCACAACATCCCTGTTCTCACACTTCCAAAGAAAGCTGTCGGTGCCAAGTGTGGCCATGATGAACCATTGCTGGGACTGAAGCCCCTCTCTTGGGGCCCTAGAAACAGCACTCCAAAAGGAGCCCTTGGAGCTCTCCTGGGCCAGCAACTCCCTCTGAGTGGGGCCTCTCCCATCCGGGAACTCTCCCGTTTGCTGCACTCGGGGATCCCCAACAACTACAGAGCCTGGGCCGATCCCCACACTCCTCCAGGCTCAGCCCTTCACCCATAGGGGGGATGCCAAAGGATCCACAGGGAGCATTTCCTGCCCTCAGGGGAATTTCTCACAGGTGCCTTGCACTGACTCTTTGTGTCTGTGTGCACACAGGAGTGCCTGTGCTGGGGAAATGTGGCAGAAATGCTGCTCTCTGAGGGGTTGGAGTGCCTTGGATAGCTGTAAGTTAGGTTAAGTCACAAGGTTTGAGCTAAGTTAAATGCTGCTAAGAATTCTTCTTGTGCTAAGTTGTTATGTTTAATAAAAGTTAAGTTGAACATTGTTAAGTGTTATTCCTCTGTTAAATTGCTAAGTCATAGGTTATAAGTTAGGTTAAATATTGTTAAGCTCTGTTCTTTGCTAAATTGTGAAGTTTAAGGTGTCAGTTAAGGTTAAGGTATCAGTTAAGTCCTGTTAAGTTTGAGCTCTGTTAACCTTTTCGGCCATATTTCTTTTATCCTTGCCCTCACTGTCCTTGTGTCACACACACACAGGGACAGTTCTCAGTTAATTTCTGGTTTGATTGCCTGGATTCTGTTTGGTTTTGCTGTTTCTTTATTTCCTTGCTGTGCCTGAAATATTCCAGTCAGGAGCAAAGTGACTCTTCCCAAGGAATTTCGTGGTGCTGTCGCCTAATATTAAATCTGGTTTTCGCTGCTCCCTTGCTGGGGATTTTTTCAGCGCTCTCAAGGCCTCGTTCGTAACAGGGTGAAGGAGCCCTGGCCCAGGCACTGGCCCTGGGGGGACACTGGGACTCTGCCAGGGGGTCCCTGTCCCCCTGTGCCACCCCCAGGGCTCCGCCCCCCGGTCCCCAGGTCGGTCTCATGGAACATCCTCTGCGGGAGGCTGCGGGGCCGGGGCCGGGGGGACCTGGGGGGACAGGGGACCCTGCTGTGCACGAGCAGGGTTGGACTGCTCTGGGGGCAACTGTGAGGCGGGCCGGGCCAGAGTGACCTCCCCAGTGACCTCACACAGCCCCTGTGATGTCACACAGCCCCTCTGATGTCACACAGCCCCTGGGATGTCACACAGCCATGTCTGGGATGTCAAACAGCCATATCTGAGATGTCACAGTGCCAACTCTATAATGTCACCCGGTGATGCCATACAGCAGTGCTGCAATGTCACTGAAGATTGTGAAGTCGCAAAGTCATTCTGTTATGCCAGAATCTGTTCTGTGATGCTGCAGCCTGCTCTATTATGTTACACAACCACCTGATGATGTCACAACCCACACTCTGATGTCACAGAGCCACGCTCTATGATGGCAGAGTCTGCTCTATGGGCTCACACCCTACTCTATGATGTCACAGCCCACTCTGTGATGTCACAACTCCCTCAGTGATGTCACAAAACCCTCTCCGTAATGTCATACTCCCACTCTGTAATGTCACAGCACACCTTTTGAACACAAAGCCCACTCCATGATGTCACACAGTCATGCCATGATGTCACAGCCTGCTCTGTGATGTCACAGAATCCCCTCTGTGATGCTGTAGCTGCTCAATGACCTCACACAACAAACTCTGTGATGTCATAGCCCAACCTGTGACCTCACACAGCCCACTCTCTGCTGTCACACAGCCCCTTGCCGACATCCCACCTGCCCTGTGCCTCTATGACACAGCCCCAGAGGTGCTGCTGTGACACAGCCCCCTGGGCCATCCCACAGCCCCTGCCAGTGCTGAGCCCTTGTGAGCTCTGTCTGTGCCCTGCTGGTGTCCCTGAGGGGCCCTGGCAGTGCCCCAGCCCTGCTGGGCTGTGCACAGGAGCTGCTCCTGGCCAGAGCTGTCTCTCTGCAGCGCTGCCCTTGCCAGGAGCTGCCTCTGGGCCAGGAGCCCGGCCCAGCTCAGCAGCACAGACACAGCGCAGGGACTTCAATGACCCTCTGGGGCTTTGGTGCTCTTTGCATCAGATTCTGTCCCTCAGAGTGTGCTCAAAGAACTTCTCAGGGACTCAAAAAGAAATTGAAACACAGAAGTTTCTCATACTTTAAATAGATCCTTCTGAGGGACAGGACTGAGAAAGTGTCCCCAGGTTCCAGGTAGAGGAGAACACAGGTGGCAGTGATGACAGGTGGGGACAAGCAAGGGAAAGGTGTCTCTGAAACTGAGCAAACTTGCGCCTCTGTCCCTGCAGGCTGTCGGCATCCCCCGGCTGCCCCACCTGGCTGGCCCCTTCCTCTGCTGACAGCTCTGCCTCCTGCCTGCCTCTGCCTGCCCACACAAAGCCTTGGGCTGCTCCAGGCTCCAGGGGGATGTGCTGCACCACAGCCCTGCCCTGGCAGGGAAATTCCTTTCTCCTGGTGCCAGTCTGGGCCTCCCCAGCTGCCCTTGGTGCTAATATGTCTTCTTCAGGCTCATTCCCACTATGAAGAAAAAGCTCCAGCCTCTCTGAAACCACCCTTCCATCCCTCCCAGGCTACTCCTATTCTACCCTCAGTCTCCACACCACTGAGCCCAGAGCCATCACACTCTACCAGCTAGTTTTGTGATGAGGCCTCCAAACCCCATCCTGGGAGATTTTTGTGTCTTCTCCAAGGTCTGAGAAAATGGAAAAATAGTGATCAAAATTATTTTCTCCCAAATCTTGCAATGACAGAACAAGGGCCAATATCTTTAAACTGAATGAGGGTGGATTTATATATCTTAGAAGGAGGAAATATTTTACAAGTAAGAGGGTGGCTCGAAACTGCAGCTGATTTTCCAGAGAAGTGCATTCTCCATCCCAGAAATTGTCCAAGAGCATGAACATTGTGCAACCTGACCCAGTGAAACCCTCTCATCCTCAGGGACAGAATTCCTGTAGTGTGGGTTTTCTGATGTGCTGGGTGCCCTCACAGTGCTTCTGGCCAGAATGTCTGCTGAGGGCAGCCAGGCTGCTGCAGGGGCAGTGACCTCACAGCCATAACAATGGCAGCCCTGTCCCCTGGGCCTGGCTCTCCCCTTTCCTCTGCCCCTGCCTTGGCTCTGCTGGCATGAAGAGTTTTGTCATTAATATCTTGTCCCCAAGGTGCTGGGGCCAATGGCTTCCCAGTCAGGCTCCTGGAGCAGAAGTGGCTTTTCAGAGCCCAGCCAGGAATGAGCCCTGAGGCAGCAGCTCTGCAGTGGTGGCCACCAGGCCAGGCTGCCAAGGGAGGCTTCTGGCCATGGCCTGCAAGCAGCTGCTGCTGCCAAGGTGCCTTTGGTGCCTCAAGCTCTCCCTGGCACAGCTCCCAGCACGGCACTCTGCCCTTGTGCCCGAGGCCTTCCCTGTGCTGGGGCTGGCCTGGGGCTTTTCCTGCAGTGGGACCTGCCCTGCTCATGGCACAGGAAAGGCAGTTCCTGCTGGAGCAGGAGGCTCTGCCTGCAATGGGCTCCAGCAACTCCAGCAAGGCCCTGCTGACTTCAAAACTGCTTCCTAAAGCACTATATTCTAATAATTGTTATAGCTCCTGAACTGTGGAGTAAATGAATGTGCTTAAGTTCTTTCTTCTAATCATGATTAGAATCAATCAGAGAAATATTTATAAAAATCTATTGGGTATTCCATCATTAATTCTGTGGGACAAATTGGGTTAAAGGTTCAATTCCACCTGTTCAATCTTTTATGCCTTTGACAAATTCTGGGGCTGGGATTGGATCCAGCCACTCCCAGTCTCCTCTCTTTGAAAGAATTTTAGAAGTCTAGGGGCCCTGCAGGGGTTTGAGGATCCATGGTGGCTGTTGGGTGTCATTTCTCCACCTCATGATTAACAGGAATTTTTCCAATAAAGAAATAAAGATTTTTCCTGAAGCTCCCACTGTGCCCATGACAGGAACCCCTGTGAGTGTCTGGGACATTCCGGCCCTTTGGCACCCTGGGGACTCCTGGGATGTCACTGTGGAGCCCCCGTGAGTGCCTGTGACAGATCGGTGCCTTTGTGGCCCAAGGTCCCCTGGGATGTCACCATGGAATGGCTGTGACTGCCTCTGCCCACAGGGCTCTTTACCATCTCCAAAAAGCCCTGGGAGGTCTCCATGGAGCCCCTGTCTGTGCCTGTGACATTCCAGCTCTGGAACAGCCTGGAGACTCTTGGAAAGTCCCCATGGAACCTCTCTTAGGGCCTGTATCCAATCTGATCCTTAGCAGGTAACCATCACCAGCCTCCTGTTGCTATGGTCAGTTTCCATGGCAACCATCCCCAGCCCCTGTTGCTATGGTCAGTCCCTCGGCAGCTCCATGGAGACCCCATGCCAGGGGTGGTTGCCATGGACACAAGCTCAGGCCTGCAGCCAGATCCTTTTGCCATGGCAACCATTGGCAGCCCCATCCCCAGGCTCATGGGATCCCAGAACCACAGAATTGGCTGAGCTGGGAGAGACCCATCAGGATCCTCCAGTCCAACTGCTGGCCCTGCACAGGACACCCCAACAATGCCAGCCTGGGCCTGGCAGCGCTGTCCAAACGCTGCTGGAGCTCAGAGAGCCCTGGAGCTGGGACCCTTCCCTGGGGAGCCTGGGCAGGGCCCCAGCAGCCTCTGGGCAAAAACCTTTTCCTGACATCCAACCTGAGCCTGCCCTGACTCAGCTGCAGCCGTTCCCTCCACTCCTGTCCCTGGGCACCCGAGGGAAGAAGTCCCTACAGCTCAAGCCAGGGACCTGCTCCCAAGGTTGTTGCCATGGCCACCAGGGCTGGGACCAGCTGAGATGCTCGGTTTCCATAGGCCAGGGTTCGGGAATGGGATTCCCCAATTTCCTGCTTGGTATAAAACCGCGCTGCCCTCACTGCCCTCCCACCTCCCATGGAAAGCAAAAAAAGGCAAAGATCCTGGGCTGGGATATAAACAATTTATTAGGAACAGCAATGAGATAAGGAACAAACAAGAACTGAAACCATACTGATAACAGAAGTGATAAGGGAAAACTACAACACAACTCACTGGGTCTTCCTGGCCACAATTTCCCTTTCCTGGAGAGGACACCCTTCTCCTCAGGAGAGAGTCCCTTTCCAGCCCTTGGCGATGACCTGAGGTGAGAGTGAATGTAATGTCAGGGCCATGGCCAGACCCTCATGTTCTTCCACCCCACATCATGTCATTGGCAGGAGCAGGAAAAGGGACAGGTGTCTTCCTAGCATGGACCAGAGGGAAAATGGGTCCCCAGAACTCTTCCCAACATGTGACTTCCAATGGGGAAAGAAGCTGGAGCTGGGCATGAAGCTCTTCCTGCAGTTGGGGCACTTACAGAACTTCTGTTACTGGTGGGTGACTCCATTGGTGTTTGATCAAGTCCAAGCTCATGGAGGAGCTCTTCCCATGATGTGGAGAACTCATAGGGCCTCTCCCCAGTATGGATGCACCGGTGCCTGATGAGGGTGAATTTTTTCTTGAAGCCCTTCCCACACTCAGGGCAGTGGAAGGGCCTCTCCTCGGTGTGAATGCACTCATGCAGGCAGAGATTTGAGCTGGTCTGAAACCTCTTCCCACAAGTGGGGCACTAGTAGGGCCTCTCCCCAGTGTGGATCTGCTGGTGCCTGATGAGGAGGGAGTTGTGCTTGAAGCCCTTCCCACAGTCAGGGCAGCAGAACAGCCTCTCCTCTGAGTGAATCTGCTGGTGCTTGTAGAGATCGGAGCTGGTCTGAAACCTCTTCCGACACTGGAGACACTTGAAGGGCCTCTACCCAGTATAGATGCGTTGATGGGTGACGAGGGTGGATCTGCAGCTGAAGCCCTTCCCACATTCCCCACGCTCACAGGTCCATTCTCTGGTTTAATCATCTGGTGACAGATCAGGGTGCTGCTCTGCCTGAAGCTCTTCCAACACTCCAAGTACTTGTAGGGCTTCTCCCCATCATGAAGCTGCGCATGGACCACCAGCTCCGAGCTCTGGCTCAAGCTCTGTCCACCTTCCTGGCTCAGGGTGGGTCTTTCCTCCTAAGAGCATCCTGTGCTGCGTTTGGAGCCCATCTTCATGCAGGGTCTCTTTGAGTTTTCTTCCCTGTTGGATTCCAGTTCCCTGGAGTCACTCAAAATGGCCTCTTCCTTGAGGTTCTGCCATGGGGATTTGTCCTGCCTAGTCTCCAACCTCAGTTCCTTGTCTGGGGGAGGAAGGACAAGGAGAGGATGGAATTTGCCCCAATGCCCCAGGGAAGGGGAAGGAGATCCCTCCAGCAGGATGGCGTTGGCAGCAGGGTTGTCCTGCAGCCAGGGGCCATGCTGGGCTGGGAGATGGAGCAGGAGAGAGGGGGAAAGGGGCACTGGCTTCCTCCTCACCTGCCTGGGTGTCCCAGGGCATCTTCCTCTTCCTCGCAGCCTCCTCCTCCATCTGGCAAAGATTTGGGGGTGGGAAATCCTGTTTTGGGAGGAAAACAAGGGATGAGCACATTTTTTTTTGTACTGGTTTAAAGGCAAACCTGGAGATGGTCTAAACCAGAATTACAATTTAATAAGAAAAATTTAGATCAAGGCAATGATACAGAAGCACTGCCTAAACTGACAGAGTCAGGATATAACCTGACACCCTGTTGGTCAGGGTGATGGCAGCAGTCCCATTAAATGGTGGCTGCAGCCCTGTTGGAGTGATGAACATGATTCTGTCGAAGCAGTGATCCTGTAGAAGGGTCTGGTCTTCCTCTGAAGGTCCAGGGGTGGTTATGGAGCTCTTGTCCTCTGGGAATTCAGTAGGCAAGCTGCTCCTGGTATTTTAAGCCTCAGCTTATATCCAGGTAGGAATGCTTGGCTCCTCCCCCTGGGTGGAGCATCCCACAATGGGATGATGGAATTTTATCAGTCCTGCAGTGACACTCAATGACCCATTTACAGAAGATATCTCCCCTGGAAGGCGTTATCAGGGCTGAGTCATGCAAGAGATAAGGAACACTGCCCCACCTGTTTATAACAGTTTATGAAGATGGTAATTGAAAACATGCATTTGGTTACATCTTACACTGCAACCTGAAACAGTGGGGTAATCCCTGCCTCCTTGTCCCTGCTCAGCAGCCTGGCAGGGGCCGCCCCATGCTCCTGCCCTTGCCATTGCACATGCCCACATGCCAGTGCCCATCCTGGGAAGAGCCCTGAGCAAGGAGGGAGGGACAGGATCTGCCTGGCCAGGGGCTGGGGCTCAGGCCTTGGCCCTTTGCATTCCTGAAACACATCCAGGTTTGCTGAGCACCGGAGACACCTTTGCCTTGTTTGTCTCCACCTGTCATCACTGCTTCCAGTGTTCTGCTCTACCTGGAACCTGGGGACACTTTCACATGAGTTGTGTCCCTCAATAGGACCCATTAAAAGCAAAAGAAAATTTGGACTTTGAATCTGATTTTGAGTCCCTGAGAAGTTCTTTGAGCTCTCTCTGAGGGACTGAGTCTGATGCAAAGAGCATCAAAGTCCCAGAGGATCATTAAAGTCCCTGTGCTGTGTCTGTGCTGCTGAGCTGGGCCGGGCTCCTGGCCCAGAGGCAGCTCCTGGCAAGGGCAGCGCTGCAGAGAGACAGCTCTGGCCAGGAGCAGCTCCTGTGCACAGCCCAGCAGGGCTGGGGCACTGCCAGAGCCCCTCAGGGACACCAGCAGGGCACAGACAGAGCTCACAAGGGCTCAGCACTGGCAGGGGCTGTGGCATGTCCCAGAGGAGGCTGTGTCACAGCAGCACCTCTGGGGCTGTCTCACAGAGGCACAGTGCAGCTGGGATGTCAGCAAGGGTCTGTATGACAGCACAGAGTGGGCTGTGTGAGGTCACAGATTGGGCTATGACATCACAGATTTTGTTGTGCGAGGTCATTGAGCAGCTACAGCATCACAGAAGGGATTCTGTGACATCACAGAGCAGGATGTGACATCATGGCATGACTGTGTGACATCATGGAGTGGGCTTTGTGTTCAAAAGGTGTGCTGTGACATTACAGAGTGGGAGTATGACATTACGGAGAGGGTTTTGTGACATCAGAGAGAGGGTTGTGACATCACTGGGCGGCTGGTAACATCACAGAGCAGGCTATGACATCACAGAACAGACACTGTCATCACAGACTGGCTTTCTGATATCACAGTGTTTTCTGTGTCATCACAGTGCAGCTGTGTGACTGAAATTCCAGGGTGACATCCCAGAGTTGACTCTGTGACATCACAAGGGGCCTTGTAACGTCCGGAGTGGACTGTTACATCACAGATGAATATGTGACATCGCAAAAGAGCTGTGTGGCATCACAGGGGCTGTGACATCAGAGATGGTGATGTGTCATCACAGGGGCTGTACGAGGTCACAGAGATGGCTGTGTGACATCACAATGCCTGGGTGACATCACAGGGGTTGTGTGAGGTCACTGGGGAGGTCACTCTGCCCTGGCCCCCCTCACAGCTCCCCCCAGAGCAGTCCAACCCTGCTCGTGCACCGCGGGGTCCCCTGTGCCCCTGGGTCCCCCCACCCCTGGCCCCGCAGCCTCCCCCAGAGGAAGTTCCATGAGAGCAACCTGGGGACGGGGGGACAGGGCCCTGGGGGTGGGACAGGGGGACAGGGACCCCCCGGCAGAGTCCCAGTGTCCCCCAGGGCCAGTGCCTGGGCCAGGGCTCCTTCACCCTGTTACGAACGAGGCCTTGAGAGCGCTGAAAAAATCCCCAGCAAGGGAGCAGCGAAAACCAGATTTAATATTAGGCGACAGCACCACGAAATTCCTTGGCAAGAGTCACTTTGCTCCTGACTGGAATATTTCAGGCACAGCAAGGAAACAAAGCAACAGCAAAACCAAACAGAATCCAGGCAATCAAACCAGAAATGAACTGAGAACTGTCCCTGTGTGTGTGTGTGTGTGTGTGTGTGACACAAGGACAGCAAGGGCAAGGAAAAAAGGAATATGGCCCAAAAGCTTACAGAGTTCAAACTTAAGAGGACTTAACTTACACCTTAAGCTTCAGCTTCACAATTTAACAAAAGAACAGCACTTAACAGTATTTATTGTAACTTAAAAACTATGACTTAACAATTTAACAGAGGAATACCACTTAACAATATTCAACTTAACTTATAACTTATATTAAACATAACGACTTAGCAAAAGAATAACTCTTAGCAGCATTTAACATAGCTTAGACCTTGTGATTTAGCTTTACCTACAGGCCTGACTGACTCAGCCATCCAAGGCACTCCAACCCCTCAGAGAGCAGCATTTCTGCCACATTTCCCCAGCACAGGCACTCCTGTGTGCACACAGACACAAAGAGTCAGGGCAAGGCACCTGTGAGAAATTCCCCTGAGGGCAGGAAATGCTCCCTGTGGATCCTTTGGCATCTCCCCTGTGGGTGAAGGGCTGAGCCTGGAGGAGTGGGGGGGATCGGCCCAGGCTCCGTCGTTGTTGGGGATCCCCGAGTGCAGCAAACGGGAGAGTTCCCGGATGGGAGAGGCCCCACTCAGAGGGAGTCGCTGGCCCAGGAGAGCTCCAAGGGCTCCTTTTAGAGGGCTGTTTGCAGGGCCCCAAGAGAGGGGCTGCAGTCCCAGCAATGGTTCATCCTGGCTGCACTTGGCATCAACAGCTTTCTTTGGCAGTGTGAGAACAGGGATGTTGTGCCACTGAAGGAACAAAAACAGTTCCCTGGGCTGCTCCTACAGAAACCAGGAGCTGGCTGGGCAGCAGCAGTGGCTGGAGCAGACAGTGTTTGTGATGAGCTGCTCAGAGGAGCTGAGCCCAGGGGCTGTTGGCCAACGTCGAGGCCCAAGGAGCATTTCTCAGCTGGCAGGGCGGCCTGAGAAAGGGAAGGGGGAATGCAGCAGCACAGGGCCCATGGAACCAAGGGACAACTGTGACACTGTGGGGCCTTGTGAGACCAAGGGACCATTGTGACACTGTGGGGCCTCATGGAATCATGGAGAGCACTGTGACATTGCTGGGCCTCATGAAACCAAGGGGATCATGCTGACTCTGTGTGGCTCCATGGAATGTAGGGATCATTCTGATACAGCAAGACCCCATGGAGCCAAAGGTCCATTGTGACATTGCAAGTCCTTATGTAATCATGGAGAGGCCATTTTGACACTTCACAGCCTCATGGAACCCAGAGGCCATTGTGATACTGTGGGGCACCATGAAGCCAAGAAGATCATTGTTACACTGAGGGGACTCATGGAATCATGGAGATCATTGTGACACTATGAGGATCCATGGAATAAGCAAAGCATTGTGACACTGTGAGGCCTCATGGAACCAGTGAGACCATTGTGACCCTGGGGGTCACCACAGAATCAAGAGGACTATTTTGATACTATGGGGCCTGGTGAAACCAAGAGGCCTTTGTGACACTGCAGGGCTGCAAGGAGCCAAAGGTCTATTGTGACATTGCAGGGCCTTCTGTCATCAATGGACCATTGTGAGACTGTGGAGCCAAAATGAGACCATTGTGACACTGCAAACCTCCAGGGTCTAAAGGTCCATTGTGACATTGCAGGGCTCATGGAACAGAGGAGTCCTGTGACATTGTGGGGCCTGGGGAACCATGGAGACCATTGTGACACTGCAAGGCCTCTTGGAATCAGTGGGACTATTGTGAAACCTGGGAGCCACTGTGACACTGTGGGATCCCATCGAACAAGGGGTCCATTGTGACATTTCAGGTCTTCTTGTAATCAAGGAGCCATTGTGGCAGTGTGGAGCCCCACAGAACCAAGGCACCATTGTGACACTTCAGGGCTCCATAAAAACAAAGGAATACAGTACAGGTCTGGCTGGTTTGACCTCCCAAGAGGTCAGGCTGACCTTGGCATGTTGAGGGTCTCATCCACTATTGAAACAGTGGTGCTCTGTGCCTTCCTTCCTATGGAAAAGATCTGACATTCTGCTCCAGGTATGGCCAGAATTGGAGTCGCACCTCCAAATTTCCTTATATCCAGGGGTTGTTCCCATAGGAATATTGCCAGGACAAGTCTGGCTGGCAGTGGTTTCATGAGGGTCATCTCTCATCTGTTCCCAAAACACTTGGCAAGATTCTGTGCTTTCCTTCCTATGGAAAAGAGCTGTCCTTCTCGGCCAGGTGCCTATGGCCAGAATTGGGATTTCACCTCCAACATTCCCTGTTGTGACAGAATAGAGGAGATTGTTGGCTCAAAACATTTCATGTGTGGGGGAGGAAGGGGCAGGTCCAGCCTTGCCCTGCCCTGGAGCCCCAGCCCTGCCCTGCCCTGGAACCCCAATCCCCCCAGAGCCTCTATCCCAGCCTAGCAGTGGCTGCCAGTCCCTGGCACAGCACAGGCAATGCTCCACAGCCACCTCCGCAGTCCCCAGCCCAGCTCCTGAGGGACCAAATGAGCCCAAGGCCCACCTGGGGGAAAGGTCCAGCAAGACCAAGGGGTATTTAAGGCTGACCACAAGGCAAGCACACATCTTGATCCTACCTCCTCTTGGAATTTCCATCTGAACACTGCTGGAATCCAGGAGGTGGTAGCTGTCTGTGTGCTTCTCTGTATCTTTTTTGTCTTTCTCTTTCTATGTCTTCTTCTTCTGTTTCTGTGCTCCTGCAAATTTTGATTAACATTAAGTTAACCAGGCTTAGACTGTGAAGTTGAATGGGCCAAGTCAATGTTTTTAGAAGTGTTTTTTGTTGATCAAATACCTGGCATAGTTTGACATAGAGGAGTTTTAAAAAGTAATAAAAGTAAATCCATAAATAATTAACTGAAACTAAAACCCACCACACTCATCAATACATCAATTAAGAAATCTCAAGATTAGAAAAATCTTAAATTAACAAATGAAAACCCACTAGAGTGTCATAATAAATATTTTGGCAAAGTTTGTCTGATTTTCTAAAGTTGCCAGTAAAGGCTGATTTGTTGTTTTGAGCTCCTGAGAATCTCTTGTTCTATTTCTCTAGAGAGTCCATCTCAGAGTACACAAACAATTGTAATTTCTTTTAAATATCTCATTGAGAGAGTTGTTTTTTAGTGGATGGGAGCAGGGCTTGTGTGTCCTGCTTGGCACAGCCCAGGCAGGGCTTTCCCAGCCACATTCCACACTCCATTGCCCAGCTGGAGCCCCTGGTGCCTCTGAGTTGTGCTGCCCCAGCCCCAGGGACGCTCTCCTTGTCTGCCCATTCCCCCACGGTCTCTGGGCAGGGATAGCCTCAGTGGGGGCTGCTGATATCCTCAGCACCTTGGAGGCTGCTGCTGAATTTTCCGGCTCCAGAGGCTTGTTCAGCCTTCAGCTCTTCAGTGCAGGAATTCAGTGTCCCAGGGCTCATTAACATTCAGAACACCTTAAGAACCCAAGCCTCTGGAGTTTGATTTAAGTGTTGATTTGATTTAAGTGTTCAAATATTTGTGGTTAATTTGATAGATTTCAGTAGTGTGTTCTAAGTGAATGCCTTATATTTAAAAAGACAGTGAGAAAACATTTTTTAGGTCCTGTTTGGGACTTTTTCCTGTTCATAAATCAGTCTGTGCAGTCTCCTATTGACACTGAATCCAAGTAGCTCCTCATTCAGTTTGAATAGATATGAAAATCAAGACCCCTCATGGCTGACAATCAATCAGACTCTGTCCCTACCCCCACCCCACCATTTCCCCCATCCAAGCCCTGGCACTCAGAGCAGCCTTGTGCAAATCTGAGCTCCCTCCAGCCCAGGCTGCACCTGCAGCTTTCAGCTCCTTGGCTCCAACTCCCACCTACTTTCCTTGGAGAAGGAGCTGCCCAAGACACAGAGGGATGTTCATTTCTTGTCAGCCAACAAAGCCAAGGGAAGGCACAGCTCCATCAAATGCAAAAGTCATTCCTCTGCTGGATATTGAATCCACTTTCCACAGCAGACAGTCTCAGATCAATGGAAAACACCTTCTGTGCCCACCACAGATCCCAAGGTCCCCCCATACCCTTCCTGCCCTGGTTCTGCCCAGATTTGCTCTTTGCACACACGAGTCACACACTGAAGTCAGGAGCTCCCTCCATGGCCAGAGGGAGGAAAAGAGAGAAAGGGGATGAAGAGCTCTCCTGTGCAGAGCCAAGGTCCAAGTGCAGCCCCTGCAGTGGGAACCACAACTCATCAGGTTTGTGTCCTCTGTGGTCAGGGACTGGTGGCATCCAGAGGCACAGAAAGGTTTCTTGCCAACAAACACAAGCTGAACATTTGAACAGTTTAAGAACCATCACAGCTCTTCCCTCAGCTCTCTGGGATGTCCCAGAAGCATCTGACATACCCCCGATCCCCAAGGAATTTCTGTACAGGAAGAGTTCTAAAAAAAGGACATAAGAAAACACAATACTGTGATAAATATAAACAGAAATGAGATGATGTTTAATTATATATTTATTTGAACTTCAGAAGTATTGGGCAAATTCTTGCAGCTCAAAGTATGAAATCAGTCAGTTGAGAGGTACTTCAATGACCAGAGAGGACCTAGAGGAGTAAATCTGGGGGCAGCAGGAAGTACATAGATCCACCTGCTTTAAAAGAAGAGATGTCCTTAGACATGGCCATTTAACCAGGAGGGCTGGAAACACCTGATGGAAAAGAAAGATTAAGTCATAGAATGAATATTGCGGACACAAGCAGAGGGGAAGATCAGTATTTTTTCTCCTTCTGCCATCAATATGCTTCCAGGAAATCCCTGTTTTTGATGGGAAAACTTTGCTATAACTTCAAAGTACTCAGATTACCCAGATAATAAAGATTTGTTTGTATATTAGAAACTAACAAGTATTTAAACCTGTGCCCCTTTCCCGGCAGACATCAGCTGTGTGCCCATGAACAGGCAGTGCCACTTGTGCCCTGAGGTGCCCAGCTGGAACTGGATCTCTCCGAGAGCACCTGAGAGAAAGGATGAGTGTGCAGGGGCAGAACTCAGGCCAGGCCTTGTGGGACAGGGCCAGCGCCTGTGCAAGGCATTGCAAACAGGCAAGTGGCCCAGAGAGGAGGCTGCTCTGTGCCCTTGGGGGCATGGACAGAGCAGGGAGGGGGCCCAGGACATTTGTCAGCACCAGCCTCTGTGCCCAGCCCTTGGCAGCCCTGGCTGCTGAGCACAGCTTTGGCCTGGGCTGGGTTTGGCTGTGGCCCAGCTCCATCCTCCTGCGGGGCTCAGGGCCTATTCGCAGCCATGGCCAGCCCTGGCTGCCTCTCTGCTGGCCCAGAGGCTGGCAGAGCCCAGGGCAGGGCTGTCTGTGCAGCCCCACAGGTGCCAGGGGCTCTGCAGGAGCTGGCAGAGGCTGCCCAGCAGGGAGGCCATGGGGCACAGAGCCCCAAGGCTGCTGTGGGCACCACGGCACAGGGGCTGTTCCCAGCCGCAATGCTCCTGACCTGGGCTGGGCCTGCACAGGGGCTGGGCCACCATGGCTGGGCCGGTACAGGGCCACAAAGGGGCCACGCAGCCGCTGCCGGGGCTGACAGCAAGGCCAGGCACACACAAGCAATTGCTGAACATGGCCTGCGCTGGCCAGGCCTGCCTGTGCCAAAGGCAGAGCTCAGCTGCCCTTGGGGCTGCAGGAACAGTCCAGAGTCCAAAGAGCCTCCATGGCTGTGCTGGAGACCAAGGCTGCAGGAGGGAAATGCAGGGCTGCTGCGGGATGGGGAGGGCATTGAATTCCAGCACACACCTCAGCTCTCTGATGATCCCAGCACCATGCTGGGCCCTGTTTCAGACTGGAGCAGAGCAGATGTTGATGGGCCAGGAGCCCTGTGGGGCTGTCAGGGACCTGCAGGTTGCACGCTCATCCAGGCTGAGATGGACACTGATGGTTTCTGGGCCAGGCTCTCTGAGCCCAGCCCAGCTCCCTGCGAGCTCTGCCAGCTGCCCTGAGCTCTGGGCAGCACCAGGGGCCTCTCCCCAGCCCAGCCCAGCCGGCTCTGGCCCCACAGCTCTGCTCAGGCCAGGCTGCTCTGGGCACTGCCCCACGGCCTCAGCCCCTGGCAAGGGCACAGCAGCAGCTGCAGCTGCCACAGGACTCAGCCCCACCATGGGGGAAGGTGCTTGGCCAAGGCCAAAGGAGGCTCCCTGGCTGCCCTGCTCCCCTCGGGCTGAGGTGCTGAGAGCTCTGCAGCCCCTGGTGCCATCCCATCTACCCAGGGCAGCACAAGAGCCCCGGCCTTGGGGCCCTCAAGAGCTGCTCCTGCTCCAGGCCCAGGGCCCATGCCAAAGCTGGGGCAGCCACAAAGCTGTGCCCATTTCTGTTCATTGCTGCTCTGATGGATCCTCAGCCGCTTGGAGGCTGATGATGAATTTTCCTACTCCAGGGCCTCTTCTTCCTTGAGCTCTTCACTTCAGGAATTGAGAAAAGATCATAAATATTTGTTCAAAAGACCCAAAGCAAGAAAAGCCCATGGGAATAATCTAAGTTTTCAATTCTTCTGTGGTTATTTAGACAGATTTCATAAGTCTATTCAAAGTGAATATACCATATTGAAAACAATGCAGAGAGAACTGTTTTGTCCTGGTTTATTTTCTTCTTTATAGATTGATATCAGCAATCCCCAGTGGATATTGATCCCCAGCACCTCCTAATGCAGTTTGAACAGATATGAAAATCAAGACCCTTCATGGCTGACAATCAATCACACTTTGTCACTACCCCCTCCCCACCATTTTCCTCACCCAACCCCTGGCACTCAGAGCAGCTGAGGAATGGAGTCACATCCAGGGCTGTCCCCAGGGCTCAGGATTGGGGCCAGGTCAGTGAAATCTCTTTATTGTTGATCTGGATGAGGCCATCGAGGGCACCCTCAGTCAGTTCCCAGGTGAGCCCAAGCTGGGTGGGAGTGTGGCTGGAGGGCAGGAAGCTCTGCAGAGGGATCTGGACAGGCTGGAGCCATGGGCCCAGGACAGCTGGATGAGGTTCACCAAGGCCAAGGGCCGGGTCCTGCCCTGGGCTCACAACGTGGTTCTGTGATAGATATAAACATAATTAAGTTCTTGTATCAGGATGCTTAACCTGGAGTGGGGTTAAACAATTCCAGTGCCAGTGGTGGATGGAGAAGGGAGGTCAGGCTGCTTTTTGTGTTGAGGAAATGCTAAAACCAGCCTGACTCATTTCATCTCCTCCTGTCCTGGCTGATCTCCCCTCTTTCCCCTTCCACCCATTGGCTTTTGTCTCCCACCAGCCCCCCGGTGAAGAGCCTGGCTCTGTGTTCTCCATCCCCTCCTCACTGGCACTGCCAGGCTGGGATGAGGAGCCCCTCAGCCTTCCTTGCTCCAGGCTGGACAAGCCCAGCTCCCTCAGCCTCTGCTCACAGCCCAGGGGCTCCAGCCCCACCTTGGAGGCCCTTCCCAGGCCCTGCTCCAGCTGCCAGACATCTTTCCTGCCCTGGACAACCCAAACCAGGCCACAGTGACCTGGATAATCCCCGCCCTTGATGTCCTGGTCACACAGCCCTAGCCCCTTGTCCCCATGTCAGGCTCTGGGGTGGATTCTGTGGAACACCCTTTGGTGGAGGCTGTGGCTCCAGGTGGGCTGGGGGGATCCTGGGGGACAGGGACCCTGCTGGGCATGAACAGCATTGGAGTTGTTGGGAGAAACTGTGAGGGGGAGCTGGGGCAGAGTGACCAACCCAGTGACCTGACAGAGCCCTGCTGGGATGTCACACAGCCCCTCTGGGATGTCACAGCCTGCTCTGTGATGTCACAGCCCATTCTCTAATGTCACACAACTGGTCTCTCATATCACAGCCAACTCTGTGATGTCATATTCTGCTCTGTGATGTCAGATCTCTGCCCTGTGGTGTCACAGTCTGCTCTGTGATGATGTCTATGATGTCATACCTGCTCAATAACCTTACATACTGCACTCTGTGATGTCATAGCCCACTCTGTGACCTCATGTAACCAGATGATAAATTGTCTACACCAGGTGAGCTGACACCTGGAGCTTGTTCTCCAAAATTCTAGGCCTATGGAAGCCACACAATGCCCATTGTGTGAGAAGGGGAACTGGAAGTTCAGCAGCCTCAGTGTCCTGCCAGGTCTGCCAGGCCCACGGGAACATTGGGGTCCATGACCACCAGGGACCACCAGAGAGACCCCCAGGACAGAAGAATGCATGCAAAAGGGGAGGGGAAATATGTTAATGATTTCAGGGAAATTATATGTTTAGTCCAGGACAAACAATGAATATGTGTGCAAAATACAGAATATAAACAGAAACTTTCCTGTACTCAGTCTGCATAGCTTTGGGAGGAGCTCTCCCCCATGCATCCAGCTGAATAAAGAATGCTGCTTCTTAATGCTACATTGGGGTTAAGTTTTCTTTTTTACCAAATTTTTGGTAACACTCCCACTGCCAAGGAAAGCTCTGTCTCCTGCTGTTCACAAACAAAGAAGGGCTGGTGGCAGATGTGGGGCTCAGAGGTTGCCTGGAGCACAGTGACCATGAAATAATCAAGTTTTCAATGTTCTGGGAAAGAAGGAGGGGCAGCAACAAAACTTCTGCACTGGAATTAGGAAGGGCAGACTTTGGCTTATTTAGGATGCAGATTTGGGGAGTACTGAAGTAGGCACTGATTTTTTTTAAGGAAAACATCCCTTAAAAACAAAGGGGTCTAGGAAGGATGGACACATTTCAAGGAAGTAATCTTAAGGGGGAAGGATCAGCCTGTCCCAGTGTGGCAAAAGATGAGCTAGTGAGGAAAATGACTGGCCTGGCTGGCCGTGGAGATTTTGTGGGAACTCAAGGGTAACAAGAGGTGCATCAACTTGGGACAGAAGGTCAAGCAGCTTAGGAAATGTTTAAGGATGTTGTGAAGTCATGCAGAAAAAAAGTTAAGAGGTGAAAGCTCAATTAGAGTTTAACCTGACCACTTCCATGAAAAAAAAATTGACTATGTTTCCACAATTAAATTAATAGCAAAACATGGGATAAGGAGAACCTCTACTCTTTATTGGATGCAGTGGGGAATATAGTAACTAAAGATAAAGAGAAGGCAGAGCTACTTAACATCTTGTTTCTCTCAATTTTTGATATTAGGACAGGCTGTCCTCGGGACAAGTGCTCTGCTGAGCTGGTAGATGGGCACAGGGAGCAGAACAGCCCCCCTGGAATCCAGGAGGAAGCAGCTGGTGACCTGCTGAGCCACTCAGATGCTCACAGGTGTATGGGATCAGATGGGATCCATCCCAGGGGGATGAGGGAGCTGTGGATGAGCTCCCCAAGCTGCTCTCCATCATTTACCATCAGTCCTGGCTCAGCAGGGAGGTCCCAGGGGACTGGAGGTGCCAATGTGAGCCTTTCCCCAAGAAGGGCTGGAAGGAGGATCTGGGGACCTCTAGGCCTGTCAGCCTGACCTGGGTGCCCGGCAATGTTATGGAACAGATCACCTTGAGTGCCATCCCAGGGCACCCACAGGATGGCTGAGGGGTCAGAGCCAGCCAGCATGGATTTCAGTGTCTGCATGGAATGGTCTGGATGAGGGGATTGTGTCCAACATCAGCAAATCTGCAGATGACACCAAACTGGGTGTGAATGTGGATCTGATGGAGGATGGAGGTAGGAGGGCTCTGCACAGGGCCCTGGACAGGCTGGATCCAGTTGTGGTTTAACAAGGATGTGTGATCCAACAAGGTGAGGTTTAACAAGTCCAAGTGCCAGGTCCTGCACTTTGGCCACAACAACCCCTGCAGCACTACAGGCTGGGGACAGAGTGGCTGGAGAGCAGCCAGGCAGAAAGGGACCTGCAGGGACTGATGGACAGCAGGCTGGGCATGAGCCAGCAGTGTGCCCAGGTGGCCAAGAAGACCAATGGCTCCTGGCCTGGATCAGGAATGGTGTGGCCAGCAGGAGCAGGGCAGGGATTCTTCCTCTGTGCTGGGCACTCGTTTGGCAGCACCTCTAGTGCTTTGTCTAGTTCTGGGTCCCCTGGGGTGGGGAATTAGAAGAAATTTGTATCAGGAAGAGTAAAGAAAGCAAAGGTGAAGCAGAGGAAATGCTGAGGGCAGTTTGGGGGTGGCTGCCAGGCAGCCCTGGCTCTGAGCAACAGCGTCTGCAGTGGGACAGGAAACTCCCAGCTGATGGGAACAAACTTTCTGGCTGACTGCAGAGGCCAGGACAAAGCTGAGTGGTTTCCCTGGTGTTCCCCAGCCCTTGCTGGCCCCAGGGATTGATGGCATTTGTGCTCCCTCAGGTTCATGTCCCCACAACAACAGCATGGGGGTGCTCCCCCTGCTGTGTGCAATGCAAACAGGGGCTGCTGAGCCAGTGCTGCCGTGTCTGTGCCTGCAAGGATGGGGCACCTGTGTGAGCTGGGGGAGAGGCCAGGGCTGCAGAGGGGGGATGTTGTTGGCAGCTCCATGAGCACGCTCTGGGACGCTGCTCTAGGCTGTCCAGTGCACTGGGGATGGATCAGCCCCTGCTCTGCTGCTCCTTCCCGTCTCCCCCAGGCCCTTGCAGAGCCCCAGCCATGCTGTTTGCCCCCAGCCTGCCCACGGCCAGCCTGGAGCTGCTCACGGCGGTTTTCTGTGCTGGGCATTGGCCTGGGCGTGTTCTTCAGAGAGCCTGGGCAAGGAGCCTGGAGCCCCCAGGGCCTGGCCTGAGGCGTCAGCGCTGCCCCAGCAGTGCCCATGGCCTGTCCGTGCTGCAGCCCCGGCACTGCCACACCCAGGGCTGTGCCTGACCCCGAGAGCACTCAGGCCCTACAGCAACACCAGGGCCACCAGGGCAGCGGGGCAGGGCCACGGCAGCAGCACTGGCAACACCAAGTGCTGCTGCTGCTGGGCACAGCTGCTGGGCCAGCACTGATCTGCCCCCAGCTCTGCACATAGACATTGCTGCTGCAGCTCCAGAGATGGTAACAAAAGGGCATCTCTGCAGAAAACTCTGCTGGGAGATCCTTTACTTTATTTAAAGCCACTGAGAGCCCAGCCCCTCTTTGACACAGTCTGTGGCCACAGGGAAGATGGAGAGAAACAAAATGAGAAATGGCATCAATAATGACATTTCTTTGTGAACAATATAGTGGAGCTTGACAGCTAGCTTACAAAGAAAGCTGACTTAATAGATTAAATAACAACTGATGATTTAAGAGTCTATCCATAGCAAGGAAGAAGGCATCAGCATCGGAACAGATTAAAAAAGATACATGAAAATTTTTGTAAGCTAGACTAGGTGCATAAGTAAATGTGTATATGTACCTCATTAAATTTCTGTAAAACTTTTCCAATTATATTGATACTAATATATCTATATAATTGATAATATAATATGAGTTCAATATATATATAATTTATAATATAATATGAATACAATAAGTTATTGTGATGTAATTAATGACTTAAGATGATGCTTTGTTAAAAGTATATAAACTAGAGAACACACAATATAAAAACCTGTTCTTCTTTGACGCAAATCACGTGTGCGTAGGTGACATCCAATCCGACAATATAGGGCAAGATTAAAAAAGTAAAACAAAGAAAAAAAACGTCCAAAATGAAACCAACAAGAACTATCAAAGATTACTTTTATTACAAGTCATTTGCAAAAATTGGCCAGCAGATTAATGTTCCTGAAGCTATCCAGTCATCAGTCTCCACACTTCAGCCTTGAGCTCCTGGTTCCTCAGGCTGTAAATGAGGGGGTTCAGGGCTGAAGGCACCACTGAGTACAGAACTGACAGAGCCAGATCCAGGGATGGGGAGGACATGGAGGGAGTCTTCAGGTAGGTTAATGTACCAGTGCTGAGGAACAGGGAGAGCACAGCAAGGTGAGGGAGGCAGGTGGAAAAGGCTTTGTGCCGTCCCTGCTCAGAGGGGATCCTCAGCACAGCCCTGAAGATCTGCACATAGGAGAAAACAATGAACACAAAACAGCCAAGTGCTAAACACACACTAACAGCAAGAAGCCCAAATTCCCTGAGATAGGTTTTGGAGCAGGAGAGCTTGAGGATCTGGGGGATTTCACAGAAGAACTGGCCCACGGCATTGCCATGGCACAGGGGTAGGGAAAATGTATTGGCTGTGTGCAGCAGTGAATAGAGAAAGGCACTGGCCCAGGCAGCTGCTGCCATGTGGGCACAAGCTCTTCTGCCCAGGAGGGTCCCGTAGTGCAGGGGTTTGCAGATGGACACATAGCGGTCGTAGCACATGATGGTCAGGAGGGAAAGCTCTGCTGAGATGAAGAACAGGAAGAAAAAGAGCTGAGCAGCACATCCAGTGTAGGAGATGTCCCTGGTGTCCCAGAGGGAATTGTGCATGGCTTTGGGGACAGTGGTGCAGATGGAGCCCAGGTCAGTGAGGGCCAGGTTGAGCAGGAAGAAGAACATGGGCGTGTGCAGGTGGTGGCCGCAGGCTACGGCGCTGATGATGAGGCCGTTGCCCAGGAGGGCAGCCAGGGAGATGCCCAGCAAGAGGCAGAAGTGCAGGAGCTGCAGCTGCCGCGTGTCGGCCAATGCCAGCAGGAGAAAGTGGCTGATGGAGCTGCTGTTGGACATTTGCTGTGCCTTGGCATGCAGATCTGTAAGAAAAGAAATCATGGAAGAGATGGGTTTGGAGCAGATTTTAAATATCCCACCACGCAAGCTTGGGGGCACTTGCCCCCCACTGCCTGCCCAGGGCTCTGCTGCCTGGAGCTGTCCCTGCCAGCAGCTGCTTCCCTGTGCCCAGGGCTGGGCCCTGCCAGTGCTGCCAGAGCCCAGCCCAGCCCTGGGGGCTCAGCTCTGCCCTGCAGACACCTCTCAGCTCTAGCACTGCCCAGGGGCTGCTCTGGTTCTGCAGGCTCTGATGGCAATTTCAGAGCAACCCTGAGGAAGCTGGAAAAGTAACACTGATGCTGCCTGTTAAGGGCCATGTGCTGATTTTGTTACTGCCAGGTTTATTAACATCTGAGAGAAAATGTTTTTAATTTTCTAAACCTGAACTGAGAGATGAATATCTATGTGCAATTTCCCATCCAGGAAACCCAGAGCCAAATATTAAAAAAGCAGTATTTTCCCTCTTGTGTAGGCCCTGCCTTGCTGTGCTCCCTCTATAATCTACTTGGAAATCTTCTGCAGTTAAAGGCCATGCTGGGAGCAGTCCTGAACAATGCAGCATCCTCTCCACACAAGGAGAACACTTCCAAGCCTTACCAGCTGTCTCCTCCCACCCAGATCTTGTCCCCCAGTGCTGGGAGCAGCTGCCAGGGCTGGCTGAGAGCTGTCCCTGGCAGGCAGCAGAGTCCCTGCCCCAGCACAGCGCCCTGGGCTGCAGGACCCTGCTCTGCAGGACAGCCCTGGGCACCCCTGGCTGCACTGCACAAGACACAATCAGAGAATGTACTCACAGGGTCTGTAGGGATGTTGGGATGTTCCAGATTTTAGAAATCACTCCAGGAGCTGCAGCTGCATTGTCCTGCAGCCAGAGGTTCCTGTGCCAAGGGCTGGCAGTGATTCTGCCCCAGGCACTTCTCAGCCCCTTTCCAGCCCTGACTGATTGAAGCTCTCTGCCTCTGTGCTGTGCCTGGGGTGGCTGCAGGCAGTGCCTCAGCCCTGCTGGGCTGGCAGAAGAGCTGCTCATCAAGAGAAATGTACTTTTGAAGCTCTTCCTGGTTACCAGGAGCTGCGTCTGTTCCCAGAGCTCAGCCCAGCTCAGCAGCACAGACACTGCACAAGGACTGTAATGAGCCTCTGGGGCTTTGTGCTCAGGCCCTGAACATCACTCCCTGAGAGGGAGCTGAAGAAACCTCTCCAGAACTCCCAAGTCAGAATCCAACTCCAAAGTTTCTTGGACTTTTAATGGGTCCCACTGAGGGACATGACAGAGAAAGTGTCCCCAGGCCCCAGGCAGAGCAGAGAACTGGAGGCCGTGCTGACAGGTGGGGACAAAGAGAAGCCAAGTCTTGGTGCCCTGGGGCACAGCAGGGTCTGTGTCACCAAGGGCTGGGAGGAGACACCTTGTCCTGAGGCCCTGGGGCCTCCTGGCACAGCCCCAGCCAGGCTGGGCACTGTCAGCCCCTTGTCCTGCCCTCAGCATCCCCCCCTAGCCCACATCCCAGTGGCCTCAAGGATCTGCTGGAAGGAGTCCCTGGGGAGCCTTGCTCAGCAATGGCCCTGGGGGCTCCTTAACACTCCTATGGCTTTTCAAAGGACTTTGGGTTTGACTTTTGCTTTGGAGTCTCTGAGAGGTTTGTGCAATCACATCCTCCAATTATCTCCTTTAATTAGTCCCTTGAGATTCTTTGTCAGTAGCAACATTCAGTAGGATGCATTAATACTTCAAGGTACTTCAGTTCTTTAGGGTACTTGTTTCCCTTTTGATACAGACTCTGTGAGAGGTTTGTGCAATCATGGCCCCAATTATCTGCTGTAATGAGTCCCTTGAAAGCTTTGTATTGATAGTCAGTGGGGCTCATTAATGCTTTAATATACTCAAGGTTTTTAAGGTACTTGGAATTTTTCTTCCTACACTCTGAATCTCTGAGAGGTTTTTGTGCCACCCTGGCCTCCAATTCTCTCCTGCAGGAGTCCATGAAGAGCCTGTGTTTGGGGTGGACCTCAGTGGGACCCATTCATTCTTCGAGAAACTTCTGCATTTTCCTCTGACTTTGACTCTTGGAAAGGTTTCTGCAATGTCCTCTCAGGCCCTGAACTTCCAGAACTCAACTCTAAATGCACCACAAGGCTCATTAGGATCAGGCAAGTCCTGACAAACCATGGCTCTGCCTTGGGTTCCCTCTGCTCCAATGGAGTTCATTAGGAAGATTTCCTTTTACAGTTAGGGAGAAATATTTCAAAATACTTCTAAGAAACATGTAATCCTCTTTTAAAGAGTGTATTTTATTACTGTTCTCTTTGGAGAAGAGCTGATTGCAGCATTCCGTGATTGATATTGATGTAGGGCCGCTCCTAAGGAGGTCTGGCCAGATCAGAGAAGTTGTTTACCTTGAGAACTGATCCATTGTTGACAACCTTGCTCCACATTCCCCAACCCCCTGTGAGAAACAACTTTTACTTTCAAAACTTGAAATGCTTTATTATAACCTTGTGAAAATACAACGGAAGACTGAATAAAGGAAAGAATACAGCACCATGGGCAAAGAATTCAGTCACTGTGTGCTCATCCACAAAATGGATGTTCTGTCTTTTATACCTCTGCCCCCTCCCAAAGTCTTGTCAATCGACTCCTTCTTCTCTGTCCAGTGGTGGAGATCACTTTCTTACACCTTGATTGGAGGTCAGGTGCTGCCATAGTAACAAGCCGACCCTCCCAAATGCCCCAACTCCTGAGGCCATCCTGTGATAACAATGCAAGGGGAAGGGGAGGGATAACTATACATCTACAAAACTTCTCTTAACATATATTTAATATTTACCCCTTAATTGTGAGAGTCAACTGTAGGATTACTCATCTATAACAAATCCCCTTTTCTTTTTCTAGAAGTCACTTGCTTGAAAAATTAGGTAAAAAAAATTTCTCTCTCTCTTGAATGAGCGATACCAGCATCTGTTGATGTGGGCAAGGACAGTGGGAACAGCAGAAAAAATCTCAGGTTTTCCTTAGACACACTTATTTGGAATGGAAAAAAGAGCATCACAAAGGTCCAGTATGGCTTTGACTCCCATCTACCGTGCCTATGTGGCTGCTACCCATAGTCAGTGTATCTTAGGGGTGAGTACAGAGGCCAACTCAGTCCTGACCACCAGTCCTTGTTGAATTAAAAGACAACCGGGGACAAAAGACTTCTGAGGAATGACAGAGGTCTGGTATGGCCTTTTGTCCCAACCTTACCGTGCCTACGGGGTTGTGACCCACAGTAGTGCTATGGAGCCTTCTTGGTAGCAAACAAAGGGGCCAACCAAGTCTTGCTGTCCTTCCTTTGTCTTATTTTCTTAAAGAAGCTGTCCCATTACTTTTACAGTCCCTTGTGTGCTTCTCCTCAACAGATGCTGGTAATTCTCACCAATGAAAACAGGAAGACAGTTCTTGAGCTGGTTGGTGGAAGCTTGACTCCACTTTTTGGTGTGTTGGTGTTTAACTGGTTGTCTTTCAGTCTCTGCTTGAGAGTCAATCTTGTTTCACCCAGCCTGGATGTTACAGTCCACTCTTTGGGTTCTTCTCCTGGGCCTCTGACTCTGTTGGCATGACTCCATCCCCGCTCTGCAGTTCGCACGGCCGATTTGGTGGTGAGCAGTACCTGAAAGGGAACTTCCCACTGAGGAGTTAGAGGCTGATCTCTCCATGGCTTAATCATCACCCAATCCCTGGGATTAATATTATGGATTCTGAAATCCAGGGTGGTAGTTTGAGGAATTGCCACTTTATGTCTTAGCCCTTCTAAGGTTTGTGCTACAGACATAAAAATTTCTTGGCATTGGTTTCCCTTTCCTGATAAGTGGCAACCTTCTGGGGTGAGGTCAGGAAGGGTAACCCAAACATAATTTCATGGGGTGACACCCCCAGATCTGACTGGGGTTGGGTTCTAATTCTTAATAAGGCCAAAGGGAGACATTTTATCCATGACATTTGGGTTTCAATCATTAGCTTAGCTAGAGCTCTTTTAAGAGTTTGATTCATTCTCTCTACCAACCAGAACTCTGTGGATGCCATGGAGTGTGTACTTCCCAATTTACTTCCAAGGCCTGAACAACTTTCCGCAATATTCTCGATATAACATGAGTTCCCTGGTCTGAATCAATCCTGTTTGCCGTCGCATATCAGGGAATGATTGATTCTAGAAGTGTTTTACTCACAACATTGGCATTGGCTTTAGCAGTGGGTACCACTTCTACCCAATGAATCAAATGATCTACTATCACTGGCAAAAACTTCCACCATTGAACCTGAGAAGCTCAGTAAAGTCTACTTGGATGTTTTGGAAAGGGCCATAAGGCTAGTTCTCACCCTCCTCTGTGTGTTTTCCTCATGATTTTCTTATTCAGTTATTGACATATCACACATCATTCAGTTACTTGCTTAGGTATTCTGAAAATTCCTATGCATCCCTAGTCGCTTAGAAATTGATCGCTTAGCACTTGTGTACCCCAATGTGCTGTTCTATGTATGCCTTCTAGCATTTTCTTGGCAAGGGGTTTATTCAACATTTGCCTCCCATCTGCTAATCTCCACTTCCCTTCATTATCTTTCTTGGCTCCTATTTTAAGGAGTTTTTCCTCTTCTGTCCCACTGAATAGGGGGACATTATGCATTTCTCTCATGGGGGTTAATACTATTATTAGTCTTTTTGTCCCTGATTCAGTTGCCTTTTTAGCTTCTAAATCGGCTTAATAGTTCCCATGCGTCTCTTGCATCATCCTTTTTTGTTGCCCTTTAACATATATCATGTCCAGGTTTAGAGCAAATTTAGGGAAGAATTCCCCAAAGGAGCTCCGGTGGGAAAAGCAGATCCAATCGGCCCCTCCCCCCAACTGGTCCGGGAGGAAAAAATACCTCCTTGGAGAAAGGTGGAAAAAAACTGGTTATTAAACAATAAAACCAAAACAATATCAAACAATGAGACCTCTTGCCACTCTAAAAGAGACGACAAACTGAGAAAATCCTGTCCCCGGGTTGCAGCTCACTCAGTCTCTGATCAGTCCCTCCCGTCCTGGAATTGTCACAGGCCAGGCCTGGCCCAGTGGGCCACAGGTGCAGCTGCCGGTGCTCTCCTGGGTGTTCAGTCCAGAGCAGGTTTCAAGAGGTCCAAAGAAAGGAAAAAAAACCCCACAGTCCAGGGAACTTCTTAGCCTCAGCTAGCTAACACTAACTAAAAACCAAAAGAAGAGCTCTGTCCCGCTGTCTGTCTGCAGACAACACAGTCCAGGAGGAGGAATGTGGAGGAGGAGTGCAGTGCCTGAAAACAAACTGCGCGCTTCCTCTCTCCCCCCCTTCACTCTCTGGAACACTCTCAAAGGTGCAAAACTTATTATTCAACATAAACAGAATGAGACGATTGGGGATCAAAACATGATATAGTCAACCCAGGACATTCCACCCCTTATCCCCATATCATTTGCTTACTACTAAAACTAATATAAATTCTAACTCTACAAGTACATACATGATACATCCATTATACAGCTATACACAGACAATGGTAATAATATTCAGCAAACAGTGATATTTACACAGGTTTTATCCAACAATCAAATCTCCCTGAGGTACACATCATGTTCTTCCATCTTTTTGTATTATCCACCATGTGCAACCTGGTCCCTGAGCAAACACAACCCCATGGGTTTGTCTGTATTCGAGGCAGGATTAATCCAAACTGTCTTCCCTAATAAACCTGTGACATGTACCACTGGGACTTTGTCTCCATCTACTCTATGCAAAGGCTCAGATTGGGCAGGGCCCACTCGGTTAGTAGAGCCTCAGGTGTTAACTATCCAGGTGGCTTTTGCCAGATGCTGCTCCCAGTTTTTGAAAGATCCCGTACCTAATGCTTTCAGTGTGGTTTTTAACAGTCCATTGTACCTCTCCGCTTTGCCTGCAGCTGGTGCATGGTAGGGGATATGGTACACCCACTCAATGCCATGTTCCCTAGCCCAGGTGTTGATAAGGCTGTTCTTGAAATGAGTCCCATTGTCTGACTCAATCCTCTCAGGAGTACCATGTCTCCACAGGACCTGCTTTTGAAAGCCCAGGATGGTGTTCGGGGCAGTAGCATGAGACACAGGGTAGGTTTCCAACCATCCAGTGGTGGCTTCCACCATGGTCAGCACGTAGCTCTTGCCCTGGCGTGTCTGGGGCAGTGCGATGGAGTCAATCTGCCAGGCCTCCCCATGCTTGTACTTGGACCACCGCCCACCGTACCAGAGGGGCTTCACTCGCTCGGCCTGCTTGATGGCAGCACACGTCTCACAGTCATGGATGACCTGAGAAATACTGTCCATGGTTAAATCCACCCCTCGGTCTCATGCCCACTTATAGGTGGCATCCCTGCCCTGATGGCCTGAGGCATCATGGGCCCATTGAGCTAGGAATAACTCTCCCTTATGTTCCCAATCTAGGTCTATTTTGGACACCCCTATCTTTGCAGCCTGATCTACTTGCTCATTGTTTTGGGGCTCCTCATTAGCTCTACTCTTGGGAACATGAGCATCCACATGGTGGACCTTCACAGGCAGTTTCCCTACCCTGGTAGCAATGTCTTTCCACTCTTCAGCAGCCCAAATTGGTTTTCCTCTACGCTGCCAGTTAGCCTGTTTCCACCTCTCCAGCCATCCCCACAGAGCATTGGCTACCATCCGTGAATCAGTGTAGAGGTAGAGCTTTGGCCACTTCTCTCTCTCAGCAATGTCCAGGGCCAGTTGAACAGCTTTGAGTTCAGCAAGTTGGCTTGATCCACCTTCTCCTTCAGTGGCCTCTGCCACCTGTCGTGTGGGGCTCCATACGGCTGCTTTCCACTTCTGGTTCATTCACACAATGCGGCACAAACCATCAGTAAAGAGAGCGTATTGTGTATCTTCTGCTGGCAGTTGGTCGTATGGAGGAGCTTCTTCAGCCCGTGTCACTTCTTGTTCCCCTTCATCAGCGAGACCAAAGTTTTCACCTTCCAGCCAGTTTGTAATTATTTCCACAATCCCAGGTCAATTCAGTTTTCCAATATGGGCGTGCTGTGTGATAACAGCAATCCATTTGTTCCATGTACCACTGGTGGCATGGTGCGTAGAGGGAACTTTTGCTTTGAACATCCACCCCAGCACCGGTAGTCGGGGTGCCAGGAGGAGTTGTGCTTCAGTGCCTATTACCTCTGAGGCAGCCTGGACTCCTTCCTAGGCAGCCAAGATTTCTTTCTCTGTTGGAGTATAGTTGGCTTCAGACCCTCTGTAGCTACAACTCCAAAATCCCAGTGGTCGGCCTTAAGTCTCCCCAGGCACCTTCTGCCAAAGGCTCCAGGAGAAGCCATGGTTCCCGGCTGCAGAGTAGAGCACATTCTTCACCTCTGGTCCTGTCCTGACTGGGCCAAGGGCTACTCCATGAGCAATCTCCTGCTTGATCTGGGCAAAGGCTTGTTGCTGCTCAGGGCCCCAGTGGAAAGCGTGCTTCTTACGGGTGAGCAGGTAGAGAGGGCTCACAATCCGACTGTATTCGGGAATATGCATCCTCCAAAAACCTATGGCGCCTAGGAAAGCTTGTGTCTCCTTCTTATTGGTGGGTGGAGACATTTCTGTGATCTTGTTGATGACATTGGTGGGAATCTGATGCTGTCCGTCTTGCCACTTCACTCCCAGGAAGTGGATCTCTTGAGCAGGTCCCTTGACTTTGCTCTTCTTGATGGCGAAGCCAGCTTTTAGGAGAATCTGGATGATTTTCTCCCCTTTCTCGAATACCTCTGCTGCTGTCTTCCCCCACACAATGATGTCATCAATATATTGCAGGTGTTCTGGAGCCTCACCCTTTTCCAGTGCAGCCTGGATCAGTCCATGGCAGATGGTAGGGCTGTGCTTCCACCCCTGGGGCAGTCGGTTCCAGGTGTACTGCACGCCTCTCCAGGTGAAAGCAAACTGAGGCCTGCATTCTGCTGCCAGAGGAATGGAGAAAAATGCATTGGCAATGTCTATAGTGGCCTACCACCTTGCTGCCTTGGACTCCAGCTCATACTGGAGTTCCAGCATGTCCGGCACAGCAGCGCTCAGGGGTGGGGTCACTTCATTCAATGCACAATAGTCCACTGTCAAACTCCATTCTCCTTCAGATTTTCGCACAGGCAAAATGGGACTGTTGAAGGGTGAGTGGGTTTTGCTGACCACCCCTTGGCTCTCCAGCTCTCGGATCATTTTGTGGATGGGGATCACAGCATCTCAATTCGTTCAGTACTGTTGGCAGTGCCCTGTTGAGGTGGCAATTGGCACTTGTTGCTCTTCCACCTTCAGGAGACCTACTGCAGATGGGCTTTCTGACAGTCCAGGCAAGCTGTTCAACTGCTTGACACTCTCTGTCTCTACAGCAGCTATTCCAAATGCCCATCTGAGTCCCTTTGGGTCTTTGAAATACCCACTTCGAAGGTAGTCTATGCCCAAAATACATGGGGCCTCTGGGGCAGTCACAATAGGATGCTTCTTCCACTCATTTCCAGTCAGGGTCACCTCAGCTTCCACCAAAGTAAAATCCTGTGATCCCCCTGTCACACCAGCAATAGAAACAGACTCTGTCCCCACATGTCTCAATGGGATTATTGTACATTGTGCACCAGTGTCAACCAAAGCTTTGTATTCTTGTAGTTCAGATGTGCCAGGCCAATGAATCCACACAGTCCTAAAAACACGGTTTTCCCCAGCCTCTACCTGGCTAGAGGCAGGGCCCCTCTAAGCCTGGTCATCCTTCTTTCCCTGGGCATATGTCTTGGAGGTTCCTTCAAGGGGATCAAAAATATTGTTATTATCATCATATGTGACAGTTCGGTTACTGGCCACTGGAGCTGCTTCCCTTTTGGAACTTCCTTTCTGAGTCTTCAGTTCACGCACCCGTCGTGCCAGAGCAGCGGAAGGTTTTCTATGCCATCTCCCCATGTGTTCTCCACAATCACGCAGGTAGAACCACAGCTCAGCTCGTGGGATGTACCTTCTCTCGCCATCTGGGGAACGTCTGCGTTGGGTACCAGAACCTCTGATCTGCACTGCCAAGATTTGGAGAATGCCCTCTTTAATCTCCTCCCTCAGTTTCTTGTGACCCTCCTCCATCTTGTCTTTAATTTTTGCAGATGTGTTTCCACTGCTGCTATTCTGGCATGTGTTGGGCCATTCACAGTGTCTGCATATGCTCAGAGCTTCTTTGCCATATCCAGCACAGTCTCCTCACCATCGTCCCGCTTCATTATTGCTAAAGCAGAAGTGTATTCTCGTGGCCCAAGTCGTACAAGTTTTCTCCACATCACAGATGTGCATGGTACCAAGTCTGGATTTACAATGTTTCCATCATCTGAGAAGACAATCTCAGCTACTGCCATTTCCCTCAAGCATTGAATCCCTTGCTCTATGGTTTTCCACTGGGTTTTCTGCATATAGAGATCATCTGCGCATAGGTATCTTTGTGCTACACTTCTCAGGACCCGTTCCCAGAGGCTGTGAGGGTTAGCTCCACTCATCATTCCTTGGTCGATGACAGGATCCAGTGACAGGGATCCCAAATGCCTCGCTTCAGTGCTGTCCAGAATTGTAGCCTCACCTGCAGCATCCCAGAAATGGACCAGCCAACTAATTATGGATTCATCAGGTCGCCTGGTGTAATCCTTCCTTAGGCCATGAAGGTCCTTCAGGGAATAAGACTCAATATTTGTGTCTGATCTTGCACCTGCTGCTTTGACTCCTGATTTTATGTCAGGAGGCATCGAGGTTCCTTCTCCTGTATCACCATCATCATCATCATCCACTGGTCGATTAGTTTTTTCCGTGCATTTCCCACTTCTAGTACTGGTAGCAACAGCCATGGGTTTAGATGCTGGCTTAGGCTCATTATCTGGTTTGGCTGCTGGCTTCGAGCCTGGGCTGTTGGCTACAGCTTGAGTGACTGGGATAGCTGATTTATCTCCCTGCCCCCCTGCCTCTGTCTGCTGCCCTACACTATCTAACAAAGTGCGATAAGCATAGGCCAGGGCCCAGCTTATTGCAATGAGCCTTTTCTCCTTAGAATCATCATGGCACTTCTCTTTTAGTTATTTCCCCGCTTCTGCTGCATTCTTAATTTGGTCCCATGGAAAATCCCAGTCTACAGGATCAGAAAATTCCTTCAGGGTTTGGCCTATATTTTCCCATTGTCCACACCACTCAGGATTTTTCACGCCTGCATCTGCTTCTGGGCCAGGGGTGTTGCCTTCTGGAGCAAGGCAGGCGACCTGGTTCTAAGGATCAGCACGGCGGCCCAAACTCTCCAGGGTCACTCGGGCCAATGACACACGCAGGCATCAATGTGATGGACGGTCAAAAGGCCTTTTTTATCTCATCTCTTGGGTTTTTATAGTCTAAGGGGTCTCTACGTCAGCGTGGGTCTGTCTTTACCATCTATGGTTAGTAAGGAGTGGAAAGTTACTGCGTAGGGGATGGAAAGTTACTGGTATTTCGGTTAAGGGAGGCTACATTCCTATGTTAATTTCTTTTCTACGGAGAACGGATGGTCTTATCTAAGGGGAACAGGGGGTCCTGGCTTTCCGTGACATTGCGAGATCTTCCGCAGCGCCTTTCCCTATCTACCACAAGGGGTCTCACCAGCTCCTCTGGATATCTCAGCCCTCATTCTAGAGAAGCTGCAGACCATATAGAGGAAGCTTACCAGATTAAATACCAGAAAGATGGTCTCTTTAACATTCAGGGGAAACTGAACATTCTCAAAAAGTGACATAACAGATCCAAAGGAGAAGAAGGAAAGGGAAGGCTGGAAAGTCTCATTCTTGGCTCCTCCTCTTACAGACTGAGTGTAATTACTAATAAATTCCCAAAACCTACTACTGGAATTGGGATGCAGGGTAGGATGAAGAAACCATAAACCATACATATCGTAAACAGAGGCCAGTATCTTTGTAAACGCTTTATAAATCATTATCACCAAGGCCAGCACAACAGCTATTCCAATCCATATCCCTCTACCATAAAAATTACTTGTTAAGGACAATAATCCTAGTGACCAGAAAGGTATTGAAACCTCAAAAAAGTCTAGAGCCCAGAGCCACACTAAGGCTTTGACAACCAGAGACATCAGGGGTTCAAGCAGCATGGCTACTAACTGCTTTAACAACAAGAAACACACAATTAATAGAGCTTTTTTCCACCTTTTCCAGCCACGCGTTGGGCACCAATTCATGTATTTGTCCAGGTTTAGAGCAAATTTGGGGAAGAATCCCCCAAAGGAGCTCCGGTGGGAAAAGCAGATCCAATTGGCCCCTCCCCCCAACTGGTCCGGGAGGAAAAAATACCTCCTTGGAGAAAGGTGAAAAAAACCTGTTTATTAAACAGTAAAACCAAAACAATATCAAACAATGAGACCCCTTGCCAATCTAAAAGAGATGACAAACTGAGAAAACCCCGGGTTGAAGCTCAGCTCACTCAGTCTCTGATCAGTCCCTCCAGTGCTGGAATTGTCGCAGGCCAGGCCCGGCCCGGTGGGCCACAGGTGCAGCTGCTGGCGCTCTCCTGGGTGTTCAGTCCAGAGCAGTTTCAAGAGGTCCAAAGAAAAAGGGAAAAAAAAAGTCCAGGGAACTTCTCTGCCTCAGCTAGCTAGAACTAACTAAAAAAGCAAAAGAAGAGTTCTCTGCCCCGCTGTCTGTCAGCAGACAACACAGTCCAGGAGCAGGAATGTGGAGGAGGAGTGCAGTGTCTGAAAACAAACTGTGCGCTTCTTCTCGCCCCCCCTTCACTCTCTGGAACATTCTTAAAGGTACAAAACTTATTATTGAACATAAACAGAATGAGACGATTGGGTATAGAAGCATCATATAGTCAACCCAGGACACACAGCCACTCCCCCTGCAGGTTTAACTTAGGCCAGACTTCCATGCAATAGTGAATCATTTTTATTTTGTCTAAGCCTTTTGTGGCCTCCTGAGTGTCCCATTGATCTAGCATCTGTCCCAGAGGACTATCAGGGGGAATATTCTTCTCTTTTTTCTCATCTTCCCTTCCAAATCTTCTTCTTTTACTCAAACACTTTCCCATACTGACTCTAATTTGGTTCTTAACTGAAATCTTAATTTGCCCCAATACGAACGAAAACTACAGACGGGCAAAACAACACTTAATATTCTTTAACTGTTCAAGCAGTCATTCACTTTCACACTGGTAAGTATGGGGAATTTACTCACATACTCGGGAAAAGGAGGGGAACCTCACCCACACTCACGGGCTTGACCTTTCACTTCCCAGGGGTTAGGTCCCAACGGGGCTACCTCTGGCCCCTCCCTTGTACCCCTACGCTAGGTCTGGGGTTAGGTCCCAATGGGGCTCCCTCTGGCCCCTCCCTTGCACCCCTCCTAACCAGGAGGGGGAGTCCTACCCCTTTTGGAGGTGCCTCAACCACCGATTCCACTCACTTCCCCCTGTTCCCGGCTGGCTCCCTCACGGGAGTCCAGAAACGCGGTACTAGGGGCCCTCACTGACATCGGGGGTCCGAGCTGCCGGCCCCCGTCTCACTCACTCGCCACTCGCTCGCCTCCAACTCCCACCACCGGTTCTTCCCAGGTCCCAGCGCTCCTCTGCGTCGCCAGTCCCAGGCTGTCTTCCCAGGTCCGGCGTAGCCAGCTGTTCCCTGGAGGCCCAATAGGGCGGGCGGCTGTCCCGTCCTCGGTCCTCTTCAGATGTGACTATCCCGGAGGAGTCACCAAGCTGTGATAAATAGGGCCAGGAGAGCAGCTCCTTTAAAAAGGCCTTTATTAAAGACATCTCTGGCTGGGGAACCCGAGGGGTCGCACACACCGCCACTGCTCCCACTGGACGACACTGAGGAGGAGGAGGAGTACAGCTTTGTCTCTCGGCAGAGCTGGGGCTTCCATCCTCACGAGAGTCCTTCGGAAGGCAAATATTGGCTCGCAGCCAATGGGTATCTTCCAAGCTGGGTACTATCAAAATTATGGTGACAGGACGAAATCTGGCTCTGGCCAAGAGTGGGTGACTTAGTGTGGTTCTGATGGGCTAAAGTCAAAGTTTGTGTGCTAGTTTGTTGTTTTGAGAGGGTTCATAGAGTTCCCACCGCTTCTCATTTAAATTCAGTCCGGGTGCAAGTCCTCCTGGGAGCAGGGGAGTAGGGGAAGTGGTGCCCGAGGGGAATGGATACCAATCCTGGGCGAGATGGAAAGGGGAACAAATACAGAGTACAACGGGGAAAGATACAAATACAGGGTAAAATAGCAACATCGAACAGCAGCAACTAAAGGCAAGTCTTAGAATACTAATATTCAAAGTTTAACAAAAGACTAACAAGGGGTACAAATACAGAGTATGACGAGGAGAGATACAAATACAGGGTAAAACAGTAACAGTTAGCAACGGCAACTGAAGGCAAGTCCTAGAACTCTAACATTCAATGTTTAACAACAGACCAACACTTCAAAATAAGACCTTATCAACTTCATTAACATCAACTACCAATTACTACTCTGAAAAAGAGCTCTAATCCCCATGATTTCATTCCTCACAACTGCCACCTCCTCTGCCCGTGTGTATCCCTGAGCTGCCTTTATCTCTTTTTTGATCTTCCTCTGTCCTGTCCCAACCCATTCCCGAGATCTTTCAGAGACCCAATGAGCAGCCCAGCACCATCCAGCCCCTCCTGAGTCCAACATGTCCTTTCCTCTGCCCCCGAGACCCCTGGCTGAGACAGAGTAAAGATCCATTCTGTATTAGGTGAAGTGTCTAAGAAAGGTGAAAAGTCTGTGAGGCCAAAGCTGAAGGAAAAACTCGCATGCCGAGACAGCAAGGAGACAGCAAGGAGACAGAGAAAGAAAAACAGAAATGACCACAAGGTCAATTTGCCCCCGACTTAGAAATTCCTTTGATAAAGAAGAACTGGTGCTAAATGTCACGCAGAATGAATATGTATGAACTTATTGTGACACTGTATGCATATGCATTTGGAAGGGGGATAAAAGAAGACCCCAGGTCTTCAGAGGCACGCTTGCCTTTTTGGGGGCTTGCGTCCGGCGCGCGTCGTAATAAAAGCATACCAGGCTTTACAACTTTTATAAAGTTGTGAGGTTTCTTCTTTTCTCCGCAAAACATTATGGCGAGCCAGCCAGGAGTTCTCTGTCCCCGCAGGGGCAGGGGGTATAGACAGACCTCCAAGGCGCGCCCTAGGATTTTTTTCCTGGTGGGGCTCCACTCATCTCAACTTGCCACCTGCGAGGACAGAAAACGACCCGCTGGCCTGCGGAGGAAGATACGGTATGTACTGAGGGGCCCCGGGGGAGGAAAAGGAGAGCAAGAGAGTAAACCACCCAGAGACGTCTGGGTTCAGCTGATAGAGCAGCTGTATTAGAGATGGGGTTCATCGTTCTGATAGAGCAGACCGCAAGCGGTTCTGGGGGTGAGCCGGGTGAACCCGTGTATGTGTGTATTGGGGGTTCATTGTTCTGATGGAGCAGAACCGCTGAGCCCGTGTGTGTTTTGTTTGTGTGTGTGTGTGTGATGTCCAGACACTGTGTTGCTGTATGGTTAATGTGTGCATTGTGGGGTCAGTGCACTGTGTTTCTAATCGTGCAAGTGTATAAGTGTATGGTATACAAACGAGAATAAATCTACAGTGCCCTACAGTGTGGAGGGGGTGAGTACTACCCGTGTTTGAAGCAGCCGAGTGAGGCCTGAGGCGCTGGCTGCAGCAGGCTGCGGGGGCAGGGAGAGAAGTGCCCCGCTGAGAAGCGAGTGGAGGAATGTCAGTGATGGTATTTATCGTGTTTAAATGTAGTGATTTGTGTAGATTTGGTACATTTTA
The DNA here is from genome assembly GCF_028551555.1 of Melozone crissalis. Classification (NCBI taxonomy): domain Eukaryota; kingdom Metazoa; phylum Chordata; class Aves; order Passeriformes; family Passerellidae; genus Melozone; species Melozone crissalis. Next base: position 938,362 of record NW_026535876.1, on the reverse strand, counting down.
ACCGTGAGTATGAGCTCAGAGAGTTCCTTTGCCTTGGATGTTTGGATTTGATCTCTACACTGTGTGCTGTTATTTTGATTGTGTCCAGGAAAAATTGATGTGAGTAAATGCCGAATTATGGTATGCTGTGTTGTGCTGAGAAAAGTGAGCACTTTGAGAGTTATGCCCTTTCCCAGTGATTTTGTGTGGTGATTTTCTTCTGCTGCATTGTGGTAATTTGATTCTCAGATTGTAGAGTAGTGTTTGTGGAGATTTTAAGATTTTGTTTGCAACAAGAGTAGCATTTTACATAGGAGAACTATAGTATGGTGATTTATGCTTAACTACGGTAAAGCGAGTTAAAGGAATTCCAAGAATTCCCCCCCTCACAGCAATTCAAGCCTTGGCTCTAGTGAATTTGAGATAAAGGGGGGGTGCGGGTGCATGTGTCCGTGTCTGTGGGCATATCAGAGTTTCGGCTGTGACTAGCACAGCCTTTTTGCAAAGCAGTAAAACAAGTGTAAGTAGGCACAGTACTTAATTAGATTATGCAAGAAGAGAACTAGAAAAGACTGATATTTTGTTTGATCAGAACATAGTGTCTATGTCACGTTTTTGATTAGCATGCTGTGTGAGGTGACAGTGGCTGTCCCCTGGGCACAGGGACAGCTCTGGCTGCCACATCTCCCCAGGGAACACGGGAATGGCCTGTGGGCAAAAGCTGGATGTGCAGGTATTATTGCAGTGCGGTGTTTATGAGAAACGCTGGTATTGCTGTTTTACTGTTCTAATAAGTGTCAGGGCACATGCCCCGAGTGTAAATTAGAGGTTTCTGGTCAAGCGGATTCAGAACCTAAGGTCTTAGAGCTTGTGTGTGGGAATCACATCTGATACCTGCCACCTGGAGCTGTGTGTGTAAAAGGAAAACTGAGAAACTACTGTGAAGGTCTGTAAAAAGGTTTGAGTGGAAGCAAGATAGGGCAAGGAGAAATAAATAATGAGAACTGACCAAAGCAAAGAGTTTCCTAAATTAGCCCCTTTTGGGAGGGGCTCACTGGGAGAAGGCTGCCAGTAGAAGCAGTTCAGAAAATAAAAAGATTTATAATACTTCATTGCTGTTAGTACTGTTTTAAAATAGGAAGATAAATGGGATAGGGTTTTTGTATGCTGAAATGTCTTTGTGTTTTAAGAAATCACCCAGAATGGCAAAGAGACTGTAAGATCAGACCGCCCTCTGGTCTTGGCCCTTGAAAAAGGAAAACAAGGCAAAGGAAAGCAAATCAAATATGCTGTTCAGCATGCAGCATGAGATAGCAACGTATGAAATCAGGCAAGGATTATCATGCTGAAATGCAAAGCAATCACAGTTCGCAAAATGAGTACATATGATTTGCTAAAGGCTCCTCCCAAGGTAAGGGAGGAAGGGTAAAGATGACCTCCCCAAAAGGGAAGAATTTTTGTCGACACAAGGGTCATATATTCAGTTTTAATAAAGCTTTAGTACCTGTGGAGAATGTTTATGTTGTAGTGTGGGGAATGAACAACTGGCCAGTCTGAGAAGGCATACTTGTGCAAACCTTTAAAGTAACATGTGTACTATGTGTACCTAAAAGCTTTTGTACAATTCGCTCAATTTGCTAAAAATTCTCAAATGAGAAAGGTTACTCTGGAGGCAAATGATACAAAGAGGTTAGGCTTAACGTTAACAGACACTGAAATGAAAGACATTAGTAAGGAGATATTGGAATAAGTGAACAAGTGTTTTCAAGGGTATGGGCCTCTGCTGTACCAGGGAGAGTGAAAGATGCTCCCCCATGAGCATCAAGCTTGAGGAATAAACACAACTAGTGAGAACTGAGTAGTACCCTCAAAAGGAAGATAAGGAAGGAATCAGCCAGATAACTGATAGTACTGGATTAAGGGCTGTCAATAAGACAACACAGAATTTATACCCTGTGGTAGCAAATCCATATACCTTACTAACTTGCTTAACACCTGAGCTAACCTGGTTCACTGTTTTAGGCCTAAGAGATGCCTTCTTTTGCCTCCCTATCCACAAAGCCAGCCAGAAAATTTTTGCATTCAAACACAAGCTCACATAGTCCATGTGCCTGAAGGCTTCAAAATTCCCCACTCCGATTGGAGAACAGCTTGCAAAGACCCAGAGTCCCGGGAAGCTCCACAAGAGGAAAGGAGGCTGTTGCAGTACGTGGGCGATCTTCTAGTAGCTACTCGGACGAGGGAAGCGAGAGAAGCCTGCACAGTAACCTTTTGAATTTCCTAGGACTCCAAGGGCACAAAGTCTCAAAGAAAAAGGCACAGGTAGTGAAACAGAAAGTAATCTAAGAAGGTAATCTACCTGGGGTAAGAAGTGAGTGCTGAGCAGCAGGCTTTAAGGCAGGGAAGCCCTATGCCAAACCCTGAAACCCCAGACAACGAAGGAACTCTGAACCTTCTTAGGCATGGCAGGGTAGTGCCAGCTGTGGGTTTATAATTATGGACTGCTCGTCAGACCCCTCCATGCTCTTATTGCCAATGGAAACAGAGATCTCCAGTGGACAAAGACACCACACAGGCCTTTCACCAGCTAGAGAGTGCCCTCATGTCAGCTCCAGCTTTGAGACTTCCAGATGTAAGTAAACCATTCTTTCTATTTTTTCATGCAAGGAACTGCCATGGGAATATTGGCTCAGGACTTGGGTCCATACCGAAGGGCAGTTGCTTACTTCTCTAAGCAACTAGATGCAACAGCCAAAGGATGGCCAGGTTCCCTCAGAGGTGTAGCAGAAGTCATGCTGAACATTCAAGAGGCACGCAAGTCTACCCCAGGACGAAAATGACTGTGCTAGTGTCCCACACAGTGTCCCTTACTGGAAGTAAAGGGTTACCACTGGCTTTCACCACAGAGGGTTCTGAAATACCAGGCCATCATGGTAGAGCAAGACGATGTAGAGATAGTGGTGACTAATATTGACAACCCATCTTCTTTTCTCAGTGGAAATCAAGGAGAAGCAGTACACCATGATTACCTAGAGACCATTGAAGCTACCTACTCCAGCCGCCCAGACTTAAAGGACACTCCTCTGGATGATGCAGAGACCTGGTTCACTGACAGGAGTAGCTACATTGCCAATGGGAAGCGACATGCAAAGTACACAGTGACTACCTGCAGAGAGGTAATAGAGTCTGGACCCTTACCAACAGGTACCTCTGCGCAGAAGGTTCAGATAAATGCATGGACCCATGCCTTAGAAACAGCAAAAGGCATTCAGAGTTGTGCATGCACGTGAAGCCATCTGGAAGGAGAGGGGACTGCTGACCTTACAGGGAAAGAAGAGACAATCCAGCTGCTGGAAGCAGTTCAGCTACCTGAAAAAGCATATTAAGGCACACCAGAGAGTGAGCGTAAAATTGGAGGAAAGAAATGAGTTGGCAGATGGAGAGGCAAAGAAAGCAGCAAAGGATGAGGTACAGATTTTCCTCGAAAGTAAGCCAGAATACAATAATACTAATCAAAAGAGACGTACAACTGCAAGGGGTGGGCTACCATTGAAAGAGAGCTAGTAATCCCTTCCCATTTTCGTGGTTACTAGTGAAGGAAGAGCACTAGAAAACACACTAGGGCCTAACTACTTAAAAGCTTTTTATAGAGTGTGGCTCCTTTCTCAAAATGACCAAGGCTGCCAGTGATACAGAGTGCATTGAAATGAAGTGTTGACTTTGAAGTAGTAATTTCCACAGGCTTTCTAGAACACACATCTGATTGAAAGAATCATTGTCAGGCATTTACATGCCACTATCACTCAGGTAAGCCGACAATGTGATCCATGCCTCCAGACTAACCCCAAAATACCCCCGGCCGAAACTCGGTCAGACTGGGAGAGGCCATGGGCCTGGACAGCAGTGGCAAATTAACTTTTCAAAACTCCCGAGGAAAGGGGGGGTATCAGTATTTACTGGTATTGATAGATACATTTTGTGGGGCCAGAAACATTCCCCACCAGAACTGTCAAAGCTCAAGAGGTGACCAGATTATTTTTACAAGAAATAATACACACTTCAGAGTTCCAGCCACGATATCCTCAGATAAAAATCATATTTCATTTCCAAAGCAGTGCAACAGATTAGTGGCCACCTGGGCATAGATTAAGAACTTCACACTCCATACTGCCCCAATCAAGTAGCCAGGTAGAGAAAACAAATAATTTGATTAAGCAGCAGATTGTAACACTGGGGCAAGAAGTTAATCTACCCTGGCCCCAAGCTCTTCCACTAGCACTACTGCAAATTCGAACTAAACCTTGAGCTAAAGGAGTGCTGAATCCTTTTGAAATGCCTTATAGAAGACCATATAGAATACAAAGGGAATGTCCAGAATGTCCACCTACATGGTGGCTTTAAGCAAACAGCTCAGAGAAATTGAGAAACATGTGGCTGCAAACTTGGAGCAGGGAGTTAGATAGCCTGGGGATGATGCATATGTTAAGTCTCTTACAGAGAAGACTTTGGAACCACAGTGGGAGAGACCACTACAAGTACTTCTCACCACCTTCACTGCAATCAAAATCAAGGAGCAGAATGCCTGGATCCATCACTCTTGGGTGAAGAAAGCCCTAGAAGTCCCTTGGAGAGTGATACCAGAAGAGAATGAACTGAGACTAAAACTTACTCGGGCAAAATGAGTATATTGCGGTCGGGAGTAGTTCATACTTTAGTTTACAGAATTGCTTTGTATGTAATTGTAACTGAAATTTCAGAACTAGAGAATACCTCTATCCAAAGCAATGCTGAATGGCCTTGGTCCCAGGCTTTTAATCAGTATACTGGATCCATGGGAAAACCTTCTGAGATAAAAGATTTAAACGTATCTACTGTAGTAATCCATGAGAATCAGGTATATGAGGAGCAAGAATGGCAGGAACGGGAACTGTGGACACTTCAAGGAATCAGAGGAGAAGAAATCAAAGTAGAGTGCCAGGTCATCAATAGGACGGCTTATGAGAGACCAGATGTAATTAGTGTCTGAACCTCCCCTGGTGTATATGAACACCAGGAAGTCTGTGATAACCTAAGTGAATCAGACTGTTGGTGTAATTTCACCTTGATACAGCCTGTAGAAGTGACCTGCCTTTGAGCTCGAGTTGCTATCAGACTTCCATTTAAATTCAAAGCAGACACTGCACTTTTTACAACAGCAGGGCCTTATACAACCCATACTAGTTCAGACTCTACCCAAACTTGAACCTAAAGTGTATGAAATAGGCCCCTATGTAGTAAAGAATGTGAGTGAACAACAGCTATTATTCAATCCAGAATGGTCTCTCAAACGTGTGGAATTGATAATGCAAATTAACGTCTCAAAAATCCAACCAGCCTGCTCCTCCTTCCTAAAAACATCCTTTGAGGGCTGAACAACGTGGTTACAAAAAAAGGCATATCTCAGGACCAGAGTAAGAAAGGCTCTAACTGGCATATTTGAGACAGGATTAGGAGTTTTAAATGGAATTGATTCAGAAATACTGATGAATAAACTGGCCACTGCAGCAGGTAGCCTAACAAAACTGAAGCAACCTTTACAGTCATCTCTACTGGCATTAGGAACTAGCCAGTGGCAGATTTCAAAAGTACTGCCAAAGTAAGGAAGTATGAAAAGGCCGGGGACCAAGACCACAAGTTAATAGTAGAAGCACTTAGTACAGTTCAAGATAATGTGTCTTTAGCTTTCAGTTGTCTACAAGCACAGTTATGGGTGCAGGCAACAGCAGCTCTGATCATACAGGAAAGGGGTGAAGGTCATTTTCCAGCTGAAATTCGGAGAATTGTTTGGGATACTGCAATAGATTTTGAAAGGAAGTTTCAATCCTGGTGGGCTATGGTGAACTTCATCTATGATCCTGTTTCTAATGTGGCCACTACCTTTGTGCTTACCATATGTAATGCCACTGTTTATGTTATCCATCCCATCATTGCACTAAGATTAAACCATGAATAAACAATACTCTACCCTTTAGAGCATAGAGTGTGGGCACGAAAGATGAATGAAAAGTGGCAGGCAGTAAACTTAGAATCCTGCATTACTAGAGAGCAGATGGGATTCATTTGTGAAAGAAATACTATTAATGCCCAAGATGTGTGTCTAGACACTGAACAGAGTATTTGCCACTTTGAAGTTCATCCAGTCACTGACCAGAAAACTGTGCTCATGTATATTGGAAAAGGGTGTGTATGCCTGAGAACTGCCTGTGCTGCTGTAAAAATTGATAGCAATGATGTTATTCTGTCTAGTAGAAATCATTCTAATTTCTGTATTTGTAATTTTGTTAAGATTATCGGGTGTGATTTTTTGTACTCAGCCCCAGTGACATCCCACCTGTTAAAACCAATTACAAAATGTAACTCCGATTATCACCTACCCCTATTGGGCTGGACCTTACATTAGTGAAACAATTAATTAAGCACCAAGACCTACTGGAAATCTTGAAAGAAATCCAAGAAAGTGGAAAGAAAACCTTAATTACTCTCCAACATGATACAAAAGAAATAACTAGAATTCTGCAAAGAAGAGAACAAAATGCAGATCATCACTGGTGGGATGTGGTCTTTAGGTGGTCACCAACTACAAACAGAATCCTTAATAAGTTGTGTCATCCTACTGTAGTTTTGTTAATATTAGTTAGAATAAGTTCAGGATTATCCATTATCAAACGTACATGGTAAAGCACTAAAGTACATTTGTTGTCATGGGAATTTGTACGAAGTAAAAGAATTTACTTCTTCCTTTTAGGAAAGGAGGGAATGAAGCAAAGTGAAAATTTTCCAGGATAGAAATCCATTTTAATTTAGGTGAAATGTACATTTTTGAGTTGAGTCTCTGGTTAGAAATCGTAGTTATTTAGCCAGGCTGCAAGGCCTAAGCTCTGTGAAGTTACTTCAGCGAAGGACAGAGATAAAGGGGAGGAGACAGAAGATGATAGAGAGAGACAGGAACTGCTGTAAGGGCAAGTCAGCCTGACCTTGGAATTCTTTCTGATAAAAAGGAACTAGTGGCAAAAGTCACACGAAACCCATAAAAATGAATATGTATGAACTATTGTGAAACTGTATGCATATGTATTTGAGAGGGGGATAAAAGGTGATCTGAAGTTCTCAGAGGTACGCATGCCTTTTTGAGGAGAGTTTTCTCCGCAAGTGTCCCGCGCCGTAAATAAACATACCGATCTTTACAACTTTTATAAAGTTGTGTGGTTTCTTCTTTTCTCCGCAAAACAGGGGACCTCACACTGCCCCTGTGATGTCACACAGCCCCTGTGAGGTCACACTGCCCCTGTGATGTCACACAGCCCATGTGATGTCACACAGCCCTCCCTGTGATGTCACAGAACCAGCTTTATGTCACCTTGTGATGTCATACAGCAGTGTTGTGACATCACACAAGAGTGATGTTACAAAGTCACCCTGTGATGTCACAATCTGTTCTGTCATGTCACAGCCTGCTCTATGATGTTACACAGCCACCAGGTGATGTCACAACCCACTCTCTGATGCCACAGAGCCACCCTCTATGATGGCAGACACTGCTCTATGGCCTCACACCCTGCTCTGTGATGTCACAGCCAGCTCTGTGATGTCACCACCCACTCAGTGATGTCACAAAGCCCTCAAGAACTCAGTTCTATTGAAACACTGAAGTTCCTTGTACTTTGAAGAGATCCCTGTCAGGGACACGACAGAGAAAGTGTCCCCAGGCCCCAGGCAGAGCAGAGATCTGGAGGCAGTGCTGACAGGTGGGGACAAAGAGAAGCCAAGTCTTGGTGCCCTGGAGCACAGCAGCAGGGTCTGTGCCACCAAGGGCTGGGAGGAGACACCTTGTCCTGAGGCCCTGGGGCCTCCTGGCACAGCCCCAGCCAGGCTGGGCACTGTCAGCCCCTTGTCCTGCCCTCAGCATCCCCCCCTAGCCCACATCCCAGTGGCCTCAAGGATCTGCTGGAAGGAGTCCCTGCGGAGCCTTTCTCAGCAATGGCCCTGAGGGGCTCCTGAATGCTCTCTGCAGGGACTTCAGGCTTTTCAAAGGACTTTGGGTTTGGCTTTTGCCTTGGAGTCTCTGAGAGCTTTGTGCAATCATGGCCTCCACTTATCTGCTGTAATTAGTCCCTGGAGAGGTTTTGTCAGTAACAACACTCACTGGGGCTCATTAATGCTTCAAGGTACTTCAGTTATTTTAAGGTACTTGGTGTTTCTGTTTTGATACAGACTCTGGGAGAGGTTTGTGCAATCATGGCCCCAATTATCTGCATTAATTAGTCCCTGGAGAGCTTTGTACTGACACGAAATGGGGCTCATTAATGCTTTGAGACTCAAGGTGTTGAAGGTACTTTGGATTTTCCTTTCCACACTGAGTGTCTGAAAGGTTTCTGTGCCATCCTGGCCACCAATTCTCTCTTCCAAGGAGTCCATGAGGAGCCTGTGTTGGAGAGGGACCTCAGTGGGAGCCACGAATGCCTGGAGACACTTTGGGTGTTTCCTCTGCCTTTGACTCATGGCAAGGTTTGTGCAATCTCCTCCCAGGCCCTGGGGTTCAAGGGCTCAGCTCCAAATGCACCAGGGGGCTCATTAGGATCAGGCAAGTCCTGACAAACCATGGCTCTGCCTTGATTTCCCTCTGCTCTCATGCAGTTCATCAGGAAGGTTTCTGTAGTGGTTTTGGTTCACCAATTTGAGATTTCTTGGCCAAAGCATCAATTAGTGTGGTGTGGTTGGGTAATTATGAGTGCACTCACTAGAATACATTTACTCATTTCCTGCTGTGAGATAGGATTAAGAGAAAGGCAAAGTAGGCTCAAAGCTTTAAAAGGGTATAAAGAAAAGTTTGTCAATAGTAACTAAGAGTAATAAGAATTCAAAACAGTTCTCCTCTCCCTACACCCTTTTCTTTCTTACTGACAATGAAAAGAGACAAAACCTAAAATTTTCAGTCAGTTTACCACCTCTAGAATAGTCTTCAGTTCACTTAGGGAGAGGAGTCTCACTTTCATGCTATGGAGATTTCTCTATAAGAAAACAGTTCTCTTGTGGTTCTCAATTCCCATGAAGAGCAGCTGCCCTGAAAATCTGAAACTGTGAATCCCTTCCATTTTTCCACAGCTTTTCCCAAAGCTGTGTTTATTGGTCATGTGAATTCATGGGGTATTAGTTTAAAGATAAGCTGTTTAAGAGCAAACGTTCACTTCATCTATTTCTGAAATCATCTTCATCCCTGAAAATAGAGATCTTCTTCTCCTGTGAGGGCACAGGGTCTGATCACTCTTTTCTCTTTCTCTGTTAAGCTTCTCATGGGATCACAGCTACTTCAATATTTGCTTACTTTAGCATGGAGGCCTTTGCTGAACAAGTCATCTCTCCATAATTTTCAACGTGTTATAGGGAATAAGAGAGTCTAATGTATCCATTACATCTTCTCCATGGCTTTACAAGAGGATTTCAGCCCCAAGATCAAGGTATCTCCTCATCCCTCCCATCTGGGACTCAACTTGCTCTTCACTGACCTCAGTGTCTTCATGTTGCTTCTCTGTGTGCCTGCACTTTGTCCTTTTCCCTCCCTCGAGGGTGGATGGAAGCACTGAAAGAGTTCATATCTCACCCGGGCCTGCAGATGGTTCTGTGACCCCGGCCGGGCTCGGTGCTTGCGGCCAGAGCTGTTTTATGATGGAGGTTTCTGCAGTGGCTGCGCTGGGGCTGTGTCAGGATGGGCCATGCAGGGGCAGGGCCAGGATCTCAGCAGCCAGGCCAGAACTCAGCAGCAGCAGCATGGCCGGGGCCGATGGCTTCTCCTCCCCCTGCCTGGGGCTTGCGGCTGAACCCCAACGGTGGCAGAATCTTGGCCGAGCCGGCCCGGCCCGGGGCTGCTCCTGGGGCCCGGTGGATCATGGCTCAGCCTGGGCTGGCGGCGGGGCAGGGCTCAGCAGAGCCCAGATGGTCACAACTGCAGCCATGGCCCGGCCGGGCCTCGGCCCCGCGGCCTCCCCTGCCCTGCCCGGCAGCCGATGGGGCCTGGCGGGGTCCCTGGGAATGGGCCCGGCCCCACGGCAGGAGCCGCCCAGCCCGGCCTGGCTGAGATGGGGGCCGGGTCGGCCTTGTTACCTCTTTGCCAGCCAGAAGGGAAAGAGACCCTCTGTCCTGGTTTGAAAAGCAAGTGAGTTTTTTGTAATGCTGTGGTTAAACCAATCGGTGCCCAGATTTGAATATTGGCACATGGTGTGGCAACTGAGGACATGGATATGCCTCTGAGAACACAGGGGGTTAAAAGCAGAGAACTGCCAAGAAACTTTCTTTTTTTTCTGGTGGGTGAAAGAAACCTGTTAGCTTTGTCTGCTATTTGAAATATTCCTGACTGTTGTATCCAAATTATTCCTAATTGCTGTAAATTTCTTGTCCACTGCATATAATATTTTGCTATAATATTTTGTCATACTCATAATAAAAGACATTAATCTCATTCTTAAAAAACAAAAAAGAAGAGGAATGAACACCTTAAGAACGTTCAAGTAATGCAATATGTACATGAGAAATTTGGACAACTAATCATTTTGAATAATGCAATATTTACATGAGAAATTTGGATAAAAGATCATCACATCTAAATCCCAATTGAGTGTACCACAGTGAAGCCTGATTGATTCATTAACTTCAGGAGAAAATGTGCCTGTGTTTTATCATCAGCAGTTCAAAGCAGTCACCTGTTCATTCCATCAGATACTGATCAGTTCTGAAAAAATGAGGCCCAGTGAAAGGAGAAATAACCTCATCACCTTGCAGCCTTTGTGGCCAGAGCAGGAGCAGAAGGAGCACTGCCAAGACATGGCTGTGGCTGGAAACTGACAGAGGCAATTTGCCAACAAAAGCCTCATGGCATCCTCATGGTACAGTGCTCCTACGAACCTTCTGCAGTTATTCCCTGTTCCAGCGCCCAGGAGGACATTCAGTGATGTCAAGGATCAACATTTCCACCTCATAGACTTTCTCATACTTCTCAACTCATTGGAAACAATGGTCGTTTATTTCCATTTCCCTAAGAGACATTGGACATTATTCCTTTGTGTTCTCATGCTGCAAAACCCTTTGTCAATGACTTGATAGAATTTGGTAAGTTATGTTGATTGTAATTGGTCTTTTATCTATCTTATCCCATATCTAACAGATAACCAGTGACAACTGTGATGAGATAATACCCTCACAAGAGTGAGCTGTTTCAACATCAGAACATAAGAGCCTTTTTTAAATGAACGAAAAGGGGGAGATGTCATAGACCAGTCCTGTCATCTCTTCTGAGTGCAGCTAAGCAGTTACAAGTTCCCATGTGAAGCTATTTGGAGAATGAGACTTTGTGAACAATCTATTCTGAGGGTGAAAAACAAACGCACCTGCAACAACAAGGGATTTGTCCCATGAGAATCAGTGAAGAGGTAAACAATACAAAAGAGAGATTTGATGCACAAGTAAAATCTAATTTATTAACCAATAACAGAAGAACTGCTAAGAAATCTATGAACTAACTAATGTTGCACACGAGGTCTGTCAAACTGTGTAAAACGAATTTTGTGAATAAAGAGTAAAGAGTTCTCCAGCTCAGCTGGGTCTTCTGGGATTGCAGTTCCCCCCTTCTTTAGGGCTTTGCTTTTGCACTTCTTAGGGCTTTGGTTTCGCTCTTCTCTGGAGCTTTGGGTTCCTTCTTCTTTAGGGCTTTGGTTTCCTTCTTTTCTGGCGCTCTGGTTTCCTTCTCTGGGATTTTGGTTTCCTTCCTCTCTGGGAATTTGGTTTCCTTCTTTTCTGGGATTTTGCTTTCCTTCTTCTCTGGGATTCTGCTTTCCTTCCTCTCTGATGCTTTTGCATGGGCTTCTTTCTTCTCCCGGGTCTTGGTTTTCCCCTTCGCTGGTTTTGGAGCTTGCTTCCCAACAGAGACACTCTTCTTTTCCTTCTTCTGCCTCTCTTCCTCCTTCTGCCTCCCTCGCTCCTCTAAGGCTTTTGCCTCCTCCTCGACCTTTTGAGCTGGCTCCTTCAGCTCCCTTCTGCAGACAAAACAGAAAACATGGCTGCGAGTCCCACCAGAAACTTGGGCTCCCTAGTCCTGGCTGGCCCTGCACTTCATTCCTTGACCCTGAGGCCATTTCCATGAATTCTCCTCAACCCACATAGGTTGGGAACATCCCAAGTGAGGGCATGGGTGGAAGGGGACCTCCAGGACCAGCCAAACCCGAGCTTTGCCATCATAAGGTGTTGACTATGCCAGCTCCCTCTGAAGGCACAGCCAGACCCCTCCAGCCCCTGCCAAAGGCTGATCCAACAGCTCTCTGCGCTGGTGCCTGGAAACGCCCTTTGTCTCTTGGCTTCCCATTTTAAAGCAGAGCACAGATTGCTGACATCTGCTTAGCTCTCCTACAGTTCTTACTCAGCTCATTCAGCCCCCTTCTCCCTGGGCATAGCTGAAGCATGATTTTAAAGAGTTCAGATTTCAGCTGAGGGTTAGAAGCAATTCCCATTGATCAGGATGTAGGTTAGATAGGCAGACCATAGGTTAATGATTATGAGATGCTTAAGCTGGAGCTGATTGTGCTATTGTTTACCATTAGGAGCTTCTTTCTAGAAGGAAGTGGAGGAAGTGAACTGTTATAAGAACATCTTGAAACCAGTAGAACAATGGTTAGCACCTGGGCTTGATGTCAATCAATCACTAAGTTGGGGACCTTGGATGGTGCCAGAGGGTCACAGAGATCTGATGAAGATATTCCTGACTTCATCCCTTAAGACCACTGACCCAATTCGAGACCATTGACCCAATTCAAGGGAAGAATTGCACAGGAGTGAAGGACCAATGACCTCATTTGAATACAGAGCAGGGATGGGAGGTGCTGGGGTTGTGCAGATGTATTGTATGTAAGATCTTGGGAAATAAGGAGAGGGCAAAGAACCTTGGACAGCACGGTCACGCCTTTTAGGGACGGCTCTGGTGCCGCCTGCCGGTGTTATTAAACATCCCACAATCTAACTTTAATTAGTTAGAGAGTCTCTGTCCGTGATCTTCGGTTTTAACGACTCCTAGCATGCTCCTTCATGAGAACAATCCTATCAGTCAGAAAGCAAAGGCTGCAGGAACCCCTCTCCTGCAAGACAGGCTCTTGTCAGGCAGATTTCCTGCTGGAACCCAGCTGGGACCAAGCAAACCAGTGCTGGCTGCCATGGAAACCATTGGAAGCAGCCTCATCCATCTCCTCCCCATGAAACCAACTTCAGCCTGGCCTGAAGAAGTCCTGCTGCACAGGCTTGCTTTAAGCAGCCTCCACTCCCAGCTCCACACTTGTGCCTGTGTGTCCTGAGCTGGGCTGCCTTGCTGGAGCTGAGCTTCTCCTGTGCTTGCCTACGGCTGCAGCTGCAGGGGAGCCTAAAGGACAGGAGCTTTTCTGGCTGCTGTCCCACCATAAGGAGAACCCTGGCAGATCAGCAGTGCAAGGACTTCATCTGTGGCAGGAGCAGGACCCAAAGCAAGGTTTGCTCTGTGCCCCACGCCTGCCCATACCACAATCCCACTGTTCTGGTGAAGAAGGCAGATGATGAAGAAGATGCCACTCAACACCATGGACTTCAAGACACCTCTAGATGCGGTGCCAAGGCAAGCCCAGAGCCCAGCTCCCCACAGACAGCAGCTAAGCCAGCAGGGCTCAGAACTCAAATAGAGAAGAAGATGTTCTGTCTCAACAGAAGAAGGTCCTTCCTCTCTTGGCAGCCAGATGCTCAGAGTGGCCATCCCTGTGTTGCTGCTGGCCTTTGCTCTGCAGCTCCTCTGAGCTCAGAGGCCTTGGAGCAGGGAAGCCCTGCAGGGACAATAACCCATGGCGGAGCAGGAACCCACGGAAGGCTGACTCACCTGTCCCTGAGAGGGGCCTGTGAGCCACAGTTGATCTCCTGGGGGCTCAGGGAGGAGCTGACACGTGAGGCCGCCCTGGGCACCAGCACCTCGGAGCTGGAGCCTGCCTCCATGTGGCACAGCTCCGGGACATTGCAGGTGGTGTTGAGGTTGCCAGAGAAGGTGGAGGAGACCTGCTGGCTCTCTCCTGGCTGCAGCACACCTGGCAGTGGCAGGATACTGAAAGCCTGGACGGAAGACAGGAGAGATTGAGGTGTTGAGCATGGAAATGGAGGCAGAAGAGCATCTTGGAGCAAACTGCTGCTGTAGCCAGAGGGGCCTATTCCGCAAACACTGCCAGAATCACCCTCACCTCATCCTGCATCCATGCCATTGACCAGTGCAGGGACCATGGGGAAAATCTTCTCCCATACTCATGGGTCAATGCATTAATTAGTACATGACATGAAAGTGAACTGGGATGGCTCCTGGCAGTAGAAATTCTCTCTGATGCCCAACTTGCCTTTAAAAAGTTTCAAAACTTCCTGCTTTTAGAAAAGGAGGAGACTCAGAGTGAGAGCTCTTGGAGCTGAGGGAAGGAGTCCAGCCAAGCTCATCTGACTCCTGAGGCTCTTCCCCTCTCTATCTGATTTAAATGCTTCTTTCTCAAGGTGCTACAGCAAAAGCTCCTGCAAAAATTTCCTATGGAGCACCTGAGGAGTTCCAGGGGGAGCAGTGCCCTCCACAGGTGCCGCACAGCGTCCTTGGACAGCCATGCAACGTGTCCTGCACGGCATCTCCAACAAGCAGCTGCTCCAGCAGCACTTTGTGATGGGCCTGCAGGGATGGGAGGCCCCTCTGTGGCCAATGCTGAGGGCCCCCAGTGGCACTGGCAGCTCCAGCCCTGCTTGCCACACTGACAATGGGCACGGGAGACAGATTCCCTCTTGCTTCTCTGCTCCCAGGGCAGTGTGCGCCACGTCCAGGGAGCACCTGAATCCCTCCAGGCCTCGAGGGAGGTGAGGGTGCTCAGCAGTTGGTGCTGGCACCCAAAACACAAGCCATTTTCTATGCTGGGAGGAAGAGACAGCCCCTCTGCAAAGTCTCCCTTTGTCAGACAGCTCCAGGGCCAGCAGTGCAATAGCAGCTCTGGGTGAAAGCAGAGCCCTGCAAACAGGGAGTCTGGCTGCCTTGGGAAGAGGCTCCATGGAGATCAGGATCACCCCAGCTTGCTCTGAGAGGGAAGCTGGAGGTGTTACCATTATAATGCAGAGAAAAGCCTCATCTTACATTGGGAAGGAAACAAGGCAAAAAATCCCACACTCAGCACAGGCCTGTAGGATCTGAGCCAGCTTCTCCAAGGAAAACTCTCCTATTTCTCCCTCCCCCTCAGCCCATGTCCAGCCACAGGCCCTGCTGCCCAGCCCACTGTCAGGGCACAGCACAGCAGGGCAGCAAAAAGCGAGCTCAGCATGAGCAGGACTTGGTGCTGGCAGGCTGGGGAGGCAAAGCAAGCAGTAGGTGCACAAGAAAATCTACCTCTGCTCCTGAAGATTGGCTAAAATCCTGCACTTCTTTCAGGGCTCTGGCTGCCTCCTCCTGTCCAGTCCTGAAGTGCTTCCATCGAGTTGCTGCACAATCCAGACTGGTTCTCCTCTCTTTCGGTGGCTGGGGTTTGAATTTAGGTGGGTGGAGCTCATCTCTGGAAAATAAATAACTATGAACAGGGACCTGCAGTGGGAGGGAGGGAGGGCGGGACACCTGCACGAGCAGCTCCTGGCCAGGATGCAGCCCCTGGCTGAGTGTTCGCACGTTGAACTGAGAAATGGTTTGATCCAGCCCTTCCCAATCCAGGCTGGGGCAGGTCTGTTCTAAAGGCAGCCCAGGGATGACACTGAGGTGCTGCAGCAGCTGCAACTGCTTGCATTGAGCAACTACAGAGGACAGGCATTAACACCTGGTGGGGATGCAAAAAGCACAGTGGGAGAGGAAAAGACAGAGAAGGCAGCAAAAAGGTGAGATTTGAGACACCGAGGGGCAGACCCAGCCAGTGCCAAGCCAGCACAGCCCACCCAGTGCCCAAGGCCAGAAACTCTGCAGCTCCACCTGGGATTTATCAGGAATATGCCCCTGACACTGCTGGGGGGTTGGTTGACATTTTCCAACACTCCCAGGTGACTCAGATCGCATTCCCCATCCATCCAACCATCCATCCATCCATCCATCAATCCATCCATCCATCCATCCATCCATCCATCCATCCATCCATCCATCCATCCTTCCATACATACATAGGCTGTGGTGCTGGGATCCTGCCAAGCTCTGCCAGCCTTGGGCTTGGGAAGATTTCTGCCAGCCGTCCTGAGCTCCATAATTGTGCCCTCTGTTCCAGGAAGCAAGCAAGAAAGATTTTAAAAAACCCAAAACAAACCACAACAGACAAACCTAAAAAAGCTTCAACAGCTCAACCCTGCTCAAGTTTTTTCTTTAGGGACAGCTACCACTCTCCAGCTGAAATGCTGGGCTTTTGGGGAAAAAGAAAATTACATGTTCACCTCCAAATCAAAAAGGATTAAGGTAAGAGAACCTTTTGCAACTAAAAATTATTGGCCCAAAGCTTTTATTTTTGCAAGAAATCTCTAGGTAAGACCAGCCTGACAGTTAAACAACAGGTTCTTCTGGTGGGGAGAAACCCTCCTGTTTAAGGGAAGCAGCCTGATAGTTGAAAGCAACTGTTTGGTCAAACTTCAGGCTCCCTGGCACAGCCTGCATTGCCTTTCCTTCCTGTTCACTGATTTACAGGCAGTGCCACGATGGCCCGGGTTCAGATGTTTGGTGCCATCCAGGGAATTTGGCATTGCCATTTCCATATGTTTTAATTGAAGTTTCAGTCCTTGCAAACTCTCTTCAAATGCCAGCTTTCCTTTCTTTTACAGAAAGCTCAAGGTTCCCACAAGTCTTCTGACATCCTCTTTTGCACTCAGAGAGATGACATTTTCCAACAGTTGTTTCCAAAGTTAACAGCATTTGAAAGAATAATGAACTCAAATGCCCCTGGATTCCAGCTTCGCCCAACTCCATTCTGTGTCAGACACTGAGATTCCCACCTCTAAGGCAGGAGCTGTTTGTGCCCCCCATCCCTCCTGTCCTTCTCCCCAGCAGCCTGTGCCTGTTTTCCCTGGCAGAATCCCTGTCCCTGTGCACCCTGCCAGGTGCAGCTGCACACAGGCTCACATCTCCCCTTGCCCTCACCAGGGGGTTTCTCTCATCCCCGAACACGCCGATGAGAACGTTGGTGCGATGAGTGCCCAGGGCCTGCACTGCCACCACAACTGGGATCTCTGCTGTGCTCTGGGGCTGCACAATCCCACAGGGCTTGGGGCTGGAGTAGAGCACAGCAGAGTCCTCCTTGCGTTTCTGGAAGGGACACAATGAAATGCAGATTCAGAGGGACCTCTCAAGAAACTTTAGGCTCCTTAACATCCACCACAACAGACACTTACACACACCTTTAAAACTCCCTAGGACAAAGGTCAAAGGCACAAACAAGATGCCAGAATTGTAGGGTTAGCACTCCCAGGGCATCCTGCAAGGAGGCTGTCAGCACAGGCACTGGTGTCTGTGGGTGCAGCAGCTTTTCACAACCCTCTAAGATCTCCCACAGGAAAACACCCTGAGGACTAGAACATCAACTGTTTCCTCAGGAGCTTAAACTGCCTCCTAAAGTTTACAGTAGGGTAGGATCCTGTTCTCAGCAGATCTTTAGGACTGATTAGAAACCAGCAAGGTCTTATCCAAACCCTTTTTCCCCCTAATAATCTCCTCAGGAATATTTGATAGGAGGAGGTGGATGTGATGCCAAACCTGGGGAATTAGCCCGTAGCAGCCAGGAAGGTGGCTGGGATTCCTAATGAGGATCTTCCTCTCATAGGGCACCTTCAGGTGGCACTCATCACACAGCAGCACTTGGGGGGACACTTGGAGCTCAGGAACGAGACATCTGGGCAAAGAGATGACCCCAGAACAATCAGAGATACTGAGAGAATGGAGAATGCCTACCCCCAAATATTGCGAAATGGAGCAGAACACATTGGTCACTGTCAAATGCACATTGAAGAGCCCTACAGGGATAAATTGCCTTCTACCTCTTCCCACTCCAACATGTCTTGTCAAGGAGGGGCAAACCCTGAGAGGCAGCACCCAGAGGCTGCCAAGTGCCCCAGGCAGAGCACTTTGCCCCACAGCTGCCTCAGCCCCTCCTTTACCCAGGAAGGCTGGCAAGGACTCCTGGAAGAGTCCCAGTGACCCACGAGCTCTGGGGGAGCCTTCCCAACAAGGATCAGTGCTCCCTAAGGCTCAAGGAACACACAGCTCCAGGGTCTCAGTACAAATGACTCCCTTCTCTGCCATGGTGCTGTTGTCCTGCCTGAGAACTCAGATCTTTGCCCCAGCCCTGGAGGGCACGAGACAGCAGCTGCCCCACAGAGGGGCTGATCAGCCCCTGCCAGGCCCTGCAGCTCCCTGGCTCCTTCACTGCACAGCTCCAGGCACTGCCTGGCCCCAGCTCCACCTGCTGTACACAATGGCAGCCCAGGCACTGCCTGGATGGCTCTGCCTGGCACAGGGAACAGCACCAGGGAGCTGCATCCCTCTGGGCATCACACTGACACCCACAGCAGCACAGCAGCATGGAATTCTGCTGCAGCAACAACGACTTTTGGTCTCAACTCTGACAACATTAAAGGTCAAAATGGGAAGCAGAGGGAAGGACAAAAACTGGAGCTGACCTGCCACATCAAGGGCTGCTTTCCCCTTGTCAGACCTTGCCCTCCCCACTCTTCTGGGAGCCACTTCCCCCCTGCCATGTGCCCCCACAGACAGAGCCAGAGCCTGACTCTCAGCAGCTGCTTGCTGTGGCCCAAACCAGTGCACGGTGCTCACAACCAGCACAACCCCACGTCTTGCAGCCAGAAGGAGAGGAGGCCCTCAGGAAATTTGTTCCACCTCAAGCACCAAAAACAAGGCCAATCAATGATATCATTCCTGGTGCCTTTAGAAGAGGGCCCAGGACCATGCTGGGCTGTGAGCAAACGTGCTTTTCACCACGGGCTGCGGCCCACGCACTGCTGTTCTCATGTCCAGCTGGCACAACATGAGGGCATTCAGCAGCACTTCTCCTTGGCAGCTGCAGCCAGCACAGCCTGGGCAAGGCAGTGCCTGCGGGAGGCCAGGCAAGGGCTGGTACCTGGCTGTGATGATCAGGGCTGCCACTCCCTTGCCAATACCCTCCAGGTCCACCAGCAATCTCCGGTAGAACTCCATCACCGTGTTGGAGCACAGGGTCACCTGGTGGAAGAGAAGAACAGTCAATTCTTCCTTCCAAAAGCTCATTACCCACGGGTGATATCCTCCAGTTCCTGAGGGAGGATTTGCCCTTCATTCTTCTGCTGCTCCATGTGTAGAGCACAGTCTCAGAGTAACAAAAGCCTTCTGGCAATACCAGATTTGTTAAACACACCTTGCTATCAGAGGACAGGTCAGCTACATTAAAACATTAGACTACAGCTCCATGCACCACTGCATTCAAATTAAGGGGCCAATTGCTCATCTGACTACAAAGACATCCATGCAGAGGAAATCTGACTTGACCACAATGAGTTCAGCTTTACAGCAGGAGGCTGAGGGCAAAGTGTGGCCCAGCAGGTGCTGGGCAGTTCATGGCTGCCCTGGCACCCCGAGCCCGGGCTGGCTCTGAGAACTCCAGCCCCAAGCCAGGAGTGGGGAACTGTGCTGGGGTGGGCATTGACCAGAGGCAGAATCCTCAGAAATGCCCCAGGGTGGGCATTGACCTGAGGCAGAACCCTCAGAACTGCCCCAGGGTGGGCATTGACCAGAGGCAGAACCCTCAGAGCCTCTTGCTCAACACCGCAAGAGACAAGCCACCAACGGGACCAGGCAGAGGAGAAAGGAGGAGGATCTCTGTCTTGAAGTTCCACAAGGAAGAGTTTATTCCAAGCAAAAGGATCAGAGCCAAAAGAGCCCTGCACACTCCTGTGCAAGGAATTTTGTACAGACACAAAGCAGGGGGTGGATACAAACAGCAAAGCAAAAGAGAATCCTCAGCAGAGCACTGAGGGGATTACATCAAGTGTCTGGGGCCACTTTGGATAGGAGGGTGGGGAGGATGGCTCACATGGGCCAATGGGGCCTCCAGGAATAGGGGAATTCCAAAGGGGTGTTGCAGACAGGGATTGGCTCCAGGTTAAATTGGCAAAGAAGGTTGGGGAACAAAAGGGGCTGGGTTTGACAGAAAGGGAGAGAGCTGGAACAAGGGGCAGGGAATGGCATGAGGGACAGCTTTGAGGGAGGGTAAAACCCAGGGGTAAACCAACTCGGGGAGAACACGGGGTACAACAGAACAAACCACTTAACAAGGAATCAATACAATAAATTGGAACCGCTACACATGGCTGCAGATTTTTTGTCTCCACTGGAGCTTCCTGCAGTGAACACAAATCATTCTGCTCTCCAGGAGGGGGGAAATGAGACCAATGACATCCCTCTAACAGCCACCTTCTGCCCTCATCCTTGATCTGCCCCGTTGCAATCAAATCAATCCCTCTCAAAAACACAAGAATGGCTTCAGGCCTTGGCCATAAGGTCTGTAAGCTCAGCATATGATTTTGGAAAGCAAACAGTGCTCCCTGAGGAACATCCCGAGTAAGCCAGCTAGCAGAGGCCTCCCAGCAGTGCAGATCTCTCAGTGCCAGGATGCTCCAAGCTGGCACCAGAGCTAAAGCCCTCCCACCCTGCAGTGCAGCTCCAGCCCTGGTGCTGCAGCGGCTGTGGCTGGGCTCTTGCCGTACCTCGATGTCCTGGTGTCCCTGGGGGAGGATGGTGCCTTGGCTGGGATTGATGGTGAACTCCCTGGGCTCCACATGGAAATGGATTCCCTTGCTCCAGGCCGGGTCGGTGTCCCTGCGGATCTGATCCACGCTGTCCACAGCCGGCTGCGTGCCATCGTCCGACATGCGGAGCTGGAACGCCAGGGGCACCGCGGAGCTGTTGGTGAGGCGGCAGCGCTGCGTGTAGGGAAAGCCTGGGCAAGGACACAAATATCCATTCAGGCACCCAGCAGGGCATGATCCTGGGGGCAAGATACTACAGCTCACCTAGAAGCTGCATGAGGAATTAATCGTCACTTAGCTCCCTTTGACACAGATTCCAGACTGCAGCCTTGAAAATGCCCACTCCTAGCCCTGCTGAACCCTGCAAGCTTCTCTCTTTGGGATGGGGACCAGCTCCCTCACCTGCCCCAAACCAGCACCAGTTCTCTCTCAGTGATGAGTGTGCACCCAGACCCAGCATTTACTCTGAGAATTCAAGCTGTCCAATTCCCTGCTCAGCCTGCCAACACTCCCACCTTTTTCAAGACATATAAACAGTGAGTTGTCAGTGAGAAGAAGCTACAGCGAAAGAAAGTGAGGATGGAATCAGGAACTAGAACGTGATGCAAAGCACCCTAATGCAGCTTCTCTCTGCAGGACCCTTAAGGCATCTCTTGCTTTGGGCCAAACAGCTGAGCACGTGACAGCTCAGAGCCCACTCAACTGGGGACACAGCCAAGCCTTGCTTTGAGATTAGCAATTAGGAACCAGGTCCCACCTCAGCCCACAAACAGGGACATCACAGCCATGCTGCTCACTGAGAGTGCTGCCTGCAAGGCTTCACCCCACTTTGGCTCTGAGATTTGCTTTCCCTCCTGCAAAGCCAGCGATACAGCCACTCATGGTGGGGATGTCCTACAGAGCGCGCAGAGCAGCCACAGCCTGCTCTGCACTGCACATCTGGCTGGGCAAGCCAGCTCTGTGGGGAGGAGACTTCTCCCCAGGCCTGCTCACCAAGAGCATCTGGGACACAGATGGGGAGAAAAAACAACTGCAGCTGCAGCCCAGAGCTTCTCTGTGCCCATCCAAGTGACCACTGCCAGCTCCAGCAGGGACTCCAGCAGGGAGGCAAGAGAGGCACAAAAAGGACAAACCCAGATGTCAAAACCTCCAATGAGACTGAGGCCAGCACATGCAGACAACAGTCAACAGTTACAAAGAAGCAGAGATACAACAGCTGCCTTCAGCCAAAGAGCCCTTAGGAATGAAATTGGATTCAGCAGGATCTGAATCTCCTGCTTCAGACCCATATTTCCATCTCTTGCCTTTCGTGTTTCATTCCTTCCAAAGGCAACTTGACAAGCGCCTCCGTGGTGATGCAGGCTGGGGAAGAAGCAGCTCAAAAAAGGCAATGAGTTTCCTTCAGAAGTTCATGAACTTCATTGTTCTGGGTTTAGGCTTGGCAGTTAATGTTGCCCTTGGTCTGGGAAGGGGGATAGGGGTTCTGGGGGGTTCTGGGGGGGTTTGGCCCTAGGCTGGGCTTTTCCCTTGGGGTTTTTTGGCAGTTGTGGCGTGATGCCGTGGGCGGCTGTGCAGTGGGAGCTGAGGCTGGGCAGGGAGTGGAGCTTCCCTTCCTCCCGCTCGGGGATCGCAGCTCGGCCGCTGCTGCTGCGGGAGGTTTGTGCTTGGCCCGGGGCTGCCCTGGCTGCAGCTCAGCGCTGGCACCGACCCTGCCTGCCTGCCCCGCTGCTGCTGCTGCTGCTGCTGCTGGGCACTGCCCACATCCCCCTGCCCTCTGAGGCTGTGCAAATGGAGCATTTCCTCCTTCCCTTCCCTTCCCTTCCCTTCCCGCACCAGCTGGGGGGGGACCACTGCCCTGCCAGAGCCCACAGCTCCTCCTGCTGTGACCACAACTCCACCAAAGGGGAAAAACAGGACTTGGCATCTGGGAAATGTCTGTTCTTGTCTTGTCTGTGCTCTCCTGAGATAGTCTAGCAAAGAACTGTTATTCCTTTTCCCA
Organism: Melozone crissalis; assembly: GCF_028551555.1. Taxonomy (NCBI): domain Eukaryota; kingdom Metazoa; phylum Chordata; class Aves; order Passeriformes; family Passerellidae; genus Melozone; species Melozone crissalis. Next base: position 915,582 of record NW_026535876.1, on the reverse strand, counting down.
CAGTTTTGCCTTGGAGCCCTGTCATTTCAAAGGGATATTCATTTCGAGGGAGGGGCTCATCTTTCCATTGCAGCAAGATTCCCACCTTCCTTGGCAGACATCTGTCTTTTAAAGCAGCACAGAGACACCAGAAAATACTGCCTTTCTATTCCTTGCTTCCATTGGATCTCACAATGGCAAAATGCCCCCTGAGGCAGCAGCAGCAGCAGCAGCCCTGCAGTTCACAGCCTGAAGAGGCTGCTGGGGCAGAGCAGGAGTGAGGGATGCTTTTCTGTTGGAAGGCACAGAGCCCTGAGGCTGTGTCCCAGCCCAGGGAACACTCACCAAAGGAGATGTCCCCGAAGTCGAGCTCAGCCAGGTCGAAGTGTAAACTCGGTGCAGTGACGCTGCCCCTGGAGGCCGAGGACAGAGCAGGCAATGGCTCGGTTAAAGGCACAAGACTCTGTGCTTTGATGCTCAGGGACAGCTCATGGGAAATGTGCTTCTGCCCAGCAGCTGCTGGGCTTTGTGCCCTTCTACAGCCCCAGTGAGGAAACAAAAGTTCCTGGCCCTGGTGCTTTGTTGCTGGTCAATCTGTCACTTCAAATGTGTTCTGGGGACTTTGCTGATGAATGCATCACACAAAAAAACAAAGAGAACATCTGCCAAGCTGAACTTTGTTCATGTCAGTAGTAACAGCTGATGAATTTGCTTCAGGTTCTGCTCATTAAGGACCTCTTGCTGTAATTATGGGCTGACCTGTTCCCATTGCCACTGGTGAGAACATCACTGCTGGCTGATGGAGAAGCCTTGGGCCAGCAATGTTCATGTGCTGGATGTGAGACTTTGGAGGGAGGGGAGGAAAGACAAGGCCCCAGCAGCCCCAGAGCCAGATCAGTGCTCGTGCTCCTGCATCTGCCCCGGGGCTGATGCCAGCACGGCTGCAGCTCTGCTGGGGCTGGGGGATCAGGGCCTGCTGGGGGCAAGGCACAGCATTCTGTTCTTAGTCTTTGGCCAGAAATTTCACCACAATAGAGAAGCTGCCAGTTAGGGGAATCCCTGGCCACGCTTCAGCACTACCTTCCATTCCATTCCCTTCCCACTCCTGCCCCATGTTACATGCTCCTGCCTTCAGGGGGCAGGATAGGAATAACATTCCAGGGACGACTTCAGGGCTTGCCTGAGAAAGAAGGTGTCTTCTTCTTTTCAAATTATCAGGAGAAGAGGATCCAGCCAAGTTCAGGACTCAGCTGTCAGCACTGAAAAACTGAGTGCAAATCAGCCCCCGCATCTCTTCAATCCCTGGGCGGTACCCACCAGACTCCTCTGTTCCTGCTGTAGCAGTCATCTCTCACACATACCTGGCTCCCCAAGACCCAAAGACACAAGCTCTACAAGTCTACAGCTAAACGTAACTCCTCTGAATTTCAGCCAACACCACTAAATTGTTCCCTGAGCCCACAGCTAGAAGAGCTGTGAAGGAGATATCCCTGACACTGTAAGAACCAAATGAAAATCACTGCCAAGAGATAGGCCTGGAAAGCTAAATTTTGGGCTTTTCTCTGTTAATTGTGAGCTGCTCCTTAAGACACTTCTCATCCTGTTAGATCCATCCTCTCAATGAATCACTGCTGCACCTGACAGGCAGAAAAGATAAGGTATGGAGGGGTTTTAAAAGGTTGTTTTCTTCTGCTTTTATAACTAGGTCCATTGACATGTTTGTTTTCTTGTATGGCATCTAAAGACAGGTCCATGTCTCCCAATGGCACCTTGCAACCCCCAGACACTGCTCTTGCTTTGAGCAGTGTGTTTGCTCAGATGATTTCCAGAGGTCCCCTCCAGGACCATGCAAAGCCACGTGCCTGTGGCCTCCCAGAGAATGGCTCTGTTTGGCTGACAGTGCTGAGGAAGCATTTCAGAAGCTGCTTGTGCTCAGCAGGGTGCAAGCCAGCTCCCAACATGTTCCAGCAGCCTCCAGGGAATCTGGGACAGAGAAAGCTCCAAGGCCACTGAAAGTAAGAGCAGATGCCATCCATCCTGCTCACTTCCAGCCAGGCTGCAGGGCAGCAGATCCGATGCTTGGTTCCGTCTGTAGCTCTTTCCCAACTCCGCTCTCACCCAAAGGTGTTTGCACAGTGACAGATGAGCTGCCTCACCTCTGGGTGCTCAGCTGGTACCGAGCTGCCCGGGCACCGACATTGCACACCAGCCGAGTCTGCTGGGCGCTGACCTTGACTGGACACTTGGAGTAGTCCAGCTGGGCAGGGAAGTCCAGCACAGCTCGGGCACCAATGGCCCGAATTGGCACAATGATCCTTTCCCTTGCAGTGAGGCACACCAGCTCGTGGCAATAATCCTGCAGGAAAAGAAACTGGCTCAGCACAGGACATTTAGTGCCATCCCCACGGCAGAAGAAAAACCATTTCCTATACCCCTTCAAGGCCATCAATTTACCTATTGCACCCTCAAATGAACACTAAGTTCTACTACTATGTCACATTTTAAAGGCACCAGTGCACTTTGCAAAATCTGTCTCAGTGGCATTCAGCTCTTGTGTCACTTGGCTCATAGAGATAACAGCCCTAGGCCACCATCATTTCTACTCTAAACTTTAATGATGTTAACGAATTCCTAAGCCCCTTCTAAGCAACATGGAGCTGGGGAACACAGGACATTGCTCTTTAGGCTTCTATATTCCCACTGTCTGAGAATAGGACAAAGTGCTCAACTGACTCTAAGCAGCAAAAGGAAGAGGAGAAAACAGCTGCACCCAAAGACATCCTGCACCTCTGGCCTGGTGCAGAAACATCAGTTGGCTCACAACTCCCCTCTAACTTTGCCTGTCCAACCAAGTCAGGAGAAGAACAGTGCTAAGAGGTAGCAGGATGCTGTTGGAAAGGGCCTCTCTTTGTTTCCCTGCAAGGCTTCCTCCCTTCAATGCATGCCCTCAACCCTTCTGTATGAACAAGCCTCCAGATCAGAACATGAACCCTCCAGATCCCAGCACTGAGATCAGACTTGCCAGGGCCTCAGCACTGCTGTTCAAACCTCCCCACAAAAGCACCTTTGGCACGGAATGGGTGCCAGCTGACAGAGCAAGCACAGCGACAGGCATGAAGACAGAGCCCCAGCAGTGTCACTGCCATGGGCTCTGGGCTCACAGCTCTGCCTGCAGCTTGTACCTGCCCTACACCAGCTCCTTCAGGCAGGTGTCCAAGTCCCCTGCAGCTCAGCAACCTCCTGCTGACCAAGGGCACCCAGAGCCCAGTGTGCCTGTGCCAGGCCGGGCTCACAGGCACAGCACATCCTCTGCCCTGGCCCTGCAGCTGTGCCATGCTCACTTGTGCTCTGGGACAGCACAGCTGCAAGGCTGCACAACAGAGGGGGGGAAAAAGCACCGGCTTTGCTCCAGCCCAGGGGCAGGCAGGGAAGCTGTCTGCAGTCCAGGAAGGAGGAAAGCTCTCTGACCTCTTTGTTCCTCTGGTGTTTTCCATCAGAATGAAACCCCTTCCACTGCACCTAGAGATGGCCCAACATCTATCAGCAGCCCTGTGTCATTTTCATCCAGTTTCCTGTGCATCTTCCCTTGGCAATGCTCAGCAATGTGCACGGAGGGGAAGCAGAGCCTCTCAGGCCTGGCTGCAGTGCCTGCCAGCAGTGCCAAGGTGTGACTGGCTGCAGGCTGCCTGGCCACGCCTGGAGCCCAGCTCACAGCATGCAATGGGCTGGAGCCAGAGTGCAGGGAAAACAATGGCTGTGGAGATCATTGTGTGCTTTGGCTCCTCCAGCCTCACCTTGTTCTTGCTGGGGGTGAAGCGGATGCGCACAGGGGCAGAGGCGCCCGGCGGCACGGCACGGTACGCATCGCTGGAGCTCACCAGCTGGAAGTAAGGTGAGCTCTCCATGGAGACCTTCACCACATGAAGAAACTGCAGCAAAGACATGAAATTTGATTTTGCCACTTGTGGAAACAGGACGAGAGGAGACCTGTCCATGCCCTGCTAACATCCCTCCCTTGCCCCTTTTCCAAAGCACTTTCAGCTGAGTGGGCACAGGCACATCATTCACAAGGCTGAACTTGAATCCCTTCTCTCTGGCTCCAGCGTTTTGGCCAGGGGCAGTAGGGCAGTGCCTGCTGGGAAGGAAGGGCCAAGCAGGTCAGCGCCAGCAGGATGGAGACAGAGCCCCTGAACCAAGTCACCTGCATATTCAACAGGGCCAAAAAACCTGCTGGCTTCTGCGTACACACAGCCATGAAGTTGTCATGTTCCAGAGGGAGAATGTGCTACCTAAAAGCAAACCAGCACATTACTGTTGGGCAAGGAAGAAATTCCCTTCCAGCAGATCAGGTTTGGGTAGGGACCTTCTGGGGATACAGTCAGGCAGGCAGAGCAGCAAGACAGGAGACCAAACACTGTGGTCTTACTGGGAATAAAAGCAAACCTGAAAAGCAAAAGAAGGAATGAACACAGCAAGACAATCCCTAAAACAAGGAGATGGCAAAGAGAACTTAAATGGGCAGTAAAGCAGCAAAGAAGAATCATAAAACCATGAGAGCAACCAGCTTGCCAAAAGTAACAGAAACACAGACAGGCGGTGTCTATTGACCATGGGGCTTCAGAGGCATTTTCTGCCTGGAGAAACAGGACCAGCACTGACTGACAGTGTGGTTCCAGTATGCAAAGCCAATCTTGGCTCTCCAGGGCTTCCTGCTGCCTGTGAAGGCAAGCTGGGCTGCTGGGCATTCCTGCCTGCAGCCAGCAGGCCAGGTTCTGCCCTCTGGGGTACCCATGCACAGCACACATGCATTTTCTAACACACTGATATCATAACCCCTGAGCACCAAAATGCTCTCCAAAAGTCTAAACTAGATGATTTGGACTCCCTCCTGTCTCCTCCCACCAGCCCACTCGGCACAAGCCTCACTTGAGAAAATGTTTCCCTGACTGAAATTCAAATGGTCTCAAGTTTTCCTCTTTACAGTGGAACACAACTGACATTTTTCAACTTTTTCCCTCTCAGCTCTCTTGGGAAACTGCAAAACAATCCCAATTTCTTCAGCTGAAGGTGGAAACCTCCAGGAGCACATGGCTTTGGATGTGCTGTGCTTCTGCAAAGGGAAAGAGGAGCACCGTGTTGCTTTTGGAAAAGCTGAGCAGAGCTGGATGAAGCTGAGCAGGAGCCTCAAGTGGCATCTAAAGGCCTCTCACTGCTTCTGCTCCATCACTCTGATTGCAGGGTTCTTGCAGAACACGGTTCCTGCAGGGCCAATGCCATTAATGAGAAGTGATTCCAGCATAAAGTGCAGGAGGCTCAGCCCCTGAGCTTTGCCTGTGAGCTGCATAAAGGGAGCCAAACTGGTTGAGAGAGGCAGAGATTCCTACCAGGAGCCAAGATTAACCAAGGACACACAGGGTGTGCTATAGACCCAAGGCAAAGCATGAGAGCAGGTAAGAACTGTACAGCCCTCAACATTCCTGTCAATCCAGAGCTTTCAAGAGAAGGAAACTCCTTTGGGATAGACACCATCAATGCCTGGCCAAAATCTGGGGACAATTCCCAGCACAGCAAGATTTCCACCATCTTGCAGAAGAAGGTGCTGAGACAATTTCTTCTGCATGTGCTGCAGCAGATAACTTGCTTTGCTCTACACTGAGGGAATGACAGCACTCTCCTCTTCCAGCACAGGGTTAAAGCTCTGGGTGCCAGCACTTACCTTGTCCTTATTCATGAGAGACAGCACCATTTCAGAGACCTCCCGAGCGACGAAGTTCTGAAATACCAGCTCTGGTGGGGAAACCCCAAACCAGCTCTGTTTTGGGGCAGCTGACGGCAGCTGGAGAGGAGAGAGAGCAGGGAGAGCTTCAGCTGCTGGGAGGAAGGTTCGTGCAGGAGAATCTTCCACTGATCCCCAGTGAAGTACAGACTCTGGGGGAGCACGTCTGCCCAGTCCACACTGGGCAAACAGTGGCTCACCCACCTCTGCTCTGAGCTGATCCACAGCTGCTGGGCCACACAGAGCAGGCTCAAGCCAAGCTGCTCTTCTGGCATGGATTTCTCCAGGTTTCTTTCTCCAGAATGCCAGGCAGCACTTTCCTAAAACACAGCCCTGTGCCCATGCGGTCACAGAGCTCTGGGGCACTGACTGAGCACTCATGGAGTAAGTAAAACCCATGAATTTACAGGAGACTCCATGGGAAAGGATTTGGGATGTCTTTTACTCTGAGACAGGGAAACCGAGGCCCACACAACTGCAAATATCTTTTCTGCTCTAAAACTTAGACATCAGTAAGAAGAGCACAGGACCAGAGGAGGTTTGAGAGATGAGGTGACACTTGGCTGAAGCCAAAAGGTTATTAAGCAAAAGAATGGAATTTGTTGGTTCTGTGTGTTATTTGTGGTTTGCATTTGTTCAGGTTGGTTTGTTGAGTGTCACAGTGAGAGGGACAGGGTTGAAGACCTGACCAAAAGGAAGGAGGACAAGAAGGGTGGGGACAGAAAAGTTGGTGCTCAGTAGAGAATGGAAGCTCCTGAGTACCCATCCAATGGCAAAGGGCACAGGGACCGCCCCAGCCGGGTACAAAGGGGATACAAAGATGGCCATTTTCTCAGAGGGTGTGTGTGTGCTTGGCTCTCAGGGAGGGAGACATCCCCAGCTCAGCTGAATCCTTACTAAGAAACACTTTTCCTTTGCTTTGATGATTTTGTTCCTTTTCATTGTATTTAAAAGTTAGTGTGTTCCAAAGAGAGGAAAAGGCAAAAATAAAAAGACAAATGAGCTGAAAATAAAAAGACAAGTGAGGTGAATGCTGAATGAGGATAAGTTTCAGTTATTTTCTCAGCAACTTGGGTAAAAGTAGAGTTGGTATCTCCTTTTTCAGTGGCCTTTAAATGGGTGCTTTCTTGTCATTACTGCGATCTTATTTCATGCCATTCTAGAGGCACGTCTGGAATGACACAACAACAGCAAATGCTTCTGGAGCAGAGACATTGCTTGGAGAAAACTCTGCCCTGCTTTGTCTGCCTTCTCCAGCCACACTGCTATCACTGCAGAGACACAAGCAGGTCTCCTCTGTGACTTCACAGCAGACACATTCTGCTGAAGGGAGTGGCTGCAGCACACTGTCCCTTAGCTGTGCCCTTCCCTGAGGTGTTCCCAAGGCTCCTCTCCAGGACAATCCTTTACCTGGATTGTGTTCCATGTCTCTTGCTTCCAATTTCCTACTCAACAGCCCACCTCAGTCACCTACCCGTTTGGACTGTGCTTTATACCAAGCTAGTCCTGCCAGAAAAGCAGCTTTAAACACACCTCTGAGTAGGCACTGATCCAGACAAAGCACATCCATTCCCCTCTGCCCAGGGCCAGTCCCCTGGACATCTGGCAGCCTGCAAAATCTAACACCCCGTCAGGGTCCAACACATTGTTCCAGCCCAAAGCAGAAATGCAATTTGTTGTGTTCAATCTGAAGTAATTCCTGCAGATCCTTGGCCTTCAAAGGCCAATGCTGCCACTCTGCAGCGAATCCTGTGACCCCGAGCATTTGATGGTGACCACACCAAAGCAAGAGGTGGCTCCTTCAGCAGGAGAATGGCAAAGGGCAATTTTGGGTCTCTGTGTCCCCAGCCTTCCTCCCATTGTTTTAGCAATGGCAGCTGCGCTCCAGCACACCCCAGCAGCTTCAGCAGAGGGTATTTGTGTTGGCTTAGTGCAGATCAGCACTCCCAGTCCACCACTCCCAGCACTTTGCAATGACAGCAGGACCTGGACACTGAGGTATTTTGCTGGAGGCAAGCCTGTCACAAACACACATCCTCTTCAAACTTCATGTGAAACAGAAAGGAAAAGAGCAGGAAAAGGCTACCTTTGGGCGAGTCTCACTCCTGTCTAGAAATGGGCCAATTCTGGGCAGAATACTCCCCCCAGTGCTGGCCTCCTTCTTCCTGCTGAGAAACTTCTCCCTCTGGAACTTAGAGGGAAGCAGCTGAAAGGCAAAAGTAAACCAGCTAGAGCCTCAGAGTTGTGCTTGTTCAGAAAGGCTTTTCTTGAACAAGTGGCACTGGTGAATAACTTGTGATCACAGCCACTAGGACATTCCTGGAAGCCCTGGGGGTTTCCTGCTGGAATACTTAGCATCAGTGAATTAATACAATTAATAATACAGAGTGGAACACACATACTCCAGCCATATGGCTCTGTCCCATTGCCTTCTCCATGATTGGATGGGACATGGTTGGGGATTTCTGCTCTTTGGGCATTTGTTTCCTCTTACGTTTCATTGGACTGAGGCAGTGACCTTTCCAGAGAATGGGGAGGAGCTCTCAGAACTGCCTGAACTCCATCCCTGCACAACGCTCAGAACTCACAGCAAGGAGATATCGCTGCTGGATGAGTCCAAGAGATGCAAGAAGGGAACACTGTACCAAGAGTGAGGTACACAGGAATGTGTCCAGGTTTTAGTTTTCCCTGTTAATTGTTTTCTCTGTCTGGGCTGACAGAGCCCTCCACAGAAGAAAACAGAGGCATCTCCTTGACAGAGCCTCAGCAGTGGGGCATCTTCAGCCAAGTGAGCTTTGTGGCCCTGGCTCCAGCGCTGCCTGCAGGGCTGCATCTGTGCCCACACAGGAGCTGGGAGAGAACAGCTGCTTTGGAAGCTCTTCCAGCTGGGACCAGCCGTGGCTCTCAAGGCTTTGGGCAGAGTTTGAGCTTCCCCCCACCACATGCCCAGGTGCCCAAGGGCAGGATGGTCAGAGCAGCACAGGTGAGTGCCCAGCCTGACAGAAGGAATTCCTGTGGCAAAGGGAAAGGGACAGAACACATGCTCAGGCCTTCAGCTGTGCATTGGTTTCACTTGGCTCTGCTGGCACAGCCAGGCAAGACACAGCTGAAGCATCCCACAGTGTTCCCTATTGCACCAGGACAGCCCCAGCAACAGCAGCACAGCACAAAGGGCTGGGCAGGGGCTCTGCAGCTTCACAGCACTGCTGGACAACAGGGGCAGGGAGAGCAGGGACACCAGGGCAGTGCCAGCCTTAAAACAGCCCCAGTGGGTACTCACAGTATGAGGCTTCAGCCCTTCCCTGGACAAAAGACGAGGTGTTGTTGGTGTCTTCTTTGGCAATCCAGATGCCATTTCCAAGGGACGATGTCGCAGGTGAGCGACAATGCCTCAACAAAACTGGAAGGAGCAACAATGGAACTCTGAAAATCCACAACCCAATTCATGGCAGCTTCAAGGCATATTCTGGTGCTAAAAATGGTACATTACTTGAAAGTAGCTAAGTGCTTGTTTGGTGTAAGTAGCTAGTATAGTTAGGCCACTAGTTGGACTTTATTTGAACTATATGGCTACCTTGTGCAATTCAAAGTTAGATCATACTGAAACCTGGAGCTAAAAATCTGAACATTAATAACAGTTCGAAGAGACAAAACTGTAGCCTAAATATTACTCAAAAATAGCTAGAGTGGGCCTCCTCTTCTTTAGGCTAAAGCACCCTTGCTCTATCAGCTGCTCCTCACAGCTGAGACACTAATGAGAGACTGGAATGTTATGGCTAATGGCTTAAATATCATTATAAAGGACTTTCTGTCCATTGTGACAAAACTGTATAAAGAAGCTGCGACCACCCAAGCCCACCCCTCCTGACTGGAACTTGGCACTGTGAGTTAAGCTGCCTAAGGGAACTTGAGACAAGATCAAGGTGACACTATTGTCTCATTAGCTCAGGTCTGGGGAGAAGTAAACAAGGCTGAGGAGAAAAACCTATCCACAACAAAGCCAAACCCAGCAGCTGTCCTGAAAATCAGCTCTGTCTGGGTTCAGGCTGGGGAAGTCATAGCCACAGACTCTTCTGCTGAGGCCAGGTTTGCACACAAACCTCCCAGCTAAGACCTCCACAGTGCCTCCAGACCCATTCCTGAGGCCTTGCACCAGACGACTGCAGGGCATGCAAAGCAACACAACAAATCTGAAAATCCAGAACCCAACTCATGGCAGACTCAAAGGATATATGGGTGCTAAAGATTTTATATTATTTGAAAGTAGCAAGAGACACATTCCAACTTGCCCCACCCCTGGGAGGTACCTGGGCAAGGTATCACCTTGCCCAAATCTGCATTAACCCAGTGGAGTCTTACATTTTGCCAGACCTCACCACAGAGAAGACCAGAAGAGGATTTAATGGTAGGCCAATGGGATCCATGGAATGGTGATATTTTCTACTAAATCTCTCTCTGTCACTCTCTTTCTCCTCCCCCCCTTCCCAACCTCCATTCCACTCCCACTTTTTCTTTTCTTTCTCTCTCTTTCTCCCTCACATTTACTGTTCCATAAAATCCAGACCATTGGCTTTGGCATATGGTCTCGTCTGCACCTCAATACAGAGGCATCTCCCTAAAAATTTTAAAACCCAGATGATAAAAACCCACTGAAACTTGAACAGAACTCATTCACCTTTAAGCAGTTTAAGCAGTTACTATAGGGAAAAAAATGTATAGACTACTATCTTTAGAAAATGTTGCACTTCTTCAGTAAAAAAAGCACAATCAGTAGTCCATTTATTGTTCATCCTCTCAGGTGTACATGTCACTGAACTACTGCGCCAGAAGACTGGCATGATCACATTCTCTGTATCCCTTTGGCATTCTCTTTCAGAGCACAGATGAAACAAAACCAAAAAGTTCAACTTTAGTCGGTCTTTACCTTCAAGTGAAATTCAGGACTCCCTAGCAGACACCAGTGTTCTGCACGCTGAGGAGCTTTTCGCAGAGGCCAATGCTCTGCACCTTTAGCAATTCTCTACGCCGATAGTTCCCCTGGCGAATGGCCCGGTGCAGCCGCCTGCAGGAGCCCAGGCTGCGCACACCCAGCCAGGGCCGCGCTCTCAGGCAACTGAGGCCGCGCCGCTGTCACAGACGCTGAGGGCCCGGGCGCGGTTACCGGGCAACCGCGTGTCGTGGTTTGACCGGAAATGGGACATCTGGGATATTTTGTTTTGCTGTGATTACCAATGGGTAATTGGAATTTAAGATGGGCACTTAGTTTGACCAGTGGGACATTTGGATCCGCCTCTTGAGACTACGAACTCAAGGGGTTAAAAGCAGGGCTCTTGGCCTTCGGAGCCCTCTTGGGATTTCCGGCGGGAAGAAGTCTCTCCCCCGGCCCAGTTGCTGGCTGGGCTGGGGGAGGGGAAAGCCACGTGGCCCATTTACGGTAGGCCCGGGTTCGGAGGAAGGGTGGCAGACCCTTGAGCGACCTGTTTATTCCCCCCCCAGAGAATGCAGCCCGTGCTCGAACTGTATATCTTGAAACTTGATATCATGTGCCGGCAGGCAGCACGGCTGGGAGGAGAAAGGGGGGGGCAGCGGGCAGTCCGGCCGCCTGGCAGAGCTTTAACCCTTCGGGGAATGAAGGCTTCGCAGAACATTGCCTTTCCTGGGAAAGGGGCAGGAGTGGAAGATGAAGGAAGAAAATCAGGCCAGTAAGGAGGGTCTGGCAAAGGGAGAAGAGAGATGTTGAAGGAATGGAGGAAGATGGAGTGGCAGTTTTTGCTGGACTCTTTTTTGTTGTATTTCCATGGACTGTTTCCTGGTGATGCAGAGGCTGTATTGCAGGGGGAAGCGGAGGCTCGGCGTCAAGAGAGTTTGGTTTTGAGACCCCTCGGCCCCAGGGGGTATAGAAGACATGGGGGGGACAGAGGTCCCAGGATTGTGACTGTACTCTGCTTGGAACGAGACGAGGCATTCTTAAAAGGCCCTGAAGGCAGGCCCCTGCCCCATCCCATGCCAGGTGGTGAGAGCACCTCGGCATGGAAAGGAGATGTCACGAGGTAGCAAGATACCGGGCGGATTGCTGATTGTGACAAGAAGTCCGTGGCACAAGGAAGGACTCCGTCTATCCCTTATGAGCTGAAGATTTGATTTTTTTTTTTCCAAAGGGTGGTGCCAGACCGAGTGTGGATAATTTTTTGGGAAATGTAAATGTGTTTGGGAATTTGGTGGGAGGAGGATAAGGAAGTGTTTCTGTGTAGTTCTCATTCTCCTTGTTTTTTTCCCTGTGTGTGTGTAGTTTAGTAATTGTGTGTGTAGTTTAGTAATTGTGTGTGTAGTTTAGTTAATAAACTTCTCTTTATGTTTAAGTTGGAGCCTGCTTTGCTTATTTCCTGGCCACATCTCACAGCAGATATCAGGTAAAAGGTATATTTATGGGGGCCTTGGCTTTGCCAGGCCTAAACCATAACATTGTTTTGGTTTCCCCTGACCGGGAAACGAATTTTAAGAGAGTGATGGGATGAAGCTGTGAGATGGGACCAAAGAGGAATAAGAACAAAGCATGTATTAAGTGGGTTTTTTTTTTTTCTGTGTAGAAATGTTTTGTAATTTATTTAATAGTTTTAGTGTTTGTAGTCTCAAGAGGCGAAGGGTGGAATGTCGTGGTTTGACCGGAAATGGGACATCTGGGATATTTTGTTTTGCTGTGATTACCAATGGGTAATTGGAATTTAAGATGGGCACTTAGTTTGACCAGTGGGACATTTGGATCCGCCTCTTGAGACTACGAACTCAAGGGGTTAAAAGCAGGGCTCTTGGCCTTCGGAGCCCTCTTGGGATTTCCGGCGGGAAGAAGTCTCTCCCCCGGCCCAGTTGCTGGCTGGGCTGGGGGAGGGGAAAGCCACGTGGCCCATTTACGGTAGGCCCGGGTTCGGAGGAAGGGTGGCAGACCCTTGAGCGACCTGTTTATTCCCCCCCCAGAGAATGCAGCCCGTGCTCGAACTGTATATCTTGAAACTTGATATCATGTGCCGGCAGGCAGCACGGCTGGGAGGAGAAAGGGGGGGGCAGCGGGCAGTCCGGCCGCCTGGCAGAGCTTTAACCCTTCGGGGAATGAAGGCTTCGCAGAACATTGCCTTTCCTGGGAAAGGGGCAGGAGTGGAAGATGAAGGAAGAAAATCAGGCCAGTAAGGAGGGTCTGGCAAAGGGAGAAGAGAGATGTTGAAGGAATGGAGGAAGATGGAGTGGCAGTTTTTGCTGGACTCTTTTTTGTTGTATTTCCATGGACTGTTTCCTGGTGATGCAGAGGCTGTATTGCAGGGGGAAGCGGAGGCTCGGCGTCAAGAGAGTTTGGTTTTGAGACCCCTCGGCCCCAGGGGGTATAGAAGACATGGGGGGGACAGAGGTCCCAGGATTGTGACTGTACTCTGCTTGGAACGAGACGAGGCATTCTTAAAAGGCCCTGAAGGCAGGCCCCTGCCCCATCCCATGCCAGGTGGTGAGAGCACCTCGGCATGGAAAGGAGATGTCACGAGGTAGCAAGATACCGGGCGGATTGCTGATTGTGACAAGAAGTCCGTGGCACAAGGAAGGACTCCGTCTATCCCTTATGAGCTGAAGATTTGATTTTTTTTTTTTCCAAAGGGTGGTGCCAGACCGAGTGTGGATAATTTTTTGGGAAATGTAAATGTGTTTGGGAATTTGGTGGGAGGAGGATAAGGAAGTGTTTCTGTGTAGTTCTCATTCTCCTTGTTTTTTTCCCTGTGTGTGTGTAGTTTAGTAATTGTGTGTGTAGTTTAGTAATTGTGTGTGTAGTTTAGTTAATAAACTTCTCTTTATGTTTAAGTTGGAGCCTGCTTTGCTTATTTCCTGGCCACATCTCACAGCAGATATCAGGTAAAAGGTATATTTATGGGGGCCTTGGCTTTGCCAGGCCTAAACCATAACACCGCGGCACCGAGTGCGGGGCCAGGCGGGGCCGGGCTGGGCCGCAGGGATTTGCAAAGGAGATTGGCACTGCAGCGACCGACTGCAGTTTGGGGCTTCCCAAGAGTCTTTCTGTAACTAATGAAAGGTTAAAATGTGGTGACGAAGGCACCTATGCCAGGTCTGTACATTGCTCTTTGCAGCACTAGTATCCGACTCTGGCTGGAACAGCAGGAGGGGCTGAGGCAGCAGGGAAGGGGGCTCAGCCTGGAGGAAAGGAGGCTCAGGGGGGACCTTCTGGCTCTGCGCAACTCCCTGACAGGAGGGGACAAGAGGCTGCTGCAAGTTCAGGCAGCGCCGGAGCCGCCTGGCTCCCCCTCTCCTCCCCCGCTCCGCCTCTTCCTCCCTCCCTCCTCCTCCTCTCCGCTCCCGCAGCCCTCGCAGCCCCCGGGAGGGGAGGGGATGGAGCCGGGACAGGTCGGAACGTAGAGAGGCCTGGGGAGATGCCAGGACTGGGAGTGACTGGGCTGTACTGGGATCATCCTGGGAGCAGCTCCTGGGTGACTGAGTTCTACTGGGATCATCCTGGGATCACACTGGCAGTGAGGAGGAGCAGCGCGATGGCTCCAGCACTGGGGCTGAGGGCGCTCCTGGGGGGAGTATTTTCTTGTTGTTTGGAAAATTAATCCAGAAACACCAGAGGTTTATGTTCACAAAGGAGACAGAGGAGTCCTTTCTGGCTTTATTCCAATAAAGGGAGAGGCCATGGGGCATTCCCCTGGGATCTCTTGAATTTTTGGAGGATGCAACCTTCTTTTTATCCTAATTTCCTGGCCACATTTCCCTTCTCTCTTTCCCCTTGGCTGAGGTGCTTGAGAGGTACAGATGCCCTGATACGCCTGACACCGAAGATTTCCCAAAGATTTCCCTCTAATGTATAACCCTCCCTTTTAGTTTTTAATTCTTACGGAGTTTAGGGGTTTTTCTTCCCCATTGTTTCTTTCATTTCTCAATGGCTTATTTTGTTTATCTGCAAACCTAAAGTGTATTTGTAAAAGCAAATATCTTTTTCCAATCATCGATCAATGGAATCCTTCCCATTGTTTCTTTTATCTTCCAGAGCTGGTTTTATCTACGAGCAGACCCACAGATTGTTAGTAAAAACAAATCCACTATTCCTCTCCTTTACAGCTTACAAGAAGATTTCAGCTCTAAAAACAAAGCATCTTCTCAGCCCTCTCATCTAAGACTTAACTTCTTCTTTATTGACTTTAGTGTCTTCATGTTGTTTTTTATATACTTGCATTTTGTTCTTTTGTCTCACTCAGAAGAAGACTGAAGTACTGAAAAACTTAACATCACGCATGAGGCCTACCTAACCCACCAATTACTACTAACAGAAAGCTGTGGCTCAGTTGTGTTCAGATCAGCTTTATAGTTAGTGTTTAGTTTTCTACACCAGCCACAGAAGTCTCTGGTCTCAGCCACGCTAAGAAGAAGAAGAAGCAGCCTGACAGCGAGATCTTCACAGCCACAGCCAGCCCTGCTCTGGCTAAAGCTCCGCAGCCTCCCCTGTCTCCTTGCCCAGCAGCTGCTGAGGCCCAGCGCGGCCAAACCAGAGCCCATGGAGAGAGAAGCCAGCAAGCAGCCCAGAAAATAGAAAAGAAGCCCAGCCTGCAGCAAGACTGCCCTGCCCAGCCCAGACACAGAGCAGAAGCCAAAACCCAGCAGCTCCCTGCTGACCAACAAAGAAAAAAAGTTTCTGAATTTTTTCATCTTTACCATGTGTGTTTTAAAAAAGCGTGTCTAGCTTTCAGTAGCTCAACAGACTGTCAGATACACAAAAAACTTTGCATCACTTCCCTAAATTTCCTCCCACTCCAAAGCATAACACAGGGCCGCTGGGAGCAACTGGGATCGGACTGGGAGCAACTGGGAGCAACCAGGACCATACTAGGAGCAACTGGGATCATCATGGCATCAGAGAAGGATCATATTGAGAGGGACTGGGTCTGTGCTAGAGGCAACTGGGATCACACTGGGAGGAAATGGGGACATGCTGGGGACCAATGGGATCATACTGGGAGCAACTGGCACCACACTGAGGGTGACTGGGATCCTTCTGGAATCATACTGGAAGTGATTGGGAGCAGGCTGAGGGCAACTGGGACCATGCTGGGGCAACTGGGATATACAGGAAGTGACAGGAATCATGTTGGAGGTTACTGGGAGTGGTTATGAGCAATTGGAATAATGCTAGAAACTACTGGGAGCAACTGGGAGTGAGTGGAAACACATTAAGGACAACTGGGATATACTGGGGGAGACCAGGAGTGACTGGGATCACAGAGGAAGCTTAAAGTTACTGGAATAATACTGGGAGTATCTGGGAGTGACTGGAATCATACTGGGGGCAAATGGCACTCTACTGAGAGTGACTGGGTTCATATTGGAATCATACTGGGAAGGACTGGAACCATACTGGGAGTGCCTGGAACTATGGTAGGGGTGAATGGGAACAGCTGGGACTGTGCTGGGACCATGCTGGGATCATACTGGGATCATACTGGGAGTGACTGGGATGATACTGGGATCACACTGGGTGTAACTGGAAGTGACTGGGAGCCACAGGGCCCATGCTGGGAGTGACCTGGGGGGAACTGGGGGAACTGGCCCAGCTGGGGCTGAGGGTTGTTCTCCCCCTGGGCTGCCCTGCGTCCTGCTGCTGTCCCTGGCCTCACAGAGCCGAGGGACAGGGGACAGCTGAGGGACAGGAGACAGGGGCAGAGACGTGGAGAGGTAGAAGGGAATTCCAGGGGGTCCTTGAGCCCAGGAAATGGGAGTCCAGGGTTTCCCAAAAAGGGGGGACCAGGGTGGGAACACTCGGGATGGGATGTTCGGGAAGGGGGAGTTTAGAGGGTCTCTGTTTTTGCAGAAAGGTGGGGCTGGGGGCTGGGAAAGGCAGGAATGGGGATCCAAGGTGCTCCAGGGCATCCTAGGGTGACGCCCATGGCAAGTCTGGAGGCTGGGAGCCATGGGATGGCCAGGAAAAGGGGAGCAGGGGGTCCTGATGTCCAGAATGGGGGATTCAGGGGGTCCCTGTGCAGGATAAGAGGAGCAGGGGGGTCCCGGTGCCGGGGGTCCCACTCCCCCCTGGGGCCCAAGGAGCGCCCCCAGCCCCAGCGCTGGAGCCATCGCGCTGCTCCTCCTCACTCCCAGGATGATCCCAGTAGAACTCAGTCACCCAGGAGCTGCTCCTAGTATGATCCCAGTTGCTCCCAGTCATTCTTTATTATGATGCAATTTGCCCCTGGCACAGTTCCAGTTGGTCTCAGTTGCCCCCCCTTTGATCCAGTGTGTTCCCAGTTCTCCCAGTTGCCCCTAGTAACTCCCAGTATGATGCCAGTCTCTCCCAGCAGGGCCGCAGTCATTCACACTTGCCCCCACTTGCCCCCAGCAGGGTCCCAGTTCCCCGCAGCACGCTCCCAGTGGCTCCCAGTCGCTCCTAGTCCAGTCCCAGTCATTGCCTGCATGGTCTCAGGCACTCCCAGTATATCCCAGCTGCCCTGAACATTCTCGTAGTCATTGCCAGGCACTCCCAGTTACCTCAGCATGGTTCAGCTGCCCCCAGTTTTATCCCAGTCACTGCCAGGACATCCCAGTTGTCACTAGCATGCATCCTGTCATTCCCAGTTGCTCCCAGTTCCTCCCACTGTGTGCACAGAGAGCTCCCAGCATGGGCCTGGTAGCTCCCAGTAACCCCAGTGTCACAATCCATCCTTATGAACGGGTTTCGTGATCGTTCATGGATTGATCTCAGGGTGCAAAAAGCCGACACAGTACAGGGGGATTTGCAGTAATAATCAAAACAAAAGCACCTTTATTGAATGACCACAGCAAAATGCGATAGAGGGATTAAGGGAGAGAAAAATACAGAGAAAGAGAGAGAAAAGAGAGAGAGAGAGGGGGGTATAGCTACCAAACGTAAAGATGAAGTCCTTTGGTCCAGTCCAGTTGAGGATCCGCCTGTTACGTCAGGGAGATCTCAGAGGCACAGTTCATCTGGACCCCAATTATACTCTTTTTCAATGGGGGAAGGGAGAATGAATTTTGCAACTGAATCAAAGGTAGTTTTGGGGAAAGAATGGTGTTTCGAAAGGGTACACACAGTCCATGTTCGGCAGTGGGCGTGAGCCATTGTTTTTGTGGTCCAATGCTCACACCTGCAACATCCATCTTGCTTTGGTCAGCTTGCCTCTCCCCACACACCTCCCCCGGGTTAGGGGGTCTCAGTCCCAGTCCTTGGAAAGTATAAGAGGGGGCTTTCTCACATGGGGGTTTGATGTCTCGGTCTCTTGATGAAGAGGCTTCTTACATCTCAGTCTGTGTGTCACGGTGGTTGCAAACGAGTGAGAGGGGTCTTCTGCAGGGTTCCACCACTCAGGAGAAGTCCAGCCAGACCGAGAGGTGGGGCAGCTTCCAAGGCTGTTGATGCAAAAAGAGCACGGTGCCCCCTTCTTCTCATTGGGCTCAGTGTAGCATACAGCAAACAACACCTGTGGAAACAGTAGCTTAGCAATGCTCTCAGGTCTCAGGGCCTTGTGGCATATGACTTTCTCCTACAGAGGAGACGGGGGGGATCTTCTCTTCAGTGGTCCTCAAATGATGATCGTGAGGCAGATGAGGGAAAATTCGGACAGACTCTTACACCTGCTCAAGGGGAGGTCTCTGTCCCTGTCACTCGCTTGCTCTCCTCCCCTTTTCTCTTTCTTTCCATCTCTCTCTCTACCTCACATTTACTGTTCAATGAAATCCACTTTGGATTTGGTCTCGTTAGCGCCTTAATTGGGGCTGAGGCATCTCTCTAACAATTTTCTTAACCAGATTGCGACATGATTTTGGCACAGTGAGTTCAGGGCAATGTTGTCTGTCCCCAAGTGCCTTTGACAACAGCATGGTTCCCATCCTCTGAGGAGGTTGTGGTTCTCTCTGGAGGAACTCTTGGAAACTTGGATGCAGCTTCCTCTGAGCAACTTACAGGAGAACTGATGAGGAAAATGGCTGTTGTGGGTGGCCAGTGAAAAAGAAAATATTTTGTTGTCCTTCCTTGAAAAGTGTGTTAAAATCATTGGAGGAAAGGGAGCAAATGTTACCAGCGAGACTGACAAGGTTCATTCACCCCACGGTGAGGAACACAAGGCTGCTGTAAGTCCTACAAGAAGCCCAGCTCAAGTACCTAAATTCCCGAATATCTCCTGAATTCCCAGGCTTGGGTTCTTTGCCAAATGTGAGAATGAATCATTTTTCTCTTGATCCCTGTTACCTTTGTGGCAGCTACACAGAACTTCCCCTTCCTTTTAATAATCTGTATTGGGCCAAATTTTCTCTTTTCTTCTATCAGAAGCTGCCAGCAGCTGAGCTGGAGCTGTGCAGGAACCAATGAAACTTGGAATTGCCACATCAATGCTTGGATTGTCGGTTTATTCATATTTGGGATTTGTTTGCATTTCCATCACAAGTTACTTGTGGGAAGAGCAAATATTCTTCAAAGTGATTTATGCAGAGTTAAGTTTGATTCCTGCCAAGTTTATTTTGTCCAGTTCCCAGGAGATGCTCAAGGGGTCTCTGTGCCTCTCGCCCTGGGAGATGCTTGGGAGGGGCTTGGGAGGGTTGTCCCTGTCCCTGTCACCCCAGGCCATTCCCCAGGGGACAATGAAACCTCACTGAAACTGTAGCAAATTTTGCAAAAGTGGCAGTTAATGGAACAGTCAGCGCTACCTTGAGAGCTCAGTAACAAATCAAGGCAGCCCAAGGTAATTATGGGGCTCTGTGGACACCTAAAGTAGAACATATAGTAAATGGCAGGTATTGAAGGGAAGAACTTGATCTGTCTTCCCCAACAGTCTTGGGGACATTGGCAGGAGCAATTATGTCATTGTCTTCTTTATGGACTGTCAAGCTGACATAAAACCTGACTTGGAGGAAAATGTCCAAAGGCTTCACCCACAGATACTTTTTGCCCTGAACTCCTGAGAAGAAAGGATTCTGTGCCCCAACAACCCCATAGCTCAGCCAGGGGCTCATGCACAGCCCCCCTGGCAAAGGCTGATCCCAATGGATGCTCCAAACCAGGCTGAGGGTTTGCAGCAGTGGGGGAACTGGCTCAGATGTGACGCACATCTTAAACTGATCAAAAGAAAAACAATGCGGCTGTACTCTCCTGGGAGAACTTTGAGCACTTTATGGGAATTAAAAGGACTATAAAAGGGCTGGATGTGGACTTTGTACAAGGGCTTGGCATGGAAATGGCGTCACAATGACAGAGGGGAGAGATAGGTGGGATATTGGGAAGAAATTCTTCCCTGTGAGCATGGTGATGCCTTAACAGAGCCTGCCCCATTCCTGGAAGTGTCCAAGAGCAGCTTAGATGGGATCTTGTCGCAACCAGGTCTAGTGGAAAATGTTCCTTTACCTGTCCCTGACAGGGGGTGAAATGAGATGATTTTTTAGGTCCCTTCCAGCCCATGCCATTCCAAGACTCCATTAATCTATGACTTCATGGGACCCACTGGCTCCCAGGAGTGGAGTGGGGTGCGTTGCCTGGCAACAGGAGTTGTGTTGAGGAGGACCTCAGTCCTGCAAGGGATTTGGAAGGAGAAGGAGCCTGCTGGCTGCTCGTCCTTTTTATCATTGCTTTGCTTATTGCTTCTATCAACCCTTTTGTTCACCCTGTTTGTCGTCCATTTTGCTCGTCTCTGACAGACCCAACTGGGCAGAAGGCTTGTGACAAATCAGGGACAGAGTGTGTGCAGACAGGGGGAGAGGAGTGTGCTCCTACATTCTGGGGTGTGCCCCAACCTTGCTGTGGTGTCATGGGTTCCTTTCTGTGCTGAAAGATGCTGTCCCAGCCTCTGGAGAAGCTGCAGAAGGAGAAAGCAGATCAGCAGGACATGATGGCTGCCATGGACATGGTACAGTCTAAGGGGCCTCTGTGCCAGCCCAGGGCTTCCCAGGCAGGGTGACAAATGCCCCTTGTCCCTTGGGGGCTGGGTGGCAGAAATTGTCCCCTTGGGAGGGGGAATTTCCTGAGCTCATGGGGTCTCTCACCCTTCACATGGTGGGACCAAGCTCACCAGGGTGATGGGGCAAATGGGGCCACAGCAGCCTGAAAGGGGCATGATGGCCTGGAGGAAGCACTCTTCCCTCTGCCCCTCACACGCTGGCCCTGCCTGGCATTCCTCATCCCTTTTCCCGCCGCTCTCCTGCCGTTCCCCTCTGCTAGAAGGCGGACAAAGCTGCCTTGGACAGCAAAGTCGATTGCAGCCAGTTTGAAGAGAACATAGAGGAGCTGGATGGGAGAATGCAGGAGTTGCAGAGCCAGATTTCAGGCCTGGAGCAGCACTGGAACAATATGCAGCAGCAGTTCAGCAATGCAATTGAAGACAAGGTGAGGGGTATTTCGCCCCCACCATGAGGAACTGGCACCTTTGGGACTTGACAGCCTGCGGCAGCATCCCTCTGAGGATCCCCCTCCAGGCTTTTCCCTGGAGAGCTCCATGTCACATCCTGGAGCAGCTGGCTGAGGCTGTGCACCTGTTCACAGCTGGATCGCCTGGACCTGAAGACTTTCCGTAAACACCTGGAAGACTCCTGGAACAGGAGCATGGAGGAACTCGAGGATAGGCTGTTGCGTGAAAACACCGCTGGGATTAAGAAGTGAGTGCAATGGAGATTCTGAGGGCTTTGGGAATGGAGATGGGAACTGCTCCTCCCAGGCAGGGCTGTCACACACCATGCCCCTGAGCTGGGCCATGCCCTGCCCTCCTGGCCATGCACACAGGGGGACTTTGGTGCCAGAGAGGGGCTGAAAGCGCTGCAGGGGCTGCTTGAGATGGTGGCATGGGTGCCTGTGCCCTTCACCTGGCATCAGTCAGCACCTTGGGGATGGGGAGAAACAGGCTCAACAGCCCACGGTTCACCCTGCAATGGCTGTGACCCTGTGCAGTGACCTGCCCTGCAGCTGGCTGCTGCAGGGAGCTGCTGCCTGTGTGCTGCAGGCCTGTGGCCTCAGGAGCTCAGCCGGCCCTCTTCCCTCACCCTCCATAGGCAGCTGCCAGTCCCTTTCATGTGTCTGTCGTGTGACCGCATGCTCAGCGTGCAGGTTCCTGGCCAGTGAGTAGCACCAGTGCATCGGGGGCAGCAGGGCTGGCATGGGGGGAGATGGGTGCCAGCAGTGACCCACTGTGCTGGGCACAGGGGTGACAGTGTCTGCTTGGGAGGGGCTGATGTGGGGAGCCCCTGTGCAGCCCTGCCCATCAGCAGGGCCTGTGGGGGCTCATCCCAAGGGCTACAGGCAGCGAGATGCCATGGGCTACAATCCCATGGCTTTGGGGGTGCTGCCTCCAACAGGAACAGGTTTGTTGTCCCCTGCCACACACCTGTGACCCCTGCCCTCCCCAGGTACCCCGAAAAACTCCTGTATTTGCAGCCGATGCCCCCTAGCAAGGAGCCACCGCCCAGCCAAAGGTAAGGGCTCTGAGGACACATTCCCCGTGCCTGGGGTGCAGGGTAGCCCTGACACAGCAAGGAGGGCTCTGCACCTGGGCTGGGGCAGAGGAGCCTGGGGGGACGGGGCAGGGTAGGGGAGCAGAAGGCAGCTGTGGAGGGCCAGTGCTTGCCCCAGGGCTGGGGGCTTTTGCATTCCTTGCCTTGCACTGCCCTGTCCGGCCCACCTCTCTGTCCCAAGGTTGCTGAAAGCACATCTGATGAGCTGTGTCTGTTTTCAGTCTGAGCTCAGGCTTGGTGGGGAGTTGTGTGCCTCCTGTGAAAGGAGTTCCCAAAACCAATCCCTGCAGCTGGGACAGCGCAGCTCCTGCCAGCTGGTGTCCTGTGCACAGGGACCTGCCATGGCCATGGCCAGCACACCTTGTTGTGGGGACATAGCCAGCAGATCAAGCCTGGTGGGATGGGCTTGGGGCTCCTGCAGCAGGTGGACAGGAGCTGGCAGGGACATGCCCCTGCAAGCAGCACTGCTAGTGCCCTCCCTGGCACAGCAGGGTGATGCCCTGCATACCACAGGGCTGGGCACTGAGCCTCCTCTGTCCCATCCCACAGGAGGCCGCTGGTCTGTGCCAGTGTCCCCCGTATGCCTCAGATCTCTGCGGACCATCAAAGCAGCAGTTTCACGATGCAGAACATCAAGACTTCCCCACATACAAGTACACAGCTGCAGCGTCTCCTGGTACACCACAACAAGGTAGGTGTGATGAAGGTAGAGACACAGAATGGTGACTGAGGCTTTAAGCATTGCTGACTATCCAGGAGGAATCTGTGCCTTCAGTCCCCAGGGAGACCTGGGTTGGGAGGATTATTGGGGGGTGCTGGATTGGGCCCTGCATTGCAGCCAGCTGCCCTCTCCTCCTCAGCCTAGTGTGACCCTGCTGCACGGTGATGGACACATCTCGAGGGGCCGTAATGACCAGCATCGCACGGTGATCAGGACACAGGATGCGTCAGATATGGCCCTGTCAGGGCGAGGGGGTCAGTGACGACAGGGGCCTGATTATCTGCAGGGTGCTAGCTGGGGGATGAGTGGGGTTCTGTGTAGTGAGCTGGGTAATGTGGCATGGGTATTTTGCGTCTGGGGTAAGAAGGAAGGGGCAGAATGGAGCAGGAGGACTGGCACATGGGGCAACTGAGCTTGGAGCTGGAGTTACGTGGGAGAATGGCCATGCCCAGTGTGGGACAAGACCTTGAGTCCTGGTGCGCTGGGGCCAGCACCTGTGGCGGCTCACCCTTGTCCTTCACCACCCAGGCCCTGCCGCCTCAGGAGAGCACCGGCCAGGCACAGCTCCTTGACAGGTCTCATGGGCCCCAGGGCTCGAGCAGCCTCTCCAGCCCCGCCAGACATCAACAGGCCCCGGCCAGCTGGAAAGGACTCAGCGCCCAATGCTCGGCCTGGGACATCTTGTCCGAAGCGAGAAACACCTGTGACAACTGTCATAAGGAACTTGACTTTTTACTTGTATATAATAACTAAGCTAGTTGTATATAGTTATTAGGTTAATAAAAACTGTTAAAATTACGGGCAGAGCCTTGTCTCACAGCCTGTCTCTCCCCGGGCTCCCTGGTGCTCCTTCAGCTCCTTCCCTCCTGCTGTGGCTCTGCCCCCGGCTGAGCAGATCGAGCCCCGGGCCAGGCCCTGAGGCCGCTGCTGCTCCCACGCCGCCTGCGGGGCAGCCCTGAGGCTCCAGGCCGGCTGTGGGAGCAGGAGCCGCGCTGCAGAGCCCGCGGCCCTCACGGGCTGCGAAGGCACGGGCAGATGGCCATGGGGCCCGGCTGGCACTGCCGGCGCTGCTGCTCTCGGCTGCTGCCTGCAATCCTTACAGGCAGCCCTCATGCCGGCTCAGGAGACGCTCAGAGCCGTGCCCGAGGGCTGGCCCCGACCCGCGGCCGCCAAGGGCACTTGTCACTTCATCTCTGCACTGCCACATTCCGAGCTCATTTGTCAGCTCCCTCCTCCCCTTCCTTTCTGCGGGGCAGCGTTAGGGGCCGGCCCAGCGGCTTTCCTCCCGCACATCCAGCAGCCCCTTGCCCACAGCTCCCTGGCAGGAGCCAGAGCTGCTTTCCAGCTGGGCAGCCCCGCCGTGTCCCGCAGCCCGGGCCGGCTCCTGCCCGCCGCCGGCAAGGCCCGGCGGCTGGGCCCGGCCATCCCGGGCCAGAGCAGCTACCTGGCCGGGGGAACACAGCCGGACATGGGGGGACACAAAGCAACACAAAGGGGACACACGACGGGCACCGTTTCCCGTGTCCCCATTGCCGCAGAGCAGCGCCGTGTGCAGGACTGGCAGGGACCCGGGCACAGAGGAATGTCTGTGCTGTCACCGGAGAAAGGACACGGCAGGGGTGCTGCTCACAGATGAGGGTGCTCGGGGCTGGGGGGGCTCTCCGACCTTCTCACACCCTCTCAGCCCTGGTGTGACCCCACCCAAACATCATCGGAGTCAGAGGGACAGAGACACCCGCAAACCCCCAGAACGGCAGAACCTGGGATTTGGTTTGGGGCTGAGGATTTAGGAAGGGGCTGGAATTGGGGCTGGGTTGGAGTTGGGACTGAGATTTGGATTAGAGCTGGGATTGGGGTTAAGGCTAGACATGGGATTGGCTTTGGGCTGGGGTTGGGTTGTGGTCTGGGGCTAGACAAGTTTGGAATTGGGATGTGATTAAATACAGTACTCTGTGTGTGTGTAAACGTGGAGTGAGATTGAGACCAGAATCAGGGTCAGGTTTGGGACTGAGCTCATCCAGAGCGGGACAGAGGGGATGTCACTGCAGGATGTCCCTGGCATCATCCTAGCCCTCCTCAGGCACCTCCAAACATGAGGGGCAGCTGGGTGCCCCAAGATCCAGGTGCTCGCACACTGCCCCTCCATACCAGGCAAGCATTCCCTGAGGGCAGCCCTGACTGTGACCCTTAGGGCTCTGGGATCAGCCCTCATATCCCTGTGGGAGAAGATGCAGACAGGATGAGAGATTTTCCCCCCCTCTTCCCTGTGGAAAGACGAAGCCCAGCTGCCCTTTCCTTCCGGTGACTCCTCCTCTCCTCAGCTGAAGATGTCAAACTTCCCAGGAGCAGGAAAATCCCCATTCCCTGTTTCCTTGTGGCTGCAGCTTGGAACACCCACTCAGAATTAAGGACTTTCTGACAGCCCTGCTGAATGACACAGGGAGGAGATTTGTGAGAAAGGGAGGAAATTGTATTTCAATAGTAAATAAAAGGTGCAAAATTATTCCTTTCTGTCCCATTTGTTTTCAGTCAATTGCACTTGTGGGAAGAGAGAAGGGTGGGGCTGGGGGGTGGGAGAGGTGGGGGGTGAGGACAACGTTGCGTTGGTGCTCGATGAAGAGATGCAGGGGGGTCTGGGTACTCAGGAATGGGGGTGCCAGGGGGGTCTCAGGGTCATGGGAATGGGGGGTGGGGTGGGCAGGGACTTGGAGAGGTAGAAGGGAGTACCAGGGGGTCCTTGAGCCCAGGAAAGGGGAGTCCAGGGTTTCCCTAAAAGTGGGGACCAGAGTGAGGACACCCGGGATGTTCGGAAAGGGGGAGTTCAGGGGGTCTCTGTTTTTGCAGAAAGGTGTGCCTGGGAAAGGCAGGAATGGGAGACCAAGGCGCTCCAGGTTGTCCCAGAGTCAAGCCTACGCCAAGTCTGGAGCCTGGGAGCCATGGGATGCCCGGGAAAAGGGGAGCAGAGGGTCCTGATGTCCACAACAGGGGGATTCAGGGGGCCCCTGTGCAGGCTAAGGGGAGCAGGGGGGTCCCGGTGCTGGCAGTGGTGGTTCAGGGTCCCGGTGCCGGGGGTCCCACTCGCCCCTGGCACCCCAGGAGCGCCCTCAGCCCCAGGGCTGGAGCCATCGCACTGCTCCTCCTCACTGCCAGTGTGATCCCAGGATGATCCCAGTAGAATTCAGTCACCCAGGAGCTGCTCCCAGGATGATCCCAGTACAGCCCAGTCACTCCCAGTCCTGGCATCCCCCCAGGCCTCTCTGCGTTCCGACCTGTCCCGGCTCCATCCCCTCCCCTCCCGGGGGCTGCGAGGGCTGCGGGAGAGGAGGAGAAGGGAGGGAGGAAGAGGCGGAGCGGGGGAGGAGAGGGGGAGCCAGGCGGCTCCGGCGCTGCCTGAACTTGCAGCAGCCTCTTGTCCCCTCCTGTCAGGGAGTTGCCCAGAGCCAGAAGGTCCCCCCTGAGCCTCCTTTCCTCCAGGCTGAGCCCCCTTCCCTGCTGCCTCAGCCCCTCCTGCTGTTCCAGCCAGGGTCGGATACTAGTGCTGCAAAGAGCAATGTACAGACCTGGCATAGGTGCCTTCGTCACCACATTTTAACCTTTCATTAGTTACAGAAAGACTCTTGGGAAGCCCCAAACTGCAGTCCGTCGCTGCAGTGCCAATCTCCTTTGCAAATCCCTGCGGCCCGGCCCGGCCCCGCCCGGCCCCGCACTCGGTGCCGCGGTTGCCCGGTAACCGCGCCCGGGCCCTCAGCGTCTGTGACAGCGGCGCGGCCTCAGTTGCCTGAGAGCGCGGCCCTGGCTGGGTGTGCGCAGCCTGGGCTCGTGCAGGCGGCTGCACCGGGCCATTCGCCAGGGGAACTGTCGGCGTAGAGAATTGCTAAAGGTGCAGAGCATTGGCCTCTGCGAAAAGCTCCTCAGCGTGCAGAACACTGGTGTCTGCTAGGGAGTCCTGAATTTCACTTGAAGGTAAAGACCGACTAAAGTTGAACTTTTTGGTTTTGTTTCATCTGTGCTCTGAAAGAGAATGCCAAAGGGATACAGAGAATGTGATCATGCCAGTCTTCTGGTGCAGTAGTTCAGTGACATGTACACCTGAGAGGATGAACAATAAATGGACTACTGATTGTGCTTTTTTTACTGAAGAAGTGCAACATTTTCTAAAGATAGTAGTCTATACATTTTTTTCCCTATAGTAACTGCTTAAACTGCTTAAAGGTGAATGAGTTCTGTTCAAGTTTCAGTGGGTTTTTATCATCTGGGTTTTAAAATTTTTAGGGAGATGCCTCTGTATTGAGGTGCAGACGAGACCATATGCCAAAGCCAATGGTCTGGATTTTATGGAACAGTAAATGTGAGGGAGAAAGAGAGAGAAAGAAAAGAAAAAGTGGGAGTGGGATGGAGGTTGGGAAGGGGGGGAGGAGAAAGAGAGTGACAGAGAGAGATTTAGTAGAAAATATCACCATTCCATGGATCCCATTGGCCTACCATTAAATCCTCTTCTGGTCTTCTCTGTGGTGAGGTCTGGCAAAATGTAAGACTCCACTGGGTTAATGCAGATTTGGGCAAGGTGATACCTTGCCCAGGTACCTCCCAGGGGTGGGGCAAGTTGGAATGTGTCTCTTGCTACTTTCAAATAATATAAAATCTTTAGCACCCATATATCCTTTGAGTCTGCCATGAGTTGGGTTCTGGATTTTCAGATTTGTTGTGTTGCTTTGCATGCCCTGCAGTCGTCTGGTGCAAGGCCTCAGGAATGGGTCTGGAGGCACTGTGGAGGTCTTAGCTGGGAGGTTTGTGTGCAAACCTGGCCTCAGCAGAAGAGTCTGTGGCTATGACTTCCCCAGCCTGAACCCAGACAGAGCTGATTTTCAGGACAGCTGCTGGGTTTGGCTTTGTTGTGGATAGGTTTTTCTCCTCAGCCTTGTTTACTTCTCCCCAGACCTGAGCTAATGAGACAATAGTGTCACCTTGATCTTGTCTCAAGTTCCCTTAGGCAGCTTAACTCACAGTGCCAAGTTCCAGTCAGGAGGCATTTTCAGGGTGGAGTGGGCTTGGGTGGTCGCAGCTTCTTTATACAGTTTTGTCACAACGGGCAGAAAGTCCTT
This sequence comes from Melozone crissalis, assembly GCF_028551555.1. NCBI lineage: Eukaryota > Metazoa > Chordata > Aves > Passeriformes > Passerellidae > Melozone > Melozone crissalis. The sequence goes on along the minus strand of NW_026535876.1, from coordinate 887,522 downwards.
TATAATGATATTCAAGCCATTAGCCATAACATTCCAGTCTCTCATTAGTGTCTCAGCTGTGAGGAGCAGCTGAGAGAGCAAGGGTGCTTTAGCCTAAAGAAGAGGAGGCCCACTCTAGCTTTTTTTGAGTAATATTTAGGCTACAGTTTTGTCTCTTCGAACTGTTATTAATGTTCAGATTTTTAGCTCCAGTTTCAGTATGATCTAACTTTGAATTGCACAAGGTAGCCATATAGTTCAAATAAAGTCCAACTACAGGCCTAACTATACTAGCTAGCTGCTTACACCAAACAAGCACTTAGCTACTTTCAAGTAATGTATCATTTTTAGCACCAGAATATGCCTTGAAGCTGCCATGAATTGGGTTGTGGATTTTCAGAGTTCCATTGTTGCTCCTTCCAGTTTTGTTGAGGCATTGTCGCCTGCAACATCGTCCCTTGGAAATTGCATCTGGATTGCCAAAGGAGACACCAACACCTCGTCTTTTGTCCAGGGAAGGGCTGAAGCCTCATACTGTGAGTACCCACTGTGGCTGTGTTAAGGCTGGCACTGCCCTGGTGTCCCTGCTCTCCCTGCCCCTGTTGTCCAGCAGTGCTGTGAAGCTGCAGAGCCCCTGCCCAGCCCTTTGTGCCGTGCTGCTGTTGCTGGGGCTGTCCTGGTGCAATAGGGAACACTGTGGGAATCTTCAGCTGTGTCTTGCCTGGCTGTGCCAGCAGAGCCAAGTGAAACCAATGCACAGCTGAAGGCCTGAGCATGTGTTCTGTCCCTTTCCCTTTGCCACAGGAATTCCAGTGGATGCCCCACTGCTGAGGCTCTGTCAAGGAGATGCCTCTGTTTTCTTCTGTGGAGGGCTCTGTTAGCCCAGACAGAGAAAACAGTTAACAGGGAGAACTAAAACCTGGACACATTCCTGTGCACCTCACTCTTGGTACAGTGTTCCCTTCTTGCATCTCTTGGACTCATCCAGCAGCGATATCTCCTTGCTGTGAGTTCTGAGCGTTGTGCAGGGATGGAGTTCAGGCAGTTCTGAGAGCTCCTCCCCATTCTCTGGAAAGGTCACTGCCTCAATCCAGTGAAACGTAAGAGGAAACAAATGCCCAAAGAGCAGAAATCCCCAACCATGTCCCATCCAATCATGGAGAAGGCAATGGGACAGAGCCATATGGCTGTGTGTTCCACTCTGTATTATTAATTCACTGATGCTAAGTATTTCAGAAGGAAACCCCCAGGGCTTCCAGGAATGTCCTAGTGGCTGTGATCACAAGTTATTCACCAGTGCCACTTGTTCAAGAAAAGCCTTTCTGAACAAGCACAACTCTGAGGCTCTAGCTGGTTTACTTTTGCCTTTCAGCTGCTTCCCCCTAAGTTCCAGAGGGAGAAGTTTCTCAGCAGGAAGAAGGAGGCCAGCACTGGGGGGAGTATTCTGCCCAGAATTGGCCCATTTCTAGACAGGAGTGAGACTCGCCCAAAGGTAGCCTTTTCCTGCTCTTTTCCTTTCTGTTTCACATGAAGTTTGAAGAGGGTGTGTGTTTGTGACAGGCTTGCCTCCAGCAAAATACCTCAGTGTCCAGGTCCTGCTGTCATTGCAAAGTGCTGGGAGTGGTGGACTGGGAGTGCTGATCTGCACTAAGCCAACACAAATACCCTCTGCTGAAGCTGCTGGGGTGTGCTGGAGTGCAGCTGCCATTGCTAAAACAATGGGAGGAAGGCTGGGGACACAGAGACCCAAAATTGCCCCTTGCCATTCTCCTGCTGAAGGAGCCACATCTTGCTTTGGTGTGGTCATCATCAAATGCTCGGGGTCACAGGATTCGCTGCAGAGTGGCAGCGTTGGCCTTTGAAGGCCAAGGTTCTGCAGGAATTACTTCAGATTGAACAAAACAAATTGCATTTCTGCTTTGGGCTGGAACAATGTGTTGGACCCTGATGGGGTGTTAGATTTTGCAGGCTGCCAGATGTCCAGGGGACTGGCCCTGGGCAGAGGGGAATGGATGTGCTTTGTCTGGATCAGTGCCTACTCAGAGGTGTGTTTAAAGCTGCTTTTCTGGCAGGACTAGCTTGGTATAAAGCACAGTCCAAACGGGTAGGTGACTGAGGTGGGCTGTTGAGTAGGAAATTGGAAGCAAGAGACATGGAACACAATCCAGGTAAAGGATTGTCCTGGAGAGGAGCCTTGGGAACACCTCAGGGAAGGGCACAGCTAAGGGACAGTGTGCTGCAGCCACTCCCTTCAGCAGAATGTGTCTGCTGTGAAGTCACAGAGGAGATCGGCTTGTGTCTCTGCAGTGACAGCAGTGTGGCTGGAGAAGGCAGACAAAGCAGGGCAGAGTTTTCTCCAAGCAATGTCTCTGCTCCAGAAGCATTTGCTGTTGTTGTGTCATTCCAGACGTGCCTCTAGAATGGCATGAAATAAGATCGCAGTAATGACAAGAAAGCACCCATTTAAAGGCCACTGAAAAAGGAGATACCAACTCTACTTTTACCCAAGTTGCTGAGAAAATACTGAAACTTATCCTCATTCAGCATTCACCTCACTTGTCTTTTTATTTTCAGCTCATTTGTCTTTTTATTTTTGCCTTTTCCTCTCTTTGGAACACACTAACTTTTAAATACAATGAAAAGGAACAAAATCATCAAAGCAAAAGAAAAGTGTATCTTAGTAAGGATTCAGCTGAGCTGGGGATGTCTCCCTCCCTGAGAGCCAAGCACACACACACACCCTCTGAGAAAATGGCAATCTTTGTATCCCCTTTGTACCTGGCTGGGGCGGTCCCTGTGTCCTTTGCCATTGGATGGGTACTCAGGAGTTCCATTCTCTACTGAGCACCAACTTTTCTGTCCCCTCCCTTCTCGTCCTCCTTCCTTTTGGTCAGGTCTTCAACCCTGTCCCTCTCACTGTGACACTCAACAAACCAACCTGAACAAATGCAAACCAAAAATAACACACAGAACCAACAAATTCCATTGTTTTGCTTAATAACTTTTTGGCTTCAGCCAAGTGTCACCTCATCTCTCACATCTCCTCTGGTCCTGTGCTCTTCTTACTGATTTCTAAGTTGTAGGGCAAAAAAGATATTTGCAGTTGTGTGGGCCTTGGTTTCCCTGTCTCAGAGTAAAAGACATCCCAAATCCTTTCCCATGGAGTCTCCTGTAAATTCATGGGTTTTACTTACTCCATGAGTGCTCAGTCAGTGCCCCAGAGCTCTGTGACCGCATGGGCACAGGGCTGTGTTTTAGGAAAGTGCTGCCTGGCATTCTGGAGAAAGAAACCTGGAGAAATCCATGCCAGAAGAGCAGCTTGGCTTGAGCCTGCTCTGTGTGGCCCAGCAGCTGTGGATCAGCTCAGAGCAGAGGTGGGTGAGCCCCTGTTTGCCCAGTGTGGACTGGGCAGACGTGCTCCCCCAGAGTCTGTACTTCACTGGGGATCAGTGGAAGATTCTCCTGCATGAACCTTCCTCCCAGCTGCTGAAGCTCTCCCTGCTCTCTCTCCTCTCCAGCTGCCGTCAGCTGCCCCAAAACAGAGCTGGTTTGGGGTTTCCCCACCAGAGCTGGTATTTCAGAACTTCGTCGCTCGGGAGGTCTCTGAAATGGTGCTGTCTCTCATGAATAAGGACAAGGTAAGTGCTGGCACCCAGAGCTTTAACCCTGTGCTGGAAGAGGAGAGTGCTGTCATTCCCTCAGTGTAGAGCAAAGCAAGTTATCTGCTGCAGCACATGCAGAAGAAAATGTCTCAGCACCTTCTTCTGCAAGATGGTGGAAATCTTCCTGTGCTGGGAATTGTGCCCAGATTTTGGCCAGGCATTGATGGTGTCTATCCCAAAGGAGTTTCCTTCTCTTGAAAGCTCTGGATTGACAGGAATGTTGAGGGCTGTACAGTTCTTACCTGCTCTCATGCTTTGCCTTGGGTCTATACCACAACGCTGTGTGTCCTTGGTTAATCTTGGCTCCTGGTAGGAATCTCTGCCTCTCTCAACCAGTTTGGCTCCTTTTGTGCAGCTCACAGGCAAAGCTCAGGGGCTGAGCCTTCAGCACCTTCTGCTGGAATCACTTCTCATTAATGGCATTGGCCCTGCAGGAACCGTGTTCTGCAAGAGCCCTGCAATCAGAGTGATGGAGCAGAAGCAGTGAGAGGCCTTTAGGTGCCACTTGAGGCTCCTGCTCAGCTTCATCCAGCTCTGCTCAGCTTTTCCAAAAGCAACACGGTGCTCTGCTTTCCCTTTGCAGAAGCACAGCACATCCAAAGCCATGTGCTCCTGGAGGTTTCCACCTTCAGCTGAAGAAATTGGGATTGTTTTGCAGTTTCCCAAGAGAGCTGAGAGGGGAAAAGTTGACAAATGTCAGTTGTGTTCCACTGTAAAGAGGAAAACTTGAGACCATTTGAATTTCAGTCAGGGAAACATTTTCTCAAGTGAGGCTTGTGCCAAGAGTGGGCTGGTGGGAGGAGACAGGAGGGAGTCCACATCATCTGGTTTAGACTTTTGGAGAGCATTTTGGTGCTCAGGGGTTGATGATATCAGTGTGCTAGGAAATGCATGTGTGCTGTGTCGGTGAACCCCAGAGGGCAGAACCTGGCCTGCTGGCTGCAGGCAGGAATGCCCAGCAGCCCAGCTTGCCTTCACAGGCAGCAGGAAGCCCTGGAGAGCCAAGATTGGCTTTGCATACAGGAACCACACTGTCAGTCAGTGCTGGTCCTGTTTCTCCAGGCAGAAAATGCCTCTGAAGCCCCATGGTCAATAGACACCGCCTGTCTCTGTTTCTGTTATTGTTGGCAAGCTGGTTGCTCTCACGGTTTTATGATTCTTCCTTGCTGCTGTACTGCCCATTTAAATTCTCTTTGCCATCTCCTTGTTTTAGGGATTGTCTTGCTGTGTTCATTCCTTCTTTTGCTTTTCAGGTTTGCTTTTATTCCCAGTAAGACCACAGTGTTGGGTCTCCTGTCTCGCTGCTCTGCCTGCCTGACTGTATCCCCAGAAGGTCCCTACCCAAACCTGATCTGCTGGAAGGGAATTTCTTCCTTGCCCCACAGTAATGTGCTGGTTTGCTTTTAGGTAGCACATTCCCCCTCTGGAACATGACAACTTCATGGCTGTGTGCAGGCAGAAGCCAGCAGGTTTTTTGGCCTTGTTGAATACGCAGGTGACTTGGTTCAGGTGCTGTGTCTCCATCCTGCTGGTGCTGACCTGCTCAGCCCTTCCTTCCCAGCAGGCACTGCCCTACTGCCCCTGGCCAAAATGCGGGAGCCAGAGAGAAGGGATTCAAGTTCAGCCTTGTGAATGATGTGCCTGTGCCCACTCAGCTGAAAGTGCTTTGGAAAAGGGGCAAGGGAGGGATGGTAGCAGGGCATGGACAGGTCTCCTCTCGTCTTGTTTCCACAAGTGGCAAAATGATAATTTCATGTCTTTGCTGCAGTTTCTTCACGTGGTGAAGGTCTCCATGGAGAGCTCACCTTACTTCCCGCTGGTGAGCTCCAGCGATGCGTACCGTGCCGTGCCGCCGGGCGCCTCTGCCCTGTGCGCATCCGCTTCACCCCCAGCAAGAACAAGGTGAGGCTGGAGGAGCCAAAGCACACAATGATCTCCACAGCCATTGTTTTCCCTGCACTCTGGCTCCAGCCCATTGCATGCTGTGAGCTGGGCTCCAGGCGTGGCCAGGCAGCCTGCAGCCAGTCACACCTTGGCACTGCTGGCAGGCACTGCAGCCAGGCCTGAGAGGCTCTGCTTCCCCTCCGTGCACATTGCTGAGCATTGCCAAGGGAAGATGCACAGGAAACAGGATGAAAATGACAGAGGGCTGCTGATAGATGTTGGGCCATCTCTAGGTGCAGTGGAAGGGGTTTCATTCTGATGGAAAACACCAGAGGAACAAAGAGGTCAGAGAGCTTTCCTCCTTCCTGGACTGCCAACAGCTTCCCTGCCTGCCCCTGGGCTGGAGAAAAGCCGGTGCTTTTTCACTCCCTCTGTTGTGCAGCCTTGCAGCTGTGCTGTCCCAGAGCACAAGTGAGCATGGCACAGCTGCAGGGCCAGGGCAGAGGATGTGCTGTGCCTGTGAGCCCGGCCTGGCACAGGCACACTGGGCTCTGGGTGCCCTTGGTCAGCAGGAGGTTGCTGAGCTGCAGGGGACTTGGACACCTGCCTGAAGGAGCTGGTGTAGGGCAGGTACAAGCTGCAGGTACAGCTGTGGGGCCAGAGCCCGTGGCAGTGACACTGCTGGGGCTCTGTCTTCATGCCTGTCGCTGTGCTTGCTCTGTCAGCTGGCACCCATTCCGTGCCAAAGGTGCTTTTGTGGGGAGGTTTGAACGGCAGTGCTGAGGCCCTGGCAAGTCTGATCTCAGTGCTGGGATCTGGAGGGTTCATGTTCTGATCTGGAGGCTTGTTCATACAGAAGGGTTGAGGGCATGGCATGGAAGGGAGGAAGCCTGGCAGGGAAACAGAGAGGCCTTTTCCAACAGCATCCTGCTACCTCTTAGCACTGTTCTTCTCCTGACTTGGTTGGACAGGCAAAGTTAGAGGGGAGTTGTGAGCCAACTGATGTTTCTGCACCAGGCCAGAGGTGCAGGATGTCTTTGGGTGCAGCTGTTTTCTCCTCTTCCTTTTGCTGCTTAGAGTCAGTTGAGCACTTTGTCCTATTCTCAGACAGTGGGAATATAGAACCCTAAAGAGCAATGTCCTGTGTTCCCCAGCTCCATGTTGCTTAGAAGGGGCTTAGGAATTCGTTAACATCATTAAAGTTTAGAGTAGGAATGATGGTGGCCTAAGGCTGTTATCTCTATGAGCCAAGTGACACAAGAGCTGAATGCCACTGAGACAGATTTTGCAAAGTGCACTGGTGCCTTTAAAATGTGACATAGTAGTAGAACTTAGTGTTCATTTGAGGGTGCAATAGGTAAATTGATGGCCTTGAAGGGGTATAGGAAATGGTTTTTCTTCTGCCGTGGGGATGGCACTAAATGTCCTGTGCTGAGCCAGTTTCTTTTCCTGCAGGATTATTGCCACGAGCTGGTCTGCCTCACTGCAAGGGAAAGGATCGTTGTGCCAATTCAGGCCATTGGTGCCCGAGCTGTGCTGGACTTCCCTGCCCAGCTGGACTTTTCCAAGTGTCCCGTCAAGGTCAGCGCCCAGCAGACTCGGCTGGTGCGCCTTGTCGGTGCCCGGGCAGCTCGGTACCAGCTGAGCACCCAGAGGTGAGGCAGCTCATCTGTCGCTGTGCAAACACCTTTGGGTGAGAGCAGAGTTGGGAAAGAGCTACAGAATGAGCCAAGCGTCGAATCTGCTGCCCTGCAGCCTGGCTGGAAGTGAGCAGGATGGATGGCATCTGCTCTTGCTTTCAGTGGCCTTGGAGCTTTCTGTGTCCCAGATTCCCTGGAGGCTGCTGGAACATGTTGGGAGCTGGCTTGCACCCTGCTGAGCACAAGCAGCTTCTGAAATGCTTCCTCAGCACTGTCAGCCAAACCGAGCCATTCTCTGGGAGGCCACAGGCACGTGGCTTTGCAGTGGTCCTGGAGGGGACCTCTGGAAGTCATCTGAGCAAACACACTGCTCAAAGCAAGAGCAGTGTCTGGGGGTTGCAAGGTGCCATTGGGAGACATGGACCTGTCTTTAGATGCCGTACAAGAAAACAAACATGTCAATGGACCTAGTTATAAAAGCAGAAGAAAACAACCTTTTAAAACCCCTCCATACCTTATCTTTTCTGCCTGTCAGGTGCAGTAGTGATTCATTGAGAGGATGGATCTAACAGGATGAGAAGTGTCTTAAGGAGCAGCTCACAATTAACAGAGAAAAGCCCAAAATTTAGCTTTCCAGGCCTATCTCTTGGCAGTGATTTTCATTTGGTTCTTACAGTGTCAGGGATGTCTCCTTCACAGCTCTTCTAGCTGTGGGCTCAGGGAACAGTTTAGTGGTGTTGGCTGAAATTCAGAGGAGTTACGTTTAGCTGTAGACTTGTAGAGCTTGTGTCTTTGGGTCTTGGGGAGCCAGGTGTGTGTGAGAGATGAGTGCTACAGCAGGAACAGAGGAGTCTGGTGGGTACCGCCCAGGGATTGAAGAGATGCGGGGGCTGATTTGCACTCAGTTTTTCAGTGCTGACAGCTGAGTCCTGAACTTGGCTGGATCCTCTTCTCCTGATAATTTGAAAAGAAGAAGACACCTTCTTTCTCAGGCAAGGCCTGAAGTCGTTATTGGAAATGTTATTCCCATCCTGCCACCTGAAGGCAGGAGCATGTAACATGGGGCAGGAGTGGGAAGGGAATGGAATGGAAGGTAGTGCTGAAGCTTGGCCAGGGATTCCCCTAACTGGCAGCTTCTCTATTGTGGTGAAATTTCTAGCCAAAGACTAAGAACAGAATGCTGTGCCTTGCCCCCAGCAGGCCCTGATCCCCCCAGCCCCAGCAGAGCTGCAGCCGTGCTGGCATCAGCCCCGGGGCAGATGCAGGAGCACGAGCACTGATCTGGCTCTGGGGCTGCTGGGGCCTTGTCTTTCCTCCCCTCCCTCCAAAGTCTCACATCCAGCACATGAACATTGCTGGCCCAAGGCTTCTCCATCAGCCAGCAGTGATGTTCTCACCAGTGGCAATGGGAACAGGTCAGCCCATAATTACAGCAAGAGGTCCCTAATGAGCAGAACCTGAAGTGAGTTCATCAGCTGTTACTACTGACATGAACAAAGTTCAGCTTGGCAGATGTTCTCTTTGTTTTTGTGTGTGATGCATTCATCAGCAAAGTCCCCAGAACACATTTGAAGTGACAGATTGACCAGCAACAAAGCACCAAGGCCAGGAACTTTTGTTTCCTCACTGGGGCTGTAGAAGGGCACAAAGCCCAGCAGCTGCTGGGCAGAAGCACATTTCCCATGAGCTGTCCCTGAGCATCAAAGCACAGAGTCTTGTGCCTTTAACCGAGCCATTGCCTGCTCTGTCCTCGGCCTCCAGGGGCAGCGTCACTGCACCGAGTTTACACTTCGACCTGGCTGAGCTCGACTTCGGGGACATCTCCTTTGGTGAGTGTTCCCTGGGCTGGGACACAGCCTCAGGGATGTGTGCCTTCCAAGAGAAAAGCATCCCTCACTCCTGCTCTGCCCCAGCAGCCTCTTCAGGCTGTGAACTGCAGGGCTGCTGCTGCTGCCTCAGGGGGCATTTTGCCATTGTGAGATCCAATGGAAGCAAGGAATAGAAAGGCAGTATTTTCTGGTGTCTCTGTGCTGCTTTAAAAGACAGATGTCTGCCAAGGAAGGTGGGAATCTTGCTGCAATGGAAAGATGAGCCCCTCCCTCGAAATGATTATCCCTTTGAAATGACAGGGCTCCCAGGCAAAACTGTGGGAAAAGGAATAACAGTTCTTTGCTAGACTATCTCAGGAGAGCACAGACAAGACAAGAACAGACATTTCCCAGATGCCAAGTCCTGTTTTTCCCCTTTGGTGGAGTTGTGGTCACAGCAGGAGGAGCTGTGGGCTCTGGCAGGGCAGTGATCCCCCCCCAGCCGGTGCGGGAAGGGAAGGGAAGGAGGAAATGCTCCTTTTGCACAGCCCCAGAGGGCAGGGGGATGTGGGCAGTGCCCAGCAGCAGCAGCAGCAGCAGCGGGGCAGGCAGGCATGGTCGGTGCCAGCGCTGAGCTGCAGCCAGGGCAGCCCCGGGCCAAGCACAAACCTCCCGCAGCAGCAGCGGCCGAGCTGTGATCCCCGAGCGGGAGGAAGGGAAGCTCCGCTCCCTGCCCAGCCTCAGCTCCCACTGCACAGCCGCCCACGGCATCACGCCACAACTGCCAAAAAACCCCAAGGGAAAAGCCCAGCTCAGGGCCAAAACCCCCCAGAACCTCCCAGAACCACTATCCCCCTTCCCAGTCCAAGGGCAACATTCACTGCCAAGCCTAAACCCAGAACAATGAAGTTCATGAACTTCTGAAGGAAACTCATTGCCTTTTTTGAGCTGCTTCTTCCCCAGCCTGCTTTACCACAGAGGCGCTTGTCAAGTTGCCTTTGGAAGGAATGAAACACGAAAGGCAAGAGATGGAAATATGGGTCTGAAGCAGGAGATTCAGATCCTGCTGAATCCAATTTCATTCCTAAGGGCTCTTTGGCTGAAGGCAGCTGTTGTATCTTTGCTTCTTTGTAACTGTTGACTGTTGTCTGCATGTGCTGGCCTCAGTCTCATTGGAGGTTTTGACATCTGGGTTTGTCCTTTTTGTGCCTCTCCTGCCTCCCTGCTGGAGTCCCTGCTGGAGCTGGCAGTGGTCACTTGGATGGGCACAGAGAAGCTCTGGGCTGCAGCTGCAGTTGTTTTTTCTCCCCATCTGTGTCCCAGATGCTCTTGGTGAGCAGGCCTGGGGAGAAGTCTCCTCCCCACAGAGCTGGCTTGCCCAGCCAGATGTGCAGTGCAGAGCAGGCTGTGGCTGCTCTGCGCGCTCTGCAGGACATCCCCACCATGAGTGGCTGTATCTCTGGCTTTGCAGGATGGAAAGCAAATCTCAGAGCCAAAGTGGGGTGAAGCCTTGCAGGCAGCACTCTCAGTGAGCATCATGGCCGTGATGTCCCTGTTTGTGGGCTGAGGTGGGACCTGGTTCCTAATTGCTAATCTCAAAGCAAGGCTTGTCTGTGCCCCCAGTTGAGTGGGCTCTGAGCTGTCATGTGCTCAGCTGTTTGGCCCAAAGCAAGAGATGCCTTAAGGGTCCTGCAGAGAGAAGCTGCATTAGGGTGCTTTGCATCACGTTCTAGTTTCTGATTCCATCCTCACTTTCTTTTGCTGTAGCTTCTTCTCACTGACAACTCACTCTTTATATGTCTTGAAAAAGGTGGGAGTGTTGGCAGGCTGAGCAGGGAATTGGACAGCTTGAATTCTCAGAGTAAATGCTGGGTCTGGGTGCACACTCATCACTGAGAGAGAACTGGTGCTGGTTTGGGGCAGGTGAGGGAGCTGGTCCCCATCCCAAAGAGAGAAGCTTGCAGGGTTCAGCAGGGCTAGGAGTGGGCATTTTCAAGGCCGCAGTCTGGAATCTGTGTCAAAGGGAACTAAGTGACGATTAATTCCTCATGCAGCTTCTAGGTGAGCTGTAGTTCAGATAATAAAGAGCTCAGCTCCAATCCCACTTGGATCCTGCCAGGATCTTGCCCCCAGGATCATGCCCTGCTGGGTGCCTGAATAGATATTTGTGTCCTTGCCCAGGCTTTCCCTACACGCGGCGCTGCCGCCTCACCAACAGCTCCGCGGTGCCCCTGGCGTTCCAGCTCCGCATGTCGGACGATGGCACGCAGCCGGCTGTGGACAGCGTGGATCAGATCCGCAGGGACACCGACCCGGCCTGGAGCAAGGGAATCCATTTCCATGTGGAGCCCAGGGAGTTCACACTGAATCCCAGCCAAGGCATCATCCTCCCCCAGGGACACCAGGACATCGAGGTACGGCAAGAGCCCAGCCACAGCCGCTGCAGCACCAGGGCTGGAGCTGCACTGCAGGGTGGGAGGGCTTTAGCTCTGGTGCCAGCTTGGAGCATCCTGGCACTGAGAGATCTGCACTGCTGGGAGGCCTCTGCTAGCTGGCTTACTCGGGATGTTCCTCAGGGAGCACTGTTTGCTTTCCAAAATCATATGCTGAGCTTACAGACCTTATGGCCAAGGCCTGAAGCCATTCTTGTGTTTTTGAGAGGGATTGATTTGATTGCAACGGGGCAGAGCAAGGATGAGGGCAGAAGGTGGCTGTTAGAGAGATGTCATTGTATCAAGCAGTTAGCTTTTCCTCTTGGTCTCATTTCCCCCCTCCTGCGGAGCAGAATGATTTGTGTTCACTGCAGGAAGCTCCAGTGGAGACAAAAAAATCTGCAGCCATGTGTAGCGGTTCAAATTTATTGTATTGATTCCTTGTTAAGTGGTTTGTTCTGTTGTACCCCGTGTTCTCCCCGAGTTGGTTTACCCCTGGGTTTTACCCTCCCTCAAAGCTGTCCCTCATGCCATCTCCTGCCCCTTGTTCCAGCTCTTTCCCTGCCTGTCAAACCCAGCCCCTTTTGTTCCCCAACCTTCTTTGCCAATTTAACCTGGAGCCAATCCCTGTTTGCAATGCCCCTTTGGAATTCCCCTATTCCTGGAGGCCCCATTGGCCCATGTGAGCCATCCTCCCCACCCTCCTATCCAAAGTGGCCCCAGACACTTGATGTAATCCCCTCAGTGCTCCGCTGAGGATTCCCTTTTGGCTTGCTGTTTGTATCCACCTCCTGATTTGTGTCTGTACAAAATTCCTTGTGCAGGAGTGTGCAGGGCTCTTTTGGCTTTGATCCTTTTGCTTGGAATAAACCCTTTCTTGTGGAACTTCAAGACAGAGATCCTCCTCCTTTCTCCTCTGCCTGGTCCCGTTGGTGGCTTGTCTCTTGCGGTGTTGAGCAATAGGCTCTGAGGGTTCTGCCTGTGGTCAATGCCCAGCCTGGGGCAGTTCTGAGGGTTCTGCCTGTGGTCAATGCTCACCCTGGGGAAGTTCTGGCTCTGAGGGTTCTGCCTGTGGTCGATGCCCACCCTGGGGCAGTTCTGAGGGTTCTGCCTCTTGTCAATGCCCACCCTGGGGCAGTTCTGAGGGTTCTACCTGTGGTCAATGCCCACCCTGGCGCAGTTCCCCACTCCTGGCGTGGGGCTGGAGTTCTCAGAGCCAGCCTGGGCTCGGGGTGCCAGGGCAGCCATGAACTGCCCAGCACCTGCTGGGCCACACTTTGCCCTCAGCCTCCTGCTGTAAAGCTGAACTCATTGTATTCGAGTCAGATTTCCTCTGCATGGATGTCTTTGTAGTCAGATGAGCAATTGGCCCCTTAATTTGAATGCAGTGGTGCATGGAGCTGTAGTCTAATGTTTTAATGTAGCTGACCTGTGCCCTGATCGCAAGGTGTGTTTAACAAATCTGGTATTGCCAGAAGGCTTTTGTTACTCTGAGACTGTGCTCTACACATGGAGCAGCAGAAGAATGAAGGGCAAATCCTCCCTCAGGAACTGGAGGATATCACCCGTGGGTAATGAGCTTTTGGAAGGAAGAATTGACTGTTCCTCTCTTCCACCAGGTGACCCTGTGCTCCAACACGGTGATGGAGTTCTACCGGAGGTTGCTGGTGGACCTGGAGGGTGTTGGCAAGGGAGTGGCAGCCCTGATCATCACAGCCAGGTACCAGCCCTTGCCTGGCCTCCCGCAGGCACTGCCTTGCCCAGGCTGTGCTGGCTGCAGCTGCCAAGGAGAAGTGCTGCTGAATGCCCTCATGTTGTGCCAGCTGGACATGAGAACAGCAGTGCGTGGGCCACAGCCCGTGGTGAAAAGCACGTTTGCTCACAGCCCAGCATGGTCCTGGGCCCTCTTCTAAAGGCACCAGGAATGATATCATTGATTGGCCTTGTTTTTGGTGCTTGAGGTGGAACAAATTTCCCAAGGGCCTCCTCTCCTTCAGGCTGCAAGAGGTGGGGTTGTGCTGGTTGTGAGCACCGTGCACTGGTTTGGGCCACAGCAAGCAGCTGCTGAGAGTCAGGCTCTGGCTCTGTCCATGAGGGCACATGGCAGGGGGGAAGTGGCTCCCAGCAAGAGTGGGGAGGGCAAGGTCTGACAAGGGGAAAGCAGCCCTTGATGTGGCAGGTCAGCTCCAGTTTTTGTCCTTCCCTCTGCTTCCCATTTTGACCTTTAATGTTGTCAGAGTTGAGACCAAAAGTCGTTGTTGCTGCAGCAGAATTCCATGCTGCTGTGCTGCTGTGGGTGTCAGTGTGATGGCCAGAGGGATGCAGCTCCCTGGTGCTGTTCCCTGTGCCAGGCAGAGCCATCCAGGCAGTGCCTGGGCTGCCATTGTGTACAGCAGGTGGAGCTGGGGCCAGGCAGTGCCTGGAGCTGTGCAGTGAAGGAGCCAGGGAGCTGCAGGGCCTGGCAGGGGCTGATCAGCCCCTCTGTGGGGCAGCTGCTGTCTCGTGCCCTCCAGGGCTGGGGCAAAGAGCTGAGTTCTCAGGCAGGGCAACAGCACCATGGCAGAGAAGGGAGTCATTTGTACTGAGACCCTGGAGCTGTGTGTTCCTTGAGCCTTAGGGAGCACTGATCCTTGTTGGGAAGGCTCCCCCAGAGCTCGTGGGTCACTGGGACTCTTCCAGGAGTCCTTGCCAGCCTTCTTGGGTAAAGGAGGGGCTGAGGCAGCTGTGGGGCAAAGTGCTCTGCCTGGGGCACTTGGCAGCCTCTGGGTGCTGCCTCTCAGGGTTTGCCCCTCCTTGGCAAGACATGTTGGAGTGGGAAGAGGTAGAAGGCAATTTATCCCTGTAGGGCTCTTCAATGTGCATTTGACAGTGACCAATGTGTTCTGCTCCATTTCACAATCTTTGGGGATAAGCATTCTCCATTCTCTCAGTATCTCTGATTGTTCTGGGGTCATCTCTTTGCCCAGATGTCTCGTTCCTGAGCTCCAAGTGTCCCCCCAAGTGCTGCTGTGTGATGAGTGCCACCTGAAGGTGCCCTATGAGAGGAAGATCCTCATTAGGAATCCCAGCCACCTTCCTGGCTGCTATGGGCTTATTCCCCAGGTTTGGCATCACATCCACCTCCTCCTGTCAAATATTCCTGAGGAGATTATTAGGGGAAAAAGGGTTTGGATAAGACCTTGCTGGTTTCTAATCAGTCTTAAAGATCTGCTGAGACCAGGATCCTATCCTACTGTAAACTTGAGGAGGCAGTTTAAGCTCCTGAGGAAACAGTTGATGTTCTAGTCCTCAGGGTGTTTTCCTGTGGGAGATCTTAGAGGGTTGTGAAAAGCTGCTGCACCCACAGACACCAGTGCTTGTGCTGACAGCGTCCTTGGAGGATGCCCTGGGAGTGCTAACCCTACAATTCTGGCATCTTGTTTGTGCCTTTGACCTTTGTCCTGGGGAGTTTTAAAGGTGTGTGTTAGTTGCTGTTGTGGTGGATGTTAAGGAGCCTAAAGTTTCTTGAGAGGTCCCTCTGAATCTGCATTTCATTGTGTCCCTTCCAGAAACGCAAGGAGGACTCTGCTGTGCTCTACTCCAGCCCCAAGCCCTGTGGGATTGTGCAGCCCCAGAGCACAGCAGAGATCCCAGTTGTGGTGGCAGTGCAGGCCCTGGGCACTCATCGCACCAACGTTCTCATCGGCGTGTTCGGGGATGAGAGAAACCCCCTGGTGAGGGCAAGGGGAGAGGTGAGCCTGTGTGCAGCTGCTCCTGGCAGGGTGCACAGGGACAGGGATTGTGCTGGGGAAAACAGGCACAGGCTGCTGGGGAGAAGGACAGGAGGGATGGGGGCACAAACAGCTCCTGCCTTAGAGGTGGGAATCTCAGTGTCTGACACAGAATGGAGTTGGGCTAAGCTGGAATCCAGGGGGATTTGAGTTCATTATTCTTTCAAATGCTGTTAACTTTGGAAACATCTGTTTGAAAATGTCATCTCTCTGAGCACAAAAGAGGATGTCAAAAGTCTTCTAGGAACCTTGAGCTTTCTGTAAAAGAAAGGAAAGCTGGCATTTGACGACAGGTTGAAAGGATTGAAACTTCGATTAAAACATATGGAAATGGCAATGCCAAATTCCTTGGATGGCACCAAACATCTGAACCTGGGCCATTGTGGCACTGCCTGTAAATCAGTGAACAGGAAGGAAAGGCAATGCAGGCTGTGCCAGGGAGCCTGAAGTTTGACCAAACAGTTGCTTTCAACTATCAGGCTGCTTTCCTTAAAGAGGAGGGTTTCTCCCCACCAGAAGAACCTGTTGTTTAACTGTCAGCCTGGTCTTCATTAGAGATTTCTTGGAAAGATAAAAGCTTTGGGCCAATAATTTTTAGTTGGAAAGGTTCTCTTACCTTAATCCTTTTCAATTTGGAGGTGAACATGTAATTTTCTTTTTCCCCAAAAGCCCAGCATTTCAGCTGGAGAGTGGTAGCTGTCCCTAAAGAAAAAACTTGAGCAGGGTTGAGCTGTTGAAGCTTTTTTAGGTTTGTCTGTTGTGGTTTGTTTTGGGTTTTTTAAAATCTTTCTTGCTTGCTTCCTGGAACAGAGGGCACAATTATGGAGCTCAGGACGGCTGGCAGAAATCTCCCCAAGCCCAAGGCTGGCAGAGCTTGGCAGGGTCCCCGCACCACAGCCTGTGTATGTATGGATGGAAGGATGGATGGATGGGGAATGCGACCTGAGTCACCTCGGAGTGTTGGAAAATGTCAACCAACCCCCCAGCGGTGTCAGGGGAACGTTCCTGATAAATCCCAGGTGGAGCTGCAGAGTTTCTGGCCTTGGGCACTGGGGGGGCTGTGCTGGCTTGGCACTGGCTGGGTCTGCCCCTCGGTGTCTCAAATCTCACCTTTTAGCTGCCTTCTCTGTCTTTTCCTCTCCCACTGTGCTTTTTGCATCCCCACCAGGTGTTAATGCCTGTCCTCTGTAGTTGCTCAATGCAAGCAGTTGCAGCTGCTGCAGCACCTCAGTGTCACCCCTGGGCTGCCTTTAGAACAGACCTGCCCCAGCCTGGATTGGGAAGGGCTGGATCAAACCATTTCTCAGTTCAACGTGCGAGCACTCAGCCAGGGGCTGCATCCTGGCCAGGAGCTGCTCGTGCAGGTGTCCCTCCCTCCCTCCCACTGCAGGTCCCTGTTCATAGTTATTTATTTTCCAGAGATGAGCTCCACCCACCTAAATTCAAACCCCAGCCACCGAAGGAGAGGAGAACCAGTCTGGATTGTGCAGCAACTCGATGGAAGCACTTCAGGACTGGACAGGAGGAGGCAGCCAGAGCCCTGAAAGAAGTGCAGGATTTTAGCCAATCTTCAGGAGCAGAGGTGGATTTACTTGTGCACCTACTGCTTGCTTTGCCTCCCCAGCCTGCCAGCACCAAGTCCTGCTCATGCTGAGCTCGCTTTTTGCTGCCCTGCTGTGCTGTGCCCTGACAGTGGGCTGGGCAGCAGGGCCAGTGGCTGGACATGGGCTGAGGGGGAGGGAGAAATAGGAGAGTTTTCCTTGGAGAAGCTGACTCAGATCCTACAGGCCTGTGCTGAGTGTGGGATTTTTTGCCTTGTTTCCTTCCCAATGTAAGATGAGGCTTTTCTCTGCATTATAATGGTAACACCTCCAGCTTCCCTCTCAGAGCAAGCTGGGGTGATCCTGATCTCCATGGAGCCTCTTCCCAAAGCAGCCAGACTCCCTGTTTGCAGGGCTCTGCTTTCACCCAGAGCTGCTATTGCACTGCTGGCCCTGGAGCTGTCTGACAAAGGGAGACTTTGCAGGGGGGCTGTCTCTTCCTCCCAGCATAGAAAATGGCTTGTTTTTTGGGTGCCAGCACCAACTGCTGAGCACCCTCACCTGCCTCGAGGCTTGGAGGGATTCAGGTGCTCCCTGGACGTGGCACACACTGCCCTGGGAGCAGAGAAGGCAAGAGGGAATCTGTCTCCCTTGCCTATTGTCAGTGTGGCAAGCAGGGCTGGAGCTGCCAGTGCCACTGGGGGCCCTCAGCATTGGCCACAGAGGGGCCTCCCATCCCTGCAGGCCCATCACAAAGTGCTGCTGGAGCAGCTGCTTGTTGGAGAGGCCGTGCAGGGATGTCCAAGGACGCTGTGCAGCACCTGTGGAGGGCACTGCTCCCCCTGGAACTCCTCAGGTGCTCCATAGGAAATTTTTGCAGGAGCTTTTGCTGTAGCACCTTGAGAAAGAAGCATTTAAATCAGAGAGAGAGGGGAAGAGCCTCAGGAGTCAGATGAGCTGGGCTGGACTCCTTCCCTCAGCTCCAAGAGCTCTCACTCTGAGTCTCCTCCTTTTCTAAAAGCAGGAAGTTTTGAAACTTTTTAAAGGCAAGTTGGGCATCAGAGAGAATTTCTACTGCCAGGAGCCATCCCAGTTCACTTTCATGTCATGTACTAATTAATGCATTGACCCATGAGTATGGGAGAAGATTTTCCCCATGGTCCCTGCACTGGTCAATGGCATGGATGCAGGATGAGGTGAGGGTGATTCTGGCAGTGTTT
This sequence comes from Melozone crissalis, assembly GCF_028551555.1. Taxonomy (NCBI): domain Eukaryota; kingdom Metazoa; phylum Chordata; class Aves; order Passeriformes; family Passerellidae; genus Melozone; species Melozone crissalis. Next base: position 869,586 of record NW_026535876.1, on the reverse strand, counting down.
GGGGAATAAGCCCCTCTGGCTACAGCGGCAGTTTGCTCCAAGATGCTCTTCTGACTCCATTTCCATGCTCAACACCTCAATCTCTCCTGTCTTCCGTCCAGGCTTTCAGTATCCTGCCACTGCCAGGTGTGCTGCAGCCAGGAGAGAGCCAGCAGGTCTCCTCCACCTTCTCTGGCAACCTCAACATCACCTGCAATGTCCCGGAGCTGTGCCACATGGAGGCAGGCTCCACCTCCGAGGTGCTGGTGCCCAGGGCGGCCTCATGTGTCAGCTCCTCCCTGAGCCCCCAGGAGATCAACTGTGGCTCACAGGCCCCTCTCAGGGACAGGTGAGTCAGCCTTCCGTGGGTTCCTGCTCTGCCATGGGTTATTGTCCCTGCAGGGCTTCCCTGCTCCAAGGCCTCTGAGCTCAGAGGAGCTGCAGAGCAAAGGCCAGCAGCAACACAGGGATGGCCACTCTGAGCTCCGTGGCTGCCAAGAGAGGAAGGACCTTCTTCTGTTGAGACAGAACATCTTCTTCTCTATTTGAGTGCTGAGCCCTCCTGGCTTAGCTGCTGTCTGTGGGGAGCTGGGCTCTGGGCTTGCCTTGGCACCGCATCTAGAGGTGTCTTGAAGTCCATGGTGTTGAGTGGCATCTTCTTCATCATCTGCCTTCTTCACCAGAACAGTGGAATTGTAGTATGGGCAGGCGTGGGGCACAGAGCAAACCTTGCTTTGGGTCCTGCTCCTGCCACAGATGAAGTCCTTGCACTGCTGATTTGCCAGGGATCTCCTTATGGTGGCGCAGCAGCCAGAAAAGCTCCTGTCCTTTGGGCTCCCCTGCAGCTGCAGCCGTAGGCAAGCACAGGAGAAGCTCAGCTCCAGCAAGGCAGCCCAGCTCAGGACACACAGGCACAAGTGTGGAGCTGGGAGTGGAGGTGCTTAAAGCAAGCCTGTGCAGCAGGACTTCTTCAGGCCAGACTGAAGTTGGTTTCATGGGGAGGAGATGGATGAGGCTGCTTCCAATGGTTTCCATGGCAGCCAGCACTGGTTTGCTTGGTCCCAGCTGGGTTCCAGCAGGAAATCTGCCTGACAAGAGCCTGTCTTTCAGGAAAGGAGTTCCTGCAGCCTTTGCTTTCTGACTGATAGGATTGTTCTCATGAAGGAGCAGGCTAGGAGTCGTTAAAACCGAAGATCACGGGCAGAGACTCTCTAACTAATTAAAGTTAGATTGTGGGATGTTTAATAACACCGGCGGGCGGCACCAGAGCCGTCCCTAAAAGGCATGACCACGCTGTCCAAGGTTCTTTGCCCTCTCCTTATTTCCCAAGATCTTACATACAATACATCTGCACAACCCCAGCACCTCCCATCCCTGCTCTGTATTCAAATGAGGTCATTGGTCCTTCACTCCTGTGCAATTCTTCCCTTGAATTGGGTCAATGGTCTCGAATTGGGTCAGTGGTCTTAAGGGATGAAGTCAGGAATATCTTCATCAGATCTCTGTGACCCTCTGGCACCATCCAAGGTCCCCAACTTAGTGATTGATTGACATCAAGCCCAGGTGCTAACCATTGTTCTACTGGTTTCAAGATGTTCTTATAACAGTTCACTTCTTCCACTTCCTTCTAGAAAGAAGCTCCTAATGGTAAACAATAGCACAATCAGCTCCAGCTTAAGCATCTCATAATCATTAACCTATGGTCTGCCTATCTAACCTACATCCTGATCAATGGGAATTGCTTCTAACCCTCAGCTGAAATCTGAACTCTTTAAAATCATGCTTCAGCTATGCCCAGGGAGAAGGGAGCTGAATGAGCTGAGTAAGAACTGTAGGAGAGCTAAGCAGATGTCAGCAATCTGTGCTCTGATTTAAACTGGGAAGCCAAGAGACAAAGGGCGTTTCCAGGCACCAGCACAGAGAGCTGTTGGATCAGCCTTTGGCAGGGGCTGGAGGGGTCTGGCTGTGCCTTCAGAGGGAGCTTGCACAGTCAACACCTTATGATGGCAAAGCTCGGGTTTGGCTGGTCCTGGAGGTCCCCTTCCACCCATGCCCTCACTTGGGATGTTCCCAACCTATGTGGGTTGAGGAGAATTCATGGAAATGGCCTCAGGGTCAAGGAATGAAGTGCAGGGCCAGCCAGGACTAGGGAGCCCAAGTTTCTGGTGGGACTCGCAGCCATGTTTTCTGTTTTGTCTGCAGAAGGGAGCTGAAGGAGCCAGCTCAAAAGGTCGAGGAGGAGGCAAAAGCCTTAGAGGAGCGAGGGAGGCAGAAGGAGGAAGAGAGGCAGAAGAAGGAAAAGAAGAGTGTCTCTGTTGGGAAGCAAGCTCCAAAACCAGCGAAGGGGAAAACCAAGACCCGGGAGAAGAAAGAAGCCCATGCAAAAGCATCAGAGAGGAAGGAAAGCAGAATCCCAGAGAAGAAGGAAAGCAAAATCCCAGAAAAGAAGGAAACCAAATTCCCAGAGAGGAAGGAAACCAAAATCCCAGAGAAGGAAACCAGAGCGCCAGAAAAGAAGGAAACCAAAGCCCTAAAGAAGAAGGAACCCAAAGCTCCAGAGAAGAGCGAAACCAAAGCCCTAAGAAGTGCAAAAGCAAAGCCCTAAAGAAGGGGGGAACTGCAATCCCAGAAGACCCAGCTGAGCTGGAGAACTCTTTACTCTTTATTCACAAAATTCGTTTTACACAGTTTGACAGACCTCGTGTGCAACATTAGTTAGTTCATAGATTTCTTAGCAGTTCTTCTGTTATTGGTTAATAAATTAGATTTTACTTGTGCATCAAATCTCTCTATTGTATTGTTTACCTGTTCTCTTCACCGAGTCTCATGGGACTAATCCCTTGTTGTTGCAGGTGCATTTTTGCAGTTTTTCACCCTCAGAATAGATTGTTCACAAAGTCTCATTCTCCAAATAGCTTCACATGGGAACTTGTAACTGCTTAGCTGCACTCAGAAGAGATGACAGGCTAGCTATTAATATGGCAGAAGAAGGCCTGATTTCAAAAGGCCTTTCTTTTATCATTATTCTACTGGTCTATGACATCTCCCCCTTTTCGTTCATTTAAAAAAGGCTCCTATGTTCTGATGTTGAAACAGCTCACTCTTGTGAGGGTATTATCTCATCACAGTTGTCACTGGTTATCTATTAGATATGGGATAAGATAGATAAATGACCAATTACAATCAACAAAACTTACCAAATTCTATCAAGTCATTGACACAGGGTTTTGCAGCATGAGAAAACAAAAGAAAAATGTCCAATGTCTCTTAGGGAAATGAAAAGAAATGACCATCGTTTCCAATTAGTTGAGAAGGATGAGAAAGTCTGTGAGCTGGAAATGCTGATCTTTGACATCACTGAATGTCCTCCTGGGCACTGGAGCAGGGAATAACTGCAGAAGGTTCGTAGGAGCACTGTACCATGAGGATGCCATGAGGCTTTTGTTGGCAAATTGCCTCTGTCAGTTTCCAGCCACAGCCATGTCTTGGCAGTGCTCCTTCTGCTCCTGCTCTGGCCACAAAGGCTGCAAGGTGATGAGGTTATTTCTCCTTTCACTGGGCCTCATTTTTTCAGAACTGATCAGTATCTGATGGAATGACCAGGTGACTGCTTTGAACTGCTAATGATAAAACACAGGCACATCTTCTCCTGAAGTTAATGAATTAATTAGGCTTCACTGTGATAGAGCCTATTGGGATTTAGATGTGATGATCTTTTTTCCAAATTTCTCATGTAAATATTGCATTATTCAAAATGATTAGTTGTCCAAATTTCTCATGTACATATTGCATTACTTGAATGTTCATAAGGCGTTCATTCCTCTTCTTTTTTGTTTTTTAAGAATGAGATGCATGTCTTTTTTTATAAGTATGATGAAACATCATAGCAAAATAATACATGCAGTGAACAAGAAACTTACAGCAATTAGGAATAATTTGGATCCAACAATCAGGAATATTTCAAATAGCAGAAAAAGCTAACAACATAGGTTTCTTTCACCCACCAGAAAAAAAAGAAAGTTTTCTTGGCAGTTCTCTGCTTTTAACCCCCTGTGTTCTCAGAGGCGTATCCATGTCCTCAGTGGCCACACCACGTGCCAATATTCAAATCTGGGCACCTATTGGTTTAACTACAGCATCCCAAAAACTCACTTGCTTTTCAAACCAGGACAGAGGGTCTCTTTCCCTTCTGGCTGGCAAAGAGGTAACAAGGCCGACCCGGCCCCCATCTCAGCCAGGCCGGGCTGGGCGGCTCCTGCCGTGGGGCCGGGCCCATTCCCAGGGACCCCGCCAGGCCCCATCGGCTGCCGGGCAGGGCAGGGGAGGCCGCGGGGCCGAGGCCCGGCCGGGCCATGGCTGCAGTTGTGAACATCTGAGCTCTGCTGAGCCCTGCCCCGCCGCCAGCCCAGGCTGAGCCATGATCCACCGGGCCCCAGGAGCAGCCCCGGGCCGGGCCGGCTCGGCCAAGATTCTGCCACCGTTGGGGTTCAGCCGCAAGCCCCAGGCAGGGGGAGGAGAAGCCATCGGCCTCGGCCATGCTGCTGCTGAGTTCTGGCCTGGCTGCTGAGATCCTGGCCCTGCCCCAGCGCGGCCCATCCTGACACAGCCCCAGCGCAGCTGCTGCAGAAACCTCCATCATAAAACAGCTCCGGCCACAAGCACCGAGCCCGGCCGGGGTCACAGAACCATCTGCAGGCCCCGGGTGAGATATGAACTCTTTCAGTGCTTCCATCCTCCCTCGAGGGAGAGAAAAGGACAAAGTGCAGATACATACATGAGCAGCACAAAGACATGGAGGTCAGTGAAGTGGAAGCTGAGTCCCAGATAGGAGGGATGAGGAGATGTCTTGATCTTGGAGCTGAAATCCTCTTGTAAAGCAATGGAGAAGGATGTAATTGATACATCAGACTCTCTTTTTCCCTATAAGGCATTGAAAAGCATGGGAAGATGACTTGTTCAGCAAAAACCTCCATGCTAAAGTAAGCAAACCTTGAAGTAGCTATGATCCCATGAGAAATTTGAACAGAGAAAGAGAGACTAGTGATGAGACCCTGTGCCTCATGAAGAGAAGAAGACCTCTGTTTGTAGATATGAAGATGATTTCAGAAATAGATGAAGAGAACCTTTGTTCCTAAGCAGCTCATCTTTAAACTAATATCCCATAAACTAACATGCCCATAAACACAGATGTGGCAAAAGATGTGAAAAAATGGGAGGGACTTCATGATTGCAGATTTTCTGGGAGGCTGATGTTCATGGGAATTGAGAGCCACGAGAAATATGTTTTCTTGTAAAGCTTCCATAGCATGGGAGAGACTCCTTTCCCTATGTGAATTGAAGAAAAACTATTCTAGAGGTGGCAAAGTGACTGAAAATTTTAGGTTTTGTCTCTTTCATTGTCAGTAAGAAAGAAAAGCTTGCAGGGAGAGGAGAAGTGTTCCAAAAGTTTTTTTTGCATTCATATTACTCTTTCTTCTAGTTACTGGTAATAAACTTTTCTTTATACCCTTTTAAAGTTTTGAGGCTACTTTGCCTTTCTCCTAATCCTACCTCACAGCAGGAAATAAGTACGTATAATCTAGTGAGTGTACTGGTATATAGCCAACACTGAACCCATCACAATCATTGCTGTATTCTCCAAGAAATCTCAAATTAGTGAACAAAAACCACTACAGACAGCTTCCTGATGAGCTCCATGAGAGCAGAGGGAAATCAAGGCAGAGCCATGGTTTGTCAGGATTTGCTTGATCCTCATGCGCCTCACTGTGCATTTGGAGCTGAGCCCTTGAACCTTAGGGCCTGAGAGGAGATTGCACAAACCTTTCCAGGAGTCAAAGTCAGAAGAAAACCGCAAAGTGTCTCAAGGCATTCATGGCTCCCACTGAGGTCCATCCCCAACACAGGCTCCTCGTGGACTCCTTGGAGGACAGAATTGAAGGCCAGAATGGCACAAAAACCTCTCAGAGACTCAGCGTGGAAAGGAAATTCCAAAGTACCTTAAAAACCTTGAGTATCTCAAAGTATTAATGAGCCCCACTGAGTGTCAGTACAAAGCTCCCAACGGACTTGTTAAAGTAGATAATTGGGGTCATGAATCCACAAACCTCTCACAGAGTCTGTATCAAAACAGAAACACCAAGTACCTTAAAGGAACTGAAGTACCTTGAAGCATTAATGAGCCCCACTGAGTGTTGTTACTGACAAAGCCTCTCCAGGGACTAATTACAGCAGATAATTGGAGGCCATCATTGCACAAAGCTCTCAGAGACTCCAAGGCAAAAGCCAAACCCAAAGTCCTTTGAAAAACCTGCAATCCCTGCAGGGAGCATTCAGTAGTCCCCATTCCTGAGCAAGGCTCCCCAGGGACTCCTTCCAGCAGATCCTTGAGGCCACTGGGATGTGGGCTAGGGGGGGATGCTGAGGGCAGGACAAGGGGCTGACAGTGCCCAGCCTGGCTGGGGCTGCGCCAGGAGGCCCCAGGGCCTCAGGACAAGGTGTCTCCTCCCAGCCCTTGGTGGTACAGACCCTGCTGTGCCCCAGGGCACCAAGACTTGGCTTCTCTTTGTCCCCACCTGTCATCACTGCCTCCAGTTCTCTGCTCTGCCTGGGGTCTGGGGACACTTTTTCAGTCGTGTCCCTCAGTGGGACCCATTACAAGTCCAAGAAACTTTGGAGTTGGATTCTGACTTGGAGTTCTGGAGAGGTTTCTTCAGCTCCTTCTCAGGGACTGATGTTCAGGGCCTGAGCACAAAGCCCCAGAGGCTCATTACAGTCCTAGTCCTGTATCTGTGCTGCTGAGCTGAGCTGGGCTCCTGGTACAGATGCAGCTCCTGGTAACCAAGAAGAGCTTCAAAAGCACATTTCTCCTGATGAGCACTCTTCTGCCAGCCCAGCAGGGCTGGGGCACTGCCTGCAGCCACCCCAGGCACAGCACAGAGGCACAGAGAGCCTCAATCAGTCACGGCTGGGAAGGTGCTGAGAAGTGCCTGGGGCAGAATCACTGCCAGCCCTTGGCACAGGAACCTCTGGCTGCAGGACAATGCAGCTGCAGCTCCTGGAGCCATCTCCTGCTGCTGGACCATTCCAATGCCTATAGACTCTGTGAGTACAACTCTGGGTATTTCTGGTGCAGGGGAGGTGAAATGCTCATGAAGCTCTGATGTACTGAGGGGTTCTGATCAGTCACAGAATATTTCCAAGACAAGGATTTTGATAAAAATGAGGAAAATTCCTAAGACTGTATTCAGTTTCCTACTATTGGAGGATGACGGGGAGGGGGTATAAATATTAAAGGATGATTATGAATTTTGACAAGTACCTGAGAAATCTGAACTGTTACTTTTAGTGATCAATAGGTTCACAGGAGATTCCTAATGTACTTTCAGCCACTCCTCTGCCCATGGACAGCACCAGCATCACCTTTGCATGACCCATCAGGCTCAGTCTGAGCTGTCCTTTCTCCAAGCTGCAAACAGAACCTGCCCCATCCAGTGCCCTGCAAACAGGCAGGGTTCTGTAGGACCAAGGAGAGTGCACAGAGATTTTTTGGGGTCTGTGAGTGCTGGCACAGAGAGATCAGGCACAGGGAAACACCTGCAGCAGGGAAATCTGCGGGAAGCAGAGAGAAGATCAGGGAATGAAAGAAAACAAAACCCAGCAATGCTGTGGCAGGGAGAGTTTAGAGATGCCCACAGGATCCCCTCCAGTGCAGCCCCTCCCTCTGAACAAGCCCCCTCCCTCCTGTGCCCCAGCCCAGCCTTTGCCCTCAGGGCCGGGGCTCCAAGGTGTGCAGCCCCTCCTGTGCAGGCAGAGCTGCAGCAGAGCCGTGGGGCAGCTCTGCAGCCCCGGGCCCAGTTCCCTCTGCAGAGCACAGGGCTGGGAGCATCTGCCCGGCCCTGGGGGCTCTGGCAGGGGGCACCGCTGGCTCAGGGTGACGCTGTCCCCAGTGCCCGGCTCTGGGCAATGCTGTCAGTGCAGCCAGGGAAGGAGCTGCATCTCCCTTCATCCAATACCATCATAAGGACACTTAGAAGTGTCCCTGAGATTTCAGTCCAAGCTGGGAGCTTCAATCCAGGGCACAAACCTGTCCTGGAGTATCTCTGAGATATAAGATTGGTGGGGAAAGGCAGCGGTGTTGTTACACTGAAAATGCTGCTGGGTTGGTGAAATGAGCAAAGAGAGTCCTTGGCCACAAATGTGGAGCTGGGCTGTGGTGGATCCATCTGCTCTCAGCAGTACCTAAGGCATTTTTGGGAATAAACATGGGAAGTTGATCACCCTCCACCTGCTAAAGTTTAAACCCCTGACAAAATCTGAACAGATCAGAATGAAAGAACACCTCCCCTTAGTCTCCACTCATCACTTTGTCTCAGAGAAATCACTCTATTCTCCCGGGGGGCAGCAAAAATGCTGAGGGCTTATGATATCCAAGAATACCAAGACAGACATGGAGGGAGCTTAAAAAGAAAACTGCAGAACACTTGAACACAAAAGGAGGTCTGTGTCACTTACAGGGGACAGCGTATGGGAAATTGCTTTGATTTTGCTTACGGGTGTCTCCTCTATCTCTACACTGTCTTTTTCTCCATGAACAGGTCCACATGCCAAGGATCAGCAAATGTCCAACAGCAGCTCCATCAGGCACTTCCTCCTGCTGGCATTGGCAGACACGCGGCAGCTGCAGCTCCTGCACTTCTGCCTCTTGCTGGGCATCTCCCTGGCTGCCCTCCTGGGCAACGGCCTCATCATCAGCGCCGTAGCCTGCGGCCACCACCTGCACACGCCCATGTTCCTCTTCCTGCTCAACCTGGCCCTCACTGACCTGGGCTCCATCTGCACCACTGTCCCCAAAGCCATGCACAATTCCCTCTGGGACACCAGGGACATCTCCTACACAGGATGTGCTGCTCAGCTCTTTATCATAGCAGAGTTTTCTCTCCTGACCATCATGTGCTACGACCGCTACATGTCCATCTGCAAACCCCTGCACTACGGGACCCTCCTGGGCAGCAGAGCTTGTGCCCACATGGCAGCAGCTGCCTGGGCCAGTGCCTTTCTAACTGCTCTCATGCACACGGCCAATACATTTTCCCTGCCCCTGTGCCATGGCAATGCCCTGGGCCAGTTCTTCTGTGAAATCCCCCAGATCCTCAAGCTCTCCTGCTCCAAACCCTACATCAGGGAACTTGGAGTTTCTGTTTTCACTGCCTCCTTAGCTTTTGGTTGTTTTGTGTTCGTTGTTTTCTCCTATGTGCAGATCTTGAGGGCTGTGCTGAGGATCCCCTCTGAGCAGGGACGGCACAAAGCCTTTTCCACCTGTCTCCCTCACCTGGTTGTGGTCTCCCTGTTTATAAGCACTGGTATATTTTCCTATCTAAAGCCCCCCTCCATGTCCTCTCCATCCCTGGATCTGACCCTGTCAGTTCTGTACTCGGTAGTGACTCCAGCCCTGAACCCCCTCATCTACAGCCTGAGGAACCAGGAGCTCAAGGCTGCCGTGTGGAGACTGATGGCTGGATGCATTCAGAAAGACTAAATTAGATGACAGTTTTTGCAAATCACTTGTAATAAAAGTCATCTTAGATAGCTCTTGTTGGTTTTCTTGCTGGTGGTTTTTTTTCCCTTGATTGTAGTTTTTCCATATTTTCCAAAAGAAAAGCCACAGTTCATTCCATTTCACATTTTGTGTATCTCAAGAGTTCCTGTGGCCACAGACTGTGTCAAGGAGGGGCTGCAGTCTTGGTGGCTTTAAAGGAACTAAAGGATCTCCCAGCCAAGTTTTCTGCAGAGATGCCCTTTTGTTGCCTTCTCTGGAGGTGCAGCACCAATGTCTGTGTGCAGAGCTGGGGGCAGATCAGTGCTGGCCCAGCAGCTGTGCCCAGCAGCAGCAGCACTTGGTGTTGCCAGTGCTGCTGCCATGGCCCTGCCCCGCTGCCCTGGTGGCCCTGGTGTTGATGCAGGGCCTGAGTGCTCTTGGGGCCGGGCACAGCCCTGGGGGTGGCAGTGCCAGGGCTGCAGCAGGGACAGGCCATGGGCACTGCTGGGGCGGCACTGACGCCTCAGCCCAGGGCCTGGGGGCTCCAGGCTCCTTGCCCAGGCTCTCTCAAGAACACGGCCAGGCCAATGCTCTGCACAGAAAACCCCGTGAGCAGCCCCAGGCTGGCCGTGGGCAGGCTGGGGGCAAACAGCATGGCTGGGGCTCTGCAAGGGCCCTGGGGGAGATGGGAAGGAGCAGCAGAGCAGGGGCTGATCCATCCCCAGTGCGCTGCACAGCCCAGGGCAGCGTCCCAGAGCATCCTCATGGAGCTGCCAATGACATCCCCCCTCTGCAGCCCTGGCCTCTCCCCCAGCTCACACAGGTGCCCCATCCTTGCAGGCACAGACACGGCAGCACTGGCTCAGCAGCCCCTGTTTGCATTGCACAGAGCAGAGGGAGCACCCCCATGCTGTGGTTGTGGGGACATGAACCTGAGGGAGCACAAATGCCAACAGCCCCATGGGCCAGCAAGGGCTGGGGGACACCGGGGAAACCACTCAGTTTTTTCTTGGCTTCTGCAGTCAGGCAGAGAGTTTGTTCCCATCCGCTGAGAGTTCCCTGTCCCACTGCAGACGCTGTTGCTCAGAGCCAGGGCTGCCTAGCAGCCACCCCCAAAATGCCTTCAGCATTTCCTTGACTTCACCTTTGCTTTTTTCACTCTTCCTGCTGCAAGTTTCTTCCTGTTGCCCAGCCCTGTCCCCTCCCCTGCAAACAGCTCATCCCTGTTTGCCCTTTCCTCTCTGGCCCCACTCCCCATTGCAGTTCCTGACTTGGCACCATGGGAACGTCCCTTGGGCAGCAGGATCATCCTACAAGTGCTGCAGGAATTGTCTGCAGGCTCCTGCAGTGCCTGGTGCTGCTCCCTTGCCAGAGGCACCCCAGGCCAGGGGGGCACATCTGGGCTGCTGTGTCTGGCTCTGGGACTCCGTGTTCTGGGCAGTGAGGAGGAGCTGCAGAGGCTCTGCAGGACTGACAGGATGGGCTTTGGGGCTGGCAGGAGAAGCTGAGGGACCTGGGCTGCTGGAGCTGCTGAAGAGGAGGCCCAGGGCTCCTCCTGCAACTGCTCCAAGGGTGGTTCCAGAGAATCCCAGAATCAGCAAGGCTGGAAAAGACCTTGGAGATCATCAAGTCCACCCTGTGTCCTGACACTGCCCTGTCTCCCTTGATCCTCCTCTTCTGCAGGATAAACAACCTCAGCTCCCTCAGCAACTCCTCAAAGCTCTTGTGCTCCAGACCCATCCTCAGCCTTGTTGTCCTTCTCTGGACACGCTCCAGCCCCTCTATGTCCTTCTTAATTGGGGGCTCCAGAACTGAACACAGCACTCAAGGTGCTGCCCAAGCAGTGTTGAGCACAGGGAACAATCCCTGCCCTGCTCCTGCTGGCCACACCATTCCTGAGCCAGGCCAGGAGCCATTGGCCTTCTTGCCCACCTGGGCACACTGCTGCCTCATGCCCAGCCTGCTGTCCATCAGTCCCTGCAGGTCCCTTTCTGCCTGGCTGCTCTCCAGCCCCTCTGGCACCTTGTGGAAGGGAAGGGAAGGGAAGGGAAGGGAAGGGAAGGGAAGGGAAGGGAAGGGAAGGGAAGGGAAGGGAAGGGAAGGGAAGGGAAGGGTCCAGATCCAATCCTTCCTGAAATGTGGGGTTTGCTGGCACTGCCAGTGCCTTGACCTGAAAATTTCCCTATTCTGGCACAGCCCAAGTGCAGCAATTTGCTGGCACAGAAATCCAAAACCCGGCAACTTTCTGCTACTGGGTCTGGCACCTCCCATGTCTTGTGTTTGCTGCCCCAGTACCCAGATTTGGAAATTTCCTGGTGCCCGCACAGCCCAAGTCCAGTGATTTGCTGGCACAGAAATCTAAAATTTGGAAATTTCAAGGTTCTGACTCCAGCACCATCGAGATCTAGTGTTTGCCTAGACTGCCAGTGCACAGATTTGGAAATTTCCCGATGCCTTCACAGCCCAGGTCTAGCAATTTGGTTTTAGCTAGCTTAGGCAGAGAAGTTCCTCGGGCTGTGACTTTCCTTTTTCTTGGAACTGTTTAAACCTGCTCTGGGCTGAAAACCCAGACAAACACTGGCAGCTCACACCTGTGGCCCCCTGAGCTCTGGGACGCTGCATTCCAGCACCAGAGGGACTTAGAAGAGACCGAGTGAGCCAACTACAACCCACAACAAGGACTTTCTGAATTTTCCATCTCTTCAGCACTGTCCGAGGTTTTATTTAATATTATGCATTTTTCATGCTTGTGAATACTTTACTTGTTTAATAAACTGGGGTTTTTTTCACTTTTCTCGAGGGAAGTCTTTTCCTGAACTAGTAGGGGTAGGGGCTGCTTGAACTTCCTTTCTAGATTGATTCCTTTTGGAGGTTTCCTCCCAAAATTTGCCCTAAGCCAGCACAAACTGTCACAATGAAAATTGCACCAGTGGCATAATTTCCGGGTGGCAAATCTTGTGACAGAAGCTTGACCTTGTTCTCCAGGAGAAATTCTTGGGAAGAGCAGACAGGAGAAGATTCCTGTAAAACTGAAACAGCTTTCCAGAAGTGAAATGAAAATGGAAGAAACAATCCAAGATGTTTTCCTCTATTTATTTCTATGCTCCCCTTTTCCATGTTGCATCCCAGTAATTCCAGATGTACCTCACCTCTAAGATCAGTGACTTAGGGATTTTTAGACACTCTAAAATACCATGAGCCACACACAGTTTTCCTTCTCCTGTTTTTACTGGAAAGCAACACTGGACATGTAAGTGCAGTGCTGGGCTCAGGTAGGAATCCTACCCCAAGGGAAGGTGCCCCGAAAGTGTTTGACCCTCAGCAAGGACAATGCACAGCAGCAGGCGAGGGGATCGCTGTGCCAGTGCGCAGGAGTCAGGGCTCTGCATCCGGGCTCAAGGCTGCAAAGTTCCCGTGTTTGGGCAGACGGAGGGGCTGTCCCCGGGGCGCGCGGGGCTCGAACGTGGGGCTCGTGGGGCGAGCGGGGAACGGACACGGGGACGAACGGCCCCGGTGCCTCAGTTGCAGCAGCGGCAGCAGCAGCGGCAGCAGCAGCGGCGACAGCAGCAGCAGCAAACAGATAGTTTTCAACACTCTTTCCATTTCTCTTTTTCTTTCTCTTTCTCTCCCTTTCCCGCTGTCGGGCACCCTTCTCTCGGGGTCCCTTGCCCGGCGTCCCTCTCCTCTCCCCGCCTCCCTCTCCCCTGCCGGGCCGGGCCATGCCCCCGGCCCGCCCCCGGCCCCGGGCGGGGCTGCCCCGAGCCCGGCCCCGGCCGTCCCGCCGCGGTCTCGCCTCCGCCCGGCTCTGGCCGTACTGGCGGTGGCGCTGCTGGGCGGGCATCAGTGCCTGGGGCGGGGGCGGCATCGCCGCCCTTCGGCTCCGCCTGGCCCGAGCCCGGCTCCGGACCCGACGCAGGGTCCAGTCCCGGCCCCGGCCCCGGCCCCGGCCCCGGCTCCTCCCGCGGCCCGCGGAGGACACACGCGGCGCGGCCGCTCCCGCCACCTCCGCTGCGGCTTCCCCGGCCCGAGCTCCGCCGCTCGGCAGCGCGGCCTCCAGCCCCAAGCCGCCGGGGCCCGGGGCGGGTGGGGATGCCGGGCCCGGGGCGGGTGAGGGGCGCTCGGGGGTCGTTGCTGGCCCCGAGCCGAGCGCTGACAGCCGCGTCTCGCCCGCAGGTGAGGCGCAGGAGGCCCTGCAGGAGCGGTACCGGCTGGGATCGCTGCTGGGACGCGGCGGCTTCGGCAGCGTCTTCGCGGCCACGCGGCTCTCGGACGGCGCCCCGGTGAGCGGCGGGGCCGGCGGCGGGCGCGGGAGGAAGGGGCGGAGGAGGAGGTAGGAGGAGGAGAAGGTCGGGGCGCGGCGGGACGGGTGGCGAGCTCTGCCCGCTGCTCTCCCTCGCTCGCAGGTGGCCATCAAACGCGTGCCGCGGGATCGCATCCGGCACTGGGGCGAGCTGGTGAGTGAGCGGGGCCAGCGGCAGCAGCCGGGCCGTGCCAGGCGGCGAGGAGCCGGGGCCCGGCAGGGTAGGAGCCGCTGGGAGCCCTGCGGGGAGAGCGGGCGTGGGCTGAGCGGGGCGTGCAGAGCATCCCGGGCTGGCTGAGGGCTCCCAGAGCCCCGGCACGGCCTCGGCCCCACTGACGGCACCGCGCTCCTCCCGCAGCCCGACGGCACCAGCGCCCCGCTGGAGATCGTGCTGCTGGCCAAGGTGTCCCGTGGCTGTGGTGGTGTTATTCAGCTCCTGGAGTGGCTTGAGCTCCCCGACAGCTTCCTGCTGGTGCTGGAGCGTCCGGAGCGGTGCCAGGAACTCTCGGGTTTCCTGGCGGAGCGGGGGTTCCTGCCCGAGGAGGAGGCGCGGGGGCTGTTCCGCCAGGTGCTGGAGGCCGTGCGGCACTGCACCAGCTGCGGGGTCCTGCACAGGGACATCAAGCCCGAGAACATTCTGCTCGACCTGGCCAGTGGGCAGCTGAAACTGATCGACTTTGGCTGTGGCGCCTTCCTCCAAGACACAGCCTACACCCAGTTTGCAGGTGAGCCCTCGCAGGGGATGCTCCTGGGCATCTTGTGGCCCAGCCTGGGTGCAGCACTGGGGCTTCCCCCTATTGCAGCCGGGATAGGATTGATGCTGGAGCCGAGTTGTTCTGGGTGGGGTGTGAGGGCGGCCAGCTCCCAGCCCTGCTGACAGCCTTCAGCACCCACTGTGGCCTGGGCTGGGGCTGGAGGTGGGGCAGCCAGCCCGACACAAACCCCCATGGGGGTAGCAGAGATGGGAGTCTGACCCCATGCCCCAGATGGTTTGGTGTGCAGGCGAGGAAGGGCTGGACTGCTCCGCTCTCCTTGTTTGCCTTGGCTTATTAACATTTTTGGGGGCCATGGAGGTGGGGAGGAGAGTGAGTTTTCTCCACTACTGGGTGGGTTTCTTCTTTGTGTGTCATGGTTGGGCCTTCCCAGGGATTGTGCTGCCCTCTTCCAGCACCGGTGGCTTCTTTTCCAGCCCCGAGTTTGTGCACAAGTCCCAGGTGCTGGTGAGAGGGCAGCTCTCACTCCATGTGCCTCTGGGGCAGCCCCCACATGGCCAGGGATGCTGGGGCCAGGCTCTGGGAGCAGCAGCATCCCCCTGCTGATCTCTGTCTGTGTTCCACAGGAACCCTGTCCTATAGCCCACCAGAGTGGATCCAGCACCAACGCTACCACGGCGAGGCAGCCACGATCTGGTCCCTGGGCCTCCTGCTGTGCCACCTGGTCATGGGGAAGCACCCATTCAGGAGGGGCCAGGAGATCATCCGGGGGCGGATCTTGTTCCCACGATGGCTCTCTCAAGGTGGATCCTCATCTCTGGGCACGGGGGCAGTACCATTGCTGGGAGACAGGAGCAGGCTCATGGGCATCCCGCTCTGGCAGCTGCTGAGGAGGTGGCACATGTCCTGCTCTCCTGCTGTCCTCCAAACAGAACATCCATGGGGAAGTTTAGGCCCAGCTCTGGGCACACCCAGCATG
Source organism: Melozone crissalis (assembly GCF_028551555.1). Classification (NCBI taxonomy): domain Eukaryota; kingdom Metazoa; phylum Chordata; class Aves; order Passeriformes; family Passerellidae; genus Melozone; species Melozone crissalis. The sequence goes on along the minus strand of NW_026535876.1, from coordinate 854,080 downwards.
GCCTGGGCATGGGAACAGGGGGGCAACTTCTCCAATTGACTGATGATTTCTGGTTTCTCTCCCCAGACTGCCAGGATATCATTAAGAGGTGTTTGTCCATGCAGCCCTCGGAGAGGCCATCCTTAGAAGATCTTTTCTGTCATCCTTGGGTGAAGGGTGTTCCTCTGCCCTAGAAGATGGGAGAGATCCACGTGCACATTTGGATCCAGGGGCCTGGCAGGTACCAGCTCCACGCATCTCTTGGCAATCAGTGGCAAAGCAAACCAGGCTGGTTTTGTCCTGCCTGTAGCTTTGAGCAGGGGTCAGCAGAAGGGAATATGCAGCTCTTGGGCTGGAGCTGAGCTGCAGACCTGGTGTGGCAAGCACTGGTGACCACCATCCCCCTGGTTTTGTTTGTCCTGTTCATGGATGGCTGGGGCCCTGGGCAGAGCCCTGACAGCCTGGTCTGGCCCCAGGGCAGGAGAAGGAGCCTCTGGAGAAGCTGTTCCAGGTGGGGCTGCTGCTGGAGACACCAAGGACAACCTCAGGGATGACAATCTCTTCCCAGCCTGGCCAGCTGAAGATGATGGACTTGGATTCTGGCACCTTCTTCAAAGCCAGGCTCCAGGCCCAATTCGCAGGTGAGTCCACAGGCAGGGGGATGCTCCCTGATCTGGGCATGGCACGGCCTGGCTGGGCACCAAAGGTTCCCCCTTTGCTGGGGCAGATGTAATGAATTCTTCAGTCAGCTGCCCAGCTGCTTTTTGACTCTAGGAAGCTACTGAGGGCTGCATGTGCCGTGGCTGGCTGCAGGCTGGGCACATGTGCTGCCCTCCTGCTCTGCTGCCAAAGGCAGCAGGAATGGGCAGCTCTGGGCACAGCCAGCATGGCCTGGGCACCGCAGGCCTTGGCACAAGGGCACAGGAGCTCTCAGCTGACGGGCACTTTTTGCTTTCTCTCCTTGCAGCCAGGCTCTGCGGGTGCTGAGGCTGCTCTGGGCTCTGCCAGGGCTCTGCTGGGCTCAGCCCTGGGCCCAGCTGGGCTGGCTCTGCCCTGACATTGCTGTCACAGCTCTGCATCAGACGAGCCCGTTGCGAGCACAGTGCCTGAGCTTTCTGCTTTGGCAGGTGAGTGAGACTCTGCTGCAGGCCCAGAGATTGCAGCTGGGGACACACATCCAATTGGCAAGGACCCAAACTCTCCACAGTCCCAGCTGAATGCCTGGATCTCTTTTGTCTGTCCCATTCTTCCTTCTTTATTGGCTGGAATTATGCAATTGCACGTTCTTCCTCCTCTAGAAGTGCCACGAGTGGGCCAAAGCTGGCGAGTGGGCCGTGCTCCTGAGGCAGTGGAGTCTGGAGCTGGTGGATGGAGAATTGCTCTTCTGCACTGCCAAACCAGAGCAAAAAGCTGTAAGTGGGACTTTGTCAGGGATTTCTTAGAGACACAGTTTCAAAGGGAATGTGCAGCTCATTTCCAGGCTGAGAAGGAAGGTCATCTTCTAAAGGATTTGGGGTTTGACAGAGTTTCCACTCCCAGTCCTGCTTGGAGCTGGAAGGGCACAAAGCAATTTCCTTGTGCTTCAACCACAATTTCAAATACCAATGTTGGAAACAAAGCCCAAAATCTTTTAAAAGGCTGCTGAGGTCAGTAAGATGGATGCATGCCATCAGCACATTTACAATGTAAATAACTGAGTTCTCTTTTTAAAAAGATCATTTACCTCTTAATGCACAGAATTTAACTTTGCCTTTATATTTTGGTTTTTTTCACTAACATTATGTTTTTTTCACTAACACTTGGATTTTACTCTTATCTTTTACCATTTACCTATTTTTCCCTTTGTCCTTTTTTTTCCTTTCAATAGAAAACATGTCCTACAAAAGGAACATCCTTTGCTCCTGGTTCCTGTGTGGAGCAGCTCCCTTCCTGCTGGCTGAGCTGGTCAGGCAGAGCCCGGCTTTTCCCCATTGCTGGGCACAGACTGATGGAGCAGCACTGCTGAACACGGGCACACAGAGGGACCAGCAGCAGCTGCCTTTGGCCACCTGAGGCTCCAAGGCCCAAACTCTGAGCAGCCAGGGCTGGAAGAGACTGGCAGGATCTGATCCCTGACTCTGGGCCAGGGCTGCACAAATGACCCCACAGAAGCAGCAGCAGCAGCAGCAGCAGCACCAGCAGATGGAGCTGATTTTGAGCACAGCCCCTGCCCTTCTTCCCTCCCGTGTGCAGTGGTGTCACAGCAGCCTGAGGCACCTGGGAGCCCCCAGTGCCAGCAGGGACTGGAGATGGCAGCCCTGGGCTCCTGGAGGCTTTGCAGGGAATGGAGCTGGGCACTCCCTGTCCATGGGGAGCTTCCAGATGGAAAAGGCTGCTGTGCCCAGGCAGCTGCAAGGGCACAGAAAGGAGGCTCTGGAGCACTGGATCTGTGCCAGTGCCACAGTCCTGAGCAGCAGCCACTGAGCCCTGGGGGAACAGAGGGCACAGCAAGAGGGACAGAACCAGGCAAGGGCAGAGACTGGAGAGAGCCAGGCCTGGGAGCAGGAACAGCTGCTCCATTGCACTCTTGGAGAAAGCTCTTGGCTGGTTCAAAGCACTGAAAGGCGTGAAGGGCAGAGAGGAGGCCACAGCAAACAATGCTCCTGTTTGCACAGCCTCCCCTCTCCGTGTCCCAGAAGGAATTGCATGGACTGTGTTCTTCTCTCCGAGGCATCTCGTTCAGCATGAGCAGCTCAGCACCAGGAGCTGAAGGAGCTGAAGCCTCAGGCCACAGGAGCTGGGCAAGAGGGAACTTTTGGAGCAAAGTAATGCTGCTAAAATAGTCCCAGCTGGATGCAGTGGATATAATCATGGAATCACAGAATCCTTTCTGTTGGAAAATCCCTCTGAGCTCAGCCAGTGCAGCCGCTCACCCAGCAGTGTGAAGCCCAGCACTAAACCACGTCCCTGCAGTGCCAAGGCCTGGACACCAGCCCTGAGTGCGGCCTGGACAGCATGCCCTGAGACAAAGGTGGCCTCTGGATGAACCTTCCAAGCAAAGGTTATCTTTGTATCTGCTCCCTGATGAAATATGCATGGTCATTAGCAGTGAGATAGATGCAGCCACTCGTTAGTGAAACATGTGTTGGAGATGAGGGGGAGACGACCATCCTTTAATGCATCGAACTCCGATTTTATTGATCAATCAATCACCTTAAATAACAAAGTTAACGAACTTCATGCATATTCTGTAATCCAATGTCATGATAGGCTAACAGAGAAATTTCTAACCACTCCCTTTGTTTTAGAATACCTACAATTGTTTATTAAAAACAGAAACCAAACCAGAAACCAAAAACTAAAACAGAAACCAGTGTTCCCAAAACGTTTTCATCTGTTCTCAGGATGGCAGGCCTTCCCAGAGACGGTGTTCTACTTGTTATGGGAAGACAATCTGAGAACTCCATTGTTTATAGAATGATGCCTGAGAGAGTCTAATTGTTTATACAAATCAGAAGGCTGAGAGCTGTTAGAAACTGCTTTTACTTTTCCCCTATACTTTTCTCTCAATTGTATGTCTCATGGCCTTTTCTTTAAGTCATTCTTGAAAAACTCTCCAACAAACATGTATTGACCTTTGTGTATTTAGAAGCCAGACAAGGCCATGAAATCTGACATCTGGCCTTGTTTGGGGCTGTATGGTCAAAGTCAGCTCCCTTGGTTCCTCCTTGAGCCCTGGCCAGGCTTTGGGAGGGACCCAAGAGGTGGATGAAAGCAGATGTTGCCACACTAGCAGTGCTGTCAGTTTGTTCCTTCAGCACTGTCAGAGCTGGGCCCTCTCCTAGCGGGGTTGGAGCCTCACCTGGGGCTGGAGGCACCTGCAGGAATGCCCAGTGCCCAGGAGTGGCTCTGCAGCCCTTGGCTGTGACAGCTTCCCCAGCTGCTGTGTGGGTCTGGGGGATGGTAAAGGCTGAGGGTAAATGCTGCTGGATCTTTGTTAATCTCTGCAGGCAATCTTTGTTGGGGATGGTTGGGTGCATTGCTGAGCTGCTCCTTTTGTGATTCTTTGCTGCTCTGAACTGCAGGAAATGACACTGATTCCTTCAGTTGGAGTCTGTGCCTTTGGTGCTGCCCCTGCCCACTGGTAAAACAAAACTGGCACAGTCTGGCCAGATCCCAACAAAATGTCACTTGTTCAGTGTAAATGTGAGGAATCAGTGCCATCAGAAATTCCCAGCTGGGAAGCCCTTCCCTGGAGTTCCCTGGCTCTGGAGTGGGCTGAGGTCGGAGCCCCGTGGGAGCAGTGGGGCAGTCGGGTAAAAGAAGCTGCACCCCTGGATGTCTTCAAATGCATCCAAAAATTGTATATGGAAAAGGAAAAGACCTTGTGGATTTGGGCAGACAAAGATGAATTTGTTGAGAGTACATAGGAAACAGCACCTTCAGAAGGAACAATGATTGTTGGAATGCTCGCACAAGGAGCAACAGAAGAAGGTTTTCAGCTTGAGCTCAGATGCCCTTGTGCAAGTGAAATATCAATATAACAAATAACTATATACATATTTATAGTATAATAAGACCTTCATGTTTATATTTATAGCTTTTAATGTATATATGTCTATATCTACATGTCTATATCTGTATTTATATATAAATATGTACATATAATAATAATGTGAAATAGTGCTGACAATACTAATTTGGTATCTTTGGCTGCTCAGGGATGTAACACGAAATACCCTACAGAACAGGATTGGCCAGGACCCTAATGTCAGTGGTCAACTTTGTGAGATTGTATACAATGGAAAAAGGAGGAAGGGAGGAAATTGGCTATTTTTACAGGGTGTGCTGATACTGTGATGCAGAGTGCTTTGTCTGTTCCTGTGAAAAATACAGCGATTTTGTCTGCAGGGTTTTTCATGTACCAGAGTATGCACAAGCTGCAGGATTGGTTGAAAGGGTGAAGGGGTTGTTAAAAGAGCAGTTGGAAAGATGAGGAGAAGGGAACCTTTGCCCATGGAGAACCCATCTCCCAGATGTGCTCCATGCCCTTAACAATGGCCCACGGGGGAAATGGAAACCCCCTGGCTGTGCACGGCTGCCCCCAATTTGCAAATCCAACCATTGGCAGTGAGACTTGGGCTGCCTGGGAAATTGTTCTGGCTGTGATGGCCCCTGGCAGGGCCGGCTCAGAGGCTGCAGGGCTGGGCCTTCATGCATTGGAGTTCATTAAGAGAAATTCAAAGCAAATGAGAGCTGTCAATACTGAAACAGGAATTCAGATTCCTCCAGGACACTTTGCTTTGGTAACTGCTCCCTTGGAGCTTGGCCTTGCAAAGTGTTCCTGTCATGGCAGGAGGAAATGATGCAGAATATCAAGGAGAAATTACAGTAATTCTGTAAACAATAATGAACAAGATTGGATTATTCAACCCTGTGACAGGGTAGCACAATTATTGATATTGCAACTCTAAGAGCAATTGATAAAAAAGGAGATCCAGCTCCAGTCACCACCATTTGTGGAGATAAAGGGTTTGGATCCAGCAGCCCTAATAATGGAGCCAGAGTGTGGGTCGGAGGCCAAATGGCCCTCCCGAGGCAGCTGAAGGAGCAGCTCCTAGGAAAGACAACTCTGAGTCCTGAAACCTGGGCAGGAACAATGGGAATGTGTCCCTGCATCCAAGGATTCTGTGTGAGAACAAGGAGATCTGACAGGATACTGTTTTACACATCCTGCCAGACCAGATCTCCCTGTTTGCCCCAAGGGCCCCTTTGGAAAATGCTCTGATCCACGGGGCTCCATGTGAAGGCTGCTGTGACACTGAGGGACTTGCACAGGAATTCCATCCAGGAGCCTGGGTGCCCCTCAGGGACTGGGACCCGGCCCCTTCCAGCCAGAGGGGAAAGGGCCCCCCAAGCCTTGTTAGCCACAGACAGCATGGGAAAGCTGAACAGCAAAGGGCCTGGGGGCATTATTCTGGAATTAAAAAGGTGCCAGCTCCATGGGCAACAGAATTCTTGTTCCTAATTCGAATGATTGAGAAAAAAGAATGAAGAACGGTGTCACTAAAGTACTACTGATGTCTGTAAGGTGTACCTTGATAGTCAGCCAGAATCTTTTTCTGCCACAAACACCTCTAGTGTTTCACCAATGGATTGGTCATCAAAATGTAATGATGGGTTTTGATGGATTGCTGAGCTTCTTTTGTAATTCTCTGCTAATGATGATGTGCTTTGCTGAGCTTATCCTTTTGTAAATCTTTGCAGCTGTGCATGATATAAATGACACAATTCCTTCAGTTGGTGTCTGTGTCTTTGGTAGTGAGCCTGCCCACTGGTGAAACAGGGTGCCCTCTTGCCTAGGTGTTCCCTGGGAAGGCAAAAGCCCTCCCTCCAAAATTCCCCCCTTTCTCCCTGTTCCCCCCTTCATACACTGAGCATGATGTCCTCTGGTCTGGGCTATGCCCGGGTCAGTTGGGGTCCCCTGTCCTGGCTGTGTCCCCTGCCCAGCTCCCCCACAGCCGCAGCCCCTCCCCAGCGTGGCTGGACGAGGGGCAGGACAGGCCTTGGCTGTGCTGCAGCTCAGCAAGAACAAAACCATCTCTGCGTGCTCAGCCCTGTGCTCAGCACCCGGCCCAGCAGTGTCTCAGTGCCAGGGCTGTGCCCTCAGTCCCTGCCAGGGGTTTCCATGACAACTGCCAGGACGGGTGACCCAGGTGTGCCCCCAGTGCCCATTGCCATGGAAACAGTGCCCAGTCCTGCCCCTTTCTGTCTGGCTGACCTGGCCTTTGGCCCTGGCAGTGCCGTTGGCTGCTGGTTCCTGGTGCCTGAGCGGCCAGTGCGGCACAGGGCAGGTGGCCATGGCACAGCCCCCAGCAAGGGATCCCCTCTGGCTCTGGGCACTGACACCAGCCCTGAGCAAGGGGCCAGGGCAGCTTTCTATGGCCACTAACCATCACAACGGGGCTGGGCATTGGTTGCCATGGCACCAAACCAAGGACTGGGCCCCATGGCCATTGGCATGGCACCTGGTGGCACCAACAAGTGTCACTGCAATTGTACCTGGAACAGCCCTGGCACCGCTTTGTCCTGAGGGTTGCAATGGCAGCTGAGGGCAGCAACAGCTGGGGCTCTGCAAGGGCCCTGGGGGAGATGGGAAGGAGCAGCAGAGCAGGGGCTGATCCATCCCCAGTGCGCTGCACAGCCCAGGGCAGCGTCCCAGAGCGTCCACATGGAGCTGCCAACAACATCCCCCCTCTGCAGCCCTGGCCTCTCCCCCAGCTCACACAGGTGCCCCATCCTTGCAGGCACAGACACGGCAGCACTGGCTCAGCAGCCCCTGTTTGCATTGCACACAGCAGCGGGAGCACCCCCATGCTGTTGGTGTGGGCACATGAACCTGAGGGAGCACAAATGCCATCAGCCCCTGGGGCCAGCAAGGGCTGGGGAACACCAGGGAAACCACTCAGCTTTGTCCTGGCCTCTGCAGTCAGCCAGAAAGTTTGTTCCCATCAGCTGGGAGTTTCCTGTCCCACTGCAGACGCTGTTGCTCAGAGCCAGGGCTGCCTAGCAGCCACCCCCAAACTGCCCTCAGCATTTCCTCTGCTTCACCATTGCTTTCTTTACTCTTCCTGATACAAATTTCTTCTAATTGCCCTCCTCAGGGGACCCAGAACTGGACACAGCACTCGAGGTGCTGCCCAAGCAGTGCTGAGCACAGGGGAAGAATCCCTGCCCTGCTCCTGCTGGCCACACCATTCCTGAGCCAGGCCAGGAGCCATTGGCCTTCTTGGCCACCTGGGCACACTGCTGCCTCATGCCCAGCCTGCTGTCCATCAGTCCCTGCAGGTCCCTTTCTGCCTGGCCGCTCTCCAGCCGCTCTGTCCCCAGGCTGTATTGCTGCAGGGGTTGTTGTGGCCAAAGTGCAGGACCCGGCACTTGGACTTGTTAAACCTCACCTTGTTGGGTTTGGGTCCTGGATCCAGCCTGTCCAGGGCCCTGTGCAGAGCCCTCCTACCTCCATCCTCCATCAGATCCACACTCACACCCAGTTTGGTGTCATCTGCAGATTTGCTGATGTTGGAGACAATCCCGTCATCCAGACCATTCCATGCAGACATTGAAATCCACGCTGGCTGGCTCTGACCCCTCAGCCATCCTGTGGGTGCCCTGGGATGGCACTCAAGGTGATCTGTTCCATAACTTTGCTAAGCACCCAGGTCAGGCTGACCGGCCTGGAGTTCCCCAGCTCCTCCTTCCAGCCCTTCTTGAGGATGGGCTCACACTGGCACCTCTAGTGCTCTGGGACCTCCCTGCTGAGCCAGCACTGATGGTAAATGATGGAGAGCAGCTTGGGGAGCTCATCCACCAGCTCCCTCATCCCCCTGAGATGGATCCCATCCAATCCCATTCACCTGTGAGCATCTGAGTGGCTCAACAGGTCACCAGCTGCTTCCTCCTGGATTCCAGGGGGGCTGTTCTGCTCCCTGTGCCCATCTACCAGCTCAGGAGAGCACTTGTCCTGAGGACAGCCTGTCCTAATATTGAAAATTGAGAGAAACAAGATGTTAAGTAGCTCTGCCTTCTCCTTATCTTTAGTTACTATATTCCCCACTGCATCCAATAAAGAGTAGAGGTTCTCCTTATCCCATGTTTTGCTATTAATTTAATTGTGGAAACATTGTCTATTTTTTTTCACAGAAGTGGTCAGGTTAAACTCTAATTGAGGTTTCACCTCTTGACTTTTTTTCTGCACGACTTTACAACATCCTTAAACATTTCCTAAGCTGCTTGACCTTCTGTCCCAAGTTGATGCACCTCTTGTTACCCTTGAGTTCCCACAAAATCTCCACGGCCAGCCAGGCCAGTCATTTTCCTCACTAGCTCATCTTTTGCCACACTGGGACAGGCTGCTCCTTCCCCCTTAAGATTACTTTCTTGAAATGTGTCCATCCTTCCTGGACCCCTTTGTTTGTAAGGGATATTTTCCTTAAAAAGAAATCAGTGCCTGATTCATTACTCCCCAAATCTGCATCCTAAATAAGCCAAAGTCTGCCCTTCATAATTGTTAATAAATTGTTTCCTGTTCAACTGTGGTCTGTTGGCCATGAAGGGAAAATTTCTGTGCCTCTGAGTCTCACCAGTTCCTGACCCCCAAAGGACACAAACCCGATGAGTTGTGTTTCCCACTCCAGTGGCTGCACTTGCACTTCCCTCCATAGCCAGAGCAGAGCTCCCTTGTCCCAGAAAGTTCTTGGCAATGCAGGGATGAAGGAAACAGGACAGGCTCTGGGGATCAGGGGCAGGGCACAGCCAGGGATTTGGAGCCTGTTGTGAGCCGAGGGCAGGACTCAGACCTTGGCCTTGGTGAACCTCATCCAATTGTCCTGGGCCCATGGCTCCAGCCTGGCCAGATCCCTCTGCAGAGCTTCCTGCCCCCCCAGCACAGCCACACTCCCACCCAGCTTGGGCTCACCTGGGAACTGACTGAGGGTACCCTCAATGGCCTCATCCAGATCAGCAATAAAGAGATTTCGCTGACCTGGCCCCAATCCTGAGCCCTGGGGACACCCCTGGATGTGACCCCATTCCTCAGCTGCTCTGACTGCCAGGGGTTGGATGAGAGAAATGGTGGTGTTGGGGTAGGAACAAAGTGTGATTGACTGTAAGCCATGAAGGGTCTTGATTTTCATATCTGCTCAAACTGCATTAGGAGGTGCTGGGGATCAATATCAACTGGGGATTGCTGATATCAATCTATAAAGAAGAAAATAAAACAGGACAAAAGAGTTCTCTCTGCATTGTTTTCAATATGGTATATTCACTTTGAATAGCCTTCTGAAATCTGTCTAATTAACCACAGAAGATCTGAAAACTTAGATTATTCCCATGGGATTTTCTTGTTTTGGGTGTTTTGAACAAATGTTTATGAGCTTTTCTTACTTAATTCCTGAAGTCAAGAGGTGCTGGGGATCCATATCAACTGGATACCAATCTATAAACAAGATACCAATCTATAAACAAGAAAAGAAAACTGGACAAAACCAGTTCTCTCTGTTTAGTTTTCAATATACCATATTCACTTTAAATACACCTCTGAAATCTGACTAATTAACCACAGAACAATTGAAAACTTCAATATTTCCCACGGGGTTTTCTTGTTGAAATGTTTTAAACAAATGTTTAATAGCCTTTTTCACTGAATTCCTCAACTGAGTAGCTCAAGAAAGAAGAGGCCTCTGGAGTAGTAAAATTCATCAGCACCCTCCAAGTGGCTGAGGATCCATCTCCATCAGAGCAGCAATGAACAGAAATGGGCACAGCTTTGTGGCTGCCCCAGCTTTGGCATGGGCCCTGGGCCTGGAGCAAGAGCAGCTCTTGAGGTCCCCAAGGCCGGGGCTCTTGTGCTGCCCTGGGTAGATGGGATGGCAGCAGGGGCTGCAGAGCTCTCAGCACCTCAGGCCGAGGGGAGCAGGGAAGCCAGGGAGCCTCCTTTGGCCTTGGCCAAGCACCTTCCCTCATGGCTGGAGCCGAGTCCTGTGGCTGCTGCTGTGCCCTTGCCAGGGGCTGAGGCGGTGGGGCAGTGCCCAGAGCAGCCTGGCTTGAGCAGAGCTGTGGGGCCAGAGCCAGCTGGGCTGGGCTGGGGAGAGGCCCTTGGTGCTGCCCAGAGCTCAGGGCAGCTGGCAGAGCTTGCAGGGAGCTGGGCTGGGCTCAGACAGCCTGGCCTAGAAAACATCAGTGTCCATCTCAGCCTGACTGAGCGTGCAGGGGCAGGACTCAGGCCAGGCCTTGTGAGGCAGGGCCAGCGCCTGTGCAAGGCATTGCAAACAGGCAAGTGGCCCAGAGAGGAGGCTGCTCTGTGCCCTTGATGGCAGGGATGGAGGAGGGAGGGGGTCCAGAACATTTGTCAGCACCAGCCTCTGTGCCCAGGCCTTTGCAGCCCTGGCTGCTGAGCCCAGCTTCCGCCTGGGCTGAGTTTGGCTGTGGCCCAGCTCCATCCTCCTGCAGGGTCAGGGCCTGTTCCCAGTCATGGCCAGCCCTGGCTGCCTCTCTGCTGGCCCAGAGGCTGGCAGAGCCCAGCACAGGGCTGTCTGTGCAGTCCCACAGGTGCCAGGGGCTCTGCAGGAGCTGGCAGAGGCTGCTCAGCAGGGAGACCATGGGGCACAGAGCCCCAAGGCTGCTGTGGGCACCACGGCACAGGGGCCGTTCCCAGCCGCAATGCTCCTGGCCTGGGCTGGGCCTGCACAGGGGCTGGGCCACCATGGCTGGGCCAGCACAGGCCCAGCCGCTGCTGGGGCTGACAGCAAGGCCAGGCTCACACAAGACATTGCTGAGCATGGCCTGTGCTGACCAGACCTGACTGTGCCAAAGGCAGAGCTCAGCTGCCCTTGGGGGCTGCAGCAACAGTCCAGAGCCCAAAGAGCCTCCATGGCTGTGCTGGAGACCAAGGCTGCAGGAGGGAAATGCAGGGCTGCTGCAGGATGGGGAGGGCATTGAATTCCAGCACACACCTCAGCTCTCTGATGATCCCAGCACCATGCTGGGCCCTGTTTCAGACTGCAGCAGAGCAGATGTTGATGGGACAGGAGCCCTGCGGGGCTGTCAGGGACCTGCAGCTTGCAAGGTGCTCTGCTCTCCCTCAGGTGCTTTCGGAGAGATCCAATCCTAGCTGGGCACCTCAGGGCACAAGTGGCACTGCCTGGTGTCCCCCCCCCCCCCCCCCCCGGCAGTCTTGCCTGGCGGGGCGGGGAGGGAGGAGTGAGTGGGGCTGGGGCACTTTCGCTTTTGGCTTGCTGGCCTGCTTGCTTGCCTGCTTGCTTGCTTGCTTCTGCCTTAGCCCTAGCTGATAGCTGCCTTTTTTTTTCCCCCTTTGCTGCTTTCTGCGCTGTTTTTTTTCTTTTCTTTCGTCCTCTCTTTCTTACCCGCCCCAGAAGATACTGGACCGGCTCCGGACCTGACCTGGGACGTCCGGCGGGATCTCCGGAGTCAGCGAGAGAAGCTCAGAGCCCTCCACAACACTGCCTGGTTTCTTTTCTTTTCTTGTGTTGGGGAGTGTTCTTTTGTTACTTGTCAATAAAGAGGTTTTCTTTTCCACTTTGCTCCTCCGAGAAATTCCTTCCCTAACCCGGTATTGGGGGAGGGGTGGTTGGAGGTTTGTCTTTTGGGGGGCTCCCTTTTGGAGATTTCCCCTAATTTGTCCTAACCAGGACAATCTTTTTGGTGCGTTGGCCAGGAAACAGAGGCCAAAGACAGTGGAAAAAAACCTATAACAATAATATTTTGGTTTTGGTTGTTTTGTGGGCATATTGGTAATTCATAATGTCATTTGGGTTGAAAGCTTGCCGGTATTTCTGGTCCCTTGGGGTTTTTGAAGCTTTAATACCTTTGTGGTCCCTAGGGTTATTTCCTTACCCAGAAATAGCTCTGGTGTTGTCCCTAATAAGTAACCATTGTAAGCGGGGGGCACTAACCAGAATAGTCATTGGGCTGGTCGTATGTGTGCTGATTTGTCGGAGGTTTATGAAAGACTTTGTTTCAGGAATGTATGGATTGCTGTCATGGCTGTGTACTCAGTTTGTTTGGGGAGAAGAAGGGGAAGGGGCTTCTCAGCTTTTGTCTTCCTTCTTCTCCTCCAAATTGTTGACATCTCTATTAGAAAATATTGAATTTCCCCTGAGTTTAAAAGAAACCATCTTTCTGGCATTTAATTTATTAAGCCTTTTCTATACTGTCTGGAGTGTATATAAAATGAAAGCCGAGATTTCTAGAGGGGTTAGAGAGACTCCTGATTCAGGAGTAAAACAAAGCAGGAAAAATCTTGACTGGAGTGGGAAATGGGAGGATATGGGCCAGACTTTAAAGGAATTTTCTGATCCTATAGACTGGGACTTTCCATCTGATCAAATTCAGAACCCAGTCGAGGTGGCAAAGTATTTGAGGGAGAAGTGCCATGGTAAGACTAAGGAGGAAAGGATTACTGCAGCGAGCTGGGTCTTGGCGCTTGTTTACCGTACTCTGCTAGATACTGTGGAGCAGCAGATAGCAGAAAGGGAACAGGGAGATAAGTTAGTTACTATCCCAGTGACCCAGGCTGCAGCTAACATCCCAGGCTCCAGGCTAGCAGCTGAATCAGACAATAGGCCTCAACCCATGGCTGTCGCAGCTAATACAAGAGGTGGAAAGTGTAAAGGCAAGACCGATCGAAAGGTGGAAGATGATGATGATGATGCAGGAGAAGGACCCTCACCAAAATCAGAGGCCACATCAAAGGGCACAGATTCTGGAGCTAATATTGACTCCTTTTCTCTGAAGGACCTCAGAGGCCTAAGAAAGGATTACAGATGACAACCTGACGAATCTATAATTAGTTGGTTAGTCCGCCTTTGGGATGCTGCAGGGGAGGTTACGATTTTGGATGGTATTGAAGCGAGACATTTGGGATCCCTGTCACATGATCCTGTCATCGATCAAGGTATGATGAGCAGGGCTAGCCCTCACAGCCTCTGGGAACGGGTCCTGGATAGTGTAGCACAAAGATACTTATGTGCAGATGATCTCTATATACAGCAGACACGGTGGAAAACCATAGAACAGGGGATCCAACGCCTGAGAGAGATGGCGGTGGCAGAGCTCATTTTCTCAGATGATATAACAACTAGGAATCCGGACCTGGTACCATGCACACCCGTAATGTGGAGGAAACTTGTGCGACTTGGGCCACCTGAATACGCTTCTGTCCTAGCAATAATGAAGCGGGATGATACATATGAGACTGTGCTCGATATGGCGAAGAAGCTTCGAGTGTATGCAGATGCTGTGCATGGACCAACTCATGCCAGAATTGCAGCAGTGGAAACCCGACTGCAGAAACTAGAGGACAAAATAGAGGAGAATCATAAGAAACTCCAGGAAGAGATTAAGGAGGACCTTATTCAAATCTCAGCTGTGCAAATTAGAGGCCCTGGTATCCAACGCTGGTGCTCCTTTGATGGGGAGAGAAGGTACACCCCATGGGCTGAGTTATGGGTCTTTCTGCGTGAGTCTGGAGAAGACATGAGGAGATGGGATGGAAAACCCACCGCTGCTTTGGCACAACGGGTGCGTGATTTGAAGAAAAGAGGAAGTATCACCAAAAAGAGAGCAGCTCTGGTTGCTCGTAGCTGAGATGTTGAGTATGACGATGACATGTCCGATCCCCTTGAAGGAACTTCTAAGGCATACGCCCAAGGAAAGAAGGACAGTCTGGCTTAGAGGGGCCCTGCCTCTAGCCAGGAAGAGGCACGGGAAAACCGGGTTTTTTGGAAGGTGTGGATCAGATGGCCTGGCACATCAGAGCCACAAGACTATGAAGCATTGGTTGACAATGGATCACAGTGTACCTTAATGCCATCGGAACACGTGGGGACAGAACCTGTTTCCATTGCTGGAGTGACGGGGGGATCACAACAGTTGACTTTATTGGAAGCTGAGGTGAGCTTGACTGGGAAGGAGTGGCAGGAACATCCGATTGTGACTGGTCCAGAGGCTCCGTGTATTTTGGGCATAGACTTCCTCCGGAATGGCTATTACAAAGATCCTAAGGGATTCAGGTGGGCTTTTGAAATAGCTGCAGTGGAGATAGAGGGTATTAAACAATTGAATACCTTGTCTGGACTATCAGAGAACCCATCTGCAGTAGGACTCTTGAAGGTAGAGGAGCAATGAGTACCAATTGCCACCTCAACAGTGCACCACAGGCAATACCGGACAAATCGAGATGCCGTGATCCCCATCCACAAGATGATCCGAGAGCTGGAGAGCCAAGGGGTGGTCAGTAAAACCCACTCACCCTTTAACAGCCCTATCTGGCCCGTGCGAAAATCTGACGGAGAATGGAGATTGACTGTGGACTATCGTGCCTTGAATGAAGTGACTCCACCACTGAGTGCGGCTGTACCGGACATACTGGAACATGGCATCGAGTGGGTATACCATATCCCCTATCATGCACCAGCTGCAGGGAAAGTGGAAAGGTATAATGGATTGTTAAAAACCACCTTAAAAGCATTGGGTGGGGGGTCTTTAAAAAACTGGGAGCAGCATTTGGCAAAGGCTACCTGGTTAGTTAACACTCGAGGTTCCACCAACCGAGCGGGTCCTGCTCAGTCTGAGCTCCTTAATATAGTAGATGGGGATAAAGCCCCAGTGGCCCATGTCAGAGGTTTGTTGGGAAAGACAGTATGGATCAACCCTGCCTCGAGTACAGACAAACCTATCCGTGGGATTGTTTTTCCTCAAGGACCAGGTTATACATGGTGGATAATGCAGAAAGATGGAACAACATGGTGTGTACCTCAGGGAGACCCGATTGTGGGGTGAGACTCATATATGAATGTCATTGTTTGTTGAATGTGAGACAGAAGGAAACTGTAAGTGTCAAAGGTCTGAGCAAGTAAGATGAGAGGAATGCGTAAGTGTCAAAGGTGTGAGTAAGTAAAATGAAAGTTTTTTATTGTATGTTCACGATATGGGATAAGGGGTAGAGTGTCATGGGGTGACAGCCTTTATCCCAGTATCGTGTATTGGTCTGGCAGCTGTGTTTTCTCTCTCTCTCTCTCTCTCTCTCTCTCCCCCCCACCCCCCGGTCGTCTTGCCGCGGTGGGGCGGGGAGGGAGGAGTGAGGGGGAATGGGGCACATTCGCTTTCGGCTGTTTGGCTTTGCTTGCTGCTTGCTTGCTGGCTGGCCTGCTTGCTTGGCTTGACGCTTTGCTTGCTTGCTATTGCCTTAGCCCTAGCTGATAGCTGCCTTTTTTCCCTTTGCTGCTTTCTGCTTTCTGCGCTGTTTTTTTTCCTTCTCTTTCGTCCTCTCTTTCTTACCCTACCCTGAAGATACTGGACCGGCTCCGGACCTGACTTGGGACGTCCGGGATCCCCGGAGTCTGCGAGAGAAGCTCGGCGCCCTCCACAACACTGACTGGTTTCTCTCCTTTTCTTGTGTTGGGGAGTGTTCTTTTGTCATTTGTCAATAAACAGGTTTTGTTTTCCACTTTGCTCCTCCAAGAAATTCCTTCCCGAACCCGGTATTGGGGGGAGGGGTGGTTGGAGGTTTATTTTTTTGGGGGGACACCCTTTTGGAGATTTCCCCTAATTTGTCCTAAACTAGGACAAGCACATAATTCCTGCCTCTTCCTGAGATTTCATTGCTGGGTGAGGAGCTCAGCAGTGCTGAAAGCTGAGGCCTGTCCTTTGTGATCCCTTTGGGATGGCAGTGGAAGTGCCCTGAGTGCACATTCAGAGGCACCTTCAGGGCTTCTCATGCCATGACACCAAAACTAAATGTGCAAGGTGACTTCCTAGAATGGCATGTAGTCCTTTGAAATATCTGCAGGCAGTGGTCTGAAACTGCTTTTTGAGCCTGCTCCTTGGGATCATCAGTGAGGGGCTGAGGGCTGGCCTGAGCCCGGTGCTGTGTCCCAGTGGGAGCAGCCCCACAGCCTCACGTGCAGAGCAGGCATTGCCAGAGGCCCTGGAGATCTCATCTGCCCTGCATCCACCATTGTCAAGGTGCTGTAAGCATCAGCTGGTGCTGACTTTCCTCTTGGACCCCTTGGTTTAGGCACTATAGGGAATTTCTCTCCTGAAGCCCGTGGGATTTGCCCCTGGCAGGTGTGATGGGGATGCTTGGGGAGTGTGGGGCTTTGGGGGCAGCTGCCCGGGCAGGGGCTGAGCTCGGGGCCCTGTTGGGCCCATGGCCCCCAGAAGCAGCAGCAGCAGCAGCAGCAGCATCCCCAGGGCCCAAAGCCCCGTGCCCCCTGCCCAGCACAGGCTGCCCTGTCCCTGCAGCTGTCACCCGAGCGGGGCCCAGGGGCCACTGGCTGCTGGCAGCAGCAGGAATGCGGGCAGGGTGAGGATGCCCTAGCCTGGCTTTTGTCTCTGGAACAATGCAGGCACAGGGCAGTGCAGAGCAGGCTGGGAAGCAGAGCCCAGGGCCTTTGGAGGCTGCAAGGCTTAAAGATCAGCCCCTGCAGCAGCCCAGATGTAGCTGGCCCAGTTGCCAAGGCTGTGGGGGCCTTGAGATCGTGCAGGTGGATTTTGGATGGCTGTGGCCTGCTGGTGGCTCTGGGCCCAGGAGTGCCTGTGGCTGCAGCAGGAAGGGTGACTGAAGGTTTGCTGCCTGCTTTGGTGGCCTGGCTGCAGAGGCCAATGCTGTGAGAGCCCCCTGTGTGAGAGCTGGTGAGAGCTGAGCTCTTGGGGACAGCGCTGTGCCCCAGGCCAGGAAGAGCAGCAGTGCCCAGTGCCAGGAGTGGTGTCAGTGGGAGCCCCTGTGCACAGGGACCCCCAGCCCCAGGGTGGCTGTGCCAGCACCCCCAGGGACCTCCAGCCGCAGGAACGTGGAACAAGTGGAACTCACAATTGTGCAAAGGCTGCCTGTTCCCAAAGGAATGGCCAAGAGAAGTCAGGTTTTAAAATGAAACAGTATTTATTTGCCAAAGATTGGCAAATCTAGGATTTACAGAACATGTGTCATTATACAATTGTTATAACAACAAGAACAACAATGTACAGAACATATTTACATGGGATCCGAGGGGCTAACAATCTTCAAAACGTATTTACAGGAAACTTCTAATGTAGTCAACATATTTACAGGAACTTCACAACTTTCAAACGTATTTACAAAGGTATCAGATCTGCGCCATCATGTGCATGAGTCCTGGAAGAAAGGAAGCAGCAGAGCTGGACTCAGCTGGCAGCACTGGGCCCAGCAGGGCTGGGAGCTGGGCCCCAGGGGCGGGGCCGGGGCTGGCAGGGCTGGCGTGGCCCCAGGCAAGCGCAGGGCAGGCCGGGGCTGGTGCTTGTGGCAGCACAAGCCAGGCCCCCTGCGGGCACCGTGTCCCTGAGCGGGGCCATCCAGCCCAGCCCCAGCCTGGCGTCAGGGGACCCAGTGTGTGTGTGGGCAGGGCGTGGGAAGCATCTGCCTGTCTTACCTGTGGGGCTGCATCTTCATCCAAGGACCATGGGCTCCTCCTCGTCTTTCTCATCAACTTCCATATCCTCGATGTTGTCCTCCTCATCCACCTCCATCTCTTCGATGTTGTCCTCCTCGTCTACTTCCATGTCTTCAACAGTGGAGGACATGGAAGTAGAGGAGGAGTCCACCTCCATCATCTCTTCCTCATCCAGGCCCAGGTCCACTTCCATCTCCTCCACAGTGTCTCTGTCAGGCTGTAAGGGGCAGCACAATCTCCCAGTGGGCTTCTTGTCCCACACCATCCATTCCCACATGGCTGCAGCCTGCCCAGGCCAGGTGCCCCCTGCCTGGAATTGCACTGTACCTCCATTGGCACATCAGAGCACATCCTGCTGTGATTGGCGCTCCAAATCTGGCTGCAGGAAAAGCCCAGGCAGCAGCAGCAGCTCTGTGCTGAGGGTCAGAGTGCAGGGTGAGCAGCAACTGACCCTTGGCAGCCGCTGAAGTGTCTGCTGTGCTCGTTTCCAGGTCCTGGACATTCCACCTGGAACCCTCTGGGTGCTGTGATGTCACTGACGTTTCAGGGCCACTCCGCCGTGGGAGATGGGGATGGCAGAATGATCAAATCCTTGAATGGTTTGGCTTGGAAGGGACCCTCAAGATGATGTGGTTCCAAGCTTATCAACCTCCCAGCACACCAGGTGGATGTGGCCCCTGTCACACCTGGCCTTGGATGTTGCTGGGGATGGGGCATCCACAGCCTCTCTGCACTGGTCCCTGTGTCAGGGTCAAGCACCCTGAGAGTAAAGAACTTCTTCCCATCATCAAATATCTTCCACCTCTTGCAGTTTGATCCCATTCTCCCTTGTCCTGTCTCTACAGTTCTTGACCAAGAGTCCTCTCCCACTCCCCTTTGGGTCAGGCTGTTCCTGCAGGGTCACACGTGTGGCCTAACCTGCAGACAGGAGAGAGAGAAGCCAATTCCCAGTAAGAGAAAATGGGGAAAGTGACACGAGAGATGAGAGAAGACGGAAAATGTAGAGACATGCAAGGCATTGGTTTGGATGGGCTGTTGGATTCATGCCTTTTATTAGAGGCCAGGTTCCCCGGTGCACTCAGTTCCTGCCTGTCCTGAGACTTTATTGCTAGTGAGGAGCTCTGCAGTCCTGAAAGCTGAGGCCTGTCCTTTGTGTTCCCTGTGTTGGGATGGCAGTGGAAGGGCCCTAAGTGCACATTGATTGGCACTTTCATGGCTTCTCATGCCACGACACGAAAACTAAATGTGCAAGGTGGCTTCCTAGAATGACATGTAGTCCTTTGAAATATCTGCAGGCAGTGGTCTGAAACTGCTTTGTGAGCCTGCTCCTTGGGATCATCAGTGAGGGGCTGAGGGCTGGCCTGAGCCCGGTGCTGTGTCCCAGTGGGAGCAGCCCCACAGCCTCATGTGCAGAGCAGGCACTGCCAGAGGCGCTGGAGATCTCACCTGCCCTGCAGCCACCATTGTAAAGGAGCTGTAAACCTAAGATGGTGCTGACTTTCCCCTTGGACCCCTTGGTTTAGTCACTAGGGGGAATTTCTTTCCTGAAGCCTGTGGTATTTCCTCCTGGCAGCTGTGATGGGGATGCTCGGGGAGTGTGGGGCTTTGGGGGCAGCTGCCCGGGCAGGGGATGAGCTCGGGGCCCTGTTGGGCCCATGGCCCCCAGCAGCAGCAGCAGCAGCAGCAGCCCCAGGGCCCAAAGCCCCATGCCCCCTGCCCAACACAGGCTGCCCTGTCCCTGCAGCTGTCACCGAAGTGGGGCCCTGGGGCCAGTGGCCGCTGGAAGCAGCAGGAATGCGGGCAGGGTGAGGATGCCCTTCCTTGGCTTTTGGTTCTGGAACAAAGCGGGCTCAGGGCAGTGCAGAGCAGGCTGGGAAGCAGAGCCCAGGGCCTTTGGAGGCTGCAAGGCTTAAAGATCAGCCCCTGCAGCAGCCCAGATGTAGCTGGCCCAGTTGCCAAGGCTGTGGTGGCCTTGCGAGTGTGCAGGTGGATTTTGCATGGCTGTGGCCTGCTGGCGGCTCTGGGCCCAGGAGTCCCTGTGGCTGCAGCAGGAAGGGTGGCTGAAGGTTTGCTGCCTGCTTTGGTGGCCTGGCTGCAGGGGCCAGTGCTGTGAGAGCCCCCTGTGTGAGAGCTGCTGAGAGCTGAGCTCTTGGGGACAGCGCTGTGCTCCAGGCCAGGAAGAGCAGCAGTGCCCAGTGCCAGGAGTGGTGTCAGTGGGAGCCCCTGTGCACAGGGACCCCCAGCCCCGGGGTGGCCGTGCCAGCATCCCCAGGCACCCCCAGCCCCGGGAACGCGGAACAAGTGGAACCTACAAGTGCGCAAAGGCTGCCTGTGCCCAAAGGAATGACCAAGAGAAGTGAGGTTTTAAAAAGAAACAGTATTTATTTGCCAAAGATCAGCAAATCTAGGATTTACAGAACATGTGTCATAACAATTGTTATAACAACAACAATGACAATGTACAGAACATATTTACATGGGATCTGAGGGGCTAACAATCTTCAAAACGTATTTACAGGAAACTTCTAACGTAGTCAACATATTTACAGGAACTTCACAACTTTCAAAAGTATTTACAAAGGTATCAGATCTGCGCCATCATGTGCATGAGTCCTGGAAGAAAGGAAGCAGCAGAGCTGGACTCAGCTGGCAGCACTGGGCCCAGCAGGGCTGGGAGCTGGGCCCCAGGGGCTGGGCCGGGGCTGGCAGGGCTGGTGTGGCCCCAGGCAAGCGCAGGGCAGGCCGGGGCTGGTGCTTGTGGCAGCACAATCCAGGCCCCCTGCGGGCACCGTGTCCCTGAGCGGGGCCATCCAGCCCAGCCCCAGCCTGGCGTCAGGAGACCCAGTGTGTGTGTGGGCAGGATGTGGGAAGCATCTGCCTGTCTTACCTGTGGGGCTGCATCTTCATCCAAGGACCATGGGCTCCTCCTCATCTTTCTCATCAACTTCCATATCCTCGATGTTGCCCTCCGCATCTACGTCCATCACCTCAATGGTCTCCTCCTCGTCTACTTCCATGTCCTCCACAGTGGAGGACATGGAAGTAGAGGAGGAGTCCACCTCCATAATTTCTTCCTCATCCTGGCCCAGGTCCACTTCCATCTCCTCCACAGTGTCTCTGTCAGGCTGTAAGGGGCAGCACAATCTCCCAGTGGGCTTCCTGTCCCACACCATCCATTCCCACATGGCTGCAGCCTGCCCAAGCCGGATGCCCTCTGCCTGGAATTGCACTGTACCTCCACGGGCACAGCAGAGCACATTGTGCTGTGATTGGCACTCCAGATCTGGCTGCAGGAAAAGCCCAGGCAGCAGCAGCAGCTCTGTGCTGAGGGTCAGAGTGCAGGGTGAGCAGCAACTGACCCTTGGCAGCCGCTGAAGTGTCTGCTGTGCTCGTTTCCAGGTCCTGGATATTCCACCTGGAACCCTCTGGGTGCTGTGATGTCACTGAAGTTTCAGGGCCACACCACCGTGGGAGATGGGCATGGCAGAATGATCAAATCCGTGAATGGTTTGGCTTGGAAGGGACCCTGAAGATGATCTGGTTCCAAGCTGAGCAACGTCTCAGGTTGCTGCGGCCCCTGTCCCACCTGGCCTTGGATGTTGCTGGGGATGGGGCATCCACAGCCTCTCTGCACTGGTCCCTGTGTCAGGGACAAGCACCCTGAGAGTAAAGAACTTCCCATCATTAAATCTGATCCACTTCCTTCAGTTTGATCCCATTCCTCCGTTTCCTCCCCCTGCATATCCTGACAAAGTATCCTCTCCCACTTCCCTGTGGGTCAGGCTGTTCCTGCAGGGTTACGCATGTAGCTTAACTTGCAGACAGGAGAGAGAAAAGCCACGTACCCAGTCAGAGAAAATGGGGAAAGTGGCTTGAGAACTGAGCGAAGACGGAAAAAGTAGAGACATGCAAGCATTGGTTTGGGTTGTGTGGTATGTGGGATTCGTGCCTTTCATTAGAGGCCACGTTCCCTTGTGCACTCAGTTCTTGTGTTGCAGCCTGTCCACAGCCAGCCTGTGTGCGGGACCTGCACTTCCAGAGGTGGGAGCACGCTTTCTTAAACTGCTTGTTAACGAGGTGAGTGTGGGATTTTTGTGGAACTCCAACCAATGTGGATTGCAATTAGGAGGGTCCTGGGAGGGAGACCAAAATGGGGCTGGGCACACAATATGGGGGTGAACAGTGCAGGATCATTACAGTAAGCCAGGAGCAAAACGGTAAAGAGAGTTGGAACAGTCTAGGGGAACACATATATGGAAAATACAGCAGTTGAACTGGGTGATATGGAGAAAACGTGCTGCATCAACATGAACCTGCAAATGCCCATGGGCGACACCATTGCATTCAGAGCCGTGTCTCTCTTTTACCATGGTCACTTTGCCCTGAGGTATTACAGCTCCAATGGTAGGCCCCGGGGCCCTCACAACTCCCCCCTTTTTGTTGCCTATAAACAAGGCTTCTGCCATAGAATTTTGCAGGCATTTAGCAAAAATGGATAAAATAACCAACACAATGAATACAATAAACCAAGTCCACAAAACGGTCTTAACTAAAGATGGAAGCTAGCCTTTCATCCCCCAATATTTGAAAAGTCCAGTGAACCAGTCGTTGTTGCCTTCCATCTGGATCTTTTTTCCTTGATCTTTTAGCAGCTGGATGCCCTGGTATACTGACTCCCTATATGATAGCACATAGAAAAAACACATGCCATCAAAAGCCTGACAGGCATGGTTATGGACAAGAAATTGTGGCTTGTCTGTGCAAGCAACCAGCTGAAAGCATGCGGCTCAGTGAAGAGCATCCAGATTCCTGCTGCAGCAGCAACCAATGGCAGCATCCTCTGACTTTGATAATTTGTTATCTGGCGGCTTTGATGGCCTAAAAGTAAACAGATAAAGCGAGTAGAAAGTGAAACGCAAGTTGTGTTCCCACTAAACTTTCTCTTCTGTAAGGCAAGGGTGTGAACGCAGCTTATTACAACAATCATAGAGCAATGCTAAAATATGATTTTTACAAATGTTAAGACATATATCCTAGTTAGTGGTGTCTGAGCTATCTTGGTCTTGGTGTGTGTGGTCAACGCTGCTTAGGAGATCTTCTTCTGTCCTTCTCCTTCTTCTTTTCCAGGCTGCTGCTGTCTCTCTTAGGCTTTCATTCTGTTCTTCTGATGGTAGCTTTGGTGTTTGCCTCACAGTTCCCAGAAAGAGTTTTTACATATTTTGCTGGGATCCATCTTAGGAGTGTTACTGTAAAGACAAGGGCATCTTCGCTTCCCCAAGTAATGAATGGAAAAGGGCCCATAATTTGTTTAGATTCAGGTTCTTTGCTCAACACAGGTTGCTGGTGTTGTAATTGGGCTGCAGTTGAATTAGTAAACTGCCTGATGACTGGGGGAGTTGTCTCCATAAATGGGTTGTTCAAAAAGTTGAATACATAAAAGGCCTTGGCCAGTCTCTCAATGGAAGATAATATCTGGACTCCCCAGCTCAGCTGATCAAGGATCCTTTTGATGGATCAGTGGGCCCTCTCGGCTATGGACTGTCCTGTGGCAGAGTGTGGTATGCCTGTGACATGTTTTATACCCCAGTGGTCAGAAGCTTGTTGGAATCAGTGCAAGGTATAAGCAAGAGCATTAGCAGTTTTAATTTCCTGTGGGATTGCTAAGGTGGAAAAAACGAAAAAGTAATGTTTTATAGCATCTTCTGATTTTTTAACAGCATGGGCAGAGGCAAAAATCACACTGGAAAAGACATTGATTTAGAAGTGGATGAATTTTAGTGTGCCCAAAGGGGCTTAGTGTGTGGTGTCTGATTGCCAGATGTGGAGACTCTCTAATCCTCTTGGACTGACTCCTGCTCTGACAGAAGCAAGGCCATGTTCCTGACAATTGGGGCAGGTGGCTACAATGGACCTTGCCTGGTCTCAGGTAATTTTGAACATCCTGAGCAGCGCAGGAATATTTTGGTGGTAGAATTTTTTGCTGATCCTAGTCTGTGTAAATTTGATTTGAGGTGTATTGCACTGGCTCAGATGTTTGAAGTAGGCAATTGAGGTGCTCTGGAGTGAGAAGTAAGTAAATATTCACAAGGCCTATTCCTGCAAGAGTGCACAGACGCACTCTAGGTTTCCTGAAATAGTTCTGCAATAACTTTCTGTTGGATTGTAATCGTTTTAGTAGGTTGGTGTGCTCTGAAAACGCATTCAAATATTATCAGGATCTGAAATAGTATAGTCCCACTGAAAGAATAATGCATGGAATTTTGGACTTACACCAAGGATTGCCAGGGAGAAAGGAAAATTAGGGTGGTATCTGTGTACCTGTTTAATTTGAATCACCCAGGATACCTTTTGTACAGCTGCTTCGGCCTCTGGTGTCAGTGATCACAGGAATCGAGTCCTTCACGGCCTTTAAAGAGAAGCAGGAATAGTGGCGTGAGATCTTCTGTGGTGATTCCCAGCAGTGAACGTACACAACTGATGCTTCCACAGAGCTGGTGGAGTCTCTGCAGAGTCTTTGGCTTGTCCTTGATGTGCAGTGTTTGGGGTGTGATGGTTTTCTCTGTGCTTTTTAGGCCTTGCTACTTCCAGGGCGCTGTCTTTGGACTTTATCTGCTGTAATCTTAAAACTTTTCTGCTGTACAACTGTGATGACATCTTGTACTGCAACATCCAAAACTATTTGAGCTTCTGCACAAATAACTGTATTGTCCATGTAATGAAAAATTATAGCATTAGACTGTCTTTTCCAGTGGGGCAAGAGAATTTGGGCTCCAAGGTATTGATCAGTATTTGGGTTCTTCTTCATTCTTTGAGGCAATACGGTCTACTCGTACCTCTGTGAAAGGTGCTTGTCCACTTATGGATTAAAAGGCGAGCAAGGGGTTTTCATTGGGGTGCACGGGGGTGTCAAAAAAGCAGTAATTTAGATGTATAACAACCATCTGCCAAACTCGATGTAACATGGAGGCTGAGGGCTGGCTGGACTGGAGGGCACCAATGTCCTCAATGACCTTGTTGATTTTCCTGAGGACCTCAGGAGCTGCCACTTTTCTTTGCCAGGCTTTCGTATTTCAAGCAAAGGCGCATTGCAGGGGCTAGTAGATGGTACAAAAAAAAATGTGTCCCACAGACAGCTGCTCCTGTACGAGGGATTGCAGGGCCTTTAACTTTCTGCCTGGGAGGGGCCACTGATCCACCCATATGGGGTTGTGGAACTTCCAGGTTGACTGAAGGGTGGCACGCAGCTCAGTGGCCCTGTCTAGAAATCCTGAGGTGTTGATAGGATCTCTAGCCTTGTCCCCCTTTGGGACAAGAAATCTTTTCCTCAAATTGTTATTGGTGCCCGGGTGTACCACTGTGCCCTCAGGACCTTCCATGCAGATGGTACCTTGACTCCAGAAGCTGGTAGTGGCTCCCCTGGTACCTAATAACTACCCCAGCAGCTGGAACCAGGGGCCATTGTTTTAGCCAATCAGAGTGGGAAATTATGGTGATGTCATCTCCTGTATCTAATAGTCCTGAAAGACATCTCTTTCTCGCCTTAAATGACCAAGCACACTTTAGAACAGGTCTATTTCTGCATGTTGTCTGTGCCCACATCACCATTGGATGAGATGGTGTGGTGATCATGTCCCGTAGGAGGATGGGTCTGGCTGTAACTGTTCCTTTTGGAATGAAAAGGGGAGAGTCTAAGCATAACTCCTGGACAGTTATCTCCTGCAAAGATATCAAGGTGACTACCTCAGGTAGTATACTGAGTGTCTCCATCCCTTCCCTGGTGTTGGTTAAAATCAAAATGTCTCTGGGCCGTTCTTCAGGCCTGTGTTTGCCTGTTGGAATATGATGAACATAAATATCATGGATTAGAAATGAAAAGGCCCCTACCAGCTGTCTTTCGGCTTCAGGGCAGAACAGTCTTTTGTCGCGTTTTCTGCAGTGATCGAGGTGTCCTGCTGGATCTGAGAAGGTCGCTTTGCTGATTCTCCACAGTGTTGGGGAGAGTAGGGCGGAACAGCCTCGCGTTTGGTGTCATTGCACAGGCCCTTTCTGTGTCTGTGTGGGTTTTCCCGCAGGCCACCGGTTTTGCCGGTGTTTGAAAGCATGTAGACGAGGGGGGCAGTGAGGACAGTGGCTGTAACAGCTAGAAGGTCCCTGGTAATAGCCTTTATTTTTATAATTCTGTTGAAAATGCCCCATCTCCCTACACTTAAAGCCAGGTCCTTTTTCATGTGTATGCCAGAGAATAACTTGGGAGGCTACTAGCAACTCTACCACACCCTGACTGGTAGCCTTAGCTAGGCTGGCGTGACAGAGTAAGGATGCCCTAAGTGTGCATGCCTCGACCATTTGCGCAATGCTAGGCTTTGTGGTGACTGGTAGAGAAGGTAAAATGTCTTTATAAATCTTGTTAGCATTTGTTTCAGCAAGTTTAGTAAGGAGTACCTTCCTGGCTTTTGGATTTTCACCTTGCTTCTCTATTGCTTGTGGAAGGTGGTCAATAAATTTTAGAAAGGATTGCCCAGGTCCCTGCAGAATGTCTGTGAAATCTAGAGTAGGTGTTGTTCCATTGTGTGTCTGCATGAGATCTGTCTTTGAAGCACTTCTATCTCTTCTAACAGAGCTCTGGGAAGGTCTATTGAATGAGGTTTAGTGAAATCTTCCTCCCTGGCTAGATGGACTAGTGTTAGGTGTGCCCACCTGTCTTCCCTAGTATAGTCTTTTAATAATTGTTTTATTAGTTTTTTCCCCATTTCTTCCCACAGAATAATTTCAGTGGGAGAAAGTAGGATGTGCATAAAATGGAGCAGATCGTGAGGCACCATAACATGTGCAGTGAAGGTGGCATTTAACAAATTATTAAAATATGGTGACCCCCTCCCATGGTCTTTCGCTGCTTTACAAAGGTCTTTCATCTCCCGTGTGTGACAGCTTCCCATTGGGGGTTAGCCCCACTCTGGTACTGCACCGGTGCTGCTTGTATTTTAGCTACCAATTCCCAGTCCCCCTCTTCAGCCGGCAGCTTCCGCATCCTCTGCCAAGAATCCTCAGGCTCATGCTGAACGTCAGATGAACCTTCCCTCTCCTCTCCAGAAGAGGGAACTTGTTCTTTGGCAGAGGAGCTGGGCCTTGGTGTGACTGGCCAGGGCCGGTGTTGTGGGCCTTTGGTAGCCAAGATGGCAGCCTTCCGGTAACAGCCCCTCACACTTCCAGCTCCAACAGTGTGGGATCCACAAGGGGCTGAGTTGGAGGGGGTAGGCCAGCGGGAGTAGGCAAGGAAGTGCTGGATCCCAATGCAGGGGTGGTTCCTGACACAGAGCTGGGACCCAACACAGGGGCATGACACGATGAGAGAGCTGGGGGTGGGAGGGAGTTTGACATTGACGACCCCCTCCAGAGGAGGGACTCCATTTTGTGAGCTATCTGAGGGGGATCCAGGGAGGAGAGGTACTGGAGAATAGGTTAGGGTAGAATCCAGTCCTGTGTGATCACTACAGAGGTGGGAAGGGGGTAGAGAAGGAGGGGAGATGTCAGACAGAAGGTGGCTTGTCTGTGCTCTACAGCAGTTTCCATCTCTCATCCTAATGGTGTCAGACGGTTCAGGAATGCGGGGGGAAGAACTGGAAGACTGGATTGAATA
The DNA here is from genome assembly GCF_028551555.1 of Melozone crissalis. Lineage (NCBI taxonomy): Eukaryota > Metazoa > Chordata > Aves > Passeriformes > Passerellidae > Melozone > Melozone crissalis. Next base: position 826,498 of record NW_026535876.1, on the reverse strand, counting down.
TAAGAACTTTGAACCCTTGAGAAAACTCCATATATCATATGAAAAGTTGGGAAAAAATTTTGTGACTCTTATCACTCCCTGAATTTTCTAAAAATAGAGACTTTCTCTGACTCAGTCCCAGAATGCTATAAGACAAAAAGAATACACAGAAATGTCTGGGAACTCCGTAAACAGCCAATGAACAAATGACTTCCAACTTCCTGTAGTAAAAGTCTTCCACTCTGCAAGGAGAGACTACCTAACTGGAACATATATGTCCCTCTCAGCTTTGGATAATTTGTTACTCAGAGCTGCCCCTGATGTAAAGGGTGGCCCACCCACAGGACTAAAAAATCACCCAAGGATCCTGCACTGCAGGTGCCTGTCCCCACATACCCTGCTCTGGTGGTGCTGGATGCAGATGCTTCAAAATATCCCCTGGGCTTCACCAGCTGAGAGAGCCCTGTTGCTGCTTCAGGGTGTCAACGCTGCATTTAGTATACCCAGGTAAAACTGATAAAACATTGCATTAAAAGGGCTGCCTCACTTTAGTGTAATTTATCATTTTTGTCGTGCGGTATTATAATTCCTGTAATAGGCCCCTGGGCCTCCAAAACCTTGCGTCCTACTGAGATATCATTGTAGTGAGGAGCTCAGCAGTGCTGAAAGCAGAGGCCTGTCCTTTGTGTTCCCTTTGGGATGGCAGTGAAAGTGCCCTGAGTGCACATTCAGAGGCACCTTCATGGCTTCTCATGCCACGACACCAAAACTAAATATGCAAGGTGGCTTCCTTCAATGACATGTGGTCCTTTGAAATATCTGCAGGAAGTGGTCTGGAAATGCTTTCTGAGCCTGCTCCTTGGGATCATCTGTAAGGGGCTGAGGGCTGGCCTAATCCTGGTGCTGTGTCCCAGTGGGAGCAGCCCCACAGCCTCATGTGAAGAGCAGGCACTGCCAGAGGCGCTGGAGATCTCACCTGCCCTGCAGCTACCTTTGTCAAGGTGCTGTAAACCTCAGCTGGTGCTGACTTTCCCCTTGGACCCTGTGGTATAGTCACTATGGGAAATTGCGTTCCTGAATCCCGTGGGATTTCCCCTGGCAGCTGTGATGGGGATGCTCGGGGAGTGTGGGGCTTTGGGGGCAGCTGCCTGGGCAGGGGCTGAGCTCGGGGCCCTGTTGGGCCCATGGCCCCCAGCGGCAGCAGCAGCAGCAGCAGCAGCAGGGCCCGAAGACCCGTGCCCCCTGCCCAGCACAGGCTGCCCTGTCTCTGCAGCTGTCACCCGAGTGGGGCCCAGGGAGACGAGTGGCCGCTGGAAGCAGCAGGAAAGCGGGCAGGGTGAGGATGCCCTGGCTTGGCTTGTGTCTCTGGAACAATGTGGGCTCAGGGCAGTGCAGAGCAGGCTGGGAAGCAGAGCCCAAAGCCTTTGGAGGCTGCAAGGCTTAAAGATCAGCCCCTGCAGCAGCCCAGATGTAGCTGGCCCAGTTGCCAAGGCTGTGGTGGCCTTGAGAGTGTGCAGGTGAATTTTGCATGGCTGTGGCCTGCTGGCGGCTCTGGGCCCAGGAGTGCCTGTGGCTGCAGCAGGAAGGGTGGCTGAAGGTTTGCTGCCTGCTTTGGTGACATGGCTGCAGGGGCCAGTGCTGTGAGAGCCCCCTGTGTGAGAGCTGGTGAGAGCTGAGCTCTTGGGGACAGTGCTGTGCCCCAGGCCAGGAAGAGCAGCAGTGCCCAGTGCCAGGAGTGGTGTCAGTGGGAGCCCCTGTGCACAGGGACCCCCAGCCCCGGGGTGGCCGTGCCAGCACCCCCAGGGACCCCCAGCCTGGGGAACGTGGAACAAGTGGAACCCACAATTGTGCAAAGGCTGCCTGTGCTCAAAGGAATGGCCAAGAGAAGTCAGGTTTTAAAAAGAAACAGTATTTATTTGCCAAAGATTGGCAAATCTAGGATTTACAGAACATGCGTCGTTATAACAATTGTTATAACAACAAGAACAACAATGTACAGAACATATTGACATGGGATCTGAGGGGCTAACAATCTTCAAAACGTATTTACAGAAAACTTCGAACGTAGTGAACATATTTACAGGAAACTCGGAACGTAGTGAACATATTTACAAGGAACTTCAAAACTTTCAAACGTATTTACATATGCATCGGATCTGTGCCATCATGTGCATGAGCCTTGGAAGAAAGGAAGAAGCAGAGCTGGACTCAGCTGGCAGCACTGGGCCCAGCAGGGCTGGGAGCTGGGCCCCAGGGGCTGGGCTGGGGCTGGCAGGGCTGGCGTGGCCCCAGGCAAGCGCAGGGCAGGCCGGGGCTGGTGCTTGTGGCAGCACAAGCCAGGCCCCCTGCGGGCACCGTGTCCCTGAGCGGGGCCATCCAGGCCAGCCCCAGCCTGGCGTCAGGAGACCCAGTGTGTGTGTGGGCAGGATGTGGGAAGCATCTGCCTGTCTTACCTGTGGGGCTGCATCTTCATCCAAGGACCATGGGCTCGTTTTCATCCTCCTCATCTACTTCCATGTCCTTGATGTTATCCTCCTCATCGACCTCCATCTTGTCGATGTTGTCATCCTCCTCTACTTCCATGTCCTCAACCAGGTTGGACATGGAAGTAGAGGAGGAGTCCACCTCCATCATTTCTTCCTTATCCAGTCCCTGGTCCACTTCCATTTCCTTCACAGTGTCTCTGTCATTCTGCAAGGGGCAGCACAATCTCCCAGTGGGCTTCTTGTCCCACACCATCCATTCCCACATGGCTGCAGCCTGCCCAAGCCGGGTGCCCCCTGCCTGGCATGGCACTGTACCTCCACGGGCACAGCAGAGCATGTCCTGCTGGGATTAGCGCTACAGAGAAGGTGGCAGAAAAGCCCAGGCAGCAGCAGCACCTCAGCGCTGAGGGTCAGAGCGCAGAGCGAGTGGCAACTGACCCTTGGCAGCCGGTGAGGCATCTGCTGTGCTCGTTTCCAGGTCCTGGACATTCCTGGAACCCTCTGGGAGCTGTGATGTCACTGAAGTTTCAGGGCTGCTGTGCAGTGGGAGATGGGGATGGCAGAATGATCAAATCCTTGAATGGTTTGGCTTGGAAGGGACCCTCAAGATGATCTGGTTCCAAGCTGAGCAAGCTCCTAGCACAGCAGGTTGCTGCGGCCCCTGTCACACCTGACCTCGGATGTTGCTGCGGATGGGGCATCCACAGCCTCTCTGCACTGGTCCCTGTGTCGGGGGCAATCACCCTGAGAGTAAAGAACTTCTTCCCATCATCAAATCTCTTCCGCCTCTTGCAGTTTGATCCCATTCCTCCTTGTCCTGTCACTAAAGTTCCTGACCAAGAGTCCTCTTCCACTTCCCTGTGGGTCAGGCTGTTCCTGCAGGGTCACACGTGTGGCTGGACCTGCAGACAGGACAGGGAAGCCAAGTTCCCAGTCAGAGAAAATGGGGAAAGTGACACGAGAGATGAGAGAAGACGGAAAATGTAGGAAAACGTAAGGCATTGGTTTGGGTCGGCAACTGGATGCATGCCTTTTATTAGAGGCCAGGTTCTCTGGTGAACTTTGTTCCTGCATCTTCCTGAGATTTCTTTGCTGGGTGAGGAACTCATCAGTGCTGAAAGCACAGGCCTGTCCTTTGTGATCCCTTTGGGATGGCAGTGGAAATGCCCTGAGTGCACATTTAGACGCACCTTCATGGCTTCTCATGCCACGACACCAAAAATAAATCGGCAGTTTGGGTTTTTGAATGACATTTAGTCCTTTGAAATATCTGCAGGCAGTGGTCTGAAACTGCTTTGTGAGCCTGCTCCTTGGGATCAGCTGTGAGGGGCTGAGGGCTGTCCTGAGCCCAGTGCTGTGTCCCACTGGGAGCAGCCCCACAGACTCATGTGCAGAGCAGGCACTGCCAAAGGCGCTGGAGATCTCACCTGCCCTGCAGCCACCACTGTCAAGGTGCTGTAAACATCAGCTGGTGCTGACTTTCCCCTTGGACCCCTTGGTTTAGTCACTAGGGGGAATTTCTTTCCTGAAGCCCGTGGGATTTCCCCCTGGCAGATGTGATGGGGATGCTTGGGGAGTGTGGGGCTTTGGGGGCAGCAGCCCGGGAAGGGGCTGAGCTCGGGGCCCTGTCTGGCCCATGGCCCAGCAGCAGCAGCAGCAGCAGCAGCAGCAGCGGCCCCTGGGCCCAAAGCTCCATTCCCCTTGCCCAGCACAGGCTGCAGCTGTCCCTGCAGCTGTCCCTGCAGCTGTCATTCCTGCTGGAAGCAGCAGGAATGCGGGCAGGGTGAGGATGCCCTGGCTTGGTTTTTGTCTCTGGAACAAAGCGGGCTCAGGGCAGTGCAGAGCAGGCTGGGAAGCAGAGCCCAAAGCCTTTGGAGGCTGCAAGGCTTAAAGATCAGTCCCTGCAGCAGCCCAGATGCAGGTGGCCCAGTTGCCAAGGCTGTGGTGGCCTTGAGAGCGTGCAGGTGGATTTTGCATGGCTGTGGCCTTCTGGCGGCTCTGGGCCCAGAGGTCCCTGTGGCTGCAGCAGGAAGGGTGGCTGAAGGTTTGCTGCCTGCTTTGGTGTCCTGGCTGCAGGGGCCAGTGCTGTGAGAGCCCCCTGTGTAAGAGCTGGTGAGAGCTGAGCTCTTGGGGGCAGCGCTGTGCTCCAGGCCAGGAAGAGCAGCAGTGCCCAGTGCCAGGAGTGGTGTCAGTGGGAGCCCCTGTGCACAGGGACCCCCAGCCCCGGGGTGGCCGTGCCAGCACCCCTGTTACCTGATTGAAAAAAGACACAAAACTCGAATAAGTTTTGTGGGTGCTTTATTAAGGGCCCGGGGAGCTGGGGGGACTCACGTCCCAAAAAAAACCCGAGCCCCCGATTTCATGTATGGGTGCTTCCCTCTTATACATGCGATTCATAACAAAGTCTCCAAGAAACAGTTCCCCTTGCTTAGTCACGGTCCCCTTGTAATACATTCCTTAGTTCACAAGCAAGATCATAAATCTTCTGCTTATCTTATTCTAAGAGCATTGTATGCTGCCTCTAGACAGGTTAGCATTCTTACTTTCCTGCACTAGTTTAATTATTTATTAAATTCCTAAGACTACCTGCTAGGTTACGCACAAACCCAACACACACACTATCAACGGCTACAAAACTGCAAAACTGCTTTTAACAAACCAATTCACACACAACTCATAACTAAACTATAATTACACATTTTGCTAAATTTCATTTCTTTTCCAACATTTCCCCCCTTTTGAGCATTCTTCAGTCCTGCTGCAAGGATGCTCAATCAACAGTATTGACAGTAACATCTTCATAACGAGGTGGGGAGTGTTCTTCATTCTGCCGCCCGCGGGTCATCGCCTTCAGCAACCGGAGAGATCGTTTCTTTTCCTTTTCGATCACACCTAAGCGGCATCTATATACAATCCATACAGTCACTAAAAATACTAAAAACATTAGTGTATACTGTATAGCAGACATAATCCAGCCAGACAGGTGAAGCCCCAAAGAATCAAATACTGCTCCTATCCAGTTATGCTGTGCTTCCTTTTCAATTTCCTTGGTTTTTGTTTCCACTTCTGCCAGTTGAGAAATATCTTTCTCAACTTCAAGTGTAACATTTGGAATGTGTACACAGCAATGATCTATTCTCTTACTCAGGTAACCACAAACTCCATGTTCTTTTAACAGTAGCAAGTCCAGTGCCATTCTGTTTTGTAGGGTCATTCTTGATGTAGCTTGCAATTGCAAATTTAGATCTTTAAAACCCTTCTTAGTAGCTGCTGCCAACCTTTCTGTCCTAACAAGTTGTTGAGCATCTCCCTATTTCAATATGTTGCTACCAGAGGGAATAATGACTCTAGTATCCATCCAAAGTGTACTCCTGAGCCAGGTTCACGCCACTGCTCCTCTAGGGATTCTTCCCTCTTTCTGAGTCCTTTCCTTTGGATCAATCTATTCTGTTTCCAGTATGGACACAATGTGGGAACCCCTAGGGTGATGTGTGTTACTGTTCCATCTAGAGGTAAATGTGTGGTCCACTGTCCATGTCCCAACACCCAGACTAGATTTCCAGGGCTATGCACAGTAGTATATCTGCAATCTATAGGTCCCTCCATGGACTCTCTGCTAACCGTATGATCATACCCCCTACACTCACATCCCCACTTTAATGCCATTTTCACCGGTACCAATCCAATTCGGTCTTCTGGTGTATCACATGTAAAAACCTCAGTACAATTCCAATCCTCTTTCTGCGGTCTGAACTCTCGGGAAGATGTAGATGTGATAAGGGCCCTATAATGTGACTGATTCTTTACTCCTGATCATTGGATGCACCATTGTACTTCCCCAAGGTAATTATAGTGTTCCAAAACACTAGGTCCCCATAATGTCTTCCAACTATTCCAGGTGTCAAAATTCTGTGTGACATTCTGACAGCTCATCTCATTTCGGTGGGATTTCGTTCTTATTCGTACTGTATTGCATGGCTCATCTATTGGGGTTGCAATCAAACACCTCCTGGTATTTTGAATCCAACCATAATGATTGGGTTTCTTTTCACATTCCTCTCTAGTCATAGCCCGAAAGGTCACACACAAATCCCTCCATACATCTACTGGTTTGGGAACTGACTGGCAGGACCATGAAACATTCTTGAATGTTTCAGGCATTTTGGTTACCGGTATTATTCCCCAGGGAATTGGTTCACCTGCAGCCTGTGGTAATGGTAGGCAAGCTGTTATTTTAGTCACGTTCTGCATGATCCCAAAATCTCTAATTAATCCTACCACTAAGTTTTCCTGCTCAGTATTCCGTTCTATTGTATCATTAGCCTCCCGTCTACTCCTTCTACCGTGTCTCTGTAAGGATAACATCATTCTGTCATGCCTCCACCATGCATTTCCTATTCTGGGATTAGTGACGTTCAACCACCCACAACCTTTGCCTTCCTTCTCCCACCAACTGGTCCCATCCTCTATTCTGTCCCAGGTCAGTTCCCTATTTTGCTTCCACCATTTGACCCGTAGGTTCCTTTGATATCTTGATCTTACTAGGAAGGAACAATTTATTCTAAGGGGTGGCCCATCCCACATGTTCGCTGTCATTGATACTGGATCAACCTTTATGTTTTCAGCACGATCCCCTGTCCCTGGCAAAACCCTCATACTCACTCTTTTTTAATCAACACTATCCCGTATCTTGATCTAACATGCATATTCTCCCGTATCGTTTGTGGTTACCTTAGTAAGATTCAGTACTGTGTTTCCTTGTTGTTTATCCTGATCCCAACCGACTCCGATCTTGCCTCGGCTTCTTTCAGCCCCCCGTTGCCATATTGCAATAACTTCATCGGCCTCAACTCTCTGGCTGTCAAATATAACACAAGTTGATTGAACATCCATCCCTTCCATGACTGTAACCTTTGTTTCTTCAACCTGTACTAGAGTAGACCCTTGAACAGGTAATAGTCTCATGATCACTAGCAGTAATATAATTAAGAAGGCGGCTTTGCGCGGAAGATCATCCGGGTTGGAGACACCATCTGGGTTTCCCATTGGAACGGTGCCTTCTTTACCCTGGTGTAATGGATCCAAGCATCCATCCCCTGGACCTTCACCGCCGTGTAGGTCATCATCATCACCTGGTGGGGTCCGCTCCATGATTCCCATAGCGGATCCGTGATCCACTTCTTGACGTACACCTGGTCCCCAGGCTGGATGTCATGGACAGAATTCTCCAGCGTGAGCAGTCTATTCCACTGTAAGGTATTTCTTAAAGAATTTAAGATCTTATTAAGTGACATAACATACTCTGCAATTGCCTGGTCCCCACTCACATGTACCTCCCCTTTTAATACAGTTGCATGATATGGTTTGCCATATAGTATCTCATATGGACTTATGCCTACCTTTTCCCTTGGTTTAATTCGAATCCTGAGTAGGGCCAAAGGCAAAGCTTGAGGCCAGTGCAGTTTAGCTTCCTGGCAAATCTTTTTGATTTGTCCTTTCAGGGTTTGATTCATGCTTTCCACCTGCCCACTAGACTGAGGTCTCCAGGGGGTATGCAAATTCCAGGTTGTATCTAACAGTCGTGCTAATTCCTGCACTACCCCGGCTATAAAATGCGGACCCCTATCTGATGACAATCCTAAAGGTACTCCAAATCTTGGTATTATTTCTTTTAACAAGGTTTTTACCACCTCCTTAGCCTGATTAGTTCTACATGGAAAAGCTTCCGGCCACTCTGAGAACGTACATACGTACACTAACAACTATCTGTATCCCTGTGCCCTAGGCAATTCAGAAAAATCAACCTGCCAGTAATCTCCCGGTTGTGACCCGACTTGCAGCTTTCCCATTTGTATTTGTCTCCTAACTACTGGATTATTTTTCAAACATACCGGGCACATTGCATTAACTCTTTTTGCCATTGTTAACATCTGATTAGAGATTATCTCATTCTTCAAAAATTTTACCAATACTTCTGCCCCCCAATGACATTTGTTATGTTCTGATTCCAAAATAAATTTCATTATGCGGGTTGGTACCACTATTTGTCCCATTGGTGTAACATACCACCCAAGTTGATTCCTCTGTGCCCCTAGCAAGTTTATTAGTTTTCCATCTTCTATTGAATATTTGGGCTCCTGATTCAGGTATGGGGTAGCCGGATTCGTTCTTACCGGTACCAATGCCATTTGAATCCATATTTCCCATGCCACTTGCCGTGCTGTAGCATCAGCAAATCGGTTTCCTCTGTAAACGTCTCCTTCCGCAGTCTGATGTCCTCTAACATGCATAACTGCAACTGCTTTGGGACTATGTACTGCATCCAGTAGCTGTAGCACTTCTTCCCGGTGCTTGATGTTAGTTCCCTGTGAATTCAAAAGCCCCCTTTCCTTCCATAACGCCCCATGTACATGAACCACACCAAAGGCATATTTAGAATCCGTCCAGATATTAACCCTTTTGTCCTTGCTCAAATACAGGGCTCTGGTGAGTCCAATCACCTCTGCCTTCTGGGCCGAAGTTCCAGGTAACAAAGCCTTTGCCTCTATTACCTGATCCAATGTTACCACTGCATACCCGGCATAGCGAGTCCCATTCTCGACAAAACTGGATCCATCAGTGTATAGTTCCCATTCAGGGTCTTCCAATGGTTCATCCTTTAGGTCGGGTCTGCTGGCATATACTTGTTCAATTACCTCTACGCAATCGTGCACCAGTCCCCCAGCCTCCTGATCACTGCCTAAAAATTCTGCTGGATTAACATGATTAGTAGTCCTTATTTCAATATCATCCTGTTCTCTCAGGATGGCCTGGTATTGCAACATTCGACTGGATGATAGCCAGTGACCCCCCTTTGGCTCCAAAACGGCCATGACCATATGGGGAACAAACACTTTCATTTTTGCCCCCAAAGTCAATTTCCGGGCCTCTTGAATAAGAATTATTGTTGCCGCCACGGCTCGTAAACCTGAGGGCCACCCGGAACTTACCGAATCCAGTTGTTTAGAGAAGTATCCCACTGGCCTCTTCCAGGATCCCACCTTCTGGGTGAGGACCCTCAATGCCAGTTTTTGCCTCTCATTCACGTACAACTGGAATTCCTTGGTCAGGTCAGGGAGTCCTAGGGCTGGGGCCTCCTTTAGTGCCTGCTTCAATTCCTGGAAGGCCTTCTTTTGCTGTGTCGTCCACTCCAGTCGATGCTGCTTCAAGGCCTCATACAGTGGCTTGGCTAGGAGACCGAAATTCATGATCCACAGTCGACACCATCCCACCATTCCTAGAAAAGATCTCAATTCCTGATGGTTACGAGGCAAAGGAATAGCACATATTGCCTCTATTCGGTTTACTCCCAAACGTCTCTGCCCTTGTGTGATCTCACAACTGAGATAACTAACGCTATTTTTGACCAATTGAGCTTTTTCCTTAGAAACCCGATACCCTGCTTGGCCTAGCATGTTGAGTAATTTAATTGTTAATTCCACACACATTTCCCTTTCCTTAGTAGCCAGAAAAACGTCGTCCACCTACTGCAGGACTACATACAAGGATGGGGATATTGTTACCTGGGTTATCTTCCATTCCTCCAGCTCCTTGGCCAGTTGATTTCCAAAAATAGTAGGGTAGCATTTAAATCCCTGTGGGAGTCTCGTCCACGTAAGCTGCTTCTTTCTCCCAAAATCAGGACTCTCCCACTCGAAGGCAAAATATTTCCTACTCTCTACTGCCAGCGGGATGCAGAAGAAGGCATCTTTAAGGTCAATCACTGAGAACTATTTAAACTCCTCCGATACAGATGTTAACAAGGTATAAGGATTAGCAACAACTGGATGTATGTCTTTCACTATTTCATTAATAGCCCTTAAGTCCTGTACCAAACGGTACTTACCATTAGGTTTCTTTACTGGAAAAATTGGAGTATTATACTCCGATTCACATTCCTGTAATATTCCTTGAGCCAAAAATTGTTTAATTAACGGGGCTACTCCCCTCCTTGCCTCAAGCTTCAAGGGGTATTGCTTTACCCTCACTGGTTGGGCCCCTTCCTTTAGTTCCACCTTTACTGGCTGTGAAGCTTTAGATTTTCCGGGGACCCCTGACTCCCATACCCAGGGTATTACAGCCTGCTCAATTTCTTCTGGAATAGGAGAGGCATCCACTTCCTTGATCACAAAAATGCCTGCTTTTGTTCCTCAGGTATTTCCAATTTCACCCTTCCTCCCTCAAATATTATTTTCATATTAAGTCGGGACAACAGGTCTCTGCCAAGAAGGGGTGTGGGGCAATTTGGCATATACAAAAATTGGTGATCTAATTCTTTCCCCCCAAACCTAAGATTTAAAGGTTTTAAAAATGGTTGTTCCTCTAGCTTCCCTGTTGCCCCCACCACCTGTACTGTTGTGTCACTCAAAGGTCCCAATCGTCTATTAAGTACAGAATATGTTGCTCCAGTGTCTACCATAAATTCTTGATCCTTTCCATCTATCTCTAAAACTACCCTAAGATCCTTTTCTAGTCAGCTTTGATTCTGATAGTTTCCCAAAACTAGTGCTTGAGCGACTTCTGTTGGTCCTCCCGTGAATCCTCCCACAGGAGCATTCCCCATTGGACCTGTCCTTAATCCTATGTTTCCCATGCCCATACCTCCTCTAACCGGGCATTCATTTTTCCAGTGTCCCAATTGTCGTCAAAACACACACTGGTTTGGATCCAACCTCCCCATGTTAGGTGCAAACCCAAATCCTCCCCGACCTCTTGCCAGCCCCCTCTGTCCGTGACTAGCTCCTCCCCGACCTCGACCCCTAATGGGTCTTCCTCCTGCCCCTGTCTGTTGCATTACAGCCAGAATACTAGCTTGTTGTCTTTTTGCAGTTTCTTTTTCCCTGTTGTTGTACACCTTCCACGCTACCTCCAACATTTTATCCAAACTTAGAGTGTCCTCTCCTTCCAGCTTTTGTAACTTTTTCCTAATATCCTCTTGTGATTGCCCCATAAACAACAATGCCCATTGAAGTTTTCCTGATTGATCCTCTACATGTAAATTAGTAAACTTCCGAGCCATGTCTTTTAATCGTTCTAAAAAGGCAGACGGAGACTCATTCTTGTCCTGCTTGACCGAATACAACTTGGACCAATTCATAGTCTTAGGTATTCCTGTTCTAATTCCTTCCACCAACAATTCCTGATATCGTTTTACAGCCCTTATTCCTCCCGTAGAGTTTGGGTCCCACCTTGGTTCCTCACTAGGTACCAATTCATCAACTGTTTCATTTAGTTGTCTCAACCGAATTTCCTCACGAGCCTTTTCTCTAGTGGCTCTAATAACCATTTCCTTTTCCGTGGAATCCATTATAGTATCTAATAATACCTGTAAATCATTCCAGTCCGGATTCTGAGTCTTTATTACCATTTTAACCACCCTTGCCACCCTTTCAGGATCCTCCCGATAACTCCCCGCTGATTGCTTCCATATTACCAAATCCCCGGGGGAGAAAGGCACCTTTATAAGTATCCTTTCTCCCTGTGGTCCCACAGCTTCCCTTAACGGTGCAATTAACTGTGGCCCCTTCTGCCCCCTTCCTCCCCTTGTGAGTCCGCCCTGCTAACGGAGTTCTTTTAACACTCTCATTCTTTTCACTATCACCATCACTATCACTCTCACTAGATCCCATTTTTATAGCTATATCCGCAGGGGGAGCAGGGGGCAGATTAGGAGCAACCAGAGACCTCGGGCGTGCTATACAATAAGACAAATCTTCCTCAACTGAAGGATACAAATTACGCTCCTTTCTTTCTTTACATCCCACGCACTCCCTCTCATCATTCACTTCTAAAACCAAAATACCACACTCCTTTTGCCATTCATCTTTCCAGTACAAAACGAAAAACAAATCCAAATATGGTATTTCATCCCATTTCTCATTTCTCCTTAAAAATTGCATCAAAGATTCCATTATCCCCAATTCCAGTGTACCATTCACCGGCCATCCCGCTTGCCCAATCTCATATTCAGGCCACCAATGATTACAATAATCTATCATTTTACTTTTATCCAATTCTTGATAATACCCCTCACTTTTCCACCGTTTCAATATACAACCTAATGGCGTATTTCCAGGTATTTTACCATTGGCTTGCAGTAAGGTTTTAAAAGTTTTACAAGACATCATATTACAACCTTTAATTCCACCTTTAGTCCCAGTAAACCAATACACGTTAAACCAATATACCTTCTCGCCGTCCTTCCCCAAAAAAAAAAAAACAGGAGGCGAGTTCCGGTCCTGCGTCCTTAGACGTCTTATGGCCGGAGCCTAGGCTTTTTTACCAACCACCAAATCCAAATCCAATTATCACCTTTTTCCAATATAAAGCATCATTGGGCTTACCTTGATGCAGTTTGTCCAACAGGCGCGGGGGTCGGACACGACCGATGACTCCCCGAGAAATGCTCGGTGCCGGCTTGGAGTGGATCGAGACGCGGAACCGCCCCGGCTGCCCTCGGAGTCCTGCCGCGGTCGCCATAAAAACTGTTGCCCAATTGATAAATGACACAAAACTTGAATAAGTTTTGTGGGTGCTTTATTAAGGGCCCGGGGAGCTGGGGGGACTCACGTCCCAAAAAAAACCCGAGCCCCCGATTTCACGTATGGGTGCTTCCCTCTTATACATGCGATTCATAACAAAGTCTCCAAGAAACAGTTCCCCTTGCCTAGTCACGGTCCCCTTGTAATACATTCCTTAGTTCACAAGCAAGATCATAAATCTTCTGCTTATCTTATTCTAAGAGCATTGTATGCTGCCTCCAGACAGGTTAGCATTCTTACTTTCCTGCACTAGTTTAATTATTTATTAAATTCCTAAGACTACCTGCTAGGTTACGCACAAACCCAACACACACACTATCAACGGCTACAAAACTGCAAAACTGCTTTTAACAAACCAATTCACACACAACTCATAACTAAACTATAATTACACATTTTGCTAAATTTCATTTCTTTTCCAACACCCCCAGGGACCTCCAGCCCCGGGAAGGCGGAACAAGTGGAACGTACAAGTGTGCAAAGGCTGCCTGTGCCCAAAGGAATGGCCAAGAGAAGTGAGGTTTTAAAAAGAAACAGTATTTATTTGCCGAAGATCGGCAAACCTAGGATTTACAGAACATGTGTCATTATAACAATTGTTATAACAACAACCACAAAAACATACAGAACATATTGACATGGGATCTGATGGGCTAACAATCTTCAAAATGTATTTACAAAAAACTTCCAACGTAGTAAACATATTTACAAGGAACTTCTAAACTTCGATCGTATTTACAAAGGCATCAGATCTGTGCCATCATGTGCATGAGTCCTGGAAGAAAGGAAGCAGCAGAGCTGGACTCAGCTGGCAGCACAGGGCCCAGCAGGGCTGGGAGCTGGGCCCCAGGGGCTGGGCCGGGGCTGGCAGGGCTGGCGTGGCCCCAGGCAAGCGCAGGGCAGGCCGGGGCTGGTGCTTGTGGCAGCACAAGCCAGGCCCCCTGCGGGCACCGTGTCCCTGAGCGGGGCCATCCAGCCCAGCCCCAGCCTGGCGTCAGGGGACCCAGTGTGTGTGTGGGCAGGATGTGGGAAGCATCTGCCTGTCTTACCTGTGGGGCTGCATCTTCATCCAAGGACCATGGGCTCGTTTTCATCCTCCTCATCTACTTCCATGTCCTTGATGTTATCCTCCTCATCGACCTCCATCTTGTCGATGTTGTCATCCTCCTCTACTTCCATGTCCTCAACCAGGTTGGACATGGAAGTAGAGGAGGAGTCCACCTCCATCATTTCTTCCTTATCCAGCCCCTGGTCCACTTCCATTTCCTTCACAGTGCCTCTGTCATTCTGCAAGGGGCAGCACAATCTCCCAATGGGCTTTCTGTCCCACACCATCCATTCCCACATGGCTGCAGCCTGCCCAAGCCGGGTGCCCCCTTCCTGGCTTGGCACTGTACCTCCATGGGCACAGCAGAGCATGTCCTGCTGGGATTAGCGCTCCAGAGAAGGTGGCAGGAAAAGCCCAGGCAGCAGCAGCACCTCAGCGCTGAGGGTCAGAGCGCAGGGCGGGCAGCAACTGACCCTTGGCAACCAGTGAAGTGTCTGCTGTGCTCGTTTCCAGGTCCTGGACGTTCTATCTGGAACCCTCTGGGAGCTGTGATGTCACTGAAGTTTCAGGGCCGCTGCTCAGTGGGAGATGGGGACGTCAGATTCATCAAATCCTTGAATGGTTTGGCTTGGAAGGGACCCTCAAGATGATCTGGTTCCAAGCTGAGCAAGCTCCTAGCACAGCAGGTTGCTGCAGCCCCTGTCACACCTGGCCTTGGATGTTGCTGCGGATGGGGCATCCACAGCCTCTCTGCACTGGTCTCTGTGTCGGGGACAAGCACCCTGAGAGTAAAGAACTTCTTCCCATCATCAAATCTCTTCCATCTCTTGCAGTTTGATCCCATTCCTCCTTGTCCTGTCACTAAAGTTCCTGACCAAGAGTCCTCTCCCACTTCTCTGTAGTCCCTTCCCTCACTGGAAAGGTGCTGAGGTCTCCTGTGATTCTCTGTACAATGTTCATAAGCTGAAATCTGCAAGTTGAAGCTTGTAGGCCCTCTGCAGTTATATAGTGGCGCTGGGGTGGTTCCTCAATGGCAACACGAAATTCTGAGGTATCAATTCATCAGCTGTTTTTATTGTGGTGGGATCTGAGAATTTGGGTCAGCAGAGCCCTTTATTGTCAGGGGGTGGTGTCTGTGAGCCTGACACAGAATCCAGCACTGAGACTAATCTTTGCTTGAGTATGGTTGGTTTTTTCATTCCTTTCCTCCTGCCCTTAGCCATTGCTAGAATGTCACAGTGAAAATAGAATTGAGGCCGTTTTTCACTCATTACATGTTCTTGTTTGTTTTGTTTCTTCTGCAAGGCTGGGCAAGGTTGATCTCGATGCAAATTCATTCACATCTGAGGAGCTTAAAAAGGCCTTGGCTAAAATGAAGGAAAGTGAGAAGGCAGAAAGGAAGGTGAGTTTCCCATTTCTAAAGCAATGCACATTGCAGGGATCTGAAAACACCCTGTTACACTCTGCTGAAACACAATGGTTAAAATGATTGCTTGGAAAACACTATGCAAACTAATTTTTTGGTGAATATGGACCTAAAATACCTTTATTACCCTGTTAGTGATATTGTTCCCTGACTTTTCTGTATGACTCGAAGATTCTGTGAGTGGTTTGGGTTGGATACGACCTTAAAGGTGATCCAGTCCCACCCCTGCCATGGGCAGGGACACCTTCCACTATCTCAGGTTGCTCCAAGCCCCATTCAAGCTGGCCTTCGACATTTCCAGGGATCCAGGGGCAGCCACAGCTGCTCTGAACAATGTAATTTATCTGTTTCACTGCAGCTCAATTCACAAAAATGTCTGCAGACCCCAAAGGGAACTGGATTGCAGCTGATGGTATTTACAGAGGGTATTTCCCTTTACTCTCCTTGCTTTGGATTTCCAACCTTGTGCTCTGGATAGCAAAACCCAAGTGGCCATGGGGAAGCAGGGGCTGACATTTCCTTACACAAGCTCCAAGTTGTCCATTTAGTTACAAAACAACCCACAACCCGAAGTAAATAGGTGGGAAGATGTGTGACTCATCAGGTACATCAGAGCCTCTTTCCCTTCTCCCCCTCAGCAGTATTTCTTTAACCCTCGCTCCTCCTGCTGCCTTGGTCTTGGCTCACTCAAACAAAAACTGAAAGAGGAGTCAAGGCTCTAAAGTTCTGGTGTCACAGAAAGGCTTTTTCTTCCCTTATGTGGCAGCACGGCATGATTTCATTTGCTGGAGATTATTTCCATAGTAGCATTGCTGACTGATTGCAGGGCTGCTGAAAAGGGCTGCTGGAAATGAGGATCATTGAAATGCAAAAATTAGTGATACTCTATTAGGGGAAAATAAGCCATCTTTTAAAACCCCCTGTTAGAATAGCTTTTGTCCCAGCAACTAGGCTAAAAGCAGCTACATCTAATGAACCTAAAGTATTCCATTTGCAGTCACTCCTGCAGAGAGCAAATCCATCCCTGAAGGCTCAGTGTCAGAGGAAATGGAGTTACACTGAGCCCCTCTGTGCTCCGGCAGAGGCAGCTCGGGGAGGGATGCGTTGGGTGTGGTACCTCTGGTAATTTACCATTCCATTGACACAGCTTTCACCTCCATTGCTCACTTGGTTTTCCTCCAGCCCTCTCTGATCCCTCATGAGGAGCAGGACAGTGCAAACCCTCCAGCTGAGGCTCACTCCGCATACAAACACATCTGGGCATTTGTGACAAATGCCTTCCAAAAGGGGCTTTCTGCCTTTCTCCTGTCCTTGGGACAGCCCAGCTCCAGCATGGCCTCTCTGCTGCTTCTGTCCCCTGCAGCAGCAGGCTCTGTCCCCAGTGCCACCAGTGCTGATGTTCCTGCACCTCTGGGGCTCTCTGAGATCTCTGACAGAGCCTTTCCTCCTCACCACATGTTTTGTGTCAGCTCTCTGTTCAGGGCAGCCCTTGGGGTGCTGTTACTGCGAGGGAGATGAGCTCAGGACAGGCTGTGTGCTGGCCAAGCCCCATGGCACAGCACGTCAGCTGCCCCCAGCTTATCACTGCTCCTTCTGCCTCCCTTTCTGACAGCTTCTGTCCTCACACCTCTCCCTAGGAGATAGACCCTTCCAGGAATTTGCTCAACACTTGGAAAGGCAAAAGCATCTTTGTCTGTGTCTGAGAACTCATTGGAGTCACTGGGCACTTTGGGCTGGATGGGACCTCTGGAGCTCTCCAGCCTCATGTCCAGTTCCAGAGAGGTTCAGCTGTAAGATCAGGGAGGTGCCTCAGGGCTTTTTGCAGCCAGGTTTTGAGAAGATCCACTTGCAGGCAAGCAGAGAACAGCAGTACTGCTGCCTGTGGGCTTGATGTTGAATTGGATGGAAATGGGATGTACAAATAGTGCACAAATGCTGTAGAGATGTAGAAGTGGTGCACAGAGCTCTACTGTTCTCTCATATTGTGGGTATATCACAGCTAACTGGGTTCCTGGGCTTCTCAGAAGGACCCTGCCCCTGCACCTCTGATGTAGAGCAATAAATCCATTGGCACAGACAGCCCGGTTCCCTTTGTGAATGTTGGGGCTGGCATTCCTTTCTGTGTCTGTCTTGTCTCTCTTCATCTCCTATCTTGTTATCTCACATCTGGTTTTTCCTCCTTTTGTTTCCAAGGCCCGAGAGGAAGAGGTGAGGAAGAAGTTCTGGCCCATAGATCAGCTGAAGGAGGAGTTTGAAAAGCTGAACATGAAGATAGAAACAGATTATGAAATTATGGTTAAATTAATCAGCAAATTCAACAGCTCTGCCTCCACGCTGGATGAGAAAGTCGCGGCGCTTTATGATCTCGAATATTATGTTCACCAGGTAACAAGAATGCCTCAGTAACTACCGTGTAAAATCCAGGGGATATGGTGTCATAAACGGGGCTTTATTTTTCTTATCAGTATCAGGTAATACAAATTGCTTAATTACCATAATCCTGGGACAATAACAGACAGCAGAGGACTAGTGCAGGCTTATTTTATATCCAGGTTGGAATTAATCATCGCTTGGGCCAGGAGCCAGCAGTATCCTGGTGGTTGCCTGATTTGTTGTCTGTTCTCAGGCTGGTTTTCTTATCTTCTCTTTTTCCTTTTTTATCTCCTTAATGTTTCAAAATGGTGTTTTAGCTGCCATTTTTGGGTAAGTAGAGTGGTGGTTGCTCCGAAAATAATTATTTTCTCTCTGCTTCCATGGAAAGCTGCCGTGGTTGATGGTAGGTGCCTTTATATCAGTTCACAGAGAACGTCTTTGTACCAGGAAAGGTGACAGCCACCCAAAACCCCCTGTTTTGCATTGGTGTGAGTAAGCAGTGGCAAGCAGAGCCTCGCTGTGCTAATTAGCTCTGTGTGAGGGTGAACATATTTCCTGGCATCTCGCTTCCTGGGGTTTGTGCTCACACTTTTCCCCCCTCTCTCTGATCTCTCTTGCTCTGCTTTCAGCTCACACATTCCTACCTCCCCTTGGATGCAGCTGCAGGCACAGAGCTCTGCTGCCCTGGGCTTGGTGCCTGCCTTGGTGCCACCCCTGGGAGGGTGTCTGGGCATCCAGCCTCTGCTCTGCCGTGTAGGAAGGGACTTGGCTTCTCCCTCCCCAGTGACTGGGGAGAGTCTGGAGTGCACTGGGCGAGTTTCCAGTGGCACTTTGTCATTTCAGAGGGTGAATAGGACAACTCTTGGGAGGTGCCAGTGCAAGCCCTTTCACTGGAACAGCACTTGTTGAACCAAATGTGGTATTTGGAGGCAGGCAGCTGAAGTGTTGCTGCTGTGAGAGAGAGAGTCCATGTGCCAGCTGATACAAGTGTTATTTCCAGGGCTCTTTGTCTTGACTTTCCACTCTGAATTGTCATTGTGGGCATGCAGAGGCTTTCTTGCTGTTTGTTCTCCCTGCTTTTGTGTCACTGATGGCATCTGTGTGACTCAGAGAATAACTGTGAACAATGGGCACCCAAAGAGCTTCATATTTGTACTCAGGGCTAATCTTGCCTGATTAAGGGTGCCAGAGCATCAGGCCATTGTGCTAAAAAGCAACCCCCAAATGCCCTGGCATGCCTTGAATTCCAGCATAGCAATCTGGACTATTCCAGCAGAAAATCCCTGCAGCACAGGATGGGGCAAACAATTTCAGAATGGCAGAGGAGCAGGGACTGGAGCATCAAAGGGAAACACATGCAGCATCAAAGGGGTCAGAGAGGGGGAATGGCAGGAGGCTGGCAGGAGCACAGGGGCTCCTTTGTGCGCCGATCACAGCGCTGCTCTGTGCCCGCGCTGTCGGGGCAGATGGCTGGGCAGCACCTTCTCGTCAGGCAGGAAGCTGATAAGAAATATCACTTGTCTCTAAGCCAGCATGGCTTTTCCTCCTCTTTCTTCTTCCAGTCAGTTGAATGCGTCCAGAGCATTATCTCTGCTTGGGACTGACTTTAGCAGCAGTGGCTTAATGTAATTACTGAACAGCAGCCAAAGGACGCTGGTCCTGCATAACCCTGGAAGGGCTGAACTGCCAGGACTCCTCTGCAGCGAGTCACAGCCCTGCTGTGGGAGCAGGGGATCCTTGCAGATGTGGGTGGCCAAGGACTTGTGTAGGGCCACTTTGCAAGTCCCACCTTCCCCAGCCTCCATCAGAGCAGTACCATGCCGTGCTGTGGCTTTTCCAAACTGTTCAGCTCCCGGCCATCCTGCTGCTGTCTCCGGGACACAGGATGCCCTGTGGAGTGGAAAATGCCATGCCCTGGAGGGCGTGCAAGCAAAGGCTGCTCCCTGCTCTGTGCCATGGTCACCCTGGAGCAGTGGTGCGGGGCAGCTCGTGTCTCGGAGCGTGCCGTGGGAGCCATGGCTGGTGCCCAGCCCGGGGAGATGCTCTCTCCTGCCTTTGAAGAGTCAGCCCAAGGGCTCTGCCTTTGCTCAGCTTTTGGTTGCCAGCTCTGGTTTGCTTCTCCTCAGCCATGATTCAGCTTGGCATGTTTGGGAGCCCGTCTTGGAGAAGGAGTAGGAAGGTTTGGCTTGCTGGGTTATCTGTAACGCATAAAACCCAAATGCAAATGTGAAGAGGGAAGAGCGTAACTCATAAACAGCATTCACGGTGCTTGCACAGCAGTGTGTGGAGCCAAGGCCCGTTCTCAGGCATTGCAGGCTCTTCCTCTCAATTATTTACTCTGCTTATCTTCCCCTCTCCTCTGCTCTGACATGCTACACCATCTCTCTCTGCTAATTTCCTCTCCATCGTGTGCAGTTGATATGCTGCTTTCCCTCGCTCTTCTTTTCTAACATTTTCTCTCTCACCTTCCCTCCCTATTTTCTTTCTCCTCCAATTCAAACCTGCTCCCTGAATAACTGCTGTCATATTTGCTCTTCTCCCATCCCTCCCCTCGCCTGCTTTGGCTGTGCACTTTACTCAAGAGCTCTTTTGATCTTTGGTTTTTCTTCTGTGCTGATTTCAGTGGACTGAAGTGAGGTAGAAGCTGCTGCCTTGCAGCATCCACTGCTCCCCAGAGAGGTTAATACCTTCAAGTTGTTAAGTTTGGGGATTTTGTTAGTTTTAGAACTGGAGCTCTCACAACAGACTCTGGTTAAAAAAGATAAACACATGGCCAGGACTCCAAAAATTCATTGTCTCATGGTACCTGACAGTGTAGCAGTAGCCACGAGAGTCACACTTTTGTGTAGTGTTTCTTACTCAAGTGCAAAAATCTTCTTTGGAGAGAGCCTCTCATCTGATAGGACAACATTCAACTGCTGCTTTGCAAACTTGTGGACCTTTTTTCTTTGAAGGACATTCTGGCAGATGGTAATTTGGAGTGGTTTGGATGATACATGGTGTGAGAGCTCTGCTCCAAAATGTGAGGGATATTATGCCTTGGTTTGAGTTTGCTTTTTCTCCCCTTGCTGTGCTTAAGCTTTCTCAGTAGACACCTACATGCCAACTTGTCTGCTGTGTGCTCACTTGTTTAATTCGTTTGTTCATACATTTTCTCAGCTTACTCCATGCTCTAGTTAAACTGTTGGGGGCATTTCAGGTACTTCACACAGCATTTTGTGTTTTTCTGAGGGCTTGTTTTTTATTTCCTTCCCTCATGGTTGTTCCTGAGAGCCTTAGAGAGGTGGTAGGGCTTTCCAGTAAATTCTCAGAGGTGTCACAGCTCGCTGGGCTGCAGGGACACGATCTGCTCTGTGCGTGTGTGCCTGGGGCTGGTGTCAGATCCTCTGCTGGATGCTGAGCCTGGGAAGAGGCAATGGTCTGCTGCTCACCAAATGGATCTGTGGCCACCTCCCAGGTCTCTTCAGCCAGGCTGGCTCAGGCCAGTGGTTTCAAGCCAGGCAAACATTCCCAGAGGGAAATCTGGGCATGATGAGAGCAGCTCCAGAGCCTGGCACAGGAGGTCAGTAACTCCTGGCACAGCTCAGTCTGGAAGAGGGAGTTTGGCCTTGACTGTAGACAAGTGTTTAACACAGGAGGAAACCACTGGAGACAGAGTGATTCCAGACATGCCTGGGACACATCCAGAACTTTTCAGCTCTCAGAAATACCCAGATCTTCTCCAGATTTGCACTGTCCTTAAATCTGCTCAGGTAGTCAAGCAGGTAAGGGATGGAACAAACAGCTGCAGCCCCCAGATCCTGCCTGCACATGGCCCTGCCAGGACCTGGCTCAGAGCTCTGGCTGTGCTGGAAGCCCATTGGAACAAAAAGGTTTTCCAGGGGATCAGCATCTTGAGCCAACAGGCCAGGGGGCTGGCCAAGACTTGGATCAGCAAAGGCAGCAGGAGGAGAAGGCACAACAGGGCCAGCTCAGGATTTCCCCTTCCTGATATTATCGCTCCTATTTATTTGGCTTAAAGCAGACTTGAAAAGCAGCCATAGCACAGCATGACTGGGACATGAACATGCACTGCATGTGCAGCCAGGGTTGTCCTGCAGAGCAGCTCCTGCAGCCCTCGGGGCTCTTGGCCAGCCCAGGGCATGTGCCACCTGCCAGGGGCAGCTCTCAGCCTGCCTGGCAGCTGCCCATGGACGCTGCTGGGGAGAAGTTGGAGGTGGAAGGAGCCACCCCCATCAGAGCAGATTCCTCCTGCTCTGGAGATGGTGCTGCATGGCCAGGGCTGCTCTCAGCTTTCTCCTGAAGGGAAGGGAAAGGGGCTGTCAGCTTTGGCTGTGTCACTGAGACTCCTGCACTGTCAGCCTGGGCATCAGCAGATGGGCCCCAGATCTCCCTCAGAAAGCCTCCTTAGCCTCCTCTCCCTACAGACAGCAGCAGCAGCACCTTGGCTTGCAGCATCTCTGTCTGGCCTGCCCTTAAGGCCCTGCTGCCACGGAGATGCCCCTGGGAAGTGCCCTGTGCTGGGAGGTGTCTGCAGGGCACAGCTGAGCCCCCAGGGCTTGGCTGGGCTCTGGCAGCACTGGCAGGGACAAGGCTTGGATAGAGAGGAACAGTTCCTAGTAGGCAAAGTTACAGGCAGCAGAGAGCCAGACCCATCCTTGGTATCCCTTTCTGTTCAGGTGCACTGGGAAAGAGAGACGGGCTTAGAGAAATTGACTTTGAAACTGGAGTCTTTAGAAACTCCACTTTTGTTTTTAAACATGTTTAAAATTTCATCACCCTGAAATAAGAGGAGATGTAATAGGCATAGGGCACCTTTGTGGGAACAGCAGGTCTGACTGTTCTGGGGCACAGGGAGCCCTGTTTTCCCTTTTGGGCTTCCCTGGGGTTCAGGCTGAGAGCAATGCTGAAGATGAGGAAGGGACTCAAAAGCATAAACCCAATCAAAAATAAAAAAAGCTTAGTGAAATTCCCCCACAGATAGAAAAGTAGTTTTGAGGGAATTCCTAAAATAACCTCATAGGATTGACTCAAAGCACTTGTCAATGTCTTCTTTCAACAGTCCACCATGGCCAGAGTGAAAAAATGTCCAACAGCAGCTCCATCAGGCACTTCCTCCTGCTGGCATTGGCAGACACACGGCAGCTGCAGCTCCTGCACTTCTGCCTCTTGCGGGGCACCTCCCTGGCTGCCCTCCTGGGCAACGGCCTCATCATCAGCACCGTAGCCTGCAGCCACCACCTGCACACGCCCATGTTCTTCTTCCTGCTCAACCTGGCCCTCAGCGACCTGGGCTCCATCTGCACCACTGTCCCCAAAGCCATGCACAATTCCCTCTGGAACACCAGCACCATCTCCTACTCAGGATGTGCTGCACAGCTCTTTTTCATAATGTTCTTCCTCTCAGCACAGTATTTCCTCCTGACCATCATGTGCTACGACCGCTACGTGTCCATCTGCAAACCCCTGCACTACGGGACCCTCCTGGGCAGCAGAGCTTGTGCCCACATGGCAGCAGCTGCCTGGGCCAGTGCCTTTCTCAGTGCTGTCATGCACACAGCCAATACATTTTCCCTGCCCCTGTGCCATGGCAGTGCCCTGGGCCAGTTCTTCTGTGAAATGCCTCAGATCCTCAAGCTCTCCTTCTCCAAATCCTACCTCAGGGAAATTGAGGTTTCTCTTTTCTCTATCTCTATAGCTTTTGGTTGTTTTGTTTTCATTGCTTTCTGCTATGTGCAGATCTTGAGGGCTGTGCTGAGGATCCCCTCTGAGCAGGGACGGCACAAAGCCTTTTCCACCTGCCTCCCTCACCTGGCTGTGGTCTCCCTGTTCATCAGCACTGGCTTTTTTGCCTACTTAAAGCCCCCCTCCATGTCCTCCCCATCCCTGGATCTGGTGGTTTCAGTTCTGTACTTGGTGGTTCCTCCAGTTTTGAACCCCCTCATCTACAGCCTGAGGAACCAGGAGCTCAAGGCTACAGAGTGGAGACTGACAACTGGATGGTTTCAGAAACATTAAACGGCTGGCCAGTTTCTGCAAATAATCTATAATAAAAGTCATCTTGGATAGTTCTGTTGATTTGGGGTTTTTTCCCCTCTGTTTTAGTTTGTATTATTGTCTCTAAATCTAGGCTTTTCTTTATTCCATTTCTCATTTTCTTTCTCTTAAATTGTCCTGTGGCCCCAGACTTGTCAAGGAGGAGCTGTGCTTTTAGTGGCTGTAAATGAACTAAAGGCTCTCCCAGCAAAGTTTTAACTACAGATTCCCCTTCTGTTGCCTTGTCTGGAGGTGCAGCAGCAATGTCTGTGTGCAGAGCTGGGGGCAGATCAGTGCTGGCCCAGCAGCTGTGCCCAGCAGCAGCCGCACTTGGTGTTGCCAGTGCTGCTGCCATGGCCCTGCCCCGCTGCCCTGGTGGCCCTGGTGTTGCTGTAGGGCCTGAGTGCTCTCGGGGTCAGGCACAGCCCTGGGTGTGGCAGTGCCGGGGCTGCAGCAGGGACAGGCCATGGGCACTGCTAGGGCAGCGCTGACGCCTCAGCCCAGGGCCTGGGGGCTCCAGGCTCCTTGCCCAGCCTCTCTCAAGAACACGGCCAGGCCAATGCTCAGCACAGAAGAGCCCCGTGAGCAGCCCCAGGCTGGCCGTGGGCAGGCTAGGGGCAAACAGCATGGCTGGGGCTCTGCAAGGGCCCTGGGGCAGATGGGAAGGAGCAGCAGAGCAGGGGCTGATCCATCCCCAGTGCGCTGCACAGCCCAGGGCAGCGTCCCAGAGCATGCTCATGGAGCTGCCAACAACATCCCCCCTCTGCAGCCCTGGCCTCTCCCCCAGCTCACACAGGTGCCCCATCCTTGCAGGCACAGACACGGCAGCACTGGCTCAGCAGCCCCTGTTTGCATTGCACACAGCAGCGGGAGCACCCCCATGCTGTTGGTGTGGGGACATGAACCTGAGGGAGCACAAATGCCATCAGCCCCTGGGGCCAGCAAGGGCTGGGAAACACCAGGGAAACCACTCAGCTTTGTCCTGGCCTCTGCAGTCAGCCAGAAAGTTTGTTCCCATCAGGTGGGAGTTTCATGTCCCACTGCAGACGCTGTTGCTCAGAGCCAGGGCTGCCTGGCAGCCACCCCCAAACTGCCCTGAGCATTTCCTTGGCTTCACCTTTGCTTTCTTTCCTCTTCCTGCTGCAAATTTCTTCCTATTGCCCACCCCTCTTCCCTCCTCTGCAAACAGCCCATCCCTTTTTCCCCTTTCCTCTCTGGCCCCACTCCCCATTGCAGTTCCTGACTTGGCCCCATGGGAACGTCCCTTTGGGCAGCAGGATCATCCTACAAGTGCTGCAGGAATTGTCTGCAGGCTCCTGCAGTGCCTGGTGCTGCTCCCTTGCCAGAGGCACCCCAGGCCAGAGAGGCACATCTGGGCTGCTGTGTCTGGCTCTGGGGCTCCCTGTTCTGGGCAGTGGAGGAGGAGCTGCAGAGGCTCTGCAGGACTGACAGGATGGGCTTTGGGGCTGGCAGGAGAAGCTGAGGGACCTGGGCTGCTGGAGCTCCTGAAGAGGAGCCCCAGGGCTCATCCTGCAACTGCTCCAAGGGTGGTTCCAGAGAATCCCAGAATCAGCAAGGCTGGAACAGGCCATGGAGAACATGAAAACCACCCTGTGCCCTGACACCGCCTTGTCTGCCCTGAGCCTCCACTTCTCCAGGATAAACAACCCCAGCTACCTCAGCTGCTCCTCACAGGACTTGTGCTCCCTCCCCAGCCTTGCTACCCTACTCTGGACATGCTCCAGCCCCTCCATGTTCTTCCTAAATATGGGGGACCCAGAACTGCAAACAGCACTTGAGGTTCTGCCCAAGCAGTGCTGAGCACAGGGGAAGAATCCCTGCCCTGCTCCTGCTGGCCACACCATTCCTGAGCCAGGCCAGGAGCCATTGGCCTTCTTGGCCACTTGGGCACACTGCTGCCTCATGCCCAGCCAGCTCTCCATCAGTCCCTGCAGGTCCCTTTCTGCCTGACTGCTCTCCAGCCACTCTGTCCCCAGCTTGTAGTGCTGCAGGGGTTGTTGTGGCCAAAGTGCAGGACCCGGTACTTGGACTTGTGAAACGTCACCTTCTTGGATCTGGGCCCTGGATCCAGCCTGTCCAGGGCCCTGTGCAGAGCCCTCCTACCCTGCAGCAGATCAACATTCCCAGACAACTTGGTGTCACCAGAGTTCCATGAGGCCCCCGAGTGTCCCAATGCTCTCCATGATTCCATGAGGCCACCCAGTGTCACAATGTCCCTTTGGTTTCAAGGGACCCCTTGATGTCACAAAGTCACTTGGATCCTTGCACCCTGCAGTGTCACAATGGATCCTTGGCCCCCAAGGCCTTCCGTGTCACAGTGTATTCTTGGTTCCATGAGGTCTGGCAGTGCAGCAATGCTCTCCTTGGTTCCACAGTGTCACAATGGTCTCTTGGTCCCAAGGGCCACCACCTTGTCAAACATGTTTCCTTTATTCCAGGAGTACCTGAGGTGTGGTGGTTTTCACAGGGGTCACAGAACAAAGGAAGAAATAAGAAACTTGAATCCATGTTTCAGAAAGCTGATTTATAAATTTATGATATATATTATATATATTAAAATAAAATTATATACTAAAACTATCGTAAAAGAATAGAAGAAGGGATTTCATCAGAAGGCTAGCAAGCAATAGAAAAGAATGGAATGATAATAAAATCTTGTGACTGACCAGAGAGTCCGAGAAAGCCAAACTGTGATTGGACATTAAAAACCACCACATGAGACCAATCAAGGTCCCCCTTTGCATTCCAAAGCAGCAGATAATTATTGCTTACATTTCATTTCTGAGGCCTCTCTGCTTCTCAGGAGAAAAATACCTAGCAAAAGGATTTTTCATAAAATATGTTCACATAAAATATGTGACACTGAGGAGCAGCACTGTCCCCTTGGTTCCATGGGGCCCTGCAGTGTCACAATGGCCCCATCATGACACCAGGTCCTGCTCTGTCACAATGCCCTGCATGGTTCCACAAGGCCCTGCAGGGTCACAGTGGCCTCTTGGTTCCCTGAGGTCTCAGAGGGCCACCATGAATTCCTTGGTGCTGCAGTGTCACAATGGAGCCCTGGTGACACAAGATCCTGCAGTGTCACCAGGGACCCTTGTTTCCATGGGGCACCACAGTGTCAAAATTGTTCCCTCAGTTCCCAGAGTCCTTGCAATGGAGCAATGGCCCCTTGATTCCATTGTGCCCATGCTCTCCCAACGGTCTCCTTGGTTCTGCAATGGCACAATGGCCCCTTGGTTCCACAAGGCCCTGCAGTGTCACAGTGACCTCTGTGGTTCCACCAGGACCCAGACTGTTACAATGGACTCCTTGCTTCCATTCAGTCCCACAGTGTCACAATGGCCTCTTGGCTCTGTGCTGCCATGTCGTACACAATGTCACCATGGTCCTCTTAGTGCCACCAGGCCCCGCAGTGTCACAATGGCCCCTTGCTTCCCCAGGCACCTGCAGGGTCACAATCATGAGAGAATCAGCCAGGCTGGAAAAGACCTTGGAGAGCATCAGGTCCAACCTGGAACCCAACACCACCTTGTCACCCAGACCATGCACTGAGTGCCACATCCAGTCTTTCCATAAACATTTCCAGGGACAGTGACTCACCCACTGCCCTGGGCAGCCAGTTCCTGTGACCTAACAGTGTGCTGCCCAACCAGTACTGAGCACAGGGGAAGAATCACTGCCCTGCTCCTGCTGGGAACACAATTCCTGATCCATAGGAGTGCCAGGGGTTGGATAAGGGAAATGGTGGGGAGAAATTGTGATTGATTGATTGATTGTCAGCCATAAAGGGTCTTGATTTTCATATGTATTCATGCTGCATTAGGAGCTGCTGGGGGTCAATATCAACTGGACACTGCATTGCTGATATCAATCTATGAACAGGAAAAAAATAGGACAAAACAGTTCTCTCTGCATTTTTTTCAGTACAGTATATTCACTTTGAATATATTTCTGAAATGTAGGTAATTAATCACAGAAGAACTGAAAACTTATATTATTCCCAAGGGCTTGTCTTGTTTGGGTGATTTGAAGAAATGTTTAACAGCCTTTTCCAGTGAATTCCTGAACTGAGTAGCTCAAGAAAGAAGAGGCCTCTGGAGTAGTAAAATTCATCAGCAACCTCCAAGTGCCAGCAGATCCATCCCCATCAGAGCAGCAATGAACAGAAATGGGCACAGCTTTGTGGCTGCCCCAGCTTTGGCATGGGCCCTGGGCCTGGAGCAGGAGCAACTCTTGAGGGCCCCAAGGCTGGGGCTCTTGTGCTGCCCTGGACAGATGGGATGGCAGCAGGGGCTGCAGAGCTCTCAGCACCTCAGCCCAAGGGGAGCAGGGAAGCCAGGGAGCCTCCTTTGGCCTTGGCCAAGCACCTTCCCCCATGGCTGGGGCTTAGTCCTGTGGCAGCTGCAGCTGCTGCTGTGCCCTTGCCAGGGGCTGAGGCCGGGGGGCAGTGCCCAGAGCAGCCTGGCCTGAGCAGAGCTGTGGGGCCAGAGCCGGCTGGGCTGGGCTGGGGAGAGGCCCTTGGTGCTGCCCAGAGCTCAGGGCAGCTGGCAGAGCTTGCAGGGAGCTGGGCTGGGCTCAGACAGCCTGGCCCAGAAACCATCAGTGTCCACCTCAGCCTGGCTGAGCATGCAGGGACAGGACTCCGGCCAGGCCTTGTGGGGAAGGGCCAGTGCCTGTGCAAGGCATTGCAAACAGGCATGTGGCCCAGAGAGGAGGCTGCTCTGTGCCCTTGGTGGCATGGGCAGAGCAGGGAGGGGGCCCAGGACATTTGTCAGTGCCAGCCTCTGTGCCCGTGTGTTGGCAGCCCTGGCTGCTGAGCCCAGCTTTGGCCTGGGCTGAGTTTGGCTGTGGCCCAGCTTCATCCTCCTGCGGGGCTCAGGGCCTATTCACAGCCATGGCCAGCCCTGGCTGCCTCTCTGCTGGCCCAGAGGCTGGCAGAGCCCGGGGCAGGGCTCTCTGTGCAGTCCCACAGGTGCCAGGGGCTCTGCAGGAGCTGGCAGAGGCTGCCCAGCAGGGAGGCCATGGGGCACAGAGCCCCAAGGCTGCTGTGGGCACCACGGCACAGGGGCCGTTCCCAGCCGCAATGCTCCTGGTCTGGGCTGGGCCTGCACAGGGGCTGGGCCACCATGGCTGGGCCAGCACAGGGCCACAAAGGGGCCACGCAGCCGCTGCCGGGGCTGACAGCAAGGCCAGGCACACACAAGCAATTGCTGAGCATGGCCTGCGCTGGCCAGGCCTGGCTGTGCCAAAGGCAGAGCTCAGCTGCCCTTGGGGCTGCAGGAAGAGTCCAGAGCCCAAAGAGCCTCCATGGCTGTGCTGGAGGCCAAGGCTGCAGGAGGGAAATGCAGGGCTGCTGAGGAATGGGGAGGGCATTGAATTCCAGCACACACCTCAGCTCTCTGATGATCCTGGCACCATGCTGGGCCCTGTTTCAGACTGGAGCAGAGCAGATGTTAATGGGCCAGGAGCCCTGTGGGGCTGTCAGGGACCTGCAGCTTGCAAGGTGCCCTACTCTCTCTCAGGTGCTCTCAGACAGATCCAATCCCAGCTGGGCACCTCAGGGCACAAGTGGCACTGCCTGTTCATGGGCACACAACTGATGTCTGCCTTGGTAGGGGCACAGGTTTAAATACTTGCTAGTTTCTAATATACAAACAAATCTTTATTATCTGGGTAATCTGAGTACTTTGAAGTTATAGCAAAGTTTTCCCATCAAAAACAGGGATTTCCTGGAAGCATACTGATGGCAGAAGGAGAAAAAATACTGATCTTCCCCTCTGCTTGTGTCAGCAATATTCATTCTATGATTTAATCTTTCTTTTCCATCAGGTGTTTCCAGCCCTCCTGGTTAAATGGCCATGTCTAAGGACATCTCTTCTTTTAAAGCAGGTGGATCTATGTACTTCCTGCTGCCCCCAGATTTACTCCTCTAGGTCCTCTCTGGTCATTGAAGTACCTCTCAAAGGACTGATTTCATACTTTGAGCTGCAAGAATTTGCCCAATATTTCTGAAGTTCAAATAAATATATAATTAAACATCATCTCATTTCTGTTTATATTTATCACAGCATTGTGTTTTCTTATGTCCTTTTTTTAGAATTCTTCCTGTACAGAAATCCCTTGGGGATTGGGGGTATGTCAGATGCTTCTGGGACATCCCAGAGAGCTGAGGGAAGAGCTGTGATGGTTCTTAAACTGTTCAAATGTTCAACTTGTGTTTGTTGGCAAGAAACCTTTCTGTGCCTCTGGATGCCACCAGTCCCTGACCACAAAGGACACAAACCTGATGAGTTGTGGTTCCCACTGCAGGGGCTGCACTTGGACCTTGGCTCTGCACAGGAGAGCTCTTCATCCCCTTTCCCTATGTTCCTCCCTCTGGTCATGGAGGGAGCTCCTGACTTCAGTGTATGACTGCTGTGTGCAAAGAGCAAATCTGGGCAGAATCAGAGTATGGAGGGTTTGCACGGGAGGATCTGTTGAGATCTGTGCTGTGCACAGAAGGTGTTTTCCATTGCTCTGAGACTGTCTGCTGTGGAAAGTGGATTCAATATCCAGCAGAGGAATGACTTTTGCATTTGATGGAGCTGTGCCTTCCCTTGGCTTTGTTGGCTGACAAGAAATGAACATCCCTCTGTGTCTCGGGCAGCTCCTTCTCCGAGAAAAGCAGGTGGGAGTTGGAGCCAAGGAGCTGAAAGCTGCAGGTGCAGCCTGGGCTGGAGGGAGCTCAGATTTGCACAAGGCTGCTCTGAGTGCCAGGGCTTGGATGGGGGAAATGGTGGGGTGGGGGTAGGGACAGAGTCTGATTGATTGTCAGCCATGAAGGGTCTTGATTTTCATCTTTATTCAAATTGCATGAGGAGGTACTTGGATTCAATGTCAATTGGAGACTGCACAGACTGATTTATGAACAGGAAAAAACTGAAGAAGGACCTAAAAAAAGTTTTCTCATTATCTTTGTAAATAGAATATATTCCGTTTGAACACACTACTGAAATCGGTCAAGTTAACCACAGATGATTTGAAAACTGAAATCAAATTATTCCCAGAGGCTTGGCTTGTTAAGGTGTTCTCAATGTCAATGAGCCCTGGGACACCGAATTCCTGCACTGAAGAGCTGAAGGCTGAACAAGCCTCTGGAACAGGAAAATTCAGCAGCAACCTCCAAGTTGCTGAGAATGTCAGCAGCCCCCACTGAGGCCATCCCTGCCCAGAGACCGTGGGGGAATGGGCAGACAAGGAGAGCGTCCCTGGGGCTGGGGCAGCACAACTCAGAGGCACCAGGGGCTCCAGCTGGGAAATGGAGTGTGGAATGTGGCTGGGAAAGCCCTGCCTGGGCTGTGCCCAGCAGGACAGACAAGCCCTGACTCCCATCCACTAAAAAACTTTCTCAATGAGAGATTTAAAAGAAATTGCAATTGTTTGTTTCCTCTGAGTTGGACGCAGTGCAGAAATTCTGACAAGAGATCATCAGGAGCTCGAAAGAACAAGACAGCTTTTACTAGTTATATTAGAAAATTATGGAAACTTGGCAAATGGTTTAATATGACATTCAATGAAATAAAAAACCCCACTTATCAAAGCTTTAAATTGGACCATTCACCTTCACAAACTCTAAGCCTGTGCAGTTTTAAGTTACTCAAGATTTGCAAGAGAAGAGAAATGGAAGAAATATACACAGAAAGAGAAAAACAAAAAACATGTACAGAAGCACCCACACAGCTACCAAGTCCTGGATTCCAGGAGTGTTCAGATGGAAATTCCAAGTGGAGGTAGGGTCAAGATGTGTGCTTGCCTTGTGGTCAGCTTGGTTTCCCTGGGCCCTTCCCCCAGGTGGGACTTGGGCTCATTTGGTCCCTCAGGAGCTGGGCTGGGGGCTGCAGAGGTGGCTGTGGAGCATTGCCTGTGCTGTGCCAGGGACTGGCAGACACTGCTGGGCTGGGAGAGAGGCTCTGGGGCGATTGGGGTTCCAGGGCACAGCAGCATTGGAGTTCCAGGGCAGGGCAAGGCTGGACCTGCCCCTTCCTCCCCTGTGCAAAAATGTTTTGAGCCAACAATCTCCTCCAGTCTCTCACAACAGGGAATGTTGGAGGTGAAATCCCAATTCTGTCCATGGGTGCCTGGAGGAGAAGGACAGTTCTATTCCACAGGAAGGAAAACACAGGGCTCCAGTGTTTGGAAGGCAGCTGAGAGCCTCACAAGGCCAAGGCCTGGCAGACTTGTCAATAAGGGCAGATTTTGTCTGGGAGCATTTTTGAACTGAAGGAATTTTGGAGGTGGAAGGCCAGTCTTGGCCATGGGCACCTGGAAAAGCAGGACAGTTCTTTCCACAGGAAGGAAAGCATGGAGCCTTCCCCAGTATTTTGGGGACAGATGGGAAGTGACCCTCATGAAACCACTGGCAACTAGACTTGTCCTGGCAATATTCCTACTGGAACAATCTCTGGATATAGGGAAATTTGGAGGTGAAATCCCAATTCTGGCCATGGGTGCCTGGCGGAAAAGAACAGTTCTTTTCCATTGGGAAGGAAAGCACAGAGGACCAGTGTTTCAGAAGCAGATGACAAGAGAGTCTTAATGTTCCAAGGTCAGCTGGACCAGTTAGGTGGCCCCTGGGAGGCCAAACCAGCAAGACCTGTTCCATCTTCCCTTGGTTTTGTGGGGCCCCATAGTGTCACAATGGTGCCTTGGATCCATGAGGCCCCACAGTGCCATGATGGTGTTACATGGCTTTGCAAGGGTTCCTCAGGGGTAAAGAGATAGATGAGAATCTTGGCTTCATGATCAGAAGGCTGGATTTATTAATTCATTATATATAATACATTATGACTATACTAAAAGGAATAGAGAGAAAACTTCAGAAGCTGCTAAGCTAAGAAAAGAATAGGAATAGCAATAAACAAGAGAGCTCTCTGTGAACCTGTCCCAGAGAGCTTGGTCCTGATTGGCCCTTAATTGTAAACATGGATAATGGGCCAATCATAGGTGCACCTGCTACATTCCACAGCAGCAGATAACAATTGTTTACATTCTTCTTCTGGGGCCTCAGCTTCCCAGAAGAGGAAAAATCCCAAAGAAAGGATTTTTATGAAAAAATATCAGTGACATATTGGTGTCTTGTTTCCATGGGGTCCAGCAGTGTCACAATGTCCCCTCGGCTCCACAAGGCCCTGAAGTCTCACAATGGTCCCACTGATTCCATGAGGCCTTGCAGTGTCACAGTGGTCTCCATGGTTCCCCAGCCCCCACAATGTCACGTGACTCCTCTGTTCCACGAGGTCTGCAATGTCACAATGGACCTTAGGACCCTGAGGGTTTGCCGTGCCACAATGGTCTCCTTTGGCTCCACAGTGTCACAATGGACCATTGATGACATGAGGGCCTGCAATGTCACACTGGACCTTTGGTTCCAGGCAGCCCTGCAATGTCACAAAGGCCTCTTGGTTTCACGAGGCCTTACAGTATCACAATGGTCCTCTTGGTTTCTGTGGGGACCTCCAGGGTCCCAGTGGTCTCACTGGTTCCATGAGGCCTCACAGTGACATAATGCTTTGGTTATTCCATGGGGCCTCGTAATGTCACAATGGTCTCCATGATTCCATGGTGCCCCTCAGTGTCACAATGGTCTCCTTCATTCCATGAGGCTGTGAAGTGTCCTAATGGTCTCTCCACGGTTCCATGAGGCCCTGCAATGTCACAGTTTGGACCCTTGGCTCCATGGAGTCTTGCAGTGTCACAATGGCCCCTTGGTTCCATGACACCCCAAAGTGTCATAATGGTCTCCACAGTTTGAGGACTCCCGGCAGTGTCACAATGCACCCTTGGTTTGATGGCGCCTCTCAGTGTCACAATGATCCCTACATTTCATGGAGCCACACAGTGTCAGGACAGTCCCCTTGGTTCCATGAGGCTCAGCAATGTCACAGTGGTCTCCATGATTGCATGAGGTCCCACAGTGTCACAGTGGTCCCTTGGTCTCACAAGGCCCCACAGTGTCACAGTTGTCCCTTGGTTCCATGGGCCCTGTACTGCTGCATTCCCCCCTCCCCTTCTCAGGCCGCCCTGCCAGCTGAGAAATGCTCCTTGGGCCTGGGCCTTGGCCAACAGCCCCTGGGCTCAGCTCCTCTGCAGCTCATCACAAACATTGTCTGCTCCAGGCACTGCTGCTGCCCAGCCAGCTCCTGGTTCCTGTAGGAGCAGCCCTGGGAGCTGTTTTTGTTCCCTCAGCGACACAACATCCCTGTTCTCACACTGCCAAAGAAAGCTGTTGATGCCAAGTGTGGCCAGGATGAACCATTGCTGGGACTGAAGCCCCTCTCTTGGGGCCCTACAAACAGTGCTACAAAAGGAGCCCTTGGAGCTCTCCTGAGCCAGCGACTCCCTCTGAGTGGGGCCTCTCCCAGCCGGGAACTCTCCCGTTTGCTGCACTCGGGGATCCCCAACAACGACGGAGCCTGGGCCGATCCCCCCACTCCTCCAGGCTCAACCCTTCACCCACTGGGGAGGTGCCAAAGGATCCACAGTGAGCATTTCCTGCCCTCAGGGGAATTGCTCACAGGTGCCTTGCACTGACTCTTGGTGTCTGTGTGCACACAGGAGTGCCTGTGCTGGGGAAA
This sequence comes from Melozone crissalis, assembly GCF_028551555.1. Taxonomy (NCBI): domain Eukaryota; kingdom Metazoa; phylum Chordata; class Aves; order Passeriformes; family Passerellidae; genus Melozone; species Melozone crissalis. The sequence continues at coordinate 791,933 of NW_026535876.1, read as the reverse complement.
TGTGGCAGAAATGCTACTCTCTGAGGGGCTGGAGTGCTTGGGATACCTGAGTCAGTCAGGCCTGTAGGGAAGGTTAAATCACAAGGCCTAAATGAAGTTAAATGCTGCTGAGAGGTTTTCTTTTGCTAAGCGGTTACCTTTAGTATAAGTTATGTGTTAAGTTCAGTATTGTTAAGTGTTATTCCTCTGTTAAATTGCGTAGTCATAGGTTTAAGTTAGGTTTCATGCTGTTATACTCTGCTCTTTTGCTAAACTGTGAGGTTGAAAGTATCAGTTAAGGTTAAGGTATTAGTAAAGTCCTGTTAAGTTTGAGCTCTGTTAAGCTTTCAGGCCATGTTCCTTTTATCCTTGCCCTTGCTGTCCTTGTGTCACACACACACACAGAGGGACAGTTCTAGGTTCATTTCTGGTTTGATTGCCTGGATTCTGTTTGGTTTTGTTGTTGCTTTGTTTCCTTGGTGTGCCTGAAGTGCCCAGTCAAAAGCAAAGTGACTCTTGCCAAGGAACTTTGTGCTGCTGTCCCTTAATATTCAATCTGGTTTTTGCCGATCCCTTACTGGAGAGCACTTTTCAGTGCTCTCAAGCCCTCGTTCGTAACAGGGTGAAGGAGCCCTGGCCCAGGCTCTGGCCCTAGGGGACACGGGGATGCTGCCAGGGGGTCCCTGTCCCCCTGTGCCACCCCCAGGGCCCAGTCCCCCGTCCCCATGTCAAGCTCTGGGGTCGATCTTGTGGAACATCCTCTGGGGGAGGCTGCGGGGCCGGGGGCGGGGGGACCTGGGGGGACAGGGGACCCTGCTGTGCACGAGCAGGTTTGAACTGCTCTGGGGGGAGCTGTGAGGGGGGCCGGGGTAGAGTGACCTCCCCAGTGACCTCATACAGCCCCCGTGATGTCACACAGCCACCTGTGATGTCACTCAGCCCCTCTAAAGTCACACTGACCCTGTGATATCACACTGACCCTGTGATGTCACAGAGCCAACTCTATGTCACCCTGTGATTTCATAGAGCAGTGCTGTGACATCGCAAAAGACTGATGTCACAAAGTTACCCTGTGATGTCACAATCTGGTCTGTGATGTCACAGCCTCCTCTATGATGTTACACAGCCACCAGGTGATGTCACAACCCACTCTCTGATGCCTCAGAGCCAACCTCTATGATGGCAGACACTGCTCTATGGCCTCACACCCTGCTCTGTGATGTCACGGCCAGCTCTGTGATGTCACAGAACCCTTAAGAACTCAGTTCTATTGAAACACTGAAGTTTCTTGTACTTTGAAGAGATCCCACTGAGGGACATGACTGAGAAAGTGTCCCCAGGCCCCAGGCAGAGCAGAGAACTGCAGGCACTGATGGCAGCTGCGGACAATGAGAAGCCAAGTCTTGCTGCCCAGGGGCACAGCAGGGTCTGTGCCACCAAGGGCTGTGAGGAGACACCTTGTCCTGAGGCACTGGGGCCTCCTGGCACAGCCCCAGCCAGGCTGGGCACTGTCACCCCCTTGTCCTGCCCTCAGCATCCCCCCCTAGCCCACATCCCAGTGGCCTCAAGGATCTGCTGGAAGGAGTCCCTGGGGAGCCTTGCTCAGCAATGGCCCTGGGGGCTCCTGAATGCTCCCTGCAGGGACTGCAGGTGTTTCAAAGGACTTTGGGTTTTGCTTTTGCCTTGGCGTCTCTGAGACCTTTGTGCAGTCATGGCCTCCAATTATGTGTTGTAATTAGTCACTGCAGAGGCTTTCTCAGTAACACCACTCAGTGGGGCACATTAATGCTTCAAGGTACTTCAGTTCTTTTAAGGTACTTGGTGTTTCCCTTTGGATACAGACTCTGGGAGAGGTTTGTGAAATCATGGCCCCAATTATCTGTGTTAATTAGTCCCTGGAGAGCTTTGTACTGACACGAAATGGGGCTCATTATTGCTTTGAGACTCAAGGTGTTGAAGGTACTTTGGATTTTCCTTTCCACACTGTCTGAGAGGTTTTTGTGCCATCCTGGCCACCAATTTTGTCCTCCAAGGAGTCCATGAGGAGCCTTTGTTGGAGAGGGACCTCAGTGGGAGCCATGAATGCCTGGAGACACTTGGGGTGTTTCCTCTGCCTTTGACTCCTGGCAAGGTTTGTGCAATCTCCTCCCAGGCCCTGAGGTTCAAGGGCTCAGCTCCAAATGCACAGTGAGGCTCATGAGGATCAAGCAAGTCCTGACAAACCCTGGCTCTGCCTTGATTTCCCTCTGCTCCAGTGCAGTTCATAGGATGGTTTCCTTTGACAGTTATGGAGAAATAGTTCAAAGAGCTTCCAGGAAATATATAGTCCTATTTTAAAGGGTGTCTTTTATTGCTGTTCCTATTACACAAGAGATGATTGCAGCATTCAGTGACTGATATTGATCCAGGGACTCTCCTAAGGAGCCCTGGCCTGCTCAGAGAAGCTGTGCCTTGAGCTCTGAGCCAGTGTAGACAACCTTGCTCCACATTCCCCAAGCCCATTGTGTCTCTCCTCACTCACCTGGGACCTGCTTTGCTTGGAGAAGTGGCTGCACACAGCCAAAGAGGGATTTTCCTTCTTTGATTTTTGAAGCAATCTAAAACTCCTGAGTTTCCCCATTGCAAACAGACATCCTCCTCAAGTGTGTGCCAAGCCCAAGCTGCCACCAGGAGCACTCCAGACCTGCCCTGGGCCAGCTGTGAGGGTGGATCATCATCCCAACATGCAGTGGTGCCATTGCAAGGGACTGTTGCCATGGACACTGCAATGACCCCCACTGCTGGGTTTGGGTGCCATGGCAACCCCCATCAGTTCAGGTTTCCTTGGAAACCAGCCCAAGGAGCCATTTTTGAAGCCAGGTTCCATGGCCACTTGCCTGCAGAGCTGTTGCTGTCCTCGGCTGCCATGGCAACCCTGGGACAAAGCAGTGCCAGGGCTGTTCCAGGTACAATTGCAGTGACACTCGTTGGTGCCACCAGGTGCCATGGCAATGGCCACGGGGACCCGTTCCTTGGTTAGGTGCCGTAGCAGCCGATGCCTGGAGCCGTTGTGATGTTGGTGGCCATGGAAAGCTGCCCTGGGCCCTTGCTCAGGGCTGGTGTCAGTGCCCAGAGCCAGAGGGGATCCCTTGCTGGGGGCTGTGCCATGGCCACCTGCCCTGTGCCGACGGCACTGCCGGGGACAAAGGCCAGCTCAGCCAGACAGAAAGGGGCAGGGCTGGGCACTGTTGCCATGGCAACTGGCACTGGGGGGGACACCTGGGTCACCTGGCCTGGCAGTTGCCATGGAAAGCCCTGGCAGGGACTGAGGGCACAGCCCCTGGCACTGAGACACTGCTGGGCCGGGTGCTGAGCACAGGGCTGAGCACGCAGAGATGGTTTTGTTCTTGCTGAGCTGCAGCACAGCCAAGGCCTGTCCTGCCCCTCGTCCAGCCACGCTGGGGAGGGGCTGGGGCTGTGGGGGAGCTGGGCAGGGGACACAGCCAGGACAGGGGAGCCCAACTGACCCCGGGGTACCCAGACCAGAGCACATCATGCTCAGGGTATGAAGGGGGGAACAGAGAGGAAGGGGGGAATTTGGGAGTGAGGGCTTTTGCCTTCCCAGGGAACACAGGCAAGAGGGAGCCCTGTTTCACCAGTGGGCAGGGTCACGACCAAAGACACAGACACCAACTTAAGGAATTGTGTCATTTATATCATCCACAGATGCAAAGATTTACAAAAGGATAAGCTCAACAAAGCACATCATCATTAGCAAAGAATTACAAAAGAAGCTCAGCAATCCATCATAAGCCATCATTACATTTTGATGACTGACCTCTTGGTGAAACACTAGAGGTGTTTGTGGCAGACAAAGATTCTGGCTGACTATCAAGGTACACCTTACAGACTTCAGTAGTACTTTAGTGAAACCATTCTTCATTCTTTTTTCTCAATCTCATTCGAGTTAGGAACAAGAATTCTGCTGTGCATGGAGCTGGCACCTTTTTAATTCCAGAATAATGCCCCCAGGCCCTTTGCTGTTCAGCTTTACCATGCTGTCTGTGGCTAACAAGGCTTGGGGGGCCCTTTCCCCTCTGGCTGGAAGGGGCTGGGTCCCAGTGCCTGAGGGGCATCCAGGCTCCTGGATGGAATTCCTGTGCAAGTCCCTCAGTGTCACAGCAGCCTTCACAGGGAGCCCCATGGATCAGAGCATTTCCCAAAGGGTCCCTTGGGGCAAACAGGGAGATCTGGTTTGGCAGGATGTGTAAAACAATATCCTGGCAGATCTCCTTGTTCTCACACAGAATCCTTGGATGCAGGGACACATTCCCATTGTTCCTGCCCAGGGTTCAGGACTCAGAGTTGTCTTTCCTAGGAGCTGCTCCTTCAGCTGCCTCGGGAGGGCCATTTGGCCTCTGGACCAACACTCTGGCTCCATTATTAGGGCTGCTGGATCCAAACCCTTTATCTCCACAAATGGTGGTGACTGGAGCTGGATCTCCTTTTTTCACAATTGTTCTTAAAACTGCAATATCGATAATCGTGCTACCCTGTCATGGGGTTGAATAATCCAATCCTGGTCACTATTCTTTAACACAATTACTGTAATTTCTCCTGGATATTCTGCATCAATTCCTCCTGCCATGACAGGAACACTTTGCAAGGCCAAGCTCCAAGGGAGCAGTTACCAAAGCAAAGTGTCCTGGAGGAATCTGAATTCCTGTTTCAGTACTGATAGCTCTCATTTGCTTTGAATTTATCCTCATTAATTCCAATGCATGAAGGCCCAGCCCTGCAGCCTCTGGGCTGGCCCTGCCAGGGGCCATCACAGCCAGAACAATTTCCCAGGCAGCCCAAGTCTCACTGCTAATGGTTGGATTTGCAAATTGGGGGCAGCCGTGCACAGCCAGGGGGTTTCCATTTCCCCCGTTGGCCATTGTGAAGGGCATGGAGCACATCTGGGAGATGGGTTCTCCATGGTTCCCATCTCCTCATTTTTTCAACTGCTCTTTTAACAACCCCTTCACCCATGCAACCAATCCGGCAGCTTGTGGATTGTCTGGTACATGAAAAACCTTGCAGGCAAAATCACAGTATTTTTCACAGCAACAGACAAAGCACTCTGCATCACAGTATCAGCACACCCTGTAAAAATCACCAATTTCCTCCCTTCCTCCTTTTTCCATTGTATACAATCTCACAAAGTTGACCACTGACTTTAAGGTCATGGCCAGTCCTCTTCTGTAGGGTATTTAGTGTTACATCCCTGAGCAGCCAAAGCTACCAAATTAGCATTGTCAGAACTATTTCACATTATTATTGTTTTATATGTACATATTGATATAGAAATATAGATATAGATATGTAGATATAGTCATATATATAAATATATAAACATATATTAAGGTCTTATCATACTATAAATCTGTATATAGTTATTTATTATATTGATATTTCACTTGCTCAAGTCCATCTGAGCATAAGATTAAAACCTTCTTCTGTTGCTCCATGTGGGAGCATTCCAACAATCATTGTTCCTTCTGAAGGTGCTGTTTCCTATGTACTCTCAACAAATTCACCCTCGTCTGCCCAAATCCACAAGGTCTTTTCCTTTTTCATGTGCAATTTTTGGATGCATTTGAAGACATCCAGGGGTTCAACCTCTTTTACCCGACTGCCCCACTGCTCCCACAGGGCTCTGACCTCAGCCCACTCCAGAGCCAGGGAATTCCAGGGAAGGGCTTCCCAGCTGGGAATTTCTGATGGGACTGATTCCTCACATTAATATTGAACAAGTAACATTTTGTTGTCATCTGGCCAGACTGTGCCAGTTTTGTTTTACCAGTGGGCAGGGTCAGCACCAAAGACACAGACTCCAACTGAAGGAATCAGTGTCATTCCCTGCAGTTCAGAGCAGCAAAGAATCACAAAAGGAGCAGCTCAGCGATGCACCCAACCATCCTCACCAAAGATTGCCTGCAGTGATTAAGAAAGATCCAGCAGCATTTACCCTCAGCCTTTACCATCCCCCAGACCCACACAGCAGCTGGGCAAGCTGTCACAGCCAAGGGCTGCAGAGCCACTCCGGGGCACTGGGAATTCCTGCAGGTGCCTCCAGCCCCAGGTGAGGCTCCAACCCCGCTGGGAGAGGGCCCAGCTCTGACAGTGCTGAATGAACAAACTGACAGCACTGCTAGTGTGGCAACATCTGCTTTCATCCTCCTCTTGGGTCCCTCCCAAAGCCTGGCCAGAGCTCGAGGAGGAACCAAGGGAGGTGACATTGATCCTTCAGCCCCAAACAAGGCCAGATGTCAGATTTCATGGCCTTGTCTGGCTTCTAAATACACAAAGGTCAATCCGTGTTTCCCTAATGAGTGGCTACATCTATCTCAGTGCTAATGACCATGCATATTTCATCAGGGAGCAGATACAAAGATAACCTTTGCTTGGAAGGTTCATCCAGAGGCCACCTTTGGCTCAGGGCCTGCTGTCCAGGCCTCACTCAGGGCTGGTGTCCAGGCCTTGGCACTTCAGGGACGTGTTTTAGTGCTGGGCTTGGCACTGCCCGGTGAGCGGCTGCACTGGGTGAGCTCAGAGGGCTTTTCCAACAAAAAGGATTCTGTGATTCCATGATTCTATCCATTGCATTGAGCTGGGGCTATTTTAGCAGCATTACTTGGCTCCAAAAGTTCCCTCTTGCCCAGCTCCTGTGGCCTGAGGCTTCAGCTCCTTCAGCTCCTGGTGCTGAGCTGCTCATGCTGAACAAGACAAATCAGAGAGAAGAACACAGTCCATGCAATTCCTTCTGGGACACGGAGAGGGGAGGCTGTGCAAACAGGAGCATTGTTTGCTGTGGCCTCCTCTCTGCCCTTCACGCCTTTCAGCGCTTTGAACCAGCCAAGAGTTTTCTCCAAGAGTGCAATGGAGCAGCTGTTCCTGCTCCGAGGCCTGGCTCTCTCCAGTCTCTGCCCTTGCCTGGTTCTGTCCCTCTTGCTGTGCCCTCTGTTCCCCCAGGGCTCGCTGGCTGCTGCCCAGGACTGTGGCACTGGCACAGATCCAGTGCTCCAGAGCCTCCTTTCTGTGCCCTTGGAGCTGCCTGGGCACAGCAGCCTTTTCCATCTGGAAGCTCCCCATGGACAGGGAGTGCCCAGCTCCGTTCCCTGCACAGCCTCCAGGAGCCCAGGGCTGCCATCTCCAGTCCCTGCTGGCAATGGCGGCTCCCAGGTGCCTCAGGCTGCTGTGACACCGCTGCACACGGGAGGGAAGAGGGGCAGGGGCTGTGCTCAAAGTCAGCTCTATCTGCTGCTGCTGCTGCTGCTGTTGCTGTGGGGTCATTTGTGCAGCCCCAGCCCAGAGTCAGGGATCAGATCCTGCCAGTCTCTTCCAGCCCTGGCTGCTCAGAGTTTGGGCCTTGGAGCCTCAGGTGGCCAAAGGCAGCTGCTGCTGGTCCCTCTGTGTGCCCGTGTTCAGCAGTGCTGCTCCATCAGTCTGTGCCCAGCAACGGGGAAAAGCCTCAGCCCTGCAGGGCCAGGAGCTGCCGGGCTCTGCCTGAGCAGCTCAGCCAGCAGGAAGGGAGCTGCTCCACACAGGAACCAGGAGCAAAGGACATTCCTTTGATAGGACATGTTTTCTATTTAAAGGAAAAAAAAGGAAAAAGGAAAAAAAATAGGTAAATTGTAAAAGATAGGAATAAAATCCAGGAGTTAGTGAAAAAACAAAACATAAAGGCAAAGTTAAATTCTTTGCATTAAGAGGTAAATGATCTTTTTAAAAAGAGAACTCAGGTATTTACATTGTAAATGTGCTGATGGCATGCATCCATTTTACTGACCTCAGCAGCCTTTTAAAAGATTTTGGGCTTTGTTTCCAAACATTTGAAATTTGTATTTGAAATTGTGCTCGAAGCAAGAAGAAATTGCTTTGTGCCCTTCCAGCTCCAAGCAGGACTGGGAATGGAAACTCTGTCAAACCCCAAATCCTTCAGAAGATGACCTTCCTTCTCAGCCTGAAAATGAGCTGCACATTCCCTTTGAAACTGTCAGGGATTTCTTAGAGACACAAAGTCCCACTTACGGCTTTTTGCTCTGGTTTGGAAGTGCAGAAGGGCAATTCTCCATCCACCAGCTCCAGACTGCACTGCCTCAGGAGCACGGCCCACTTGCCAGCTTTGGCCCACTTGTGGCACTTCTAGAGGAGGAAGAAAGTGCAATTGCACAATTCCAGCCAATCAAGAAGGAAGAATGGGACAGACAAAACACCCTGTACAGATCCAGGCATTCAGCTGGGACTGTGGAGAGTTTGGGTCCTTGCCAGTTGGATGTGTGTCCCCAGCTGCAATCTCTGGGCCTGCAGCAGAGTCTCACTCACCTGCCAAAGCAGAAAGCTCAGGCACTGTGCTCGCAACGGGCTCGTCTGATGCAGAGCTGTGACAGCAATGTCAGGGCAGAGCCAGCCCAGCTGGGCCCAGGGCTGAGCCCAGCAGAGCCCTGGCAGAGCCCAGAGCAGCCTCAGCACCCGCAGAGCCTGGCTGCAAGGAGAGAAAGCAGAAACCGCCCGTCAGCTGAGGGCTCCTGTGCCCTTGTGCCAAGGCCTGCGGTGCCCAGGCCATGCTGGCTGTGCCCAGAGCTGTGCCCAGAGCTGCCCATCCCTGCTGCCAAAGGCACAGAGCAGGAGGGCAGCACATGTGCCCAGCCTGCAGCCAGCCACGGCACATCCAGCCCTCAGCAGCTGCCCGGAGCAGGATGCTCCTGTGCTCGCTGCCAGCTCCCAAAAGCTCTGATCCCACCCTGCCAAGCACACAGGGACCCACCTCACACCAGCCACGGCTGCAAGAAAAGCTGCTCCCAAACCACGGCCTCAGCCTTCTCCAAGGGCATGGCCCATCCACACCACAGCTGCTCCCAAGCACTTCCCCATCCACACTGGACCACCTTGAATGCTTCCTCTGGAAAAATAAACAACACATTCTTGAAAAGATATTAGATGCAAAAAGGGAAAACAAGAAAATTGGTAAAAACTCTTATCTGTGTCAGGGCCTTGAGGAAGGCCCAACCCCCACATGCCAGGGAAAAACCCAGCCATGGGTGAGGGAAGCCCACACTTTCTCTCTTCCCCCCTGCACTGCCGCCAAAAATCACAGTGACCCCAAAGCAAACAAGGGCAGTGAAGCAGCCCAAGCCCTTCCTTGCCTGCACAGCAAAGCAGCTGTGCTCAGGTTCTGGAGTCCCACCTCTGCTCCCACCATAGGGGTTTGTTTGTGTTGGCCTGGCTGCCCCAGCCCCAGCCCCAGCCCGGGGCACGGTGGGTGCTGGGGGCTTTTGAGAGGGCCAGGAGCCCACTCCCATTTCATACCCACCCCAGCCCATGCCCCAGCCCTGCCAAAAGCAGCTGGGCAGCCACTGAAGAATGAGTTGCATCTGCCCCAGCAAAGGGGAAACCTTTGGTTCCCAGCCAGGCTGGGCAATGCCCAAATCTGAGAGCATCCCCCTGCATGTGGACTCATCTGCAAATTCACTGTGGAGCCTGGCTTTGAAGAAGGTGCCAGAATCAAAGTCCATCATCTTCAGCTGGCCAGGCTGAGGAAGAGCTTGTCATCCTTGGTGTCCTCCTCACTCTCTCCAGCAGCAGCCCCACCCGGTACAGCTTCTCCAGGGGCTCCTTCTCCTTCCCTGGGGGCAGACCAGGCTCTCAGGGCTCTGCCCAGGGCCCCAGCTGTCAGGAAACCAGGACAAGCAAAACCAGATGGGATGGCGGCCACCAGTGCTGGGCAGAGCAGCTCAGCTCCAGCCCAAGGGCTGCGTGTTCCCATCCCATGACCCCGGTGCAGTGACACTGGCAGCACAAAAAGGGCTGGGTTCCTTTGCTTCTCATTGCCAAGGCATGTGTGGAGCTGGAACTTACCAGGGCCCTGGATCAAAGTATGCCTGTGGCTCTCTCCCTTCTTCTAGGGCAGATGAATATCCTGCATCCAAGGATGACAGAACAGCTCTTCTAATGAGGGCCTTTCCAAGTCCAGCATGGATAAACACCGCCTGATCAGATCTTGGCACTCTGGGCAGAGAAACCAGAAACCACCACTTAGTTGGAGAAGGCTCCTATTGGCTTTGCCCCACCATTCCCATGCACAGGCCATGCTGGATGTGCTCAAAGCTGGGCCTAAACTTTCCCATCCATTCCCTGTTTTGGAGGAGAGCAGGACATTTGCCACCTCCTCAGCAGCTGCCAGTGCAGGATGCCCACAAGCCTGCTGCTGTCTCCCAGCACTGGGATTCCCCCCGTGCCCAGAGATGAGGATCCACCTTGAGAGAGCCGTTCTGGCAGCGAGAGCTGATGGTCCCAGCTGATGTTCTGGCACCTCCTGAAAGGGTGCTCCCCACAGACCATCTGGTGCAGCAGGATGCCCAGGGACCAGATGGTAGCTGGCTTGCCATAGTACCAGCCAAAGTGGGTCCATTCCGGGGGGCTGTATGACCGTGTTCCTATGGAATACAGATGGAGTTCATCAGGGGGATGAGGCTGTTCCCAGAGCCTGGCCCCAGCATCCCTAGGCATGTGGGGGCTGCCCCAGTGGCAAACAGGGTGAGCATTGCCCTCTCACCAGCACCTGGGACTTGTGTACAGACTTGGGGTTGGAAAAGAAGCCACTGGTGTTTCAAGAGGGCAGTGGAAGCCCTGGCAAGGCCTGACCATAACAAGGAAGAACCCACCCAGTGCTGGGAAAAACCATGCTCTCATCCTCCCGGCCTGCATTGCCCCAAAAACCATTATGAACCCCAACAGACCAGGTGAGTGGAGCAGTCCAAGCCCTTTCTCACCTGCACACCAAACCGGCTGGGCACAGGTTCTGGTTCTCCCTCTCTGCTACCCCCACCCACGGGTATTTTTGTTAGGCTGGCTGCCCCAGCACCAGTTCTGGGCAGAGTGGGGGGCAAAGGCTGCCAGCAGGGCTGGAAGATGGCTGCCCACTCAGCCCTGAGTTTCAAAAGAAACTCGCTGAAGACTCAGTGACATGAAGGGCCGCAAAAGAGAGAATCCCTGCTGCCACAGTCAGCTTGGGCTGGGAGATGTTGGGTCATGAGATGCTGGGCCCAGGAGCCCTGCGTGGGCTCACCTGCAAAGTGCGTGTAGGCTGTGTCCTGCAGGTAGGTGCCACAGCCAAAGTCAATGAGTTTGGCCTGCCCGGTGGCCAGATCAACCAGGATGTTCCCTGGTTTGATGTCCCTGTGCAGGACCCCGCAGCTGGTGCAGTGCCGCACGGCCTCCAGCACCTGGCGGAACAGCTCCTGTGCCTCCTCCTCGGGCAGGAACCGCCGTGCCCGAATGAAACGATGCAGGTCCTGACACCGCTCTGGCCGCTCCAGCACCATCAAGATGTCCTTGGGGAGCTCAAGCCACTCCAGCATCTGGACCACACCGGGGAAGCCAGTGGACACCTTGGCCAGCAGCACAATCTCCAGGGGTGCGCTGGTGCCGTCGGGCTGCGGGAGGAGCACAATGCCGTCAGTGGAGCCGATGCCGTGCCGGGGCTCGTGAAGCCCTCAGCCAGCCCGGGATGCTCTGCGCCCTGCGCTGGCCCCACGCCCGCTCTCCCTCGGGGCGCCCTGGCGGCTCCCACCGTGCCGGGCCTCGGCTCGTTCCCGCCCGGCACGGTCCGGCTGCTGCCGCTGGCCCTGCTCACTCACCAGCTTGCCCCAGTGCAGGACGCGGTTCCGTGGCACCCTTTTGATGGCCACCTGCAAGTCAAGGGGAGCAGAGGGCTCAGCTCACCGCCTTCCCTGCCCAGCCCCATTCTCTGCCCTCCTCCTCCTCCTCCTCCGCCCCCTCCTCTCGTCCGCCGCTCACCGGGGCGCCGTCCGAGAGCCGCGTGGCCGCGAAGACGCTGCCGAAGCCGCCGCGCCCCAGCAGCGAACCCAGCCTGTACTGCTCCTGCAGGCCCTGCTGAGTCTGCCCTGCGGGCGGGACGCGGCGGTCAGCGCTCGGCCCGGGGCCAGCAACGACCCCCGAGCGCCTCTCAAGCGCCCCGGGCCGGCCATGCCCAGGCGTTCGCTCCCGGGAACGCGGCACGGGAGGCTCGGGGCTGGCGGCCGCGCTGCCGAGAGGCGGAGCTCGGGCCGGGGAAGCCGCAGCGGAAGCGGCGGGAGCGGCCGCGCCGCCTGTGTCCTCCGCGGGCCCCGGGAGGAGCCGGGGCCGGGGCCGCGGTCGGGACCGGAGTCTGCCTCGGATCCGGGGCCGGGCTCGGGCCAGGCGGAGCCGAAGGGCGGCGATGCCGCCCCCGCCCCAGGCACTGATGCCCGCCCAGCAGCGCCACCGCCAGTACGGCCAGAGCCGGGCGGAGGCGAGACCGCGGCGGGACGGTCGGGGCCGGGCACGGGGCAGCCCCGCCCGGGGCCGGGGGCGGGCCGGGAGCATGGCCCGGCCCGGCAGGGGAGAGGGAGGCGGGGAGAGGAGAGGGACGCCGGGCAAGATCACTGGCACAGCGATCCCCTCGCCTGCTGCTGTGCATTGTCCTTGCTGAGGGTCAAACACTGTCGGGCCACCTTCCCTTGGGGTAGGATTCCTACCTGAGCCCAGCACTGCACTTACATGTCCAGTGTTGCTTTCCAGTAAAAAGAGGAGAAGGAAAACTGTGTGTGGCTCATGGTATTTTAGAACGCCTAAAAATCCCTCAGTCACTGATCTTAGAGGTGAGGTACATCTGGAATTACTGGGATGCAGCATGGAAAAGGGGAGCATAGAAATAAATAGGGGAAAACATCTTGGATTGTTTCTTTCATTTTCATTTCACTTCTGGAAAGCTGTTTCAGTTTTACAGGAATCTTCTCCTGTCTGCTCTTCCCAAGAATCTCTCATGGAGAACAAGGTCAAGCTTCTGTCGCAAGATTTGCCACCAGGAAATTATGCCACTGGTGAAGTTTTCATTGTGACTGTTAGTGCTGGTTTAGGGCAAATTTTGGGAGGAAATCTCCAAAAGGGGACCATCTAGAAAGCAAGTTCAAGCGTCCCCTCCCCCTACTAGTTCAGGGAAAGACTTCCCTTGAGAAAAGTGAAAAAACCCCAGTTTATTTAACAAGTAAAGTATTCACAAGCATGAAAAATGAATAATATTAAATCAAACCTCTGACAGTGCTGAAGAGATGTCACATTCAGAAAGTCCTTGTTGTGGGTTGTAGTTGGGTCACTCGGTCTCTTCTAAGTCCCTCTGGTTCTGGAATGCAGCGTCCCAGAGCTCAGGGGGCCACAGGTGTGAGCTGCAGGTGTTTTCCTGAGTTTTCAGTCCAGAGCAGGTTTAAACACTTCCAAGAAAAAGGAAAGTCACAGCCCGAGGAACTTCTCTGCCCCAGCTAGCTAAAAAACAATTGCTAGACCTGGACTGTGAAGGCATCAGGAATTTTCCAAATCTGGGCACTGGCGCTTCCAGCAAACACCAGAGCTGGATGGTGCTGGAGCCAGAACCTGCACATTTCCAAACTTTGGCTTTCTGTGCCAGCAAATCACTGGACTTGGGCTGTGCCAGCACCAGGAAGTTTTCAGATCTGGGCGCCGGCACTGCCAGCAAACACCAGATCTGGGTGGTGTCATTGCCAGCAACAGAAATCTGCCAGATTTGGGCTCTGCTGGCACCAGGAAATTTCCAAATCTGGGTTCTGGTGCAGCAAACACAAGATGTGGGCGGTGCCAGACCAAGTGGCAGGAAGCTGCCACGGGCTTTGGATTTCTGTGCCAGCAAATTGCTGCACTTGGGCTGTGCCAGAACAGGGAAATGTCCACATCTGGGCACTGGCAGTGCCAGCAAACAGCCCATTTCAGGCACCAGGCTCCAGGCAGGACTGGATCTGGATGCCTTCCTCTTTTCTTTTCTTCTTTCCTTCCTTCTTTCTTGGGATCCTGCTGCCAGCAAACTCCAGATTGGGCAGTGCTGGCAAGGGGAAATTGCCAGGTTTTAGCTTTCTTTGCCAGCAAATTCTGGACATGGGCGGTGCCAGAAGAGGGAAATTGCCAGATGTGGGCACTGGTAGTGCCAGCGCACACCAGATCTGGGTGGGGAATCTGCCAGCACCAGGAAATTACCAAATGTGAACTTTCAGTGCCAGCATATTGCTGGAATTATGCTGTGCAGGAACCTGAAAAATTCTGTATCTGGGCACTTGTGGTGTCAGCAAACACAAGATTGGGTTGCTGTAGGTACCAGGTATTTGCAAGGTTTTGGCTTTCTTTGCCAGAAAATTCCTGGACTTGGGCTGTGCTGGCACTGGGAAATTCCCGCATCTGGGCACTGGTGGTGCCAGCAAACACCGGATCTTGGCATTGCCAATGACGGTAGCAGGGAATTGCCAGATTGTGGCTTTCTTTACCAGAAAATTGCTGGACTTGGCTCTGCCAGAACAGGGAAATATCCAGATCTGAGCACTGGCAGTGGCAGCAAACACCAGATCTGGGCACCTGTACTGGCATCAGGAGACTGCCGGATTTTGGCTTTCTGTGCCAGCAAATTGCTGGACTTGACTGTGCCAGCACTGAGAAATTTCTAGATCTGGGCACTTGCGCAGCAAACACCAGACCTGGGTGGTGCTGGTGGCAGCACTGGGAAGCTGCTGGGTTCTGGCTTTCTTTGCCAGAAAATTGCTGCATTTCGGTTTTGCTGGCACTGAGAAATTTCCAGATGCTAATTTTGCAGTGCCAGCAAACTGCTGGAATTAGGCTGTGCAGGCATCTGAGACATTCTCGATCTGGGCACTGGCGGTGTCAGCAAACATGAGATCGGGTTGCTGTAGGTACCAGGTCTTTGCTTGGTTTTGACTTTCTTTGCCAGCAAATTGCTGCACTTGGGCTGTGCCAGAATAGGGAAATACCAAGAACTGGGAACTGGCAGTGCCCGCAAACATCACATTTCAGGAAGGACTGGATCTGGACCCGTTCCCTCCCTGCCTCCCTCCCTAAGCAAGGTGCCAGAGGGGCTGGACAGCAGCCAGGCAGAAAGGGACCTGCAGGGACTGATGGACAGCAGGCTGGACATGAGCCAGCAGTGTGCCCAGGTGGCCAAGAAGGCCAATGGCTCCTGGCCTGGCTCAGGAATGGTGTGGCCAGCAGGAGCAGGGCAAGGATTCTTCCCTTGTGCTCAGCACTGGTTGGGCAGCACCTCAAGTGCTGTGTCCAGTTCTGGGCCCCCAATTTAGGAAGGACATGGAGGGGCTGGAGCGTGTCCAGAGAAGGGCAACAAGGCTGGGGGGGGATCTGGAACACAAGAGCTGTGGGGAGTGGCTGAGAGAGCTGGGGTTGTTTATCCTGGCGAAGAGGAGGCCCAGGGGAGACAAGGCGGTGTCAGGGCAGAGGTTGGACTTGATGATCTCTATGGCCTGTTCCACCCTTGCTGATTCTGGCATTCTCTGAAAGCACCCTTGGAGCAGTCACAGGATGAGCCCTGGGCCTCCTCTTCAGGAGCTCCAGCAGCCCAGGTCCCTCAGCTTCTCCTGCCAGCCCCAAAGCCCATCCTGTCAGTCCTGCAGAGCCTCTGCAGCTCCTCCTCACTGCCCAGAACAGGGAGCCCCAGAGCCAGACACAGCAGCCCAGATGTGCCCCCCTGGCCTGGGGTGCCTCTGGCAAGGGAGCAGCACCAGGCACTGCAGGAGCCTGCAGACAATTGATCTGAAGGCCAAAGCTCCCTAGCTCCTTCTGGAAGAGCAGGAACAGTTCCTCATTCGAGTGTGGTGGAATGCTGGGCACCACAGCTCCAGGTGAGGACTGGACACAAGTTTGCTCCCACTGAGTGCTGGGATGGGTTCTGCAGGAGCTCTGGCCTCCTGTGCTTGCCAGGCACAATGAGGAGAGAAGGAGCCAAGTGCAATGATGTGGGAAATGGATTTGTAGAAAGTTTTTAGAGCCTAATAGAAGGCCCACAAAGTAGGAATCTGTATATAAATCTTGAGACAAGAAATGCTAACTTAAAAATGCCATGGAACAGGACAGATATTGTTGAGAGAAAAATGGAGCTGGAAAAAAAGTTTCAAAAGACGGCCTTGCAAATAAGATTTTGGAAAAACAGAGCTATGAAAGATGCATTGTAGTGGGACCCACGAGGGGCAGTTTTAAATAATTGGCTTTAAGGCATCTACAACGTGGCATGGCAAAAGGCTGATAGACCAAGAAACGCTTATAATGTATTATAATTAGGAAATAGTTGGCTTCTGATTGTGATGGCTTGAATTATAACATCTGTATTGTCTCACCCTTCTCATGAGACTGAAAATGGAATAAAACTTATTAAAACACCTCTCAGTGTCCCCATCTCTAGGTCAAGAAAAGAGTATTATCCAACACACTGACACACCTTTGCCTCGAGCATAACCCAGCCTGGACCAAAGACACTGAAAGGTTTCCCCTGTGGCCCATGTCTCGAAACATCAGGTCTGCTGTTTGACAACTCAGGTTGGGTTGGTGTCAAGGAGTTTCCCTCAGAAATACTGGGTTTGTCTTCCTCTGTGCCTTCCCCTCAGCAGCCTTGGGGATGCTCCTGTGTGAAGCCATCTGTCTCACACAGTTTGAGACAACTTCAAACAGGATATTGTGCAATAAGTCGTCTCCTCTAAAGTGTTCCAACAATCCCTTTCCAGCAATAGGAAATTATTACTAATAGATGAAAGTGAAAACCCCCAACAGTTTATTAACAAACAGAATCCCCCCATGACACGCGTTAGTTACAAGAAGGCGCCGGGGTCTCTCTCGGAAGAACAGGAGCTGTCACGGAGCAGTTCCAGCAGCTGATGGAAGCTCGGGGGCTCGTCCGGCATCGGCTTTCTCCCATGGCAGAGCTCCATGGAGCGGGCAGGGCAGTGAAGCAGCTGGGCTGGAGCCCCTCGCTGCCTTTTCTCCCCGCCGTGGCTCAGCTCACAGACTCGGGCTGGGAGCGGGGCCGCTCCGCTCCTGCCGGCACCGTGTCCCTGGGCTTGGACAAACAGTTTCCTGCCAGGAGAGCCCTGCACACTGCTCCACAGATCTTTCATAAAGGCCCAAACCAACTCCAAACACTCTGTCTGCAGCAGCTTTTCACAAAGGGCTGCAGAAATCCAGGACAGCTGCAGGTGAATGTTGGAAGGCTCTTGTCTTGTTCCTGACAGCAGAATTCTTGATGATCTTGTGCAATTTTTTTCAGTCGTAACATGAGAGCTGAGGTTTTTTTGTTATAGTACTTTATGATGAATAACAAGCCTTGGGAGCATGAGGTACAGGACTGACATGCAAAAGCATGAGCATATCCTCCAAAGTGACCAGTTTAATTGTCCATTTTATTACTCTTATATTTACTCCACACTAATAAGGAAAACCCAGCTTTGCTTGGAGGCAAAACGGGCATGGGATACACTACAGTCCCTCACAGGCTCAGCAGGGCTGGTAGTGACACAGCAGGCAGTCTGCTTAATTCTGAACCACTACAGAGATATATCCCAATCTGGTTTAAGTAGCTTGCTATTATTAAGAGCTCCTTTTCTGCATGAGATACAAAAAGGAGATTCCAAATGATCTTCATGCAAGCATGCAGTAAAGAACTGCTCCTGCTATCCTAACAAAGCATTTGCTTTGGCAATTACACTCTTCCCATTCATCTGTTGATACAGAAACCTCAGGTTTTCCCCCACACCCCTGCAAGGCTGGCAGTTGCTGTTTCCCATTTCCTGTTCTTCCCTAGAGATGGTGCAGTGGCTGCTTTGAAACAAAAAAGCCCTGAGATCTGGACAGCTTGAAGGAGCATGAAATGCTGATTATGTGCTCATATTGGTAACACCCAGGTCTGCACTGCCCAGTCCTCTGAAGCAGCAGCAGCAGCAGGACCATGCATCATTCCTGTTGGTGGATGTTCATGTTTCTCATGTGCAAGAGCAATGACTTTGAGGAGGGACAAAAATGCCCCTCTTCAAAAAGTGGGTGTGCAAGGAGGTGTGAAGTTTCACAGCCTTTTCTAGGATATTTTAAAAAGATCTAAGAGAATATTGTGGCATGGAGTAGGTCCCTAATTTTGCCTCCAGAGAAATCCCCAAAGGGCACATTCACTCTGCTGCTGATGACAACCCCATAAGCTCATGGACCAGTTTTCCCTGCAACGTGCCACCCTGCCTGGGCTTTACTAGGCCGGGACTAGACCCAGAGCTAAGCAAACACAGGCAGCCAGGTGACATTGTGTAACATCAGAAGCTGGCAACCATGAGGACTTTGCTGTCAGAAGGTTACAGCTTGCACTGGGCCCAGAAGTGTTTTTCCCTAAGGCAAAGCAAATTGAAATGTGAAGTTTCAAAGCTTCAAATGACTATGAAAGGAAACTGCAGAATAATTTCTGGATGGGCAGCATTGTCAATGATCATGCAGCCCACCAACAGCTGGAGCTGAATCCAGAATTGCTTCTTCCAGCTGTGCAGGAATTCATCCCACTGGCAAGCACTGGTCCATGGGAACAAATGATCCCCTAGCTCTGGGCTGAATGGCGCCCAGGCTGCAGTGCAGATTTGAGGAGACCTTGTCACTTGTTATTGGCCGCCCAGTGCACTCATCCTTCTGCAAACGAGGTGCAAACAACACAGCTGCACTGCTGTCCCCAGTAAATATACATACAGGTGACTTTGCCAAAGCAGTGCATCATTTCCCAGTGAAATACATGACCTCTTCTTACCAATGAAATTGTGATTGAAGACACCTGTGAGCCAGATCTGTGGGAGATTGCAAAGGAGCAAAGCTTTGGGATTTGGGCACACTTCTCTTGGTTTCTTTGCTCAGGCCTTTGGTGAGCACAGAACACACCTAGGTAGAAAACCTTTGACTAGACAGGATCTTTTGGATCCATTGTCCCCCAAATGTGTGGCCCTCTTACAATGACAAGTTGAAAACAGCAGCACAAATGACACAAAGAAACCATGGCCAAAGAGGAAGAGGAGAGGCCCAATGAGGAAAGGATGTGGTGAGACGCTGGCACACTGAGTGAGCTGCACTCCTATAATCTCTAGGCTAGCAGGTCCTGGTCTCACATTCTCCTTTTGGTTTTTTCAATTTTGTTTTTTTATTTACTTTTTTTCATCATCAAACTAAAATATATAGAATTAAAAATATGTCATCAAAACTTAAAGACAGAATCAAAACACATTAATTCATAACTACATCTAAAGATCAGAACATACGTACAGCTGTAACTATGAAGCCTAATGCATCAATCCTATTCTTCAAACACTCTCCATACAGGCGGCAGCTTCTTCCTGAGCTTGGAGGAAAGAGAGCTCTTCTGGACAGGAGGCGAGGACTTTGTGGGTAAGGGAACATGGGAAGTGTCTGAGAAAACTTCTCGGTAAGACTGTAACCAGCCAGGTCTGCAAAATGGAGACCCAAAGTTTAACAGAGGCCACCATGCAAACCTAAAGCAGCTGAAGCTCCATATTTCCTGGGACACATTTCCTGGAAATGTCTAAACAGCTGCACCGGGAAACATGCTCCTGCTGGCAGACACTGAGGCAGGCCAGGGCACAACCCTGAGCCACTTGCCCAGAGCTGGCACAGGCACAGCCTGGCCCCTGGGCTGCCCTGGGACAGCAGGGAGCCCAGAGCCCTGTGCTCCCCAGGAATGGCTCAGCTGCACACGCACCCTCCTGCTCCTCTGCCTGCCCCATAGCTCAGCAGCCCTACAGCTCCAGGGGCACTGGCAGCAGCACAGCTCATTGCAGGGACATGTGCAGGGCACAGCTGTTCCCTGGCACTGTGCAAAGCCTCTCTGGGCTGCCACAAGACCCTTCCTCCCAGCAGGGATTGGCCCAGCTCCCCCCTCACCTCTGTGTGAGGCTGAGCCATGACTGCCTTCACCTTGTCCTCCATCTGGAGCTGCTCCAGGCCCCCCATGCCATGACTAGGAAGGGCAATGGAGAGAGCGGGGCCAGATGCACACTCTTCCTTAGGATTTCATCATTTTTGGCACAGCCGAAAAGGCAAATCCAGAGGTGTCCAACTCAGCACTTCCTCAGCCTTCTGGAGAACATCTTGCCTTCACCAGCCCAACATTCTGGAGAGGTTTTCCCGCACACGTGGAGGCTTGCTGGCAGCACATTTCTTCAGCTGGGTGCCCGTCACCTTGCAGAGGGCAGAGGCGAGCTTGGTGGCCACGGTGCGGACGTTGGCGCTCCGCACAGGCAGCGCCTTGTTCTCCAGGCAGGACCAGAGCACGGGCAGGGCGTCGCGCTGGGCGACTTCAGGGCTCCTGGCATGAACCCCCTGCACAAGCACTGCCGCAACAGAGACACAGCTCCTTACCCACCAGCCTCCATGCAAACAAGGATCCGCCTCTGCTTCTGCTTCTTGCCAGCCTCTCTGGCCAAGAGCAGCAAAACAGCACCCAGAGCCCCTTGGTCCAGAAATGGGCAAAGCAGCTGAGCATCCTGGAAACAGAACCACCAACCCCTCAGCACTAATTGCTCCAACCAAAGCCTTGTCCCTGTGGCAGACTTCCTACCTTTCCTAAATTATTTCACAATCTCCGCATGAACAATGAATGCAATGTCCAATTGCCTTTGATTTCCATTAAGAAGTTGTCTAAACCCACACTGAAGATTTGGAAATGCACCATAGAGAGGAAATGGAGAGATTTCTAATAAAAGGGATGATTCCATTTTTGTAACTTTGATGCCAAGTGCCAAATGTCTGTTCTGGCTCTTCCCTGTGCTCAGTGGCACACAGCAAAGGGCAGGGTTAGAACACACCTCAAAACTCCAGCCCACCAGAGATGGCTGCTGCCTGACAGCTGGATGAGAAACATCAGTGACCAGCTGGTGTCTTTGGCAGAATGCTTTTGGGGCTTCCAGCAAAGAGCTGTTTCAAACCTCAGGGTGTCTTTGATAATTACCCAGACCCCATTGCCCTGGCATTTGGGCATCTTCACATTTTAATGGCACTCCCCCTCCCAATGGTAATGGCATTTTTTCTTATAATGTTCACTGAAATAGGGGCATGGAGAAAGAAAAATGCTACACAGGGGACTGAAATGTAACCAAAATACGAGTGTTTTCTCACATTGTCCCTGAAATATCTGTGCTCATTTTCTGAACTGAACTGTATCAAACACAGACAAATATTTACTACCAACAGGCTTCTTGCATGGCAGATTTGGCTGAGAGAAAAAACCTGAAATGCTCTGGAGACCATTCTTATTTTCTGATCAGACAAAATGTTATCTTGCAGCCATTTAATATTCTGTGGTGGAAGAGACTTCATTTTCTCTATGCTGTTAATCCACCAGCAGTCATCAACATTGAAACATTGAAGGAGCTCCTGCAAGTAACCAAAACGAATTCTGCTAAGCAGGAAGGGGTATGGTACCCATTTTAAGATGGGAATTCATTTGAGTTTAAATATAATTAAAGACATCGGTGACTACTGAACGTGAGGAACAGCTGTCTGTTCCTACTAAATCTCAGAGAGAACATGTGCTTTTTCTAAAGTAGTCCTAATTTATGGTTTATTCCTTTATTTGAAAAAGAGTTAAAAAGAACTGCTAAACTAAATTCCCTATTGCTGGAGATCTACTTTATTCAAATGCTCTTTAAAGGGCCTTTGACATTCCCAATTGCTGAACATGCCCTTTTGAGATTCCTAATGAAGACACAAAGTGTATTAAACCTTGCATTTAAAGATGTTGGCATAATTAGCAGTGGATTTAGCCCCAGTTAAAGCAAGGCTATCAATCATCTTCTCTGCTATATATTGAGATTATCCTTTTTCCATTCCTTGGCTTTTGCTGACACAGCAAGCTCCTCTGAGGAATCAATTATCAGCTGCATTTGTAGCATTTTGGACAGCGCTGACACAGGCAGACACTGTTTGCACACCCTGAAAGGCTCAGTCCAAGGCCACTCTGACAGCACAGGCAGGGAGCCTCAGCAGTCTGCTTCTGTCCCTGTGCCCCCAGAGGCTGCCTTGCACTAAACCCGTGCCTCTGATACCTCTGTTGAGTTCTGGCCTAAGCTGTGACCCCCAGGCTCTGCACGGTTCAGCCTCAAAACTTTCCAAGAGAACAACAAGAATTCTGTGAGGACAAAACAAACTGATGCCCTGAAACAGCATTGGCCACCATTTCCCCTCAAAGATCACAGATGTCCCTGAGCTCCCCAGAGAGGAGCCAGCTGGGGCATTTTTAGCCCTCCCTTTGCTGGAGGTGGTTCTGAGACGCCCCAGTGAGAGCTCAGCCCCAGGCCGAGCGCTGCCCCCATCTCAGATGCTGCTGCACCAGCCAGGGAAAACCTGCCCAACCCACCTGCCTTGGCTATGGGGCAGCAGGGACACGCTCAGCACCTCCTGGTTTGGAGGCGCTGCTCTGCTGTCTGCTCACAGGAGGCCATACCTGTGATACACTTGGTGACATCCAGCAGGGCTTGGCCACTCAGGTGATTCCATTGGTAGCTGAACTCTTTCAGCAGTGACACTTTATCTACAAGGGAAACACACGTTTCTGCTCACTTTGCTCAGGTCATAGGAGAAAGGACAGTGGGGAGGGAAAGGGCAGGGCCAACCCCATTTTATAAAATTAAGTACATTTCTGTGGATTTTTGAATCCTTTTCTTCTTTCCTTCTAGCCTGCTTGGCAGGGTTTTAAATTCCAAAAGAAAAGCTCTCCTTTCACATTTGTAAATCCAAACTTGTCTGCTGTAGCAGGAGCTGTGTTAAAACATTTCACATCAGGGACCTTGAGAGTTCAGTCACATGGAAGCAGTGAAAGGTTTTGCATCCCAGAGCAAAAAGAAAGAGCCCCATACTTGGGTCACAGAAAGGCACTGAGTCAGGCAGTTCCTGAGATCACAAAGCAGCTGGGGAGGAGAAAGTGGAAGCTCCTCTTGAAGACCTGCCTCTTCAACACTCCTTTTTTCAGGCATATTTCCCCAGGTCAGCATTCTCAGAGCTGACATAAATGTGTGTGGCAAAGGAATTTAGAGCAGCCCTTGCCTATGTAGTTAATTGCTGTGGCCATCTTGCCCCATGCAAAACAACATGTAGAACAAGGCATCATTGAGAGCTGGGTTTATACCTGTTTGTTCTAAAGAAATGAACTTGGTGAATCATCAGTTCCCCTTTGAAAACAGAAGACAAAGAAGAAAAGTGGAAAATAGGCAGCTAATGCCTCTAATGTAGAGCCTCCCAGGTGGCTGCTCTGCAGAAGCTCTGATGGGTCAGCGTCCCTTCATGCCAACAGCAAAGCTGTTCATTTGGGAAGTCAGATGGGGCCCAAGCAAACTCCAAACCCCCTTTGCCTCTGAACTGTAGCAGAGCTGTAGCCCAGGACTTGCTCTTCAGACAAGCAGCACAGAGCCAAGGGCTCCTGGGACTGTTGGGAAATGCTGATCCCATTCCAGCCTGTTGGGGATGGTGCATAAGGACTGCACCTGCACAGCCTCTGGTGGGTGTCAGCTGCAGTGTTCCACAGACAAGAGCAGCTGTCAAGGCACTCAGCGCTCTCTTGTGCAGGAGAGACAGAGACGAAGTTGAGGAGAGTCCCTGCCAGGGCTCAGCCTTACCCAAATGAGCAATGGATTCTTCCAGTGCTTTCACAGCTGCCCCACGAACCCTGGGATCCTTTGAGTTCAGGTTCTTTGTTATTCCCTCCACCAAACCAATGATCACTGGGTTCAGGGCATCTTTCAGGGCCCCTGTGATTTCAGCCAGCACGTCCAGCGCCCTCTGCTTCACTTTCCTGTGGCTGTCAGATATTCTCAGGACAAAATAGTCAAAAATCTGTGAAGAGAACAAGCAATGTGAAAGCTGCATTCAAATGTCCTTGTTTGAAGAGTGGCTGTAGCAGTCAACAATGTCAAAGATGAAAGTGATCCTTTCTGTCAGGTCAGCACTTGCACAATTTCACTGTTTTCCTGTGGGCCACTCACTGGAATGGTGGCACAGCCTCATGCTGGTTGAAAGATTTTCTTCTGTTTTTAGGAGGTTTGGCTGGGGACAGAATAGTTCCTATGGTATTTCTCTCCATCTATAAATCATTAAATCAATTCCATTTATTAATGCTAAAGAGTACCTTTGCTTTGAATGGAAGCAGGTGTTTACAATGCCCGGTTTTCTATACAGTTGCCTCAAGTACTGAGGGCAGTTATGATTTTGCCAAAACTATGGCTGGAGGAGATCTAAGTTTTCTTTTGTTTGTCTCAGAGCCAGTGTCTGGAGAAGTGTGGGGCTCTGATCAACTCTTCCAGGATCCAGACCATTTCTCTAAGTAAAAGGTGGACTTCTGAAATGTCATGTGCTGTACAGCTCTCATTAGAGCAGGTTCAGTCCCTTGACAGCCACATTATCAGGCACCTTTCCCTGGAAAAAGGGAAAAAGCAGCTACTGGGAGGAGAAGGCAGAGATGAGTCCTTAGCTGTTTTCCTCCTTTTCCAAAGAGAAAAAAAGATCCTGAGTCTAGGGATGCAGCTAAACCCAGCCAAAAGTAATTTCTTTTGGCTCCAGAAAGTCAAGCCTGGTTTACATTTTCTTGAGTTTGGCTATGCCAACTTAACCAGTCATTTATAAAAAAGCAAATAAAAAGCTCAAACCAAAACAGACAAAAACCCAAATAAACAAACCCATGCAAACCAATCAAACAAATAAAAAACCCCAAATAAAACCAAAGGGAATGAGGAGTTAGTGTTAGTTTTGAGGATATCACAGCAGGCAAATGGCTGCTTCCCACAGGATCACCATAAAAAGCCACATAAAACAGCTGCTCCAAAATATACCCAACAGGAGAAAAAATAAAAAGTGATACATGGCAACTTTGAGGGCAGCTCCACATTAAGGTGAAGGATGAGCAGTGGTTCAGCTGAAGGAGAAGCTTCATGCACTGCTCCAGCTTCATCCCCCATGGGAGGACCCACATTGGTCAGAGCCCTGGCGATCCACATTCCCTGTGATCCATGTTGGGGAGACACTGGGCTGGTTATTCTTTTGTTTTGGCCCTAATTTTTTTTTTATTCATCTTCATCCCTTTAAAACAGAGAAAATTGGGGTAAAAATCAATAAATTCATCAAGGGCATCTAAAGCCTCACTTTTTACTTGTGTTTCAGGGGAATCTGGGATTCAGGGAGATAACTGGGAGAATTTGGGGGTTTTGGGGGTATTTGGTGTACTTGTTTCCCTTTCTTGGCACTGAAAGAGACAAGAGACAAGGTGCTTTGGTTTTTTTAAATCAAGAGTCTCTTATATGATGTGGTAGAAATACAGAAAAATAAAGGTCAGGAGAAGCATAGTTGATTGGGAACATTCCTGCATAGCAGACAAGATGTATCCTTGTGCAAATTATTCCATGCAGCACTCACATATTTAATTGCTGCTTTTCCTCTTCCTGGGGAAGCAGAGTTGTTTTATTTACTCCAAGCAATGTTTTCTCCCTGCTCCCTGGCTAAGAACAAGCTCCCACCTTGGCAAGGGCTCGCTGGTTTACTTAATGCTCATCACAGCCATGCTAAGGAGAGTGGAGCAGGTTAATTTATCACTTGTTACAATGATTAACTTGTCCAGCTGCCGGGTCCAAGAGCCCCAGAGTGCCTCAGGTTATACAGGATCACAGAAGGAAAAGCTCCATTGCATTAAGCTGCTGCCACACTGGCCCTCTCTGCCTGTCAAACACACTCAGATAGTCTTGCACTGCCCTCTGAAAATCCCCCATAAAATACAAGTGAGAATCCCTCATCACCTGTGAGAAAGCACAGCTGGGTTCTGCTCAGAGCATTTCAAACTATGGGGTATTTGTGAGCTCCCCTTGCAAGGGCATCACCTGAGGAAAACCAAAAGTTTCTTTCCATGGACTCACCATACTCAGGACACTTCCCCTAGACCAGGTTGCTCCAAGCCCCATCCAACCTGGCCTTGAACACTTCCAAGGGGGACACAAGCACAGCTTCTCTGGAACCTGTTCTGCTCCTCCCAGATCTAAAATCATACCAAATTTAGCAGCCTCAGACACAGATTTCTATTAAATATCTACATTTTTCTAGGAAAGAAATACAGCAAACCTTGTTTGCATCCAACTTTGCAAAATCAACATAAGTTCTTCAGAAAGGGCTGCCGCCCACTTTTCTTATTTTTCCCCATTTGGTGGAACATTTTCATTCTGTTGTTGTTTGGAGCAATATTTTAATATATCTGGCTGAGCTGCTTAAAATAGTACAGCAAGACACTTGTGTGAGGGGTGGAAAACTGAGCTCTTGCACATCTAGTGTTTCTGTTGTTGGAAGTCTTCAATCCCACCGCTCTGGTGGGATGAAATAGGTGCTACTAATCCAATATCTAAAGGATCATGCATCAAGCTGACACTATTTTAAGATTTTAAAAACCCCAGCCAATTTAAACAAACCTCTGCTCCTTTCCATTTTCTCTGTTCCACAGTTTATGATAGAAGACAGGAGAGAAAGATTGTTTCGGGAACAATGTTTTCAGCACTCTCAAAATAATATAAAAACTGCTGTGCCACACTCTCAGCTGTTACAGCCCCAAAAAGCACAGGCTGTCTTTGCTCACAGAGTCACAATTGTGGTGGGATTTCTACCACACCAGAGGACAATCAATTTTTTGTTTTCTCCTGGAAATAACTACAGCACTTCTGGGTAGCAAGGCAAACATGAGCCTCTTTCAATGGCCCTTGAAACTGGCCATGTGAAATGAGGGACACAAAGCCAAAGATCAGCTGAATCTGTGATCTCTGAATGTCTCCAACAATCTTCCCAGGAAGATGAATGGCAATCACTGTTCTGCCAAGGAAACTGCATCTGCTGAGAATGGGGTGTAGAAAATGTGCTTTCTGCTCCTCTCAGAGCCAAAATTCCTACACATTTCTTCTAAGTCCCTCTTAGAAAAGGACCATGTTCAGCTGAGTGACAGTGAAGCAAAATGGCAATCCAGGAATAAATGTTCCTGTGCAAAACATCCTCCATTCACATGGATGCTTCCTCACTGGCACACAGGAGCAAGGAAGGAACTAAAATGCATCATTGTACATAAAGTCAGATATGTTGAGGGATGAACCGATCCCACAGGCATATGGAAACCTCCCCTGAAAACCCAGTCCAGGGAGAGCCTGAGCTGTTTTGTGGTTCCAGGCATGAAGATGCTCAGGATCTTCCACAGATGCTCAGGATTGTGCCTGGATCTTGCTCTGGAAATGCCAGTGGCTCAGCTGAGAGCTGTGGGGATGATTTACACTGCACTGAGAGGGGCCACAGTCCTGCAAGGGTCTTTCATCAGGAGCAAACAGCAGCCTGGAGGGTGGGGAATGCTGGGTCTGAACCACTGCTCATCCTTCACCTTAATGTGGAGCTGCCCTCAAAGTTGCCATGTATCACTTTTTATTTTTTCTCCTGTTGGGTATATTTTGGAGCAGCTGTTTTATGTGGCTTTTTATGGTGATCCTGTGGGAAGCAGCCATTTGCCTGCTGTGATATCCTCAAAACTAACACTAACTCCTCATTCCCTTTGGTTTTATTTGGGGTTTTTTATTTGTTTGATTGGTTTGCATGGGTTTGTTTATTTGGGTTTTTGTCTGTTTTGGTTTGAGCTTTTTATTTGCTTTTTTATAAATGACTGGTTAAGTTGGCATAGCCAAACTCAAGAAAATGTAAACCAGGCTTGACTTTCCAGAAATTACTTTTGGCTGGGTTTAGCTGCATCCCTAGACTCAGGATCACCAGTATATTTGCAGGTTTTGCTCTGCATCATCAGCCTGCCCAGACTCTGCTTGGTGTTTCACAAATGGAGAAGACAGTGGACATTGTGCCAAGCTTCCTTTCAAACAGAAAAACCATCAGCATGACAGAAAAGAAGAAAAAAATAAAATTCACCAGTTAGACCAAGTGTCCCACCATCTTTCCCTCCACTGTTATTAATTTTGTATATTTAGAGGCAAATCTGGGTCTAAAGCTTCCATCTCTCAGTTCCTGATGCTATTTGCTACCCTTCAGCCTTGACATCCCCTGATCTGACTGACTGCTGCCCAAGTGGGACTGGGGATGCTCAGCCTGAAAAGAGGAGACATTGGGAGGCCCCACTGTGGCTGTGCAGGACTGGGAGGGTCCCACAGGAAAGAAGGGGACAGAGTGTTCAACAGGGCCTGTGGTGACGGGACAAGGGGGATGGCTTTCAACTGCCGATTGATTGAAGCTGGATCTAAGGAAGCTGCTGTTTTACACTGAGGACAGCGAGGCACTGGCCCAGGCTGGGCACAGAGGCTGTGCATGCCCCATCCTTGGGAACAGGGCTCCCCCAAGGTCTGGGGGAAGATTGCTCAGCTTGGAACAAGATGATCTTCAGGGTCCGTTTCAAGCCCAACCATTCAGGGATCCCCAGTGACCACTTCTGTTGACCCTGGAATCTTGGGATCTGTGTGATGTCACTTCCCACGTTCCAACTGGAACTGCCACCCCCCAGCAAAGAGCACAACTCAACCACTGGCCCTTGTGTCAGCCCACCGTTCAGTCTGCGCCTGCTCACCCTCGTCACCGTTCTTGCCGCCCTTCTTGTCACCTGCCCGCTGCTACTCCCATCAGTGCTGAGAGCTCCCTAGTGGCTGGATTTTGTCATCCATCACTTCAGGATGCTCACGTTTATCCTTTGTCTCATTTGTCAACTGAGGGAGGTACGGTGCCATTCCATGGAGGTGGACACCTCCAGCTGCCCGAGTGGGCTGCAGCTCTGTGGGGATGGTGTGGGACAGGGACCCCACTCTGAGGTTTTGCCACCTCTGCAGGTTGTCATGGACAGAGAGGAAGAGATGGAGGTGGACATCCAGACTCCTACAGTGGAGGACGTGGAAATGGAGGAAGAAGAGACTGAAGAGGAAGAGATGGAGGTGGATATGGATATGGAAGAAGAGATGGAGGTGGATGTGGAAGAGGAAACGGAAGTGGATGTTTATGAGGAAGAGGAGGAGATGGAAGTGGAAATGGAAGAATACATTGAGGACATGGACATTGATATAAAAGATGAGGAAGAGGATATGATTTTGGGATGAAGACCAATGCCAGCAGCAGGACAGGCACGTGATCCCCACAGGCAGAGTGGGTCCCCTGCTGCCAGACTGGAGCTAGGCTGGTCCCTGTGCAGAGACATGGCACCTCGCGAACTGGAGTCTGGTGGCCACACACTGCCTGTCCTGCGCTCACTTTGGGCCACTCAAGCTCCATCCCACAGCCAGCCAGGCTCAGCTCTGGTAGCAGAGTCCTGCTTTGCCCACATGTGCCTACCTGGGGACACATGGAAGAGCCCTCTGTGCCTGACTGCAGTGACCATGGCAGCTGCTTTTCTTCCAGCACTGATGAGCATTCTGGACAGAGATGCCACCCTTTTGTACATATGTTCTACAGTTTTTTGTCTTTAGGAATAGGATTTAGGACTTAAGACTTTTAGAATTTTTTTATCTTCTACAAATGAATTTCATATATTTTAGCTAGATAGGTTCTTATGTATATACGTTCTACGGATTGTTGTTGTTACAAGTGTTCTTACATTGTTCAAGTGTTCTGTATTGTTGTTGATGTTCTTCTGTAATAAACAATTTTTTTTTCACACCCCCATTCTCTTACCATTTGCATTGGTCACAGGCAGCATTTGCAAAGTTGTGGTTTCCACTTGCTCCAAGTTCTCAGGGCTGGAGGTCCCTGGGGGAGCTGGCACAGCCACCCCAGGAGTGGGGGCACCTGTGCACAGAGGGGTCCCACTGACAGAGGTCACCCCCTCCCTGCAGTTTCTCTGGACACACCTGGTAGCTGCAGGGGCAAATCCCAGCGTGCCCTGTCCCATGGGATCCCATGTTGGAGCAGGGCTGAGCCTGCCTGCTCCTGCAGAGCCTCAGCCACGGCTCTGCCCTTGGGAGCCCCAGGGCTAAGGAGGATGCGCTGGGCTGTGGGAACCCCTGTTCCTGAGCACCCTGAGGGGCTGGACCAGCCTGGAGGGAGCCCCAGCCCTACATGGACCAAGATTTCCCTTGGAAACCCTGTCTGTGCTCAGACTCTGGTACAAGCACAACAGGAATTGATCCTCCTAGTTAAAGGTGTTAATTGGCACAAATTTTTCCCTTGGACTTTCTAGTACAGTAAATGTCAGCACTTGTAATCCCTGTTCTGCACTCCCTGGTCAGGCACCAAAACATCTGAACCTGACAGAACATCTTTAATTAGCACCAACCTGCAGAGAGCTATGGGGGAGAACCTACCCCCAACAGCCAGAGAAACACTTGACATTGATAGTCTGGGGCAGAGCTGAAACTAAAGCATTTTAATGCCAAGAGAGACGATTTTTTTATTGAACAATAATGAAAGCTTTTGGTCTCCTCACCTGCCACAGATGTGTATTGCCAAGGTTTGCTTCTGGGTTATGGCTGATTTTTATTAATCTGTTCAGAACTCTGCTGCTGTTCCTGGCTAAGGTGCAGAGATGATATTTCAGAGCCAGATAAGCTCAGCACAGCTTGTGCAACACACAGTTTCCACACCCAGACATTCAGGCCATGCAAACTGATACTTTTTCATCTCTGTGCAAAGATGAGTGTTAGGACATCACTGACGTACCACACACTTCTCAGAGCTGTCCCTTTCATCCAGCTCTCCCCAGTCACTTCACAGACTTCACTCCAAGCAGTTTATCTCTGATAGAGTTCAGTGGCACATGGGATTTAATCCTGGTTTTTCTTCATCTTCTCCTGAGCTGTCTCCAGACACAGTGTGTGGGCACTGTCTGACAGCAGCAGCGTTAACGTGTCACCTCCCTCACACTGAGGTTCATGTCACAACTTTTCACCAAAAACAGCAAATAAATGATTCCCACTGCGGCCCACACAGCTCCATGGGGAGTTTGTGTGGCTGCAGTTCCAGCACCAGCCCTGGTGCACAGGAATTTCAGGAGGGGATACAGAAGGAATCAGCCATTCACAGAGAAAAACATCACTTTGCACAGCCCAGATCCCCACGACACTGCAGACTCTGGTGACCCAGACTCTGCATTTACACTTTGGCCTCTGTGCCTTCCTTTCCTTCTCACTAAACTCCTCCCAGTTTCCCTCATGCTCAGGTTCCCAAGATAATTAAAAGCAGCATTAGGAGCAGACATAGATGACAGAAACTGTCCCAAGCCTTGATAAAATTTATCTTTTCAGAGAATGCCAGCCAAGGAGAGAGGAAAAGCCTGCGTGAAAGAGGTGTGAAATCAAAGCAGTAATCAAATTTAAGTATGATGAGAGAAGCTGAAGAGGTTTTCAATGTTCAGAACAAGATTAGCAGCTCCAGGCACAGGAGGGATGGGACAATTTCCCTGCTGTAATAACTCTGTGATGCAAATTGCATCTCAAACCCTTCTCCCCAGCTCTGGGACCTGTTCAGCCACAAACGTGGTGCTGAATTTTTTAAAGCAAAGTGGAAGCTGGTCAGGGAGGTGGTTTGCAAATAAAAACCACCAAGGACAGCTGGGAAGCACCAGCTGGAGCAGAGAGGGGCAGAGCCTGGCCCTGAGGTGCAGCACAGCCTGAAACTCTAACAAATTAAAGAACTTACCACTTGTTTTTTTTTCCCTCAGGAGCTACAGAAGCTGCTTTATGGAATCCCTGCCTCCTTCACACCGCATCAGCCTGCAGGAGAGCCCAAGGATGAAGATTACAGCCCCTTCAGCTGCTGCTTCCATCTCTTGACTCAAGTCTCACCAAAATCTGTCACCACTGGGCCTTCCCAAAGCCTCAGATTCACTCGGTCTGTGCAGGATTTCCGTTCTGAGGAGCATGAAGGAAGATAAAGGCACTTGCAGACACCAGAGAAGCAATTGCTGCCTGAGGTGCATTTCACTGCCCAGGTTAGTGCCTCTAAAACCATCAAAATCAGCCCCTTTGACAGCACCAAGCCAACAGCAGGACATCAGGGCCTGCACATGGTTGGAAATGCCATTTTTTAATATTCTTCTCTCCGTCTCTCATTTCATGGTGCCATTGCAGGAGTTAATCCCATCACTTGGCAATCAGCTTCAGATGGATTTTTAGTGCTGAGCAAATAAGAGGCAATTTTACTTTGTCTCCAATGAATGAAATTTCACCTAAATCAGATAAACTCGGTGTTCTGAGGCTGGCCAGGCACTAACCACTGCTAGGTCCCCAACCTGGATGTCAAACTGCTCTAATACTGAAAAGTTAAATTTATTTGGTTTTGTGTACAAGATTATTCTCTCTCAAAAGAATTGGAATCCGTATAATTGCATTTCCAAGCACTAAACTCAGACCAGCCACAAAGAGCACAAGAGACAAGAAAAGAAATAGAGATTTCTAAGGAGATGGAAATTGAATGCTGAGTTTTTTCCCATTATAGAAAGTTTCATAAATTATCACCTGCCAGCTCCTTGCCTTCACTTGTGTTGCCACCACTGAATACGCTCACTGATAATGTGAAAATGTTTGTCCTACTGAAAAGTGGGACTAGAAGTAGAAAAAGGCTCAGATATCTGAATTAAGACAACATAATGAAAAGAGCTGCCTTATAATAGCAAGATATGATGGACAGCAGGAATGGCTGAAGCCAGCAGAGATAAGTCCATGAACTATTCATGCTACAAAGATTTCTGACAAAACCCCCAATAACCCAAATACAACGTTTTGTCTGGCAGAGCTGATAGGAACCCTGTGCATTTAATTCAGTCATTGGCAGCAAACAGAGATCAGCTTGAAGCTCCTTTGGTCCACTACTACTTATTTTTGCACCCAAAAAATGTAATTACATCTACTCTTTGGGAAGAAATTACTGCTTTGAGTGGTTCAATGCAAAGAGATTCTTCCCATACCCACTCATAATCAGTCACCAAGAGAAATATTTTCTAAAAAGATCTCTTCAAAATTTTGGAGTGACTTTCAACATAAATAACTGGGTTATTTTGCTCAAAATGATAAGGGAATTGAATTGGGCTCCCTCATCTTAAAAAGAAGTGTTTCTTCCTGGTTCTTCACAAAGAGGAACAAAACACTGTTGCAGCAGACTGAAGGGAGGAAGAGGTTTTCTCCCTGAGCTGCACAATAGGAGACAATTTTGTTGCCAAGAGGCAACAAAACCCAACCGATTTCCAGTTCTTTTAGTGTAAGGGAAAAGCTCTGAGGATCACAGCTGTGGGAGACACAGAGTGGCAGGAGCAGGGATCTGCTGGGGGGTTTTGGGGTGGGGGACAGATTAAAGAAATGTTCAAGTGAAACCTGTGAGAGGTCAAGACTCCATCCCTCAGAGGAGAAACTCGATTTGACCCAAATGCCATTCAAATCCAACAAACATTGAGGCATTTCCCCAAGCTCTGCTGGGCCATCAGGTACAACCCAAATCACTCTGTGGGACCAGGGCAGCAGATCCCAGGCATGGGACAGGGATGCTCCCCTGGGAAGTCACCTCCATTGCCCATGGGACTCACAAAATCTGCTTCTAAAGACCCCAACATCCAAAAAACTCCACATTAAAAGTCTTTAATTTGGGGTTTCCCTTCTCCATCGGTCTGCTGTCACTAGGCAGCTGCTCCACTTCAACACCCTTCTGATGAGTATAAATTTTCTCCTGATTCCCAGCCTAAAGAGGAAGTTATTTCCATTTATTCTTCTGCAAGTACTGGGAGCTTGTACCTGCTTTGCTCTTTCTCTCCTGGTGTGCACATAAAATGCCAAAGCCAAGAGCATTTCCTTGTTTAAATCATGTCATTTGTCCTTATTATTTCTTTCCCATAAAATTGCATGGATTCGGTGCTGGCTCAACACTCAGAATATTGACAGCACAAAGTCCAGTTCTTACACTGACCTCTCCAAGTTTTGGACCAAGCCTGCAAAGAAGGAAATACAGGAAAGAAATTCTAAACAGGGGCCCTAATAAAGGTAATAAAATGCCACCTGTGTTTGCTGCATGGAAGAATAGTGCTGCTTAATAAATCATTACAAACAATTAAAGCAGCAGAGGGGAGGACGACAGCGCTATCCTTTCCAGCTCCCCAGCCCTCTGCCACTGGCAGGAATTTCATAAAGCAAAAATCTCCCAGCAGAAATCCCTCAGCAATTGATTTGCTGCTCGTGGAACACAGCAGGCACACACCCTGGTTTTCCTGACCAGAAAAGGAGAATTTGCCTCGATGTTTTTCCCTCGATGTTTTGTGATGTCAAATCCCCCTCCCTGCCCTGAAGTGACATGTTTCTGTAGGGTGGCAGCCCTCTGGAGAGGCACAGAGAGCTTTGTGTCAGTGTGAGGGATCCCCACAAGGGCAGATCCCTAATTCAGGCTCCATCCCTGCTTACATGCAGTTCCTAGCAGAAAATTCATTGCATTTCCCCAGAACAGGTAATTTCAAGCACAGAGCTGTTCTGCCTTCCACAAAAGCAGCATGCCAGGGATTGCTTTGGAGACCAGCATCAGGAAACACAGCAACACCTAACAGCCAGGACCATCCAAACCCACTTATCAGCTCACCCCCACATCTCCTGGACTCACTTGAATGCCCAGGAGAGTCTGAAGAGCCAACTGTTTTCTAAGAAATGGTTGTGCAATCAAAAGGTAAATGACAGGGACAACCAGCCCCACACAGGTGCCCCAGGCAGGAGAAAGAGCAGGAGGGATCCATCCCTTACTGACAGAGGTGCAGCTCAAGTGATGCTCTCTCACTGTTTGGGTTGTCTTTGTTACTTTTACATTAAAAACACATCCTCTCAGGAGACAGTCTCATTTAAATCTTCTACCTCTTTAGCTTTGTACACTCAGCCCATTACATTGAAAGATTTTATCTTAATTTCTTCTCCAGGAAAGAAGTAATTGATCTTTTATTTGTGGCACTTTAAATTGGCATGTTGACTACAAAAATCCACTGCTCATCACATCAAAAGTTGATCCAATAGTGCCAATTACTCCAGTAATGGAGATCTTTAGAGGGACGGGTGGAAAGGAACAGGATCAAAATGGATGGGTCTTCTCAGAGGAAGAAGCAGAATCTGGGAAGACAGCACAGCTTTAAATTAGGATATCTGCTGTGCATGGCAAGACAAAACACAGCCCATTCCTCATCCTGGCTCTGGATGTGGTTCAACCCACTCATCCCCAGCTCTGGAGGTGTGGTGGAGTCTGATCTTCACTCCCCTGGCAAATGACAGAGCTGAGCTGATCTCAGCCTGGAATCCCTGAGGGTTGACAGCAAGGACTCCTACCAGATGTAACTTGTGTTTGCAACAAGCACAGCATCCACTGGCAGGGAATGATTTGCTCTTCATCCTTCCCACTTTCCAGGTATTTCTCTAGGAAAATCCACTCTCTAATGGGGACAAAGCAGTAGATATGGAAGGCTCTGTGTGCCCCAAAAAGCCACCAGCCTGTTCACCCCACAGCTTTGCCACTCACAGCCGCCAGCTCTGCACAGAGCAGGCAGCAAACTGGTCACTACTGGCACTGCCTCTGGTCTGAACTGGGAACTGTGGATCACCATCAAGCTGCAAGTGTTTTCTGGTGGGAAGCATTTTACCCAGTTCCATACAGATTCTGGTTCTCGGTCAGCCCCACAGCAGCTCTGGGGAGTGTTTAGGTCAACAGGATCTCCCCAGGCTGCAGCTGGAGCTTGAGGCCTCCTTCCAAACTACAGCACAGTAAAAAAGATATACGAAGGTCACAATGAAAAATCCTCTGCTTAGCCTTCTTTAGTGTCTCTCAACTCCTAATTCTGATTGTAAAATGCTATTTAGGAAGATCAGACTGATCAAAATCAGGACACCTTTGTGAATTTTTGTAAAAATGTGTTTTGAAGCTTTAAGATGACGGATTTTCACTGAAGTCCTTATTCCTCTTACAAGTTTTTCAGCATCCTGTTGTTTTGACTTTCCACTCTTATCTCCTGCCAACTTTTACCTGCCCAGAGCCAATTGTTTTGCTGACAGCTGCCATGCCCATGTGCCATTTTCTGAGCATCACCTGCATGAAGCCTCAGGGGCTCACTAAGGAAAACTCACTCCTTCATATTCTTTGCAGAACCAGGGAAGATCTTGCTTGGAAGATCTCTTGCTCAATAGAAAAAAGAGTTTTTTATTCAAACCTACTCGATGTGCCATCACTGATGTATTTTTGACTCAAAGAAATTTGTTTATTTTCTGTTCTTAAATCAGGAGTGAGCAGCTCCATGAGCAGCACCACAGCAGAGGAAACACAAAGAGGCTGTTACTCAAACGCCATCTCTGAAGAGGTTGTGCTCTG
The DNA here is from genome assembly GCF_028551555.1 of Melozone crissalis. NCBI lineage: Eukaryota > Metazoa > Chordata > Aves > Passeriformes > Passerellidae > Melozone > Melozone crissalis. Next base: position 755,762 of record NW_026535876.1, on the reverse strand, counting down.
CTTTTCAGATGAGATTAAGAGCTCAATTACAGTAGAGAAAAAGGCTTTCATTAAATCACACATAGAACATAATAAGGACAAATTACAAAGCTCTTCAGAAGCAAATCTGTGTCAGACTTCTGGGTAAGGAGGCCCTTTAGGGGAGGCCTTCAGAGGTTTCTCCTGCCCTTCTGAAGAAATGAGTCCTGCACACCTCATCTCACCATGTTTTTGAGGAAAGCTCACAACCAGATTCCTATGGGGCATCCAGTGTGCAAATCCCATGGACAGAAATATCCACTGGCCTCTGGATTTGCAGATGTGAACCTGGAGGTGAGGGACTGGATGCTTTTCCCTCCCCAGAAACCCAAGGCACTGCATGGCAGAGCTCAAAGTGGCCAGCAAAGGGTTACCCAGAATCCTGCACCTGAGAAAGGGGAAGCCCAGGTTCAGTCACAGAGTCGTCACCACTTGATTTTGTTCCCTTGTTATTTTGCTCTCCTGGAATGTATTATGGTTAATTAAAGGCAGTTAGCTAATTGGATGGTAAGCAGATGCTGGTTAAAAAAAACCAAACCACTGTTCCCCTTTGAAATGTCAGATAGGAGATTAATTGAAATTCCCTTTGAAAAGATATCCCCAAACCTCCTAATCTGTTGATGGAAACAGTCAAGGAAAAGTCAAGGAGAAAAGAAAGAACAATGTTTTTCAGGAGGTTTCACAACTGAGGCAACTGCAACCGCCATCAAGCATTAGGATTGAGGATTGTCATTGCCACACCAGGAAACCTTTCAAAGTCTCAAAATCTTCCACTGAACAGCAGTGCCAGAATGCCCCAAAGCTGAGCAACAATCCCATGAAGGCATAATATTTCCACCAAGACCAGGATGAGATGAGTAGGAGAGGATGACTGGGGCTCTTCAAAAGCCAGACCTCAGAGCTGAGACAGGATTTAATCCTGATATCCCTCTGGTTATCCAGAAAAGGATCAAGACATGTGAGGGAGCTCAGAAAGTCAGAGTGCTCAAAAAAGCAGCATGTACACAGAAGGAAGAAGAGAAATGATACAGCTGGATGCTTCCTAATGCTCTTCTTTGGACCGACCTGGTGCAGTGAGTCACAGAAAACTTGCTCTAAACATGAGTGACAGAACTGAAAATGCTCACTGGTAAGTGTGCAGAAATGGCTACATGACAGAGGTCATGTAGACATTCGCTTGTTAGCCGACCAGGGGCTGGGAAAGTACCGAACACAGCTAGCTTGAGTTTTTGCGCCTGCAAGATAGCGTGTCCTTGGGCCTAGCTGGGTATGATAACAAGTAGACAGAGAGACATGGGAAATAGGGAATGTAGGCCCAAATGAATGAGGAAGAGTTGATGGTATAGTTTAACCAACAGATCGCTTGGCTTACAGAATATTCATAAGCCTATTATTTGCTGTATAAGTGTCTGATGCTCTCTTCAATAAACGGAACTTGCTTATCACTCATATTCAGTGTCCGAGTCTCCCCTCACCAACAAATGGCCCATCCCCGACAAAGGCCTCATTCTGCAACAAATGGTGCCTGAACAGCGACCCTATGGACCCTACAGACTCTACAGACCCTACAGACCCTACGGACTTTACAGAAGATTTGGGCCTGCGAGCCACGGTCGGTGCAGTATTTGGGTGTCAGTCCCGACGCAGCCCGGGAGGCACAAAAAGCGGGCCCTGCCTTAGGGAACCCTACAGAGGAGTCTTGGAAAAAGGCGAAAGGGTGGGCTTCAGTGCCCTGGCAACCTCACAGGAGAGTCCAGCTGACTGAATGCCTGGCGACCTCACAGGAAAGTCCAGCTGATTGAATGCCGTCAACGTTTTGCAAAGGGTTGCAGCAGCGCTGACTATCAGGTTAGAAGGTAATGGAAAGGCAAGAGGCTAATCACCTTTTTAGATGCTTTTTAGAGAAACGAGGATTACAGGGTATAGATTTGCTTTTTAGAAAAGCGGGGACTATAGACTGTTGACTTGGGAAGAGAATTCCAGAGATTGCTGCATATACACTTGCAAAAATGTGCGTTATGGTGCTGGCACTGCAAGTATATGCACAGTGGGTCAGCGACCCTGCTGTGATGGCGGCAGCAGCCACGGCTCGGGGCACCTGCAGGGCTGTGCCACTCTGAACTCGGCATGGGCGCTGTGCCGTGGGGAGCAGCCACGGCGGGCAGCTCACCTGAGATGCTGCGCTGCAGCGGCGGTAGCGGCGGCAGCCGCAGGGGGAGCGGAGCCGCCACTGGGGGAGCGACCCGCGCCGCCATGGGTGCAGTGCTGGGTGCGGCGCACGCAGTGAGTCAGCCTGCCGGCGAGTCTCGCGAAACAAGGAGCCCAGCGCGGGGGGTTCACCCGCTCCGACACAAGCGGCGCAAGACCAGAGCGCTTTTCCAGTGCGAGCGCTTCTCCCTCCGCCCCGCAGCCAGCAGGGGCCTTAGTTTCGACTTGGCAACCTAAACAAACTGTACCTTAACAGACTCCAAGTATAGCTGCGCAGCTCAGCCAGCGCCGCCATGGACAGTGTCTCCGGGGCGCAAAACTTGGTGCGGCCAGCCGGCGCTCAGCGAGCAGCAATACGAACAGCCACAGAGCCCGAGCGAGGCGGGTGGTGCCGTGCCCGCGGTGCGGTGCGGTACACACCGGCAAGGCTGGGTGTGCGGAACTCAGCGGCAGGCGGGCAGCCCGTGGTGGGGGCCGCCGTGCCCTGCTGGCAGCCTGAAGCGGCGGCGGCGACGGCGCAAAGAGGGCGCAGCGCGGTTGGGGGGGCCCACTGCCGTGGGGCTGCGACTCGCGCCGCCGAAATGCTGTGCTGCGTCCAGCAGCAACTCCGTTAACCCACTGCACCACAGCGACACGAGCAGCAGCGACCCAATCCCAGGGCCTTCCAAGCGTGACTACTTTCCCACCTCCGCCCCACGGCGGGCAAAAGCTTCAGTTTTAGACCTAACAGCCGTAATAAATGTGACTCTTGTCAAAAAAAGAAAAGATCCCTACTGCAATTAAGAAACCAGTGATAATAAATAAGCGACACCAAGGAGCATTACTATCAAGACGTTCCTCACCTAAGTTTTGTTCTTCCTGTCAGAGACTGTGAAATAGAATGAGTAGTGAATGCGTGGGCCAAATTTCGGCCGATTTGGCTTAGCATCCATTATTGCTGCCTTAAAATCACCTGTATTAACATAGACTTTAACATCAGAAGCCCAGATAACTCAGTCGGTGGACTATCAAACTCTGAAATTGTATTTTGAAAAATTTAAAAATGTTAAAGACATGTTAAAGCGATTGTATAAGCAAGATGTAATAAGTGTACTTTTTGTATTCTTTGAGCTTTGCTTGGATGTAGTAGATGTAAAAGCAAGCACTGAATTCAAAAGAATTTTTCCACAGCTATACCTTGGACAAACTCCTTATGTTTAGGTGCATTCAAGTGTAAAAATGCTGTAGCAAACACATGAAAGAAGTTGTTTTAGCTTAGTATTTTAGAGTCAGGCCTGTAAGTAAGTTATAGTAAATTCTACATTCTATTCTATTTCTATAGTAGGTTCTATCTGTTGCTAATAGTTTAAGTTAAATTATCTATTTAGTGCCAATAAATGTTAAATACTGTTAAGCTTGTTTTGTTAAGTTTATGTCCTGTTAGGTTTAAGTGCTGTTCAGTTTAGTTTCTGTTAAATTTAGGTGTTATTAGGTTTAAGTGAAGTTAGATTCTGTTACATTTAAATTATATTAAGTTTAAGTTATGTAGAATTTAAAGTCAGTTGATTTCTGTTAAAATTCTGTTAAATTTAAGTGATTTTACATGTAAGTTCTGTTGATTTGAAAATCTGTTAAGTTTAAGTTCTGTTAAGGCTAAGTTTCGTTAAGGTTAAGGTCTGTTAAACTTAAGTCATGGTAAGTTAAAGTTCGTTGAGATTAATTTCTGTTAAGTTTAAGTAAAGATAAGTTTAAGTGATGTTAAGTTCTGTTAAGTTTAAATATTTTAAGTATTTTAAGTCTAAGTGCTATTAAGTTTAAGTGATGTTATACAGATTTATGCTTTTATGCTAGGCATTTATTTTATGACTTTTGTGCAAGGTGTTGTCGTGAACATCAGAGAAACTCTAGTTAGAAGAGACAATCAGAAGCATTTGTGAGTAGAGCCACTCCTGTTTGAAGTATATCTGCTGTTTGAGAATGGAAAGCAAACTTACCAGACAATCGACGCAGATGAAACCTGCGCACATGTTGCTCCTGTAGCTTATTTTTGTAGGTTGTATTGGCACACCTGAGTTTTGTTTGAGCCTTGTAGCAGCATAGAATCCTTTTTGTATCTGTCTTATGGCATATCCTATAAATAGTGATAGCCTTTTCGGTTTGTCTCCCTGGCTTAGATCCCTTGTAAGAGAGAAACCTTGCTAGTGGAGAACACTGCTTGTAATGTAATAGTTGTTAGAATTGCCTATTCTTGTATTGCAAAGAGTATGACACAGTTAACCCATCAAACCTTGCCTGTGCAACAAGAAAACAGGGGAATTTTGGAGAAATGGCTACATGACAGAGGTCAAGTAGACATTTGCTTGTTAGCCAACCAGGAGCTGAGAAAGTACCGAACACAGCTAGTTTGAGTTCTGCACCTGCAAGATAGCGTGTCCTTGGGCCTAGCTGGGTATGATAACAAGTAGACAGAGAGACGTGGGAAATAGGGAATGTAGGCCCAAACGAATGAGGAAGAGTTGATGGTATAGTTTAACCAATAGATCGCTTGGCTTACAGAATATTCATAAGCTTATTACTTGCTGTATAAGTGTCTGATGCTCTCTTCAATAAACGGAACTTGCTTATCACTCATATTGAGTGTCCGAGTTTTCCCTTACCGACAAATGCCTCATCCCCGACAGAGGCCTCATTCTGCTACAGAGACCTATTCTACAAAGTTCCCTTAGCCAAGGTGCAAAGCTCTGTCCTTGGAACAAATCATTTAACCATGACCCACCATCTTCCTTAATTGGAGCTGTCAAATCTTTCATCTTTTGTATGCTTTTTGTGGATGGATTCAGATTGATCAGAAAGGTTCATGCAACACAATCCTTCAAATTCCTCACAACCATGTCCATGTGCCTGTAAAAGAAAATCAATTGCTGCTCTGTTCTGTAAAGTTGCATGTCTGACAGCACTAACATCAGTCATCATGTCACTAATTGCAATGGAAGTAGCACTGTCTTCTTTCTTCAGACAACACCCCAATCGGTATAGTGGTTTCATGCCTCGCCCGAGGCAAGTTGATGGAGAAATAAATTCGATGTACCTCATTTTGCAGGGCCCTAGGGTCTGAAATTGCTATTACAGTTTTCTTTTTAATGATGGGCACATCTTTTTTCTCTGTGTTTTCTCCTGATGGCTTACTTAACACTAGGTGCTATCACAGTGAGTTGTCTGATGCTACATGGGCCACCTTTAATTTTTGAGGGAATGTCCTGCCAGGCTCTATCTACACAAATAAGCCAATATTCTGTTGTTCTGCTTATTGTCATGGGGACTCATCTAGGTCATCTACTCGTCAGCAGTTTCACCCTTAGGGGGCACTGGGGTAGTACAATTGCACCACAAACTTGAGTATCTGTCCTCAGGATGATGGGGAGTAACATTTAACTGTGGATCTCCCTGGTATTGAAACTCAGCACAAAATTCCATCACCAATGAACCAGGAATTCCAATTCTTGAGGTTCAGAAGGTGCTTTAAGAGGATCAGGGGCCCAGTGATGCCAGCTGGTTATGGGATTGGTCACGTTGGCAGCCTCACACCAATATTTGTCATGATTGGGTATTGGCTACTCCTTGGCTGGCACAGGCACACCGACCAAACAGGTTGCAAAGGATTTATCTGGGCTCAAATTGGTCAAACACATGGTGTCTGAGCCTGCTGACTTGGCTAAAGCAAGGCAAACATTCATTTTTGGTTGATCTACAGGCATGTATGCACAGCAAAAGCAAGCAAGAAAAACCAACAAGTGCCAGTATATCATTTGATCAAACTCGGTGTTCCTGTTCAGCTGTTTTTTGGCAAAAGCTTCCCCATCTATTTCAGTTCTCAAGCAAATCTTTTAGCACTTGTTCAGGGACTGGCCAACTATAGGGCACTAACCTTCAATTTTTACAAATTTGGATATCTTAGAATTCTTTTGAACACAATGGACACCACGCTTTTGCTGAAAGAGCTCTATGATACAAACCATTTTCACAGTCCAAAAATCAACATCAAACTCAAGATTTGTAGCTTTCACAGGTTGAACAGGGAACGTCTGACATGAACCGTAGCTTCTCCATGCAGCTCACGTCTGCATGCTCATTTCCCTGCTGGTGGAATTGTCGCTGTGCTCTTTCACATCCTTCGTGGGGACCCACTTAGGTCCAGCACCTGTGCAAATACAAGCATACCCTTTGCCCCAAGCGATTAGTGCAAATGGTCCTTCAATTTGTCCTAACTGAAGGTTTCTGATCAAAACTGAAGGATTTTCTTTCAATTTTGCCTGTGTGCTGTTTGAAAAGTGCCTAAAAATTGGAGGATTAGGTCGTGCAAATGAGCTATTCGAAACATAAAGACGTCTAAAGCTTTGCTCAACCTCATCTGGGGTATTGCTTCGGCCATTCCCCCTTTTGTTGATCTAGAATGGGTTTTAGAGTGGTGCATCCTTTCAACAATTTCCTGACCTGTATGGGAATAGGGAATTCCAAAAGTGTGGCAAACACCCCAGTCCATCAAAAATGTGGCCAATTTTTGAGCTGTGTATGTGGGACCATTTGTCAGTTTTCATCTCGTGGGGGATCAGCTTGGCGAGCTCTGGGCCCAGTGACACTGACAAGGACAAAAGCAAAAGACGAGAGGCGCTCTCTCTTCCCGGGACCAAAATCCCACAGCTTTAATGGAGAACAGCTCCAGGAGAGAAAAGGAGTGTCCAAGGGAGGAAAGAGGATGTCCAGGGGAGGAAAGAGAGCGTCCACCTCATGGCAGAAGACTTTCAACCCTCGGGGAAGGGGGTGGTAGAAAGGAAATGCCATAGTTCAACATCATAGATCACCACACTGTAGTTTTCTGCATAAATTGCTGCACTTGTTGCAAACAAAATCCTAAAATCTCCCCAAACACAACCGTGCAGTCCCAAATGACCACAGTGTGGGAGAAAAACCACTCAACCCCCCTGTATACCTAAGCACCAGGTGTCACAGGGGGCACCAACCCCTGCAATTAGAAAGTCCACACACACAGGCTCACGGGAAAAGGAGTATCTCTTTACGAGGGGACAGAGTGCTCACTTTTCTCAACACAACACACACCATCCACCACATCAGCATCCACCCACATCATCTTCCTCAAACATTCACACACTGAAAACACAACCACAATTACAACACACAGGAAAAATTGAGGCAATAAAAGAGGAATTGCTCAATTCACCCCCAGAATTGCTAGCAGGTCCTTACTGACACAGCAAATCCTTTCTGCCAGCAGCCAGACCCAAACCCAAACGGTACAGGTGTACGTTGTGCACAGGACATCTCTGTGTGACTTGTGAACAGCCCTTCCCCTGTGTATGCCTTACAGGTTACTTTATACAGAGTTAAACGTTCCCTTTCTCTTCAGTCCCAGCAGTCTTGTCTGTCCCCCATGAGGAACAGCCGAGAGCGGAGGTGCCTCCAGGAAAGGAATGTCCTGGCAGCACCCAGAGACATCCAGAGCCCGGTTGTTCTCGCTGGAGCAGAGAAGCGTTCCTGTCGCGGTCACCAAATGAGGTGTGGAATAGAACTCACCACAGTTAAAGGTAGAAGGTGGTGTGTTTATTACAGCCAGGCACAGGAGGAGTTGTCTCCTAAAGACATGTGTGAAGAATCACTGCCTCTCTACTATCTAAAAAAGTCTTACATATTAATATAATTCCCAAAATTATTAATACATATTCATTAGGTAACCCCACCTGCTCCCTTTGTATTCAAATGTATTATAACTGAGTCCAAAGTTCCTTCACATTTGCGGATTCTTTCACTTCAAATGGGTTGGTGGCTTTTAAAGTGGGGAATGGTCTCCTTCTGATGAAGGCCAAGACGTCTTCCTCAATTTGACCTCTTTCCTTATGACCTGTTTGCAGGCTTTCGAACCCCTTGGCTATAGCTGAAGTTTCGGGGCCCAGGTGCAGGCTACGGTCCTCTTCTTTGTCACAAAGAAATCCGCATCCCATCCTGCTTCTTTAAACATAGTAAAGACAGGCAAGTGATATATTACCCTAGCCTTAACTACCTTATCTGCTAAAAATTAACCATCCCTTATTATTTCTACTCTTCTTGCTATACTCTTTCCCCCAAACTAAATCTTACTAAAATGTTAACTCTTCCAGTTCTTTTAAATCTTTGATTCATTGGCCTCATCTCACATGTCAGCCATGTGTGAGCCGATGCCATAACTGGGAAATTCCACTCCTGAGCAGGAGATACAAGGCCTGGTTCTGAGCTGGAAGGGTGAGAAGGATGACATGCACAGTGTTTTGATCCAGGGGATGTCCTGAAAGTGCACTGCTTACCTGCCCCTGCTGCTGAGCACCACGCTCCATCTCCTTCTCCTGCTCAGCACATTTTTAGGAATCCAGGTCTTGGTATGTATTATTTGCTACTGCAACAAATAGAATGAATTTGCTTTGCAATCCCAGTTTTGTCCTGGGTTATTTTGTGCATGGGTCTCCTCCTGAACCCGTGTCAAAGACCGGCAGGGACCTACAGGACGCTCCTATTTTCATGAGAGTAAATTCGGAGAAGTGATTTAAGTATCAATAAGTCAATAAGTATCAATCAGTAAATCAAATAATTTGGGGGAATATTTAGCCTGTGAGTTTCAGCAAAGTATTGAATATGTCTTAGATCCATGGATACAAACTAGTAACTGAGATTGCTGGGGGTGCATGTGTTAGGGAAGTGATTCCCCACACACCCAGTGCTGAGATCAAGGATTGCCTCTCTTCTAACCCTGAGCTGACAGCAGGGATCGGGCCCTGCTTGGTAACATTCATTTTGAAGACTTATGTTGAGCAGGTAAGAATGGTCAAAATGAAATCTTTTCTAGCTGTTTCCCTTTGGTTCACCTGTTTGAGGGTTAAAATTCTGTGCTGCAGGTGTGCTGGGTGTGTGCAGAGCAGTGCAGCCCCAGAAACCACTTGGCTTGCCCACAAGTTGTCATGCCTTGTTGCCAGCTGTGCCCAGCTGTGGCAGGAGAAGGAGCCCGCAGCGCAGTGGGCACCGTGCCCTGCCCAGCCGGGGCTCTCTGGCACAGAGCAGCAGCAGCGCCAGCACCGTTCAACCCGCTCCTGCCTTGGCTTCCCCTGGCACACAGAAGCCTCTGGAAATCAGCACCACCAGTGGCGTTCCCAGCTTGGAGCAGCTGCTGGCAGGCAGATGCTGCCAGTTCGACTGCTGCCAAAGGGGAAGAAAGGCAGAGATGTACATGCACTGGAGCCCTGGGCATGTCCAATAAAGGTGCAAATATGTGGGGAGATTTGTTAGGAAGGATTTCAGCTGTGATGCCAACAGTGGCTTCTCTCCTGGTTCTGTGTGTTCTAGACAAGTAATGCAATGGTTGGTTCTGACAATTAAAGAAGCAGATGTTATGTGGATGTTCAAATGTGTAGTGATGGTATTGTGATATATCCTCCCATAGTCCTCTTTCCCCTCCCCCTTGTAATAGCCTTGGTAGTCAGGGCATTTGGGGAGGGCTGGCTTGTGACCAGCAGGCAGGGTGTAACAACACCTGACCTCCAGTCAGGATGCAAGAAAGTAATCTCCACCAATGGGCAGCAGAGAAAGAGTTGACTGACAAAACTTTTGGAGGGGCTAAGGGCATAAAAGGCAGAGCATCCTTTTTGTAGATGAGCACATGGCTGCTAGTCACAGAGACTCCCAATGCTGCAATTTTTCCTTAGTCAGTCCTTTGTTAAGGTTTACTAAACCTTTGAAATTTTAAAAGTGAGAGTCATTTCTCACATGTGCAATGCTGTGGGCCATTGTCTTGGTCTGGTTTCCTTTGCTTGTGTCCCATCTGAGTGCTCAGCTGGGGTACAGGCTGTAGGTGCTTGGGGCACCCTTGGAGTTCCTCTTGGATCCCCTGAACAACAGGGTTTGGCCCATGAGGGGAATTTTTGCTGCTTTGTGACAGAGAAGAATTTCCCAGGCTCTTTTGTGTTTGCTGTAGGAAATGTTGGTTATTGCTTTGCACAAACTCACAGACCAACAGAGAGCTGTCCCTTTGTGATGTCAGGGCACGGTTGCCACCTTGTCGTAGTGACATCAGAAGGTTGCCTTGGTGCACGGAAGGCCTGAGTGTCAGAGCAGCCCTAGGCCTTGCTCACATCAGGAGAACTTTCCTGGTTGGCGCCTTTGTCAGTGGGTAGCTGCCCACTGACAAGAGTCTTGTGTTTTCCTTTGTTGTGGCGAACTCCCACAACACTGCTACCATGTTTCACCATCTGGCCACGGCAGCTTTTGCTGCTTATGGTGTTTGTCTTTCCACGTATTATGTGACACACTTCTTTCATAAGTACAGGTTTCCATTCTACTTAGGTTAGGGTGTATCCTAACCTGGCTTTTGTATGTCTTCCTGCTCTTTCTTGGTGGCTGACTTTCTGATTTTGAAACAGAAAGAGCATTAGAGTGCCAGTGGTTTGGTAAAGCTCCTGTCAAGAGGTTCAGCTAAAAAGGGGGTGTCTGTAGCCACAGGGGCAGCATTTGCAGGGGAACCTGCAGGGCTCCGTTCCCTCCACGGGAGAGTCTGTGGCAGCAGAGTCTGTCATTTACTCAGTATGCTGGGTCAAGCAGGACACCTTTGAAAATGTAGACTGGCAGAGCTTCTTGGAAGGCCTTCTAAAAACTCTGCAGTTGTTCCCAGAATTCAGAGAAAGCTTCTTTCTTTTTAAATTTTGTCATGAAAGGATTTGACTGTCTAACTTAATAACCTTTTACTGAGTGCTAAAATAGTTACTCCCTTTGAAAGGAAGTGCAAACTCTAAAGCAGTCAGTGTCTGCTCCTGAACCCTAGAGGTGCTGCTGTTCTCTTCCAAAATCGAACTGCTGCTGCTCAGGGGGATTTTGGAAAGCTTTTCTGGGCAACTGTTTCCTGCAAGTTAATGAGAATTAGTGCATGTAAGTGAAAAAAACAAAAAAGGACCTGAAAGAGAGGATTTCAGAAGCTGTTTTATGTCTTTGGTAGAACAGGAGCATTGAGTGTTAAAGAAGAATTTGCATTTTCTTGGTCATATTTGTATTCATTTACTGGCAAAACAGGCCAAAGTGTAGGCACAAGCAAGAAGATTGTCCTGATCCCTTGCTGGCTGTGTGAATGAAATGTGTCTCCTGGAGGCATGTTGTGAAATGGGAAATCATTCCTGTTTGGGATGACTTGTTCTGTGGGATTCAGCAGCCCAGGCAGTTTTATGAGAGCATCTGGTTCATTTTCCCTTCCCACTACAGGACACCTGAAGCGTGTATTCAGCAGTGCTGAAGAACCGTGAGGTGAGTGAGAAAGGGACATTTCATGTTCCTGGTGCTTAAGAATTGTAGAGGAAGATGTGAGCTTGGCCACTAGCAGTAGAGTGTAGAGGGCCAGCTAGGAAGGCCAAAAGAAAATCCATTTTCATGCCTGCGAGAAAAATAACAAAGGCAGAAATGGGTATTTTTTGATTTCTATATCAGAGCTTTGAAGAACTACAAACCTAATTTTGCAGAGAGAACCTTGCTTGCTGATGGCAGATAGGGTGGAATATATACATAGGAGTGACTTCCTGTACAGTTGAATTTGGCCATTTTAATTTAAACAGAGTCCCTTAGAATTCTGTTCCTATCAAACTTTATGATGTCTACTTAGAAGATGTGGTTATAGAACAGGAAGGCCATCTTGCCATGGTGCCTGCAGTATCTGAAGGGAAATGGGCACCTTTGTGGCTGGGGAGCTGCGTGGGCCAAAAGGACGCAGGGCTGGCGGCCGTGAGCAGCTGAAGATGAGGCAGCGTGGGGCCAGGGGGCCAAGAAGGCCAAGGGCACGGTGGCTGTGCCAGCAGCAGTGGGGCAGCAGGAGCAGGGCAGTGAGCGTGGCCCTGTGCTGGGCAGCGCTGCGGCCACAGCTGGAGTGCTGTGTGCAGCTGTGGGCCCTGGGAAGCAGAAAGTCATGGAGGGGCTGCAGCGAGTGCACAGAAGGACAGGGGAGCTGGGCAAGGGGGGGCAGCACAAGGCCAGTGAGGAGGTGCTGAGGGAGCTTTAGCTTGGACAATGGGAGTCTCCTGAGAATCTCCTCAGTGCTTTCAAATATTTAGCCACTTTTGGACTTGACTTTCCCTCTCCTTTTTTTATCGTTATTTTTGCTTTACTTGGAGGAGGAAGCTTATTCATTTTCTTTTTCTCCCAGCTAAGGTTCTTTTCGCAATTATTTCCTGCCCTTATACAGCACTGGGACTGGTTCTGCTCCAATTTTCTATTCCAAGGTGTCACTTCTGGGGAATGCAGTATTTTTGCATGAGAACTCATCATTTGGTGCAGGGACATTGATGCGGAAGGAGCTTTTGTGGTTCTAGGCCAGCCCCTATGGCCTTACAGATCATCTAGAGCTTAACAATGCCAGTGAGTTTCTGCAGCCCAGGCAATCAGTGTGTGTTGTGTTTGGGAATTGAGCAGGAAATCAATGCCCTTGCATTCCAGCTGGTGCTCAGAGATCACAGGAGCTGGGAGGGGCTGGGCTGCATTTCTGATTCCAGCCACTTCAGCACCATCAGTGTGGTCGAGTCCAAGAGAAGAACTTTCCCGACCACAGATGCACAAAGAGTGCAGTTCCCAGCAATGCTCTGGGTGTGGTTGCATTCCATAAGGACCTACATGCTCCAGATTCCCCAAGAGTGTGCTTTTTTGAAGCAACAGGAGAGCAATCTCAGGATTGTAGTTGAGTGGGGCACTGGCTACCAAGTTCTGATGTGTGTAGCAACAGAGAGGACAGTAAAGAGAGATTTCAGTAATGAGATCTATCTATCTATCTATCTATCTATCTATCTATCTATCTATGTAACATTTACATAATTGAATCTTCCTGGCTCTGGTCCAAGGCAGTTGGAGGTGCAAAGCTCACCTAAAGCATCCCTTTCAGGAGAGGATTAGAGACATGCTCCCTCGACCAATTCTGAGCAGGCGGAGATGTTTTCCCCTCCAGATATGGTGGGGTTTTTTCCCCTCAGAGTTGTTTTCCTCCTCCGGCCTCTTCTGCCCTCAAGTCCCCAGTTAATTCTTTCAATTTCTGCCTGTCCTAGAGAGGGGCAACAATTCCATGTTTAGGTGGTGTTTGGTGACTCTGGTCACACATGCATTATGTGACACATGGTTTCCTTCACTGGCATTCCCAGGGTTGCGTAAGTGCATTTGTTCATGGAGCCTTAGGAGAGTCTTCTCTTTCCCTCAGCAGCAGCAGCAGCAGCAGCAGGGGGCGGTGGCAGGGTCAGGACGAGGAGGAGGTGGCTGCCCTGGCCCTCTGCTCCCGGACCCCAGGCCAGGAGGGCTCTGGCTGCAGCAGGGTGCTCTTCGGGCAGCCCCTGGCAGCCTCTGCACGGAGCACGGCACGCTGCCCTGTCCTGCTGGTGCCACTTTTCTTCAGCAATACCCTAGACCCTAGCTCCTCTTCACAAGGAAAAAACTCCAGCAATCTAAAAAGTGATCATTCAAGCACAGTTCTACCTGCCTTTGCATTGTAGTTCAGGGGATGTATTTTTTTGTCTATAATTTCATGATTTTTATGAAAACATGCATTCATATCTGCACATTTTTGTGGTTTTAATTATTTATATACCTAAACACTGCATTTTAAACTCTTGATTTATTGCAGTTGGTAATTTTCAGGTAGTATATTCTAAAATGTCACAAAACAACACCTTTTGCACCTTTTGGGTAGTTTTTCTCACTCTTAAAAAAAAAACCCATAAGCCATTTTAGTCTCTGTCTCTCCAAATTGGTTCATATCGGCCTATTTTAAATCAGGGCTACAATACTTTTATAGGATTGAGAGAGCTCCAATTAAATGCACACCGGTGATTCCTCTTGTGCAATGTCATGGCCCCACCGTAAAGCCTCTATTTACTTTTTTTTTCTCTCATTACCTCAACTGCAAACACGTTTAGTTGCAAACTTACACAAGATGAGCAAAATGAAAATGATGTGATGGGCCTTTGGGAGCTCCTTGCTGATCTTTCTGCTTCTTCAGCTGAGCAAGGCTCTGATCCAGGCAAAGAGATTGCACTTAGTGCTACACAACCATTTGGCTGGAACTCTGCTGATTTCTAGGAACAGCTGGAGGCCTCTGTCTCCCCAGGATGTTTTGGCTGAGCCAAGCTTTGCTGGGTTTTGGCTGCAAATACCATTGCCCTTGCTTTTCTATATCCACAAGTACCATGGCTGGGCAAAAACTGCCATGTGGGCCATCTTCCAAAGGCACTTTGGTCTGGAGTTTGTGAATGAACAAGAGCCTCATCCACTTCCAAACCACATGAAAAAAATCATGAAAGAAAACTTCCCATCCTTAACAAACAACTGACAATTCACAAGTGGATCTAGAGCTTCTTTACGCAATGAAAAGGAAGGCAATCTTCCAATGGAGTTGTGCTTTTGGGAGTTTTTCTTCTGACTCCCACTCCCAGCTGGCACTGGAAAAGCCACGTCTCTGCAAGTGTCAGTGTCTTCTGTCTGCCATCAGTTGTTTTGCTGCAACAATCAGAACAGGCATCAGGCTGGAGAGAGGCTCAGCTGATGCTAGGAACAGGAGCTGCCCCAAGGAGAAAAAGGACATGAACTTTTACCTCCCAAACCCATCTCCCCAGAGGCTCAAGCAGGATTCCTCTGGTTCCCAGAAATACAAAGAAATAGGGCTGAGAAGACCCTTTGTAGCTACGTGTTCATGCCCAAGACTTTTGACTGATGCCATTTGGGTTTTGCCTTTTTTCTTTTCTGTCTTTTCTGTATTCCTTGCACATCAATTTAGAGCTCTGTAGGCTACTCGATTTGTGACTACTTTGCCCAGTCCTTTTCCATGGCCTTTGCTTAAGCAGAAAAAAAAACTTCCAGAGCTCCAAGTGCCGGGGGGTAGAAGGCCCCAGTGTTATCTTGGTTCTTCCTGGGACAGACCCCTGCAGGGAGCTGGTGGACTCACCATCCCTGCAAGCCTTTGAAAGAAGACTGGATGTGGCACTCGGTGCTGTGCTTTAGTTGAGGTATTTTTTAGGCCATAGGTTGGACTCGATCATCTTGAAAGTGTCTTCCAAGCCAGGGATTCTGTGATTCTGTGACTGAGGCAGCTTTTCCTGCAGCCCTGCAGAGGGCTGCAGGGGCCCTTGGCCAAGGATGGGGATCAGGGCTCATGGAAAAGAAGCAAAGGGCTCAAGGCGAAGGCTGACAGGGCAGAGCCGCCACAGCCCGGCCCAGAGCGAGCCTCATGTCCTCCTCCTCAACCTGCGCCCTCTGCGCTGCCCTTTGCGCCGCCGGCGGCTCCTCTCGCTGCGGGGCTCCAGGGCGTGCTGGGGGCCGGGCCCCTCGTCTTCGGGAAGCGCCGGAGCCTCGGAGGCCAGCAGCTGCTGCCGTGGCCGGCAGGGGAGAGCTGCGGCTGCGGCCCCGGGCACGGCGAGCTGCCGCTATGGCCGGCTCCTGCCGCGGCTCCTGCCTCTGCTCCGGCCTCTGCTCCTGCCCTGTGCGCACAGACACGGCCGAGGGCTGCCCGGCAGCTCCGTGCCGCTCTGCAGCGGGCCCGGCCGGGCTGCTGCTCTCTGCGGCCTCTGCCCGCCGCTGCCGGCCCCGCTGCGCTCCCGCCTGCCTCTGCCGCAGCCGGGCCCACACGGGAGGCAGCACATTGCGGCCGGCTCGGAAAAGCCCTGCCCGCAAACCGCCCGCCACGGGCCCGGCCTCAGGGCACAGGCTGCCGGCGTCCTCGCAGCTGCGAGCCGGCACGGGCCGCCTGCCGGCCTCGGCCACAGCTCCCGCCTGTGTCTCCATGGCCGTGGCTGCTCGGCACAGCGGGCTGAGCACAGCCAGCGCCAGCAGCAGCTCCTCACGGGCCCAGGCCCTGGGCGCTCCGAGCCCACCCAACCCCGAATTCCAGCCCTGAGGGGCTTTGCGTCCCAATGCATCCCCTGGGGACAGCAGAGTCGGCCGCTGAGCTCAGCCCATGGTGACACCACCAAGTGACCAATGGAAAATTCACCAAATCCTCATCAGAGACAAGAGAAAACTCCCATGGTGCCTGACAGCCTGAAGCAACTGCCAATTCCAGATCATTCCATCCATGTATGAAAAGAGGCTTTTGCATTAAAGCAGAAAAGACTTATCGAAAAAGAGGGCAGGAACAAACAACAAAGTTATTTGGACTCATGCTTCTTGTGTCTGTTAGAAAGGCCAAGAAAATGCACTCCTTGCTCTTCTGACACAGCTCTCTCTGTTCATGATGTGGGACAGCGAGTGCTGATGACGTGCAGGAGCTGATGTGAGGGACAGGGGCGAGGATGCAGCAGGCACAGTGCCAAGCTAACAGAGGGATGATCTCTGGCAGTGGAACTGAAGGAGAAGAGTTTGCAGGCAGGACAGAAAATGGCTCTTTGTTTCACCTCTTCTTTCAGTGCTGCTAAGAATGTAGCCTGGAGCAAGCTGGGAACACCAGAGCCTGGAGCCCTTTCCAGGCAGGGCTGCATCAGACACAAACCAGCAGGGGACTGAGGAGCCCCTGGGGTGGCAGTGAGCAACCTCGGGCTCTGCTCACTGCTGCTGGCATTTTCTATTGAACCATCTCCAAGGACTTCTGTTGTGCTCTGTATTTCCCCCTTGTTTTTTTTTTTTTTGTTGTCTCCTGCACCTTTTTTTCTCCACGTTTTCCTATCCTGTCAGCAGCAGCCCTTGTCCAGAACTGGCTCTAAAATATCAGCAAAGTAGCTAGGAACAACAATGGGTGGAATCCTGCGGCTCAGGAATTCGTATGCCAGAGCCCTGCCTCTGCCTCATGCTTTGTCAGGACCTCCTTCTCTGTGCAAAAACTAGGGATTAGTGGAGTTTTTTTGCCGAAGACCTCCTGAGAAGCAAATGTTGTGCTAGGTTTCTCAGGAGTGTATCCGTTAAGTTCATTGCCGGCAAACAGAAAGTAAGGCCAGGGTAGCAGAGCAGCTGGGAGCTGGTCACTCCCTGCAAAGGGCTGGTGCAGGATGTGGGAACACCACATTCCAGGACGGGCGAGCAGGGTCAATGTGCTCAAGGTGCCACAAATGAGGTTTGGGTTCACTTAGAGAGCAGTCAGGAGTGGTGAGCACTGCAAGATCCAGCTGCAGTCCCCATCCACGTCCCTTTCAGTGCTGGCTTTAGGGCGTCTGCAGCCTGCGCCCTGGGGTGCTCCTGAGGCTGCCTTTGCACTCAGGGTGAGGATGCCCAGGAGCCCCTGAGGCCGGCAGTGGGGACCAGGGCCGGGGCTTGTGGCCTGGCAGGTGTGGCTCTGGGGGCTGTGACATGCCAGGGCATGGGTCACTGTCACTGCCCTCTGCAGCCCTGGCTAGCTCTGTGATACTCCAGAGACAATGGCAAGAGGGGGGAATTGGCTAGGATAGGGTTTTGCCTGAGCCAGAACCTCTAGGCCAAATGCCAGCAGTAGAGACCCCTGGAGGACCGAGTGAAGGAAGCAAAGGAGGCTCTTCTGCGGCATAAAGTGCAGCAAATTCATCAGGAGAGGCAGGGGGGAAGGTCGTGCAGGCAAGAACTCCAAAAGGGAACAGATGTTGAAAAAACCCCCAACATCCCTGTGACCGGATTTTTAAAATCTTTCAAAGCAGGGGGTGGACACCATATAGTAACCAATAAGTGACTCTTGGGGTGCGGTTTTGAGGGCTACAACAAATCAGAACAAGGGGAGGAGAGAGCGTTGGCATAGGGATTGGATCTTAGGGTGAGGGACAGGGAACGTTCTGGAGCAAAGGGTAGGGTTTTGACTGATTGATGGGGCAAAGGGGCCGGGTTGTCTTGACAGGGAAAAATCTGATGAGGAGGGAGGGGATTCCTCGAGGGACACTTGGGTAGGAGGGCATAACATAGGGGAGAAGCTAACTGTAATAACTCGGGGAACACTTGAACATACCACTATATAACAGAACATTTGACTCAATAAACTAACACAGTGCAACACAGAAATTCAGGGTTTCGGTAGCTGAGAGGTGGCACTATTAGAACCCGCAGCAGCTGGTGAAAGCCATCTCTGTCCTTCAGGTTCTTGCTGTGTGGGAAGGTGCTGCGAGTTGTGGTGGCTGCACTCCCCCTTTGCTGGGAGGATGATCTGTACCAGGGCAGAGCAGAAAGCTGCCATGGTGAGCAGAACATGCTCAGAGCATTACAGTTCAGAGAATGGCACTGCCCCTGAAGGGCAAACAGCTTGAAAGCATAGAATTCTGTGCGGAACCATTGCACAAATCTTCTCTTCTAGAACATGCCCATTTTTGTATGCTGTAGATGAATGCTCTGGGTTTTATAGAGTACATGGGGGTTTTTCTTAAGGTTTTTGGGAGAACTCTCAAGTTTATTTCTGTTTGTATTTTTTATCTAGCATGTATACAGTTTTTTTATTACTAGTTTTCTTTAATAAATACTTAGGGAAAAAATACCTAAGCATTTTTTAATCCTTTGGGATATTGTGATTAATATTCTTAGAAAGAAAACCTTGTTGACCACATGTGAAAACACAGAGAGAGGGAAAATAGCATAAAAGTCTTTTAGAACAGGGTGTGTAATAAAGACTGCAGACCTGAGTAATTCCTCCAAGTGCAGAATTAGCAAGATATATTACTGTGATAAATAGGTATGATTTGTGCTGATAAAGATTGAAACAGTAATCAATAATGATACAGTAATTAATATTTGAGAATAATAAAATAGTTAAAAGTTGTGATGCCAAGGAGGAGAGGGAGAGGAGGGGCTCCACCTCCCCCAAAATGAGCCTTGCTTGGTCTTATCCTAGGCAAGCTGTTACAGCTCCAGAGCTCAGTCTCCAAGGGGACTGGGCGCCAGAAGCCAGCTCACTCTCAGACCAAGGCCGCAGGACAGCCCTAGCAAGCAGGGAATATTCAGCTCTTAGTGATTAGGCAGCTCTTGTGATTTCAGCATTGCTTGCTAGGTAGCTTTTCCCTTGGCCTAAGGCTCCAGCAGACGGTAGAGAGAGAAGAAGACGCCGGCTGTTCCACAAGTATGGATTTATTGGAGGGGTTCGTGAACGGTCTCAGCTCTTCTTCCGAGTTAGTAGGGGTACAGTATGCTACTTTTATACCCTTGGCCCGGATCCAATCCTGACCAATGGCAAAGGTGTTAGAGTGACCATAAGTGACCAATAGTAGGGTTAACAACATATTGCCTTACATGGCTATAGGGATAAGGTACAAGGCGGATGTCCCTGGAGACAGGAAACTTCTTTGCCGCTGTGTCAGCTTTCTGTTCTCCAAGGGGCCCTGGCTAAAGCTGAGGGGTTTACTACACCCCCCCTTCCCAGCAGATGTTCTCAAGGACCACAGGAAAGAAGCTGAAGATGCAGTTGCTAAAAATTACCAAGAACATGGTTGGGTACCAGAAAATGCTAATTATAAGGGATTTATTGCCTTGATATGTAGATGCAGTGATACGTTAGTCTTGGCTTACATTGTGCTGGCTTGATGCGCATGTGTAACCCAAAGGTGAATTAAAAGACAAAGAGGAAGAAGAGAGGTCTTCATCCAAAACAACCCCCAAAGACTTGTGTGAACACCAAACCGAGTGGTGGCGCATGCGTGATAAGGGTGGTAATGAGGGCGGAGATAGAGATATGATGAACCGAAAATGAGAAGAGATGGTATTGACACAGGACATATAAGGGGTGATTTTCATTTGGCAAGCTTGTACGTGAGGTGGCAAGAGTCCCAGAACTCTGCCCTCCGTACCCCGCGGTAATCGTTTGTTTATGCGCTATTATTGGAACCAAATTATCTCTTATTTTTATCAAATTATATTGTATCAAATTTTAATTTTTTTTTTTTATTTTAACTATTCAATTAAAATTGTTACTACTTTTAATATTGTTTGGCTTTTTTATGATGGGATAATTGAGCAAACGTAACAATTTTGGTGCCGATACCCGGGACTCTTTTAAATCCGGGGAGGCGGATAGCTTCTGGGAAGGAGCTCCCCACCAGACTTTTAAGTGGTCCCAAGGCTAGACCACTCTCCCTTGGGAAAAGAGAGTCTTTTTTACAATAATGCATAAGCAAATTAGTTTTCAAGAGCGCGCAAGAGAGGCTCCCATCAGAGTGCCGGCTTGTAGGAGAGAGAGTACCCATAGAAAACTGCCTTGTGCACAAAGACCCTTGTGAGAAAAGGAGGCTGTGAGTATCATGAGGTTTTGCGTCGGGGGGCGGCTGTATGCATGTGTGAGTGTGTGTGGAGTGTCTGAGATGGGGGCTGGGCAGTCCCAGACCCGCGAAGCGAGTGGGACCTCCCAGTACCGCGTTTTCGTGCTGTCCGAGAGGAGGCCGGCCGGGAAAGGAGGGAAATGAAAGAAAAGTGAATGAGTGGGGACCCCGGGAGGGTTTGACCCAGGGGGAAGGAGGGGATCCCTGGTCCAGGCACCTGTGGGAAGGTCCTTGGGCAGGAGGGATTGACTCAGTAGGGAGACTGAGAGAGTGAATGAAGAGGTTCAATTTCTTTGGATGGGTTGGTAGCAGGCAATTTAGTATGTGATTAGATGGTGAGAGGACGGGGCTAATAGACTGAGAAAGAGGAAGAGATAGGAGTGGAACAAGTAGATTGCAGAGGGAGAGATAGGAGTGGAACAGGTAGATTAAAAAGGCAGTGTGGCAGAGTAGTAAGTGAGGAAGTTGAGTCACGAGGTGAGTGTGGGAAACTAAGACTCTCCTGGTACCGGGAATTTCTTAGTTTGTTGCCGCCAGAAATGGGTTAGGGAAAAAGTTCCTTGACCCAGGGGCTGTGAATTGTAGGAAAAATTTGCAGTGGTTTGAGGTATCTGGGAACCGTGACGGGGGTTCTCAGGGGGGGAGCATTCCTCAGGACAGCCCACTGGGGATGATGATACGGTTTTGGGATGAATGAGAATCCCAAAGGAGAAAAAGTAAACAGAAAATAGTTAAGTATTACATGTTTAAATGGACAAAAGAAATGATCCGGAAAGATAATTTATATTGGCCCAAGTTCAGATCATTTGAGGATTGGATTTGCCAGGCTCTAAATATGTATGTGAGTTCAAAAGACCCTGTTAATCAGGAAGAGAGTAAGTATGCTGCCTTTTAGAGTCCTGAGGGGCGGCATCAGGAAGAAGCTGGAAAAATTAGAAGACTGGCAGGACAGGTGACTTCAGGAGTTACTGAGAGAAGCACAAAGGGTGTGTGTGAACAGAGATGAGAAAAAGCAGAAAGCAGATGACAGAATTTTGGTGGTGGCAGTTAGAGAAATGCAGGCAGCTTTGAATACAGAAAAACAGAAAAAAAAGAAAAAAAATTCGGCAGGGAAAAACAAACTGCAGATGTCAGGATCTATTTTTAAGAACACAGGACCTGTGTGTTTTTGCCCGCCACAAGAAAGGGCACTTACGAAATTCTTTCCCTGCCTTGAGGGGTGCAGGACCCACCTGTTTTTACTATTATAAAAAGGAGCACCTACAAAAAAAGTTGCGGGAAGAAACAGCATGATGAGGAAACTTTTCAGGGAGGTCAGGTGCTCTGTTTAATGAAGGGGACAGAAACACCACCAGAAGAGCCATTGATAAGTTATATTTTTAGTAAATATAGGAGTTTCTCAGTCGACAGTGACAAAATTACCCCAGGGATGTGAGATAAGTCGTGAGCGAGTTTCAGTAATCGGAATTACGAGAGAAGCTTTCCCTATTCCTGTAATAAAAGGAGTGCAAATTAAAACAGATGATAAATTTGGAGTAAATGATTTATTGTTGATATCAGAGGCCGAGAATAATTTGTTAGGCAGAGATCTAATAATAGCCTTAAATTTACAGATAAAACCCTGTGAAGGAAAACTTAAAATTTATTCTTTAACTGAAGAAGATAATCTAGAAATTAATGACACGGGTTGGCATTCAGGTGTAGTGGGAAAAAGTTGAGGGTAAAGGAGTCTGGTCCCCTTAGTCCCTCCTGGTCAGCACAAGCCTGTGAATTGTATGCATTACTCTGTGCATTATTAATACTAAAAGGGCAAGAAGGGACTATTTATACAGACTCCAAATATGCTTTTAGTGTAGTACATACTTTTAGAAAAATTTGGAAAGAAAGGGGACTTATAAACACTCAAGGGAAAGGGTTAGTACACGGGGAATTGATAATTCAGATACTTGAAGCTTTAAAAGGCTCAAAGAAAATAGCAGTAGTTCATGTAAAGGAACACCAGAGAGGGAGGGATATTAGGGTCAGAGAAATAATTTGGCCGATGAAGAAGCAAAAAGAGTGACCTTAAGAAAAAGAGATACTGAAATAATGATCTTACAAAAAATAGAAATTCAGCAGGAGACACTTTCCCTTCCGCTAGCAGAACTGGCAACTATAAAGAAATTAGGAGCAACATTTAAGGAGGGAAAGTGAGTTTTTCCTGATGGCAGGATTATGATGCCAAAACCAGTGGCACATTAGATCTTAGATAACTTGCATCGACGGACACACTGGGGAACAAGAGCCTTTTGTGATCACTTTTTAAAATTTTATGGGTGTATAAGGATATTTGAAATTGGAAAGCAAATTACTCAGGGGTGTCTCACCTGTCAAAAAGTAAAAAAGAAAGTGTTAAAAACCCCTCCCTCTGGAGGATGCAAAAGAGCCTACAAGCTATTTGAAAAGATCTAGGTTGATTTTATAGAATTGCCTAAAGTGGGTCGGTGGAAATATTTGTTAGTTATAATAGATGAATTACCTCAGTGGGTTAAAGCATTTCCAGCAGCTCGGGGTACAGTTCAAACTGTAGCTAAAATATTGTTGGAACATGAAATTCCAAGAATGTGATAATATGGTGGGATTTAAGTTGATTTATATTAACCCTGATTTATTAAGAATGAACTAGGCATCCTGGATGGCTGCTAACCGCAATTCCCTTGAGCTCGGAGGCAGAAGAACGCCGGTGGAAAAAGAATAAAAGACTTTCTGAATCAGTGGGAACGGCCTAAAAAGATTGAAGATCTCCTCCAGGGTCATGCACCAGCAACATTATTAGAATTGATTACAAAACTGCAATTCCAGAAACTGCGATTGATAACAGCTGTTGTTGAAAGAGAGCAGAGACAAGTAAAACATTGGGAGTGCAGTAAACATGGTTTAAAGTGTCATCCCTGAATATGTATTGTTTGCACACTTTGCTTTAACTCATGGTGGAAAGTAAGAGAGAAGAAAAGAAGAGACAATTTATTTGCTTGCTTTGCTATGGTTATGTATTTAGCCAGCTAACTATAGAACGTATTGTTAATAATTTTTTTTGGGATACCTTTGAGACTGGGAGATGAGACCCTTCCAGCAGCAATTAGATTAATACAAAACTTAGATCAATTGGTTCTTGCTATATTTGCTATAGCACAAATAAGAGAACGAGCAACTCATAATATTATAGACCAGTGTCTCAAAATTGATAGTTGTGGTGGAGAAGAAGTCTATACACCACATCATAGGTGCATTCCAGGGGCACATTGGCGCCACGAGTGTGCCTATTGGAGATGGTGACTTAATGCACTCCCCGCCCCTGAAGCACAAAATAATTAGAAAAATCTTCTTGTAGTTGGCACATCCCTGAAATTTTGGAAAATACAGGTTTATGGTATTCCGGCCTAATCTTTTCCCTGTTCTTTTTGTTTTAATTATTGCTTCTTAACCAGCTAGAACTGGGAAACGGCATTTAAAAAGAGACAAGCAAACTCTGTGGGCCTATGGGTACCAAAAATACTAAAAGCACCGGTGACTAGATGCCGGGATATTACCTTTGCTACCAAGAAGACTGGCATCTCGGCCCTTGGCTGCAACCCAAGGGGCCTTGAGAAAGGAAAAATGGTAGATTTCCTGAGGATTATTTTCACTGTGATCATTCTGGTACCCTGGGCAGTTGGCCAAAGCCAGAAAGCCACACTGGACAGAGTTTCAGCAATGAAAAAGCAAACAAGGCAAAAACCAAGTCCCAGCAATTTCAACATTTGTGACTATTGTAATCAACCTGTGTGGATTAAGGACAAGGTGGAATCTGTGTTTGTAACACACCCATATGCTAGTTCTGCCTGCTAAAATCGCAGCAGTGTTATAGATGTTTGTATTAAGGAAGGAAAGATGTATTGGGTAGGGAAAAATTTGGGATATAACGGACAAGCTCCTTATCCCCATAGTAATCAGATTGGCCCTCAATATGAAAGGTTTTTTTTGTTTTGAAAGAAATCATAATAAAGATGATCCCAGTATAAGAATAGGGGGCCGGGCACTAAAAGGAAAATTGAAAAAGAAAAAAAAAGAAAAAAAAGAAACAAAGGGGAATAGAAGAAAGAACAAGAGAAAAGAGTCAAGAGAATTAGCTGAATTGTATAAACAGGTAAAACAGTGCTACAAAGATTGGAATTTGCCAGCCTTGAATAAGAACCAGTTTGTAGGATTGATGCAAAGGATTGCTACAGAATTGGAATTATCCAAATGTGAGATTTGTAGAGGTCTAAAAAATGGCTAAAAGATGGCCATGGAAAGGTGAGAGCTTAGCTCCAGAGCAATTTTTAAAGTAGAACCACACCCAAATTTCTGGAACATTGAAGAGACCTGAAGGATGGATTTTAAGCCATCAAGTAATTGGAATCATTTGTATAACTCGAGAAGGAAGGAAATTTAATAAAATAGTAGGGCATACTCCTTGTAAATCCACGTTGGTGGTTAATATGGATAATTGTTCAAAAATTTGGCGACCTGAAAACCCCATTGGATATTGGGGACCAATAAAAGAAATAAATTGTGAATAAGATGAACAGATTAATGTATGCTGGTACAGAAGTCCTGGAACTAACCCCTACCAATCCATCAACAGCCTGAGGTCTGATTGGGAACAACCGGAGAAAACTGATAAGAAATGGAAAGCCCCAGATGGGATATATTAAATTTGTGGGCAACGAGCATACAGTGAGTTATCTCAAAAATGGGGAGGAACTTGTACTTTGGGAGTAATACAACCCTCCTTCTTTGTTTTACTGAGATCTAGGAGCAATGTGCTAGGAACTCCACTGTATGAAACCCTGCAGTGGAATAAAGGAGATTTGAATATAAATTTTCCAACAGCAGGAGGGAATCAAAACTGGGGGGAGGACAAATAGCCTGCAGAACGAATTATAGCATATTATGACCCAGCAACATGAGCTCAGGATGGGTCATGGAGATATAGGACCCCAGTTTATCTGTTGAATCGATTAATAAGGCTCCAAGCAGTAGTAGAGGTGGTGTCAAATCGCACCTCCAATGCTTTAAAAATGTTGGCCAGGCAATATACACGAATGTGGGTGTTTGTGTACCAAAACAGGATCACCCCAGACTATCTGTTAGCAAAAGAAGGAGGAGTTTGTAGGAGATTTAATGAATCTGAGTGCTATGTAGAAATTGATAATTATGGAGAAGCTATCACAGAACTTGCAAAAAAGATTAAAAGAGTAGCTCATGTGCCGGTACAAAAGTGGAATTCAATCTTGAAAACAGATTGGTGGGGTAACCTCTTTAGAAGTGTTTGGAGGAAAATGTTAGAGTTCATGTTGTTATGCTCAATTCTAGGACTTATGTTTCTGCCTTGTATGATTTTGTATTTTATTAGGCTAATTCACTCAGTGATTCAAAAGATGCAAATTTCAACAATGTCTCTAGATTCAGAATCAGCAGAAAAAGTAAAACCAAGATCTATAATGGTATTAAAAGCTAAATCAACCCCCGTTAAAGACAAAAAGGACTTAAAAAGATTGAAATAGACCAGGACATGCTAACTAAACTTGAAAGTGTGAAAGACTAGAAGCAGTAATAGAAATGCTAGAAAAGTTTGAAGCTGAAAAGAGACAACAAGAAAACCAAAATTCTGAAAAATATAAAAGACATCAGGGCA
Source organism: Melozone crissalis (assembly GCF_028551555.1). Lineage (NCBI taxonomy): Eukaryota > Metazoa > Chordata > Aves > Passeriformes > Passerellidae > Melozone > Melozone crissalis. The sequence continues at coordinate 729,626 of NW_026535876.1, read as the reverse complement.
CAGCTTTTTAAATGCAGCACGAATCATAATGATCAAAAAGAGAAATGAGAGATTTGTGATAAATAGGTATGATTCGTGCTGATAAAGATTGAAACAGTAATCAATAATGATACAGTAATTAATATTTGAGAATAATAAAATAGTTAAATGCCAAAGAAGAGAGGGAGAGGAGGGGCTCCACCCCCCCCCCCCCCCAGCAGATGTTCTCAAGGACCACAGGAAAGAAGCTGAAGATACAGTTGCTAAAAATGACCAAGAACCTGGTTGGGTACCAGAAAATGCTAATTATAAGGGATTTATTGCCTTGATATGTAGATGCAGTGATACGTTAGTCTTGGCTTACATTGTACTGGCTTGATGCGCATGTGTAACCCAAAGGTGAATTAAAAGACAAAGAGGAAGAGGAGAGGTCTTCATCCAAAACGACCCCCAAAGACTTGTGTGAACACCAAACCAAGTGGTAGCGCATGCGTGATAAGGGTGGTAATGAGGGCGGAGATAGAGATATGATGAACCGAAAATGAGAAGAGATGGTATTGACACAGGACATATAAGGGGTGATTTTCACTTGGCAAGCTTGTAGGTGAGGTGGCAAGGATCCCAGAACTCTGCCCTCCGTACCCCGTGGTTATCGTTTGCTTATGCGCTATTATTGGAACCAAATTATCTCTTATTTTAATCAAATTATATTGTATCCAATTTTAATTTTTTTTTTATTTTAACTATTCAATTAAAATTGCTACTACTTTTAATATTATTGGGTTTTTTTATGATGAGATAATTGGACAAACATAACACTTTCCATTTTCATTTCACCTGTGGAAAGCTGTTTCACTTCCCCAGGAATCTTCTCCACACTCCTGTCTGCCCTTTTCAAGAACCTTTCCTGGAGAACAAGGTGCAGCTTCTGTCACAAGATGTGCCCCCAACTGCAGCTTCTCTTGGCTTTCCACACCGTGAGCAGCACGACTTCTGCAGCAAAGCAAGACAAATGTTTGGATTCCTTGACAACTTGTCCTTTCTTTTCCTTGTGGGCTGGGCAGTTGTGCCATTGCTGAGTTTTTCATTGTGCCTGTTCTAACCCAAGAAAACAGGAGGTTTTGTTGGGGACTTGCTGGGGAATGCAAGCCTGATCGAATGCAGAAAGAATCTCCAGGACACTCTGGGAGCTCCCTGGGCTGGGCTCAGGTTCCCGCTGGGACTCTGCAGAGGGCAGGGCTCCAACTGGGATCAGCAGCAGTGCAAAATACCTCTGGGCATCTCCATTTTCTGCTGCTCCGAGGAAGCAATGAAGCCAGCCAACTTCAGTATTTTCGTTCTCCTGGTGGATTTTTTCATTTGATTTGCCACTCCAGAGGCAATTTCTGTGATGGTCTCTGTAGGTTGATTCTATTTCAACAGCACCAGCAGCAGGGCTGTGTTTGAGTGCTGCAAAAGTGGTCTGTGATGCTTTCATTCCCCTCGACTTGGTGCTCAAGGACTTGTGAGCATTTCAGTCTCTGCTAATCATGATGCCTGTGACAAAAACACTGAGTTCACCATCACAAAAGCACAGTGGGCAGCAGTGATTGAAAGAGGCAAGTGCAGTTGTACTGATAAAATTCAGGTGGCAAGCAGAAGAGGGCCAAGAGCAGCCATGATCTCCAATTGCCAAGGCAAAGGGCACCAGCAGCCTCCTGCTGTCAGCTCAGGGTGAGTAAAAGAGCGTTGAAAACAGCGCTGGAGCCCGATCCGTTCTTCCTCTGAGGGCTGGCTCAGGGCAGCACAGGCGGGCCCTGAGCAGTCAGGGCTGTGTGTGGGTGCTGGCTGCTCTGCTCCAGAATTGAGCTGTTAAAAGCCCTTGGGAGCCGAGGCAGGAGCAGGCGGGAAGGGGCCGGCGCTGCTGCTGCTCCTGGCCGAGAGCCCCGGCTGGGCCGGGCCGGCGCCCCCTGCGCTGCGGCTGCTGCTGCTGCCAGAGCCGGGCGGGACTCGGGGACAGGGAACGGACACGGGGGGACAGCAAAGGCCTGGCGGCTGCAGGGATGGTGGCGCTGGGGCTAGCGCCAGCACAGAGCTTCAGCCCGCAGTTAACCCCGAGGGAAATGCTGGGGAAACGCTCCATTTCAGCTTTCTTTGCTTGTTGCTGTAATGAAGGGACTGAAATGAAAGGGGAACAAGCAGGGCCCGACCCCTCCTCTGGGAGGAGCCCCAGGACTGGGCCTGTGAGGGGCCGTGAGGGGCCGTGAGGGGCTGTGAGAGTGTTATGAATCAGAAGCTTGACTAGTCCAATATTCAAGCAGCAATCAATTTATTATTTAATGTGATAAAGTATGAGCAATACAGCGCCAGGTACAGTGGGGGAAGTTTTCCCTCCAACTGCATACCGATAATTGATGGTTACAGGTATTTACAGGGGTACCCATCAGTTTTTTTCAGCAGTTTCTATTTCCAATCTTTTACTCATCAGCAATTTTTATTCCAAATTATTACATCACAATTCTATAAACTATTGTGATTTTAATTTCTCAGGATCTATCTCAAAGGAGAATTCCCAGATGGTGACGGTCCAGTTTCCAAAAGAAGAAAGATTAATTCCATCTGGTGGAGTCCAGCTCCCCAGATATGGGTCCACCTTTTAATTGCAGAGACTCTAAATCTCATAACAGTGATGTCCAGCTTCCCTTTGGTCGAAACCATAAACCCTTGAGGTGATGTTCATCTTCCTTTTTCAAGCTGTTTTTCTCTGCTTCAATAAGGCGTGAGATAAGCATATTTCCTTTATATATATTCCAAAGCTACAGTTTCAATAATACAAGTAATATTCTAAAATTATACTTCAAAAGGTTATTATTGCAGAACTCTTTATGGATTAAATGCAAACAAAAAGCAACATCTATAACACTTTAATTCAAATGCTCCTAAATCAACTAGGGTTAATTTGCAAACAAAAGATAGGTTCAAAAGTCTTTTTCCATGCTTTATTTTCCTCAGTTATTACTAGAATTCACAACTATCCCATTGTCGGTATCCACACATTTCTCATTCACAAGTACACACGTTGCCTGTTTGTACCTGACACGAAACACAGCTTTGCATCTCACAAGGGGTTGTGAGGGGCCGTGAGGGGCTGTGAGGGGCCATGTGGGGCTGTGAGGGACCATGAGCAGCTGTGAGGGGCCCTTGCCCCTCTATGGAGAACTGTCATTCCTGTCCAGGAGCCCATGGCTGAAATGGAATTCCACCCCAAAACTCCCCATATATCCAAGGGTTGCTTTCAGACAAAAGCTGCAAGGACAGACAGGTCTGGCTTGCCTTGGCCTCTGGGGACTGCTTCTCATGTGCCTTCAAAACCCTGGAGTTCTGTGATTTCCTTCCTATAGGAAAGAACTGTCCCCATTGTCCAGGTGCTCCTGGCCTCAAGCACTTGACCACTATACAGGGATGCAGTTTGACAAGAAAGTCTAACAGGTATGTATGCTTGGCTGAAAGATTTTTGAATGTAATGTCTGAAGACGAATATAAATGAAAGCAAGTTTTGATATAAAAGAAAAGAATTGATGAGCCAGTCTTTTTGGATAGCTAAGAAGGCAAAGTGTATGTTAGTTAGAAGGGGTTTTTATGACTTAGAGCAAAGGATAAGCCCACCTCAAACAAGAAGATTTTACCAAGCAGAAAGATAGCACAGGCAAACAAGTCAGCAAATTTTGCAAGTAGAAAAAAGGTCTCAGAATTTTCCACTGCAAGAAAACTGGAAAACAACTTTTAGCTTAAACTGTAATGTACTAACTTTTAGTGATTGGAGAATAGTAACATGAATATGGTAATGATAGTAGTTATGATTGGCTATAGGTAAAAGTTAAGGTATAGATTGGTTCTATTGTGTGAAGATGCTCAGCAAAGAAAAGTATATAATGCATTTGTAACCTAACCTAAGGGTCTCCAGGCCTGCAGCTGGAGCTGACAGCTGTAGCACAGCTCTGTCACCCATGACTCTGGACTGCTGTATCACCTTGGATACAATAAACTGCACTTTGAAGAGCCGCCTGGCGTCCCACATCCCTCATTTCGGCTCTCACAAACTGGTGTTGCCCGGAACTGCCAGTGCCCAGATCCAGAAATTTCCTGGTGCTGGTGTAGCCCAAGTGCAGCAATTTGCAGGCAAAAACCCCCAAAATCTGGCAATTTTCCACTGCTGGCTCTGTTGCTGCCCAGACCTGGAGTTTCCCAGCACTGCCATTGCCCAGATGCAGAAATTTCCCAGTGCTCGCAAAGCCCAAGTGCAGAAATTTGCTGGCACAGAAATACAAAACCTGGCAAATACCTGGGGCCGGCACCACCCAGATCTGGTGTTTTCCAGCACTGCCAGTGTCCAAACATGGCATGGCAATTTCCTGGTGCTGGCACAGCCCAATTCCAGCAAATTGCTGGCAAAGAAAGCCTAAATCAAGCATATACCTGGATTTAAAAGGTATTTAAAGCAACCCAATCTCATGTTTGCTGACACCGCCAGTGCCCAGATCCGGAATTTTTCAGATGCCTGCACAGCATAATTCCAGCAATTTGCTGGCAGAGAAGGTTCGCATTTGGCAATTTCTCGGTGCCAGCACATTCCCCACCCAGATCTGGTGTGCACTGGCACTGCCAGTGCCCACATCTGGCAATTTCCCGATGCCAGCAAAACCCAAAGGCAGCAATTTTCTGGCAAAGAAAGCCCAAACTTGGCAGCGCCCAGATCTGCTGTGTTTGGGTTGGCTTAAAAGAAGGAGACCTCGGCTTAAGGCTGTGGGAAAACCCTCTTTAGGGTGAGCAGGAGCTCCCGCCCATAATCCTCTTGTTCAGTTATGCAGATTGTTACTAGAAAGTTCTGAGTTCTCTTTGCTACCATTGGTTACTTTTTGCTGCAAAATTGTAATATTCTTAATCATTCCTTCCTCTTGGATCCTTCCCTCAGATCCCACCTTAACCCCTCCCCATAAATAAATGTATAAATATCCCTGCTAGATCCTGGACCCAGGCTTTTTTCTGCTTCGCTCTCTGTACTGTGCACGCCATCCTGTTTGTTGTGTTTGCCTTCAGTAAAGTTCTGTTTCCACACAACCAGATGAAAGCAGTCTCTGTCTGTAAAGTGGCCAGAGCTGGTTCTCAGGGAAACCACTGGTCAACGGTCCGGACGAGGACCAGAAGGTTTCACTGGTGTTTGCTGGCACTGCCAGTGCCCCGATCTGGAAATTTCCCTGTTCCAGCACCACCCATGTCCAGCAATTTGCTGGCACAGAAAGCTAAAACCTGTGGCAGCTTCCTGCTACTGGGTCTGGCACCACCCACATCTTGTGTTTGCTGCACCAGTGCCCAGATTTGGAAATTTCCCGGTGCCAGCAGAGCCCAAATCTGGCAGATTTCTGTCACTGGCAATGACACCACCCAGATCTGGTGTTTGCTGGCAGCGCCAGCGCCCAGATCTGAAAACTTCCTGGTGCTGGCACAGAAAGCCAAAGTTTGGATATTTCCAGGTTCTGGCACCAGCATCATCCAGATATGGTGTTTGCTGGGACCGCCAGTGCCCAGACTTGGAAATTTCCTGATGCCTTCACAGCCCAGGTCTAGCAATTTGGTTTTAGCTAGCTGGGGCAGAGAAGTTCCTCGGACTGTGACTTTCCTTTTTCTTGGAATTGTTTAAACCCTCTCTGGAGGGAAGTCTTTTCCTCAGCTAGTAGGGGGAGGGGCCGCTGGAACTTGCTTTCTAGACTGACCCCTTTTGGAGGTTTCCTCCCAAAATTTGCCTGAAACCAGCACAAACAGTCACAATGAAAACTTCACCAGTGGCACAACTCCCCAGCCCAGCAGGAAAAGAACGGACATGTAAAGTTCTCCTAACATTTGTCCTGCTTTGCTGCAAAAGTCCTGCTGCACACACTGTGCACTGTGGAAAGCTAAGAGAAGCTGCAGCTGGTGGCAAATCTTGTGACAGAGGCTCAACCTTGTTCTCCATGAGAGATTCTTGAGAAGAGCAGACAGCAGATGATTCCTGGAAAACTGAAACAGCTTTCCAGAAGGGAAATGAAAATGAAAGAAACAATCCAAGATGTTTTCCTCTATTTATTTCTATGCTCCTCTTTTCCATGTTGCACTGCTTCTCCATCCCATTCATTCCAAATGCACCTCACCTCTAAAATCTGTGACTTGGCAAGTTTTAGACACTCTAAAATACCATGAGCTACACACAGTTTTCCTTTTCCACACAGGAAAGAAACACTGGAGGTGTAAGGGCAGTGCTTGGGTCAGGTAGGAATCCTACCCCAAGGGAAGGTGGCCCGACAGTGTTTTACCCTCAGCAAGGACAACGCACAGCAGCGAGGAAGGAGATCGCTGTGCCAGTGTGCAGCAGTCAGGGCTCTGCATCTGGGCTCAGCGCTGCAAAGTTCCCGTGTTTGGGCAGATGGAGGGGCTGTCCCCGGGGCGCGCGGGGCTCGAACGTGGGGCTCGTGGGGCGAGCGGGGAACGGACACGGGGACGAACGGCCCCGGTGCCTCAGTTGCAGCGGCGACAGCGGCGGCGGCAGCAGCAGCGGCGGCAGCAGTAGCGGCGGCAGCAGCAAAACAGATAGTTTTGAATAGTCTTTCTCTCTCTCTCTCTTTCTCTTTCTCTCCCTTTCCCGCTGTCGGGCACCCTTCTCTCGGGGTCCCTTGCCCAGCGTCCCTCTCCTCTCCCCGCCTCCCTCTCCCCTGCTGGGCCGGGCCATGCCCCCAGCCCGCCCCCGGCCCCGGGCGGGGCTGCCCCGTGCCCGGCCCCGGCCGTCCCGCCGCGGTCTCGCCTCCGCCCGGCTCTGGCCGTACTGGCGGTGGCGCTGCTGGGCGGGCATCAGTGCCTGGGGCGGGGGCGGCATCGCCGCCCTTTGCCTCCGCCTGGCCCGAGCCCGGCCCCGGACCCGACGCAGGGTCCAGTCCCGAGCCCGGCCCCAGCCCCGGCCCCAGCCCCAGCCCCGCCCCCGGCCCCGGCCCCGGCCCCGACCCCGGCCCCGGCCCCGGCTCCTCCCGCGGCCTGCGGAGGACACAGGCGGCGCGGCCGCTCCCGCCGCCTCCGCTGCGGCTTCCCCGGCCCGAGCTCCGCCGCTCGGCAGCGCGGCCGCCAGCCCCGAGCCTCCCGTGCCGCGTTCCGAAGATGGAACGCCTGGGCATGGCCGGCCCGGGGCGGGTGAGGGGCGCTCGGGGGCCATTGCTGGCCCCGGGCCGAGCGCTGACAGCCGCGTCCCGCCCGCAGGGACGGCGCAGGAGGCCCTGCAGGAGCGGTACAGGCTGGGATCGCTGCTGGGGCGCGGCGGCTTCGGCAGAGTCTTCGCGGCCACGCGGCTCTCGGACGGCGCCCCGGTGAGCGGCGGGGCCGGCGGCGGGCGCAGGAGGAGGGGATGGAGGAGGAGGAGGAGGGCGGAGGATGGGGCTCGCAGTGCGGGCGGCGAGCTCACCCCGCTGCTGCCCTTGGCTTGCAGGTGGCCATCAAAAGGGTGCCACGGAACCGCGTCCGGCACTGGGGCGAGCTGGTGAGTGAGCGGGGCCAGCAGCCGGGGCTGCCGGCCGGGGATGAGCCGGCGCCCGGCACGGTGGGAGCCACCAGGACGCCCCGAGAGAGAGCGGGCGTGGGGCCAGCGCAGGGCGCAGAGCATCCCGGCCTGGCTGAGGGCTTCCCCAGGCCTGGCACGGCATCGGCCCCGCTGACGGCATCGTGCTCCTCCCGCAGCCCGACGGCACCAGCGCCCCGCTGGAGATCGTGCTGCTGGCCAGGGTGTCCACTGGCTTCCCCGGTGTGGTCCAGCTGCTGGAGTGGCTCGAGCTCCCCAACTGCATCGTGATGGTGCTGGAGCGGCCAGAGCAGTGTCAGGACCTGCATCGTTTCATTCGGGCACGGCGGTTCCTGCCTGAGGAGGTGGCACGGGAGCTGTTCCGCCAGGTGCTGGAGGCCGTGCGGCACTGCACCAGCTGCGGGGTCCTGCACAGGGACATCAAACCAGAGAACATCCTGGTTGACCTGGACACCGGGCAGGCCAAACTCATTGACTTTGGCTGTGGCACCTACCTGCAGGACACAGTCTACACTCACTTTGCAGGTGAGCCTGCAGAGGGCTGTGCTCCCGCTGCTGACATCTCATGGCCCAACATCTCCCAGCGCAAGCTGGCTGTGGCAGCGGGGATTCTCCCTTTTGCTGCCAGTCAGGGCACTAAATCTTCAGCTGAGTTGCTTTAGAGCAGGGCTGGGTGGGCAGCCATCTTCCAGCCCTGCTGGCAGCCTTTGCCAGCCACTCTGCCCAGGACTAGGGCTGGGCTGGGGCAGCCAGCCCAACCAAAAGCCCCATGGGTTGGGGAAGCAGAGAGGGAGGGCGGAACCTTTGCCCCAGCCACTTTGGTATGCAGATGACAGGAAGGGCTTGGGCTGCTTCACTCGCCCTGTTTCCCTTGGCTTCAAAATATTTTTGGGGAAATGCAGGCAGGGAGGATAAGGGCATGTTTTTTCCCCAGCATGGAGTGGGTTTTTCCTTTGCATGTCATGGTCGGGCCTAGCCAGGGCTGCCCTCTTCCAACACCAGAGGCTTCTTTTCCAACCCTAACTTTGTGCAAAGTCCCAGATGCTGGCGAGAGGGCAGTGGTCACCCTGAGTGCCCCTGATGCAGCCCCCGCACACCCAGGGATGCTGGGGCCAGGCTCTGGGAGCAGCAGCATCCCCCTGATGAACTCCATCTGTATTCCATAGGAACACTGTCCTACAGCCCCCTGGAATGGAACGACTTTGGCTGGTACCATGGCGAGGCAGCAACAGTCTGGTCCCTGGGCATCCTGCTGCACCAGATGGTCTGCGGGGAGCACCCTTTCAGAAGGGGCCAGAACCTCAACTGGGGCCAGCTCCCGCTGCCACAAGGGCTCTCTCAAGGTGGATCCTCTTCTCTGGGCATGGGGGGAATCCCAGTGCTGGGAGCCAGCAGCAGGCTAGTGGGCATCCTGCTCTGGCAGCTGCTGAGGAGGTGGCACATGTCCTGCTCTCCTCCAAAACAGGGAATTGATGGGAAAGTTTAGGCCCAGCTCTGAGCACATGCAGCATGGCCTGGGTGTGGGAATAGTGGGGCAAAGCAGACAGGAGCCTTCTCTGGCTGACCGGCAGTTTCTGCTTTCTCTTCCCAGAGTGCAAAGACCTGATCAGGTGGTGTTTATCCGTGAACTCCTTGGACAGACCCGCACTGGAAGACCTGTTCTGTGATCCTATGATGTGGGATATTCCTCTGCCATAGAAGAAGGGAGAGAGCCACAGGCACACTTTTATCCAGGGCCCTGGTAAGTTCCTGCTCCAGATATGCCTTGGCAATGAGAAGCAAAGGAACCCAGAGCTTTTTGTGCTGCCTGTGTCACTGCACCGGGGTCATGGGATGGGAGCACGCAGCCCTTGTGCTGGGGCTGAGCTGCTCTGCTCAGCACTGGTGGCCACCCTCCAAGCTCGTTTTGCTTGTCCTGGTTCCCTGACAGCTGGGGCCCTGGGCAGAGCCCTGAGAGGCTGGTCTGCCCCCAGGGAAGGAGAAGGAGCCCCTGGAGAAGCTGTACCGAGTGGGGATGCTGCTGCTGCTGCTGCTGCTGCTGCTGCTGCTGCTGCTGCTGCTGCTGCTGCTGCTGGAGACAGCGAGGGTGACATCAAGGATGACAAGCTCTTCCTCAGCCTGGCCACTGGAGGCTGAAGGTGGTTCACTTTGATTCTGGCACCTTCTTCAAAGCCAAACTCCACAGGGAATTTGCAGATGAGTCCCACCCAGGAAATTCTGCCAGATCTGGGCATGACCCAGCGTGGCGGGGAAGCAAAGGCTCCCCCTTTGCTGGGGCAGATGCAACTCATTCTTCAGTCGCTGCCCAGCTGCTTTTGGCAGGGCTGGATCCTGGGCTGAGGTGGGTACGAAATGGGAGTGGGCTCCTGGCCCTGCCAACAGCCCCCAGCACCCACCGTGCCCCGGGCTGGGGCTGGGGCTGGGGCAGCCAGGCCGACACAAACAAAGCCCCATGGTGGGAGCAGAGGTGGGACTCCAGAACCTGTGCACAGCTGCTTTGCTGTGCAGGCAAGGAAGGGCTTGGGCTGCTCCACTGCCCTTGTTTGCTTTGGGGTCACCGTGATTTTGGGGGGCAGTGCAGAGGGGAAGAGAGAAAGTGTGGGTTTCCCACAGCCATGGCTTGGGTTTTCCCTGGCATGCAGGGGTTGGGCCTTCCTCAAGACCCTGACAGAGATATGATTTTTTACCAATTTTCTTGTTTTCCCATTTTGTCTCTAAACTCTTTTCAATAATGTGTTGTTTGTTATTCCAGAGGAAGCGTTCCAGGTGGTCCAGTGTGGATGGGGAAGTGCTTGGGAGCAGCTGTGGTGTGGATGGGCCATGCCCTTGGAGAAGGCTGAGGCCGTGGTTTGGGAGCAGCTTTTCTTGCAGCCGTGGTTGGCGTGAGGTGGGTCCCTGTGTGCTTGGCAGGGTGGGATCAGAGCTTTTGGGAGCTGGCAGCGAGCACAGGAGCATCCTGCTCCAGGCAGCTGCTGAGGGCTGGATGTGCCGTGGCTGGCTGCAGGCTGGGCACATGTGCTGCCCTCCTGCTCTGTGCCAAAGGCAGCAGGGATGGGCAGCTCTGGGCACAGCTCTGGGCGCAGCCAGCATGGCCTGGGCACCGCAGGCCTTGGCACAAGGGCACAGGAGCCCTCAGCTGATGGGCGGTTTCTGCTTTCTCTCCTTGCAGCCAGGCTCTGCGGGTGCTGAGGCTGCTCTGGGCTCTGCCAGGGCTCTGCTGGGCTCAGCCCTGGGCCCAGCTGGGCTGGCTCTGCCCTCACATTGCTCTGACAGCTCTGCATCAGACGAGCCCATTGCGAGCACAGTGCCTGAGCTTTCTGCTTTGGCAGGTGAGTGAGACTCTGCTGCAGGCCCAGAGATTGCAGCTGGGGACACACATCCAACTGGCAAGGACCCAAACTCTCCACAGTCCCAACTGAACGCCTGCATCTGTACAGAGTGTTTTGTCTGTCCCATTCTTCCTTCTTGATTGGCTGGAATTGTGCAATTGCACTTTCTTCCTCCTCTAGAAGTGCCACAAGTGGGCCAAAGCTGGTGAGTGGGCCGTGTTCCTGAGGCAGTGCAGTCTGGAGCTGGTGGATGGAGAATTGCCCTTCTGCACTGCCAAACCAGAGCAAAAAGCTGTAAGTGGGACTTCGTGTCTCTAAGAAACGCCTGGCAGTTACAACAGGAATGTGCAGCTCATTTGCAGGGTGAGAAGGAAGGTGATCTTCTAAAGGATTTGGGGTTTGACAGAGTTTCCATTCCCAGTCCTGCTTGGAACTGGAAGGGCACAAAGCAATTTCCTCTTGCTTCAACCACAATTTCAAATACCAGTGTTGGAAACAAAGCCCAAAATCTTTTAAGAGGCTGCTGAGGTCAGTAAGATGGATCCATGCCATCAGCACATTTACAATGTAAAGAACTGAGTTCTCTTTTTAAAAAGATCATTTACCTCTTAATGCAAAGAATGTGTCTTTGCATTTATGTTTTGTTTTTTTTCACTAACATTGTGTTATGTTTTTTCACTAACACTTGGATTTTATTCTTATCTTTTACAATTTACATAGTTTTTTCCTTTTTCCTTTTTTTCCTTCTAAATAGAAAACATGTCCTAGAGAAGAAATGGCCTTTACTCCTGGTTCCCGTGTGGAGCAGCTCCCTTCCTGCTGGCTGAGCTGCTCAGGCAGAGCCCGGCAGCTCCTGGCCCTGCAGGGCTGAGGCTTTTCCCTGTTTCTGGGCACAGACTGATGGAGCAGCACTGCTGAACACGGGCACACAGAGGGACCAGCAGCAGCTGCCTTTGGCCACCTGAGGCTCCAAGGCCCAAACTCTGAGCAGCCAGGGCTGGAAGAGACTGGCAGGATCTGATCCCTGACTCTGGGCCAGGGCTGCACAAATGACCCCACAGCAGCAGCAGCAGCAGCAGCAGCAGCAGCAGCAGCAGCAGATGGAGCTGATTTTGAGGACAGCCCCTGTCCTTCTTCCCTCCCGTGTGCAGCGGTGTCAGAGCAGCCTGAGGCACCTGGGAGCCCCCAGTGCCAGCAGGGACTGGAGATGGCAGCCCTGGGCTCCTGGAGGCTGTGCAGGGAACGGAGCTGGGCACTCCCTGTCCATGAGGAGCTTCCAGATGGAAAAGGCGGCTGTGCCCAGGCAGCTCCAAGGGCACAGAAAGGAGGCTCTGGAGCACTGGATCTGTGCCAGTGCCACAGTCCTGGGCAGCAGCCACCGAGCCCTGGGGAAACAGAGGGCACAGCAAGAGGGACAGAACCAGGCAAGGGCAGAGACTGGAGAGAGCCAGGCCTGGGAGCAGGAGCAGCTGCTCCATTGCACTCTTGGAGAAAGCTCTTGGCTGGTTCAAAGCGCTGAAAGGCGTGAAGGGCAGAGAGGAGGCCACAGCAAACAATGCTCCTGTTTGCACAGCCTCCCCTCTCTATGTCCCAGAAGGAATTGCATGGACTGTGCTCTTCTCTCTGATTGGTCTCGTTCAGCATGAGCAGATCAGCACCAGGAGCTGAAGGAGCTGAAGCCTCAGGCCACAGGAGCTGGGCAAGAGGAGACTTTCTGAGCAAAGTAATGCTGCTAAAATAGCCCCAGCTGAATGCAGTGGATATTAGCATGGAGCCACAGAATCCTTTCTGTTGGAAAAGCCCTCTGAGCTCACCCAGTGCAGCCGCTCACCCAGCAGTGCCAAGCCCAGCACTAAACCACGTCCCTGAGGTGCCAAGGTCTGGACACCAGTCCTGAGTGAGGCCTGGACAGCAGGCCCTGAGCCAAAGGTGGCCTCTGGATGAACCTTCCAAGCAAAGGTTATCTTTGTATCTGCTCCCTGATGAAATATGCATGGTCATTAGCACTGAGATAGATGTAGCCACTCATTAGGGAAACACGGATTGACCTTTGTGTATTTAGAAGCCAGACAAGGCCATGAAATCTGACATCTGGCCTTGTTTGGGGCTGTATGGTCAAAGTCAGCTCCCTTGGTTCCTCCTTGAGCCCTGGCCAGGCTTTGGGAGGAACCCAAGAGGAGGATGAAACCAGATGTTGCCACACTAGCAGTGCTGTCAGTTTGTTCATTCAGCACTGTCAGAGCTGGGCCCTCTCCCAGCGGGGTTGGAGCCTCACCTGGGGCTGGAGGCACCTGCAGGAATGCCCAGTGCCCAGGAGTGGCTCTGCAGCCCTTGGCTGTGACAGCTTCCCCAGCTGCTGTGTGGGTCTGGGGGATGGTAAAGGCTGAGGGTAAATGCTGCTGGATCTTTCCTAATCACTGCTGCAATCTTTGGTGGGGATGGTTGGGTGCATTGCTGAGCTGCTCCTGTTGCGATTCTTTGCTGCTCTGAACTGCAGGAAATGACACTGATTCCTTCAGCTGGAGTCTGTGGCTTTGGTGCTGACCCTGCCCACTGGCAAAACAAAACTGGCACAGTCTGGCCAGATGCCAACAAAATGTCACTTGTTCGGGGTAAATGTGAGGAATCAGTCCCATCAGAAATTCCCAGCTGGGAAGCCCTTTCCTGGAGTTCCCTGGCTCTGGAGTGGGCTGAGGTCGGAGCCCCGTGGGTGCAGTGGGGCAGTCGGGTAAAAGAAGCTGCAGCCCTGGATGTCTTCAAATGCATCCAAAAATTGCACATGGAAAAGGAAAAGACCTTGTGGGTTTGGGCAGACAAACATGAATTTGTTGAGAGTACATAGGAAACAGCACCTTCAGAAGGAACAATGATTGTTGGAATGCTCCCACATGGAGCAAGAGAAGAAGGTTTTAATCTTGAACTGATATGCATTTGTGCAAGTGAAATGTCTATATACATAATAATTATATATGTATTTATAGTATAATAAGACCTCAATATATCTATTTATATAAATTTATTTATGTCTGTACCTATCTATATTTCTATATCACTATCTATCTATGAAATTATATAATAACGTGAAATAGTGCTGACAATACTAATTTGGTAGCTTTGGCTGCTCAGGGATGTAACACTAAATACCCTACAGAACAGGACTGGCCAGGACCCTCATGTCAGTGGTCAACTTTTTGAGATTGTATACAATGAAAAAGGGAGAAAGGGAGAAAATTGGCTATTTTTGCAGGGGTTGCTGATACTGTGGTGCAGGGTGCTTTGTCTGTTCCTGTGAAAAATACTGTGATTTTGCCTGCAGGGTTTTTCATGTACCAGATTATGCAGAAGCTGCAGGATTGGTTGCACGGGTAAGGGGTTGTTAAAAGAGCAGTTGGAAAAATAAGGAGATGGGAACCTTTGTCCATGGAGAACCCATCTCCCAGATGTGCTCCATGCCCTTCCCAATGGCCCACAGGGGAAATGGAACCCCCTGGCTGTGCACGGCTGCCCCCAATTTGCAAATCCAACCATTGGCAGTGAGACTTGGGCTGCCTGGGAAATTGTTCTGGCTGTGATGGCCCCTGGCAGGGCCAGCCCAGAGGCTGCAGGGCTGGGCCTTCATGCATTGGAATTCATTAGGAGAAATTCAAAGCAAATGAGAGCTATCAATTCTGAAACAGGAATTCAGATTCCTCCAGGACACTTTGCTTTGGTTACTGCTGCCTTGGAGCTTGGCCTTGCAAAGTGTTCCTGTCATGGCAGGAGGAAATGATGCAGAATATCAAGGAGAAATTACAGTAATTCTGTAAACAATAGTGACCAGGATTGGATTAGTCAACCCTGTGACAGGGTAGCACAATTATTGATACTGCATTTTTAGGAATGATTGTGAAAAAAGGAGATCCAGCTCCAATCACCACTGTTTGTGCAAATAAAGGGTTTGGGTGCAGCAGTCCTAATAATGGAGCCAGAGTGTAGGTCCCGAGGCCAAGTGGCCCTCCCAAGGCAGCTGAAGGAGCAGCTCCTAGGAAAGACAACTCTGAGTCCTGAAACCTGGGCAGGAACAATGGGAATGTGTCCCTGCATCCAAGGATTCTGTGTGAGAACAAGGAGATCTGACAGGATATGGTTTTACACATCCTGCCAGACCAGATATCCCTGTTTGCCCCAAGGGCCCCTTTGGAAAATGCTCTGATCCACGGGACTCCATGTGAAGGCTGCTGTGACACTGAGGGACTTGCACAGCAATTCCATCCAGGAGCCTGGGTGCCCCTCAGGGACTGGGACCCGGCCCCTTCCAGCCAGAGGGGAAAGGGCCCCCCAAGCCTTGTTAGCCACAGACAGCATGGTAAAGCTGAACAGCAAAGGGCCTGGGGGCATTATTCTGGAATTAAAAAGGTGCCAGCTCCATGCACAACAGAATTCTTGTTCCTAATTGGAATGAGATTGAGAAAAAAGAATGAAGAACGGTGTCACTAAAGTACTACTGATGTCTGTAAGGTGTACCTTGATAGTCAGCCAGAATCTTTGTCTGCCACAAACACCTCTGGTGTTTCACCAAGGGATTCGTCATCAAAATATAATGATGGGTTATGATGGATTGCTGAGCTTCTTTTGTAATTCATTGCTAATGATGATGTGCTTTGCTGAGCTTATCCTTTTGTAAATCTTTGCAGCTGTGCATGATATAAATGACACAATTCCTTCAGTTGGTGTCTGTGTCTTTGGTAGTGACCCTGCCTACTGGTGAAACAGGGCCCCCTCTTGCCTAAGTGTTCCCTGGGAAGGCAAAAGCCCTCCCTCCAAAATTCCCCCCTTCCTCCCTGTTCCCCCCTTCATACCCTGAGCATGATGTGCTCTGGTCTGGGGTACCCCGGGGTCAGTTGGGGTCCCCTGTCCTGGCTGTGTCCCTGCCCAGCTCCCCCACAGCCCCAGCCCCTCCCCAGCGTGGCTGGACGAGGGGCAGGACAGGCCTTGGCTGTGCTGCAGCTCAGCAAGAACAAAACCATCTCTGCGTGCTCAGCCCTGTGCTCAGCACCCAGCCCAGCAGTGTCTCAGTGCCAGGGGCTGTGCCCTCAGTCCCTGCCAGGGGTTTCCATGGCAACTGCCAGGCCAGGTGACCCAGGTGTCCCCCCAGTGCCGGTTGCCATGGAAACAGTGCCCAGCCCTGCCCCTTTCTGTCTGGCTGACCTGGCCTTTGTCCCTGGCAGTGCCGTTGGCTGCTGGTTCCTGGTGCCTGAGCGGCCAGCGCGGCACAGGGCAGGTGGCCATGGCACAGCCCCCAGCAAGGGATCCCCTCTGGCTCTTGGCACTGACACCAGCCCTGAGCAAGGGCCCAGGGCAGCTTTCCATGGCCACCAACCATCACAACAGCTCCGGCATTGGTTGCCATGGCACCAAACCAAGGAACGGGTCCCCGTGGCCATTGCCATGGCACCTGGTGGCACCAAGGAGTGTCACTGCAATTGTACCTGGAACAGCCCTGGCACTGCTTTGTCCCAGGGTTGCCATGGCCGCTGAGGACAGCAACAGCTCTGCAGGCAAGTGGCCATGGAACCTGGCTTCAAAAATGGCTCCTTGGGCTGGTTTCCAAGGAAACCTGAACTGATGGGGGTTGCCATGGCACCCAAACCCAGCAGTGGGGTCATTGCAGTGTCCATGGCAACAGTCCCTTGCAATGGCACCACTGCATGTTGGGATGATGATGCACCCTCACAGCTGGCCCAGGGCAGGTCTGGAGTGCTCCTGGTGGCAGCTTGGGCTTGGCACACACTTGAGGAGGATGTCTGTTTGCAATGGGGAAACTCAGGAGTTTTAGATTGCTTCAAAAATCAAAGAAGGAAAATCCCTCTTTGGCTGTGTGCAGCCAGTTCTTCAAGCAAAGCAGGTT
The DNA here is from genome assembly GCF_028551555.1 of Melozone crissalis. NCBI lineage: Eukaryota > Metazoa > Chordata > Aves > Passeriformes > Passerellidae > Melozone > Melozone crissalis. Next base: position 712,858 of record NW_026535876.1, on the reverse strand, counting down.
CCAGGTGAGTGAGGAGAGACACAATGGGCTTGGGGAATGTGGAGCAAGGTTGTCTACACTGGCTCAGAGCTCAAGGCACAGCTTCTCTGAGCAGGCCAGGGCTCCTTAGGAGAGTCCCTGGATCAATATCAGTCACTGAATGCTGCAATCATCTCTTGTGTAATAGGAACAGCAATAAAAGACACCCTTTAAAATAGGACTACATATTTCCTGGAAGCTCTTTGAACTATTTCTCCATAACTGTCAAAGGAAACCGTCCTAATGAACTGCACTGGAGCAGAGGGAAATCAAGGCAGAGCCAGGGTTTGTCAGGACTTGCTTGATCCTCATGAGCCTCACTGTGCATTTGGAGCTGAGCCCTTGAACATCAGGGCCTGGGAGGAGATTGCACAAACCTTGCCAGGAGTCAAAGGCAGAGGAAACACCCCAAGTTTCTCCAGGCATTCATGGCTCCCACTGAGGTCCCTCTCCAACACAGGCTCCTCATGCATTCCTTGCAGGAGAGAACTGGTGGCCAGGATGGCACAAAAACCTCTCAGACACTCAGTGTGGAAAGGAAAATCCAAAGCACCTTCAGCACCTTGAGTGTCTCAAAGCATTAATGAGCCCCACTGAGTGTCAGTACAAAGCTCTCCAGGGACTAATTAACGCAGATAATTGGGGCCATGATTGGACAAATATCTCCCAGAGTCTATCCAAAGGGAAACACCAAGTACCTTGAAAGAACTGAAGTACTTTGAAGCATTAATGAGCCCCACTGAGTGGTGTTACTGACAAAGCCTCTCTAAGAACTAACTACAACACATAATTGGAGGCCATGACTGCACAAAGCTCTCAGAGACTCCAAAGCAAAAGCAAAACTCCAAGTCCTTTGAAAAACCTGCAGTCCCTGCAGGGAGCATTCAGGAGCCCCCAGGGCCATTGCTGAGCAAGGCTCCCCAGGGACTCCTTCCAGCAGATCCTTGAGGCCACTGGGATGTGGGCTAGGGGGAGATGCTGAGGGCAGGACAAGGGGGTGACAGTGCCCAGCCTGGCTGGGGCTGTGCCAGGAGGCCCCAGTGCCTCAGGACAAGGTGTCTCCTCCCAGCCCTTGGTGACACAGACCCTGCTGCTGTGCCCCAGGGCATCAAGACTTGGCTTCTCTTTGTCCACAGCTGCCATCAGTGCCTGCAGTTCTCTGCTCTGCCTGGGGCCTGGGGACACTTACCCTGTCGTGTCCCTTACAGGGATCTCTTCAAAGTACAAGAAACTTCAGTGTTTCAATAGAACTGAGTTCTTGAGGGTTCTCGAAGGTTCTGTGACATCCCAGAGCTGGCTGTGACATCACAGAGTAGGGTCTGAGGCCATAGAACACAGTCTGCCATCATAGAGGGTGGCTCTGTGGCATCAGAGAGTTGGTTGTGACATCATCTGGTGGCTGTGGAACATCATAGAGCAGGCTGTGACATCACAGAACAGATTGTGACATCAGAGGGTGACTTTGTGACATCAGTCTTCTGTGATGTCACAGCACTGCTGTATGACATCGCAAGGTGACATCGAGTTGGCTCTGTGACATCAAAGGGGCAGTGTCACATCACAGAGAAGGCTGTGTGACATAACAGGGGCTGTGTGACATCACAGGAGCTGTGTGAGGTCACTGGGAAGGTCACTCTGCCCCAGCCCCCCTCACAGCTCCCCCCAGAGCAGTTCAACCCTGCTTGTGCACAGCGGGGTCCCCTGTCCCCCCGGGTCCCCCGCCCCTGGCCACGCAGCCTCCCCCAGAGGATGTTCCACGAGATCGACCCCAGAGCCTGACAGAAGGACGGGGGGCCGGGGCCCTGGGGGTGGCACAGGGGGACAGGGACCTCCCGGCAGGGTCCCTGTGTCCCCCAGAGCCAGAGCCTGGGCCAGGGCTCCTTCACCCTGTTACGAACGAGGGCTTGAGAGCGCTGAAAAAATCCCCAGCAAGGGAGCAGCAAAAACCAGATTTAATATTAACCAACAGCAGCACAAAGTTCCTTGGCAAGAGTCGCTCTGCTCCTGACTGGACACTTCAGGCACACCAGGGAAACAAAGCAACAACAAAACCAAACAGAATCCAGGCAATCAAACCCGAAATTAACTGAGAACTGTCCCTCTGTCTGTGTGTGTGTGACACAAGGACAGCAAGGGCAAGGATAAAAGGAACACGGCCTGAAAGCTTAACAGAGCTCAAACTTAACCGGACATTACTTATACATTAACCTTAACTGATAGTTTCAACCTCACAATTTAGCAAAAGAGCAGAGCGTAACAGCATGAAACCTAACTTAAACCTATGACTTCACAATTTAACAGAGGTATAACATTTAACAATATTGAACTTAACATAAAACTTATATTAAAGGTAACCACTTAGCAAAAGAAAAACTCTCAGCAGCATTTAATTTAACTTAGGCCTTGTGATTTAACCTTCCCTACAGGCCTGACTGACTCAGCTATCCAAGGCACAACAACCCCTCAGACAGCAGCATTTCTGCCACATTTCCCCAGCACAGGCACTCCTGTGTGCACACAGACACCAAGAGTCAGTGCAAGGCACCTGTGAGAAATTCCCCTGAGGGCAGGAAATGCTCACTGTGGATCCTTTGGCATCTCCCCAATGGGCAAAGGGTTGAGCCTGGAGGAGCTGGGGAATCAGCCCAGGCTCTGTCATTGTTCAGGATCCCCGAGTGCAGCAAACGGGAGAGTTCCCGGCTGGGAGAGGCCCCACTCAGAGGGAGTCGCTGGCCCAGGAGAGCTCCAAGGGCTCCTTTTGGAGCGCTGTTTGCAGGGCCCCAAGAGAGGGGCTTCAGTCCCAGCAATGGCTCATCCTGGCCGCACTTGGCATCAACAGCTTTCTTTGGCAGGGTGAGAACAGGGATGTTGTGCCACGGAGGGAACAAAAACAGTTCCCAGGGCTGCTCCTACAGAAACCAGGAGCTGGTTGGGCAGCAGCAGTGGCTGGAGCAGTGTTTGTGATGAGCTGCAGAGGAGCTGAGCCCAGGGGCTGTTGGCCAAGGCCGAGGCCCAAGGAGCATTTCTCAGCTGGCAGGGCGGCCTGAGAAGGGGAGGGGGGAATGCAGCAGCACAGGGCCATGGAACCAAGGGACCATTGTGACACTGTGGAGCCTTGTGAGACCAAGGGACCATTGTGACACTGTGGGGCCCTGTGAGACCAAGCGACCATTGTGACACTGTGAGGCCCTGTGAGACCAAGGGACCATTTTGGCAATGTGATGCCTCATGGTGTCATGGAGACCACTTTGACATTGCTGGGCCTCATGGAACCAAGGGGACTGTACTGACGCTGTGTGACTCCATGGAATGTAGGGATCATCATGACATTGAGAGGCCGCATCGGACCAAGGGTCCATTGTGACACCACCGGGCCTCATGGAACCATGGAGACCATTATGACACTTTGTGGTGTCATGGAACCAGGCAGCCATTGTGACACTGTGGGACTCCATGGAACCAAAGGTTCACTGTGACATTGCAAGGCCTCGTGGAACCATGAAAAGACAATTAAGACACTTTACAGCCTCATGGAACCAAAGGGCTATTGTGACACTGAGCGGCCCATGGAATCACAGAGACCATTGTGACACTCAGGGGACTCAGGGAGACCATTGTGAAACTATGAGGCCCCATGGAATAAGCAAAGCATCGTGCGACTGTGAAGCCTCATGGAACCAGTGAGACCATTGTGACCCTGGGAGGAGCATTGTGATATTGTGGGGCCGCGTGAAACCAAGACGCCTTTGTGACACTGCAGGGCTGCATGGAACCAAAGGTCCATTGTGACACTGCGTGGTCTCATGTCATCAGTGGTCCATTGTGACACTGTGGAGCCAGAGGAGACCATTGTGACACAGCAAAGCCCCAGGGTCCAAAGGTCCATTGAGACATTGCAGACTTCATGGAACAGAGGAGTCACATGACACTGTGGGGCCTGGGGAACCACGGAGACCATTGTGACACTGCAAGGGCTCATGGAATCCTTGGGACCATTGTGACACTGTGGGGCCTTATGACACCTGGGGGCCACTGTGACATTGTGGGACCCCATTGAACCTGGGGGCCAGTGACACTGCAGGTCTTCTTGCAATCAAGGGGCCATTGTGACACTGCTGGAACCCATGGAATCAAGCCACCATTATGACACTGCGGGGCCCCATGGATCCAAGGAACCATTGTGACAATATGGAGCCCCATAAAACCAAGGGAAAACAGAACAGGTCTGGCTGCTTTGGCTTCCCATAGACTGCCTGACTGGTCCAAGTGACCTTTGCATGTTGAGGGTCACTTCTCATCTGCTGCTGAAACACTGGGGCTCTGTGCTTTCCTTCCCAATGGAAAAGAACTATCCTTCTGCTCCAGGCACCCATGGCCAGAATTGGGATTTCACCTCCAAAGTTCCTTATATCCAGAGATTGTTCCCATAGGCATATTGCCAGGATAAGTCTGGCTGGCAGTAGTTTCACAAGGGTCACCTCTCATCCGTCCCCAAAACATTGGGAAAGGCTCCATGCTCTCCCTCCCATGGGAAAGAACTGTCCTGCTTCTCCAGGTGCCCATGGCTGAGATTGGGTTTCCACCTCCAAAATTCCCTAAATCCAAAATCTGCAATTACTGACAAGTCTAGCTGGCCTTGGCCTACTGCGGCTCTCACCTGCCTTCCAAATCTTGGGGCTCTGTGCTTTCCTTCCTATGGAAAGAACTATCCTTCTCAGCCAGGTGCCCATGGGCACAATTGGGATTTCACCTCCAGCATTGCCTGTTGTGATAGACTGGAGGAGATTGTTGGCTCTAAACATTTTGTATGTGGGGGAGGAAGGGGCAGGTCCAGCCTTACCCTGCCCTGTAAGCCCAGCCCTGCCCTGCCCTGCGACCCCAATCCCCCCAGGGACCTCCAGTAGGTTTACGGTTTCTACCTGACCTGCGGCACACTGAATCCCCAGCACTGCCATCCCACCCTGGGCACTGGGGCCCTCTTGGCTCTACTCAGTGCTGCTGCTGTACTCGGGGCACCCTAAACCCTGCTAGGGACCCGTGTCCCCGCACTCCAGGGATTGTGTGCGACTCACACTGCCCCGATCCTCCACGCACCCGGAGCTCCGTTTGGGGTTTGCGTGCTAACTCACAAATTCACCTGCCACCTTTACTCGAGTTTGGTGCACAGGGAAAACACCAGCCAGATATCTGCAAGAGGTCAGGAATTACACAAATTTTTACAGGCAAAGTACAAAAAACCAAGAAACTTTGGAAGAGGATTTCATGCAATATCCAATTACAAAGAAAACACTTATCATAGCAATAACTTCATTAACTTAGTTCATTTGACGTAGAAATCAATGAACACATAAGCTGTTGAGGTACCCAAAAATGTTCCATATAAAGAGCATTAGAAGGAGAAGAAAGAGAGAGAGAGAGACAGAAGCTCTATAGAAAGACACACATATGACTAACAGCTCCTAGGGTTCCAGCGTGTGTGAGACACAAACCCCAGGAGAAGGCGGAGTCCATACCAGGGGCTGACCTTGCACTCCATGTTTTTAAGCCTCCAGGCCTTTGTGGACCTCCCCCCAGGTGGGATTTCTGATCACACAGGCAATCAGGGCTGGGTTAGCACTGTACCCACTGTGTGACTGATTGACAGCTCATCCCAGGGTGTCTCAGGACATTGATCTCATCCATCCTCTGATAGTGACTATGGTGACACTGGGGAACCTCATGGAACCATGGGTCAGTTGTGACCAGGTGTGTCCAAGGACACCATGGTGACATCAGGGAATCTCGTGGGAACAAGTGGCCATTGTGATGCTGTGGATCCCCATGGAACCAAGGGAACATTGAACAGGCTGATGCCTTCAGTTTTAGCTGTCATATTTCCAGATTCTCTACTGCATTAGTCTGTAACTCTGGACTTCATACACAGTGTTAGCAAGTTCTCTTCACAGTGTAGTCAGACAAAACAATCCTTTTCCAGCCCCAGAACCGGACACTGTTGCAGCTTCAGGCACAAAAAGTGCAAATAACAGCGAATTGAGGAAAGCAAACCGGGAGGATGGGACTGCATAATCTGAGGCTGTAACTGGACAACTAACCCCAATATTTAAATGGACCAAACCTTACAAAAGTGTGAAAACTCCTGACCAGTCATCCATTTTGAGTGTAGCCTCAACTGGGCTCTTGTCCTGCTCAAGGTGAATCCTTTGAAGGCCTTTTAATAAATCCCAGCAAGAGGAAGAAGCCATGAGAAAGCTGACAACTCTTTGTGAGAACCGAGTTGTGGAGCAGTGAAAAACAACTTGTTTTTCCTGAGAAAGAGCTCTAGGACTGTGGAAAACAACCTACTTTCCCTGAAAAAGAGCTGTAAGACTGTGATAAACACCAGCCACCCGTATAAACTGTATTTTCCCTCTTAGACAGAAAAATGAAAACTATCTCTCACAAACAACTTTTCCTGCACATACACACCAGGGGTTTGAGTGACCAGTCAATACTGGGTAACAACTTGTTGCTGACCAACTGGGGATAGACAAGGGATGTTCTTTAAAAACCCTACAAAAAGGCCTATAAAAAGACTGTATAAAAATAGCACAGGATCGATCCTTTCTTTTTGCACCATAAAACGTGTCCTGCATCCCTCTATATCGGGCGCTGTTGCAGTGCCCTTTTATTTCATACCTTTTTGGATGGTCTGTTCCAGTTCACCTCCTGTGTGTTGTCTTTCCCCAAACTGGATTATTCCCAGGTTATATCCCTCCCCTTTTACCCTTCAATCATTATAATCCCCACCTTGTATTCCAGTGCCTTCCCTATCCATCCCTGTAAACTCTGCCCCTGTTCTGGACCCTTCCCTGTCAGTCTCCTGTAAACCCCTCCCCTGCAGGTTCCGCCCCTCGGGAATTCCCCTCGTGGATGATGCCCCATTGGCCCATGTGACCTGCCCTCTCCACCCCCTTATCCCATTGGTCCCTGAGATGTATTCCCCTCCTTTTGCTCCTCCCTCCCTGATTCCCTATTGGCTCAGCGATCATGCCCACCCACAGTTCTAGTGCTCTATAAAATCCTGAGCACACGGGTGCTTGAGGCTCTTTGGTGCCTGTTCCCTCTGATGAGTAAAGCTTCCTCAGAATCTCACACCAAAGGCCTCCCTCTCCTCTTTAGTCTGCTCCCTGACGCTGACACCATTCCAGCTGTGGAGCAGGTGGCTCCAAGGTTCAGCTCTCCCTGTTTCAGGGGAAGCTGTTCCCCACTCATGGCACGCAGCACCCCTGAGCCAGCTGTGTAGTCCATCGCGGTGTCAGTCCGGGGCTCCTGCTGGGCTGAGTCTGTCCTCAGGCAGGGCTCAGCTCCCCCACAGCATTTCGGTGTCACCTGTGAGCCCCGAGGAGAAGACACCTTTGTGCCCTCTGCTCAGAATTTCACTGCCAGGACAGCAGGAATGCAACCCAAACCTGCCTTCAATCTGCTGGGGTGGGCAACTCCTGCACCAGCGGCTTTCCGGCCATTCTGCTGCTCATGGCCAAGACATTTTCCCTGCCCCTCTGCCAGGGGAATGCCCTGTGCCAGTTCTGCTGTGAGGCTTCCTTGGGGCGATGCTGGCACCAGTGGTTCCTTCAGTATTGGAACTGGAGTCAGCGAACATGACTGGTGAGCTCTCAGGATGGCCGGGGACAACTGATCCACCTGGCCCACCCTAAAATTCACCCAAGTCCTGCTGGAGCCGATGGACCCAGCGGCCAAGAACGACCCAAGAGCCAGGTAGAACCACTCACCCTTTTCCAGGACACTGCGGTGGCTCTACCCCACCGTGGCCAGGCATTACAGGTGACCGTGTAGGGCCCCTCACCCAGGAAACCCCAGAGCCCCACAGTGCCCCATAGACAGGTAGACCCAGCAGCCCCATCCCGCCAGGAAACCAAATTTCAAGACCAATAAATAATTTCAACATACTTTTGACATAGGAAGATTTTTTTGGCATTTAAATTCTTTTGAGTAAATCAAGAATTTTGGGGGTGTAATATTCTATTTGCAGGGTTGCCCAATGAAGGCAGGAATGATGCATTTAACTCCATGTTCTCAGAAGGCTAATTTATTACTTTATAATACTATCTTATAATAAAGTATGCTATACTATACTATACTATACTACACTATACTATACTATACTATACTATATTATACTGAAGAACAGAGAAAGGATTCTTAGTGAATGTTCAAAAGATAATAATGAAAACTCGTGACTCTTTCCAGAGTCTCGACACAGCTTGGCCATAATTGGCCAATGAGTCAAAATAACTCACACCAGAATCCAATCAAACAATCACCTGTGGGTAAACAATCTCCAAACACATTCTGCACATGAGCACAACACAGGAAAAGCAAATGAGATAAGAATTGTTTTCCTTTTTCTCTGAGGCTTCTCAGCTTCCCAGGAGAAAAATCCTGGGCAAAGGGATTTTTTCAGAGAATGTGAATGCCACAGTGTTAGAGATGAGTAATGAGATGGTTGGCTCTCCCAATTAAAGGGTGAACATGATAAGTATGTTAAGAGAAGTTGTACAGATGTATAGTTATGTTACTGCAATGTGTCCCCCCCACCCAGCATTGTTATCCCGGGCTGATATTGGTAGTCCGGGCATTTGGGGAGGGGCAGATTGTTCCTAAGAGGCACGGCCTAGCAACACCTGCCCTCCAATGCAGTTCCATGAAAGCAGTCTACACCAATGGACAGTGACCAAGAGTCAACAGACAGCCTTTGGAAGGAGCTAGGGCTGCCTGTTGCAGCAGCAAGGATATAAAAGGGAGAGCAGCCATTGTGTGGATGAGCCAGCCACGTGGTTACCAGCCACCAAGTGGGGGAGGCTCCCAGCGCTGTAACTTTTTCCTTATTTAGTCCTTTTGTTGTAAGTTTTATTAAGTTTTTAATAGACCTTTCAAAATATTGAGAAGTAAATGGTGATTTCTCACGGGGAGAAAAAGTTGTAAAAGAAAGTTTCTTTGAAATTACTTCTTTTTCTTTTAAACCCAGGTCATTCCTACCATGCTGAAAGTGAACCGCTGCCTTTCTAACCACTTGGACATCCACCCCCCCCATCAACCCACTCCCCCTGGACTCTGCACAACTCCCAACACACCATTTGTCTGGGGGAAGGCACAGACTGTGTAAAGGTAGCAAAGCCCAGACCTGGCCTGACTTCCCTGGACCACTGGAAAAGAGGAAATCCAGATCCATGGACACACATGGACACAGAGCAAAGCTTTGCTCAAAGGATTTATTGATTCTTGATGATTGATTCTTCAGGGGAAACGGCCCAGGGCTCAAAGAGTTCAGGGGTTTTCTCCAGTGATGATCATCTCCTCATGCCACTGGAGAGGAAAAAGTACACTGGTCCTTCACACCCTAAAAGACAAACCCCAGAACGTGACCTCTGGAGCCCACTGGGACATGGATGGGCTTTGTCTCCAGCCCTGTCCCTGCAGGCACGGCTCACCTAGGCATCCAGAGAGGCAGCCAGGCGCTTCTGTCGCAGGAGAGCCCGCAGCTCTTCAGCCACAGGGGGCTGGGGAAAAGGCAGCGTTAGAGACACACCGGGGGCACTGGGCTGCACTGGGAGGCAGGGGAGAGCAGGGGGGCCTTGGGGAAGGGGCTGTGGCAGCAATGGGGTGCAGGAGCTGCTGTGCTGCTGCCCGGAAGCGCTGGGCTCCTGGCCAAGAGCCACAGCTGGGGCAGGGGCTGCGTCCTGGCTCATCCAGGGGGTCCTGGGGTGACAGGGGTGGAATGCAGCAGGGCCCTGGGCAAAGGCTTCACTGGGGAGGAGCCCTGGGGCAGGGCATTGTCTGGGCTGTCAGGAGGGGTGCACTGGGCTGTGCTGGGACACACTGGGATGGCCTGGGCTGTGGTGGCCATGCAATGGGAGGGTCTGGCACCGGAAGAACTCATGGTACCCACCAGAGGTGTCTCCAGGACCGCGACATTGTCTAAATCCAACTGCAGAGAGACCAGGAGACCTCGCTGATCACTGGGATGTCCCCGGTGCCAGCAAGGGATGGGGGGACAGCACTGCCCCCCAATTCCCTTAGGGGATGCCCTCCAGCAAGGGATGGGGGGACAGCACTGCCCCCCAATTCCCTGAGGGGAAGTCCTCCAATGCCAGCAGCCCACTCACCTCCACAGATCATCTTGGGTTCCTTCCAGGAGTGCCTGGAAAGGAGAACAAAGGCTGCGTCCGGACTGGACCTTGTGGGGCTGGGGTGGGAAATGGGTGCAGGGAGCAGGGTGCAGGCAGAGGGATGGGAATTCAGGGCCTCCAAAAAGATCTGTTTGAGGTGGGGGGAGACCCAAAAACATTGAGAGTCCAGGGGACAGGGCTGGGGGTGTGGAAGGAGCAGCGTGTGAGGTACAGGGGAGGAGAAAGGAATTGAGGTGTAGGGACATGGGAGTGCAAGGGAGGGGCTTGGTGGGGACAGGAGAATGAGGACAGGTGGGGACAAAACCAACAGGACTGGGAGATGGTGTGGGATTGGGGGGTGAGTCAGAGAATTGTACAGGGGGACCCCTCTGCAATGGCCAGGAAGAAAGGCGAAGGATTGAGGGGGGACATGAAAGGAAAGGCCTCAGGAATGGTCAGTGGGAGGGCAGCTGGGGACCCTGAATGGCACACAGAGGAGGGACCAAAAGGGTGGGATGGGGGGCCAGAAAGGGCAGGATGTGGGGACAGCGTTTGGCTGGTGCCTTACCTTGGCCTGTGGATGGAGGAGGATGGAGAAGAGCAGGGCCACGCTGAGTACAGCCACCTTCATCTTCCTCTCGCTCTGGACAGCGCTGCCTGAGGCTGCAGCAGGTGAGGAGCACCTTTATCCCTGCCGGGACTCCTCCCCGCACCCTCCCTGCCAGCCCCCAGGCCAAAGCCCGGCTTGGCACAGCCCCCAGCCCTTGCCACAAGCCCAGCCCTGGCACAGAGTCCATCCCACCCCACCTGTGGCACAGATCCAGCCCCCTTGCTCGGCATCCCTCCAGCTTCCTGCACGGGGCAGCTGCCCCTGGAAGGGCCCAGGCACCTGGGGGGCCAAGGGGGGCAGGCAGGGAGACAGAGGCACCTGGGGACCCTGTGGGGACAACCCCCAGTCCAACACAATCCATCCTCCAACAGCCCCCAGTGCCAGATCCCCCATCTCCTGCTGCCCCTCCCCTCCCAGAGCTTTCCCTGGGGGACACCCCAGAGCTGAGCCCGGCCGCAAACCCAACACGTGGGAGAACAAGGGGAACAAGGGACATGTGATCAGATGGCTGATTGGCATCTCCGGCACTGCAGACACTGGGGAGCACTGGGCAATGCTGATCACCTGCAGACAAGGCTGAGGGCTGGGGAATGGCTCAGGAGTGACAATTCCCACATCCACACAACCCGACACCCCTTTCCCCGCAGATGCCAAACCCGACCAAGCTCCGTGCCCAGAGCACTGTCCAGAGGGGAATATGCCCTGCCCTGCCCCTCATGCTGTCACACCCGCAGCCACGGAGCCCTCCCAGAGCACCTGGGTCATGGCCCTGGCTCTGGGCCCAGGCCAGCACTGGCCCCGAGCAAGATGTGCCCATCCCAGGCACATGGGGAAGTGGGCGCCTGTCCCCAGGACGCCACTCAGAGCTAATTGGGGTAACAGAGGTGCCCTGTGAGGAGGAGGGGTGTTGGTGCCCTGCCAGCATCTCTGACAAGCCCTGTTTACCCAGGGCCTGAGGCACCAGGAGGACATTCAGACATCTTGGGCTTCCAGGAAGGAAAATCCAGGGTGAAGTGGTTCTGAAGAGCTGTCTATGGCTGTGATTCCTGTTTGACATTCCAGGGCATTAGTGAAGGGTTCTGCACATCTCTTTCCCCAGGGACAATGTGGATCCATCAGAGAAGTCTTATGACTCAGCTGGGAAAACATTTCAGGCCACTGCCCTGACTGTTTGCTCTGGAACTCACCCAAGGAGGCGCAGGGCCCAAGGGGGAAGATTTTCCATGGGGGTTTTGCTGCTTTGTGCCCTTGGAGAAGACACCAGAGTGTCCTCATGGGGGATTCTTGACCCGATGGACAAGAGCTGTGACATCATTGGTGGGTGGGGTCACCTTGGAGAGAATCTGAGGAAGTGTCTGCAGGGCCCTAAACAGTGAATGAATGGATGAAGGAGATTCTCACTGTCCTGACCCACTATCCAGCAAACCACATCCAAGGGAAGAGGCCTGGTGGAATCAGGGGGGAAGCAGACCTTGTTGAGCCTGGTGCACACTGGGCAGTGTGGGGTGATCCCCTGCTGGTGTCCCAGCTCTCAGTGCAATACCACCGCTCTGATGGACTGGATCCTTAAGAAACAAAAGAAGTGATCAAGCTCAGGGGAGGAGGGGATCTGGTCGCACTTCTCTTGTCTGGGAGTTTCTCTGCGAGGGGGGACATTCCATGAGAATTGGGATGCGGTAAAGGACAGGGCTGAGGGCAGCTGCTCCCTCTCTCTCTGGGCTTCGGAGGAGGACACTGGGAGCTGCTGCTTGGAAAAAGGAATTGGTTGCTGCGGGTGGCCAGAGCAGCTTCCCCAGGCAGGTGCTGTCAGGTGCCTGCAGCACCGAAAGCGTCTCCACTTGGGGCTGCCTTGACAACTCCCCCAGCCCAGCAGACCCTGAGCCCAGATGGTGCAATCAAAGCCTCAGCAGAGGGACGAGAGGACTCCTCACAGAGCAGATCCAGCCGGGTTTACTAAGGGAAAATCCAAGGGTTCAGGGGAAGTGAGAGTGCAGAGGGAAACAGGAGCAAGCAGGAACACAACATCTGCTGAAGGGAACCAGAGGCGAAGAGCCAGGAGCAGGACTGGGGCCAGGGTATATAACTGGAGGAAGGCAGGAGGGGTCAGGGCACAAATGATGCAATGGAGAAGGGAGCCAGGGCTGGAGATAAGGTGGGGTGACACAGGATGCACCAATAGGGGAGCAGCAATTTTTTGGAAAAAGAAGACAAAACACAGCAACTTCCTGGTGCCAAGTCTGTCACCACCCAGACCTTGTATTTGATGGCACCGCCCATGCCCAGATCTGGACATTTCCCTGTGCCACCACAGCCCAAGTGCAGCAATTTGCTGGCAAAGAAAGCCAAACCAGGCAAATACCTGGTGCCTACACCAGCCCAATCTTGTGTTTGCTGACACCACCAGTGCCCAGATCTGGAATTTTTCAGATGCCTGCACAGCATAATTCCAGCAGTTTGCTGGCACAGAAAGTTAACATTTGACAATTTCTCAGTGTCAGCACATTCCCTTCCAAGATCTGGTGTGCGCTGGTGTTGAAGATTGCAATGCAAGATGTTTTCCATTACCATCTGTATGGCAGATTACCTTTGTCAAGTAGGCAGTTTGCCTTATCTCTCTCTTTGAGTGACCAGATTCACACCTCCCTCGGGAGGGGACATCTGCTGATAACAGACTATTGAATGTCACTGCATGACTGATAAGAACTATAACATCCCATTGTGAGATGTTCCGCCCAGAGGGAGGAGCCAAGCATTGCTACCCAGATATAATCCAGAGGTTTTTGAGACACCGGCACAGCTTTCTCCACGGGATTCCCCAGAGGAACAGCAGCTGTCTCTTCTACCACTGGGTCTTCAGAAGAAGAATACATCCTTCTCTACAGATCCCCCCTGCTCCAGCAGAACCACATCTGACGCTTCAGGAGGGCATCAGCCACATTTTCAATTGGACTGCCACCAACACCCTGACCCACAGGGTGTCAGGTTGGGTTCTGACTCTGTCAGTGTTGTTCTAGTGTACTGCATTGTTTATTTTATTTTTTTTTCCTATTAAAGAACTGTTATTTCCTGCTCCCATATTTTTGCCTGAGAGCCCCTTAATTTAAAATTGATAGCAATTCGGAGTAGTGGGGAGGGTTTACATTCTCCATTTCAGGGGAGGCTCCTGCCTTCCTTTGCAGACTCCTGTCTTTCCAAACCAAGACAGATTTTGGCGCCTAACGTGCGGCTGGAGGGCACAGAAACAAAAAAGGAATAACAGTTCTTGAGTAATCTAATTTTTGTGTGTAGCTATAGAAACCTCATTATGCGACGCCATGTGGTCCAGCTGGCCCTGGTTTGGGTGGCACGTGATCATGGCTGTATTTCTCCCATTTATAGGCCCTTATCTAAACATTGGTCCTATAACCAAGGCTACTGTGTCTGTTATCCGGTTTGTTTTATGGGTGAAAAAGGTGAGGAATTAATGGATTTTTAACTTCCTCTGGAAAGCAGGCACACAGATTCACAGCTATCACACACTAACAGTATGTTTTTGAGGTTACTTTAATAATGGCACCTGCTATAAGGAAATGACACCAGGTGAAATCTTCTCCCAACCCTTTATCCATCTCTTTGGGTCCGCCCCACCAGTTTTTGAAGGGTTCAGATCCACTCTAAATATTAATGATATCATACAATGGCTGGTGTTGCTGATAGGCCTGCTCTATTTAGCATTTAGAGAGAAGGGGTGACTAACCTGGATAACCACACTGACACCAACCCCAGAATCTAATACACCATCAGAGTCTAGCAATGCTGCTGCCCCAGAGCCTGACCCTGCCCCACATCCCACCCCAGATGTGAACTACCCAGATTGGCTGGGGGGTCTGGTGAAGGAGATACGTGAGATGGGCCGGATGCTGAAGGAATACACTTCCCCAGCTGGTGAGAAGCCCTTCCTCTGCCTTGAAGGGGGAAAGTCTAATAGTGCGGCAGCAGAACCCACAGATGTTACAACTGTCCAGGTTCCGGCTGAATTGCAAAGGCAGACACAGCCAGCAGCAGTTGCCCCTCTAGAAACAAAGAGATCTAAGACAAAAGCAGAGCACCCAGATAAAAGAAGGCCCTCACAACCCACAGGGGAGCCAGAGGTTGCGATCATCACCGAGTCCCTGACGTACAAAAGTCTCTGTAATCTGCACAAAGACATTGTATGACAGGGACGTGAGGCTTATACAACCTGGCTACTTCGCATCTGAGATCTTATGAGTACAAGCGTCCAGCTGGATGATGGTGAGGCAAGGAATTTGGGACCCTTGACCCACGACTCAGGTATCAATCAGATTGTTGTAAAGGAGCCAGGGTCTCTTTCCCTCTGGGAGCGGCTTTTAATAAGTGTCAGAGAGAGATTTGTACACAGAGAAAGAATGCAGGACCAGCACCATAGAATGTGCTGGAAGACCCTTGAGGAAGGGATCCAACAGCTGAGAGAAGTGGCAGTATTGGAGGGACTCTTTGAGAGGGATGGACAGCATGATAATGACCCCGACAAAGTCAGGTGCACAGGGCAAATGTTGTGGGGACTGGCAAACCTGGGACCATCCCAATACACCACCTTTATTGCAACAATTAATGCTGATAACAACCAAGAGACAGTGGGTTCTGTAGCTAACAAGCTTAGGAATTATGAAAGTATGATCAATGGACTGATGCAGGCTCATGTCTCTGCTGTGATTAAGGACCTCAAAGAGGAGATGAGGGAGGTGGTGAGGGAAGAGGTGAGGAGGAGCAATTCCCACATTGCACCGCTGTGAGTCACAGGCCCCAGAGTCAGAGCCCAACGTTCCCCAGCTAGAGAGAGGGGGGTACACCCCACGGGCTGACCTGTGGTTTTTTCTGCGTGACCATGGGGAAGACATGGGAAGGTGGGATGGAAAATGCACTTCTGTCCTGGCAGCACGGGTGCGTCAGCTCAAGGAGGGAAACACAAATCAAGGGAACTCCAGTAAAGTGAAGGCAGCCTCAACCTCCCATGACTGAGCTGCTGAGTATGATCTGTCAGATCCCCTGGAAGGTACCTCTACCATGAATACCCAGGGTTAGAGGGGTCCTGCCTCCAGCCAGTGAGAGGCACGGGAAAACCGGATTTTCTGGATGGTGTGGATCCGATGGCCGGGCACATCAGAACCACAAAAGTACAATGCTTTAGTTGATACTGGTGCACAGTGTACCCTAATACCATTGGGACATGTGGGGGCAGAACCTATTTCCATTGCCAGGGTGACGGGGGGATCACAGCAATTGACCCTGTTAGAAGCTGAGGTGAGCCTGACTGGGAAAGAGTGGATAAAACATCCTATTGTGACTGGCCCAGAGGTCCCGTGTATTCTGGGCATAGGTTTCCTCCTGAACGGCTATTACAAAGACCAAAGGGACTCAGATGGGCTTTTGGCATAGCTGCTGTGGAGGCAGAAAACACCAAGCAGTTGAACACTTTGCCTAGGCTATCAGAAAACCCGTCTGCAGTAGGACTCCTGAAGGTGGAAGAGCAAAGACCACCAATTGCCACCTAGACAGTGCATCGCCTGCAGTATCAGATGAATCAAGATGCCATGATCCCCATCCACAAAATGATCCGTGAGCTGGAGAGCCAAGGGGTGGTCAGCAAGACCCACTCACCCTTCAACAGCCCCACTTGGCCTGTGCACAAGTCTGACAAAGAATGGAGATTGACAGTGGACTATCGTGGCTTGAATGAAGTGACTCCACCACTGAGCGCTGCTGTGCCAGACATGCTGGAACTCCAGTACGAGCTGGAGTCCAAGGCAGCAAAGTGCTTTGCCACCACTGACATTGCTAACACATTTTTCTCCATTCCTTTGGCAGCAGAATGCAGGCCTCAGTTTGCTTTCACCGTGAGGGGAGTGCAGTATACCTGGAACCGACTGCCCCAGGGGTGGAAGCACAGCCCCACCATGTGCCATGGACTGATCCAGGCTGCACTGGAAAAGGGTGAGGCTCCAGAGCACCTGCAGTACATCGATGACATCATTGTGTGGGGGAACACGGCAGTGGAAGTATTTGAGAAAGGAGAGAGGATCATCAGGATTCTGCTAGAAGCCAGCTTTGCTATCAAGAAGAACAAAGTCAAGGGACGGGCCTGAGAGACCCAGTTCCTGGGAGTAAAGTGCCAAGACGGACTGCATCAGATTCCCACTGAGGTCATCAACAAAATCACCGTGATGTCTCCACCAACTAGCAAGATGGAAACACAAGCTTTCCTGGGTGCCATAGGTTTTGGAGAATGCACATTCCTGAATACAGTCAGATTGTGAGCCCTCTTTACCTGCAAGAGGAACGAGTTCCACTGGGGTCCTGAACAGCAACAAGCCTTTGCCCAGATCAAGCAGGAGATCGCTCATGTGATTGCCCTTTGCCCAGTCAGGACAGGAGCAGAGGTGAAGAACGTGCTCTACTCTGCAGCCGGGAACCATGGCTTGTCCTGGAGCCTTTGGCAGAAGGTGCCTGGGGAGACTCGAGGCCAACCACTGGGATTTTGGAGTCAAAGATACAGAGGGTCTGAAGCCAACTCCACTCCCACAGAGAAGGAAATCTTGGCTGCCTATGAAGGAGTCCAGGCTGCCTCAGAGGTGACTGATACAGAAGCACAACTTCTCCTGGCACCCTGACTACCGGGGCTGGGGTGGATGTTCAAAGGCGAGGTTCCTTCCACCCACCACGCCACTGACACGACATGGAGTAAATGAATTGCTGTTATCACACAGTACTCCTGTGTTGGAAACCTGAATCGCCCTGGGATTCTGGAAATAATTACAAACTGGCCCAAAGGTGAGAACTTTTGTCTGACTGATGAAGAGGAACAAGGACCAGTGACACGTGCTGAAGAAGCTCCTCCCTAAAACCAACTGCCACAAGAGGAAACACGCTACGCTCTTTTCACTGATGGTTCCTGTCTCATCACAGGCATGAACCAGAAGTGGAAAGCAGCCGTATGGAGCCCCACCCGACAGGTTGCACAAGCTACCAAAGGAGAGGGTGGATCAAGTCAACTTGCAGAACTCAAAGCTCTTCAGCTGGCCCTGGACATTGCTGAGAGAGAGAAATGGCCAAAGCTCTATCTTTATACTGATCCATGGATGGTAGCCAATGCTCTTTGGGGCTGTCTGGAAAGGTGAAAAAAAGCCAACTGGCAGCCTAGGGGAAAACCCATCTGAGCTGCTGATGAGTGGAGAGACGTTGCCGCTCGGTTAGAGAAGCTACCTGTGAAAGTCCACCATGTGGATGCTCAGGTTCCCAAGAGTCGGGCTAATGAGGAACACCGAAACAACGAGCAGATAGATCAGGCAGCAAAGATAGAGGTGTCAAAGATAGACTTAGATTGGCAACATAAGGGGGAGTTGTTCTTAGCTCAATGGGCCCATGATGCCTCAGGTCATCAGGGTAGAGATGCCACCTATAAGTGGGCACGAGACCAAGGGGTGGATCTAACCATAGACAGTATTTCTCAGGTTATCCATGACTGAGATGTGTGCTGCCATCAAGCAGGCCAAGCGAGTGAAGCTGCTCTGGTAAGGTGGGCGGTGGTCCAAGTACAAGTATGGGGAGGCCTGGCAGATTGACTCCATCACACTGCCCCAGACACGCTAGGGCAAGCGCTACGTTGCTGACCATGGTGAAAGCCACCACTGGATGGTTGGAAACCTACCCTGTGCTTCATGCCACTGCCTGGAACACCATCCTGCGCCTTGAAAAGCAAATCCTGTGGAGACATGTCACCCCTGAGTGAATTGAGTCAGAAAATGAGACCCATTTCAAGAATGGCCTTATCAATGCTTGGGCCAGGGTACATGGTATTGAATATACCATATTCCTTATCATGCACCAGCTGCCGGGAAATTTGAACAGTGTAACAGACTACTTAAAACAACCCTGAAGGCACTCGGGGGGGGACTTTTAGAAATTGGGAAATAAACTCAGCAAAAGCCAGCTGGACGGTCAACACCAGAGGCTCCATAAATTAAGCTGGTCCTGCCCAGTCTGAACCCCTGCACACAGTGGATGGAAATAAAGTCCCTGTTGTACACATGAAAGGTATTTTAGGAAGGACTGTTTGGATTGATCCCATCTCAGGCAAAGACAAAACCATCCATGGAATTGTTTTTGCTCAATGACCTGTTTACACTTGGTGGGTAATGCAGAAAGATGGAGAAAGCCATTGTGTACAACAGGGAGACCTAGTCTTAAGTGAGAACTGTGTGAAATTTTTTTGTTGTTGTTGTTTTTGTTTTTGTTTTTGTGGTGCAGATGGAAATAGAAAAAGGGGTGGATAATGTTGAAGATTGCCATGCAAGATGTTTTCCATTACCATCTGTATGGCAGATTACCTTTGTCAAGTGGGCAGTTTGCTTTATCTCTTTCTTTGAGTGACCAGATTCACACCTCCCTTGGGAGGGGACATCTGCTGATAACAGACTATTGAATGTCACTGCATGACTGATAAGAACTATAACATCCCATTGTGAGATGTTCCGCCCAGAGGGAGGAGCCAAGCATTGCTACCCAGATATAATCCAGAGGTTTTTGAGACACCGACACGGCTTTCTCCACGGGATTCCCCAGAGGAACAGCAGCTGTCTCTTCTCCTACTGGATCTTCACAAGAAGAATACATCCTTCTCTACAGATCCCCCTTTCTCCAACAGAACCACAAATGATACTTCAGGAAGTCTGCAGCCACATTTTCAATTGGACTGTCACCAACACTGTGACCCACAGGGCGTCAGGTTGGGTTCTGACTCTGTCAGTGTTGTCCTGGTGTACTGCATTGTTTTATTTCATCCTTTAATTTTTTTCTTTCCCCCCTTAAAGAACTGTTATTTCCTGCTCCCATATTTTTGCCTGAGAGCCCCTTAATTTAAAATTGATAGCAATTCGGAGGGGTGGGGAGGGTTTACATTCTCCATTTCAGGGGAGGCTCCTGCCTTCCTTAGCAGACTCCTGTCTTTCCAAACCAAGTCACCAATGAACTCCTACCAAATTCGGTGAAACAAATTCCTTGGTAAAGGCCGCCTGGCTTATTGCTTGAAACCTGGCTCCCCGGTTGCAGACGGGGCAATGAGCTCCGGAGTGGAGTGACCACCCACTCCGTTCTCGCCGTAAATGTGGCCCCAATCCAATGGCTCAAAATCCGGATTTTGTCCTTAGGGGGGCGGGGGTGGGTGGTCTGGGGGTTGCCAGTACGCCTGTCCAGGGTATCGGTGGGCACTCAGACTTAGATCCTAGCCTCCCACGAGACACTGAACCATTTGTGCTTGGTGAGGGAAGCGGCAAAAAGGTGAGTGAAGGCACACCAGAGGCATTGCCTCCAGTGCCTGGGGAACACGGAGGGCAGTCACCGGATAACATGGTGAAGGTGACTGTTCCTGACAAAAATCCACCTTGTCCCTGTTGTGTGGTACCCGGGTAAACTCTGTGTTAAGCCTGATTGAACATCTAAAGGAGTCACACTGGAAAAGGAGGGTTTGCTTTCGGTGTGCCAAGTGTGTAAAGGAAAATATTAACTATCATAGTGTTATTTGTCATTTTGCAAAATGCAGAGGTCCAGAAACTGAAAGGGTTCCAGCTGGAGAGTGGATCTGTGAAGTATGCGGCAGAGACTTCAGAACCAAAATTGGCCTGGGACAACACAAAAGATTGGCACATCCTTTGATAAGAAACCAAGAAAGGATCATTGCTTCCCAACTGAAAGAAACATCAAATCCAGGAGCCCACAAAAGATGCTGGACAAAAGAGGAGGAAGAACTGCTGATAAGACTGGAGGCACAGTTCGAGGGAAACAAAAACATTAATAAACCTATCGCCGAACACATAACAACAAAAACAGCTAAGCAAATTAGTTACAAAAGAAGATTGCTGCGTAGGAAACCAACAGATGGAGCTGACAGAGGACCTGAGGTGAGTCATCACACCAGGAGAGCAGCTGAGGGCATGGGAATGGAACCTGGGTTGAGTCAGCAATCCCAGGCAAGAACCGTGGACAATGGACCTGGGGAGAACCATCCGCCAGGGAGGCCAGCTGCCAGAGAGAAAACAATGGATAAATTAAGATGACGCCCTGATAAGGACAACCAGCGCCAGAAACCAGCAGAGGGCGGGGCAGCTGCAGGCTCATTACCAAAAGACAGTCAAGGAACGCTTATCAGCTGGAGCAATTAACCACTTCCCCAGAGCATTCAAGCAATTGATGGACGGCCAGGAGATGCTGACAATGATTAATCAGGCAGTGCAGGACTGCTTTGGATGCCTAGAATCAATAAGCCAGATAAGAACTGCTACACGTGGTAAAATGGGAAGGATACCCGGGAGAAGCAACCAAGAAAGCCATTTCAGAAGTGGATGAAGGACAGAGGGATCAAAAAAGGTAATTACCTTTGCTTTCAGCATTTATTCCATCTTGACAGGGGGAAACTAGCAAAAATTATTTTGGATGACGTAGAGTGTTTGTCCTGGGATATATCATCCAGTGAAATTTACTCAGTATTTAAAGCCAGATGGGAAACACCTGGTACTTTTGCTGGCATCAGGGACTTTGAAATTAATGGGAAGGCAGACAACAGCACCTTCAGAGGCTTAATCACGGCCAAAGAAATTGAAAGAAATGTGCAGGAAATGAGCAAGGGCTCGACTCCAGGTCCAGATAGGGTTACTCTTGGGGACATCAAAAAGATGGATCCCAGGTATTCCCGGACGGCTGAGCTCTTCAACTTATGGTTAACATCTGGGGAGATCCCAGACATGGTGAGGGGGTGCAGAACTGTTTTGATTCCCAAATCTACAAAACCGGAACATTTAAAGGACATTAATAACTGGAGGCCTATCACAATCAATTCCATCTTGTTGAGACTGTTCTCCAGGATTGTAAAAGCAAGGCTGAGCAAAGCGTGCCCCCTCAACCCAAGGCAAAGAGGCTTTATTAGAGCAGCAGGATGCTCTGAAAACCTGAAACTCCTGAAAACTATACTTCAGACTGCCTAAAGTGAACGCAGACCACTGGGTGTTGTATTTGTGGACATCGCCAAGGCTTTTGACACCATAAGCTACCATCACATCATACATGCTTTGCAGCTGAGGGGAGTGGATCCCCACATCATTGGCCTGATGAACAATATGTACAAAGACATCAATATGTATGTCACCACAAAAATGAACACACACACAGACAAAATCCAGATCCGGGTTGGAGTAAAGCAGGGTGACCCGCTTTCACCCCTTTTATTTAACCTGGCAATGGACCCCCTGTTGTGCAAGCTGGAAGAGAGTGGTAAAGGATTCCACCGAGGACAGAGTAGTATAACAGCAGTGGCATTCGCCGACGATCTGGTCTTGTTGAGTGACTCCTGGGAAAACATGAAAACAAATATCAAGATATTAGAGACCTTCTGCGATTTCACCGGTCTCAAAACACAAGGGAAAAAGTGCCACGGCTTCTACATCAAGCCCACGAAAGACTCTTACACCTTCAATAACTGCGCTGCATGGACCATCAACAGCGCACCCCTGAACATGATCAACCCCAGGGAATATGAGAAATACCTTGGCCTACACTTTGACCCCTGGACTGGGATAGCAAAAGCCAACCTCCCCACAAAACTAGAATTCTGGCTTGAATGAATTGATCAAGCTCCACTTAAACCTCTGCAAATACTTGATATCCTCAAAACGTACACCATCCCTCGACTGACCTACCTGGCTGACCATTCACAAATGAAACAAGGGCCCTTGAAGCCCTTGACCAGAAGATCCGAACAGCGGTCAAGGACTGGCTGCAACTACCTCCGTGCACCTGCAGTGCCATCTTGTACTCGAGCACGAAGGACGGCGGTTTGGGCGTCACCAAGTTGGCAGGACTGATCCCCAGTGTACAGGCCTGGAGACTGCACTGAATTGCACAGTCCTCGGAAGAAACAATGAAGGAGTTCCTAGAGAAAGATCAAATGGAACAACTGTATAAGAAATTGTGGATTCAAGCTGGAGGGGAAAGCGAGAAGATACCCTCTATTTGGGAAGCACTCCCGGTGAATGAACCACCCAACAGTGCAGACACAACCTCAGAGTGGGAAGCACCGACCCTTAAAACTAAATTTCCTAAACCTTGTGATTGGCGGAGAAAAGAATTCAAGAAATGGACCAAATTAGTATCCCAAGGCCGTGGAATTAAAAGCTTTGAAGGTGATAAAATTAGTAGTGATTGGCTCCAATACTATAGATGCATTCCTCACAGGAAACTCCTCACTACACTACAACTTAGGGCCAACTTCTACCCCACAAGAGAATTTCTCTCCTGGGGTAGAGAGGAAAATTACATCAAGGCCTGTAGGCACTGTGATGCGGACAACGAAACCTGCGCCCTCATCCTCGGCTACTGCCCAGTGATTCAGGACGCTCAAATCAAGAGGCACAATCATATCTGTGAAAGGCTTATTGAGGAGGCGAAGAAGAGGGACTGGGTAGTGTTCAAAGAACCACCCATAAGGGAAACCATCAAGAAGCTGTACAAACCAGATCTGATATCTGTTAAGGACGGACGTGCATTCATCGTGAAAGTGACAGTATGATACGAAGCCTCCAGAACATCTCTGGAAGAAGTGGCTGCAGAGAAAGTAAACAAGTGCAAACATTTGGAAACCAAGGTGCAAAGTCTCACCAACGCAAAGGACGTTGTTTCTATGGGCTTTCCCCTTGGAGCGCGGGGGAAATGGTACAAGGGGAACTTTGAACTTTTGAGTACACTTGGCCTCTCCAAATCGAGGCAAACAATGGTTGCAAAGACTTTATCCACAGAAGCACTCCTATCGTCTGTGGAGATTGTACATATGTTCACCAGTAGGGCCAGAAGATTACATGATTCAGGGTAGTGAATTTTTGCATTTTTTGTACTTTGTAATGTTTTGTAGATTTTGATTGCTGTTTTAATATGTTGATTTTTGTATGCAATTTTTTTTTTTTGTATCACTTTTACATTTTAATAAACTAGAGAGTAGCTAGGTTCGTAAGGAAGCCAAAAGCCAGTTAGGTAGCTCATAGTGAGTAGGGACAAAGACTTTAATTCATAACACATCAATTACCACCCGATTCAGACCAATTTACTGTATTTGAAACAATTTACCGGATTTGTCCAAGGTGGACGGGCCACCTTTATTTAACCCGGAAAAGGAACATATATTATTTATATGTGTTTGAAAAATAGCCAAATGCCTCGTCATCTAATTAGTGACGTGCATGAATGGATGCACGGATTCCCACTGTCCCTACGTACTATCCAGCAAAACCACAGCAAAGGGAACGGGCTTGGCAGGATCAGCGGGGAAAGAAGACCCTGTTGAGCTTGACTCTAGTCTGGCACTGTGAAGAGACATGAGAGATGTAGAATAAGTGGGAGGCCGGGCATGCGCTCGGCAGTGCGGGGTGACCCGCCCGCTGGCGTCCCGGCCGTTGGTGAAATACCACTACTCTGATTGTTTTTTCACTTACCCGGTGAGGCGGGGGGGCAAACCCTGAGGGGGGCTCTCGCTTCTGGCGCCCACCCCCAGGGTGGCTAACGGCCACTCTATTGGATAGTGAACCCCCATCTCCCAGTCGCTCTATCGACTGATCTGCCTGCAGGCACAGGAATGAGGCTGAGCACTCAGACATCTCTTAGTGGGCAGCAGAGGGCACAGCTGCACAGCAGCCAGTCCTTTCAGGAGTCTTGGCAGCCACGGCAGGGCACGGAGGGGCTGCAGGGTGCTCATTTAACACAGCCAGGCTGCTCCGGGCACCTCCACCACTGACTCCAGGGATGGCACACTCAGCTGACGGCGCCCTCCTGCCGGGGGCAGCGGCACGGCCCCGGGTGACCAGGGGACATTCTGGTGGGAAAACACCTCTGCCAAGGGTGGCAGCACAGTCCTGAGGGCAGCAGGGCACTCCCTGGGCAGGTCACTCTCACCTGGGGAGGCTCCACGGCTCTGCCTGGTGGCCTCCTGGTGGGCTGTGCCTTCTGCACTCATCCTCTTCCCTCGCTCATCCAGCACAGCGTCTGCTCTCCCTGCTGCCTTCCCCAGTGCCCTGCTTTCTCCGTTAGCCTTGGTGGAGAGCCAGTGAATGCCCCATCCTTGGAAATATTCCAGCTCGGATGGGCTCTGAGCAACATAATGGAGTGAAAGATGCCTCTGCCCCCACCCCACAGGAGGCCCTGTGGTGTCAGCTACTGGAGTGGTCAGTGTCTCTTGTAGGATGCAATTCCCCCAGAGAGCAGAGAGAACACAAACACCACAGCTGGCAGGAACACCCTCCATGGAGATAGGAATATTCTGGATCAACAGGCTCAGGCTGCTGACTTTTGCCCCCTTGTAGATGGACACAAGTGTCTGAAGTTACTGAGAGCCAGGAGGCCCCACAGTGTCTCTGAGTCCCCTTGGTTCCCTGCGATCACACAGTGTCCCAGTGTCCCTTTGGTTCCATGAGGCCCCACAATGTCACAAGAATCCCGGGACACAACAAGGTTCTGGGGGATCCCAATGGATTGTTGGTTCCAACTGGCCTCACTGAGTCACAAGGGCCTCAGGATTCCTTGAGACTCCACAGTGCTACTGTGTCCCTTTGGTTCCACAAGCAACAGCTTCACAATGGTTCCTGAGCATCTTTAGGCACCAGAGTCTCAGAGCATCTCCTCAGTTCCATGAACTCCACAGTGTCACAATGTCCCCTTTGTTCCATTTAGTTCTGCAGTGTCACAAGGATTCCTGGAAAGAATGAGGCCCTGAGGTATCACAATGGATGGTTCCATGAAGTCCCAGAGTTTCACAGTCTCCTCTTGCTTCCATGGATTCTACAAGACCCTGGAGTGTCACAGGGCCCCTACAGTCCCATGAGTCTTCACAGTGTGACAATGTCCCCAGGAGGCAGTGCAGTGTGACAATGTCCCCAGGAGGCAGTGCAGTGTCACAGAGGAGCAGCACTGGAGTGGGTACAGCACCAGGGGAGGTTTGGCAGTGCTTCCATGTCTGTGACACAACAGTGGTGGCAACACCAACGTTCCCATCTCTAAGACAACACAGATGTTCAAGACCGAGCATTCCCCTGTCAGTGACACCCCAGTGGTGGCAACCTCAAAGTTCCCCTGTCTGTGACATGACAGCAGTGGCAATACCAATGTGCCCCTGTCTATGACACCAAAGCAATTGCAAGCCCAGTGTTCCCCTCTCTGTGACACCACAGAGGTGGCACCCGCAGCATTCTCCTCTTTATGACAGCACCACAGTGGCAAGCCCAACATTGCCCTCTCAGTGACACTGCAGGGGTGGCAGCCCCAAATGCTCCCCTGTGACACCACAGCAGCGACTCCCCCAACATTCCCCTCTGTGATACCACTGAGTTGGCAGTTCCAGCATTGACTTCTGTAGGACACCACAGGGGCAGCAGCCCCAAGATTACCCTGTCTTTGAGCCCACAAGGATGGCAGCCCCAACATTCCTCTCTCTATGATACCACAGCAGTGGGAGCCCCAGAATTCCCCTGTCTGTGGAACCCTAGCAGTGTAAGCATTTCCCTCTCTGTGACATCATAGTTGTGGCAGCCCCAAGTCCCCCTCTCTGTGACACCAGAGCAGTGGAAGGCCCAGAGTTCCCTGTCTGTGACACCACAGCTTTGGCAGCCCCAACATTCTCCTCTCTATGACTCCACAGCAGAGGCAGCCCCAACATTCTCCTCTCTATGACTCCACAGCAGAGGCAGCCCCCAGCCCCCAGCATTCTCATGTGTATGATACCATTGTGGTGGCAGCCACAACGTTCCTCTCTCTGTGACGCCTCAGTGGTGGCAGCCCCAGTTGTCCCTTCTATGACACTACAGCAGCAGCCACCCCAACATTCCCCTCTCCATGACACCTGAGCTGTGGCAGCCCCAGTGCTCCCCTCTCTGTGACAACACAGCTGTGGCAGTCCCGTTGTCCCGGTTTCTGTGACACCACAGCGGTTGCTGCCTGAACGTTCCCCTCTCTGTGACACTGCAGCTGTGGCAGCAGAACTAAAACCGAAGCAGCAGCCATGGAAGAACAGGGGAGCAGGGGAGGAGCAGAGAAGGAGCAGTGGAACAGTGGTAAATGAGCAGTGTTGGAGCAGCAGTGGAGCAGTGGTGGAGGAGCTGAGGAACCGTGCTGAAACTGCACCACACAGCTTTTGAACAGCAGTGGAGTGAGCATGGAAAAGGAGGAACAGTGGTGGCACAGGAACTACAGCCATGAAATTGTGGTGGCACAGGAGCTACAGCCATGGAACAGTGGTGGCACAGGAACTACAGCCATGGAACAGTGGTTACACAGGAACTACAGCCATGGAACATTGGTGGCACAGGAGCTACAGCCATGGAACAGTGGTGGCACAGCCCCACAGCTGTGGAGCGGTGCCTGAGATGCTGAAGCTGTGGGACACAGAGCGGCTCCCAGCGCTGTGTCCTGCAGGAGCCGGTCCCGCACACACCAGAGCGATGCCCCTCTGGCTGAGCCAGAGCTGGGGGCACAGGTAGGAATTGCTGCTGGGCTGTGCAAGGCGTGGATCGAGTGCAATTAATGGTTACCTGGGCATTTGATCCTGCTCATTGTGGCTGCTTTTGTGCAGTCAGGACTATTCCAGTTCATCTGAAGTCATGAGTCATGAACTCAGGAGAAACTTGGGACATAAGGAATCAAAGTGCCTTCTGTCCTGCTGTCTTGGTTTGAAAGACAGGTGCCTGCTAAGGAAGGCAGGAGCCTCCCATGAAATGGAGAATGTGAACCCTCCCCCTCTGAATTGCTATAATTTTAAATTAAGGGGCTCTCAGGCAAAAAATAAAAAGTATAGGAGCCGGAAATAACAGTTATTTAATAGGGAAGAAAATAAAAGGATAAAATCAACAATGCAGTACAGTCAAACAACACTGACAGAGTCAGAACACAACCTGACACCCTGTTGGTCAAGCTGTTGGTAGCAATCCAATTGGAAATGTGGTTGCAGTCCTCCTGGAGTGGCAGGTGTGGTTCTGTTGGTGCAGGGGCTCCCGTAGAAAAGGGTGTAGTCTTTCTCTGAGGATCCAGTGGAGGAACAGGCAGCTGCTATTCCACTGGGAAATCCAGTGGAGAAGTTGTGCTGCTATTCCAGAATCTCCAGATTCTATCCAGTTAGGAATGCTTGGCTCTTCCCTCTGGGCGGAGAATCTCCCAATGGGATGCTGTAATTCTTATCAGCCATGCAGTGACATTCAATAGGCTGTTATCAGCAGATGCCTTCACCCCTGGAGGGAGGAGTGGTTGTGGAAGAGATAAGGAAAACTGCCATACAGATGGCAAATAAAATCCATTTTGCCTTGCAATCTGGGACACCTGCAGAGGAAGACATCTTGGTAGAAGTTGAATGATTTCTGATTTGGGAACCAAAGTGGGTCAATTATTGGCCTGTGGTTTGTTCTCATCCAGAAAGATGTTCCAAAGTACTGCAATTTGGAAATAAAACCAGGAACGTGCTTCTTCATCTGGATATTGCATATGGACTATAGAGCTATTTGTGGTCAATATGATAAGAAAACAACTGGAAATCTTTTCTTGATTTCACTCTTTCTTCCAGTCTCTGGGATTAGGCCTCCAACACTCCCTGCAGGTCTTCTTTCCATAATCTGCTCCTCCGGAGTTGGGATGTGACAAATCAGCAGTGGGAAGAGGGAGGACAATGGACCATTACAACTGCAAACTCCAGTTTTTATAGTCTCTGGATTTCCAGTGCTTAGAAATTGTCATATTTTCAACTGTCTGAACAAATCCCACATTTGTCACTTTTTCCGTGGCAGAAAACCTTCCTTTGGCCTTATTAGGAACCGACCCTGGGAAACACCTCAGTGCAGATGCTTTTTTGTTGGTTTTGCTAAGAGATGACAAGAAAATGAGCACACAGGGCACGGATGAGAGAAAGGGAAGAAACAGTTCCTTTCTTTTCTCTTCCTTGTGGAAACTCTCCTTAAAAGGTTGTGCTCCAGCCGGAGACTTCCTGGGCCAAGGGCTGAGGGAAGCAATTCAGCTGAGGCAGTTGAGGCATCTCCTCCCTAGTCTGTAGCCCTGGGGCTGTGAGGGGACATGGGTGCCCCCCTTGCAGCCCTTGCAGCCCCTGGAATGGGGGATTCCTCCTGCCTCTGCCAGGTGCTCCTGGTCCTGGCGCTAGCCCTGGCCTGGGTGCTCCTGCTCTGAGCTCCCTGCCATGGTCATTGCTGGTGCTGGAGGGCAGGAGGGAGGGATTCAGTGCAAACCTGGGAGGCGCCAGTGGGCTCAGAGATGGCTGGAGGTGACAGTGACAGAGTGACGGGAGGTGCAGATGGACACAGGGGCAAGACAACACCCCAAAGAAAACCTCTTGGAAATTTGGGGGACTTTGAGTGTAAAATACACATGAACACAGACACACAGACACAGAATACTGCAAAGCATTTCCCAGCTATCTTAAGTTGGACAGTGGGGGTGTATTCTATTCCTATCTGATGGGGCAGTTATCTTATGTTAATTGGGCAGTTTTCTTTATCTCTTTCACAACCCAACCTCCCTCCCAGGAGATATCTTTTGTTAATGGGCCATTGAGTGCCACTGCATGACTGATAAAATTCCATCATCCCATTGTGAGAAGCTCCCCCCAGAGGGAGGAGCCAAGCATTCCTACCTGGATATAATCAGAGGGCTGGAAGACCAGAGTCAGCCTTTTCCACTGGATTCCCAGAGGAAGACCAGGCCCAACACCACCACCACTGGATCTTCAGAGGAAAACCCCACTGTTCTGCAGGATCCCTGCCACTGCCACTGTGACCCACAGGGTGTCAGGTCGTATTCTGAATCTGTCAGTGTTTTTTCTTTGTACTATTGTGTTTATATTTTAATTTTCCTGCTAAATAGCTGTTATTCCTATTCCTATATCTGTTTCCTTAGAGCCCCATAATTTCAAAATTATAACTGTTCGGAAGGAGGTTGTTTACATTTTCCATTTCAAGGGAGGCTCTTGCCTTCCTTAGCAGACACCTGTCTATTCAAACCGAGACAATGCCCCAGGACACCCAGGCGGGTGAGGAGGAAGTCAGTGCCCCTTTCCCCCTTTCTCCTGCTCCATCTCCCAGCCCAGCACAGCCCCCAGCTGCAGGACAACCTCACTGCCAATGCCGTCTTGCCGGGGAAGCACTGGGGAGATCTCCTTCCCCTTCCTTTTGTCACAGAGGCAAATCTCATCCTCTCTTTGTCCTTCCTGCCCCAGACAAGGAGCTGAGGATGGAAACCAGGGCGGACAAATCCCCACAGCAGAACCTCGTGGAAGAGGCTGTTTTGCGCAGCTCCATGGCACAAGAATCCAATGGAGAGGAAAAGCCCTGGAGATCCCACAGGAAGAGGGGCTCCAAACCCAGCCCAGGGTGCTCTGAGGAGGAAAGACCCACCCTGTGCCAGGAAGGTGGACAGAACTTCAGCCAAAGCTCGGAGCTGGTGGTGCATGAGCAGCTTCACAATGGGGAGAATCCCTACAAGTGCTTGGAGTGTGGGAAGAGCTTCAGGCAGAGCAGCACCCTGATCCGCCACCAGGTGATCCACACCGGGCAATGGCCCTACAAGTGTGAGGAATGTAAGAAGGGCTTCAGCTGCAGCTCAGAACTCATCAGGAACCAACGCATCCACACTGGGGAGAGGCCCTACGAGTGTTCCCATTGTGGGAAGAGGTTTCGGATCAGCTCCCATCTCCTCCTGCATGAGCGGATTCACACTGAGGAGAGGCCCTTCCACTGCCCTGAGTGCGGGGAGGGATTCCAACACAACTCCCACCTCAGCATCCACCAGCGCACCCACACCGGGGAGAGGCCCTACAAGTGTCCCCAGCGTGGGAAGAGCTTCTCAAACAGCTCTACCTTGTCCCGACACCAACGGAGGCACCGGTAAGGGAAGCCCTGCGTGTGCTCCAACTACAGGAGGAGCTTTGTGCACTGGCACAGCTTCATCCCCCATGGGAGGACCCACATTGGTCAGAACACTGGTGACCCACATTCCCAGTGATCCATGTTGGGAGGAGACCTGGCTGGTTATCCTTTTGGCCCTAATTTTCTTCTGATTTGTCTTTATCACTTAAAAACACCTGAAACAGGACTAAAATGAAAGTAATTGATCAAGGATGTCTGAAGTCCCACCATTTAACAGGTATTTGAGGTGGAACTTATGGTTTGTGAACATTTGTTCTGTAGGATTTGTGGGTTCTTGGGGGATTTCAGCAAGTGTTCTCCATATCTTTGCACTCCAGAATTCCAGATAGATTGGTCTGTAACCTCAAAATGATTCAATCCCATTGAAAACACCTCAATTTTACCCCAAAATTGACCAATCCATGTCAAAATGCCTTATTCCCACCTAGGAAAAATTCAGTCCCATGACAAATCTACTTGATTCCACAGTGTCCAGGGTGAGAGGGGGTTGGAAGGAGATTGGGAGAACTGGCATCCAAATTTGAGGGTGTGGGACTGGGATTGTGTGGGGCTGGGTGTGTGGCCTGTATTTTGATAGTAAATAAAACTTCCAGAATGACTGATTTCTGTCCCATTCATTTTTTGTCAGTTCCAGTTTGTTTTTCAGAGTGCCACCTTCGCAGCTGTTTGTGTTTGTGCCCTTCTTTCTCTCCTGCCTTTCTTTGCCTGCTCTGTTTCTCTCTCAGTGTCTCTCTTGACCCAGGGCAGCTCCCACCAAAGACCCTGCCCTGATTTATTTCCCACTCCCGGAGCTACAACAACCACAGGTGAAGCTATGAAGGCTGGCAGTGAAATGTCACTGTAAGATCGTGCTCCACTTGGAGCATCTTTTCCTGCCTGGGAATGGGAATTCCAGCCCCTGGCAGTGTGTGCCATGGATCCCAGAGGGGCATTCCCGAGGCTCCCAGGGTGCTGCTCCTGCCGTGCCTCCCAAGGAGCTCTGCAGGGCCAGTGGACAAGGTCCAGCAGCTCTGTTGGTTCTGCAGTGCCACAAGGGCCCCTGGGTCCATGAGTGTCCTTACTGCCAACAGCGGTTCCTTGGTTCCCATGATGCCCTGCTGTGTCACCATGGATATTTGGTGCCATGAAGTTCTTCAGTGTCACAATGGCCTCCCTCGCTCCATGAGCTTCCACAGTGTCACAATGGCCTCCTTGGATGGGCAGTGTTACCATGGGCCATTGGCTCCATGCAGCCCCGCTGGGTCACCATGGACTCCTTGGTTCCACGAGGTTCTGGGGGTGTCTCCATGGTCTCCTGGGATCCACAGTGTCACCATGGACCACTGGACCCACGTGGCCCTGCTGTGTCACCATGGCCCCTTGGTTCCATGGGACCCCAGGGTCATAATTGACTCCTTGCTTCCACGTCACCTCCTCAGTGCCAAAATGGCCCCTTCGTTCCATGAGGAACAAAAAAGTTTTGTAGAAACTTTGAAAAATCAATACACCTGGGAACATCTGTTTGCATTCAAGAGAGGTAAAAGGTGAGGATGGCAGGAGCAGCTTCATCTGCAACAGAGATGCAGGGAAACGACAGGGACAGAGAATTCAGGTGCAAGACTCAGACAATTCTGCTCCCAGAGATCATTTCTGCTCACACTGTCCCTCCTAGAAAGGTGACATCATTCCAGGCAGTCTGGACTGAGCAGGTTGTTTCTGAGGTGGGTTTGTTTTTCAGGAAACCCACTCAGGGTTTTCCATTTGTTCTGGTTTGAAAGCAAAACCAGAGAGAGACTCGATGTCAGAAATACGATTTATTAGGAAAAAAAAATCAAAAATCATGCAATAATACATAAGAAAAAACACTGATAAAGTCAGAATATAACCTGTCACTCTCTTGGTCAGGGTGCTGATAGCAGTCCAGTTGGAATGGTGGCTGCAGTCCTCCTGGAGTGGCAGATGTGGTTATGTTGGAGCAGTGATCCTGTAGCAGGGTGTAGCCTACCTCTGAAGTTCCAGTGGAAATGGCAGCTGTTGCTCTGGGGAATCCAGTGGAAAGGCAGCTTGTTTTGTCCCAAAGCCCAGATAATATCCAGGGGGGCATGCTTAGCTCTTCCCCCCTGGGTGGAGCATCTCACAATGGGCTGATATCATTCTATGAGTCATGAGGTGGGTCCATTAAACAGAAATGGCTCCTGGAGGGCATTATCTCTGAGTCATGCAGAAAGGCATTGATAGGCCTATTAACAGGAGATAAGGGATAAAACAATACCCCTCCTGTTTCAACAGCTCTTGAGGATGGGAATAGAGTACATCTTTATATTGTAACCTAGGACATCTCTCACCAATGGAAGGGTGAGACAGAATAACTTCATATTTGGTGTCATTTTGTGCTCTGCTGGGAGTTTCCCGAGGGCTGGTAGTGCTGTTGGCTTCAGGAACAGTTTGGGTAATGGCTGTAGGACTGAGGGTTGGGTAAAAAACCAGAACAGTATTCTTGTATTTATAGTCTTTTGTTACATGTCCAGTTTTCCTGTAGTTATAACAGTTTCCACTGCCTTTATTACATTCTGTATTGTGGGGAAGCACATTTGCTGCAACCAGCATTTCAATTGCACCCTGGTTGGCGGCCTTGGCTAGGCTGGAGTCACGGTCTTAGACCGCTTGGAATATGCAAGCATCAACCATCTGAGCAATGGTAGGCTCAGGGTCAAGAGGGAGGCTGTGAAGAACCTTTCTGCAGTCAATACTGGCATTATAGAAAGCTAATTTGCTAATAAGATCATCCTGGACCTTTTGATCATCTACCTGTTTTTCCAGGGCTTTCATAAGGTGCTTTATGAACTTGATATAGTTCTCATCCGGGCCCTGGTGAATGTCAGTGAAGTCAGTGTGGGGTGTAGAATTATCAGGTGTTTGGAGGGGGGTGGACCATGCAGCGCCTTTGAGATCTTCCAGTATTGACTGGGGGAAGACTTCAGCCTGATACTGCAGTCTAGTATAGTCTCCTTCCCTGGTAATGCGGTCCATTGTGAGGTGTTGTCGCCCTTCTTCCTCAACATAACCTTTTGGTAACTCATGAACTTTTTTTATCCAAACTCCTTTCCAGAAAATAAATTCATCGGGTTACAATATAATTTTCATACACCATTTTAAATTTTGTGATACCATTGTGTGGGCAGTAAATGGCACGTCCAGCAAATTGTTAAAATAGGGAGAACCCCTCCCATAATCCTTGGCAGCCTTTACTAAGTCATTCATTTCCCTATGGAGGTAGGGAATCCAAGATTCAGGTGGCACCTGTGCAGTATAAGCAGGGGCCAAAACCTAAATGGGAATCTATTCCCTATGGATTCCCAGGGGCCAAAGCCTAAATGGGAATCTATTCCCTATGGATTCCCATTTAGGTTTTGGCCCCTGCTTATACTGCACACCACCTGAATCTTGGATATCACCTCCCGGTCCCCCTCCTTTGCAGCTTTTCTCCGCATCCTCTGCCAAGAATCCTTGGGCTCATCCTCACTCTCAGATAAGCTATCACTCTTTTCCTCTGTAGAGGAGGCAGGTCTGCTGGCAGAGGCGCAGGCCTTTCTGCCAACCAGCAATGCCTGGCGTTGAAGGCCTTTGGTAGCCCAAATGGCTTCCTTCCAGTTGGCCCCATGTCCGGTTCCAGTGATGTGGGAACTGGAAGAAGCTGGACTGGAGAAGGGGTCTGGAAGTGGAGAGGTGGAGCCTGCGCTGGGGAAAAGCTTTCTGATGACAGGGGAGGGACCCAATGCAGCGGTGGAATTCAACATTAAGGTGAGACCCGTCACAGAGGAGGCACCTGAAGCAAAGGTGGGAAATGGGGATGAAGGTGGGAGGGAATCTAAAATGGCGGTCTCTCTAACAGGAGTATTGCCGTCTTGTGATTTATAGGAAGGAGGATTAGAACTAGGGAATGAAGGAATGTGGGTGAGGGAATATGTCAAGGCAGTATGGCCACTACCACCCTGAGGAGAGGACAGAAAAGGAGGGGAGATGGCAGACAGCAGATGGCTTGTCTGTGCCAACGGGCGGGCACCATCTCCCATCCTGTTCTCAGGGAACCTGGGTTCAGGAACGTGAAGGGCGGGTTGAATAAACCAGGGAAAAGGGTTGGAACCATGAACTCTTTAAATGATCCTATAAATTGAATGAAACAACAGATAAAATTTCCCAACTTTTAAAACCCCTTGTGTTTGTAAAATATAAAACTTTTCCCTGACAGCATCCCAAAATGATAACTGATAGACAGAATCAACAGAGATATCAGGAAGCTCCTCAAATAACCATGAACAATCCCTTTTAAACTCCCTTCAGAAATATAACTCCCCTCTAAATTTAAAACTCTCCAAAACTTAACAAAAACATCCTTTTCAGCTTGGGAATGAGTATTTCCCGTAGCTGCCCCCAATGGAAGAGGGAATGCACACCCACAGGAACAGAAAATCAGACGCCCAAACCCCTGGGAGCTCTCTGCCACTCAGTCACTCACTCTCAGTCTCACAGGCACAATCTCCAGCCAATGTGGGGCTTGTGGGGAGCACCAGAGACAGCTTTCCCTTGCTTGTCCCCACCTGGCATCACTGCCTGCAGGGTTCTGTTCTAGCTGGAACCTGGGGACACTTTCTCAGTTGTGTCCCTGACAGGGATCTCTTCAAAGTACCAGAAACTTCAGGGTTTCAACAGAACTGAGTTCTTGAGGGTTCTGTGACATCACTGAGGGGATGGTGACATCACAGAGCTGGCTGTAACATCCCAGAGCTGGCTGTGACATCCCAGAGTAGGATGTGAAGCCATAGAGCAGAGTCTGCCATGAGAGAGGGTGGCTCTGTGGCATCAGGGAGTGGGTTGTGACATCACCGGGTAGCTGTGTAACATCACAGAGAAGGCTGTGACATCACAGAACAGATTGTGACATCAGAGGGTGACTTTGTGACATCAGACTTCTGTGGCATCACAGCACTGCTGTATGACATCACAAGGGGACATAGAGTTGGTTCTGTGACATCACAGGGTCAGTGTGACATCACAGGGTCAGTGTGATATCACAAGGGCTGTGTGACATCACAGATGGCTGTGTGACATCACAGGGTCAGTGCGACATCACAGGGGCTGTGTGACATCACAGGAGCTGTGTGAGGTCACTGGGAAGGTCACTCTGCCCCGGCTCCCCTCACAGTTCCCCCCAGAGCAGTCCAACCCTGCTTGTGCACAGCGGGGTCCCCTGTCCCCCCGGGTCCCCCTGCCCCCGGCCCCGCAGCCTCCCCCAGAGGATGTTCCACGAGATCGACCCCCGAGCCTGACACGGGGCCGGGGGGCCGGGGCCCTGGGGGTGGCACAGGGGGAAAGGGACCCCCCGGCAGTGTCCCTGTGTCATCCAGGGCCAGAGCCTGGGCCAGGGCTCCTTCACCCTGTTACGAATGAGGGCTTGAGAGCGCTGAAAAAATCCCCAGCAAGGGAGCAGCAAAAACCAGATTTAATATTAACCAACAGCAGCACAAAGTTCCTTGGCAAGAGTCGCTCTGCTCCTGACTGGACACTTCAGGCACACCAGGGAAACAAAGCAACAACAAAACCAAACAGAATCCAGGAAATCAAACCAGAAATTAACTCAGAACTGTCCCTCTGTCTGTGTGTGTGTGACACAAGGACAGCAAGGGCAAGGATAAAAGGAATATGGCCTAAAAGCTTAACAGAGCTCAAACTTAACAGGACTTAACTTATATCTTAACCTTAACTGATACTTTCAACTTCACAATTTAGCAAAAGAGCAGAGCGTAACAGCATTCAACCTAAATAAAACCTTTTGACTTTGCAATTTTACAAAGGAATAAAACTTTACAATATTTTGCTTAGTTTATAACTTACACTAAAGGTAGCAACTTAGCAAAAGAACAACTCTTAGCAGCAATTAACTTCACTTAGGCCTTGTGATTTAACCTTCCCTACAGGCCTGACTGACTCAGCTATCCAAGGCGCTCAAACTCCTCAGAGAGCAGCATTTCTGCCACATTTCCCCAGCACAGGCACTCCTGTGTGCACACTGACACAAAGAGTCAGTGCAAGGCACCTGTGAGCAATTCCCCTGAGGGCACGGAACGCTCACTGAGGATGCTTTGGCATCTTCCCAGTGGGCAGAGTGCTGAGCCTGGAGGAGTGGGGCGATCGGCCCAGGCTCTGTCATTGTTCAGGATCCCCGAGTGCAGCAAACGGGAGAGTTCCCGGCTGGGAGAGGCCCCACTCAGAGGGAGTCGCTGGCTCAGGAGAGCTCCAAGGGCTCCTTTTGGAGCGCTGTTTGCAGGGCCCCAAGAGAGGGGCTTCAGTCCCAGCAATGGTTCATCCTGGCCACACTTGGCATCAACAGCTTTCTTTGGCAGGGTGAGAACAGGGATGTTTTGCCACTGAGGGAACAAAAACAGTTCCCAGGGCTGCTGCTAAAGGAACCAGGAGCTGGTTGGGCAGCAGCAGTGGCTGGAGCAGTGTTTGTGATGAGCTGCAGAGGAGCTGAGCCCAGGGGCTGTTGGCCAAGGCCGAGGCCCAAGGAGCATTTCTCAGCTGGCAGGGCGGCCTGAGAAGGGGAGGGGGGAATGCAGCAGCACAGGGCCCATGGAATCAAGGGAGCATTGTGACACTGTGGAGCCTTGTGAGACCAAGGGACCATTGTGACACTGTGGGACCCTGTGACACCAAGGGACCATTGTGACACTGTGGGGCCTCATGGAATCATGGAGAGCACTGTGACATTGCTGGGCCTCATGGATCCAAGGGGACTGTACTGACGCTGTGTGGCTCCATGGAATGTAGGGATCATTGTGACACTGAGAGGCCTCATCAAAACAAGGGGCCATTGTGACAGCGTGGGGCTGCATGGAACCATGGAGACCATTTGGACACTTTGGGGTGTTATGGAACCAAGGGGCCATGGTGACACTGAGGGGCACCATGGAAACACAGAGACCATTGTGACACTCAGGGGACTCATGGAAATATGGAGACCATTGTGACACTGTGAGGCCTCATGGAATCAGTGAGACCATTGTGATCCTGGGAGGACCAGTGTGATATTGTGGAGCCTCATGAAACCAAGAGGCCTTTGTGACACTGCAGGGCTGCATGGAACCAAAGGTCCATTGTGACACTGCAGGGCCTCCTGCCATCAGTGGTCCATTGTGACACTGGGCAACCAAAGGAGACCATTGTGACACTGCAGGGCTGCATGGAACCAAAGCTCCAGGGTGACACATAGTGGCCTCCTGTCATCAGTGGTCCATAGTGACACTGTGGAGCCAAAGGAGACCATTGTGACACAGCAAAACCCCAGGGTCCAAAGGTCCATTGTGACATTCCAGACCTCATGGAACAGAGGAGTCCTGTGACATTGTGGGGCCTGGGGAGCCACAGAGACCATTGTGACACTGCAAGGGCTCATGGAATCCTTGGGACCATTGTGACACTGCAGGGCCTTATGACACCTGGGGGCCACTGTGACATTGTGGGACCCAATGGAACCTAGGGGCCAGTGTGACACTGCAAGTCTTCTTGTAATCAAGGAGACATTGTGACACTGCTGGAACCCATGGAATCAAGTCACCATTATGACACTGCGGGGCCCCATGGATCCAAGGAACCATTGTGACAATATGGAGCCCCATAAAACCAAGGGAAAACAGAACAGGTCTGGCTGCTTTGGCCTCCCATAGACTGCCTGACTGGTCCAACTGACCTTTGCATGTTGAGTGTCACTTCTCATCTGCTGCTGAAACACTGAGGCTCTCTGTTTTCCTTCCCAATGGAAAAGAACTATCCTTCTGCTCCAGGCGCCCATGGCCAGAATTGGGATTTCACCTCCAAAGGTCCTTATATCCAGGGATTCTTCCAATAGGAATATTGCCAGGACAAGTCTGGCAGGCAGTGGTTTCACAAGGGTCACCTCTCATCCGTCCCCAAAACATTGGGAAAGGCTCCATGCTCTCCTTCCTAAGGAAAGAACTGTCCTGCTTCTCCAGGTGCCCATGGCTGAGATTGGGTTTCCACCTCCAAAATTCCCTAAATCCAAACTCTGCAATTACTGAACAGTCTAGCTGGCCTTGGCCTGCTGAGGCTCTCACTTGCCTTCCAAACCTTGAGGCTCTGTGCTTTCCTTCCCATGGAAAAGAACTGTCCTTCTCAGCGAGGTGCCCATGGCCACAATTGGGATTTCACCTCCAACACTGCCTGTTGTGACAGACTGGAGGAGATCGTCTGCTCTAAACATTTTGTGTGTGGGGGGGGGGAGGAAGGGGCAGCTCCAGCCTTGCCCTGCCCTGTAAGCACAGCCCTTCCCTGCCCTGTGACCCCAAGGGGCCTCCAGTGGGTTTACGGTTTCTACCTGAACCGCGGCACACTGAACCCCCAGCACCGCCGTTCCACCCTGGGCACTGGGGCCCTCTTGGCTCTACTCAGTGCTGCTGCTGTACTCGGGGCACCCCAAACCCTGGTAGGGACCCGTGTCCCCGCACTCCGGAATTGTGTGCGACTCACACTGCCCTGATCCTCCACGCATCCGGAGCTCCGTTCGGGGTTTGCGTGCCAATTCACCAATTCATCTGCCACCTTTACTTGAGTTTGGTGCACAGGAAAAACACCAAGCAGATATTCGTAAGAGGTCAAAATGACACAAAATTCTACTGGCAAAGTGCAAAAAATCAAGAACTTTGGAAGAGGATTTAACGCAACATCAAATTACACATAAAACACTTATCATAGCAGTAACTTCATTAAATTAGCCCATTTATCCTGGAAACATTAAAACACGCAAGCTGTTAGGGTATCCAAAAATGTTCCATATAAAGAGCATTAGAAGGAGAAGAAAGAGAGAGAGACAGAAAGACAGAAGCTCTATAGAAAGACACACATATGACTAACAGCTCCTAGGGTTCCAGTGTGGGTGAGACACAAACCCCAGGAGAAGGCAGAGTCCACACCAGGGGCTCACCTTGTGCTCTATGTTTTTAAGTCCCCGGGCCCTTGTGAGCCTCTCCCAGGTGGGATTTCTGATCACACAGGCAATCAGGGCTGGGTTAGCACTGTACCCACTGTGTGACTGATTGACAGCTCATCCCACGGTGTCTCAGGACATTGATCGCATCCAGCCTCTGACAGTGACCATGGTGACACAGGGGAACCTCATGGAACCATGGGTCAGTTCTGACAATGTGGGTCCAAGGACACCACGGGAGATGTCATAGACAGGTAGAATAATGATAAAAGAAAAGCCTTTTGAAATGCAGCCTTGTTCAGCCATATCAATAGCTGGCCTATCATCTCTTCTGTGTGCAACTAAGCAGTTACAAGTTCTCATGTGAAGCTATTTTGAGAATGAGACTTTGTGACCATTCTATTCTGAGGGTGAAAAACAAATGCACCTGCAATAACAAGTAATTTGTCCCATGAGAATCAGTGAAGAGGTAAACAATACAATAGAGAGATTTGATGCACAAGTAAAATCTATTTTATTAACCAATAATCAACTAACTGATAAGAAATCTTTGAACGAACTAAAGGTGCACACAAGGTCAGTTAAACTTTGTAAAATGAGTTGTATGAATAAAGAATAAAGAGTTCTTCTCCATCTTAGCTTAGTCCTTTGGGATTTCAGTTCCGCCCTTCTTGACGGCTTTGGGTTCTCCCTTCTTTGGAGCTTTGGGTTCCGCCTTCTTTGGGTCTTTGTCTTCCTTCTTCTCTGAGATTTTGGTTTCCTTCCTCTCTGATGCTTTGGTGTCCTTCTTCTCTGATGCTTTGATTTTCTTCCCTTCTGATGCTTTGCTTTCCTTCTTCTCTGGGATTTTGATTTCCTTCCTCTCTGGGATTTTGGTTTCCTTTTTTGGGATTTTGGTTTCCTTATTCTCTCGGGTCTTGGTTTTCCCCTTTGCTGGTATTGGAGGTTGCTTGCCAACAGAGACACTCTTCTTTCCCTTCTTCTGCCTCTCTTCCTCCTTCCTCCTCTCTTCCTTCTCTAAGGCTTTTGCCTCCTCCTGCTCAAGCTTTTGAGCTGGCTGCTTCAGCTGCCTTCTGCACACAAAACAGAAAACATGGCTGAGAGTCCCACCAGAAACTTGGGCTCCCTAGTCCTGACTGGCCCTGCACTTCATTCCTTGACCCTGAGGCCATTTCCGTGAATTCTCCTCAACCCACAGAGGTTGGGAACATCCCAAGTGAGGGCATGGGTGGAAGGGGACCTCCAGGACCAGCCAAACCTGAGCTTTGTCATCATAAGGTGTTGACTGTGCCAGCTCCCTCTGAAGGCACAGCCAGACCCCTCCAGCCCCTGCCAAAGGCTGATCCAGCAGCTCTCTGCACTGGGGCCTGGAAACGCCCTTTGTCTCTTGGCTTCCCATTTTAAAGCAGAGCACAGATTGCTGACATCTGCTTAGCTCTCCTACAGTTCTTACTCAGCTCATTCAGCCCCCTTCTCCCTGGGCATAGCTGAAGCATGATTTTAAAGAGTTCAGATTTCAGCTGAGGGTTAGAAGCAATTCCCATTGATCAGGATGTAGGTTAGATAGGCAGACCATAGGTTAATGATTATGAGATGCTTAAGCTGGAGCTGATTGTGCTATTGTTTACCATTAGGAGCTTCTTTCTAGAGGGAAGTGGAGGAAGTGAACTGTTATAAGAACATCTTGAAACCAGTAGAACAATGGTTAGCACCTGGGCTTGATGTCAATCAATCACTAAGCAGGGGACCTTGGATGGTGCCAGAGGGTCACAGAGACCTGATGAAGACATTCCTGACTTCATCCCTTAAGACCACTGACCCAATTCGAGACCACCAACCCAATTCAAGAGAAGAATTGCACAGGAGTGAAGGACCAATGACCTCATTTGAATACAGAGCAGGGATGGGAGGTGCTGGGGTTGTGCAGATGTATTTTATGTAAGATCTTGGGAAATAAAGAGAGGGCAAAGAACCTTGGACAACGCGGGCACGCCTTTTAGGGACGGCTCTGGTGCCGCCTGCCGGTGTTAATAAACATCCCACTGTCTAACTTTAATTAGTTAGAGAGTCTCTGTCCGTGATCTTTGGTTTTAAGGACTCCTAGCCTGCTCCTTCATGAGAACAATCCTATCAGTCAGAAAGCAAAGGCTGCAGGAACTCCTCTCCTGCAAGACAGGCTCGTGTCAGGCAGATTTCCTGCTGGAACCCAGCTGGGACCAAGCAAACCAGTGCTGGCTGCTATGGAAACCATTGGAAGCAGCCTCGTCTGTCTCCTCCCCATGAAACCAACTTCAGTCTGGCCTGAAGAAGTCCTGATGCACAGGCTTGCTTTAAGCACCTCCACTCCCAGCTCCACACTTGTGCCTGTGTGTCCTGAGCTGGGCTGCCTTGCTGGAGCTGAGCTTCTCCTGTGCTTGCCTACGGCTGCAGCTGCAGGGGAGCCCAAAGGACAGGAGCTTTTCTGGCTGCTGTCCCACCATAAGGAGAACCCTGGCAGATCAGCAGTGCCAGGACTTCATCTGTGGCAGGAGCAGGACCCAAAGCAAGGTTTGCTCTGTGCCCCACACCTGCCCATACCACAATCCCACTGTTGTGGTGAAGAAGGCAGATGATGAAGAAGATGCCACTCAACACCATGGACTTCAAGACACCTCTAGATGCGGTGCCAAGGCAAGCCCAGAGCCCAGCTCTCTGCAGACAGCAGCTAAGCCAGGAGGGATCGGCACTCAAATAGAGAAGAAGATGTTCTGTCTCAACAGAAGAAGGTCCTTCCTCTCTTGGCAGCCAGGGAGCTCAGAGTGGCCATCCCTGTGTTGCTGCTGGCCTTTGCTCTGCAGCTCCTCTGAGCTCAGAGGCCTTGGAGCAGGGAAGCCCTGCAGGGACAATAACCCATGGCAGAGCAGGAACCCACAGAAGGCTGACTCACCTGTCCCTGAGAGGGGCCTGTGAGCCACAGTTGATCTCCTGGGGGCTCAGGGAGGAGCTGACACATGAGGCCTCCCTGGGCACCAGCACCTCGGAGGTGGAGCCTCCCTCCATGTGGCACAGCTCCGGGACATTGCAGGTGGTGTTGAGCTGGCCAGAGAAGGTGGAGGAGACCTGCTGGCTCTCTCCTGGCTGCAGCACACCTGGCAGTGGCAGGATACTGAAAGCCTGGATGGAAGACAGGAGAGATTGAGGTGTTGAGCATGGAAATGGATCCAATGGAGCATCTTGGAGCAAAGTGCAGCTGTAGCCAGAGGGGCCTATTCCCCAAACACTGCCAGAATCACCCTCACCTCATCCTGCATCCATGCCATTGACCAGTGCAGGGACCATGGGGAAAATCTTCTCCCATACTCACAGCTCAATGCATTAATTAGTACATGACATGAAAGTGAACTAGGATGTCTCCTGGCAGTAGAAATTCTCTCTGATGCACAACTTGCTTTTAAAAAGTTTTAAAACTACCTGCTTTTAGAAAAGGAGGAGACTCAGAGTGAGAGCTCTTGGAGCTGAAGGAAGGAGTCCAGCCCAGCTCATCTGACTCCTGAGGCTCTTCCCCCCTCTCTCTGATTTAAATGCTTCTTTCTCAAGGTGCTACAGCAAAAGCTCCTGCAAAAATTTCCTATGGAGCACCTGAGGAGTTCCAGGGGGAGCAGTGCCCTCCACAGGTGCCGCACAGCGTCCTTGGACAGCCCTGCAACGTGTCCTGCACGGCCTCTCCAACAAGCAGCTGCTCCAGCAGCACTTTGTGATGGGCCTGCAGGGATGGGAGGCCCCTCTGTGGCCAATGCTGAGGGGCCCCAGTGGCACTGGCAGCTCCAGCCCTGCTTGCCACACTGACAATGGGCAAGGGAGACAGATTCCCTCTTGCCTTCTCCGCTCCCAGGGGAGTGTGTGCCACGTCCAGGGAGCACCTGAATCCCTCCAAGCCTCGAGGCAGGTGAGGGTGCTCAGCAGTTGGTGCTGGCACCCAAAAAACAAGCCACTTTCTATGCTGGGAGGAAGAGACAGCCCCCTGCAAAGTCTCCCTTTGTCAGACAGCTCCAGGGCCAGCAGTGCAATAGCAGCTCTGGGTGAAAGCAGAGCCCTGCAAACAGGGAGTCTGGCTGCTTTGGGAAGAGGTCCATGGAGATCAGGATCACCCCAGCTTGCTCTGGGAGGGAAGCTGGAGGTGTTACCATTATAATGCAGAGAAAAGACTCATCTTACATTGGGAAGGAAACAAGGCAAAAAATCCCACACTCAGCACAGGCCTGTAGGATCTGAGTCA
Source organism: Melozone crissalis (assembly GCF_028551555.1). Lineage (NCBI taxonomy): Eukaryota > Metazoa > Chordata > Aves > Passeriformes > Passerellidae > Melozone > Melozone crissalis. Next base: position 668,826 of record NW_026535876.1, on the reverse strand, counting down.
GCTTCTCCAAGGAAAACTCTCCTATTTCTACCTCTCCCTCAGCCCATATCCAGCCACTGGCCCTGCTGCCCAGCCCACTGTCAGGGCACAGCACAGCAGGGCAGCAAAAAGGGAGCTCAGCATGAGCAGGACTTGGTGCTGGCAGGCTGGGGAGGCAAAGCAAGCAGCAGGTGTACAAGAAAATCTACCTCTGCTCCTGAAGTGTGGGTAAAATCCTGCACTTCTTTCAGGGCTCTGGCTGCCTCCTCCTGTCCAGTCCAGAAGTGCCTCCATCGAGTTGCTGCACAATCCAGACTGGTTCTCCTCTCCTTCGGTGGCTGGGGTTTGAATTTAGGTGGGTGGAGCTCATCTCTGGAAAATAAATAACTATGAACAGGGACCTGCAGTGGGAGGGAGGGAGGGACACCTGCACGAGCAGCTCCTGGCCAGGATGCAGCCCCTGGCTGAGTGTTCGCACGTTGAACTGAGAAATGGTTTGATCCAGCCCTTCCCAATCCAGGCTGGGGCAGGTCTGTTCTAAAGGCAGCCCAGGGATGACACTGAGGTGCTGCAGCAGCTGCAACTGCTTGCATTGAGCAACTAGAGAGGACAGGCATGAACACCTGGTGGGGATGCAAAAAGCACAGTGGGAGAGGAAAAGACAGAGAAGGCAGCAAAAAGGTGAGATTTGAGACACCGAGGGGCAGACCCAGCCAGTGCCCAGCCAGCACAGCCCCCCCAGTGCCCAAGGCCAGAAACTCTGCAGCTCCACCTGGGATTTATCAGGAATGTTCCCCTGACACCGCTGGGGGGTTGGTTGACATTTTACAACACTCCCAGGTGACTCAGGTCGCATTCCCCATCCATCCATCCTTCCATCCATCCATCCATCCATCCATCCATCCCTCCATCCTTCCATACATACACAGGCTGTGGTGCTGGGATCCTGCCAAGCTCTGCCAGACTTGGGCTTGGGGAGATTTCTGCCAGCCGTCCTGAGCTCCGTAATTGTGCTCTCTGTTCCAGGAAGCAAGCAAGAAAGATTTTAAAAAACCCAAAACAAACCACAACAGACAAACCTAAAAAGCCTTCAACAGCTCAACCCTGCTCAAGTTATTTCTTTAGGGACAGCTACCACTCTCCAGCTGAAATGCTGGGCTTTTGGGGAAAAAGAAAATTACATGTTCACCTCCAAATTGAAAAGGATTAAGGTAAGAGAACCTTTCAAACTAAAAATTATTGGCCCAAAGCTTTTATTTTTGCAAGAAATCTCTAGGTAAGACCAGCCTGACAGTTAAACAACTGGTTCTTCTGGTGGGGAGAAACCCTCCTCTTTAAGGAAAGCAGCCTGATAGTTGAAAGCAACTGTTTGGTCAAACTTCAGGCTCCCTGGCACAGCCTGCATTGCCTTTCCTTTCTGTTCACTGATTTACAGGCAGTGCCATGATGGCCCAGGTTCAGATGTTTGGTGCCATCCAGGGAATTTGGCATTGCCATTTCCATATGTTTTAATCGAAGTTTCAGTCCTTGCAAACACTCTTCAAATGCCAGCTTTCCTTTCTTTTACAGAAAGCTCAAGGCTCCCACAAGTCTTCTGACATCCTCTTTTGAGCTCAGAGAGATGACATTTTCAAACAGATGTTTCCAAAGTTAACAGCATTTGAAAGAATAATGAACTCAAATCCCCCTGGATTCCAGCTTAGCCCAACTCCATTCTGTGTCAGACACTGAGATTCCCACCTCTAAGGCAGGAGCTGTTTGTGCCCCCATCCCTCCTGTCCTTCTCCCCAGCAGCCTGTGCCTGTTTTCCCCGGCACAATCCCTGTCCCTGTGCACCCTGCCAGGAGCAGCTGCACACAGGCTCACATCTCCCCTTGCCCTCACCAGGGGGTTTCTCTCATCCCCGAACACGCCGATGAGAACGTTGGTGCGATGAGTGCCCAGGGCCTGCACTGCCACCACAACTGGGATCTCTGCTGTGCTCTGGGGCTGCACAATCCCACAGGGCTTGGGGCTGGAGTAGAGCACAGCAGAGTCCTCCTTGCGTTTCTGGAAGGGACACAATGAAACGCAGATGCAGAGGGACCTCTCAAGAAACTTTAGGCTCCTTAACATCCACCACAACAGCAACTTACGCACACCTTTAAAACTCCCCAGGACAAAGGTCAAAGGCACAAACAAGATGCAAGAATTGTAGGTTTACCGCTCCCAGGGCATCCTGCAAGGAGGCTGCCAGCACAGGCACTGGTGTCTGTGGGTGCAGCAGCTTTTCACAACCCTCTAAGATCTCCCACAGGAAAACGCCCTGAGGACTGGAACATCAACTGTTTCCTCAGGAGCTTAAACTGCCTCCTCAAGTTTACAGTAGGATAGGATCCTGTTCTCAGCAGATCTTTAGGACTGATTAGAAACCAGCAAGGTCTTATCCAAACCCTTTTTTCCCCTAATAATCTCCTCAGGAATATTTGACAGGAGGAGGTGGATGTGATGCCAAACCTGGGGAATAAGCCCGTAGCAGCCAGGAAGGTGGCTGGGATTCCTAATGAAGATCTTCCTCTCATAGGGCACCTTCAGGTGGCACTCATCACACAGCAGCACTTGGGGGGACACTTGGAGCTCAGGAACGAGACATCTGGGCAAAGAGATGACCCCAGGACAATCAGAGATACTGAGAGAATGGAGAATGCCTACCCCCAAAGATTGTGAAATGGAGCAGAACACATTGGTCACTGTCAAATGCACATTGAAGAGCCCTACAGGGATAAATTGCCTTCTACCTCTTCCTACTCCAACATGTCTTGTCAAGGAGGGGCAAACCCTGAGAGGCAGCACCCAGAGGCTGCCAAGTGCCCCAGGCAGAGCACTTTGCCCCACAGCTGCCTCAGCCCCTCCTTTACACAAGAAGGCTTGCAAGGACTCCTGGAAGAGTCCCAGTGACCCACGAGCTCTGGGGGAGCCTTGCCAACAAGGATCAGTGCTCCCTAAGGCTCAAGGAACACACAGCTCCAGGGTCTCAGTAAAAATGACTCCCTTCTCTGCCATGGTGCTGTTGCCCTGCCTGAGAACTCAGCTCTTTGCCCCAGCCCTGGAGGGCACGAGACAGCAGCTGCCCCACAGAGGGGCTGATCAGCCCCTGCCAGGCCCTGCAGCTCCCTGGCTCCTTCACTGCACAGCTCCAGGCACTGCCTGGCCCCAGCTCCACCTGCTGTACACAATGGCAGCCCAGGCACTGCCTGGATGGCTCTGCCTGGCACAGGGAACAGCACCAGGGAGCTGCATCCCTCTGGCCATCACACTGACACCCACAGCAGCACAGCAGCATGGAATTCTGCTGCAGCAACGACGACTTTTGGTCTCAACTCTGACAACATTAAAGCTCAAAATGGGAAGCAGAGGGAAGGACAAAAACTGGAGCTGACCTGCCACATCAAGGGCTGCTTTCCCCTTGTCAGACCTTGCCCTCCCCACTCTTGCTGGGAGCCACTTCCCCCCTGCCATGTGCCCTCATGGACAGAGCCAGAGCCTGACTCTCAGCAGCTGCTTGCTGTGGCCCAAACCAGTGCACGGTGCTCACAACCAGCACAACCCCACGTCTTGCAGCCAGAAGGAGAGGAGGCCCTCAGGAAATTTGTTCCACCTCAAGCACCAAAAACAAGGCCAATCAATGATATCATTCCTGGTGCCTTTAGAAGAGGGCCAGGACCATGCTGGGCTGTGAGCAAACGTGCTTTTCACCACGGGCTGCTGCCCAAGCACTGCTGTTCTCATGTCCAGCTGGCACAACATGAGGGCATTCAGCAGCACTTCTCCTTGGCAGCTGCAGCCAGCACAGCCTGGGCAAGGCAGTGCCTGCGGGAGGCCAGGCAAGGGCTGGTACCTGGCTGTGATGATCAGGGCTGCCACTCCCTTGCCAATACCCTCCAGGTCCACCAGCAACCTCCGGTAGAACTCCATCACCGTGTTGGAGCACAGGGTCACCTGGTGGAAGAGAAGAACAGTCAATTCTTCCTTCCAAAAGCTCATTACCCACGGGTGATATCCTCCAGTTCCTGAGGGAGGATTTGCCCTTCATTCTTCTGCTGCTCCATGTGTAGAGCACAGTCTCAGAGTAACAAAAGCCTTCTGGCAATACCAGATTTGTTGAACACACCTTGCTATCAGGGCACAGGTCAGCTACATTAAAACATTAGACTACAGCTCCATGCACCACTGCATTCAAATTATGGGGCCAATTTCTCATCTGACTACAAAGACATCCATGCAGAGGAAATCTGACTTGACCACAATGAGTTCAGCTTTGCAGCAGGAGGCTGAGGGCAAAGTGTGGCCCAGCAGGTGCTGGGCAGTTCATGGCTGCCCTGGGACCCCGAGCCCGGGCTGGCTCTGAGAACTCCAGCCCCAAGCCAGGAGTGGGGAACTGCGTCAGGGTGGGCATTGACCAGAGGCAGAATCCTCAGAAATGCCCCAGGGTGGGCATTGACCTGAGGCAGAACCCTCAGAACTGCCCCAGGGTGGGCATTGACCAGAGGCAGAACCCTCAGAGCCAGAACTTCCCCAGGGTGAGCATTGACCACAGACAGAACCCTCAGAACTGCCCCAGGGTGGGCATTGACCACAGGCAGAACCCTCAGAACTGCCCCAGGGTGGGCATTGACCAGAGGCAGAACCCTCAGAGCCTCTTGCTCAACACCGCAAGAGACAAGCCACCAACGGGACCAGGCAGAGGAGAAAGGAGGAGGATCTCTGTCTTGAAGTTCCACAAGAAAGGGTTTATTCCAAGCAAAAGGATCAAAGCCAAAAGAGCCCTGCACACTCCTGCACAAGGAATTTTGTACAGATACAAATCAGGGGGTGAATACAAACAGCAAGCCAAAAGAGAATCCTCAGGGGAGCACTGAGGGGATTACATCAAGTGTCTGGGGCCACTTTGGGTAGGAGGGTGGGGAGGATGGCTCACATGGGCCAATGGGGCCTCCAGGAATAGGGGAATTCCAAAGGGGCATTGCAAACAGGGATTGGCTCCAGGTTAAATTGGCAAAGAAGGTTGGGGAACAAAAGGGGCTGGGTTTGACAGAAAGGGAGAGAGCTGGAACAAGGGGCAGGGAATGGCATGAGGGACAGCTTTGAGGGAGGGTAAAACCCAGGGGTAAACCCACTCGGGGAGAACACGGGGTACAACAGAACAAACCACTTAACAAGGAATCAATACAATAAATTTGAACCGCTACACATGGCTGCAGATTTTTTTGTCTCCACTGGAGTTTCCTGCAGTGAACACAAATCTTTCTGCTCCCCAGGAGGGGGGAAATGACACCACGAAGAAAAGCTCACTGCTTGATACAATGACATCTCTCTAACAGCCACCTTCTGCCCTCATCCTTGCTCTGCCCCGTTGCAATCAAATCAATCGCTCTCAAAAACACAAGAATGGCTTCAGGCCTTGACCATAAGGTCTGTGAACTCAGGCATATGATTTTGGAAAGCAAACAGTGCTCCCTGAGGAACATCCCGAGTAAGCCAGCTAGCAGAGGCCCCCAGCAGTGCACATGTCTCAGTGCCAGGATGCTCCAAGCTGGCACCAGAGCTAAAGCCCTCCCACCCTGCAGTGCAGCTCCAGCCCTGGTGCTGCAGCGGCTGTGGCTGGGCTCTTGCCGTACCTCGATGTCCTGGTGTCCCTGGGGGAGGATGGTGCCTTGGCTGGGATTCATGGTGAACTCCTTGGGCTCCACATGGAAATGGATTCCCTTCCTCCAGGCCGGGTCGGTGTCCCTGCGGATCTGATCCACGCTGTCCACAGCCGGCTGCGTGCCATCGTCCGACATGCGGAGCTGGAACGCCAGGGGCACCGCGGAGCTGTTGGTGAGGCGGCAGTGCTGCGTGTAGGGAAAGCCTGGGCAAGGACACAAATATCCATTCAGGCACCCAGCAGGGCATGATCCTGGGGGCAAGATCCTGGCAGGATCAAAGTGGGATTGGAGCTGAGCTCTTTATTATCTGAACTACAGCTCACCTAGAAGCTGCATGAGGAATTAATCGTCACTTAGCTCCCTTTGACACAGATTCCAGACTGCAGCCTTGAAAATGCCCACTCCTAGCCCTGCTGAACACTGCAAGCTTCTCTCTTTGGGATGGGGACCAGCTCCCTCACCTGCCCCAAACCAGCACCAGTTCTCTCTCAGTGATGAGTGTGCACCCAGACCCAGCATTTACTCTGAGAATTCAAGCTGTCCAATTCCCTGCTCAGCCTGCCAACACTCCCACCTTTTTCAAGACATATAAACAGTGAGTTGTCAGTGAGAAGAAGCTACAGCAAAAGAAAATGAGGATGGAATCAGGAACTAGAACGTGATGCAAAGCACCCTAATGCAGCTTCTCTCTGCAGGACCCTTAAGGCATCTCTTGCTTTGGGCCAAACAGACTGAGCACGTGACAGCTCAGAGCCCACTCAACTGGGGACACAGACAAGCCTTGCTTTGAGATTAGCAATTAGGAACCAGGTCCCACCTCAGCCCACAAACAGGGACATCACAGCCATGCTGCTCACTGAGAGTGCTGCCTGCAAGGGTTCACCCCACTTTGGCTCTGAGATTTGCTTTCCATCCTGCAAAGCCAGAGATACAGCCACTCATGGTGGGGATGTCCTGCAGAGCGCGCAGAGCAGCCACAGCCTGCTCTGCACTGCACATCTGGCTGGGCACGCCAGCTCTGTGGGGAGGAGACTTCTCCCCAGGCCTGCTCACCAAGAGTCACTGGGACACAGATGGGGAGAAAAAACAACTGCAGGTGCAGCCCAGAGCTTCTCTGTGCCCATCAACAGTGATCTCTGCCAGCTCCAGCAGGGACTCCAGCAGGGAGGCAAGACAGGCACAAAAAGGACAAACCCAGATGTCAAAACCTCCAATGAGACTGAGGCCAGCACATGCAGACAACAGTCAACAGTTACAAAGAAGCAAAGATACAACAGCTGCCTTCAGCCCAAGAGCCCTTAGGAATGAAATTGGATTCAGCAGGATCTGAATCTCCTGCTTCAGACCCATATTTCCATCTCTTGCCTTTCGTGTTTCATTCCTTCCAAAGGCAACTTGACAAGCGCCTCCGTGGTGATGCAGGTTGGGGAAGAAGCAGCTCAAAAAAGGCAATGAGTTTCCTTCAGAAGTTCATGAACTTCATTGTTCTGGGTTTAGGCTTGGCAGTGAATGTTGCCCTTGGTCTGGGAAGGGGGATAGGGGTTCTGGGGGGTTCTGGGGGGGTTTGGCCCTGGGCTGGGCTTTTCCCTTGGGGTTTTTTGGCAGTTGTGGCGTGATGCCATGGGCGGCTGTGCAGTGGGAGCTGAGGCTGGGCAGGGAGCGGAGCTTCCCTTCCTCCCGCTCGGGGATCACAGCTCGGCCGCTGCTGCTGCGGGAGGTTTGTGCTTGGCCCGGGGCTGCCCTGGCTGCAGCTCAGCGCTGGCACCGACCCTGCCTGCCTGCCCCGCAGCTACTGCTGCTGCTGGGCACTGCCCACATCCCCCTGCCCTCTGGGGCTGTGCAAATGGAGCATTTCCTCCTTCCCTTCCCTTCCCTTCCCTTCCCTTCCCTTCCCTTCCCTTCCCTTCCCTTCCCTTCCCTTCCCTTCCCTTCCCTTCCCTTCCCTTCCCTTCCCTTCCCTTCCCCTCCCGCACCGGCTGGGGGGGGATCACTGCCCTGCCAGAGCCCACAGCTCCTCCTGCTGTGACCACAACTCCACCAAAGGGGAAAAACAGGACTTGGCATCTGGGAAATGTCTGTTCTTGTCTTGTCTGTGCTCTCCTGAGATAGTCTAGCAAAGAACTGTTATTCCTTTTCCCACAGTTTTGCCTGGGAGCCCTGTCATTTCAAAGGGATAATCATTTGGAGGGAGGGGCTCATCTTTCCATTGCAGCAAGATTCCCACCTTCCTTGGCAGACATCTGTCTTTTAAAGCAGCACAGAGACACCAGAAAATACTGCCTTTCTATTCCTTGCTTCCATTGGATCTCACAATGGCAAAATGCCCCCTGAGGCAGCAGCAGCAGCAGCAGCCCTGCAGTTCACAGCCTGAAGAGGCTGCTGGGGCAGAGCAGGAGTGAGGGATGCTTTTCTGTTGGAAGGCACAGAGCCCTGAGGCTGTGTCCCAGCCCAGGGAACACTCACCAAAGGAGATGTCCCCGAAGTCGAGCTCAGTCAGGTCGAAGTGTAAACTCGGTGCAGTGACGCTGCCCCTGGAGGCCGAGGACAGAGCAGGCAATGGCTCGGTTAAAGGCACAAGACTCTGTGCTTTGATGCTCAGGGACAGCTCATGGGAAATGTGCTTCGGCCCAGCAGCTGCTGGGCATTGTGCCCTTCTACAGCCCCAGTGAGGAAACAAAAGTTCCTGGCCTTGGTGCTTTGTTGCTGGTCAATCTGTCACTTCAAATCTGTTCTGGGGACTTTGCTGATGAATGTATCACACACAAAAACAAAGAGAACATCTGCCAAGCTGAACTTTGTTCATTTCAGTAGTAACAGCTGATGAACTCTCGCTTCAGGTTCTGCTCATTAAGGACCTCTTGCTGTAATTATGGGCTGACCTGTTCCCATTGCCACTGGTGAGAACATCACTGCTGGCTGATGGAGAAGCCTTGGGCCAGCAATGTTCATGTGCTGGACGTGCGACTTTGGAGGGAGGGGAGGAAAGACAAGGCCCCAGCAGCCCCAGAGCCAGATCAGTGCTCGTGCTCCTGCATCTGCCCCGGGGCTGATGCCAGCACTGCTGCAGCTCTGCTGGGACTGGGGGGATCAGGGCCTGCTAGGGGCAAGGCACAGCATTCTGTTCTTAGTCTTTGGCCAGAAATTTCACCACAATAGAGAAGCTGCCAGTTAGGGGAATCCCTGGCCATGCTTCAGCACTACCTTCCATTCCATTCCCTTCCCACTCCTGCCCCATGTTACATGCTCCTGCCTTCAGGTGGCAGGATGGGAATAACATTTCCAATAACGACTTCAGGGCTTGCCTGAGAAAGAAGGTGTCTTCTTCTTTTCAAATTATCAGGAGAAGAGGATCCAGCCAAGTTCAGGACTCAGCCGTCAGCACTGAAAAACTGACTGCAAATCAGCCCCCGCATCTCTTCAATCCCTGGGCGGTACCCACCAGACTCCTCTGTTCCTGCTGTAGCACTCATCTCTCACACATACCTGGCTCCCCAAGACCCAAAGACACAAGCTCTACAAGTCTACAGCTAAATGTAACTCCTATGAATTTCAGCCAACACCACTAAATTGTTCCCTGAGCCCACAGCTAGAAGAGCTGTGAAGGAGACATCCCTGACACTGTAAGAACCAAAGGAAAATCACTGCCAAGAGATAGGCCTGGAAAGCTAAATTTTGGGCTTTTCTCTGTTAATTGTGAGCTGCTCCTTAAGACACTTCTCATCCTGTTAGATCCATCCTCTCAATGAATCACTGCTGCACCTGACAGGCAGAAAAGATAAGGTATGGAGGGGTTTTAAAAAGGTTGTTTTCTTCTGCTTTTATAACTAGGTCCATTGACATGTTTGTTTTCTTGTATGGCATCTAAAGACAGGTCCATGTCTCCCAATGGCACCTTGCAACCCCCAGACACTGCTCTTGCTTTGAGCAGTGTGTTTGCTCAGATGATTTCCAGAGGTCCCCTCCAGGACCACTGCAAAGCCACGTGCCTGTGGCCTCCCAGAGAATGGCTCTGTTTGGCTGACAGTGCTGAGGAAGCATTTCAGAAGCTGCTTGTGCTCAGCAGGGTGCAAGCCAGCTCCCAACATGTTCCAGCAGCCTCCAGGGAATCTGGGACACAGAAAGCTCCAAGGCCACTGAAAGCAAGAGCAGATGCCTTCCATCCTGCTCACTTCCAGCCAGGCTGCAGGGCAGCAGATCCGATGCTTGGTTCCGTCTGTAGCTCTTTCCCAACTCCGCTCTCACCCAAAGGTGTTTGCACAGCGACAGATGAGCTGCCTCACCTCTGGGTGCTCAGCTGGTACCGAGCTGCCCGGGCACCGACATTGCACACCAGCCGAGTCTGCTGGGCGCTGACCTTGACTGGACACTTGGAGAAGTCCAGCTGGGCAGGGAAGTCCAGCACAGCTCGGGCACCAATGGCCCGAATTGGCACAACGATCCTTTCCCTTGCAGTGAGGCACACCAGCTCGTGGCAATAATCCTGCAGGAAAAGAAACTGGCTCAGCACAGGACATTTAGTGCCATCCCCATGGCAGAAGAAAAACCATTTCCTATACCCCTTCAAGGCCATCCATTTACCTATTGCACCCTCAAATGAACACTAAGTTCTACTACTATGTCACATTTTAAAGGCACCAGTGCACTTTGCAAAATCTGTCTCAGTGGCATTCAGCTCTTGTGTCACTTGGCTCATAGAGATAACAGCCCTAGGCCACCATCATTCCTACTCTAAACTTTAATGATGTTAAAGAATTCCTAAGCCCCTTCTAAGCAACATGGAGCTGGGGAACACAGGACATTGCTCTTTAGGCTTCTATATTCCCACTGTCTGAGAATAGGACAAAGTGTTCAACTGACTCTAAGCAGCAAAAGGAAGAGGAGAAAACAGCTGCACCCAAAGACATCCTGCACCTCTGGCCTGGTGCAGAAACATCAGTTGGCTCACAATTCCCCTCTAACTTTGCCTGTCCAACCAAGTCAGGAGAAGAACAGTGCTAAGAGGTAGCAGGATGCTGTTGGAAAGGGCCTCTCTTTGTTTCCCTGCAAGGCTTCCTCCCTTCCATGCATGCCCTCAACCCTTCTGTATGAACAAGCCTCCAGATCAGAACATGAACCCTCCAGATCCCAGCACTGAGATCAGACTTGCCAGGGCCTCAGCACTGCTGTTCAAACCTCCCCACAAAAGCACCTTTGGCACGGAATGGGTGCCAGCTGACAGAGCAAGCACAGCGACAGGCATGAAGACAGAGCCCCAGCAGTGTCACTGCCATGGGCTCTGGGCTCACAGCTCTGCCTGCAGCTTGTACCTGCCCTACACCAGCTCCTTCAGGCAGGTGTCCAAGTCCCCTGCAGCTCAGCAACCTCCTGCTGACCAAGGGCACCCAGAGCCCAGTGTGCCTGTGCCAGGCTGGGCTCACAGGCACAGCACATCCTCTGCCCTGGCCCTGCAGCTGTGCCATGCTCACTTGTGCTCTGGGACAGCACAGCTGCAAGGCTGCACAACAGAGGGAGTGAAAAAGCACCGGCTTTGCTCCAGCCCAGGGGCAGGCAGGGAAGCTGTTGGCAGTCCAGGAAGGAGGAAAGCTCTCTGACCTCTTTGTTCCTCTGGTGTTTTCCATCAGAATGAAACCCCTTCCACTGCACCTAGAGATGGCCCAACATCTATCAGCAGCCCTCTGTCATTTTCATCCTGTTTCCTGTGCATCTTCCCTTGGCAATGCTCAGCAATGTGCACGGAGGGGAAGCAGAGCCTCTCAGGCCTGGCTGCAGTGCCTGCCAGCAGTGCCAAGGTGTGACTGGCTGCAGGCTGCCTGCCCACGCCTGGAGCCCAGCTCACAGCATGCAATGGGCTGGAGCCAGAGTGAAGGGAAAACAATGGCTGTGGAGATCATTGTGTGCTTTGGCTCCTCCAGCCTCACCTTGTTCTTGCTGGGGGTGAAGCGGATGCGCACAGGGGCAGAGGCGCCCGGCGGCACGGCACGGTACGCATCGCTGGAGCTCACCAGCTGGAAGTAAGGTGAGCTCTCCATGGAGACCTTCACCACGTGAAGAAACTGCAGCAAAGACATGAAATTTGATTTTGCCACTTGTGGAAACAGGACGAGAGGAGACCTGTCCATGCCCTGCTACCATCCCTCCCTTGCCCCTTTTCCAAAGCACCTTCAGCTGAGCAGTCACAGGCACATCATTCACAAGGCTGAACTTGAATCCCTTCTCTCTGGCTCCCGCATTTTGGCCAGGGGCAGTAGGGCAGTGCCTGCTGGGAAGGAAGGGCTGAGCAGGTCAGCACCAGCAGGATGGAGACACAGCATCTGAACCAAGTCACCTGCGTATTCAACAAGGCCAAAAAACCTGCTGGCTTCTGCCTGCACACAGCCATGAAGTTGTCATGTTCCAGAGGGGGAATGTGCTACCTAAAAGCAAACCAGCACATTACTGTGGGGCAAGGAAGAAACTCCCTTCCAGCAGATCAGGTTTGGGTAGGGACCTTCTGGGGATACAGTCAGGCAGGCAGAGCAGCAAGACAGGAGACCAAACACTGGGGTCTTACTGGGAATAAAAGCAAACCTGAAAAGCAAAAGAAGGAATGAACACAGCAAGACAATCCCTAAAACAAGGAGATGGCAAAGAGAACTTAAATGGGCAGTAAAGCAGCAAGGAAGAATCATAAAACCATGAGAGCAACCAGCTTGCCAAAAGTAACAGAAACACAGACAGGCGGTGTCTATTGACCATGGGGCTTCAGAGGCATTTTCTGCCTGGAGAAACAGGACCAGCACTGACTGACAGTGTGGTTCCAGTATGCAAAGCCAATCTTGGCTCTCCAGGGCTTCCTGCTGCCTGTGAAGGCAAGCTGGGCTGCTGGGCATTCCTGCCTGCAGCCAGCAGGCCAGGTTCTGCCCTCTGGGGTACCCATGCACAGCACACATGCATTTTCTAGCACACTGATATCATAACCCCTGAGCACCAAAATGCTCTCCAAAAGTCTAAACCAGATGATTTGGACTCCCTCCTGTCTCCTCCCACCAGCCCACTCTTGGCACAAGCCTCACTCGAGAAAATGTTTCCCTGACTGAAATTCAAATGGTCTCAAGTTTTCCTCTTTACAGTGGAACACAACTGACATTTTTCAACTTTTCCCCTCTCAGCTCTCTTGGGAAACTGCAAAACAATCGCAATTTCTTCAGCTGAAGGTGGAAACCTCCAGGAGCACATGGCTTTGGATGTGCTGTGCTTCTGCAAAGGGAAAGCAGAGCACCGTGTTGCTTTTGGAAAAGCTGAGCAGAGCTGGATGAAGCTGAGCAGGAGCTTCAAGTGGCACCTAAAGGCCTCTCCCTGCTTCTGCTCCATCACTCTGATTGCAGGGCTCTTGCAGAACACGGTTCCTGCAGGGCCAATGCCATTAATGAGAAGTGATTCCAGCATAAAGTGCAGGAGGCTCAGCCCCTGAGCTTTGCCTGTGAACTGCATAAAGGGAGCCAAACTGGTTGAGAGAGGCAGAGATTCCTACCAGGAGCCAAGATTAACCAAGGACACACAGGGTGTGCTATAGACCCAAGGCCAAGCATGAGAGCAGGTAAGAACTGTACAGCACTCAACATTCCTGTCAATCCAGAGCTTTCGAGAGAAGGAAACTCCTTTGGGATAGACACCATCAACGCCTGGCAAAAATCTGGGCACAATTCCCAGCACAGGAAGATTTCCACCATCTTGCAGAACAAGGTGCTGAGACATTTTCTTCTGCATGTGCTGCAGCAGATAACTTGCTTTGCTGTCCACTGAGGGAATGACAGCACTCTCCTCTTCCAGCACAGTGTTAAAGCTTCACGTGCCAGCACTTACCTTGTCCTTATTCATGAGAGACAGCACCATTTCAGAGACCTCCCGAGCGACGAAGTTCTGAAATACCAGCTCTGGCGGGGAAACCCCAAACCAGCTCTGTTTCGGGGCAGCTGACGGCAGCTGGAGAGGAGAGAGAGCAGGGAGAGCTTCAGCTGCTGGGAGGAAGGTTCATGCAGGAGAATCTTCCACTGATCCCCAGTGAAGTACAGACTCTGGGGGAGCACGTCTGCCCAGCCCACACTGGGCAAACAGGGGCTCACCCACCTCTGCTCTGAGCTGATCCACAGCTGCTGGGCCACACAGAGCAGGCTCAAGCCAAGCTGCTCTTCTGGCATGGATTTCTCCAGGTTTCTTTCTCCAGAATGCCAGGCAGCACTTTCCTAAAACACAGCCCTGTGCCCACGTCGTCACAGAGCTCTGGGGCACTGACTGAGCACTCATGGAGTAAGTAAAACCCATGAATTTACAGGAGACTCCATGGGAAAGGATTTGGGATGTCTTTTACTCTGAGACAGGGAAACCAAGGCCCACACAACTGCAAATATCTTTTCTGCTCTACAACTTAGACATCAGTAAGAAGAGCACAGGACCAGAGGAGGTTTGAGTGATGAGGTGACACTTGGCTGAAGCCAAAAGGTTATTAAGCAAAAGAATGGAATTTGTTGGTTCTGTGTGTTATTTGTGGTTTGCATTTGTTCAGGTTGGTTTGTTGAGTGTCACAGTGAGAGGGACAGGGTTGAAGACCTGACCAAAAGGAAGGAGGACGAGAAGGGAGGGCACAGAAAAGTTGGTGCTCAGTAGAGAATGGAAGCTCCTGAGTACCCATCCAATGGCAAAGGGCACAGGGACCGCCCCAGCCGGGTACAAAGGGGATACAAAGATGGCCATTTTCTCAGAGGGTGTGTGTGCTTGGCTCTCAGGGAGGGAGACATCCCCGGCTCAGCTGAATCCTTACTAAGAAACACTTTTCCTTTGCTTTGATGATTTTGTTCCTTTTCATTGTATTTAAAAGTTAGTGTGTTCCAAAGAGAGGAAAAGGCAAAAATAAAAAGACAAATGAGCTGAAAATAAAAAGACAAGTGAGGTGAATGCTGAATGAGGATAAGTTTCAGTTATTTTCTCAGCAACTTGGGTAAAAGTAGAGTTGGTATCTCCTTTTTCAGTGGCCTTTAAATGGGTGCTTTCTTGTCATTACTGCGATCTTATTTCATGCCATTCTAGAGGCACATCTGGAATGACACAACAACAGCAAATGCTTCTGGAGCAGAGACATTGCTTGGAGAAAACTCTGCCCTGCTTTGTCTGCCTTCTCCAGCCACACTGCTGTCACTGCAGAGACACAAGCAGGTCTCCTCTGTGACTTCACAGCAGACACATTCTGCTGAAGGGAGTGGCTGCAGCACACTGTCCCTTAGCTGTGCCCTTCCCTGAGGTGTTCCCAAGGCTCCTCTCCAGGACAATCCTTTACCTGGATTGTGTTCCATGTCTCTTGCTTCCAATTTCCTACTCAACAGCCCACCTCAGTCACCTACCCGTTTGGACTGTGCTTTATACCAAACTAGTCCTGCCAGAAAAGCAGCTTTAAACACACCTCTGAGAAGGCACTGATCCAGACAAAGCACATCCATTCCCCTCTGCCCAGGGCCAGTCCCCTGTACATCTGGCAGCCTGCAAAATCTAACACCCCGTCAGGGTCCAACACATTGTTCCAGCCCAAAGCTGAAATGCAATTTGTTGTGTTCAATCTGAAGTAATTCCTGCAGATCCTTGGCCTTCAAAGGCCAACGCTGCCACTCTGCAGCGAATCCTGTGACCCCGAGCATTTGATGGTGACCACACCAAAGCAAGAGGTGGCTCCTTCAGCAGGAGAATGGCAAGGGGCAATTTTGGGTCTCTGTGTCCCCAGCCTTCCTCCCATTGTTGTAGCAATGGCAGCTGCGCTCCAGCACACCCCAGCACCTTCAGCAGAGGGTATTTGTGTTGCCTTAGTGCAGATCAGCACTCCCAGTCCACCACTCCCAGCACTTTGCAATGACAGCAGGACCTGGACACTGAGGTATTTTGCTGGAGGCAAGCCTGTCACAAACACACACCCTCTTCAAACTTCATGTGAAACAGAAAGGAAAAGAGCAGGAAAAGGCTACCTTTGGGCGAGTCTCACTCCTGTCTAGAAATGGGCCAATTCTGGGCAGAATACTCCCCCCAGTGCTGGCCTCCTTCTTCCTGCTGAGAAACTTCTCCCTCTGGAACTTAGAGGGAAGCAGCTGAAAGGCAAAAGTAAACCAGCTAGAGCCTCAGAGTTGTGCTTGTTCAGAAAGGCTTTTCTTGAACAAGTGGCACTGGTGAATAACTTGTGATCACAGCCACTAGGACATTCCTGGAAGCCCTGGGGGTTTCCTGCTGAAATACTTAGCATCAGTGAATTAATACAATTAATAATACAGAGTGGAACACACATACTCCAGCCATATGGCTCTGTCCCATTGCCTTCTCCATGATTGCATGGGACATGGTTGGGGATTTCTGCTCTTTGGGCATTTGTTTCCTCTTACGTTTCATTGGACTGAGGCAGTGACCTTTCCAGAGAATGGGGAGGAGCTCTCAGAACTGCCTGAACTCCATCCCTGCACAACGCTCAGAACTCACAGCAAGGAGATATCGCTGCTGGATGAGTCCAAGAGATGCAAGAAGGGAACACTGTACCAAGAGTGAGGTGCACAGGAATGTGTCCAGGTTTTAGTTCTCCCTGTTAATTGTTTTCTCTGTCTGAGCTGACAGAGCCCTCCACA
This sequence comes from Melozone crissalis, assembly GCF_028551555.1. Lineage (NCBI taxonomy): Eukaryota > Metazoa > Chordata > Aves > Passeriformes > Passerellidae > Melozone > Melozone crissalis. The sequence goes on along the minus strand of NW_026535876.1, from coordinate 652,529 downwards.
GAAGAAAACAGAGGCATCTCCTTGACAGAGCCTCAGCAGTGGGGCATCTTCAGCCAAGTGAGCTTTGTGGCCCTGGCTCCAGCGCTGCCTGCAGGGCTGCATCTGTGCCCACACAGGAGCTGGGAGAGAACAGCTGCTTTGGAAGCTCTTCCAGCTGGGACCAGCCGTGGCTCTCAAGGCTTTGGGCAGAGTTTGAGCTTCCCCCCACCACATGCCCAGGTGCCCAAGGGCAGGATGGTCAGAGCAGCACAGGTGAGTGCCCAGCCTGACAGAAGGAATTCCTGTGGCAAAGGCAAAGGGACAGAACACATGCTCAGGCCTTCAGCTGTGCATTGGTTTCACTTGGCTCTGCTGGCACAGCCAGGCAAGACACAGCTGAAGCTTCCCACAGTGTTCCCTATTGCACCAGGACAGCCCCAGCAACAGCAGCACAGCACAAAGGGCTGGGGAGGGGCTCTGCAGCTTCACAGCACTGCTGGACAACAGGGGCAGGGAGAGCAGGGACACCAGGGCAGTGCCAGCCTTAACACAGCCCCAGTGGGTACTCACAGTATGAGGCTTCAGCCCTTCCCTGGACAAAAGACGAGGTGTTGGTGTCTTCTTTGGCAATCCAGACGCCATTTCCAAGGGACGATGTCGCAGGTGAGCGACAATGCCTCAACAAAACTGGAAGGAGCAACAATGGAACTCTGAAAATCCACAACCCAATTCATGGCAGCTTCAAGGCATATTCTGGTGCTAAAAATGGTACATTACTTGAAAGTAGCTAAGTGCTTGTTTGGCGCAAGTAGCTAGTATAGTTAGGCCACTAGTTGGACTTTATTTGAACTATATGGCTACCTTGTGCAATTCAAAGTTAGATCATACTGAAACCTGGAGCTAAAAATCTGAACATTAATAACAGTTCGAAGAGACAAAACTGTAGCCTAAATATTACTCAAAAATAGCTAGAGTGGGCCTCCTCTTCTTTAGGCTAAAGCACCCTTGCTCACCCTCACTCAGTCATCAGCTGCTCCTCACAGCTGAGAGACTAATGAGAGACTGGAATGTTATGGCTAATGGCTTAAATATCATTATAAAGGACTTTCTGTCCATTGTGACAAAACTGTATAAAGAAGCTGCGACCACCCAAGCCCACCCCTCCTGACTGGAACTTGGCACTGTGAGTTAAGCTGCCTAAGGGAACTTGAGACAAGATCAAGGTGACACTATTGTCCCATTACCTCAGGTCTGGGGAGAAGTAAACAAGGCTGAGGAGAAAAACCTATCCACAACAAAGCCAAACCCAGCAGCTGTCCTGAAAATCAGCTCTGTCTGGGTTCAGGCTGGGGAAGTCATAGCCACAGACTCTTCTGCTGAGGCCAGGTTTGCTCACAAACCTCCCAGCTAAGACCTCCACAGTGCCTCCAGACCCATTCCTGAGGCCTTGCACCAGACGACTGCAGGGCATGCAAAGCAACACAACAAATCTGAAAATCCAGAACCCAACTCATGGCAGACTCAAAGGATATATGGGTGCTAAAGATTTTATATTATTTGAAAGTAGCAAGAGACAGATTCCAACTTGCCCCACCCCTGGGAGGTACCTGGGCAAGGTATCACCTTGCCCAAATCTGCATTAACCCAGTGGAGTCTTACATTTTGCCAGACCTCACCACAGAGAAGACCAGAAGAGGATTTAATGGTAGGCCAATGGGATCCATGGAATGGTGATATTTTCTACTAAATCTCTCTCTGTCACTCTCTTTCTCCTCCCCCCCTTCCCAACCTCCATTCCACTCCCACTTTTTCTTTTCTTTCTCTCTCTTTCTCCCTCACATTTACTGTTCCATAAAATCCAGACCATTGGCTTTGGCATATGGTCTCGTCTGCACCTCAATACAGAGGCATCTCCCTAAAAATTTTAAAACCCAGATGATGAAAACCCACTGAAACTTGAACAGAACTCATTCACCTTTAAGCAGTTTAAGCAGTTACTATAGGGAAAAAATGTATAGACTACTATCTTTAGAAAATGTTGCACTTCTTCAGTAAAAAAAGCACAATCAGTAGTCCATTTATTGTTCATCCTCTCAGGTGTACATGTCACTGAACTACTGCGCCAGAAGACTGGCATGATCACATTCTCTGTATCCCTTTGGCATTCTCTTTCAGAGCACAGATGAAACAAAACCAAAAAGTTCAACTTTAGTCGGTCTTTACCTTCAAATGAAATTCAGGACTCCCTAGCAGACACCAGTGTTCTGCACGCTGAGGAGCTTTTCGCAGAGGCCAATGCTCTGCACCTTTAGCAATTCTCTACGCCGACAGTTCCCCTGGCGAATGGCCCGGTGCAGCCGCCTGCACGAGCCCAGGCTGCGCACACCCAGCCAGGGCCGCGCTCTCAGGCAACTGAGGCCGCGCCGCTGTCACAGACGCTGAGGGCCCGGGCGCGGTTACCGGGCAACCGCGGCACCGAGTGCGGGGCCGGGCGGGGCCGGGCCGGGCCGCAGGGATTTGCAAAGGAGATTGGCACTGCAGCGACGGACTGCAGTTTGGGGCTTCCCAAGAGTCTTTCTGTAACTAATGAAAGGTTAAAATGTGGTGACGAAGGCACCTATGCCAGGTCTGTACATTGCTCTTTGCAGCACTAGTATCCGACTCTGGCTGGAACAGCAGGAGGGGCTGAGGCAGCAGGGAAGGGGGCTCAGCCTGGAGGAAAGGAGGCTCAGGGGGGACCTTCTGGCTCTGCGCAACTCCCTGACAGGAGGGGACAAGAGGCTGCTGCAAGTTCAGGCAGCGCCGGAGCCGCCTGGCTCCCCCTCTCCACCCCGCTCCGCCTCTTCCTCCCTCCCTCCTCCTCCTCTCCGCTCCCGCAGCCCTCGCAGCCCCCGGGAGGGGAGGGGATGGAGCCGGGACAGGTCGGAACGCAGAGAGGCCTGGGGAGATGCCAGGACTGGGAGTGACTGGGCTGTACTGGGATCATCCTGGGAGCAGCTCCTGGGTGACTGAGTTCTACTGGGATCATCCTGGGATCACACTGGCAGTGAGGAGGAGCAGCGCGATGGCTCCAGCACTGGGGCTGAGGGCGCTCCTGGGGGGAGTATTTTCTTGTTGGGAAAATTAATCCAGAAACACCAGAGGTTTATGTTCACAAAGGAGACAGAGGAGTCCTTTCTGGCTTTATTCCAATAAAGGGAGAGGCCATGGGGCATTCCCCTGGGATCTCTTGAAATTTTGGAGGATGCAACCTTCTTTTTATCCTAATTTCCTGGCCACATTTCCCTTCTCTCTTTCCCCTTGGCTGAGGTGCTTGAGAGGTACAGATGCCCTGATACGCCTGACACCGAAGATTTCCCAAAGATTTCCCTCTAATGTATAACCCTCCCTTTTAGTTTTTAATTCTTACGGAGTTTAGGGGTTTTTCTTCCCCATTGTTTCTTTCATTTCTCAATGGCTTATTTTGTTTATCTGCAAACCTAAAGTGTATTTGTAAAAGCAAATATCTTTTTCCAATCATCAATCAGTGGAATCCTTCCCATTGTTTCTTTTATCTTCCAGAGCTGCTTTTATCTACGAGCAGACCCACAGATTGTTAGTAAAAACAAATCCACTATTCCTCTCCTTTACAGCTTACAAGAAGATTTCAGCTCTAAAAACAAAGCATCTTCTCAGCCCTCTCATCTAAGACTTAACTTCTTCTTTATTGACTTTAGTGTCTTCATGTTGTTTTTTATATACTTGCATTTTGTTCTTTTCTCTCACTCAGAAGAAGACTGAAGTACTGAAAAACTTAACATCACGCATGAGGCCTACCTAACCCACCAATTGCTACTAACAGAAAGCTGTGGCTCAGTTGTGTTCAGATCAGCTTTATAGTTAGTGTTTAGTTTTCTACACCAGCCACAGAAGTCTCTGGTCTCAGCCACGCTAAGAAGAAGAAGAAGCAGCCTGACAGCGAGATCTTCACAGCCACAGCCAGCCCTGCTCTGGCTAAAGCTCCGCAGCCTCCCCTGTCTCCTTGCCCAGCAGCTGCTGAGGCCCAGCCCGGCCAAATCAGAGCCCATGGAGAGAGAAGCTAGCAAGCAGCCCAGAAAATAGAAAAGAAGCCCAGCCTGCAGCAAGACTGCCCAGCCCAGCCCAGACACAGAGCAGAAGCCAAAACCCAGCAGCTCCTTGCTGACCAACAAAGAAAAAAAGTTTCTGAATTTTTTCATCTTTACCATGTGTGTTTCACAAAAGCGTGTCTAGCTTTCAGTAGCTCAACAGACTGTCAGATACACAAAAAACTTTGCATCACTTCCCTAAATTTCCTCCCACTCCAAAGCATAACACAGGGCCGCTGGGAGCAACTGGGATCGGACTGGGAGCAACTGGGAGCAACCAGGACCATACTAGGAGCAACTGGGATCATCATGGCATCAGAGAAGGATCATATTGAGAGGGACTGGGTCTGTGCTAGAGGCAACTGGGATCACACTGGGAGGAAATGGGGACATGCTGGGGACCAATGGGATCATACTGGGAGCAACTGGCACCACACTGAGGGTGACTGGGATCCTTCTGGAATCATACTGGAAGTGATTGGGAACAGGCTGAGGGAAACTGGGACCATGCTGGGGCAACTGGGATATACAGGAAGTGACAGGAATCATGTTGGAGGTTACTGGGAGTGGTTATGAGCAATTGGAATAATGCTAGAAACTACTGGGAGCAACTGGGAGTGAGTGGAAACACATTAAGGACAACTGGGATATACTGGGGGAGACCAGGAGTGACTGGGATCACAGAGGAAGCTTAAAGTTACTGGAATAATACTGGGAGTATCTGGGAGTGACTGGAATCATACTGGGGGCAAATGGCACTGTACTGAGAGTGACTGGGTTCATATTGGAATCATACTGGGAAGGACTGGAACCATACTGGGAGTGCCTGGAGCTATGGTAGGGGTGAATGGGAACACCTGGGACTGTGCTGGGACCATGCTGGGATCATACTGGGATCATACTGGGAGTGACTGGGATGATACTGGGATCACACTGGGTGTAACTGGAAGTGACTGGGAGCCACAGGGCCCATGCTGGGAGTGACCTGGGGGGAACTGGGGGAACTGGCCCAGCTGGGGCTGAGGGTTGTTCTCCCCCTGGGCTGCCCTGCGTCCTGCTGCTGTCCCTGGCCTCACAGAGCCGAGGGACAGGGGACAGCTGAGGGACAGGAGACAGGGGCAGGGACGTGGAGAGGTAGAAGGGAATTCCAGGGGGTCCTTGAGCCCAGGAAATGGGAGTCCAGGGTTTCCCAAAAAGGGGGGACCAGGGTGGGAACACTCGGGATGGGATGTTCGGGAAGGGGGAGTTTAGAGGGTCTCTGTTTTTGCAGAAAGGTGGGGCTGGGGGCTGGGAAAGGCAGGAATGGGGATCCAAGGTGCTCCAGGGCATCCTAGGGTGACGCCCATGGCAAGTCTGGAGGTTGGGAGCCATGGGATGGCCAGGAAAAGGGGAGCAGGGGGTCCTGATGTCCAGAATGGGGGATTCAGGGGGTCCCTGTGCAGGATAAGAGGAGCAGGGAGGTCCCGGTGCCGGGGGTCCCACTCCCCCCTGGGGCCCAAGGAGCGCCCCCAGCCCCAGCGCTGGAGCCATCGCGCTGCTCCTCCTCACTCCCAGGATGATCCCAGTAGAACTCAGTCACCCAGGAGCTGCTCCTAGTATGATCCCAGTTGCTCCCAGTCATTCTTTATTATGATGCAATTTGCCCCTGGCACAGTTCCAGTTGGTCTCAGTTGCCCCCCCTTTGATCCAGTGTGTTCCCAGTTCTCCCAGTTGCCCCTAGTAACTCCCAGTATGATGCCAGTCTCTCCCAGCAGGGCCGCAGTCATTCACACTTGCCCCCACTTGCCCCCAGCATGGTCCCAGTTCCCCGCAGCACGCTCCCAGTGGCTCCCAGTCGCTCCTAGTCCGGTCCCAGTCATTGCCTGCATGGTCTCAGGCACTCCCAGTATATCCCAGCTGCCCTGAACATTCTCGTAGTCATTGCCAGGCACTCCCAGTTACCTCAGCATGGTTCAGCTGCCCCCAGTTTTATCCCAGTCACTGCCAGGACATCCCAGTTGTCACTAGCATGCATCCTGTCATTCCCAGTTGCTCCCAGTTCCTCCCACTGTGTGCACAGAGAGCTCCCAGCATGGGCCTGGTAGCTCCCAGTAACCCCAGTGTCACAATCCATCCTTATGAACGGGTTTCGTGATTGTTCATGGATTGATCTCAGGGTGCAAAAAGCCGACACAGTACAGGGGGATTTGCAGTAATAATCAAAACAAATGCACCTTTATTGAATGACCACAGCAAAATGCGATAGAGGGATTAAGGGAGAGAAAAATACAGAGAAAGAGAGAGAAAAGAGAGAGAGAGAGGGGGGTATAGCTACCAAACGTAAAGATGAAGTCCTTTGGTCCAGTCCAGTTGAGGATCCGCCTGTTACGTCAGGGAGATCTCAGAGGCACAGTTCATCTGGACCCCAATTATACTCTTTTTCAATGGGGGAAGGGAGAATGAATTTTGCAACTGAATCAAAGGTAGTTTTGGGGAAAGAATGGTGTTTCGAAAGGGTACACACAGTCCATGTTCGGCAGTGGGTGTGAGCCATTGTTTTTGTGGTCCAATGCTCACACCTGCAACATCCATCTTGCTTTGGTCAGCTTGCCTCTCCCCACACACCTCCCCCGGGTTGGGGGTCTCAGTCCCAGTCCTTGGAAAGTATAAGAGGGGGCTTTCTCACATGGGGGTTTGATGTCTTGGTCTCTTGATGAAGAGGCTTCTTACATCTCAGTCTGTGTGTCACGGTGGTTGCAAACGAGTGAGAGGGGTCTTCGGCAGGGTTCCACCACTCAGGAGAAGTCCAGCCAGACCGAGAGGTGGGGCAGCTTCCAAGGCTGTTGATGCAAAAAGAGCACGGTGCCCCCTTCTTGTCATTGGGCTCAGTGTAGCATACAGCAAACAACACCTGTGGAAACAGTAGCTTAGCAATGCTCTCAGGTCTCAGGGCCTTGTGGCATATGACTTTCTCCTACAGAGGAGACGGGGGGATCTTCTCTTCAGTGGTCCTCAAATGATGATCGTGAGGCAGATGAGGGAAAATTTGGACAGACTCTTACACCTGCTCAAGGGGAGGTCTCTGTCCCTGTCACTCGCTTGCTCTCCTCCCCTTTTCTCTTTCTTTCCATCTCTCTCTCTACCTCACATTTACTGTTCAATGAAATCCACTTTGGATTTGGTCTCGTTAGTGCCTTAATTGGGGCTGAGGCATCTCTCTAACAATTTTCTTAACCAGATTGCGACATGATTTTGGCACAGTGAGTTCAGGGCACTGTTGTCTGTCCCCAAGTGCCTTTGACAACAGCATGGTTCCCGTCCTCTGAGGAGGTTGTGGTTCTCTCTGGAGGAACTCTTGGAAACTTGGATGCAGCTTCCTCTGAGCAACTTACGGGAGAACTGATGAGGAAAATGGCTGTTGTGGGTGGCCAGTGAAAAGAAAATATTTTGTTTTCCTTCCTTGAAAAGTGTGTTAAAATCATTGGAGGAAAGGGAGCAAATGTTACCAGCGAGACTGACAAGGTTCATTCACCCCACGGTGAGGAACACAAGGCTGCTGAAAGTCCTACAAGAAGCCCAGCTCAAGTACCTAAATTCCCGAATATCTCCTGAATTCCCAGGCTTGGGTTCTTTGCCAAATGTGAGAATGAATCATTTTTCTCTTGATCCCTGTTACCTTTGTGGCAGCTACACAGAACTTCCCCTTCCTTTTAATAATCTGTATTGGGCCAAATTTTCTCTTTTCTTCTATCAGAAGCTGCCAGCAGCTGAGCTGGAGCTGTGCAGGAACCAATGAAACTTGGAATTGCCACATCAATGCTTGGATTGTCGGTTTATTCATATTTGGGATTTGTTTGCATTTCCATCACAAGTTACTTGTGGGAAGAGCAAATATTCTTCAAAGTGATTTATGCAGAGTTAAGTTTGATTTCTGCCAAGTTTATTTTGTCCAGTTCCCAGGAGATGCTCAAGGGGTCTCTGTGCCTCTCGCCCTGGGAGATGCTTGGGAGGGGCTTGGGAGGGTTGTCCCTGTCCCTGTCACCCCAGGCCATTCCCCAGGGGACAATGAAACCTCACTGAAACTGTAGCAAATTTTGCAAAAGTGGCAGTTAATGGAACAGTCAGCGCTACCTTGAGAGCTCAGTAACAAATCAAGGCGGCCCAAGGTAATTATGGGGCTCTGTGGACACCTAAAGTAGAACATATAGTAAATGGCAGGTATTGAAGGGAAGAACTTGATCTGTCTTCCCCAACAGTCTTGGGGACATTGGCAGGAGCAATTATGTCATTGTCTTCTTTATGGACTGTCAAGCTGACATAAAACCTGACTTGGAGGAAAATGTCCAAAGGCTTCACCCACAGAGACTTTTTGCCCTTAACTCCTGAGAAGAAAGGATTCTGTGCCCCAACAACCCCATAGCTCAGCCAGGGGCTCATGCACAGCCCCCCTGGCAAAGGCTGATCCCAATGGATGCTCCAAACCAGGCTGAGGGTTTGCAGCAGTGGGGGAACTGGCTCAGATGTGATGCACATCTTAAACTGAGCAAAATAAAAACAATGAGGCTGTACTCTCCTGGGAGAACTTGGAGCACTTTATGGGAATTAAAAGGACTATAAAAGGGCTGGAGGTGGACTTTGTACAAGGGCTTGGCATGGAAATGGCGTCACAATGACAGAGGGGAGAGATAGGTGGGATATTGGGAAGAAATTCTTCCCTGTGAGCATGGTGATGCCTTAACAGAGCCTGCCCCATTCCTGGAAGTGTCCAAGAGCAGCTTAGATGGGATCTTGTCGCAACCAGGTCTAGTGGAAAATGTTCCTTTACCTGTCCCTGACAGGGGGTGAAACGAGATGATTTTTTAGCTCCCTTCCAGCCCATGCCATTCCAAGACTCCATTAATCTATGACTTCATGGGACCCACTGGCTCCCAGGAGTGGAGTGGGGTGCGTTGCCTGGCAACAGGAGTTGTGTTGAGGAGGGCCTCAGTCCTGCAAGGGATTTGGAAGGAGAAGGAGCCTGCTGGCTGCTCGTCCTTTTTATCATTGCTTTGCTTATTGCTTCTATCAACCCTTTTGTTCACCCTGTTTGTCGTCCATTTTGCTCGTCTCTGACAGACCCAACTGGGCAGAAGGCTTGTGACAAATCAGGGACAGAGTGTGTGCAGACAGGGGGAGAGGAGTGTGCTCCTACATTCTGGGGTGTGCCCCAACCTTGCTGTGGTGTCATGGGTTCCTTTCTGTGCTGAAAGATGCTGTCCCAGCCTCTGGAGAAGCTGCAGAAGGAGAAAGCAGATCAGCAGAACATGATGGCTGCCATGGACATGGTACAGTCTAAGGGGCCTCTGTGCCAGCCCAGGGCTTCCCAGGCAGGGTGACAAATGCCCCTTGTCCCTTGGGGGCTGGGTGGCAGAAATTGTCCCCTTGGGAGGGGGAATTTCCTGAGTTCATGGGGTCTCTCACCCTTCACATGGTGGGACCAAGCTCACCAGGGTGATGGGGCAAATGGGGCCACAGCAGCCTGAAAGGGGCATGATGGCCTGGAGGAAGCACTCCTCCCTCTGCCCCTCACACGCTGGCCCTGCCTGGCATTCCTCATCCCTTTCCCCGCCGCTCTCCTGCCGTTCCCCTCTGCTAGAAGGCGGACAAAGCTGCCTTGGACAGCAAAGTCGATTGCAGCCAGTTTGAAGAGAACATAGAGGAGCTGGATGGGAGAATGCAGGAGTTGCAGAGCCAGATTTCAGGCCAGGAGCAGCACTGGAACAACATGCAGCAGCAGTTCAGCAATGCAATTGAAGACAAGGTGAGGGGTATTTCGTCCCCACCGTGAGGAACTGGCACCTTTGGGACTTGACAGCCTGCGGCAGCATCCCTCTGAGGATCCCCCTCCAGGCTTTTCCCTGGAAAGCTCCATGTCACATCCTGGAGCAGCTGGCTGAGGCTGTGCACCTGTTCACAGCTGGATTGCCTGGACCTGAAGACTTTCCGTAAACACCTGGAAGACTCCTGGAACAGGAGCATGGAGGAACTCGAGGATAGGCTGTTGCGTGAAAACGCCGCTGGGATTAAGAAGTGAGTGCAATGGAGATTCTGAGTGCTTTGGGAATGGAGATGGGAACTGCTCCTTCCAGGCAGGGCTGTCACACACCATGCCCCTGAGCTGGGCCATGCCCTGCCCTCCTGGCCATGCACACGGGGGGACTTTGGTGCCAGAGAGGGGCTGAAAGCGCTGCAGGGGCTGCTTGAGAGTGTGGCATGGGTGCCTGTGCCCTTCACCTGGCATCAGCCAGCACCTTGGGGATGGGGAGAAACGGGCTCAACAGCCCACGGTTCACCCTGCAATGGCTGTGACCCTGTGCAGTGACCTGCCCTGCAGCTGGCTGCTGCAGGGAGCTGCTGCCTGTGTGCTGCAGGCCTGTGGCCTCAGGAGCTCAGCCGGCCCTCTTCCCTCACCCTCCATAGGCAGCTGCCAGTCCCTTTCATGTGTCTGTCGTGTGACCGCATGCTCAGCGTGCAGGTTCCTGGCCAGTGAGTAGCACCAGTGCATCAGGGGCAGCAGGGCTGGCATGAGGGGAGATGGGTGCCAGCAGTGACCCACTGTGCTGGGCACAGGGGTGACAGTGTCTGCTTGGGAGGGGCTGATGTGGGGAGCCCCCTCTGCAGCCCTGCCCATCAGCAGGGCCTGTGGGGGCTCATCCCAAGGGCTACAGGCAGCGAGATGCCATGGGCTACAATCCCATGGCTTCGGGGGTGCTGCCTCCAACAGGAACAGGTTCGTTGTCCCCTGCCACACACCTGTGACCCCTGCCCTCCCCAGGTACCCTGAAAAACTCCTGTATTTGCAGCCGATGCCCCCTAGCAAGGAGCCACCGCCCAGCCAAAGGTAAGGGCTCTGAGGACACATTCCCCGTGCCTGGGGTGCAGGGTAGCCCTGACACAGCAAGGAGGGCTCTGCACCTGGGCTGGGGCAGAGGAGCCTGGGGGGACGGGGCAGCGTAGGGGAGCAGAAGGCAGCTGTGGAGGGCCAGTGCTTGCCCCAGGGCTGGGGGCTTTTGCATTCCTTGCCTTGCACTGCCCTGTCCGGCCCACCTCTCTGTCCCAAGGTTGCTGAAAGCACATCTGATGAGCTGTGTCTGTTTTCAGTCTGAGCTCAGGCTTGGTGGGGAGTTGTGTGCCTCCTGTGAAAGGAGTTCCCAAAACCAATCCCTGCAGCTGGGACAGCGCAGCTCCTGCCAGCTGGTGTCCTGTGCACAGGGACCTGCCATGGCCATGGCCAGCACACCTTGTTGTGGGGACAGAGCCAGCAGATCAAGCCTGGTGGGATGGGCTTGGGGCTCCTGCAGCAGGTGGACAGGAGCTGGCAGGGACATGCCCCTGCAAGCAGCACTGCTAGTGCCCTCCCTGGCACAGCAGGGTGATGCCCTGCATGCCACAGGGCTGGGCACTGAGCCTCCTCTGTCCCATCCCACAGGAGGCCGCTGGTCTGTGCCAGTGTCCCCCGTATGCCTCAGATCTCTGGGGACCATCAAAGCAGCAGTTTCACGATGCAGAACATCAAGACTTCCCCACATACAAGTACACAGCTGCAGCGTCTCCTGGTACACCACAACAAGGTAGGTGTGATGAAGGTAGAGACACAGAATGGTGACTGAGGCTTTAAGCATTGCTGACTATCCAGGAGGAATCTGTGCCTTCAGTCCCCAGGGAGACCTGGGTTGGGAGGATTATTGGGGGGTGCTGGATTGGGCCCTGCATTGCAGCCAGCTGCCCTCTCCTCCTCAGCCTAGTGTGACCCTGCTGCACGGTGATGGACACATCTCGAGGGGCCGTAATGACCAGCATCGCACGGCGACCAGGACACAGGATGCGTCAGATATGGCCCTGTCAGGGCGAGGGGGTCAGTGACGACAGGGGGCTGATTATCTGCAGGGTGCTAGCTGGGGGATGAGTGGGGCTCTGTGTAGTGAGCTGGGTAATGTGGCATGGGTATTTTGCGTCTGGGGTAAGAAGGAAGGGGCAGAATGGAGCAGGAGGACTGGCACATGGGGCAACTGAGCTTGGAGCTGGAGTTACGTGGGAGAATGGCCATGCCAGTGTGGGACAAGACCTTGAGTCCTGGTGCGCTGGGGCCAGCACCTGTGGCGGCTCACCCTTGTCCTTCACCACCCAGGCCCTGCCGCCTCAGGAGAGCACCGGCCAGGCACAGCTCCTTGACAGGTCTCATGGGCCCCAGGGCTCGAGCAGCCTCTCCAGCCCCGCCAGACATCAACAGGCCCCGGTCAGCTGGAAAGGACTCAGCGCCCAATGCTCGGCCTGGGACATCTTGTCCGAAGCGAGAAACACCTGTGACAACTGTCATAAGGAACTTGACTTTTTACTTGTATATAATAACTAAGTTAGTTGTATATAGTTATTAGGTTAATAAAAACTGTTAAAATTACGGGCAGAGCCTTGTCTCAAAGCCTGTCTCTCCCCGGGCTCCCTGGTGCTCCTTCAGCTCCTTCCCTCCTGCTGTGGCTCTGCCCCCGGGCTGAGCAGATCGAGCCCCGGGCCAGGCCCTGAGGCCGCTGCTGCTCCCGCGCAGCCTGCGGGGCAGCCCTGAGGCTCCAGGCCGGCTGTGGGAGCAGGAGCCGCGCTGCAGAGCCCGCGGCCCTCACGAGCTGCGAAGGCACGGGCAGATGGCCATGGGGCCCGGCTGGCACTGCCGGCGCTGCTGCCCTTGGCTGCCGCCTGCAATCCTTACAGGCAGCCCTCATGCCGGCTCAGGAGACGCTCAGAGCCGTGCCCGAGGGCTGGCCCCGACCCGCGGCCCCCAAGGGCACTTGTCCCTTCATCTCTGCACTGCCACATTCCGAGCTCATTTGTCAGCTCCCTCCTCCCCTTCCTTTCTGCGGGGCAGCGTTAGGGGCCGGCCCAGCGGCTTTCCTCCCGCACATCCAGCAGCCCCTTGCCCACAGCTCCCTGGCAGGAGCCAGAGCTGCTTTCCAGCTGGGCAGCCCCGCCGTGTCCCGCAGCCCGGGCCGGCTCCTGCCCGCTGCCGGCGAGGCCCGGCGGCTGGGCCCGGCCATCCCGGGCCAGAGCAGCTACCTGGCCGGGGGAACACAGCCGGACATGGGGGGACACAAAGCAACACAAAGGGGACACACGACGGGCACCGTTTCCCGTGTCCCCATTGCCGCAGAGCAGCGCCGTGTGCAGGACTGGCAGGGACCCGGGCACAGAGGAATGTCTGTGCTGTCACCAGAGAAAGGACACGGCAGGGGTGCTGCTCACAGATGAGGGTGCTTGGGGCTGGGAGGGCTCTCCAACCTTCTCACACCTGGGGAGGTCGGGGCAGTCTCTGTCCCTCTCAGCCTTGCTGTGACCCCACCCAAACATCATCGGGGTCAGAGGGACAGAGACACCCGCAAACCCCCAGAAAGGCAGAACCTGGGATTTGGTTTGGGGCTGAGGATTTAGGAAGGGGCTGGAATTGGGGCTGGGTTGGAGTTGGGGCTGAGATTTGGATTAGAGCTGGGATTGGGGTTAAGGCTAGACATGGGATTGGCTTTGGGCTGGGGTTGGGTTGTGGTCTGGGGCTAGACAAGTTTGGAATTGGGATGTGATTAAATACAGAACTGTGTGTGTGTGTAAACGTGGAGTGAGATTGAGACCAGAATCAGGGTCAGGTTTGGGACTGAGCTCATCCAGAGCGGGACAGAGGGGATGTCACTGCAGGATGTCCCTGGCATCATCCTAGCCCTCCTCAGGCACCTCCAAACATGAGGGGCAGCTGGGTGCCCCAAGATCCAGGTGCTCGCACACTGGGCAGCTGGGTGCCCCAAGATCCAGGTGCTCGCACACTGCCCCTCCATACCAGGCAAGCATTCCCTGAGGGCAGCCCTGACTGTGACCCTTAGGGCTCTGGGATCAGCCCTCATATCCCTGTGGGAGAAGATGCAGACAGGATGAGAGATTTTCCCCCCCTCTTCCCTGTGGAAAGACGAAGCCCAGCTGCCCTTTCCTTCCGGTGACTCCTCCTCTCCTCAGCTGAGGATGTCAAACTTCCCAGGAGCAGGAAAATCCCCATTCTCTGTATTCTTGTGGCTGCAGTTTGGAACACCCACTCAGAATTAAGGACTTTCTGACAGCCCTGCTGAATGACACAGAGAGGAGATTTGTGAAAAAGGGAGGAAATTGTATTTCAATAGTAAATAAAAGGTGCAAAATTATTCCTTTCTGTCACATTTGTTTTCAGTCAATTGCACTTGTGGGAAGAGAGAAAGGTGGGGCTGGGGGCTGGGAGAGGTGGGGGGTGAGGACAACGTTGCGTTGGTGCTCGATGAAGAGATGCAGGGGGGTCTGGGTTCTCAGGAATGGGGGTGCCAGGTGGTCTCAGGGTCATGGGTGGGGTGGGCAGGGACGTGGAGAGGTAGAAGGGAGTACCAGGGGGTCATTGAGCCCAGGAAAGGGGAGTCCAGGGTTTCCCTAAAAGTGGGGACCAGAGTGAGGACACCCGGGATGTTCGGAAAGGGGGAGTTCAGGGGGTCTCTGTTTTTGCAGAAAGGTGTGCCTGGGAAAGGCAGGAATGGGAGATCAAGGCACTCCAGGTTGTCCCAGAGTCAAGCCTACGCCAAGTCTGGAGCCTGGGAGCCATGGGATGCCCGGGAAAAGGGGAGCAGAGGGTCCTGATGTCCACAACAGGGGGATTCAGGGGGTCCCTGTGCAGGCTAAGGGGAGCAGGGGGGTCCCGGTGCTGGCAGTGGCGGTTCAGGGTCCCGGTGCCGGGGGTCCCACTCGCCCCTGGCACCCCAGGAGCGCCCTCAGCCCCAGGGCTGGAGCCATCGCGCTGCTCCTCCTCACTGCCAGTGTGATCCCAGGATGATCCCAGTAGAACTCAGTCACCCAGGAGCTGCTCCCAGGATGATCCCAGTACAGCCCAGTCACTCCCAGTCCTGGCATCTCCCCAGGCCTCTCTGCGTTCCGACCTGTCCCGGCTCCATCCCCGCCCCTCCCGGGGGCTGCGAGGGCTGCGGGAGAGGAGGAGGAGGAGGAGGGAGGGAGGAAGAGGCGGAGCGGGGGAGGAGAGGGGGAGCCAGGCGGCTCCGGCGCTGCCTGAACTTGCAGCAGCCTCTTGTCCCCTCCTGTCAGGGAGTTGCGCAGAGCCAGAAGGTCCCCCCTGAGCCTCCTTTCCTCCAGGCTGAGCCCCCTTCCCTGCTGCCTCAGCCCCTCCTGCTGTTCCAGCCAGAGTCGGATACTAGTGCTGCAAAGAGCAATGTACAGACCTGGCATAGGTGCCTTCGTCACCACATTTTAACCTTTCATTAGTTACAGAAAGACTCTTGGGAAGCCCCAAACTGCAGTCCGTCGCTGCAGTGCCAATCTCCTTTGCAAATCCCTGCGGCCCGGCCCGGCCCCGCCCGGCCCCGCACTCGGTGCCGCGGTTGCCCGGTAACCGCGCCCGGGCCCTCAGCGTCTGTGACAGCGGCGCGGCCTCAGTTGCCTGAGAGCGCGGCCCTGGCTGGGTGTGCGCAGCCTGGGCTCCTGCAGGCGGCTGCACCGGGCCATTCGCCAGGGGAACTATCGGCGTAGAGAATTGCTAAAGGTGCAGAGCATTGGCCTCTGCGAAAAGCTCCTCAGCGTGCAGAACACTGGTGTCTGCTAGGGAGTCCTGAATTTCATTTGAAGGTAAAGACCGACTAAAGTTGAACTTTTTGGTTTTGTTTCATCTGTGCTCTGAAAGAGAATGCCAAAGGGATACAGAGAATGTGATCATGCCAGTCTTCTGGCGCAGTAGTTCAGTGACATGTACACCTGAGAGGATGAACAATAAATGGACTACTGATTGTGCTTTTTTTACTGAAGAAGTGCAACATTTTCTAAAGATAGTAGTCTATACATTTTTTCCCTATAGTAACTGCTTAAACTGCTTAAAGGTGAATGAGTTCTGTTCAAGTTTCAGTGGGTTTTCATCATCTGGGTTTTAAAATTTTTAGGGAGATGCCTCTGTATTGAGGTGCAGACGAGACCATATGCCAAAGCCAATGGTCTGGATTTTATGGAACAGTAAATGTGAGGGAGAAAGAGAGAGAAAGAAAAGAAAAAGTGGGAGTGGAATGGAGGTTGGGAAGGGGGGGAGGAGAAAGAGAGTGACAGAGAGAGATTTAGTAGAAAATATCACCATTCCATGGATCCCATTGGCCTACCATTAAATCCTCTTCTGGTCTTCTCTGTGGTGAGGTCTGGCAAAATGTAAGACTCCACTGGGTTAATGCAGATTTGGGCAAGGTGATACCTTGCCCAGGTACCTCCCAGGGGTGGGGCAAGTTGGAATCTGTCTCTTGCTACTTTCAAATAATATAAAATCTTTAGCACCCATATATCCTTTGAGTCTGCCATGAGTTGGGTTCTGGATTTTCAGATTTGTTGTGTTGCTTTGCATGCCCTGCAGTCGTCTGGTGCAAGGCCTCAGGAATGGGTCTGGAGGCACTGTGGAGGTCTTAGCTGGGAGGTTTGTGAGCAAACCTGGCCTCAGCAGAAGAGTCTGTGGCTATGACTTCCCCAGCCTGAACCCAGACAGAGCTGATTTTCAGGACAGCTGCTGGGTTTGGCTTTGTTGTGGATAGGTTTTTCTCCTCAGCCTTGTTTACTTCTCCCCAGACCTGAGGTAATGGGACAATAGTGTCACCTTGATCTTGTCTCAAGTTCCCTTAGGCAGCTTAACTCACAGTGCCAAGTTCCAGTCAGGAGGGGTGGGCTTGGGTGGTCGCAGCTTCTTTATACAGTTTTGTCACAATGGACAGAAAGTCCTTTATAATGATATTTAAGCCATTAGCCATAACATTCCAGTCTCTCATTAGTCTCTCAGCTGTGAGGAGCAGCTGATAGAGCAAGGGTGCTTTAGCCTAAAGAAGAGGAGGCCCACTCTAGCTATTTTTGAGTAATATTTAGGCTACAGTTTTGTCTCTTCGAACTGTTATTAATGTTCAGATTTTTAGCTCCAGGTTTCAGTATGATCTAACTTTGAATTGCACAAGGTAGCCATATAGTTCAAATAAAGTCCAACTAGTGGCCTAACTATACTAGCTACTTGCGCCAAACAAGCACTTAGCTACTTTCAAGTAATGTACCATTTTTAGCACCAGAATATGCCTTGAAGCTGCCATGAATTGGGTTGTGGATTTTCAGAGTTCCATTGTTGCTCCTTCCAGTTTTGTTGAGGCATTGTCGCTCACCTGCGACATCGTCCCTTGGAAATGGCGTCTGGATTGCCAAAGAAGACACCAACACCTCGTCTTTTGTCCAGGGAAGGGCTGAAGCCTCATACTGTGAGTACCCACTGGGGCTGTGTTAAGGCTGGCACTGCCCTGGTGTCCCTGCTCTCCCTGCCCCTGTTGTCCAGCAGTGCTGTGAAGCTGCAGAGCCCCTCCCCAGCCCTTTGTGCTGTGCTGCTGTTGCTGGGGCTGTCCTGGTGCAATAGGGAACACTGTGGGATGCTTCAGCTGTGTCTTGCCTGGCTGTGCCAGCAGAGCCAAGTGAAACCAATGCACAGCTGAAGGCCTGAGCATGTGTTCTGTCCCTTTGCCTTTGCCACAGGAATTCCTTCTGTCAGGCTGGGCACTCACCTGTGCTGCTCTGACCATCCTGCCCTTGGGCACCTGGGCATGTGGTGGGGGGAAGCTCAAACTCTGCCCAAAGCCTTGAGAGCCACGGCTGGTCCCAGCTGGAAGAGCTTCCAAAGCAGCTGTTCTCTCCCAGCTCCTGTGTGGGCACAGATGCAGCCCTGCAGGCAGCGCTGGAGCCAGGGCCACAAAGCTCACTTGGCTGAAGATGCCCCACTGCTGAGGCTCTGTCAAGGAGATGCCTCTGTTTTCTTCTGTGGAGGGCTCTGTCAGCTCAGACAGAGAAAACAATTAACAGGGAGAACTAAAACCTGGACACATTCCTGTGCACCTCACTCTTGGTACAGTGTTCCCTTCTTGCATCTCTTGGACTCATCCAGCAGCGATATCTCCTTGCTGTGAGTTCTGAGCGTTGTGCAGGGATGGAGTTCAGGCAGTTCTGAGAGCTCCTCCCCATTCTCTGGAAAGGTCACTGCCTCAGTCCAATGAAACGTAAGAGGAAACAAATGCCCAAAGAGCAGAAATCCCCAACCATGTCCCATGCAATCATGGAGAAGGCAATGGGACAGAGCCATATGGCTGGAGTATGTGTGTTCCACTCTGTATTATTAATTGTATTAATTCACTGATGCTAAGTATTCCAGCAGGAAAGCCCCAGGGCTTCCAGGAATGTCCTAGTGGCTGTGATCACAAGTTATTCACCAGTGCCACTTGTTCAAGAAAAGCCTTTCTGAACAAGCACAACTCTGAGGCTCTAGCTGGTTTACTTTTGCCTTTCAGCTGCTTCCCTCTAAGTTCCAGAGGGAGAAGTTTCTCAGCAGGAAGAAGGAGGCCAGCACTGGGGGGAGTATTCTGCCCAGAATTGGCCCATTTCTAGACAGGAGTGAGACTCGCCCAAAGGTAGCCTTTTCCTGCTCTTTTCCTTTCTGTTTCACATGAAGTTTGAAGAGGGTGTGTGTTTGTGACAGGCTTGCCTCCAGCAAAATACCTCAGTGTCCAGGTCCTGCTGTCATTGCAAAGTGCTGGGAGTGGTGGACTGGGAGTGCTGATCTGCACTAAGCCAACACAAATACCCTCTGCTGAAGGTGCTGGGGTGTGCTGGAGCGCAGCTGCCATTGCTAAAACAATGGGAGGAAGGCTGGGGACACAGAGGCTCAAAATTGCCCCTTGCCATTCTCCTGCTGAAGGAGCCACCTCTTGCTTTGGTGTGGTCACCATCAAATGCTCGGGGTCACAGGATTCGCTGCAGAGTGTAAGAGTTGGCCTTTGAAGGCCAAGGATCTGCAGGAATTACTTCAGATTGAACACAACAAATTGCATTACTGCTTTGGGCTGGAACAATGTGTTGGACCCTGACGGGGTGTTAGATTTTGCAGGCTGCCAGATGTACAGGGGACTGGCCCTGGGCAGAGGGGAATGGATGTGCTTTGTCTGGATCAGTGCCTACTCAGGGGTGTGTTTAAAGCTGCTTTTCTGGCAGGACTAGCTTGGTATAAAGCACAGTCCAAACGGGTAGGTGACTGAGGTGGGCTGTTGAGTAGGAAATTGGAAGCAAGAGACATGGAACACAATCCAGGTAAAGGATTGTCCTGGAGAGGAGCCTTGGGAACACCTCAGGGAAGGGCACAGCTAAGGGACAGTGTGCTGCAGCCACTCCCTTCAGCAGAATGTGTCTGCTGTGAAGTCACAGAGGAGACCTGCTTGTGTCTCTGCAGTGACAGCAGTGTGGCTGGAGAAGGCAGACAAAGCAGGGCAGAGTTTTCTCCAAGCAATGTCTCTGCTCCAGAAGCATTTGCTGTTGTTGTGTCATTCCAGATGTGCCTCTAGAATGGCATGAAATAAGATCGCAGTAATGACAAGAAAGCACCCATTTAAAGGCCACTGAAAAAGGAGATACCAACTCTACTTTTACCCAAGTTGCTGAGAAAATAACTGAAACTTATCCTCATTCAGCATTCACCTCACTTGTCTTTTTATTTTCAGCTCATTTGTCTTTTTATTTTTGCCTTTTCCTCTCTTTGGAACACACTAACTTTTAAATACAATGAAAAGGAACAAAATCATCAAAGCAAAGGAAAAGTGTTTCTTAGTAAGGATTCAGCTGAGCCGGGGATGTCTCCCTCCCTGAGAGCCAAGCACACACACCCTCTGAGGAAATGGCCATCTTTGTATCCCCTTTGTACCCGGCTGGGGCGGTCCCTGTGCCCTTTGCCATTGGATGGGTACTCAGGAGCTTCCATTCTCTACTGAGCACCAACTTTTCTGTGCCCTCCCTTCTCGTCCTCCTTCCTTTTGGTCAGGTCTTCAACCCTGTCCCTCTCACTGTGACACTCAACAAACCAACCTGAACAAATGCAAACCACAAATAACACACAGAACCAACAAATTCCATTCTTTTGCTTAATAACCTTTTGGCTTCAGCCAAGTGTCACCTCATCTCTCAAACCTTCTCTGGTCCTGTGCTCTTCTTACTGATGTCTAAGTTGTAGAGCAGAAAAGATATTTGCAGTTGTGTGGGCCTTGGTTTCCCTGTCTCAGAGTAAAAGACATCCCAAATCCTTTCCCATGGAGTCTCCTGTAAATTCATGGGTTTTACTTACTCCATGAGTGCTCAGTCAGTGCCCCAGAGCTCTGTGACGACGTGGGCACAGGGCTGTGTTTTAGGAAAGTGCTGCCTGGCATTCTGGAGAAAGAAACCTGGAGAAATCCATGCCAGAAGAGCAGCTTGGCTTGAGCCTGCTCTGTGTGGCCCAGCAGCTGTGGATCAGCTCAGAGCAGAGGTGGGTGAGCCCCTGTTTGCCCAGTGTGGGCTGGGCAGACGTGCTCCCCCAGAGTCTGTACTTCACTGGGGATCAGTGGAAGATTCTCCTGCATGAACCTTCCTCCCAGCAGCTGAAGCTCTCCCTGCTCTCTCTCCTCTCCAGCTGCCGTCAGCTGCCCCGAAACAGAGCTGGTTTGGGGTTTCCCCGCCAGAGCTGGTATTTCAGAACTTCGTCGCTCGGGAGGTCTCTGAAATGGTGCTGTCTCTCATGAATAAGGACAAGGTAAGTGCTGGCACGTGAAGCTTTAACACTGTGCTGGAAGAGGAGAGTGCTGTCATTCCCTCAGTGGACAGCAAAGCAAGTTATCTGCTGCAGCACATGCAGAAGAAAATGTCTCAGCACCTTGTTCTGCAAGATGGTGGAAATCTTCCTGTGCTGGGAATTGTGCCCAGATTTTGGCCAGGCGTTGATGGTGTCTATCCCAAAGGAGTTTCCTTCTCTCGAAAGCTCTGGATTGACAGGAATGTTGAGGGCTGTACAGTTCTTACCTGCTCTCATGCTTGGCCTTGGGTCTATAGCACACCCTGTGTGTCCTTGGTTAATCTTGGCTCCTGGTAGGAATCTCTGCCTCTCTCAACCAGTTTGGCTCCCTTTATGCAGCTCACAGGCAAAGCTCAGGGACTGAGCCTCCTGCACTTTATGCTGGAATCACTTCTCATTAATGGCATTGGCCCTGCAGGAGCCGTGTTCTGCAAGAGCCCTGCAATCAGAGTGATGGAGCAGAAGCAGGGAGAGGCCTTTAGGTGCCACTTGAGGCTCCTGCTCAGCTTCATCCAGCTCTGCTCAGCTTTTCCAAAAGCAACACGGTGCTCTGCTTTCCCTTTGCAGAAGCACAGCACATCCAAAGCCATGTGCTCCTGGAGGTTTCCACCTTCAGCTGAAGAAATTGCGATTGTTTTGCAGTTTCCCAAGAGAGCTGAGAGGGGAAAAGTTGAAAAATGTCAGTTGTGTTCCACTGTAAAGAGGAAAACTTGAGACCATTTGAATTTCAGTCAGGGAAACATTTTCTCGAGTGAGGCTTGTGCCAAGAGTGGGCTGGTGGGAGGAGACAGGAGGGAGTCCAAATCATCTGGTTTAGACTTTTGGAGAGCATTTCGGTGCTCAGGGGTTATGATATCAGTGTGCTAGAAAATGCATGTGTGCTGTGCATTGGTACCCCAGAGGGCAGAACCTGGCCTCCTGGCTGCAGGCAGGAATGCCCAGCAGCCCAGCTTGCCTTCACAGGCAGCAGGAAGCCCTGGAGAGCCAAGATTGGCTTTGCATACTGGAACCACACTGTCAGTCAGTGCTGGTCCTGTTTCTCCAGGCAGAAAATGCCTCTGAAGCCCCATGGTCAATAGACACTGCCTGTCTGTGTTTCTGTTACTTTTGGCAAGCTGGTTGCTCTCATGGTTATGATTCTTCCTTGCTGCTTTACTGCCCATTTAAGTTCTCTTTGCCATCTCCTTGTTTTAGGGATTGTCTTGCTGTGTTCATTCCTTCTTTTGCTTTTCAGGTTTGCTTTTATTCCCAGTAAGACCCCAGTGTTTGGTCTCCTGTCTTGCTGCTCTGCCTGCCTGACTGTATCCCCAGAAGGTCCCTACCCAAACCTGATCTGCTGGAAGGGAATTTCTTCCTTGCCCCACAGTAATGTGCTGGTTTGCTTTTAGGTAGCACATTCCCCCTCTGGAACATGATAAATTCATGGCTGTGTGCAGGCAGAAGCCAGCAGGTTTTTTTGGCCTTGTTGAATACGCAGGTGACTTGGTTCATATGCTGTGTCTCCATCCTGCTGGTGCTGACCTGCTCGGCCCTTCCTTCCCAGCAGGCACTGCCCTACTGCCCCTGGCCAAAATGCGGGAGCCAGAGAGAAGGGATTCAAGTTCAGCCTTGTGAATGATGTGCCTGTGCCTGCTCAGCTGAAAGTGCTTTGGAAAAGGGGCAAGGGAGGGATGTTAGCAGGGCATGGACAGGTCTCCTCTCGTCCTGTTTCCACAAGTGGCAAAATCAAATTTCATGTCTTTGCTGCAGTTTCTTCACGTGGTGAAGGTCTCCATGGAGAGCTCACCTTACTTCCAGCTGGTGAGCTCCAGCGATGCGTACCGTGCCGTGCCGCCGGGCGCCTCTGCCCTGTGCGCATCCGCTTCACCCCCAGCAAGAACAAGGTGAGGCTGGAGGAGCCAAAGCACACAATGATCTCCACAGCCATTGTTTTCCCTGCACTCTGGCTCCAGCCCATTGCATGCTGTGAGCTGGGCTCCAGGCGTGGGCAGGCAGCCTGCAGCCAGTCACACCTTGGCACTGCTGGCAGGCACTGCAGCCAGGCCTGAGAGGCTCTGCTTCCCCTCCGTGCACATTGCTGAGCATTGCCAAGGGAAGATGCACAGGAAACAGGATGAAAATGACAGAGGGCTGCTGATAGATGTTGGGCCATCTCTAGGTGCAGTGGAAGGGGTTTCATTCTGATGGAAAACACCAGAGGAACAAAGAGGTCAGAGAGCTTTCCTCCTTCCTGGACTGCAGACAGCTTCCCTGCCTGCCCCTGGGCTGGAGCAAAGCCGGTGCTTTTTCCCCCCCTCTGTTGTGCAGCCTTGCAGCTGTGCTGTCCCAGAGCACAAGTGAGCATGGCACAGCTGCAGGGCCAGGGCAGAGGATGTGCTGTG
Source organism: Melozone crissalis (assembly GCF_028551555.1). Classification (NCBI taxonomy): domain Eukaryota; kingdom Metazoa; phylum Chordata; class Aves; order Passeriformes; family Passerellidae; genus Melozone; species Melozone crissalis. Next base: position 629,403 of record NW_026535876.1, on the reverse strand, counting down.
CCTGTGAGCCCAGCCTGGCACAGGCACACTGGGCTCTGGGTGCCCTTGGTCAGCAGGAGGTTGCTGAGCTGCAGGGGACTTGAACACCTGCCTGAAGGAGCTGGTGTAGGGCAGGTACAAGCTGCAGGCAGAGCTGTGAGCCCAGAGCCCGTGGCAGTGACACTGCTGGGGCTCTGTCTTCATGCCTGTCGCTGTGCTTGCTCTGTCAGCTGGCACCCATTCCGTGCCAAAGGTGCTTTTGTGGGGAGGTTTGAACAGCAGTGCTGAGGCCCTGGCAAGTCTGATCTCAGTGCTGGGATCTGGAGGGTTCATGTTCTGATCTGGAGGCTTGTTCATACAGAAGGGTTGAGGGCATGCATGGAAGGGAGGAAGCCTTGCAGGGAAACAAAGAGAGGCCCTTTCCAACAGCATCCTGCTACCTCTTAGCACTGTTCTTCTCCTGACTTGGTTGGACAGGCAAAGTTAGAGGGGAGTTGTGAGCCAACTGATGTTTCTGCACCAGGCCAGAGGTGCAGGATGTCTTTGGGTGCAGCTGTTTTCTCCTCTTCCTTTTGCTGCTTAGAGTCAGTTGAACACTTTGTCCTATTCTCAGACAGTGGGAATATAGAAGCCTAAAGAGCAATGTCCTGTGTTCCCCAGCTCCATGTTGCTTAGAAGGGGCTTAGGAATTCTTTAACATCATTAAAGTTTAGAGTAGGAATGATGGTGGCCTAGGGCTGTTATCTCTATGAGCCAAGTGACACAAGAGCTGAATGCCACTGAGACAGATTTTGCAAAGTGCACTGGTGCCTTTAAAATGTGACATAGTAATAGAACTTAGTGTTCATTTGAGAGTGCAATAGGTAAATTGATGGCCTTGAAGGGGTATAGGAAATGGTTTTTCTTCTGCCATGGGGATGGCACTAAATGTCCTGTGCTGAGCCAGTTTCTTTTCCTGCAGGATTATTGCCACGAGCTGGTGTGCCTCACTGCAAGGGAAAGGATCGTTGTGCCAATTCGGGCCATTGGTGCCCGAGCTGTGCTGGACTTCCCTGCCCAGCTGGACTTCTCCAAGTGTCCAGTCAAGGTCAGCGCCCAGCAGACTCGGCAGGTGCGCAGTGTCGGTGCCCGGGCAGCTCGGTACCAGCTGAGCACCCAGAGGTGAGGCAGCTCATCTGTCCCTGTGCAAACACCTTTGGGTGAGAGCAGAGTTGGGAAAGAGCTACAGAATGAGCCAAGCGTCAGATCTGCTGCCCTGCAGCCTGGCTGGAAGTGAGCAGGATGGATGGCATCTGCTCTTACTTTCAGTGGCCTTGGAGCTTTCTGTGTCCCAGATTCCCTGGAGGCTGCTGGAACATGTTGGGAGCTGGCTTGCACCCTGCTGAGCACAAGCAGCTTCTGAAATGCTTCCTCAGCACTGTCAGCCAAACAGAGCCATTCTCTGGGAGGCCACAGGCACGTGGCTTTGCAGTGGTCCTGGAGGGGGCCTCTGGAAATCATCTGAGCAAACACACTGCTCAAAGCAAGAGCAGTGTCTGGGGGTTGCAAGGTGCCATTGGGAGACATGGACCTGTCTTTAGATGCCATACAAGAAAACAAACATGTCAATGGACCTAGTTATAAAAGCAGAAGAAAACAACCTTTTTAAAACCCCTCCATACCTTATCTTTTCTGCCTGTCAGGTGCAGCAGTGATTCATTGAGAGGATGGATCTAACAGGATGAGAAGTGTCTTAAGGAGCGGCTCACAATTAACAGAGAAAAGCCCAAAATTTAGCTTTCCAGGCCTATCTCTTGGCAGTGATTTTCATTTGGTTCTTACAGTGTCAGGGATGTCTCCTTCACAGCTCTTCTAGCTGTGGGCTCAGGGAACAATTTAGTGGTGTTGGCTGAAATTCAGAGGAGTTACGTTTAGCTGTAGACTTGTAGAGCTTGTGTCTTTGGGTCTTGGGGAGCCAGGTGTGTGTGAGAGATGACTGCTACAGCAGGAACAGAGGAGTCTGGTGGGTACCGCCCAGGGATTGAAGAGATGCGGGGGCTGATTTGCACTCAGTTTTTCAGTGCTGACGGCTGAGTCCTGAACTTGGCTGGATCCTCTTCTCCTGATAATTTGAAAAGAAGAAGACACCTTCTTTCTCAGGCAAGGCCTGAAGTCGTCCCTGGAATGTTATTCCCATCCTGCCACCTGAAGGCAGGAGCATGTAACATGGGGCAGGAGTGGGAAGGGAATGGAATGGAAGGTAGTGCTGAAGCTTGGCCAGGGATTCCCCTAACTGGCAGCTTCTCTATTGTGGTGAAATTTCTGGCCAAAGACTAAGAACAGAATGCTGTGCCTTGCCCCTAGCAGGCCCTGATCCCCCAGCCCCAGCAGAGCTGCAGCCGTGCTGGCATCAGCCCCGGGGCAGATGCAGGAGCACGAGCACTGATCTGGCTCTGGGGCTGCTGGGGCCTTGTCTTTCCTCCCCTCCCTCCAAAGTCGCACGTCCAGCACATGAACATTGCTGGCCCAAGGCTTCTCCATCAGCCAGCAGTGATGTTCTCACCAGTGGCAATGGGAACAGGTCAGCCCATAATTACAGCAAGAGGTCCTTAATGAGCAGAACCTGAAGTGAGTTCATCAGCTGTTACTACTGACATGAACAAAGTTCAGCTTGGCAGATGTTCTCTTTGTTTTTTTGTGTGATACATTCATCAGCAAAGTCCCCAGAACACATTTGAAGTGACAGATTGACCAGCAAGAAAGCACCAGGGCCAGGAACTTTTGTTTCCTCACTGGGGCTGTAGAAGGGCACAAAGCCCAGCAGCTGCTGGGCAGAAGCACATTTCCCCTGAGCTGTCCCTGAGCATCAAAGCACAGAGTCTTGTGCCTTTAACCGAGCCATTGCCTGCTCTGTCCTCGGCCTCCAGGGGCAGCGTCACTGCACCGAGTTTACACTTCGACCTGGCTGTGCTCGACTTCGGGGACATCTCCTTTGGTGAGTGTTCCCTGGGCTGGGACACAGCCTCAGGGCTCTGTGCCTTCCAACAGAAAAGCATCCCTCACTCCTGCTCTGCCCCAGCAGCCTCTTCAGGCTGTGAACTGCAGGGCTGCTGCTGCTGCTGCTGCCTCAGGGGGCATTTTGCCATTGTGAGATCCAATGGAAGCAAGGAATAGAAAGGCAGTATTTTCTGGTGTCTCTGTGCTGCTTTAAAAGACAGATGTCTGCCAAGGAAGGTGGGAATCTTGCTGCAATGGAAAGATGAGCCCCTCCCTCCAAATGATTATCCCTTTGAAATGACAGGGCTCCCAGGCAAAACTGTGGGAAAAGGAATAACAGTTCTTTGCTAGACTATCTCAGGAGAGCACAGACAAGACAAGAACAGACATTTCCCAGATGCTAAGTCCTGTTTTTCCCCTTTGGTGGAGTTGTGGTCATAGCAGGAGGAGCTGTGGGCTCTGGCAGGGCAGTGGTCCACCCCCAGCCGGTGCGGGAAGGGAAGGGAAGGGAAGGAGGAAATGCTCCTTTTGCAAAGCCTCAGAGGGCAGGGGGATGTGGGCAGTGCCCAGCAGCAGCAGCAGCAGTAGCGGGGCAGGCAGGCAGGGTCGGTGCCAGCGCTGAGCTGCAGCCAGGGCAGCCCTGGGCCGAGCACAAACCTCCCGCAGCAGCAGCGGCCGAGCTGCGACCCCCGAGCGGGAGGAAGGGAAGCTCCGCTCCCTGCCCAGCCTCAGCTCCCACTGCACAGCCGCCCACGGCATCACGCCACAACTGCCAAAAAACCCCAAGGGAAAAGCCAAGCCTAGGGCCAAACCCCCCCAGAATCCCCCAGAACCCCTATCCCCCTTCCCAGACCAAGGGCAACATTCACGGCCAAGCCTAAACCCAGAACAATGAAGTTCATGAACTTCTGAAGGAAACTCATTGCCTTTTTTGAGCTGCTTCTTCCCCAGCCTGCATCACCACAGAGGCGCTTGTCAAGTTGCCTTTGGAAGGAATGAAACACGAAAAGTAAGAGATGGAAATATGGGTCTGAAGCAGGAGATTCAGATCCTGCTGAATCCAATTTCATTCCTAAGGGCTCTTTGGCTGAAGGCAGCTGTTGTATCTTTGCTTCTTTGTAACTGTTGACTGTTGTCTGCATGTGCTGGCCTCAGTCTCATTGGAGGTTTTGACATCTGGGTTTGTCCTTTTTGTGCCTCTCTTGCCTCCCTGCTGGAGTCCCTGCTGGAGCTGGCAGTGGTCACTTGGATGGGCACAGAGAAGCTCTGGGCTGCAGCTGCAGTTGTTTTTTCTCCCCATCTGTGTCCCAGATGCTCTTGGTGAGCAGGCCTGGGGAGAAGTCTCCTCCCCACAGAGCTGGCCAGCCCAGCCAGATGTGCAGTGCAGAGCAGGCTGTGGCTGCTCTGCGCGCTCTGCAGGACATCCCCACCATGAGTGGCTGTATCTCTGGCTTTGCAGGATGGAAAGCAAATCTCAGAGCCAAGGTGGGGTGAACCCTTGCAGGCAGCACTCTCAGTGAGCATCATGGCTGTGATGTCCCTGTTTGTGGGCTGAGGTGGGACCTGGTTCCTAATTGCTAATCTCAAAGCAAGGCTTGGCTGTGCCCCCAGTTGAGTGGGCTCTGAGCTGTCACGTGCTCAGCTGTTTGGCCCAAAGCAAGAGATGCCTTAAGGGTCCTACAGAGAGAAGCTGCATTAGGGTGCTTTGCATCACGTTCTAGTTCCTGATTCCATCCTCATTTTCTTTTGCTGTAGCTTCTTCTCACTGACAACTCACTGTTTATATGTCTTGAAAAAGGTGGGAGTGTTGGCAGGCTGAGCAGGGAATTGGACAGCTTGAATTCTCAGAGTAAATGCTGGGTCTGGGTGCACACTCATCACTGAGAGAGAACTGGTGCTGGTTTGGGGCAGGTGAGGGAGCTGGTCCCCATCCCAAAGAGAGAAGCTTGCAGTGTTCAGCAGGGCTAGGAGTGGGCATTTTCAAGGCTGCAGTCTGGAATCTGTGTCAAAGGGAGCTAAGTGACGATTAATTCCTCATGCAGCTTCTAGGTGAGCTGTACTATCTTGCCCCCAGGATCATGCCCTGCTGGGTGCCTGAATGGATATTTGTGTCCTTGCCCAGGCTTTCCCTACACGCAGCGCTGCCGCCTCACCAACAGCTCCGCGGTGCCCCTGGCGTTCCAGCTCCGCATGTCGGACGATGGCACGCAGCCGGCTGTGGACAGCGTGGATCAGATCCGCAGGGACACCGACCCGGCCTGGAGGAAGGGAATCCATTTCCATGTGGAGCCCAGGGAGTTCACCATGAATCCCAGCCAAGGCACCATCCTCCCCCAGGGACACCAGGACATCGAGGTACGGCAAGAGCCCAGCCACTGACGCTGCAGCACCAGGGCTGGAGCTGCACTGCAGGGTGGGAGGGCTTTAGCTCTGGTGCCAGCTTGAAGCATCCTGGCACTGAGAGATCTGCACTGCTGGGAGGCCTCTGCTGGCTGGCTTACTCGGGATGTTCCTCAGGGAGCACTGTTTGCTTTCCAAAATCATATGCTGAGCTCACAGACCTTATGGCCAAGGCCTGAAACCATTCTTGTGTTTTTGAGAGCGATTGATTTGATTGCAACAGGGCAGATCAAGGATGAGGGCAGAAGGTGGCTGTTAGAGAGATGTCATTGGTCTCATTTCCCCCCTCCTGGAGAGCAGAATGATTTGTGTTCACTGCAGGAAGCTCCAGTGGAGACAAAAAATCTGCAGCCATGTGTAGCGGTTCAAATTTATTGTATTGATTCCTTGTTAAGTGGTTTGTTCTGTTGTACCCCGTGTTCTCCCCGAGTGGGTTTACCCCTGGGTTTTACCCTCCCACAAAGCTGTCCCTCATGCCATTCCCTGCCCCTTGTTCCAGCTCTCTCCCTTCCTGTCAAACCCAGCTTCTTTTGTTCCCCAACATTCTTTGCCAATTTAACCTGGAGCCAATCCCTGTCTGCAACACCCCTTTGGAATTCCCCTATTCCTGGAGGCCCCATTGGCCCATGTGAGCCATCCTCCCCACCCTCCTATCCAAAGTGGCCCCAGACACTTGATGTAATCCCCTAAGTGCTCCCCTGAAGATTCCCTTTTGCTTTGTGTCTGTACAAAATTCCTTGCACAGGAGTGTGCAGGGCTCTTTTTGGCTCTGATCCTTTTGCTTGGAATAAACCCTTCCTTGTGGAACTTCAAGACAGAGATCCTCCTCCTTTCTCCTCTGCCTGGTCCCGTTGGTGGCTTGTCTCTTGCGGTGTTGAGCAAGAGGCTCTGAGGGTTCTGCCTCTGGTCAATGCCCACCCTGGGGCAGTTCTGAGGATTCTGCCTCTGGTCAATGCCCACCCTGGAGCAGTTCTGAGGGTTCTGCCTCTGGTCAATGCCCACCCTGGCGCAGTTCCCCACTCCTGGCGTGGGGCTGGAGTTCTCAGAGCCAGCCCGGGCTCGGGGTCCCAGGGCAGCCATGAACTGCCCAGCACCTGCTGGGCCACACTTTGCCCTCAGCCTCCTGCTGCAAAGCTGAACTCATTGTGGTCAAGTCAGATTTCCTCTGCATGGATGTCTTTGTAGTCAGATGAGCAATTGGCCCCTTAATTTGAATGCAGTGGCGCATGGAGCTGTAGTCTAATGTTTTAATGTAGCTGACCTGTCCTCTGATAGCAAGGTGTGTTTAACAAATCTGGTATTGCCAGAAGGCTTTTGTTACTCTGAGACTGTGCTCTACACATGGAGCAGCAGAAGAATGAAGGGCAAATCCTCCCTCAGGAACTGGAGGATATCACCCGTGGGTAATGAGCTTTTGGAAGGAAGAATTGACTGTTCTTCTCTTCCACCAGGTGACCCTGTGCTCCAACACGGTGATGGAGTTCTACAGGAGGTTGCTGGTGGACCTGGAGGGTATTGGCAAGGGAGTGGCAGCCCTGATCATCACAGCCAGGTACCAGCCCTTGCCTGGCCTCCCGCAGGCACTGCCTTGCCCAGGCTGTGCTGGCTGCAGCTGCCAAGGAGAAGTGATGCTGAATGCCCTCATGTTGTGCCAGCTGGACATGAGAACAGCAGTGCTTGGGCAACAGCCCGTGGTGAAAAGCACGTTTGCTCACAGCCCAGCATGGTCCTGGGCCCTCTTCTAAAGGCACCAGGAATGATATCATTGATTGGCCTTGTTTTTGGTGCTTGAGGTGGAACAAATTTCCTGAGGGCCTCCTCTCCTTCAGGCTGCAAGAGGTGGGGTTGTGCTGGTTGTGAGCACTGTGCACTGGTTTGGGCCACACCAAGCAGCTGCTGAGAGTCAGGCTCTGGCTCTGTATGTGGGGGCACATGGCAGGGGGGAAGTGGCTCCCAGCAAGAGTGGGGAGGGCAAGGTCTGACAAGGGGAAAGCAGCCCTTGATGTGGCAGGTCAGCTCCAGTTTTTGTCCTTCCCTCTGCTTCCCATTTTGACCTTTAATGTTGTCAGAGTTGAGACCAAAAGTCGTTGTTGCTGCAGCAGAATTCCATGCTGCTGTGCTGCTGTGGGTGTCAGTGTGATGGCCAGAGGGATGCAGCTCCCTGGTGCTGTTCCCTGTGCCAGGCAGAGCCATCCAGGCAGTGCCTGGGCTGCCATTGTGTACAGCAGGTGGAGCTGGGGCCAGGCAGTGCCTGGAGCTGTGCAGTGAAGGAGCCAGGGAGCTGCAGGGCCTGGCAGGGGCTGATCAGCCCCTCTGTGGGGCAGCTGCTGTCTCGTGCCCTCCAGGGCTGGGGCAAAGAGCTGAGTTCTCAGGCAGGGCAACAGCACCATGGCAGAGAAGGGAGTCATTTTTACTGAGGCCCTGGAGCTGTGTGTTCCTTGAGCCTTAGGGAGCACTGATCCTTGTTGGGAAGGCTCCCCCAGAGCTCGTGGGTCACTGGGACTCTTCCAGGAGTCCTTGCAAGCCTTCTTGGGTAAAGGAGGGGCTGAGGCAGCTGTGGGGCAAAGTGCTCTGCCTGGGGCACTTGGCAGCCTCTGGGTGCTGCCTCTCAGGGTTTGCCCCTCCTTGACAAGACATGTTGGAGTGGGAAGAGGTAGAAGGCAATTTATCCCTGTAGGGCTCTTCAATGTGCATTTGACAGTGACCAATGTGTTCTGCTCCATTTCACAATCTTTGGGGGTAGGCATTCTCCATTCTCTCAGTATCTCTGATTGTCCTGGGGTCATCTCTTTGCCCAGATGTCTCGTTCCTGAGCTCCAAGTGTCCTCCCCAGTGCTGCTGTGTGATGAGTGCCACCTGAAGGTGCCCTATGAGAGGAAGATCTTCATTAGGAATCCCAGCCACCTTCCTGGCTGCTACGGGCTTATTCCCCAGGTTTGGCATCACATCCACCTCCTCCTATCAAATATTCCTGAGGAGATTATTAGGGGAAAAAAGGGTTTGGATAAGACCTTGCTGGTTTCTAATCAGTCCTAAAGATCTGCTGAGAACAGGATCCTACCCTACTGTAAACTTTAGGAGGCAGTTTAAGCTCCTGAAAAAACAGTTGATGTTCTAGTCATCAGGGTGTTTTCCTGTGGGAGATCTTAGAGGGTTGTGAAAAGCTGCTGCACCCACAGACACCAGTGCTTGTGCTGGCAGCCTCCTTGGAGGATGCCCTGGGAGTGCTAAACCTACAATACTTGCATCTTGTTTGTGCCTTTGACCTTTGTCCTGGGGAGTTTTAAAGGTGTGTGTAAGTTGCTGTTGTGGTGGATGTTAAGGAGCCTGAAGTTTCTTGAGAGGTCCCTCTGAATCTGCGTTTCATTGTGTCCCTTCCAGAAACGCAAGGAGGACTCTGCTGTGCTCTACTCCAGCCCCAAGCCCTGTGGGATTGTGCAGCCCCAGAGCACAGCAGAGATCCCAGTTGTGGTGGCAGTGCAGGCCCTGGGCACTCATCGCACCAACGTTCTCATCGGCGTGTTCGGGGATGAGAGAAACCCCCTGGTGAGGGCAAGGGGAGATGTGAGCCTGTGTGCAGCTGCTCCTGGCAGGGTGCACAGGGACAGGGATTGTGCCGGGGAAAACAGGCACAAGCTGCTGGGGAGAAGGACTGGAGGGATGGGGGCACAAACAGCTCCTGCCTTAGAGGTGGGAATCTCAGTGTCTGACACAGAATGGAGTTGGGCTAAGCTGGAATCCAGGGGGATTTGAGTTCATTATTCTTTCAAATGCTGTTAACTTTGGAAACATCTGTTTGAAAATGTCATCTCTCTGAGTGCAAAAGAGGATGTCAGAAGACTTGTGGGAGCCTTGAGCTTTCTGCAAAAGAAAGGAAAGCTGGCATTTGAAGAGTGTTTGCAAGGACTGAAACTTCAATTAAAACATATGGAAATGGCAATGCCAAATTCCCTGGATGGCACCAAACATCTAAACCCGGGCCATCATGGCACTGCCTGTAAATCAGTGAACAGAAAGGAAAGGCAATGCAGGCTGTGCCAGGGAGCCTGAAGTTTGACCAAACAGTTGCTTTCAACTATCAGGCTGCTTTCCTTAAAGAGGAGGGTTTCTCCCCACCAGAAGAACCAGTTGTTTAACTGTCAGGCTGGTCTTACCTAGAGATTTCTTGCAAAAATAAAAGCTTTGGGCCAATAATTTTTAGTTTGAAAGGTTCTCTTACCTTAATCCTTTTCAATTTGGAGGTGAACATGTAATTTTCTTTTTCCCCAAAAGCCCAGCATTTCAGCTGGAGAGTGGTAGCTGTCCCTAAAGAAATAACTTGAGCAGGGTTGAGCTGTTGAAGGCTTTTTAGGTTTGTCTGTTGTGGTTTGTTTTGGGTTTTTTAAAATCTTTCTTGCTTGCTTCCTGGAACAGAGAGCACAATTATGGAGCTCAGGACGGCTGGCAGAAATCTCCCCAAGCCCAAGGCTGGCAGAGCTTGGCAGGATCCCAGCACCACAGCCTGTGTATGTATGTATGGATGGAAGGATGGATGGATGGATGGATGGATGGATGGATGGAAGGATGGATGGATGGGGAATGCGACCTGAGTCACCTGGGAGTGTTGTAAAATGTCAACCAACCCCCCAGCGGTGTCAGGGGAACGTTCCTGATAAATCCCAGGTGGAGCTGCAGAGTTTCTGGCCTTGGGCACTGGGTGGGCTGTGCTGGCTGGGCACTGGCTGGGTCTGCCCCTCGGTGTCTCAAATCTCACCTTTTTGCTGCCTTCTCTGTCTTTTCCTCTCCCACTGTGCTTTTTGCATCCCCACCAGGTGTTAATGCCTGTCCTCTGTAGTTGCTCAATGCAAGCAGTTGCAGCTGCTGCAGCACCTCAGTGTCACCCCTGGGCTGCCTTTAGAACAGACCTGCCCCAGCCTGGATTGGGAAGGGCTGGATCAAACCATTTCTCAGTTCAACGTGCGAACACTCAGCCAGGGGCTGCATCCTGGCCAGGAGCTGCTCGTGCAGGTGTCCCGCCCTCCCTCCCTCCCACTGCAGGTCCCTGTTCATAGTTATTTATTTTCCAGAGATGAGCTCCACCCACCTAAATTCAAACCCCAGCCACCGAAGGAGAGGAGAACCAGTCTGGATTGTGCAGCAACTCGATGGAGGCACTTCAGGACTGGACAGGAGGAGGCAGCCAGAGCCCTGAAAGAAGTGCAGGATTTTACCCACTCTTCAGGAGCAGAGGTGGATTTTCTTGTGCACCTACTGCTTGCTTTGCCTCCCCAGCCTGCCAGCACCAAGTCCTGCTCATGCTGAGCTCGCTTTTTGCTGCCCTGCTGTGCTGTGCCCTGACAGTGGGCTGGGCAGCAGGGCCAGTGGCTGGACATGGGCTGAGGGGGAGGGAGAAATAGGAGAGTTTTCCTTGGAGAAGCTGACTCAGATCCTACAGGCCTGTGCTGAGTGTGGGATTTTTTGCCTTGTTTCCTTCCCAATGTAAGATGAGGCTTTTCTCTGCATCATCATGGTAACACCTCCAGCTTCCCTTCCAGAGCAAGCTGGGATGATCCTGATCTCCATGGACCTCTTCCCAAAGCAGCCAGACTCCCTGTTTGCAGGGCTCTGCTTTCACCCAGAGCTGCTATTGCACTGCTGGCCCTGGAGCTGTCTGACAAAGGGAGACTTTGCAGAGGGGCTGTCTCTTCCTCCCAGCATAGAAAGTGGCTTGTTTTTTGGGTGCCAGCACCAACTCCTGAGCACCCTCACCTGCCTCGAGGCTTGGAGGGATTCAGGTGCTCCCTGGACGTGGCACACACTGCCCTGGGAGCAGAGAAGGCAAGAGGGAATCTGTCTCCCGTGCCCATTGTCAGTGTGGCAAGCAGGGCTGGAGCTGCCAGTGCCACTGGGGGCCCTCAGCATTGGCCACAGAGGGGCCTCCCATCCCTGCAGGCCCATCACAAAGTGCTGCCGGAGCAGCTGCTTGTTGGAGAGGCCGTGCAGGGATGTCCAAGGACGCTGTGCGGCACCTGTGGAGGGCACTGCTCCCCCTGGAACTCCTCAGGTGCTCCATAGGAAATTTTTGCAGGAGCTTTTGCTGTAGCACCTTGAGAAAGAAGCATTTAAATCAGAGAGAGGGGGGAAGAGCCTCAGGAGTCAGATGAGCTGGGCTGGACTCCTTCCCTCAGCTCCAAGAGCTCTCACTCTGAGTCTCCTCCTTTTCTAAAAGCAGGAAGTTTTGAAACTTTTTAAAAGCAAGTTGTGCATCAGAGAGAATTTCTACTGCCAGGAGACATCCTAGTTCACTTTCATGTAATGTACTAATTAATGCATTGAGCTGTGAGTATGGGAGAAGATTTTCCCCATGGTCCCTGCACTGGTCAATGGCATGGATGCAGGATGAGGTGAGGGTGATTCTGGCAGTGTTTGGGGAATAGGCCCCTCTGGCTACAGCTGCACTTTGCTCCAAGATGCTCCATTGGATCCATTTCCATGCTCAACACCTCAATCTCTCCTGTCTTCCGTCCAGGCTTTCAGTATCCTGCCACTGCCAGGTGTGCTGCAGCCAGGAGAGAGCCAGCAGGTCTCCTCCACCTTCTCTGGCAACCTCAACACCACCTGCAATGTCCCGGAGCTGTGCCACATGGAGGGAGGCTCCACCTCCGAGGTGCTGGTGCCCAGGGAGGCCTCACGTGTCAGCTCCTCCCTGAGCCCCCAGGAGATCAGCTGTGGCTCTCAGGCCCCTCTCAGGGACAGGTGAGTCAGCCTTCCGTGGGTTCCTGCTCTGCCATGGGTTATTGTCCCTGCAGGGCTTCCCTGCTCCAAGGCCTCTGAGCTCAGAGGAGCTGCAGAGCAAAGGCCAGCAGCAACACAGGGATGGCCACTCTGAGCTCCCTGGCTGCCAAGAGAGGAAGGACCTTCTTCTGTTGAGACAGTACCTCTTCTTCTCTATTTGAGTTCTGAGCCCTGCTGGCTTAGCTGCTGTCTGCAGAGAGCTGGGCTCTGGGCTTGCCTTGGCACCGCATCTAGAGGTGTCTTGAAGTCCATGGTGTTGAGTGGCATCTTCTTCATCATCTGCCTTCTTCACCAGAACAGTGGGATTGTGGTATGGGCAGGTGTGGGGCACAGAGCAAACCTTGCTTTAGGTCCTGCTCCTGCCACAGATGAAGTCCTTGCACTGCTGATTTGCCAGGGTTCTCCTTATGGTGGCAGAGCAGCCAGAAAAGCTCCTGTCCTTTGGGCTCCCCTGCAGCTGCAGCCGTAGGCAAGCACAGGAGAAGCTCAGCTCCAGCAAGGCAGCCCAGCTCAGGACACACAGGCACAAGTGTGGAGCTGGGAGTGGAGGTGCTTAAAGCAAGCCTGTGCATCAGGACTTCTTCAGGCTAGGCTGAAGTTGGTTTCATGGGGAGGAGACGGACGAGGCTGCTTCCAATGGTTTCCATGGCAGCCAGCACTGGTTTGCTTGGTGCTTGGTCCCAGCTGGGTTCCAGCAGGAAATCTGCCTGACAAGAGCCTGTCTTGCAGGAGAGGGGTTCCTGCAGCCTTTGCTTTCTGACTGATAGGATTGTGCTCATGAAGGAGCAGGCTAGGAGTCGTTAAAACCAAAGATCACGGACAGAGACTCTCTAACTAATTAAAGTTAGACAGTGGGATGTTTATTAACACCGGCAGGCGGCACCAGAGCCGTCCCTAAAAGGCGTGCCCGCGTTGTCCAAGGTTCTTTGCCCTCTCTTTATTTCCCAAGATCTTACATAAAATACATCTGCACAACCCCAGCACCTCCCATCCCTGCTCTGTATTCAAATGAGGTCATTGGTCCTTCACTCCTGTGCAATTCTTCCCTTGAATTGGGTTGGTGGTCTCGAATTGGGTCAGTGGTCTTAAGGGATGAAGTCAGGAATGTCTTCATCAGGTCTCTGTGACCCTCTGGCACCATCCAAGGTCCCCTGCTTAGTGATTGATTGACATCAAGCCCAGGTGTTAACCATTGTTCTACTGGTTTCAAGATGTTCTTATAACAGTTCACTTCCTCCACTTCCCTCTAGAAAGAAGCTCCTAATGGTAAACAATAGAACAATCAGCTCCAGCTTAAGCATCTCATAATCATTAACCTATGGTCTGCCTATCTAACCTACATCCTGATCAATGGGAATTGCTTCTAACCCTCAGCTGAAATCTGAACTCTTTAAAATCATGCTTCAGCTATGCCCAGGGAGAAGGGGGCTGAATGAGCTGAGTAAGAACTGTAGGAGAGCTAAGCAGATGTCAGCAATCTGTGCTCTGCTTTAAAATGGGAAGCCAAGAGACAAAGGGCGTTTCCAGGCACCAGCGCAGAGAGCTGCTGGATCAGCCTTTGGCAGGGGCTGGAGGGGTCTGGCTGTGCCTTCAGAGGGAGCTGGCACAGTCAACACCTTATGATGGCAAAGCTCAGGTTTGGCTGGTCCTGGAGGTCCCCTTCCACCCATGCCCTCACTTGGGATGTTCCCAACCTATGTGGGTTGAGGAGAATTCATGGAAATGGCCTCAGGGTCAAGGAATGAAGTGCAGGGCCAGTCAGGACTAGGGAGCCCAAGGTTCTGGTGGGACTCTCAGCCATGTTTTCTGTTTTGTCTGCAGAAGGCAGCTGAAGCAGCCAGCTCAAAAGCTTGAGCAGGAGGAGGCAAAAGCCTCAGAGAAGGAAGAGAGGAGGAAGGAGGAAGAGAGGCAGAAGAAGGGAAAGAAGAGTGTCTCTGTTGGCAAGCAACCTCCAATACCAGCAAAGGGGAAAACCAAGACCCGAGAGAATAAGGAAACCAAAATCCCAAAAAAGGAAACCAATATCCCAGAGAGGAAGGAAATCAAAATCCCAGAGAAGAAGGAAAGCAAAGCATCAGAAGGGAAGAAAATCAAAGCATCAGAGAAGAAGGACACCAAAGCATCAGAGAGGAAGGAAACCAAAATCTCAGAGAAGAAGGAAGACAAAGACCCAAAGAAGGCGGAACCCAAAGCTCCAAAGAAGGGAGAACCCAAAGCCGTCAAGAAGGGGGGAACTGAAATCCCAAAGGACTAAGCTAAGATGGAGAAGAACTCTTTATTCTTTATTCATACAACTCATTTTACAAAGTTTAACTGACCTTGTGTGCACCTTTAGTTCGTTCAAAGATTTCTTATCAGTTAGTTGATTATTGGTTAATAAAATAGATTTTACTTGTGCATCAAATCTCTCTATTGTATTGTTTACCTCTTCACTGATTCTCATGGGACAAATTACTTGTTATTGCAGGTGCATTTGTTTTTCACCCTCAGAATAGAATGGTCACAAAGTCTCATTCTCAAAATAGCTTCACATGAGAACTTGTAACTGCTTAGTTGCACACAGAAGAGATGATAGGCCAGCTATTGATATGGCTGAACAAGGCTGCATTTCAAAAGGCTTTTCTTTTATCATTATTCTACCTGTCTATGACATCTCCCGTGGTGTCCTTGGACCCACATTGTCAGAACTGACCCATGGTTCCATGAGGTTCCCCTGTGTCACCATGGTCACTGTCAGAGGCTGGATGAGATCAATGTCCTGAGACACCCTGGGATGAGCTGTCAATCAGTCACACAGTGGGTACAGTGCTAACCCAGCCCTGATTGCCTGTGTGATCAGAAATCCTACCTGGGAGAGGCTCACAAGGGCCCGGGGGCTTAAAAACATAGAGCACAAGGTGAGCCCCTGGTATGGACTCTGCCTTCTCCTGGGGTTTGTGTCTCACCCACACTGGAACCCTAGGAGCTGTTAGTCATATGTGTGTCTTTCTATAGAGCTTCTGTCTTTCTGTCTCTCTCTCTTTCTTCTCCTTCTAATGCTCTTTCTATGGAACATTTTTGGATACCCTAACAGCTTGCGTGTTTTAATGTTTCCAGGATAAATGGGCTAAGTTAATGAAGTTACTGCTATGATAAGTGTTTTATGTGTAATTTGATGTTGCGTTAAATCCTCTTCCAAAGTTCTTGATTTTTTGCACTTTGCCAGTAGAATTTTGTGTCATTTTGACCTCTTACGAATATCTGCTTGGTGTTTTTCCTGTGCACCAAACTCAAGTAAAGGTGGCAGATGAATTGGTGAATTGGCACGCAAACCCCGAACGGAGCTCCGGATGCGTGGAGGATCAGGGCAGTGTGAGTCGCACACAATTCCGGAGTGCGGGGACACGGGTCCCTACCAGGGTTTGGGGTGCCCCGAGTACAGCAGCAGCACTGAGTAGAGCCAAGAGGGCCCCAGTGCCCAGGGTGGAACGGCGGTGCTGGGGGTTCAGTGTGCCGCGGTTCAGGTAGAAACCGTAAACCCACTGGAGGCCCCTTGGGGTCACAGGGCAGGGAAGGGCTGTGCTTACAGGGCAGGGCAAGGCTGGAGCTGCCCCTTCCTCCCCCCCCCACACAAAAATGTTTAGAGCAGACGATCTCCTCCAGTCTGTCACAACAGGCAGTGTTGGAGGTGAAATCCCAATTGTGGCCATGGGCACCTGGCTGAGAAGGACAGTTCTTTTCCATGGGAAGGAAAGCACAGAGCCTCAAGGTTTGGAAGGCAAGTGAGAGCCTCAGCAGGCCAAGGCCAGCTAGACTGTTCAGTAATTGCAGAGTTTGGATTTAGGGAATTTTGGAGGTGGAAACCCAATCTCAGCCATGGGCACCTGGAGAAGCAGGACAGTTCTTTCCTTAGGAAGGAGAGCATGGAGCCTTTCCCAATGTTTTGGGGACGGATGAGAGGTGACCCTTGTGAAACTACTGCCAGCCAGACTTATCCTGGCAATATTCCTATTGGAAGAATCCCTGGATATAAGGACCTTTGGAGGTGAAATCCCAATTCTGGCCATGGGCGCCTGGAGCAGAAGGACAGTTCTTTTCCATTGGGAAGGAAAACACAGAGCCTCAGTGTTTCAGCAGCAGATGAGAAGTGACCCTCAACATGCAAAGGTCAGTTGGACCAGTCAGGCAGTCTATGGGAGGCCAAAGCAGCCAGACCTGTTCTGTTTTCCCTTGGTTTTATGGGGCTCCATATTGTCACAATGGTTCCTTGGATCCATGGGGCCCCGCAGTGTCATAATGGTGACCTGATTCCATGGGTTCCAGCAGTGTCACAATGGCCCCTTGATTACAAGAAGACTTGCAGTGTCACACTGGCCCCTAGGTTCCATTGGGTCCCACAATGTCACAGTGGCCCCCAGGTGTCATAAGGCCCTGCAGTGTCACAATGATCCCAAGGATTCCATGAGCCCTTGCAGTGTCACAATGGTCTCTGTGGCTCCCCAGGCCCCACAATGTCACAGGACTCCTCTGTTCTATGAGGTCTGGAATGTCACAATGGACCTTTGGACCCTGGGGTTTTGCTGTGTCACAATGGTCTCCTTTGGCTCCACAGTGTCACTATGGACCACTGATGACAGGAGGCCACTCTGTGTCGCCCTGGAGCTTTGGTTCCATGCAGCCCTGCAGTGTCACAATGGTCTCCTTTGGTTGCCCAGTGTCACAATGGACCACTGATGGCAGGAGGCCCTGCAGTGTCACAATGGACCTTTGGTTCCATGCAGCCCTGCAGTGTCACAAAGGCCTCTTGGTTTCATGAGGCTCCACAATATCACAATGGTCCTCCCAGGATCACAATGGTCTCACTGATTCCATGAGGCCTCACAGCGTCACAATGGTCTCCATATTTCCATGAGTCCCCTGAGTGTCACAATGGTCTCTGTGTTTCCATGGTGCCCCTCAGTGTCACCATGGCCCCTTGGTTCCATAACACCCCAAAGTGTCCAAATGGTCTCCATGGTTCCATGCAGCCCCACGCTGTCACAATGGCCCCTTGTTTTGATGAGGCCTCTCAGTGTCACAATGATCCCTACATTCCATGGAGCCACACAGCGTCAGTACAGTCCCCTTGGATCCATGAGGCCCAGCAATGTCACAGTGCTCTCCATGATTCCATGAGGCCCCACAGTGTCACAATGGTCCCTTGGTGTCACAGGGTCCCACAGTGTCACAATGGTCCCTTGGTCTCACAAGGCTCCACAGTGTCACAATGCTCCCTTGGTTCCATGGCCCTGTGCTGCTGCATTCCCCCCTCCCCTTCTCAGGCCGCCCTGCCAGCTGAGAAATGCTCCTTGGGCCTCGGCCTTGGCCAACAGCCCCTGGGCTCAGCTTCTCTGCAGCTCATCACAAACACTGCTCCAGCCACTGCTGCTGCCCAACCAGCTCCTGGTTCCTTTAGCAGCAGCCCTGGGAACTGTTTTTGTTCCCTCAGTGGCAAAACATCCCTGTTCTCACCCTGCCAAAGAAAGCTGTTGATGCCAAGTGCGGCCAGGATGAACCATTGCTGGGACTGAAGCCCCTCTCTTGGGGCCCGGCACACAGCGCTCCAAAAGGAGCCCTTGGAGCTCTCCTGGGCCAGCGACTCCCTCTGAGTGGGGCCTCTCCCAGCCGGGAACTCTCCCGTTTGCTGCACTCGGGGATCCTGAACAATGACAGAGCCTGGGCCGATCGCCCCACTCCTCCAGGCTCAGCACTCTGCCCACTGGGAAGATGACAAAGCATCCTCAGTGAGCGTTCCGTGCCCTCAGGGGAATTGCTCACAGGTGCCTTGCACTGACTCTTTGTGTCAGTGTGCACACAGGAGTGCCTGTGCTGGGGAAATGTGGCAGAAATGCTGCTCTCTGAGGAGTTTGAGCGCCTTGGATAGCTGAGTCAGTCAGGCCTGTAGGGAAGGTTAAATCACAAGGCCTAAGTGAAGTTAATTGCTGCTAAGAGTTGTTCTTTTGCTAAGTTGCTACCTTTAGTGTAAGTTATAAACTAAGCAAAATATTGTAAAATTTTATTCCTTTGTAAAATTGCAAAGTCAAAAGGTTTTATTTAGGTTGAATGCTGTTACGCTCTGCTCTTTTGCTAAATTGTGAAGTTGAAAGTATCAGTTAAGGTTAAGATATAAGTTAAGTCCTGTTAAGTTTGAGCTCTGTTAAGCTTTTAGGCCATATTCCTTTGATCCTTGCCCTCACTGTCCTTGTGTCACACACACACACAGAGGGACAGTTCTGGGTTAATTTCTGGTTTGATTGCCTGGGTTCTGTTTGGTTTTGTTGTTGCTTTGTTTCCCTGGTGTGCCTGAAGTGTCCAGTCAGGAGCAGAGCGACTCTTGCCAAGGAACTTTGTGCTGCTGTTGGTTAATATTAAATCTGGTTTTTGCTGCTCCCTTGCTGGGGATTTTTTCAGCGCTCTCAAGCCCTCGTTCGTAACAGGGTGAAGGAGCCCTGGCCCAGGCTCTGGCCCTGGACGACACAGGGACACTGCCGGGGGGTCCCTTTCCCCCTGTGCCACCCCCAGGGCCCCGGCCCCCCGTCCCCGTGTCAGGCTCGGGGGTCGATCTCACGGAACATCCTCTGGGGGAGGCTGCGGGGCCGGGGGCGGGGGGACCCGGGGGGACAGGGAACCCCGCTGTGCACGAGCAGAGTTGGACTGCTCTGGGGGGAACTGTGAGGGGGCCGGGGCAGAGTGACCTTCCCAGTGACCTCACACAGCCCCTGTGATGTCACACAGCCCCTGTGATGTCACACAGCCCCCGTGATGTCACACTGACCCTGTGATGTCACACAGCCACCTGTGATGTCACACAGCCCTTGTGATGTCACACTGACCCTGTGATGTCACACTGACCCTGTGATGTCACAGAACCAACTCTATGTCCCCTTGTGATGTCATACAGCAGTGCTGTGATGCCACAGAAGTCTGATTTCACAAAGTCACCCTGTGATGTCACAATCTGTTCTGTGATGTCACAGCCTTCTCTGTGATGTTACACAGCTACCCGGTGATGTCACAACCCACTCCCTGATGCCACAGAGCCACCCTCTCTCATGGCAGACTCTGCTCTATGGCTTCACATCCTACTCTGGGATGTCACAGCTAGCTCTGGGATGTTACAGCCAGCTCTGTGATGTCACCATCCCCTCAGTGATGTCACAGAACCCTCAAGAACTCAGTTCTGTTGAAACCCTGAAGTTTCTTGTACTTTGAAGAGATCCCTGTCAGGGACACAACTGAGAAAGTGTCCCCAGGTTCCAGCTAGAACAGAACCCTGCAGGCAGTGATGCCAGGTGGGGACAAGCAAGGGAAAGCTGTCTCTGGTGCTCCCCACAAGCCCCACGTTGGCTGGAGATTGTGCCTGTGAGACTGAGAGTGAGTGACTGAGTGGCAGAGAGGTCCCAGGGGTTTGGGCGTCTGATTTTCTGTTCCTGTGGGTGTGCATTCCCTCTTCCATTGGGGGCAGCTACGGGAAATACTCATTCCCAAGCTGAAAAGGATGTTTTTGTTAAGTTTTGGAGAGTTTTAAATTTAGAGGGGAGTTATATTTCTGAAGAGAGTTTAAAAGGGATTGTTCATGGTTATTTGAGGAGCTTCCTGATATCTCTGTTGATTCTGTCTATCAGTTATCATTTTGGGATGCTGTCGGGGAAAAGTTTTATATTTTACAAACACAAGGGGTTTTAAAAGTTGGGAAATTTTATCTGTTGTTTCATTCAATTTATAGGATCATTTAAAGAGTTCATGGTTCCAACCCTTTTCCCTGGTTTATTCAACCCGCCCTTCACGTTCCTGAACCTAGGTTCCCTGAGAACAGGATGGGAGATGGCGCCCGCCCTTTGGCACAGACAAGCCATCTGCTGTCTGCCATCTCCCCTCCTTTTCTGTCCTCTCCTCAGGGTGGTAGTGGCCATACTGCCTTGAGATATTCCCTCACCCACATTCCTTCATTCCCTAGTTCTAATCCTCCTTCCTTTAAATCACAAGACGGCAATACTCCTGTTAGAGAGACCGCCATTTTAGATTCCCGCCCACCTTCATCCCCATTTCCCACCTTTGCTTCAGGTGCCTCCTCTGTGACGGGTCTCACCTTAATGTTGAATTCCACCGCTGCATTGGGTCCCTCCCCTGTCATCAGAAAGCTTTTCCCCGGCGCAGGCTCCACCTCTCCACTTCCAGACCCCTTCTCCAGTCCAGCTTCTTCCAGTTCCCACATCACTGGAACCGGACATGGGGCCAACTGGAAGGAAGCCATTTGGGCTACCAAAGGCCTTCAACGCCAGGCATTGCTGGTTGGCAGAAAGGCCTGCGCCTCTGCCAGCAGACCTGCCTCCTCTACAGAGGAAAAGAGTGATAGCTTATCTGAGAGTGAGGATGAGCCCAAGGATTCTTGGCAGAGGATGCGGAGAAAAGCTGCAAAGGAGGGGGACCGGGAGGTGATATCCAAGATTCAGGTGGTGTGCAGTATAAGCAGGGGCCAAAACCTAAATGGGAATCCATAGGGAATAGATTCCCATTTAGGCTTTGGCCCCTGGGAATCCATAGGGAATAGATTCCCATTTAGGTTTTGGCCCCTGCTTATACTGCACAGGTGCCACCTGAATCTTGGATTCCCTACCTCCATAGGGAAATGAATGACTTAGTAAAGGCTGCCAAGGATTATGGGAGGGGTTCTCCCTATTTTAACAATTTGCTGGACGTGCCATTTACTGCCCACACAATGGTATCACAAAATTTAAAATGGTGTATGAAAATTATATTGTAACCCGATGAATTTATTTTCTGGAAAGGAGTTTGGATAAAAAAAGTTCATGAGTTACCAAAAGGTTATGTTGAGGAAGAAGGGCGACAACACCTCACAATGGACCGCATTACCAGGGAAGGAGACTATACTAGACTGCAGTATCAGGCTGAAGTCTTCCCCCAGTCAATACTGGAAGATCTCAAAGGCACTGCACGGTCCACCCTCCTCCAAACACCTGATAATTCTGCACCCCACACTGACTTCACTGACATTCACCAGGGCCCGGATGAGAACTATATCAAGTTCATAAAGCACCTTATGAAAGCCCTGGAAAAACAGGTAGATGATCAAAAGGTCCAGGATGATCTTATTAGCAAATTAGCTTTCTATAATGCCAGTATTGACTGCAGAAAGGTTCTTCACAGCCTCCCCCTTGACCCTGAGCCGACCATTGCTCAGATGGTTGATGCTTGCATATTCCAAGCGGTCTCAGACCGTGACTCCAGCCTAGCCAAGGCCGCCAGCCAGGGTGCAATTGAAATGCTGGTTGCAGCAAATGTGCTTCCCCACAATACAGAATGTAATAAAGGCAGTGGAAACTGTTATAACTGCAGGAAAACTGGACATGTAACAAAAGACTATAAATACAAGAATACTGTTCTGGTTTTTTACCCAACCCTCAGTCCTACAGCCATTACCCAAACTGTTCCTGAAGCCAACAGCACTACCAGCCCTCGGGAAACTCCCAGCAGAGCACAAAATGACACCAAATATGAAGTTATTCTGTCCCACCCTTCCATTGGTGAGAGATGACCTAGGTTACAATATAAAGATGTACTCTATTCCCATCCTCAAGAGCTGTTGAAACAGGAGGGGTATTGTTTTATCCCTTATCTCCTGTTAATAGGCCTATCAATGCCTTTCTGCATGACTCAGAGATAATGCCCTCCAGGAGCCATTTCTGTTTAATGGACCCACCTCATGACTCATAGAATGATATCAGCCCATTGTGAGATGCTCCACCCAGGGGGGAAGAGCTAAGCATGCCCCCCTGGATATTATCTGGGCTTTGGGACAAAACAAGCTGCCTTTCCACTGGATTCCCCAGAGCAACAGCTGCCATTTCCACTGGAACTTCAGAGGTAGGCTACACCCTGCTACAGGATCACTGCTCCAACATAACCACATCTGCCACTCCAGGAGGACTGCAGCCACCATTCCAACTGGACTGCTATCAGCACCCTGACCAAGAGAGTGACAGGTTATATTCTGCCTTTATCAGTGTTTTTTTTTTATGTATTATTGCATGATTTTTGATTTTTTTTTCCTAATAAATTGTATTTCTGACATCGAGTCTCTCTCTGGTTTTGCTTTCAAACCAGAACAAATGGAAAACCCTGAGTGGGTTTCCTGAAAAACAAACCCACCTCAGAAAAAACCTGCTCAGTCCAGGCTGCCTGGAATGATGTCACCTTTCTAGGAGGGACAGTGTGAGCAGAAATGATCTCTGGGAGCAGAATTGTCTGAGTCTTGCACCTGAATTCTCTGTCCCTGTCGTTTCCCTGGATCTCTGTTGCAGATGAAGCTGCTCCTGCCATCCTCACCTTTTACCTCTCTCTTGAATGCAAACAGATGTTCCCAGGTGTATTGATTTTTCAAAGTTTCTACAAAACTTTTTTGTTCCTCATGGAACGAAGGGGCCATTTTGGCACTGAGGAGGTGACGTGGAAGCAAGGAGTCAATTATGACCCTGGGGTCCCATGGAACCAAGGGGCCATGGTGACACAGCAGGGCCACGTGGATCCAGTGGTCCATGGTGACACTGTGGATCCCAGGAGACAATGGAGACACCCCCAGAACCTCGTGGAACCAAGGAGTCCATGGTGACCCAGCGGGGCTGCATGGAGCCAATGGCCCATGGTAACACTGCCCATCCAAGGAGGCCATTGTGACACTGTGGAAGCTCATGGAGCGAGGGAGGCCATTGTGACACTGAAGAACTTCATGGCACCAAATATCCATGGTGACACAGCAGGGCATCATGGGAACCAAGGAACCGCTGTTGGCAGTAAGGACACTCATGGACCCAGGGGCCCTTGTGGCACTGCAGAACCAACAGAGCTGCTGGACCTTGTCCACTGGCCCTGCAGAGCTCCTTGGGAGGCACGGCAGGAGCAGCACCCTGGGAGCCTCGGGAATGCCCCTCTGGGATCCATGGCACACACTGCCAGGGGCTGGAATTCCCATTCCCAGGCAGGAAAAGATGCTCCAAGTGGAGCACGATCTTACAGTGACATTTCACTGCCAGCCTTCATAGCTTCACCTGTAGTTGTTGTAGCTCCGGGAGTGGGAAATAAATCAGGGCAGGGTCTTTGGTGGGAGCTGCCCTGGGTCAAGAGAGACACTGAGAGAGAAACAGAGCAGGCAAAGAAAGGCAGGAGAGAAAGAAGGGCACAAACACAAACAGCTGCGAAGGTGGCACTCTGAAAAACAAACTGGAACTGACAAAAAATGAATGGGACAGAAATCAGTCATTCTGGAAGTTTTATTTACTATCAAAATACAGGCCACACACCCAGCCCCACACAATCCCAGTCCCACACCCTCAAATTTGGATGCCAGTTCTCCCAATCTCCTTCCAACCCCCTCTCACCCTGGACACTGTGGAATCAAGTAGATTTGTCATGGGACTGAATTTTTCCTAGGTGGGAATATAGCATTTTGACATGGATTGGTCAATTTTGGGGTAAAATTGAGGTGTTTTCAATGGGATTTATTCATTTTGAGGTGACAGATCAATCTATCTAGAATTCTGGAGTGCAAAGATATGGAGAACACTTGCTGAAATCCCCCAAGAACCCACAAATCCTACAGAACAAATGTTCACAAACCATAAGTTCCACCTCAAATACCTGTTAAATGGTGGGACTTCAGACATCCTTGATCAATTACTTTCATTTTAGTCCTGTTTCAGGTGTTTTTAAGTGATAAAACAAATCAGAAGAAAATTAGGGCCAAAAGGATAACCAGCCAGGTCTCCTCCCAACATGGATCACTGGGAATGTGGGTCACCAGTGTTCTGACCAATGTGGGTCCTCCCATGGGGGATGAAGCTGTGCCAGTGCACAAAGCTCCTCCTGTAGTTGGAGCACACGCAGGGCTTCCCTTACCGGTGCCTCCGTTGGTGTCTGGACAAGGTAGAGCTGTTTGAGAAGCTCTTCCCACGCTGGGGACACTTGTAGGGCCTCTCCCCAGTGTGGGTGCGCTGGTGGATGCTGAGGTGGGAGTTGTGTTGGAATCCCTCCCCGCACTCAGGGCAGCGGAAGGGCCTCTCCTCAGTGTGAATCCACTCATGCAGGAGGAGATGAGAGCTGATCCGAAACCTCTTCCCACAATGGGAACACTCGTAGGGCCTCTCCCCAGTGTGGATGCGTTGGTTCCTGATGAGTTCTGAGCTGCAGCTGAAGCCCTTCTTACATTCCTCACACTTGTAGGGCCATTGCCCGGTGTGGATCACCTGGTGGCGGATCAGGGTGCTGCTCTGCCTGAAGCTCTTCCCACACTCCAAGCACTTGTAGGGATTCTCCCCATTGTGAAGCTGATCATGCACCACCAGCTCCGAGCTCTGACTGAAGTTCCGTCCACCTTCCTGGCCCAGGGTGGGTCTTTCCTCCTCAGAGCACACTGGGCTGGGTTTGCAGCCCCTCTTCCTGTGGGATCTCCAGGGCTTTTCCTCTCCATTGGATTCTTGTGCCATGGAGCTGCGCAAAACAGCCTCTTCCACGAGGTTCTGCTGTGGGGATTTGTCCGCCCTGGTTTCCATCCTCAGCTCCTTGTCTGGGGCAGGAAGGACAAAGAGAGGATGAGATTTGCCTCTGTGACAAAAGGAAGGGGAAGGAGATCTCCCCAGTGCTTCCCCGGCAAGACAGCATTGGCAGTGAGGTTGTCCTGCAGCTGGGGGCTGTGCTGGGCTGGGAGATGGAGCAGGAGAAAGGGGGAAAGGGGCACTGACTTCCTCCTCACCCGCCTGGGTGTCCTGAGGCATTGTCTCGGTTTGAATAGACAGGTATCTGCTAAGGAAGGCAAGAGCCTCCCTTGAAATGGAAAATGTAAACAACCTCCTTCCGAACAGTTATAATTTTGAAATTATGGGGCTCTAAGGAAACAGATATAGGAATAGGAATAACAGCTATTTAGCAGGAAAATTAAAATATAAACACAATAGTACAAAGAAAAAACACTGACAGATTCAGAATACGACCTGACACCCTGTGGGTCACAGTGGCAGTGGCAGGGATCCTGCAGAACAGTGGGGTTTTCCTCTGAAGATCCAGTGGTGGTGGTGTTGGGCCTGGTCTTCCTCTGGGAATCCAGTGGAAAAGACTGACTCTGGTCTTCCAGCCCTCTGATTATATCCAGGTAGGAATGCTTGGCTCCTCCCTCTGGGGGGAGCTTCTCACAATGGGTTGATGGAATTTTATCAGTCATGCAGTGGCACTCAATGGCCCATTAACAAAAGATATCTCCTGGGAGGGAGGTTGGGTTGTGAAAGAGATAAAGAAAACTGCCCAATTAACATAAGATAACTGCCCCATCAGATAGGAATAGAATACACCCCCACTGTCCAACTTAAGATAGCTGGGAAATGCTTTGCAGTATTCTTTGTCTGTGTGTCTGTGTTCATGTGTATTTTATACTCAAAGTCCCCCAAATTTCCAGGAGGTTTTCTTTGGGGTGTTGTCTTGCCCCTGTGTCCATCTGCACCTCCCGTCACTCTGTCACTGTCACCTCCAGCCATCTGTGAGCCCACTGGCGCCTCCCAGGTTTGCACTGAATCCCTCCCTCCTGCCCTCCAGCACCAGCAATGACCATGGCAGGGAGCTCAGAGCAGGAGCACCCAGGCCAGGGCTAGCGCCAGGACCAGGAGCACCTGGCAGAGGCAGGAGGAATCCCCCATTCCAGGGGCTGCAAGGGCTGCAAGGGGGGCACCCATGTCCCCTCCCAGCCCCAGGGCTACAGACCAGGGAGGAGATGCCTCAACTGCCTCAGCTGAATTGCTTCCCTCAGCCCTTGGCCCAGGAAGTCTCTGGCTGGAGCGCAACCTCTTAAGGAGAGTTTCCACAAGGAAGAGAAAAGAAAGGAACTGTTTCTTCCCTTTCTCTCATCCGTGCCCTGTGTGCTCATTTTCTTGTCATCTCTTAGCAAAACCAACAAAAAAGCATCTGCACTGAGGTGTTTCCCAGGGTCGGTTCCTAAATAAGGCCAAAGGAAGGTTTTCTGCCACGGAAAAAGTGACAAATGTGGGATTTGTTCAGACAGTTGAAAACATGACAATTTCTAAGCACTGGAAATCCAAAGACTATAAAAACTGGAGTTTGCAGTTGTAATGGTCCATTGTCCTCCCTCTTCCCACTGCTTATTTGTCACATCCCAACTCCGGAGGAGCAGATTATGGAAAGAAGGCCTGCAGGGAGTGTTGGAGGCCTAATCCCAGAGACTGGAAGAAAGAGTGAAATCAAGAAAAGATTTCCAGTTGTTTTCTTATCATATTGACCACAAATAGCTCTATAGTCCATATGCAATATCCAGATGAAGAAGCACGTTCCTGGTTTTATTTCCAAATTGCAGTACTTTGGAACATCTTTCTGGATGAGAACAAACCACAGGCCAATAATTGACCCACTTTGGTTCCCAAATCAGAAATCATTCAACTTCTACCAAGATGTCTTCCTCTGCAGGTGTCCCAGATTGCAAGGCAAAATGGATTTTATTTGCCATCTCTATGGCAGTTTTCCTTATCTCTTCCACAACCACTCCTCCCTCCAGGGGTGAAGGCATCTGCTGATAGCAGCCTATTGAATGTCACTGCATGGCTGATAAGAATTACAGCATCCCATTGGGAGATTCTCCGCCCAGAGGGAAGAGCCAAGCATTCCTAACTGGATAGAATCTGGAGATTCTGGAATAGCAGCACAACTTCTCCACTGGATTTCCCAGTGGAATAGCAGCTGCCTGTTCCTCCACTGGATCCTCAGAGAAAGACTACACCCTTTTCTACGGGAGCCCCTGCACCAACAGAACCACACCTGCCACTCCAGGAGGACTGCAGCCACATTTCCAATTGGATTGCTACCAACAGCCTGACCAACAGGGTGTCAGGTTGTGTTCTGACTCTGTCAGTGTTGTTTGACTGTACTGCATTGTTGATTTTATCCTTTTATTTTCTTCCCTATTAAATAACTGTTATTTCCGGCTCCTATACTTTTTATTTTTTGCCTGAGAGCCCCTTAATTTAAAATTATAGCAATTCAGAGGGGGAGGGTTCACATTCTCCATTTCATGGGAGGCTCCTGCCTTCCTTAGCAGGCACCTGTCTTTCAAACCAAGGCAGCAGGACAGAAGGCACTTTGATTCCTTATGTCCCAAGTTTCTCCTGAGTTCATGACTCATGACTTCAGATGAACTGGAATGGTCCTGACTGCACAAAAGCAGCCACAATGAGCAGGATCAAATGCCCAGGTCACCATTAATTGCACTCGATCCACGCCTTGCACAGCCCAGCAGCAATTCCTACCTGTGCCCCCAGCTCTGGCTCAGCCAGAGGGGCATCGCTCTGGTGTGTGCGGGACCGGCTCCTGCAGGACACAGCGCTGGGAGCCGCTCTGTGTCCCACAGCTTCAGCATCTCAGGCACCGCTCCACAGCTGTGGGGCTGTGCCACCACGTTTCCATGGCTGTAGCTCCTGTGCCACCACTGTTCCATGGCTGTAGTTCCTGTGTAACCACTGTTCCATGGCTGTAGTTCCTGTGCCACCACTGTTCCATGGCTGTAGCTCCTGTGCCACCACAATTTCATGGCTGTAGTTCCTGTGCCACCACTGTTCCTCCTTTTCCATGCTCACTCCACTGCTGTTCAAAAGCTGTGTGGTGCAGTTTCAGCACGGTTCCTCAGCTCCTCCACCACTGCTCCACTGCTGCTCCAACACTGCTCATTTACCACTGTTCCACTGCTCCTTCTCTGCTCCTCCCCTGCTCCCCTGTTCTTCCACGGCTGCTGCTTCGGTTTTAGTTCTGCTGCCACAGCTGCAGTGTCACAGAGAGGGGAACGTTCAGGCAGCAACCGCTGTGGTGTCACAGAAACCGGGACAATGGGACTGCCACAGCTGTGGTGTCACAGAGAGGGGAACACTGGGGCTGCCACAGCTCAGGTGTCATGGAGAGGGGAATGTTGGGGTGGCTGCTGCTGTAGTGTCATAGAAGGGACAACTGGGGCTGCCACCACTGAGGCGTCACAGAGAGAGGAACGTTGTGGCTGCCACCACAATGGTATCATACACATGAGAATGCTGGGGGCTGGGGGCTGCCTCTGCTGTGGAGTCATAGAGAGGAGAATGTTGGGGCTGCCTCTGCTGTGGAGTCATAGAGAGGAGAATGTTGGGGCTGCCAAAGCTGTGGTGTCACAGACAGGGAACTCTGGGCCTTCCACTGCTCTGGTGTCACAGAGAGGGGGACTTGGGGCTGCCACAACTATGATGTCACAGAGAGGGAAATGTTGGGGCTGACACTGCTAGGGTTCCACAGACAGGGGAATTCTGGGGCTCCCACTGTTGTGGTATCATAGAGAGAGGAATGTTGGGGCTGCCATCCTTGTGGGCTCAAAGACAGGGTAATCTTGGGGCTGCTGCCCCTGTGGTGTCCTGCAGAAGTCAATGCTGGAACTGCCAACTCAGTGGTATCACAGAGAGGGGAATGTTGGGGGAGTCACTGCTGTGGTGTCACAGGGGAGCATTTGGGGCTGCCACCCCTGCAGTGTCACTGAGAGGGCAATGTTGGGCTTGCCACTGTGGTGCTGTCATAAAGAGGAGAATGCTGCGGGTGCCACCTCTGTGGTGTCACAGAGAGGGGAACACTGGGCTTGCAATTGCTTTGGTGTCATAGACAGGGGCACATTGGTATTGCCACTGCTGTCATGTCACAGACAGGGGAACTTTGAGGTTGCCACCACTGGGGTGTCACTGACAGGGGAATGCTCGGTCTTGAACATCTGTGTTATCTTAGAGATGGGAACGTTGGTGTTGCCACCACTGTTGTGTCACAGACATGGAAGCACTGCCAAACCTCCCCTGGTGCTGTGCCCACTCCAGTGCTGCTCCTCTGTGACACTGCACTGCCTCCTGGGGACATTGTCACACTGCAGTGTCTCCTGGGGACATTGTCACACTGTGAAGACTCATGGGACTGTAGGGGCCCTGTGACACTCCAGGGTCTTGTAGAATCCATGGAAGCAAGAGGAGACTGTGAAACTCTGGGACTTCATGGAACCATCCATTGTGATACCTCAGGGCCTCATTCTTTCCAGGAATCCTTGTGACACTGCAGAACTAAATGGAACAAAGGGGACATTGTGACACTGTGGAGTTCATGGAACTGAGGGGATGCTCTGAGACACTGGTGCCTAAAGATGCTCAGGAACCATTGTGAAGCTGTTGCTTGTGGAACCAAAGGGACACAGTAGCACTGTGGAGTCTCAAGGAATCCTGAGGCCCTTGTGACTCAGTGAGGCCAGTTGGAACCAACAATCCATTGGGATCCCCCGGAACCTTGTTGTGTCCCTGGATTCTTGTGACATTGTGGGGCCTCATGGAACCAAAGGGACACTGGGACACTGTGTGATCGCAGGGAACCAAGGGGACTCAGAGACACTGTGGGGCCTCCTGGCTCTCAGTAACTTCAGACACTTGTGTCCATCTACAAGGGGGCAAAAGTCAGCAGCCTGAGCCTGTTGATCCAGAATATTCCTATCTCCATGGAGGGTGTTCCTGCCAGCTGTGGTGTTTGTGTTCTCTCTGCTCTCTGGGGGAATTGCATCCTGCAAGAGACACTGACCACTCCAGTAGCTGACACCACAGGGCCTCCTGTGGGGTGTGGGCAGAGGCATCTTTCACTCCATTATGTTGCTCAGAGCCCATCCGAGCTGGAATATTTCCAAGGATGGGGCATTCACTGGCTCTCCACCAAGGCTAACGGAGAAAGCAGGGCACTGGGGGAGGCAGCAGGGAGAGCAGACGCTGTGCTGGATGAGCGAGGGAAGAGGATGAGTGCAGAAGGCACAGCCCACCAGGAGGCCACCAGGCAGAGCCGTGGAGCCTCCCCAGGTGAGAGTGACCTGCCCAGGGAGTGCCCTGCTGCCCTCAGGACTGTGCTGCCACCCTTGGCAGAGGTGTTTTCCCAGCAGAATGTCCCCTGGTCACCCGGGGCCGTGCCGCTGCCCCCGGCGGGAGGGCGCCGTCAGCTGAGTGTGCCGTCCCTGGAGTCGGTGGTGGAGGTGCCCAGAGCAGCCTGGCTGTTTTAAATGAGCACCCTGCAGCCCCTCCGTGCCCTGCCGTGGCTGCCAAGACTCCTGAAAGGACTGGCTGCTGTGCGGCTGTGCCCTCTGCTGCCCACTAAGAGATGTCTGAGTGCTCAGCCTCATTCCTGTGCCTGCAGGCAGATCAGTCGATAGAGCGACTGGGAGACGGGGGTTCACTATCCAATAGAGTGGCCGTTAGCCACCCTGGGGGTGGGCGCCAGAAGAGAGAGCCCCCCTCAGGGTTTGCCCCCCCCGCCTCACCAGGTAAGTGAAAAAACAATCAGAGTAGTGGTATTTCACCAACGGCCGGGACGCCAGCGGGCGGGTCACCCCGCACTGCCGAGCGCATGCCCGGCCTCCCACTTATTCTACACCTCTCATGTCTCTTCACAGTGCCAGACTAGAGTCAAGCTCAACAGGGTCTTCTTTCCCCGCTGATCCTGCCAAGCCTGTTCCCTTTGCTGTGGTTTCGCTGGATAGTAGGTAGGGACAGTGGGAATCCGTGCATCCATTCATGCACGTCACTAATTAGATGACGAGGCATTTGGCTATTTTTCAAACACATATAAATAATATATGTTCCTTTTCCGGGTTAAATAAAGGTGGCCCGTCCACCTTGGACAAATCCGGTAAATTGTTTCAAATACAGTAAATTGGTCTGAATCGGGTGGTAATTGATGCGTTATGAATTAAAGTCTTTGTCCCTACTCACTATGAGCTACCTAACTGGCTTGTGGCTTCCTTACGAACCTAGCTACTCTCTAGTTTATTAAAATGTAAAAGTGATACAAAAAAAAAAAAATTGCATACAAAAATCAACATATTAAAACAGCAATAAAAATCTACAAAACATTACAAAGTACAAAAGATGCAAAAATTCACTACCCTGAATCCTGTAATCTTCTGGCCCTACTGGTGAACATATGTATAATCTCCACAGACGATAGGAGTGCTTCTGTGGATAAAGTCTTTGCAACCATCGTTTGCCTCGATTTGGAGAGGCCAAGTGTACTCAAAAGTTCAAAGTTCCCCTTGTACCATTTCCCCCGCGCTCCAAGGGGAAAGCCCATAGAAACAACGTCCTTTGCGTTGGTGAGACTTTGCACCTTGGTTTCCAAATGTTTGCACTTGTTTACTTTCTCTGCAGCCACTTCTTCCGGAGATGTTTTGGAGGATTCGTATCGTACTGTCACTTTCATGATGAATGCATGTCCGTCCTTAACAGATATCAGATCTGGTTTGTACAGCTTCTTGATGGTTTCCCTTATGGGTGGTTCTTTGAACATTACCCAGTCCCTCTTCTTCGCCTCCTCAAAAAGCCTTTCACAGATATGATTGTGCCTCTTGATTTGAGCGTCCTGAATCACTGGGCAGTAGCCGAGGATGAGGGCGCAGGTTTCGTTGTCCGCATCACAGTGCCTACAGGCCTTGATGTAATTTTCCTCTCTACCCCAGGAGAGAAATTCTCTTGTGGGGTAGAAGTTGGCCCTAAGTTGTAGTGTAGTGAGCAGTTTCCTGTGAGGAATGCATCTATAGTATTGGAGCCAATCACTACTAATTTTATCACTTTCAAAGCTTTTAATTCCACGGCCTTGGGATACTAATTTGGTCCATTTCTTGAATTCTTTTCTCCGCCAATCACAAGGTTTAGGAAATTTAGTTTTAAGGGTCGGTGCTTCCCACTCCGAGGTTGTGTCTGCACTGTTGGGTGGTTCATTCGCCGGTAGTGCTTCCCAAATTGAGGTTATCTTCTCGCTTTCCCCTCCAGCTTGAATCCACAATTTCTTATACAGTTGTTCCATTTGATCTTTCTCT
This sequence comes from Melozone crissalis, assembly GCF_028551555.1. Classification (NCBI taxonomy): domain Eukaryota; kingdom Metazoa; phylum Chordata; class Aves; order Passeriformes; family Passerellidae; genus Melozone; species Melozone crissalis. The sequence continues at coordinate 597,350 of NW_026535876.1, read as the reverse complement.
AGGAACTCCTTCATTGTTTCATCCGAGGACTGTGCAATCCAGTGCAGTCTCCGGGCCTGTACACTGGGGATCAGTCCCGCCAACTTGGTGACGCCCAAACCGCCGTCCTTCGTGCTCGAGTACAAGATGGCACTGCAGGTGCACGGAGGTAGTTGCAGCCAGTCCTTGACCGCTGTTCGGATCTTCTGGTCAAGGGCTTCAAGGGCCCCTGTTTCATTTGTGAATGGTCAGCCAGGTAGGTCAGTCGAGGGATGGTGTATGTTTTGAGGATATCAAGTATTTGCAGAGGTTTAAGTGGAGCTTGATCAATTCATTCAAGCCAGAATTCTAGTTTTGTGGGGAGGTTGGCTTTTGCTATCCCAGTCCAGGGGTCAAAGTGTAGGCCAAGGTATTTCTTATATTCCCTGGGGTTGATCATGTTCAGGGGTGCGCTGTTGATGGTCCATGCAGCGCAGTTATTGAAGGTGTAAGAGTCTTTCGTGGGCTTGATGTAGAAGCTGTGGCACTTTTCCCCTTGTGTTTTGAGACCGATGAAATCGCAGAAGGCCTCTAATATCTTGATATTTGTTTTCATGTTTTCCCAGGAGTCGCTCAACAAGACCAGATCGTCAGCGAATGCCACTGCTGTTATACTACTCTGTCCTCGGTGGAATCCTTTACCACTCTCTTCCAGCTTGCACAACAGGGGGTCCATTGCCAGGTTAAATAAAAGGGGTGACAGCGGGTCACCCTGCTTTACTCCAACCCGGATCTGGATTTTGTCTGTGTGTGTGTTCATTTTTGTGGTGACATACATACTGATGTCTTTGTACATATTGTTCATCAGGCCAATGATGTGGGGATCCACTCCCCTCAGCTGCAAAGCATGTATGATGTGATGGTGGCTTATGGTGTCAAAAGCCTTGGCGATGTTCACAAATACAACACCCAGTGGTCTGTGTTCACTTTAGGCAGTCTGAAGTATAGTTTGCAGGAGTTTCAGGTTTTCAGAGCATCCTGCTGCTCTAATAAAGCCTCTTTGCCTTGGGTTGAGGGGGCACGCTTTGCTCAGCCTTGCTTTTACAATCCTGGAGAACAGTCTCAACAGGATGGAATTGATTGTGATAGGCCTCCAGTTATTAATGTCCTTTAAATGTTCCGGTTTTGTAGATTTGGGAATCAAAACAGTTCTGCACCCCCTCACCATGTCTGGGATCTCCCCAGATGTTAACCATAAGTTGAGTAGCTCAGCCGTCCGGGAATACCTGGGATCCATCTTTTTGATGTCCCCAAGAGTAACCCTATCTGGACCTGGAGTCGAGCCCTTGCTCATTTCCTGCACATTTCTTTCAATTTCTTTGGCCGTGATTAAGCCTCTGAAGGTGCTGTTGTCTGCCTTCCCATTAATTTCAAAGTCCCTGATGCCAGCAAAAGTACCAGGTGTTTCCCATCTGGCTTTAAATACCGAGTAAATTTCACTGGATGATATATCCCAGGACAAACACTCTACGTCATCCAAAATAATTTTTGCTAGTTTCCCCCTGTCAAGATGGAATAAATGCTGAAAGCAAAGGTAATTACCTTTTTTGATCGCTCTGTCCTTCATCCACTTCTGAAATGGCTTTCTTGGTTGCTTCTCCCGGGTCTCCTTCCCATTTTACCACGTGTAGCAGTTCTTATCTGGCTTATTGATTCTAGGCATCCAAAGCAGTCCTGCACTGCCTGATTAATCATTGTCAGCATCTCCTGGCCGTCCATCAATTGCTTGAATGCTCTGGGGAAGTGGTTAATTGCTCCAGCTGATAAGCGTCCCTTGACTGTCTTTTGGTAATGAGCCTGCAGCTGCCCCGCCCTCTGCTGGTTTCTGGCGGCGGTTGTCCTTATCAGGGCATCGTCTTAATTTATCCATTGTTTTCTCTCTGGCAGCTGGCCTCCCTGGTGGATGGTTCTCCCCAGGTCCATTGTCCACGGTTCTTGCCTGGGATTGCTGACTCAACCCAGGTTCCATTCCCATGCCCTCAGCTGCTCTCCTGGTGTGATGACTCACCTCAGGTCCTCTGTCAGCTCCATCTGTTGGTTTCCTAGGCAGCAATCTTCTTTTGTAACTAATTTGCTTAGCTGTTTTTGTTGTTATGTGTTCGGCGATAGGTTTATTAATGTTTTTGTTTCCCTCGAACTGTGCCTCCAGTCTTATCAGCAGTTCTTCCTCCTCTTTTGTCCAGCATCTTTTGTGGGCTCCTGGATTTGATGTTTCTCTCAGTTGGTAAGTAATGATCCTTTCTTGGTTTCTTATCAATGGGTGTGCCAATCTTTTGTATCGTCCCAGGCCAGTTTTGGTTCTGAAGTCTCTGACGCATGCTTCACATATCCACTCTCCAGCTGGAACCCTTTCAGTTTCTGGACCCTGCATTTTGCAAAATGACAAATAACACTATGATAGTTAATATTTTCCTTTACACACTTGGCACACCGAAAGCAAACCCTCTTTTTCCAGTGCGACTCCTTTAGATGTTCAATCAGGCTTAACACAGAGTTTACCCGGTTACCACACAACAGGGACAAGGTGGATTTTTGTCAGCAACAGTCACCTTCACCATGTTATCTGGTGACTGCCCTCCGTGTTCCCCAGGCACTAGAGGCAATGCCTCTGGTGTGCCTTCACTCACCTTTTTGCCGCTTCCCTCACCAAGCACAAACGGTTCAGTGTCTCGTGGGAGGCTAGGATCTGAGTCTGAGTGCCCACCGATACCCTGGACAGGCGTACTGGCAGCCCCCAGACCACCCACCCCCGCCCCCCTAAGGACAAAATCCGGATTTTGAGCCATCGAATTGGGGCCACATTTACGGCGAGAACGGAGTGGGTGGTCACTCCACTCCGGAGCTCTTTGCCCCGTCTGCAACCGGGGAGCCAGGTTTCAAGCAATAAGCCAGGCGGCCTTTACCAAGGAATTTGTTTCACCGAATTTGGTAGGAGTTCATTGGTGACTTGGTTTGGAAAGACAGGAGTCTGCTGAGGAAGGCAGGAGCCTCCCCTGAAATGGAGAATGTAAACCCTCCCCACCCCTCTGAATTGCTATCAATTTTAAATTAAGGGGCTCTCAGGCAAAAATATGGGAGCAGGAAATAACAGTTCTTTAAGGGGGAAAAGAAACAAATTAAAGGATGAACTAAAACAATGCAGTACACCAGGACAATACTGACAGAGTCAGAACCCAACCTGACACCCTGTGGGTCACAGTGTTGGTGACAGTCCAATTGAAAATGTGGCTGCAGACTTCCTAAAGTATCATTTGTGGTTCTGTTGGAGCAAGGGGGATCTGTAGAGAAGGATGTATTCTTCCTCTGAAGACCCAGTGGTAGAAGAGACAGCTGCTGTTCCTCTGGGGAATCCCATGGAGAAAGCCGTGCCGGTGTCTCAAAAACCTCTGGATTATATCTGGGTAGCAATGCTTGGCTCCTCCCTCTGGGCGGAACATCTCACAATGGGATGTTATCGTTCTTATCAGTCATGCAGTGACATTCAATAGTCTGTTATCAGCAGATGTCCCCTCCCGAGGGAGGTGTGAATGTGGTCACTCAAAGAGAGGGATAAGGCAAACTGCCTACTTGATAAAGGTAATCTGCCATACAGATGGTAATGGAAAACATCTTGCATGCAATCTTCAACACCAGCGCACACCAGATCTTGGAAGGGAATGTGCTGACACTGAGAAATTGTCAGATGTTAACTTTCTGTGCCAGCAAACTGCTGGAATTATGCTGTGCAGGCATCTGAAAAATTCCAGATCTGGGCACTGGTGGTGTCAGCAAACACAAGATTGGGCTGGTGTAGGCCCCAGGTATTTGCCTGGTTTGGCTTTCTTTGCCAGCGAATTGCTGCACTTGGGCTGTGGTGGCACAGGGAAATGTCCAGATCTGGGCATGGGCAGTGCCATCAAATACCAGGTCTGGGTGGTGACAGACTTGGCACCAGGAAGTTGCTGTGTTTTGTCTTCTTTTTCCAAAAAATTGCTGCTCCCCTATTGGTGCATCCTGTGTCACCCCACCTTATCTCCAGCCCTGGCTCCCTTCTCCATTGGATCATTTGTACCCTGACCCCTCCTGCCTTCCTCCAGTTATATACCCTGGCCCCAGTCCGGCTCCTGGCTCTTCGCCTCTGGTTCCCTTCAGCAGATGTTGTGCTCCTGCTTGCTCCTGTTTCCCTCTGCACCCTCACTTCCCCTGGACCCTTGGATTTTCCCTTAGTAAACCCAGCTGGATCTGCTCTGCGAGGAGTCCTCTCGTCCCTCTGCTGAGGCTTTGATTGCACCATCCGGGCTCAGGGTCTGCTGGGCTGGGGGAGTTGTCAAGGCAGCCCCAAGTGGAGACGCTTTCGGTGCTGCAGGCACCTGACAGCACCTGCCTGGGGAAGCTGCTCTGGCCACCCGCAGCAACCAATTCCTTTTTCCAAGCAGCAGCTCCCAGCGTCCTCCTCCGAAGCCCAGAGAGAGAGGGAGCAGCTGCCCTCAGCCCTGTTATTTACCGCATCCCAATTCTCATGGAATGTCCCCCCTCGCAGAGAAACTCCCAGACAAGAGAAGTGCGACCAGATCCCCTCCTCCCCTGAGCTTGATCACTTCTTTTGTTTCTTAAGGATCCAGTCCATCAGAGAAGTGGGACTGCACTGACAGCTGGGACACCAGCAGGGGATCACCCCACACTGCCCAGTGTGCACCAGGCTCAACAAGGTCTGCTTCCCCCCTGATTCCACCAGGCCTCTTCCCTTGGATGTGGTTTTACTGGATAGTGGGTCAGGACAGTGAGAATCTCCTTCATCCATTCATTCACTATTTAGGGCCCTGCAGACACTTCCTCAATTTCTCTCCAAGGTGACCCCACCCACCAATGATGTCACAGCTCTTGTCCATCTAGTCAAGAATCCCCCATGAGGACACTCTGGTGTCTTCTCCAAGGGCACAAAGCAGCAAAACCCCCATGGAAAATCTTCCCCCTTGGGCCCTGCGCCTCCTTGGGTGAGTTCCAGAGCAAACAGTCAGGGCAGTGGCCTGAAATGTTTTCCCAGCTGAGTCATAAGACTTCTCTGATGGATCCACATTGTCCCTGGGGAAAGAGATGTGCAGAACCCTTCACTAATGCCCTGGAATGTCAAACAGGAATCACAGCCATAGACAGCTCTTCAGAACCACTTCACCCTGGATTTTCCTTCCTGGAAGCCCAAGATGTCTGAATGTCCTCCTGGTGCCTCAGGCCCTGGGTAAACAGGGCTTGTCAGAGATGCTGGCAGGGCACCAACACCCCTCCTCCTCACAGGGCACCTCTGTTACCCCAATTAGCTCTGAGTGGCGTCCTGGGGACAGGTGCCCACTTCCCCATGTGCCTGGGATGGGCACATCCTGCTCAGGGCCAGTGCTGGCCTGGGCCCAGAGCCAGGGCCATGACCCAGGTGCTCTGGGAGGGCTCCGTGGCTGCAGGTGTGACAGCATGAGGGGCAGGGCAGGGCATATTCTCCTCTGGACAGTGCTCTGGGCATGGAGCTTGGTCGGGTTTGGCATCTGCGGGGAAAGGGGTATCGGGTTGTGTGGATGTGGGAATTGTCACTCCTGAGCCATTCCCCAGCCCTCAGCCTTGTCTGCAGGTGATCAGCATTGCCCAGTGCTCCCCAGTGTCTGCAGTGCCTGAGATGCCAATCAGCCATCTGATCACATGTCCCTTGTTCCCCTTGTTCTCCCACGTGTTGGGTTTGCGGCCGGGCTCAGCTCTGGGGTGTCCCCCAGGGAAAGCTCTGGGAGGGGAGGGGCAGCAGGAGATGGGGGATCTGGCACTGGGGGCTGTTGGAGGATGGATTGTGTTGGACTGGGGGCTGTCCCCACAGGGTCCCCAGGTGCCTTTGGCTCCCTGCCTGCCCCCCTTGGCCCCCCAGGTGCCTGGGCCCTTCCAGGGGCAGCTGCCCCGTGCAGGAAGCTGGAGGGATGCCGAGCAAGGGGGCTGGATCTGTGCCACAGGTGGGGTGGGATGGACTCTGTGCCAGGGCTGGGCTTGTGGCCAGGGCTGGGGGCTGTGCCAAGCCGGGCTTTGGCCTGGGGGCTGGCAGGGAGGGTGCGGGGAGGAGTCCCGGCAGGGATAAAGGTGCTCCTCACCTGCTGCAGCCTCAGGCAGCGCTGCCCAGAGCGAGAGGAAGATGAAGGTGGCTGTGCTCAGCGTGGCCCTGCTCTTCTCCATCCTCCTCCATCCACAGGCCAAGGTAAGGCACCAGCCAAACGCTGTCCCCACATCCTGCCCTTTCTGGCCTCCCATCCCACCCTTTTGGTCCCTCCTCTGTGTCCCATTCAGGGTCCCCAGCTGCCCTCCCACTGACCATTCCTGAGGCCTTTCCTTTCATGTCCCCCCTCAATCCTTTGCCTTTCTTCCTGGCCACTGCAGAGGGGTCCCCCTGTACAATTCCCTGACTCACCCCCCAATCCCACACCATCTCCCAGTCCTGTTGGTTTTGTCCCCACCTGTCCTCATTCTCCTGTCCCCACCAAGCCCCTCCCTTGCACTCCCATGTCCCTACACCTCAATTCCTTTCTCCTCCCCTGTACCTCACACGCTGCTCCTTCCACACCCCCAGCCCTGTCCCCTGGACTCTCAATGTTTTTGAGTCTCCCCCTGTGGGATCTCAGCCTCTCAGGACTGGGGTGCAGGGTGACCAAGACCACCCCTGGGGGGCTCGGGAGTCCTGGAATGTTGCCAGAAATGTCTGGTGGCTGGACTTTGATCCCACATGGGAGACAACATCAGTATGAGGATAGGAGGATTTCACTGGGGTGAATGGTGAAGGGATAAGTTAATTGGAGTGTGAGATACAGGGTTTAAGATTTCTGTACAGGGGGGTCTAAAGAAGTAAGATGGAGGAATTGGGGCGTGCCCTTCTCCTTCTTCTTCTTCTTCTTCTTGGCCTCCATCTTCTGTGGTGATGTTGGCACTTTGGGATTGGTCCTTACCAAAAGTGCACTGGTTAATAAGGGTAGAGGGTATTGGAGAAAAATGATAAATATTGTATACGTAACTCCGAGTATAAAGATAAGTGGCCGCCCCGGGGACTCTCAGTGTGTGCCCATGGCTGACTGCTGAGCAGAACTCTGTCAGGCCAAGAGAAAATCTTTTAGATAAGCAATTAATAAACACCGAGACCGAGAAAAGATCTGAAGTCCCTTCTCGTCCTTTGGAGCGCGGGCTGCCCAAGGCCACCTCGGGCCTTTCCAGACCATCTAAACAGCCGAAAATCCGACATCCCCCCACCTCAAACAGATCTTTTTGGAGGCCCTGAATTCCCATCCCTCTGCCTGCACCCTGCTCCCTGCACCCATTTCCCACCCCAGCCCCACAAGGTCCAGTCCGGACCCAGCCTTTGTTCTCCTTTCCAGGCACTCCTGGAAGGAACCCAAGATGATCTGCGGGAGGTGAGTGGGCTGCTGGCATTGGAGGACATCCCCTAAGGGAATTGGGGGGCAGTGCTGTCCCCCCATCCCTTGCTGGCACCGGGGACATCCCAGTGACCAGCGAGGTCTCCTGGTCTCTCTGCAGTTGGATTTAGACAATGTCGCGGTCCTGGAGACACCTCTGGTGGGTACCACGAGTTCTGCCGGTGCCAGACCCTCCCATTGCATGGCCACCACAGCCCAGGCCATCCCAGTGTGTCCCAGCACAGCCCAGTGCACCCCTCCTGACAGCCCAGACAATGCCCTGCCCCAGGGCTCCTCCCCAGTGAAGCCTTTGCCCAGGGCCCTGCTGCATTCCACCCCTGTCACCCCAGGACCCCCTGGATGAGCCAGGACGCAGCCCCTGCCCCAGCTGTGGCTCTTGGCCAGGAGCCCAGTGCTTCTGGGCAGCAGCACAGCAGCTCCTGCACCCCATTGCTGCCACAGCCCCTTCCCCAAGGCCCCCCTGCTCTCCCCTGCCTCCCAGTGCAGCCCGCTGCCCCCATTGTGTCTCTAACGCTGCCTTTTCCCCAGCCCCCTGTGGCTGAAGAGCTGCGGGCTCTCCTGCGGCAGAAGCGCCTGGCTGCCTCTCTGGATGCCTAGGTGAGCCGTGCCTGCAGGGACAGGGCTGGAGACAAAGCCCATCCATGTCCCAGTGGGCTCCAGAGGTCACGTTCTGGGGTTTGTCTTTTAGGGTGTGAAGGACCAGTGTACTTTTTCCTCTCCAGTGGCATGAGGAGATGATCATCACTGGAGAAAACCCCTGAACTCTTTGAGCCCTGGGCCATTTCCCCTGAAGAATCAATCATCAAGAATCAATAAATCCTTTGAGCAAAGCTTTGCTCTGTGTCCATGTGTGTCCATGGATCTGGATTTCCTCCTTTCCAGTGGTCCAGGGAAGTCAGGCCAGGTCTAGGCTTTGCTACCTTTACACAGTCTGTGCCTTCCCCCAGACAAATGGTGTGTTGGGAGTTGTGCAGAGTCCAGGGGGAGTGGGTTGACGGGGGGGTGGATGTCCAAGTGGTGAGAAAGGCAGTGGTTCACTGTCAGCATGGTAGGAATGACCTGGGTTTAAAAGAAAAAGAAGTAATTTCAAAGAAACTTTCTTTTACAACTTTTTCTCCCCGTGAGAAATCACCATTTACTTCTCAATATTTTGAAAGGTCTATTAAAAACTTAATAAAACTTACAACAAAAGGACTAAATAAGGAAAAAGTTACAGCGCTGGGAGCCTCCCCCACTTGGTGGCTGGTAACCACGTGGCTGGCTCATCCACACAATGGCTGCTCTCACTTTTATATCCTTGCTGCTGCAACAGGCAGCCCTAGCTCCTTCCAAAGGCTGTCTGTTGACTCTTGGTCACTGTCCATTGGTGTAGACTGCTTTCGTGGAACTGCATTGGAGGGCAGGTGTTGCTAGGCCGTGCCTCTTAGGAACAATCTGCCCCTCCCCAAATGCCCGGACTACCAATATCAGCCTGGGATAACAATGCTGGGTGGGGGGGACACATTGCAGTAACATAACTATACATCTGTACAACTTCTCTTAACATACTTATCATGTTCACCCTTTAATTGGGAGAGCCAACCATCTCATTACTCATCTCTAACACTGTGGCATTCACATTCTCTGAAAAAATCCCTTTGCCCAGGATTTTTCTCCTGGGAAGCTGAGAAGCCTCAGAGAAAAAGGAAAACAATTCTTATCTCATTTGCTTTTCCTGTGTTGTGCTCATGTGCAGAATGTGTTTGGAGATTGTTTACCCACAGGTGATTGTTTGATTGGATTCTGGTGTGAGTTATTTTTACTCATTGGCCAATTATGGCCAAGCTGTGTCGAGACTCTGGAAAGAGTCACGAGTTTTCATCATTATCTTTTGAACATTCACTAAGAATCCTTTCTCTGTTCTTCAGTATAGTATAGTATAGTATAGTATAGTATAGTATAGTATAACATACTTTATTATAAGATAGTATTATAAAGTAATAAATTAGCCTTCTGAGAACATGGAGTTAAATGCATCATTCCTGCCTTCGTTGGGCAACCCTGCAAATAGAATATTACACCCCCAAAATTCTTGATTTACTCAAAAGAATTTAAATGCCAAAAAAATCTTCCTATGTCAAAAGTATGTTGAAATTATTTATTGGTCTTGAAATTTGGTTTCCTGGCGGGATGGGGCTGCTGGGTCTACCTGTCTACGGGGCACTGTGGGGCTCTGGGGTTTCCTGGGTGAGGGGCCCTACATGGTCACCTGTAATGCCTGGCCACGGTGGGGTAGAGCCACCGCAGTGTCCTGGAAAAGGGTAAGTGGTTCTACCTGGCTCTTGGGTCGTTCTTGGCCGCTGGGTCCATCGGCTCCAGCAGGACTTGGGTGAATTTTAGGGTGGGCCAGGTGGATCAGTTGTCCCCGGCCATCCTGAGAGCTCACCAGTCATGTTCGCTGACTCCAGTTCCAATACTGAAGGAACCACTGGTGCCAGCATCGCCCCAAGGAAGCCTCACAGCAGAACTGGAACAGGGCATTCCCCTGGCAGAGGGGCAGGGAAAATGTCTTGGCCATGAGCAGCAGAATGGCCAGAAAGCCGCTGGTGCAGGAGTTGCCCACCCCAGCAGATTGAAGGCAGGTTTGGGTTGCATTCCTGCTGTCCTGGCAGTGAAATTCTGAGCAGAGGGCACAGAGGTGTCTTCTCCTCGGGGCTCACAGGTGACACCGAGATGCTGTGGGGGAGCTGAGCCCTGCCTGAGGGCAGACTCAGCCCAGCAGGAGCCCCGGACTGACACCGCGATGGACTACACAGCTGGCTCAGGGGTGCTGCGTGCCATGAGTGGGGAACAGCTTCCCCTGAAACAGGGAGAGCTGAACCTTGGAGCCACCTGCTCCACAGCTGGAATGGTGTCAGCGTCAGGGAGCAGACTAAAGAGGAGAGGGAGGCCTTTGGTGTGAGATTCTGAGGAAGCTTTACTCATCAGGGGGAACAGGCACCAAAGAGCCTCAAGCACCAGTGTGCTCAGGATTTTATAGAGCACTAGAACTGTGGGTGGGCATGATCGCTGAGCCAATAGGGAATCAGGGAGGGAGGAGCAAAAGGAGGGGAATACATCTCAGGGACCAATGGGATAAGGGGGTGGAGAGGGCAGGTCACATGGGCCAATGGGGCATCATCCATGAGGGGAATTCCCGAGGGGCGGAACCTGCAGGGGAGGGGTTTACAGGAGACTGACAGGGAAGGGTTCAGAACAGGGGCAGAGTTTACAGGGATGGATAGGGAAGGCACTGGAATACAAGGTGGGGATTATAATGATTGAAAGGTAAAAGGGGAGGGATATAACCTGGGAATAATCCAGTTTGGGGAAAGACAACATACAGGGGGTGAACTGGAACAGACCATCCAAAAAGCTATGAAATAAAAGGGCACTGCAACAGCGCCCGATATAGAGGGATGCAGGACACGTTTTATGGTGCAAAAAGAAAGGATTGATCCTGTGCTATTTTTATACAGTCTTTTTATAGGCCTTTTCGTAGGGTTTTTTAAGAACATCCCCTGTCTATCCCCAGTTGGTCAGCAACAAGTTGTTACCCAGTATTGACTGGTCACTCAAACCCCTGGTGTGTATGTGCAGGAAAAGTTGTTTGTGAGAGATAGTTTTCATTTTTCTGTCTAAGAGGGAAAATACAGTTTATACAGGTGGCTGGTGTTTATCACAGTCTTACAGCTCTTTTTCAGGGAAAGTAGATTGTTTTCCACAGTCCTAGAGCTCTTTCTCAGGAAAAACAAGTTGTTTTTCACTGCTCCACAACTCGGTTCTCACAAAGAGTTGTCAGCTTTCTCATGGCTTCTTCCTCTTGCTGGGATTTATTAAAAGGCCTTCAAAGGATTCACCTTGAGCAGGACAAGAGCCCAGTTGAGGCTACACTCAAAATGGATGACTGGTCAGGAGTTTTCACACTTTTATAAGGTTTGGTCCATTTAAATATTGGGGTTAGTTGTCCAGTTACAGCCTCAGATTATGCAGTCCCATCCTCCCGGTTTGCTCTCCTCAATTTGCTGTTGTTTGCACTTTTTGTGCCTGAAGCTGCAACAGTGTCCGGTTCTGGGGCTGGAAAAGGATTGTTTTGTCTGACTACACTGTGAAGAGAACTTGCTAACACTGTGTATGAAGTCCAGAGTTACAGACTAATGCAGTAGAGAATCTGGAAATATGACAGCTAAAACTGAAGGCATCAGCCTGTTCCATGTTCCCTTGGTTCCATGGGGATCCACAGCATCACAATGGCCACTTGTTCCCACGAGATTCCCTGATGTCACCATGGTGTCCTTGGACACACCTGGTCACAACTGACCCATGGTTCCATGAGGTTCCCCAGTGTCACCATAGTCACTATCAGAAAATGGATGAGATCAATGTCCTGAGACACCCTGGGATGAGCTGTCAATCAGTCACACAGTGGGTACAGTGCTAACCCAGCCCTGATTGCCTGTGTGATCAGAAATCCCACCTGGGGGGAGGCCCACAAAGGCCTGGAGGCTTAAAAACATGGAGTGCAAGGTCAGCCCCTGGTATGGACTCTGCCTTCTCCTGGGGTTTGTGTCTCACCCACACTGGAACCCTAGGAGCTGTTAGTCATATGTGTGTCTTTCTATAGAGCTTCTGTCTTTCTGTCTCTCTCTCTTTCTTCTCCTTCTAATGCTCTTTATATGGAACATTTTTGGGTACCTCAACATCTTACGTGTTCATTGATTTCTACGTCAAATGAACTAAGTTAATGAAGTTATTGCTATGATAAGTGTTTTCTTTGTAATTGGATGTTGCATGAAATCCTCTTCCAAAGTTTCTTGGTTTTTTATACTTTGCCTGTAAAAATTTGTGTAATTCCTGACTTCTTGCAGATATCTGGCTGGTGTTTTCCCTGTGCACCAAACTCGAGTAAAGGTGGCAGGTGAATTTGTGAGTTAGCACGCAAACCCCAAACAGAGCTCTGGGTGCGTGGAGGATCGGGGCAGTGTGAGTCGCACACAATCCCTGGAGTGCGGGGACACGGGTCCCTAGCAGGGTTTAGGGTGCCCCGAGTACAGCAGCAGCACTGAGTAGAGCCAAGAGGGCCCCAGTGCCCAGGGTGGAACGGCGGTGCTGGGGATTCAGTGTGCCGCAGGTCAGGTAGAAACCGTAAACCCACTGGGGGCCCCTGGGGGGATTGGGATCGCAGGGCAGGGCAGGGCTGGGCTTACAGGGCAGGGTAAGGCTGGACCTGCCCCTTCCTCCCCCACATACAAAATGTTTAGAGCCAACAATCTCCTCCAGTCTATCACAATAGGCAATGCTGGAGGTGAAATCCCAATTGTGCCCATGGGCACCTGGCTGAGAAGGATAGTTCTTTCCATAGGAAGGAAAGCACAGAGCCCCAAGATTTGGAAGGCAGGTGAGAGCCACAGTAGGCCAAGGCCAGCTAGACTTGTCAGTAATTGCAGAGTTTGGATTTAGGGAATTTGCAGGTGGAAACCCAGTCTCGACCATGGGCACCTGGAGAAGCAGGACAGTTCTTTCCCATGGGAAGGAGAGCATGGAGCCTTTCCCAATGTTCTGGGGACGGATGAGAGGTGATCCTTGTGAAACTACTGCCAGCCAGACTTATCCTGGCAATATGCCTATGGGAACAATCTCTGGATATAAGGAACTTTGGAGGTGAAATCCCAATTCTGGCCATGGGTGCCTGGAGCAGAAGGATAGTTTTTTTCCATTGGGAAGGAAAGCACAGAGCCCCAGTGTTTCAGCAGCAGATGAGAAGTGACCCTCAACATGCAAAGGTCACTTGGACCAGTCAGGCAGTCCATGGGAAGCCAAAGCAGCCAGACCTGTTCTGTTTTCCCTTGGTTTTATGGGGCTCCATATTGTCACGATGGTTCCTTGGATTCCTGGGGCCCCGCAGTGTCGTAATGGTGACTTGATTCCATGGGTTCCAGCAGTGTCACAATGGCCCCTTGATTGCAAGAAGACCTGCAGTGTCACTGGCCCCCAGGTGTCATAAGACCCCACAGTGTCACAATGGTCCCAAGGATTCCATGAGCCCTTGCAGTGTCAGAATGGTCCCAAGGATTCCATGAGCCCTTGCAGTGTCACAATGGTCTCCATGGTTCCCCAGGCCCCACAATGTCATGTGACTCCTCTGTTCCATGAAGTCTGCAATGTCTCAATGGACCTTTGGACCCTGGGGCTTTGCTGTGTCACAATGGTCTCCTCTGGCTCCACAGTGTCACTATGGACCACTGATGACAGGAGGCCACTCTGTGTCACCCTGGAGCTTTGGTTCCATGCAGCCCTGCAGTGTCACAATGGTCTCCTTTGGTTGCCCAGTGTCACAATGGACCACTGATGACATGAGACCATGCAGTGTCACAATGGACCTTTGGTTCCATGCAGCCCTGCAGTGTCACAAAGGTGTCTTGGTTTCACGCGGCCCCACAATATCACAATGGTCCTCCCAGGGTCACAATGGTCTCACTGATTCCATGAGGCTTCACAGTCTCACGATGCTTTGCTTATTCCATGGGGCCTCATAGTGTCACAAGGGTCTCCATGAGTCCCCTGAGTGTCACAATGGTCTCTTTGATTCCATGGGCCCCTCAGTGTCACAATAGCCCTTTGGTTCCATGAGGCTGTAAAGCGTCTTAATTGTCTTTTCATGGTTCCACGAGGCCTTGCAATGTCACAGTGAACCTTTGGTTCCATGGAGTCCCACAGTGTCACAATGGCTGCCTGGTTCCATGACACCACAAAGTGTCATAATGGTCTCCATGGTTCCATGAGGCCCGGTGGTGTCACAATGGACCCTTGGTCCGATGCGGCCTCTCAATGTCATGATGATCCCTACATTCCATGGAGTCACACAGCGTCAGTACAGTCCCCTTGGTTCCATGAGGCCCAGCAATGTCAAAGTGGTCTCCTTGACACCATGAGGCATCACATTGCCAAAATGGTTCCTTGGTCTCACAGGGCCTCACAGTGTCACAATGGTCCCTTGGTCTCACAGGGCCCCACAGTGTCACAATGGTCCCTTGGTGTCACAAGGCTCCACAGTGTCACAATGGTCCCTTGGTCTCACAAGGCTCCACAGTGTCACAATGGTCCCTTGGTTCCATGGCCCTGTGCTGCTGCATTCCCCCCTCCCCTTCTCAGGCCGCTCTGCCAGCTGAGAAATGCTCCTTGGGCCTCGGCCTTGGCCAACAGCCCCTGGGCTCAGCCCCTCTGCAGCTCATCACAAACACTGTCTGCTCCAGGCACTGCTGCTGCCCAACCAGCTCCTGGTTCCTTTAGCAGCAGCCCTGGGAACTGTTTTTGTTCCCTCCGTGGCACAACATCCCTGTTCTCACACTGCCAAAGAAAGCTGTTGATGCCAAGTGCGGCCAGGATGAACCATTGCTGGGACTGAAGCCCCTCTCTTGGGGCCCTGCAAACAGCGCTCCAAAAGGAGCCCTTGGAGCTCTCCTGAGCCAGCGACTCCCTCTGGGTGGGGCCTTTCCCAGCCGGGAACTCTCCCGTTTGCTGCACTTGGGGATCCTGAACAACGACAGAGCCTGGGCTGATCCCCCAACTCCTCCAGGCTCAACCCTTTGCCCACTGGGGAGATGCCAAAGGATCCACAGTGAGCATTTCCTGCCCTCAGGGGAATTGCTCACAGGTGCCTTGCACTGACTCTTGGTGTCTGTGTGCACACACGAGTGCCTGTGCTGGGGAAATGTGGCAGAAATGCTGCTCTCTGAGGGGTTGTTGTGCCTTGGATAGCTGAGTCAGTCAGGCCTGTAGGGAAGGTTAAATCATGAGGCCTAAGTTAAATTAAATGCTGCTGAGAGTTTTTCTTTTGCTAAGTGGTTACCTTTAATATAAGTTTTATGTTAAGTTCAATATTGTTGAATGTTATACCTCTGTTAAATTGCGAAGTCATAGGTTTAAGTTAGGTTACATGCTGTTACGCTCTGCTCTTTTGCTAAATTGTGAGGTTGAAAGTATCAGTTAAGGTTAATGTATAAGTAACGTCCGGTTAAGTTTGAGCTCTGTTAAGCTTTCAGGCCGTGTTCCTTTTATCCTTGCCCTTGCTGTCCTTGTGTCACACACACACACACAGAGGGACAGTTCTCAGTTAATTTCTGGTTTGATTGCCTGGGTTCTGTTTGGTTTTGTTGTTGCTTTGTTTCCCTGGTGTGCCTGAAGTGTCCAGTCAGGAGCAGAGCGACTCTTGCCAAGGAACTTTGTGCTGCTGTTGGTTAATATTAAATCTGGTTTTTGCTGATCCCTTGCTGGGGATTTTTTCAGCGCTCTCAAGCCCTCATTCGTAACAGGGTGAAGGAGCCCTGGCCCAGGCTCTGGCTCTGGGGGACACAGGGACCCTGCCGGGAGGTCCCTGTCCCCCTGTGCCACCCCCAGGGCCCTGTCCCCCCCTCCCCGTGTCAGGCTCGGGGGTCGATCTCGTGGAACATCCTCTGGGGGAGGCTGCGGGGCCAGGGGTGGGGGGACCCGGGAGGACAGGGGACCCCCCTGTGCACAAGCAGGGTTGGACTGCTCTGGGGGGAGCTGTGAGGGGGGCCGGGGCAGAGTGACCTTCCCAGTGACCTCACACAGCTCCCGTGATGTCACACAGCCCCCGTGATGTCACACAGCCCCTGTGATGTCACAGAGCCCCTGTTACGTCACACAGCCTTCTCTGTGATCTGACACTGCCCCTTTGATGTCACAGAGCCAACTCGATGTCACCTTGTGATGTCATACAGCAGTGCTGTGACATCACAGAAGACTGATGTCACAAAGTCACCCTCTGATGTCACAATCTGTTCTGTGATGTCACAGCCTGCTCTATGATGTTCCACAGCCACCAGGTGATGTCACAACCAACTCTCTGATGCCACAGAGCCACCCTCTATGATGGCAGACTGTGTTCTATGGCCTCAGACGTACTCTGTGATGTCACAGCCAGCTCTGGGATGTCACAGAACCTTCAAGAACCCTCGAGAACTCAGTTCTATTGAAACACTGAAGTTTCTTGTACTTTGAAGAGATCCCTGTAAGGGACACGACAGGGAAAGTGTCCCCAGGCCCCAGGCAGAGCAGAGAACGGCAGGCACTGATGGCAGCTGCGGACAAAGATAAGCCAAGTCTTGGTGCCCTGGGGCACAGCAGCAGGGTCTGTGTCACCAAGGGCTGGGAGGAGACACCTTGTCCTGAGGCACTGGGGCCTCCTGGCACAGCCCCAGCCAGGCTGGGCACTGTCACCCCCTTGTCCTGTCCTCAGCATCCCCCCTAGCCCACATCCCAGTGGCCTCAAGGATCTGCTGGAAGGAGTCCCTGGGGAGCCTTGCTCAGCAATGGCCCTGGGGGCTCCTGAATGCTCCCTGCAGGGACTGCAGGTGTTTCAAAGGACTTGGAGTTTTGCTTTTGCTTTGGAGTCTCTGAGAGCTTTGTGCAGTCATGGCCTCCAATTATGTGTTGTAGTTAGTTCTTAGAGAGGCTTTGTCAGTAACACCACTCAGTGGGGCTCATTAATGCTTCAAAGTACTTCAGTTCTTTCAAGGTACTTGGTGTTTCCTTTTGGATAGACTCTGGGAGATATTTGTCCAATCATGGCCCCAATTATCTGCGTTAATTAGTCCCTGGAGAGCTTTGTACTGACACTCAGTGGGGCTCATTAATGCTTTGAGACACTCAAGGTGCTGAAGGTGCTTTGGATTTTCCTTTCCACACTGAGTGTCTGAGAGGTTTTTGTGCCATCCTGGCCACCAGTTCTCTCCTGCAAGGAGTGCATGAGGAGCCTGTGTTGGAGAGGGACCTCAGTGGGAGCCATGAATGCCTGGAGAAACTTGGGGTGTTTCCTCTGCCTTTGACTCCTGGCAAGGTTTGTGCAATCTCCTCCCAGGCCCTGATGTTCAAGGGCTCAGCTCCAAATGCACAGTGAGGCTCATGAGGATCAAGCAAGTCCTGACAAACCCTGGCTCTGCCTTGATTTCCCTCTGCTCCAGTGCAGTTCATAGGACGGTTTCCTTTGACAGTTATGGAGAAATAGTTCAAAGAGCTTCCAGGAAATATGTAGTCCTATTTTAAAGGGTGTCTTTTATTGCTGTTCCTATTACACAAGAGGTGATTGCAGCATTCAGTGACTGATATTGATCCAGGGACTCTCCTAAGGAGCCCTGGCCTGCTCAGAGAAGCTGTGCCTTGAGCTCTGAGCCAGTGTAGACAACCTTGCTCCACATTCCCCAAGCCCATCGTGTCTCTCTTCACTCACCTGGAACCTGCTTTGCTTGAAGAGCTGGCTGCACACAGCCAAAGAGGGATTTTCCTTCTTTGATTTTTGAAGCAATCTAAAACTCCTGAGTTTCCCCATTGCAAACAGACATCCTCCTCAAGTGTGTGCCAAGCCCAAGCTGCCACCAGGAGCACTCCAGACCTGCCCTGGGCCAGCTGTGAGGGTGGATCATCATCCCAACATGCAGTGGTGCCATTGCAAGGGACTGTTGCCATGGACACTGCAATGACCCCACTGCTGGGTTTGGGTGCCATGGCAACCCCCATCAGTTCAGGTTTCCTTGGAAACCAGCCCAAGGAGCCATTTCTGCAGCCACGTTCCATGGCCACTTGCCTGCAGAGCTGTTGCTGTCCTCAGCGGCCATGGCAACCCTGGGACAAAGCAGTGCCAGGGCTGTTCCAGGTACAATTGCAGTGACACTCTTTGGTGCCACCAGGTGCCATGGCAATGGCCACGGGGACCCGTTCCTTGGTTTGGTGCCATGGCAACCAATGCCCGGAGCCCTTGTGATGGTTGGTGGCCATGGAAAGCTGCCCTGGGCCCTTGCTCAGGGCTGGTGTCAGTGCCCAGAGCAAGAGGGGATCCCTTGTTGGGGGCTGTGCCATGGCCACCTGCCCTGTGCCGCGCTGGCCGCTCAGGCACCAGGAACCAGCAGCCAACGGCACTGCCAGGGCCAAAGGCCAGGTCAGCCAGACAGAAAGGGGCAGGGCTGGGCACTGTTTCCATGGCAACCGGCACTGGGGGGGGACACCTGGGTCACCCGGCCTGGCAGTTGCCATGGAAACCCCTGGCAGGGACTGAGGGCACAGCCCCTGGCACTGAGACACTGCTGGGCCGGGTGCTGAGCACAGGGCTGAGCACGCAGAGATGGTTTTGTTCTTGCTGAGCTGCAGCACAGCCAAGGCCTGTCCTGCCCCTCGTCCAGCCACGCTGGGGAGGGGCTGGGGCTGCGGGGGAGCTGGGCAGGGACACAGCCAGGACAGGGGAGCCCAACTGACCCCGGGGTACCCCAGACCAGAGCACATCATGCTCAGGGTATGAAGGGGGGAACAGGGAGGAAGGGGGGAATTTTGGAGGGAGGGCTTTTGCCTTCCCAGGGAACACCTAGGCAAGAGGGGGCCCTGTTTCACCAGTGGGCAGGGTCACTACCAAAGACACAGACACCAACTGAAGGAATTGTGTCATTTATATCATGCACAGCTGCAGAGATTTACAAAAGGATAAGCTCAGCAAAGCACATCATCATTAGCAATGAATTACAAAAGAAGCTCAGCAATCCATCATAACCCATCATTACATTTTGATGACCAATCCCTTGGTGAAACACCAGAGGTGTTTGTGGCAGACAACGATTCTGCCTGACTATCAAGGTACACCTTACAGACATCAGCAGTACTTTAGTGATACCGCTCTTCATTCTTTTTTCTCAATCTCATTCCAATTAGGAACAAGAATTCTGTTGTGCATGGAGCTGGCACCTTTTTAATTCCAGAATAATGCCCCCAGGCCCTTTGCTGTTCAGCTTTACCATGCTGTCTGTGGCTAACAAGGCTTGGGGGGCCCTTTCCCCTCTGGCTGGAAGGGGCCGGGTCCCAGTCCCTGAGGGGCACCCAGGCTCCTGGATGGAATTCCTGTGCAAGTCCCTCAGTGTCACAGCAGCCTTCACAGGGAGCCCCGTGGATCAGAGCATTTTCCACAGGGGCCCTTGGGGCAAACAGGGAGATCTGGTCTGGCAGGATGTGTAAAACCATATCCTGTCAGATCTCCTTGTTCTCACACAGAATCCTTGGATGCAGGGACACATTCCCATTGTTCCTGCCCAGGTTTCAGGACTCAGAGTTGTCTTTCCCAGGAATTGCTCCTTCAGCTGCCTTGGGAGGGCCTTTTGGCCTCGGGACCCACACTCTGGCTCCATTATTAGGACTGCTGCACCCAAACCCTTTATTTGCACAAACAGTGGTGATTGGAGGTGGATCTCCTTTTTTCACAATCATTCCTAAAAATGCAGTATCAATAATTGTACTACCCTGTCACAGGGTTGACTAATGCAATCCTGGTCACTATTGTTTACAGAATTACTGTAATTTCTCCTTGATATTCTGCATCATTTCCTCCTGCCATGACAGGAACACTTTGCAAGGCCAAGCTCCAAGGGAGCAGTAACCAAAGCAAAGTGTCCTGGAGGAATCTGAATTCCTGTTTCAGAATTGATAGCTGTCATTGGCTTTGAATTTCTCCTAATTAATTACAGTGCATGAAGGCCCAGCCCTGCAGCCTCTGGGCTGGCCCTGCCAGGGGCCATCACAGCCAGAACAATTTCCCAGGCAGCCCAAGTCTCACTGCCAATGGTTGGATTTGCAAATTGGGGGCAGCCGTGCACAGCCAGGGGGTTCCATTTCCCCTGTGGGCCATTGGGAAGGGCATGGAGCACATCTGGGAGATTGGTTCTCCATGGACAAAGGTTCCCATCTCCTTATTTTTCCAACTGCTCTTTAACAACCCCTTCACCCGTGCACCCAATCCTGCAGCTTGTGCATAATCTGGTACATGAAAAACCCTGCAGGCAAAATCACTGTATTTTTCACAGGAACAGAAAACGCACCCTGCACCACAGTATCAGCAACCCGTCAAAAATAGCCAATTTTCTCCCTTTCTCCCTTTTTCATTGTATACAATCTCAAAAAGTTGACCACTGACATGAGGGTCTTGGCCAGTCCTGTTCTGTAGGGTATTTCGTGTTACATCCCTGAGCAGCCAAAGCTACCAAATTAGTATTGTCAGCACTATTTCAGGTTATTATATAATTTCATAGATAGATAGTGATATAGAAATATAGATAGATACAGACATAAATAAATTTGTATAAATAGATATATTGAGGTCTTATTATACTATAAACACATATATAATTATTATGTATATAGATATTTCACTTGCACAAATGCATATCAGTTCAAGATTAAAACCTTCTTCTCTTGCTCCATGTGGGAGCATTCCAACAATCATTGTTCCTTCTGAAGGTGCTGTTTCCTATGTACTCTCAACAAACTCATCCTTGTCTGCCCAAACCCACAAGGTCTTTTCCTTTTCCATGTGCAATTTTTGGATGCATTTGAAGACATCCAGGGGTGCAGCCTCTTTTACCCAACTGCCCCACTGCTCACACGGGGCTCCGACCTCAGCCCACTCCAGAGCCAGGGAACTCCAGGAAAAGGCTTCCCAGCTGGGAATTTCTGATGGGACTGATTCCTCACATTTACACTGAACAAGTGACATTTTTGTTGGGATCTGGCCAGACTGTGCCAGTTTTGTTTTACCAGTGGGCAGGGGCAGCACCAAAGGCACAGACTCCAGCTGAAGGAATCAGTGCCATTTCCTGCAGTTCAGAGCAGCAAAGAATCACAACAGGAGCAGCTCAGCAATGCACCCAACCATCCCCACCAAAGATTGCAGCAGTGATTAAGAAAGATCCAGCAGCATTTACCCTCAGGCTTTACCATCCCCCAGACCCACACAGCAGCTGGGGAAGCTGTCACAGCCAAGGGCTGCAGAGCCACTCCTGGGCACTGGGAATTCCTGCAGGTGCCTCCAGCCCCAGGTGAGGCTCCAACCTCACTGGGAGAGGGCCCAGCTCTGACAGTGCTGAATGAACAAACTGACAGCACTGCTAGTGTGGCAACATCTGCTTTCATCCTCCTCTTGGATTCCTCCCAAAGCCTGGCCAGGGATCAAGGAGGAACCAAGGGAGCTGACTTTGACCATACAGCCCCAAACAAGGCCAGATGTCAGATTTCATGGCCTTGTCTGGCTTCTAAATACACAAAGGTCAATCCATGTCTCACTAAGGAGTGGCTACATCTATCTCAGTGCTAATGACCATGCATATTTCATCAGGGAGCAGATACAAAGATAACCTTTGCTTGGAAGGTTCATCCAGAGGCCATCTTTGGCTCAGGGCCTGCTGTTCAGGCCGCACTCAGGGCTGGTGTCCAGACCTTGGCACTTCAGGGACGTGGTTTAGTGCTGGGCTTGGCACTGCTGGGTGAGCGGCTGCACTGGGTGAGCTCAGAGGGCTTTTCCAACAGAAAGGATTCTGTGGTTCCATGCTAATATCCACTGCATTCAGCTGGGGCTATTTTAGCAGCATTACTTTGCTCAGAAAGTCTCCTCTTGCCCAGCTCCTGTGGCCTGAGGCTTCAACTCCTTCAGCTCCTGGTGCTGAGCTGCTCATGCTGAATGAGACGAATCGGAAAGAAGAACACAGTCCATGCAATTCCTTCTGGGACACAGAGAGGGGAGGCTGTGCAAACAGGAGCATTGTTTGCTGTGGCCTCCTCCTCTGCCCTTCACGTCTTTCAGCACTTTGAACCAGCCAAGAGCTTTCTCCAAGAGTGCAATGGAGCAGCTGCTCCTGCTCCGAGGCCTGGCTCTCTCCAGTCTCTGCCCTTGCCTGGTTCTGTCCCTCTTGCTGTGCCCTCTGTTCCCCCAGGGCTCGCTGGCTGCTGCCCAGGACTGTGGCACTGGCACAGATCCAGTGCTCCAGAGCCTCCTTTCTGTGCCCTTGGAGCTGCCTGGGCACAGCTGCCTTTTCCATCTGGAAGCTCCCCATGGACAGGGAGTGCCCAGCTCCGTTCCCTGCACAGCCTCCAGGAGCCCAGGGCTGCCATCTCCAGTCCCTGCTGGCACTGGGGGCTCCCAGGTGCCTCAGGCTGCTGTGACACCGCTGCACACGGGAGGGAAGAGGGGCAGGGGATGTGCTCAAAGTCAGCTCCATCTGCTGCTGCTGCTGCTGCTGCTGCTGCTGCTGCTGTGGGGTCATTTGTGCAGCCCTGGCCCAGAGTCAGGGATCAGATCCTGCCAGTCTCTTCCAGCCCTGGCTGCTCAGAGTTTGGGCCTTGGAGCCTCAGGTGGCCAAAGGCAGCTGCTGCTGGTCCCTCTGTGTGCCCGTGTTCAGCAGTGCTGCTCCATCAGTCTGTGCCCAGCAACGGGGAAAAGCCTCAGCCCTGCAAAACCAGGAGCTGCCGGGCTCTGCCTGAGCAGCTCAGCCAGCAGGAAGGGAGCTGCTCCACACGGGAACCAGGAGCAAAGGACATTTCTTCTGTAGGACATGTTTTCTATTTAGAAGGAAAAAAAGGAAAAAGGAAAAATCTAGGTAAATTGTAAAAGATAAGAATAAAATCCAAGTGTTAGTGAAAAAACATAACACAATGTTAGTGAAAAAAAGAAAACATAAATGCAAAGACACCTTCTTTGCATTAAGAGGTAAATGATCTTTTTCAAAAGAGAACTCAGTTCTTTACATTGTAAATGTGCTGATGGCATGGATCCATCTTACTGACCTCAGCAGCCTCTTAAACGATTTTGGGCTTTGTTCCCAACACTGGTATTTGAAATTGTGGTTGAAGCAAGAGCAAATTGCTTTGTGCCCTTCCAGCTCCAAGCAGGACTGGGAATGGAAACTCTGTCAAACCCCAAATCCTTTAGAAGATCACCTTCCTTCTCACCCTGCAAATGAGCTGCACATTCCTGTTGTAACTGCCAGGAGTTTCTTAGAGACACGAAGTCCCACTGACAGCTTTTTGCTCTGGTTTGGCAGTGCAGAAGGGCAATTCTCCATCCACCAGCTCCAGACTGCAGTACCTCAGGAGCACGGCCCACTCACCAGCTTTGGCCCACTTGTGGCACTTCTAGAGGAGGAAGAAAGTGCAATTGCACAATTCCAGCCAATCAAGAAGGAAGAATGGGACAGACAAAACACCCTGTGCAGATCCAGGCGTTCAGCTGGGACTGTGGAGAGTTTGGGTCCTTGCCAGCTGCATGTGTGTCCCCAGCTGCAATCTCTGGGCCTGCAGCAGAGTCTCACTCACCTGCCAAAGCAGAAAGCTCAGGCGCTGTGCTCACAACAAGCTCGTCTGATGCAAAGCTGTCAGAGCAATGTGAGGGCAGAGCCAGCCCAGCTGGGCCCAGGGCTGAGCCCAGCAGAGCCCTGGCAGAGCCCAGAGCAGCCTCAGCACCCGCAGAGCCTGGCTGCAAGGAGAGAAAGCAGAAACCGCCCGTCAGCTGAGGGCTCCTGTGCCCTTGTGCCAAGGCCTGCGGTGCCCAGGCCATGCTGGCTGTGCCCAGAGCTGCGCCCAGAGCTGCCCATCCCTGCTGCCAAAGGCACAGAGCAGGAGGGCAGCACATGTGCCCAGCCTGCAGCCAGCCACGGCACATCCAGCCCTCAGCAGCTGCCTGGAGCAGGATGCTCCTGTGCTCGCTGCCAGCTCCCAAAAGCTCTGATCCCACCCTGCCAAGCACACAGGGACCCACCTCACACCAGCCACGGCTGCAAGAAAAGCTGCTCCCAAACCACGGCCTCAGCCTTCTCCAAGGGCATGGCCCATCCACACCACAGCTGCTCCCAAGCACTTCCCCATCCACACTGGACCACCTTGAATGCTTCCTCTGGAAAAATAAACAACACATTCTTGAAAAGATATTAGATGCAAAAAGGGAAAACAAGAAAATTGGTAAAAACTCTTATCTGTGTCAGGGCCTTGAGGAAGGCCCAACCCCCACATGCCAGGGAAAAACCCAGCCATGGGTGAGGGAAGCCCACACTTTCTCTCTTCCCCCCTGCACTGCCGCCAAAAATCACAGTGACCCCAAAGCAAACAAGGGCAGTGAAGCAGCCCAAGCCCTTCCTTGCCTGCACAGCAAAGCAGCTGTGCTCAGGTTCTGGAGTCCCACCTCTGCTCCCACCATAGGGGTTTGTTTGTGTTGGCCTGGCTGCCCCAGCCCCAGCCCCAGCCCGGGGCACGGTGGGTGCTGGGGGCTTTTGAGAGGGCCAGGAGCCCACTCCCATTTCATACCCACCCCAGCCCATGCCCCAGCCCTGCCAAAAGCAGCTGGGCAGCCACTGAAGAATGAGTTGCATCTGCCCCAGCAAAGGGGAAACCTTTGGTTCCCAGCCAGGCTGGGCAATGCCCAAATCTGAGAGCATCCCCCTGCATGTGGACTCATCTGCAAATTCACTGTGGAGCCTGGCTTTGAAGAAGGTGCCAGAATCAAAGTCCATCATCTTCAGCTGGCCAGGCTGAGGAAGAGCTTGTCATCCTTGGTGTCCTCCTCACTCTCTCCAGCAGCAGCCCCACCCGGTACAGCTTCTCCAGGGGCTCCTTCTCCTTCCCTGGGGGCAGACCAGGCTCTCAGGGCTCTGCCCAGGGCCCCAGCTGTCAGGAAACCAGGACAAGCAAAACCAGATGGGATGGCGGCCACCAGTGCTGGGCAGAGCAGCTCAGCTCCAGCCCAAGGGCTGCGTGTTCCCATCCCATGACCCCGGTGCAGTGACACTGGCAGCACAAAAAGGGCTGGGTTCCTTTGCTTCTCATTGCCAAGGCATGTGTGGAGCTGGAACTTACCAGGGCCCTGGATCAAAGTATGCCTGTGGCTCTCTCCCTTCTTCTAGGGCAGATGAATATCCTGCATCCAAGGATGACAGAACAGCTCTTCTAATGAGGGCCTTTCCAAGTCCAGCATGGATAAACACCGCCTGATCAGATCTTGGCACTCTGGGCAGAGAAACCAGAAACCACCACTTAGTTGGAGAAGGCTCCTATTGGCTTTGCCCCACCATTCCCATGCACAGGCCATGCTGGATGTGCTCAAAGCTGGGCCTAAACTTTCCCATCCATTCCCTGTTTTGGAGGAGAGCAGGACATTTGCCACCTCCTCAGCAGCTGCCAGTGCAGGATGCCCACGAGCCTGCTGCTGTCTCCCAGCACTGGGATTCCCCCCGTGCCCAGAGATGAGGATCCACCTTGAGAGAGCCGTTCTGGCAGCGAGAGCTGATGGTCCCAGCTGATGTTCTGGCACCTCCTGAAAGGGTGCTCCCCACAGACCATCTGGTGCAGCAGGATGCCCAGGGACCAGATGGTAGCTGGCTTGCCATAGTACCAGCCAAAGTGGGTCCATTCCGGGGGGCTGTATGACCGTGTTCCTATGGAATACAGATGGAGTTCATCAGGGGGATGAGGCTGTTCCCAGAGCCTGGCCCCAGCATCCCTAGGCATGTGGGGGCTGCCCCAGTGGCAAACAGGGTGAGCATTGCCCTCTCACCAGCACCTGGGACTTGTGTACAGACTTGGGGTTGGAAAAGAAGCCACTGGTGTTTCAAGAGGGCAGTGGAAGCCCTGGCAAGGCCTGACCATAACAAGGAAGAACCCACCCAGTGCTGGGAAAAACCATGCTCTCATCCTCCCGGCCTGCATTGCCCCAAAAACCATTATGAACCCCAACAGACCAGGTGAGTGGAGCAGTCCAAGCCCTTTCTCACCTGCACACCAAACCGGCTGGGCACAGGTTCTGGTTCTCCCTCTCTGCTACCCCCACCCACGGGTATTTTTGTTGGGCTGGCTGCCCCAGCACCAGTTCTGGGCAGAGTGGGGGGCAAAGGCTGCCAGCAGGGCTGGAAGATGGCTACCCACTCAGCCCTGAGTTTCAAAAGAAACTCGCTGAAGACTCAGTGACATGAAGGGCCGCAAAAGAGAGAATCCCTGCTGCCACAGTCAGCTTGGGCTGGGAGATGTTGGGTCATGAGATGCTGGGCCCAGGAGCCCTGCGTGGGCTCACCTGCAAAGTGCGTGTAGGCTGTGTCCTGCAGGTAGGTGCCACAGCCAAAGTCAATCAATTTGGCCTGCCCGGTGGCCAGATCAACCAGGATGTTCCCTGGTTTGATGTCACGGTGCAGGACCCCGCAGCTGGTGCAGTGCCGCACGGCCTCCAGCACCTGGCGGAACAGCTCCTGTGCCTCCTCCTCGGGCAGGAACCGCCGTGCCCGAATGAAACGATGCAGGTCCTGACACCGCTCTGGCCGCTCCAGCACCATCAAGATGTCCTTGGGGAGCTCAAGCCACTCCAGCATCTGGACCACACCGGGGAAGCCAGTGGACACCTTGGCCAGCAGCACAATCTCCAGGGGTGCGCTGGTGCCGTCGGGCTGCGGGAGGAGCACGATGCCGTCAGTGGAGCCGATGCCGTGCCGGGGCTCGTGAAGCCCTCAGCCAGCCCGGGATGCTCTGCGCCCTGCGCTGGCCCCACGCCCGCTCTCCCTCGGGGCGCCCTGGCGGCTCCCACCGTGCCGGGCCTCGGCTCGTTCCCGCCCGGCACTGTCCGGCTGCTGCCGCTGGCCCTGCTCACTCACCAGCTTGCCCCAGTGCAGGACGCGGTTCCGTGGCACCCTTTTGATGGCCACCTGCAAGTCAAGGGGAGCAGAGGGCTCAGCTCACCGCCTTCCCTGCCCAGCCCCATTCTCTGCCCTCCTCCTCCTCCTCCTCCGCCCCCTCCTCTCGTCCGCCGCTCACCGGGGCGCCGTCCGAGAGCCGCGTGGCCGCGAAGACGCTGCCGAAGCCGCCGCGCCCCAGCAGCGAACCCAGCCTGTACTGCTCCTGCAGGCCCTGCTGAGTCTGCCCTGCGGGCGGGACGCGGCGGTCAGCGCTCGGCCCGGGGCCAGCAACGACCCCCGAGCGCCTCTCAAGCGCCCCGGGCCGGCCATGCCCAGGCGTTCGCTCCCGGGAACGCGGCACGGGAGGCTCGGGGCTGGCGGCCGCGCTGCCGAGAGGCGGAGCTCGGGCCGGGGAAGCCGCAGCGGAAGCGGCGGGAGCGGCCGCGCCGCCTGTGTCCTCCGCGGGCCCCGGGAGGAGCCGGGGCCGGGGCCGCGGTCGGGACCGGAGTCTGCCTCGGATCCGGGGCCGGGCTCGGGCCAGGCGGAGCCGAAGGGCGGCGATGCCGCCCCCGCACCAGGCACTGATGCCCGCCCAGCAGCGCCACCGCCAGTACGGCCAGAGCCAGGCGGAGGCGAGACCGCGGCGGGACGGCCGGGGCCGGGCACGGGGCAGCCCCGCCCGGGGCCGGGGGCGGGCCGGGAGCATGGCCCGGCCCGGCAGGGGACAGGGAGGCGGGGAGAGGAGAGGGACGCCGGGCAAGGGACCCCGAGAGAAGGGCGCCCGACAGCGGGAGAGAGAGAGAAGAATGAGAATGAGAGTGAGAATGAGAATGAGAATGAGAATGAGAATGAGAATGAGAATGAGAATGAGAAGCAGTGTTTAGGGTCTGTGCTCTTTTTGCTGCCGACGCTGTTGCTGCTGCTGCCGCTGCCGCCGCCGCTGCCGCTGCTGCAACTGAAGCACCGGGGCCGTTCGTCCCCGTGTCCGTTCCCCGCTCGCCCCACGAGCCCCACGTTCGAGCCCCGCGCGCCCCGGGGACAGCCCCTCCGTCTGCCCAAACACGGGAACTTTGCAGCCTTGAGCCCGGATGCAGAGCCCTGACTCCTGCACACTGGCACAGCGATCCCCTCGCTTGCTGCTGTGCATTGTCCTTGCTGAGGGTCAAACACTGTCGGGCCACCTTCCCTTGGGGTAGGATTCCTACCTGAGCCCAGCACTGCACTTACATGTCCAGTGTTGCTTTCCAGTAAAAAGAGGAGAAGGAAAACTGTGTGTGGCTCATGGTATTTTAGAACGCCTAAAAATCCCTCAGTCACTGATCTTAGAGGTGAGGTACATCTGGAATTACTGGGATGCAGCATGGAAAAGGGGAGCATAGAAATAAATAGGGGAAAACATCTTGGATTGTTTCTTTCATTTTCATTTCACTTCTGGAAAGCTGTTTCAGTTTTACAGGAATCTTCTCCTGTCTGCTCTTCCCAAGAATCTCTCATGGAGAACAAGGTCAAGCTTCTGTCGCAAGATTTGCCACCAGGAAATTATGCCACTGGTGAAGTTTTCATTGTGACTGTTAGTGCTGGTTTAGGGCAAATTTTGGGAGGAAATCTCCAAAAGGAATCCATCTAGAAAGAAAGTTCAAGCAGCCCCTCCCCCTACTAGTTCAGGGAAAGACTTCCCTTGAGAAAAGTGAAAAAACCCCAGTTTATTTAACAAGTAAAGTATTCACAAGCATGAAAAATGAATAATATTAAATCAAACCTCTGACAGTGCTGAAGAGATGTCACATTCAGAAAGTCCTTTTTGTGGGTTGTAGTTGGCTCACTCGGTCTCTTCTAAGTCCCTCTGGTGCTGGAATGCAGCGTCCCAGAGCTCAGGGGGCCACAGGTGTGAGCTGCAGGTGTTTTCCTGGGTTTTCAGTCCAGAGCAGGTTTAAACACTTCCAAGAAAAAGGAAAGTCACAGCCCGAGGAACTTCTCTGCCCCAGCTAGCTAAAAAACAATTGCTAGACCTGGACTGTGAAGGCATCAGGAATTTTCCAAATCTGGGCACTGGCGCTTCCAGCAAACACCAGAGCTGGATGGTGCTGGAGCCAGAACCTGCACATTTCCAAACTTTGGCTTTCTGTGCCAGCAAATCACTGGACTTGGGCTGTGCCAGCACCAGGAAGTTTTCAGATCTGGGCGCCGGCACTGCCAGCAAACACCAGATCTGGGTGGTGTCATTGCCAGCAACAGAAATCTGCCAGATTTGGGCTCTGCTGGCACCAGGAAATTTCCAAATCTGGGTTCTGGTGCAGCAAACACAAGATGTGGGCGGTGCCAGACCAAGTGGCAGGAAGCTGCCACGGGCTTTGGATTTCTGTGCCAGCAAATTGCTGCACTTGGGCTGTGCCAGAACAGGGAAATGTCCACATCTGGGCACTGGCAGTGCCAGCAAACAGCCCATTTCAGGCACCAGGCTCCAGGCAGGACTGGATCTGGATGCCTTCCTCTTTTCTTTTCTTCTTTCCTTCCTTCTTTCTTGGGATCGTGCTGCCAGCAAACTCCAGATTGGGCAGTGCTGGCAAGGGGAAATTGCCAGGTTTTAGCTTTCTTTGCCAGCAAATTCTGGACATGGGCGGTGCCAGAAGAGGGAAATTGCCAGATGTGGGCACTGGTAGTGCCAGCGCACACCAGATCTGGGTGGGGAATCTGCCAGCACCAGGAAATTGCCAGATGTTAACTTTCAGTGCCAGCATATTGCTGGAATTATGCTGTGCAGGAACCTGAAAAATTCTGTATCTGGGCACTTGTGGTGTCAGCAAACACAAGATTGGGTTGCTGTAGGTACCAGGTATTTGCAAGGTTTTGGCTTTCTTTGCCAGAAAATTCCTGGACTTGGGCTGTGCTGGCACTGGGAAATTCCCGCATCTGGGCACTGGTGGTGCCAGCAAACACCGGATCTTGGCATTGCCAATGACGGTAGCAGGGAATTGCCAGATTGTGGCTTTCTTTACCAGAAAATTGCTGGACTTGGCTCTGCCAGAACAGGGAAATATCCAGATCTGAGCACTGGCAGTGGCAGCAAACACCAGATCTGGGCACCTGTACTGGCATCAGGAGACTGCCGGATTTTGGCTTTCTGTGCCAGCAAATTGCTGGACTTGACTGTGCCAGCACTGAGAAATTTCTAGATCTGGGCACTTGCGCAGCAAACACCAGACCTGGGTGGTGCTGGTGGCAGCACTGGGAAGCTGCTGGGTTCTGGCTTTCTTTGCCAGAAAATTGCTGCATTTCGGTTTTGCTGGCACTGAGAAATTTCCAGATGCTAATTTTGCAGTGCCAGCAAACTGCTGGAATTAGGCTGTGCAGGCATCTGAGACATTCTCGATCTGGGCACTGGCGGTGTCAGCAAACATGAGATCGGGTTGCTGTAGGTACCAGGTCTTTGCTTGGTTTTGACTTTCTTTGCCAGCAAATTGCTGCACTTGGGCTGTGCCAGAATAGGGAAATACCAAGAACTGGGAACTGGCAGTGCCAGCAAACACCACATTACAGGAAGGACTGGATCTGGACCCGTTCCCTCCCTGCCTCCCACCCTCAGCAAGGTGCCAGAGGGGCTGGAGAGCAGCCAGGCACAAAGGGACCTGCAGGGACTGATGGACAGCAGGCTGGACATGAGCCAGCAGTGTGCCCAGGTGGCCAAGAAGGCCAATGGCTCCTGGCCTGGATCAGGAATGGTGTGGCCAGCAGGAGCAGGGCAGGGATTCTTCCCCTGCGCTCAGCACTGCTTGGGCAGCACCTCAAGTGCTGTGTCCAGTTCTGGGCCCCCAATTTAGGAAGGACATGGAGGGGCTGGAGCGTGTCCAGAGAAGGGCAACAAGGCTGGGGGGGGATCTGGAACACAAGAGCTGTGGGGAGTGGCTGAGGGAGCTGGGGTTGTTTATCCTGGCGAAGAGGAGGCCCAGGGGAGACAAGGCGGTGTCAGGGCACAGGCTGGACTTGATGATCTCCATGGCCTGTTCCAGCCTTGCTGATTCTGGCATTCTCTGAAAGCACCCTTGGAGCAGTCACAGGATGAGCCCTGGGCCTCCTCTTCAGCAGCTCCAGCAGCCCAGGTCCCTCAGCTTCTCCTGCCAGCCCCAAAGCCCATCCTGTCAGTCCTGCAGAGCCTCTGCAGCTCCTCCTCACTGCCCAGAACAGGGAGCCCCAGAGCCAGACACAGCAGCCCAGATGTGCCCCCCTGGCCTGGGGTGCCTCTGGCAAGGGAGCAGCACCAGGCGCTGCAGGAGCCTGCAGACAATTGATCTGAAGGCCAAAGCTCCCTAGCTCCTTCTGGAAGAGCAGGAACAGTTCCTCATTCGAGTGTGGTGGAATGCTGGGCACCACAGCTCCAGGTGAGGACTGGACACAAGTTTGCTCCCACTGAGTGCTGTGATGGGTTCTGCAGGAGCTCTGGGCTCCTGTGCTTGCCAGGCACAATGAGGAGAGAAGGAGCCAAGTGCAATGATGTGGGAAATGGATTTGTAGAAAGTTTTTAGAGCCTAATAGAAGGCCCACAAAGTAGGAATCTGTATATAAATCTTGAGACAAGAAATGCTAACTTAAAAATGCCATGGAACAGGACAGATATTGTTGAGAGAAAAATGGAGCTGGAAAAAAAGTTTCAAAAGACGGCCTTGCAAATAAGATTTTGGAAAAACAGAGCTATGAAAGATGCATTGTAGTGGGACCCACGAGGGGCAGTTTTAAATAATTGGCTTTAAGGCATCTACAACGTGGCATGGCAAAAGGCTGATAGACCAAGAAACGCTTATAATGTATTATAATTAGGAAATAGTTGGCTTCTGATTGTGATGGCTTGAATTATAACATCTGTATTGTCTCACCCTTCTCATGAGACTGAAAATGGAATAAAACTTATTAAAACACCTCTCAGTTTCCCCATCTCTAGGTCAAGAAAAGTGTATTATCCAACACACTGACACACCTTTGCCTCGAGCATAACCCAGCCTGGACCAAAGACACTGAAAGGTTTCCCCTGTGGCCCATGTCTCGAAACATCAGGTCTGCTGTTTGACAACTCAGGTTGGGTTGGTGTCAAGGAGTTTCCCTCAGAAATACTGGGTTTGTCTTCCTCTGTGCCTTCCCCTCAGCAGCCTTGGGGATGCTCCTGTGTGAAGCCATCTGTCTCACACAGTTTGAGACAACTTCAAACAGGATATTGTGCAATAAGTCGTCTCCTCTAAAGTGTTCCAACAATCCCTTTCCAGCAATAGGAAATTATTACTAATAGATGAAAGTGGAAAACCCCAACAGTTTATTCACAAACAGAATCCCCCCATGATACGCGTTACAAGAAGGCGCCGGGGTCTCTCTCGGAAGAACAGGAGCTGTCACGGAGCAGTTCCAGCAGCTGGTGGAAGCTCGGGGGCTCGTCCAGCGTCGGCTTTCTCCCATGGCAGAGCTGCATGGAGCGGGCAGGGCAGTGAAGCAGCTGGGCTGGAGCCCCTCGCTGCCTTTTCTCCCCGGCGTGGCTCAGCTCACAGACTCGGGCTGGGAGCGGGGCCGCTCCGCTCCTGCCGGCACCGTGTCCCTGGGCTTGGATAAACAGTTTCCTGCCAGGAGAGCCCTGCACACTGCTCCACAGATCTTTCATAAAGGCCCAAACCAACTCCAAACACTCTGTCTGCAGCAGCTTTTCACAAAGGGCTGCAGAAATCCAGGACAGCTGCAAGTGAGTGTTGGAAGGCTCTTGTCTTGTTCCTGACAGCAGAATTCTTGATGATCTTGTGCAATTTTTTTCAGTCGTAACATGAGAGCTGAGGTTTTTTTGTTATAGTACTTTATGATGAATAACAAGCCTTGGGAGCATGAGGTACAGGACTGACATGCAAAAGCATGAGCATATCCTCCAAAGTGGCCAGTTTAATTGTCCATTTTATTACTCTTATATTTAGTCCACACTAATAAGGAAAACCCAGCTTTGCTTGGAGGCAAAACAGGCATGGGATACACTACAGTCCCTCGTAGGCTCAGCAGGGCTGGTAGTGACACAGCAGGCAGTCTGCTTAATTCTGAACCACTACAGAGATATATCCCAATCTGGTTTAAGTAGCTTGCTATTATTAAGAGCTCCTTTTCTGCATGAGATACAAAAAGGAGATTCCAAATGATCTTCATGCAAGCATGCAGTAAAGAACTGCTCCTGCTATCCTAACAAAGCGTTTGCTTTGGCAATTACACTCTTCCCATTCATCTGTTGATACAGAAACCTCAGGTTTTCCCCCACACCCCTGCAAGGCTGGCAGTTGCTGTTTCCCATTTCCTGTTCTTCCCTAGAGATGGTGCAGTGGCTGCTTTGAAACAAAAAAGCCCTGAGATCTGGACAGCTTGAAGGAGCATGAAATGCTGATTATGTGCTCATATTGGTAACACCCAGGTCTGCACTGCCCAGTCCTCTGAAGCAGCAGCAGCAGCAGGACCATGCATCATTCCTGTTGGTGGATGTTCATGTTTCTCATGTGCAAGAGCAATGACTTTGAGGAGGGACAAAAATGCCCCTCTTCAAAAAGTGGGTGTGCAAGGAGGTGTGAAGTTTCACAGCCTTTTCTAGGATATTTTAAAAAGATCTAAGAGAATATTGTGGCATGGAGTAGGTCCCTAATTTTGCCTCCAGAGAAATCCCCAAAGGGCACATTCACTCTGCTGCTGATGACAACCCCATAAGCTCATGGACCAGTTTTCCCTGCAACGTGCCACCCTACCTGGGCTTTACTAGGCCGGGACTAGACCCAGAGCTAAGCAAACACAGGCAGCCAGGTGACATTGTGTAACATCAGAAGCTGGCAACCATGAGGACTTTGCTGTCAGAAGGTTACAGTTTGCACTGGGCCCAGAAGTGTTTTTCCCTAAGGCAAAGCAAATTGAAATGTGAAGTTTCAAAGCTTCAAATGACTATGAAAGGAAACTGCAGAATAATTTCTGGATGGGCAGCATTGTCAATGATCATGCAGCCCACCAACAGCTGGAGCTGAATCCAGAATTGCTTCTTCCAGCTGTGCAGGAATTCATTCCACTGGCAAGCACTGGTCCATGGGAACAAATGATCCCCTAGCTCTGGGCTGAATGGCACCCAGGCTGCAGTGCAGATTTGAGGAGACCTTGTCACTTGTTATTGGCCTCCCAGTGCACTCATCCTTCTGCAAACAAGGGGCAAAGTGAACAGAGCTGGACTGTTGTCCCCAGTAAATATACATACAGGTGACTTTGCCAAAGCAGTGCATCATTTCCCAGTGAAATACATGACCTCTTCTTACCAATGAAACTGTGATTGAAGACACCTGTGAGCCAGATCTGTGGGAGATTGCAAAGGAGCAAAGCTTTGGGATTTGAGAACACTTCTCTTGGTTTCTTTGCTCAGGCCTTTGGTGAGCACAGAACACACCTAGGTAGAAAACCTTTGACTAGACAGGATCTTTTGGATCCATTGTCCCCCAAATGTGTGGCCCTCTTACAATGACAAGTTGAAAACAGCAGCACAAATGACACAAAGAAACCATGGCCAAAGAGGAAGAGGAGAGGCCCAATGAGGAAAGGATGTGGTGAGACGCTGGCACACTGAGTGAGCTGCACTCCTATAATCTCTAGGCTAGCAGGTCCTGGTCTCACATTCTCCTTTTGGTTTTTTCAATATTGTTTTTTTATTTACTTTTTTTCATCATCAAACTAAAATATATAGAATTAAAAATATGTCATCAAAACTTAAAGACAGAATCAAAACACATTAATTCATAACTACATCTAAAGATCAGAACATACGTACAGCTGTAACTATGAAGCCTAATGCATCAATCCTATTCTTCAAGCACTCTCCATACAGGCGGCAGCTTCTTCCTGAGCTTGGAGGAAAGAGAGCTTTTCTGGACAGGAGGCGAGGACTTTGTGGGTAAGGGAACATGGGAAGTGTCTGAGAAAACTTCTCGGTAAGACTGTAACCAGCCAGGTCTGCAAAATGGAGACCCAAAGTTTAACAGAGGCCACCATGCAAACCTAAAGCAGCTGAAGCTCCATATTTCCTGGGACACATTTCCTGGAAATGTCTATACAGCTGCACCGGGAAACATGCTCCTGCTGGCAGACACTGAGGCAGGCCGGGGCACAACCCTGAGCCACTTGCCCAGAGCTGGCACAGGCACAGCCTGGCCTCTGGGCTGCCCTGGGACAGCAGGGAGCCCAGAGCCCTGTGCTCCCCAGGAATGGCTCAGCTGCACACGCACCCTCCTGCTCCTCTGCCTGCCCCACAGCTCAGCAGCCCTACAGCTCCAGGGGCACTGGCAGCAGCACAGCTCATTGCAGGGGCATGTGCAGGGCACAGCTGTTCCCTGGCACTGTGCAAAGCCTCTCTGGGCTGCCACAAGACCCTTCCTGCCAGCAGGGATTGGCCCAGCTCCCCCCTCACCTCTGTGTGAGGCTGAGCCATGACTGCCTTCACCTTGTCCTCCATCTGGAGCTGCTCCAGGCCCCCCATGCCATGACTAGGAAGGGCAATGGAGAGAGCAGGGGCAGATGCACACCCTTCCTTAGGATTTCATCATTTTTGGCACAGCCGAAAAGGCAAATCCAGAGGTGTCCAACTCAGCACTTCCTCAGCCTTCTGGAGAACATCTCGCCTTCACCAGCCCAACATTCTGGAGAGGTTTTCCTGCACATGTGGAGGCTTGCTGGCAGCACATTTCTTCAACTGGGTGCCCATCACCTTGCAGAGGGCAGAGGCGAGCTTGGTGGCCACGGTGCGGACGTTGGCGCTCCGCACAGGCAGCGCCTTGTTCCCCAGGAAGGACCAGAGCACAGGCAGGGCGTCGCGCTGGACGACTTCAGGGCTCCTGGCATGAACCCCCTGCACAAGCACTGCCGGGACAGAGACACAGCTCCTTACCCACCAGCCTCACTGCAAACAAGGATCTGCCTCTGCTTCTGCTTCTTGCCAGCCTCTCTGGCCAACAGCAGCAAAATAGCACCCAGAGCCCCTTGGTCCAGAAACGGGCAAAGCAGCTGAGCATCCTGGAAACAGAACCACCAACCCCTCAGCACTAATTGCTCCAACCAGAGCTTTGGCCCTGTGGCAGACTTCCTACCTTTCCTAAATTATTTCACAATCTCCGCATGAACAATGAATGCAATGTCCAATTGCCTTTGATTTCCATTAAGAAGTTGTCTAAACCCACACTGAAGATTTGGAAATGCACCATAGAGAGGAAATGGAGAGATTTCTAATAAAAGGGATGATTCCATTTTTGTAACTTTGATGTCAAGTGCCAAATGTCTGTTCTGGCTCTTCCCTGTGCTCAGTGGCACACAGCAAGGGGCAGGATTAGAACACACCTTAAAACTCCAGCCCGCCAGAGATGGCTGCTGCCTGACAGCTGGATGAGAAACATCAGTGACCAGCTGGTGTCTTTGGCAGAATGCTTTTGGGGCTTCCAGCAAAGAGCTGTTTCAAACCTCAGGGTGTCTTTGATAATTACTCAGACCCCATTGCCCTGGCATTTGGGCATCTTCACATTTTAATGGCACTTCCCCTCCCAATGGTAATGGCATTTTTTCTTATAATGTTCACTGAAATAGGGGCATGGAGAAAGAAAAATGCTACACAGGGGACTGAAATGTAACCAAAATACGAGTGTTTTCTCACATTGTCCCTGAAATATCTGTGCTCATTTTCTGAACTGAACTGTATCAAACACAGACAAATATTTACTACCAACAGGCTTCTTGCTTGGCAGATTTGGCTGAGAGAAAAAACCTGAAATGCTCTGGAGACCATTCTTATTTTCTGATCAGACAAAATGTTATCTTGCAGCCATTTAATATTCTGTGGTGGAAGAGACTTCATTTTCTCTATGCTGTTAATCCACCAGCAGTCATCAACATTGAAACATTGAAGGAGCTCCTGCAAGTAACCAAAACGAATTCTGCTAAGCAGGAAGGGGTATGGTACCCATTTTAAGATGGGAATTCATTTGAGTTTAAATATAATTAAAGACATCGGTGACTACTGAACGTGAGGAACAGCTGTCTGTTCCTACTAAATCTCAGAGAGAACATGTGCTTTTTCTAAAGTAGTCCTAATTTATGGTTTATTCCTTTATTTGAAAAAGAGATAAAAAGAACTGCTAAACTAAATTCCCTATTGCTGGAGATCTACTTTATTCAAATGCTCTTTAAAGGGCCTTTGACATTCCCAATTGCTGAACATGCCCTTTTGAGATTCCTAATGAAGACACAAAGTGTATTAAACCTTGCATTTAAAGATGTTGGCATAATTAGCGGTGGATTTAGCCCCAGTTAAAGCAAGGCTATCAATCATCTTCTCTGCTATATATTGAGATTATCCTTTTTCCATTCCTTGGCTTTTGCTGACACAGCAAGCTCCTCTGAGGAATCAATTATCAGCTGCATTTGTAGCATTTTGGACAGCGCTGACACAGGCAGACACTGTTTGCACACCCTGAAAGGCTCAGTCCAAGGCCACTCTGGCAGCACAGGCAGGGAGCCTCAGCACTCTGCTTCTGTCCCTGTGCCCCAGAGGCTGCCTTGCACTAAACCCGTGCCTCTGATACCTCTGTTGAGTTCTGGCCTAAGCTGTGACCCCCAGGCTCTGCACGGTTCAGCCTCAAAACTTTCCAAGAGAACAACAAGAATTCTGTGAGGACAAAACAAACTGATGCCCTGAGACAGCATTTGTCATCATTTCCCCTCAAAGATCACAGATGTCCCTGAGCTCCCCAGAGAGGAGCCAGCTGGGGCATTTTTAGCCCTCCCTTTGCTGGAGGTGGTTCTGAGATGCCCCAGTGAGAGCTCAGCCCCAGGCCGAGCGCTGCCCCCATCTCAGGTGCTGCCCAGCTCTGCAGCAGCCAGGGAAAACCTGCCAAACCCACCTGCCTTGGCTATGGGGCAGCAGGGACACGCTCAGCACCTCCTGGTTTGGAGGAGCTGCTCTGCTGTCTGCTCACAGGCATTCCCTGTAAATGCTCCCTGGGAAGAGCTCTTGGCTCAGAAGGGGAGGCCATACCTGTGATACGCTCGGTGACATCCAGCAGGGCTTGGCCACTCAGGTGATTCCATTGGTAGCTGAACTCTTTCAGCAGTGACACTTTATCTACAAGTGAAACACATGTTTCTGCTCACTTTGCTCAGGTCATAGGAGAAAGGACAGTGGGGAGGGAAAGGGCAGGGCCAACCCCATTTTATAAAATTAAGTACATTTCTGTGGATTTTTGAATCCTTTTCTTTCCTTCTAGCCTGCTTGGCAGGGTTTTAAATTCCAAAAGAAAAGCTCTCCTTTCACATTTGTAAATCCAAACTTGTCTGCTGTAGCAGGAGCTGTGTTAAAACATTTCACATCAGGGACCTTGAGAGTTCAGTCACATGGAAGCAGTGAAAGGTTTTGCATCCCAGAGCAAAAAGGAAGAGCCCTATACTTGGGACACAGAAAGGCACTGAGTCAGGCAGTTCCTGAGATCACAAAGCAGCTGGGGAGGAGAAAGTGGAAGCTCCTCTTGAAGACCTGCCTCTTCAACACTCCTTTTTTCGGGCATATTTCCCCAGTGCAGCATTCTCAGAGCTGACATAAATGTGTGTGGCAAAGGAATTTACAGCAGCCCTTGCCTGTGTAGTTAATTGCTGTGGCCATCTTGCCCCATGCAAAACAACATGTAGAACAAGGCATCATTGAGAGCTGGGTTTATACCTGTTTGTTCTAAAGAAATGAACTTGGTGAATCATCAGTTCCCCTTTGAAAACAGAAGACAAAGAAGAAAAGTGGAAAATAGGCAGCTAATGCCTCTAATGTAGAGCCTCCCAGGTGGCTGCTCTGCAGAAGCTCTGGTGGGTCAGTGTCCCTTCATGCCAACAGCAAAGCTGTTCATTTGGGAAGTCAGACAGGGCCCAAGCAAACTCCAAACCCCCTTTGCCTCTGAACTGTAGCAGAGCTGTAGCCCAGGACTTGCTCTTCAGACAAGCAGCACAGAGCCAAGGGCTCCTGGGACTGTTGGGAAATGCTGATCCCATTCCAGCCTGTTGGGGATGGTGCATAAGGACTGCACCTGCACAGCCTCTGGTGGGTGTCAGCTGGAGTGTTCCACAGACAAGAGCAGCTGTCAAGGCACTCAGCGCTCTCTTGTGCAGGAGAGACAGAGACGAAGCTGAGGAGAGTCCCTGCCAGGGCTCAGCCTTACCCAAATGAGCAATGGATTCTTCCAGTGCTTTCACAGCTGCCCCACGAACCCTGGGATCCTTTGAGTTCAGGTTCTTTGTTATTCCCTCCACCAAACCAATGATCACTGGGTTCAGGGCATCTTTCAGGGCTCCTGTGATTTCAGCCAGCACATCCAGCGCCCTCTGCTTCACTTTCCTGTGGCTGTCAGATATTCTCAGGACAAAATAGTCAAAAATCTGTGAAGAGAACAAGCAATGTGAAAGCTGCATTCAAATGCCCTTGTTTGAAGAGTGGGTGGAGCAGTCACCAATGTCACAGATGAAAGTGATTCTTTCTGTCAGGTCAGCACTTGCACAATTTCACTGTTTTCCTGTGGGCCACTCACTGGAATGGTGGCACAGCCTCATGCTGGTTGAAAGATTTTCTTCTGTTTTTAGGAGGTTTGGCTGGGGACAGAATAGTTCCTATGGTATTTCTCTCCATCTATAAATCATTAAATCAATTCCATTTATTAATGCTAAAGAGTACCTTTGCTTTGAATGGAAGCAGGTGTTTACAATGCCCGGTTTTCTATACAGTTGCCTCAAGTACTGAGGGCAGTTATGATTTTGCCAAAACTATGGCTGGAATAGATCTAAGTTTTCTTTTGTTTGTCTCAGAGCCAGTGTCTGGAGAAGTGTGGGGCTCTGATCAACTCTTCCAGGATCCAGACCATTTCTCTAAGTAACAAGTAGACTTCTGAAATGTCATGTGCTGTACAGCTCTCATTAGAGCAGGTTCAGTCCCTTGACAGCCACATTATCAGGCACCTTTCCCTGGAAAAAGGGAAAAAGCAGCTACTGGGAGGAGAAGGCAGAGATGAGTCCTTAGCTGTTTTCCTCCTTTTCCAAAGAGAAAAAAAGATCCTGAGTCTAGGGATGCAGCTAAACCCAGCCAAAAGTAATTTCTTTTGGCTCCAGAAAGTCAAGCCTGGTTTACATTTTCTTGAGTTTGGCTATGCCAACTTAACCAGTCATTTATAAAAAAGCAAATAAAAAGCTCAAACCAAAACAGACAAAAACCCAAATAAACAAACCCACACAAACCAATCAAAAAAATAAAAAATCCCAAATAAAACCAAAGGGAATGAGGAGTTAGTGTTAGTTTTGAGGATATCACAGCAGGCAAATGGCTGCTTCCCACAGGATAACCATAAAAAGCCACATAAAACAGCTGCTCCAAAATATACCCAACAGGAGAAAAATAAAAAGTGATACATGGCAACTTTGAGGGCAGCTCCACATTAAGGTGAAGGATGAGCAGTGGTTCAGCTGAAGGAGAAGCTTCATGCACTGCTCCAGCTTCATCCCCCATGGGAGGACCCACATTGGTCAGAGCCCTGGCAATCCACATTCCCTGTGATCCATGTTGGGGAGACACTGGGCTGGGTATTCTTTTGTTTTGGCCCTAATTTTTTTTTTATTCATCTTCATCCCTTTAAAACAGAGAAAATTGGGGTAAAAATCAATAAATTCATCAAGGGCATCTAAAGCCTCACTTTTTACTTGTGTTTCAGGGGAATCTGGGATTCAGGGAGATAACTGGGAGAATTTGGGGGTTTTGGGGGTATTTGGTGTACTTGTTTCCCTTTCTTGGCACTGAAAGAGACAAGAGACAAGGTGTTTTGGTTTTTTTAAATCAAGAGTCTCTTATATGATGTGGTAGAAATACAGAAAAATAAAGGTCAGGAGAAGCATAGTTGATTGGGAACATTCCTGCATAGCAGACAAGATGTATCCTTGTGCAAATTATTCCATGCAGCACTCACATATTTAATTACTTCTTTTCCTCTTCCTGGGGAAGCAGAGTTGTTTTATTTACTCCAAGCAATGCTTTCTCCCTGCTCCCTGGCTAAGAACAAGCTCCCACCTTGGCAAGGGCTCGCTGGTTTACTTAATGCTCATCACAGCCATGCTAAGGAGAGTGGAGCAGGTTAATTTATCACTTGTTACAATGATTAACTTGTCCAGCTGCCAGGTCCAAGAGCCCCAGAGTGCCTCAGGTTATACAGGATCACAGAAGGAAAAGCTCCATTGCATTAAGCTGCTGCCACACTGGCCCTCTCTGCCTGTCAAACACACTCAGATAGTCTTGCACTGCCCTCTGAAAATCCCCCATAAAATACAAGTGAGAATCCCTCATCACCTGTGAGAAAGCACAGCTGGGTTCTGCTCAGAGCATTTCAAACTATGGGGTATTTGTGAGCTCCCCTTGCAAGGGCATCACCTGAGGAAAACCAAAAGTTTCTTTCCATGGACTCACCATACTCAGGACACTTCCCCTAGACCAGGTTGCTCCAAGCCCCATCCAACCTGGCCTTGAACACTTCCAAGGGGGACACAAGCACAGCTTCTCTGGAACCTGTTCTGCTCCACCCAGATCTAAAATCATACCAAATTTAGCAGCCTCAGACACAGATTTCTATTAAATATCTACATTTTTCTAGGAAAGAAATACAGCAAACCTTGTTTGCATCCAACTTTGCAAAATCAACACAAGCTCTTCAGAAAGGGCTGCCGCCCACTTTTCTTATTTTTCCCCATTTGGTGGAACATTTTCATTCTGTTGTTGTTTGGAGCAATATTTTAATATATCTGGCTGAGCTGCTTAAAATAGTACAGCAAGACACTTGTGTGAGGGGTGGAAAACTGAGCTCTTGCACATCTAGTGTTTCTGTTGTTGGAAGTCTTCAATCCCACCGCTCTGGTGGGATGAAATAGGTGCTACTAATCCAATATCTAAAGGATCATGCATCAAGCTGACACTATTTTAAGACTTTAAAAACCCCAGCCAATTTAAACAAACCTCTGCTCCTTTCCATTTTCTCTGTTCCACAGTTTATGATAGAAGACAGGAGAGAAAGATTGTTTCGGGAACAATGTTTTCAGCACTCTAAAAATAATATAAAAACTGCTGTGCCACACTCTCAGCTGTTACAGCCCCAAAAAGCACAGGCTGTCTTTGCTCACAGAGTCACAACTGTGGTGGGATTTCTACCACACCAGAGGACAATCAATTTTTTGTTTTCTCCTGGAAATAACTACAGCACTTCTGGGTAGCAAGGCAAACATGAGCCTCTTTCAATGGCCCTTGAAACTGGCCATGTGAAATGAGGGACACAAAGCCAAAGGCCAGCTGAACCTGTGATCTCTGAATGTCTCCAACAATCTTCCCAGGAAGATGAATGGCAATCACTGTTCTGCCAGGGAAACTGCATCTGCTGGGAATGGGGTGTAGAAAATGTGCTTTCTGCTCCTCTCAGAGCCAAAATTCCTACACATTTCTTCTAAGTCCCTCTTAGAAAAGGACCATGTTCAGCTGAGTGACAGTGAAGCAAAATGGCAATCCAGGAATAAATGTTCCTGTGCAAAACATCCTCCATTCACATGGATGCTTCCTCACTGGCACACAGGAGCAAGGAAGGAACTAAAATGCATCATTGTACATAAAGTCAGATATGTTGAGGGATGAACCGATCCCACAGGCATATGGAAACCTCCCCTGAAAACCCAGTCCAGGGAGAGCCTGAGCTGTTTTGTGGTTCCAGGCATGAAGATGCTCAGGACCTTCCACAGATGCTCAGGATTGTGCCTGGATCTTGCTCTGGAAATGCCAGTGGCTCAGCTGAGAGCTGTGGGGATGATTTACACTGCACTGAGAGGGGCCACAGTCCTGCAAGGGTCTTTCATCAGGAGCAAACAGCAGCCTGGAGGGTGGGGAATGCTGGGTCTGAACCACTGCTCATCCTTCACCTTAATGTGGAGCTGCCCTCAAAGTTGCCATGTATCACTTTTTATTTTTTCTCCTGTTGGGTATATTTTGGAGCAGCTGTTTTATGTGGCTT
The DNA here is from genome assembly GCF_028551555.1 of Melozone crissalis. Taxonomy (NCBI): domain Eukaryota; kingdom Metazoa; phylum Chordata; class Aves; order Passeriformes; family Passerellidae; genus Melozone; species Melozone crissalis. Next base: position 554,333 of record NW_026535876.1, on the reverse strand, counting down.
TTTATGGTGATCCTGTGGGAAGCAGCCATTTGCCTGCTGTGATATCCTCAAAACTAACACTAACTCCTCATTCCCTTTGGTTTTATTTGGGATTTTTTATTTTTTTGATTGGTTTGTGTGGGTTTGTTTATTTGGGTTTTTGTCTGTTTTGGTTTGAGCTTTTTATTTGCTTTTTTATAAATGACTGGTTAAGTTGGCATAGCCAAACTCAAGAAAATGTAAACCAGGCTTGACTTTCCAGAAATTACTTTTGGCTGGGTTTAGCTGCATCCCTAGACTCAGGATCACCAGTATATTTGCAGGTTTTGCTCTGCATCATCAGCCTGCCCAGACTCTGCTTGGTGTTTCACAAATGGAGAAGACAGTGGACATTGTGCCAAGCTTCCTTTCAAACAGAAAAACCATCAGCATGACAGAAAAGAAGAAAAAAATAAAATTCACCAGTTAGACCAAGTGTCCCACCATCTTTCCCTCCACTGTTATTAATTTTGTATATTTAGAGGCAAATCTGGGTCTAAAGCTTCCATCTCTCAGTTCCTGATGCTATTTGCTACCCTTCAGCCTTGACGTCCCCTGATCTGACTGACTGCTGCCCAAGTGGGACTGGGGATGCTCAGCCTGAAAAGAGGAGACACTGGGAGGCCCCACTGTGGCTGTGCAGGACTGGGAGGGTCCCACAGGAAAGAAGGGGACAGAGAGTTCAACAGGGCCTGTGGTGACGGGACAAGGGGGATGGCTTTCAACTGCCGATTGATTGAAGCTGGATCTAAGGAAGCTGCTGTTTTACACTGAGGACAGCGAGGCACTGGCCCAGGCTGGGCACAGAGGCTGTGCATGCCCCATCCTTGGGAACAGGGCTCCCCCAAGGTCTGGGGGAAGATTGCTCAGCTTGGAACAAGATGATCTTCAGGGTCCGTTTCAAGCCCAACCATTCAGGGATCCCCAGTGACCACTTCTGTTGACCCTGGAATCTTGGGATCTGTGTGATGTCACTTCCCACGTTCCAACTGGAACTGCCACCCCCCAGCAAAGAGAACAACTCAACCACTGGCCCTTGTGTCAGCCCACTGTTCAGTCCGCTCCTGCTCACCCTCGTCACCGTTCTTGCCGCCCTTCTTGTCACCTGCCCGCTGCTACTCCCATCAGTGCTGAGAGCTCCCTAGTGCCTGGATTTTGTCATCCATCACTTCAGGATGCTCACGTTTATCCTTTGTCTCATTTGTCAACTGAGGGAGGTACGGTGCCATTCCATGGAGGTGGACACCTCCAGCTGCCCGAGTGGGCTGCAGCTCTGTGGGGATGGTGTGGGACAGGGACCCCACTCTGAGGTTTTGCCACCTCTGCAGGCTGTCATGGACAGAGAGGAAGAGATGGAGGACATCCAGACTCCTACAGTGGAGGACGTGGAAATGGAGGAAGAAGAGACTGAAGAGGAAGAGATGGAGGTGGATATGGATATGGAAGAAGAGATGGAGGTGGATGTGGAAGAGGAAACGGAAGTGGATGTTTATGAGGAAGAGGAGGAGATGGAAGTGGAAATGGAAGAATACATTGAGGACATGGACATTGATATAAAAGATGAGGAAGAGGATATGATTTTGGGATGAAGACCAATGCCAGCAGCAGGACAGGCACGTGATCCCCACAGGCAGAGTGGGTCCCCTGCTGCCAGACTGGAGCTAGGCTGGTCCCTGTGCAGAGACATGGCACCTCGCGAACTGGAGTCTGGTGGCCACACACTGCCTGTCCTGCGCTCACTTTGGGCCACTCAAGCTCCATCCCACAGCCAGCCAGGCTCAGCTCTGGTAGCAGAGTCCTGCTTTGCCCACATGTGCCTACCTGGGGACACATGGAAGAGCCGTCTGTGCCTGACTGCAGTGACCATGGCAGCTGCTTTTCTTCCAGCACTGATGAGCATTCTGGACAGAGATGCCACCCTTTTGTACATATGTTCTACAGTTTTTTGTCTTTAGGAATAGGATTTAGGACTTAAGACTTTTAGAATTTTTTTATCTTCTACAAATGAATTTCATATATTTTAGCTAGATAGGTTCTTATGTATATACGTTCTACGGATTGTTGTTGTTACAAGTGTTCTTACATTGTTCAAGTGTTCTGTATTGTTGTTGATGTTCTTCTGTAATAAACAATTTTTTTTTCACACCCCCGTTCTCTTACCATTTGCATTGGGCACAGGCAGCATTTGCAAAGTTGTGGTTTCCACTTGCTCCAGGTTCTCAGGGCTGGAGGTCTCTGAGGGAGCTGGCACAGCCACCCCAGGAGTGGGGGCACCTGTGCACAGAGGGGTCCCACTGACAGAGGTCACCCCCTCCCTGCAGTTTCTCTGGACACACCTGGTAGCTGCAGGGGCAAATCCCAGCGTGCCCTGTCCCATGGGATCCCATGTTGGAGCAGGGCTGAGCCTGCCTGCTCCTGCAGAGCCTCAGCCACGGCTCTGCCCTTGGGAGCCCCAGGGCTAAGGAGGATGCGCTGGGCTGTGGGAACCCCTGTTCCTGAGCACCCTGAGGGGCTGGACCAGCCTGGAGGGAGCCCCAGCCCTACATGGACCAAGATTTCCCTTGGAAACCCTGTCTGTGCCCAGACTCTGGTACAAGCACAACAGGAATTGATCCTCCTAGTTAAAGGTGTTAATTGGCACAAATTTTTCCCTTGGACTTTCTAGTACAGTAAATGTCAGCACTTGTAATCCCTGTTCTGCACTCCCTGGTCAGGCACCAAAACATCTGAACCTGACAGAACATCTTTAATTAGCACCAACCTGCAGAGAGCTATGGGGGAGAACCTACCCCCAACAGCCAGAGAAACATTTGACATTGATAGTCTGGGGCAGAGCTGAAACTAAAGCATTTTAATGCCAAGAGAGAGGATTTTTTTATTGAACAATAATGAAAGCTCTTGGTCTCCTCACCTGCCACAGATGTGTATTGCCAAGGTTTGCTTCTGGGTTATGGCTGATTTTTATTAATCTGTTCAGAACTCTGCTGCTGTTCCTGGCTAAGGTGCAGAGATGATATTTCAGAGCCAGATAAGCTCAGCACAGCTTGTGCAACACACAATTTCCACACCAGACATTCAGGCCATGCAAACTGATACTTTTTCATCTCTGTGCAAAGATGAGTGTTAGGACATCACTGACGTACCACACACTTCTCAGAGCTGTCCCTTTCATCCAGCTCTCCCCAGTCACTTCACAGACTTCACTCCAAGCAGTTTATCTCTGATAGAGTTCAGTGGCACATGGGATTTAATCCTGGTTTTTCTTCATCTTCTCCTGAGCTGTCTCCAGACACAGTGTGTGGGCACTGTCTGACAGCAGCAGCATTAACGTGTCACCTCCCTGACACTGAGGTTCATGTCACAACTTTTCACCAAAAACAGCAAATAAATGATTCCCACTGCGGCCCACACAGCTCCATGGGGAGTTTGTGTGGCTGCAGTTCCAGCACCAGCCCTGGTGCACAGGAATTTCAGGAGGAGATACAGAAGGAATCAGCCATTCACAGAGAAAAACATCACTTTGCACAGCCCAGATCCCCACGACACTGCAGACTCTGGTGACCCAGACTCTGCATTTACACTTTGGCCTCTGTGCCTTCCTTTTCTTCTCACTGAACTCCTCCCAGTTTCCCTCATGCTCAGGTTCCCAAGATAATTAAAAGCAGCATTAGGAGCAGAGATAGATGACGGGAACTGTCCCAAGGCTTGATAAAATTTATCTTTTCAGAGAATTCCAGCCAAGGAGAGAGGAAAAACCTGCATGAAAGAGGTGTGAAATCAAAGCAGTAATCAAATTTAAGTATGATGAGAGAAGCTGAAGAGGTTTTCAATGTTCAGAACAAGATTAGCAGCTCCAGGCACAGGAGGGATGGGACAATTTCCCTGCTATAACAACTCTGTGATGCAAATTGCATCTCAAACCATTCTCCCCGGCTCTGGGACCTGTTCAGCCACAAACGTGGTGCTGAATTTTTTAAAGCAAAGTGAAAGCAGGGAGGTGGTTTGCAAATAAAAACCACAGAGGACAGCTGGGAAGCACCAGCTGGAGCAGAGAGGGGCAGAGCCTGGCCCTGAGGTGCAGCACAGCCTGAAACTCTAACAAATTAAAGAACTTACCACTTGGGGTTTTTTCCCCCAGGAGCTACAGAAGCTGCTTTATGGAATCCCTGCCTCCTTCACACCGCATCAGCCTGCAGGAGAGCCCAAGGATGAAGATTACAGCCCCTTCAGCTGCTGCTTCCATCTCCTGACTCAAGTCTCACCAAAATCTGTCACCACTGGGCCTTCCCAAAGCCTCAGATTCACTCGGTCTGTGCAGGATTTCAGTTCTGAGGAGCACGAAGGGAGATAAAGGCACTTGCAGACACCAGAGAAGCAATTGCTGCCTGAGGTGCATTTCACTGCCCAGGTTAGTGCCTCTAAAACCATCAAAATCAGCCCCTTTGACAGCACCAAGCCAACAGCAGGCCATCAGGGCCTGCACATGGTTGGAAATGCCTTTTTTTAATATTCTTCTCTCCGTCTCTCATTTCATGGTGCCATTGCAGGAGTTAATCCCATCACTTGGCAATCAGCTTCAGATGGATTTTTAGTGCTGAGCAAATAAGAGGCAATTTTACTTTGTCTCCAATGAATGAAATTTCACCTAAATCAGATAAACTCTGTGTTCTGAGGCTGGCCAGCCACTAACCACTGCTAGGTCCCCAACCTGGATGTCAAACTGCTCTAATACTGAAAAGTTAAATTTATTTGGCTTTGTATACAAGATTATTCTCTCTCAAAAGAATTGGAATCCATATAATTGCATTTCCAAGCACTAAACTCAGACCAGCCACAAAGAGCACAAGAGACAAGAAAAGAAACAGAGATTTCTAAGGAGATGGAAATTGAATGCTGAGTTTTTTCCCATTATAGAAAGTTTCATAAATTATCACCTGCCAGCTCCTTACCTTCACTTGTGTGGCCACCACTGAATACACTCACAGATAATGTGAAAATGTTTGTCCTACTGAAAAGTGGGACTAGAAGTAGAAAAAGGCTCAGATATCTGAATTAAGACAACATAATGAAAAGAGCTGCCTTATAATAGCAAGATATGATGGACAGCAGGAATGGCTGAAGCCAGCAGAGATAAGTCCATGAACTATTCATGCTACAAAGATTTCTGACAAAACCCCCAATAACCCAAATACAACGTTTTGTCTGGCAGAGCTGATAGGAACCCTGTGCATTTAATTCAGTCATTGGCAGCAAACAGAGATCAGCTTGAAGCTCCTTTGGTCCACTACTACTTATTTTTGCACCCAAAAAATGTAATTACATCTACTCTTTGGGAAGAAATTACTGCTTTGAGTGGTTCAATGCAAAGAGATTCTTCCCATACCCACTCATAATCAGTCACCAAGAGAAATATTTTCTAAAAAGATCTCTTCAAAATTTTGGAGTGACTTTCAACATAAATAACTGGGTTATTTTGCTCAAAATGATAAGGGAATTGAATCGGGCTCCCTCATCTTAAAAAGAAGTGTTTCTTCCTGGTTCTTCACAAAGAGGAACAAAACACTGTTGCAGCAGACTGAAGGGAGGAAGAGGTTTTTTTCTCCCTGAGCTGCACAATAGGAGACAATTTTGTTGCCAAGAGGCAACAAAACCCAGCCGATTTCCAGTTCTTTTAGTGTAAGGGAAAAGCTCTGAGGATCACAGCTGTGGGAGACACAGAGTGGCAGGAGCAGGGATCTGCTGGGGGGTTTTGGGGTGGGGGACAGATTAAAGAAATACTCAAGCGAAACCTGTGAGAGGTCAAGACTCCATCCCTCAGAGGAGAAACTCGATTTGACCCAAATGCCATTCAAACCCAACCAACACTGAGGCATTTCCCCAAGCTCTGCTGGGCCATCAGGTACAACCCAAATCACTCTGTGGGACCAGGGCAGCAGATCCCAGGCATGGGACAGGGATGCTCCCCTGGGAAGTCACCTCCATTGCCCATGGGACTCACAAAATCTGCTTCTAAAGACCCCAACATCCAAAAAACTCCACATTAAAAGTCTTTAATTTGGGGGTTCCCTTCTCCACCTGTCTGCTGTCACTAGGCAGCTGCTCCACTTCAACACCCTTCTGATGAGTATAAATTTTCTCCTGATTCCCAGCCTAAAGAGGAAGTTATTTCCATTTATTCTTCTGCAAGTACTGGGAGCTTGTACCTGCTTTGCTCTTTCACTCCTGGTGTGCACATAAAATGCCAAAGCCAAGAGCATTTCCTTGTTTAAATCATGTCATTTGTCCTTATTATTTCTTTCCCATAAAATTGCATGGATTTGGTGCTGGCTCAACACTCAGAATATTGACAGCACAAAGTCCAGTTCTTACACTGACCTCTCCAAGTTTTGGACCAAGCCTGAAAGGAAGGAAATACAGCAAAGAAATTCCAAACAGGGGCCCTAATAAAGGTAATAAAATGCCACCTGTGTTTGCTGCATGGAAGAATAGTGCTGCTTAATAAATCATTACAAACAATTAAAGCAGCAGAGGAGGGGAAGACAGCGCTATCGTTTCCAGCTCCCCAGCCCTCTGCCACTGGCAGGAATTTCATAAAGCACAAATCTCCCAGCAGAAATCCCTCAGCAATTGATTTGCTGCTCGTGGAACACAGCAGGCACACACTCTGGTTTTCCTGACCAGAAAAGGAGAATTTGCCTCGATGTTTTTCCCTCGATGTTTTGTGATGTCAAATCCCCCTCCCTGCCCTGAAGTGACATGTTTCTGTAGGGTGACAGCCCTCTGGAGAGGCACAGAGAGCTTTGTGTCAGTGTAAGGGATCCCCACAAGGGCAGATCCCTAATTCTGCTTACATGCAGTTCCTAGCAGAAAATTCATTGCATTTCCCCAGAACAGGTAATTTCAAGCACAGAGCTGTTCTGCCTTCCACAAAAGCAGCGTTCCAGGGATTGCTTTGGAGACCAGCATCAGGAAACACAGCAACACCTAACAGCCAGGACCATCCAAACCCACTTATCAGCTCACCCCCACATTTCCTGGACTCACTTGAATGCCCAGGAGAGTCTGAAGAGCCAACTGTTTTCTAAGAAATGGTTGTGCAATCAAAAGGTAAATGACAGGGACAACCAGCCCCACACAGGTGCCCCAGGCAGGAGAAAGAGCAGGAGGGATCCATCCCTTACTGACAGAGGTGCAGCTCAAGTGATGCTCTCTCACTGTTTGGGTTGTCTTTGTTACTTTTACATTAAAAACACATCCTCTCAGGAGACAGTCTCATTTAAATCTTCTACCTCTTTAGCTTTGTACACTCAGCCCATTACATTGAAAGATTTTATCTTAATTTCTTCTCCAGGAAAGAAGTAATTGATCTTTTATTTGTGGCACTTTAAATTGGCATGTTGACTACAAAAATCCACTGCTCATCACATCAAAAGTTGATCCAATAGTGCCAATTACTCCAGTAATGGAGATCTTTAGAGGGATGGGTGGAAAGGAACAGGATCAAAATGGATGGGTCTTCTCAGAGGAAGAAGCAGAATCTGGGAAGACAGCACAGCTTTAAATTAGGATATCTGCTGTGCATGGCAAGACAAAACACAGCCCATTCCTCATCCTGGCTCTGGATGTGGTTCAACCCACTCGTCCCCAGCTCTGGAGGTGTGGTGCAGAGTCTGATCCTCACTCCCCTGGCAAATGACAGAGCTGAGCTGATCTCAGCCTGGAATCCCTGAGGGTTGACAGCAAGGACTCCTACCAGATGTAACTCGTGTTTGCAACAAGCACAGCATCCACTGGCAGGGAATGATTTGCTCTTCATCCTTCCCACTCTCCAGGTATTTCTCTGGGAAAATCCACTCTCTAGTGGGGACAAAGCAGTAGAGATGGAAGGTTCTGTGTGCCCCAAAAAGCCACCAGCCTGTTCACCCCACAGCTTTGCCACTCACAGCCGCCAGCTCTGCACAGAGCAGGCAGCAAACTGGTGACTACTGGCACTGCCTGTGGTCTGAACTGGGAATGGTGGATCACCATCAAGCTGCAAGTGTTTTCTAGTGGGAAGTATTTTACCCAGTTCCATACAGATTCTGGTTCTCGGTCAGCCCCACAGCAGCTCTGGGGAGTGTTTAGGTCAACAGGATCTCCCCAGGCTGCAGCTGGAGCTTGGGGCCTCCTTCCAAACTACAGCACAGTAAAAAAGATATACGAAGGTCACAATGAAAAATCCTCTGCTTAGCCTTCTTTAGTGTCTCTCAACTCCTAATTCTGATTGTAAAATGCTATTTAGGAAGATCAGACTGATCAAAATCAGGACACCTTTGTGAATTTTTGTAAAAATGTGTTTTGAAGCTTTAAGATGACGGATTTTCACTGAAGTCCTTATTCCTCTTACAAGTTTTTCAGCATCCTGTTGTTTTGACTTTCCACTCTTATCTCCTGCCAACTTTTACCTGCCCAGAGCCAATTGTTTTGCTGACAGCTGCCATGCCCATGTGCCATTTTCTGAGCATCACCTGCATGAAGCCTCAGGGGCTCACTAAGGAAAACTCACTCCTTCATATTCTTTGCAGAACCAGGGAAGATCTTGCTTGGAAGATCTCTTGCTCAACAGAAAAAAGAGTTTTTTATTCAAACCTACTCTATGTGCCATCACTGATGTATTTTTGACTCAAAGAAATTTGTTTATTTTCTGTTCTTAAATCAGGAGTGAGCAGCTCCATGAGCAGCACCACAGCAGAGGAAACACAAAGAGGCTGTTACTCAAACGCCATCTCTGAAGAGGTTGTGCTCTGCTTTTCAGATGAGATTAAGAGCTCAATTACAGTAGAGAAAAAGGCTTTCATTAAATCACACATAGAACATAATAAGGACAAATTACAAAGCTCTTCAGAAGCAAATCTGTGTCAGACTTCTGGGTAAGGAGGCCCTTTAGGGGAGGCCTTCAGAGGTTTCTCCTGCCCTTCTGAAGAAATGAGTCCTGCACACCTCATCTCACCATGTTTTTGAGGAAAGCTCACAACCAGATTCCTATGGGGCATCCAGTGTGCAAATCCCATGGACAGAAATATCCACTGGCCTCTGGATTTGCAGATGTGAACCTGGAGGTGAGGGACTGGATGCTTTTCCCTCCCCAGAAACCCAAGGCACTGCATGGCAGAGCTCAAAGTGGCCAGCAAAGGGTTACCCAGAATCCTGCACCTGAGAAAGGGGAAGCCCAGGTTCAGTCACAGAGTCATCACCACTTGATTTTGTTCCCTTGTTATTTTGCTCTCCTGGAATGTATTATGGTTAATTAAAGGCAGTTAGCTAATTGGATGGTAAGCAGATGCTGGTTAAAAAAAACCAAACCACTGTTCCCCTTTGAAATGTCAGATAGGAGATTAATTGAAATTCCCTTTGAAAAGATATCCCCAAACCTCCTAATCTGTTGATGGAAACAGTCAAGGAAAAGTCAAGGAGAAAAGAAAGAACAATGTTTTTCAGGAGGTTTCACAACTGAGGCAACTGCAACCGCCATCAAGCATTAGGATTGAGGATTGTCATTGCCACACCAGGAAACCTTTCAAAGTCTCAAAATCTTCCACTGAACAGCAGTGCCAGAATGCCCCAAAGCTGAGCAACAATCCCATGAAGGCATAATATTTCCACCAAGACCAGGATGAGATGAGTAGGAGAGGATGACTGGGGCTCTTCAAAAGCCAGACCTCAGAGCTGAGACAGGATTTAATCCTGATATCCCTCTGGTTATCCAGAAAAGGATCAAGACATGTGAGGGAGCTCAGAAAGTCAGAGTGCTCAAAAAAGCAGCATGTACACAGAAGGAAGAAGAGAAATGATACAGCTGGATGCTTCCTAATGCTCTTCTTTGGACCGACCTGGTGCAGTGAGTCACAGAAAACTTGCTCTAAACATGAGTGACAGAACTGAAAATGCTCACTGGTAAGTGTGCAGAAATGGCTACATGACAGAGGTCATGTAGACATTCGCTTGTTAGCCGACCAGGGGCTGGGAAAGTACCGAACACAGCTAGCTTGAGTTTTTGCACCTGCAAGATAGCGTGTCCTTGGGCCTAGCTGGGTATGATAACAAGTAGACAGAGAGACATGGGAAATAGGGAATGTAGGCCCAAATGAATGAGGAAGAGTTGATGGTATAGTTTAACCAATAGATCGCTTGGCTTACAGAATATTCATAAGCTTATTATTTGCTGTATAAGTGTCTGATGCTCTCTTCAATAAACGGAACTTGCTTATCACTCATATTCAGTGTCCGAGTCTCCCCTCACCAACAAATGGCCCATCCCCGACAAAGGCCTCATTCTGCAACAAATGGTGCCTGAACAGCGACCCTATGGACCCTACAGACTCTACAGACCCTACAGACCCTACGGACTTTACAGAAGATTTGGGCCTGCGAGCCACGGTCGGTGCAGTATTTGGGTGTCAGTCCCGACGCAGCCCGGGAGGCACAAAAAGCGGGCCCTGCCTTAGGCGACCCTACAGAGGAGTCTTGGAAAAAGGCGAAAGGGTGGGCTTCAGTGCCCTGGCAACCTCACAGGAGAGTCCAGCTGACTGAATGCCTGGCGACCTCACAGGAAAGTCCAGCTGATTGAATGCCGTCAACGTTTTGCAAAGGGTTGCAGCAGCGCTGACTATCAGGTTAGAAGGTAATGGAAAGGCAAGAGGCTAATCACCTTTTTAGATGCTTTTTAGAGAAACGAGGATTACAGGGTATAGATTTGCTTTTTAGAAAAGCGGGGACTATAGACTGTTGACTTGGGAAGAGAATTCCAGAGATTGCTGCATATACACTTGCAAAAATGTGCGTTATGGTGCTGGCACTGCAAGTATATGCACAGTGGGTCAGCGACCCTGCTGTGATGGCGGCAGCAGCCACGGCTCGGGGCACCTGCAGGGCTGTGCCACTCTGAACTCGGCATGGGCGCTGTGCCGTGGGGAGCAGCCACGGCGGGCAGCTCACCTGAGATGCTGCGCTGCAGCGGCGGTAGCGGCGGCAGCCGCAGGGGGAGCGGAGCCGCCACTGGGGGAGCGACCCGCGCCGCCATGGGTGCAGTGCTGGGTGCGGCGCACGCAGTGAGTCAGCCTGCCGGCGAGTCTCGCGAAACAAGGAGCCCAGCGCGGGGGGTTCACCCGCTCCGACACAAGCGGCGCAAGACCAGAGCGCTTTTCCAGTGCGAGCGCTTCTCCCTCCGCCCCGCAGCCAGCAGGGGCCTTAGTTTCGACTTGGCAACCTAAACAAACTGTACCTTAACAGACTCCAAGTATAGCTGCGCAGCTCAGCCGGCGCCGCCATGGACAGTGTCTCCGGGGTGCAAAACTTGGTGCGGCCAGCCGGCGCTCAGCGAGCAGCAATACGAACAGCCACAGAGCCCGAGCGAGGCGGGTGGTGCCGTGCCCGCGGTGCGGTGCGATACGCACCGGCAAGGCTGGGTGTGCGGAACTCAGTGGCAGGCGGGCAGCCCGTGGTGGGGGCCGCCGTGCCCTGCTGGCAGCCTGAAGCGGCGGCGGCGACGGCGCAAAGAGGGCGCAGCGCGGTTGGGGGGGCCCACTGCCGTGGGGCTGCGACTCGCGCCGCCGAAATGCTGTGCTGCGTCCAGCAGCAACTCCGTTAACCCACTGCACCACAGCGACACGAGCAGCAGCGACCCAATCCCAGGGCCTTCCAAGCGTGACTACTTTCCCACCTCCGCCCCACGGCGGGCAAAAGCTTCAGTTTTAGACCTAACAGCCGTAATAAATGTGACTCTTGTCAAAAAAAGAAAAGATCCCTACTGCAATTAAGAAACCAGTGATAATAAATAAGCGACACCAAGGAGCATTACTATCAAGATGTTCCTCACCTAAGTTTTGTTCTTCCTGTCAGAGACTGTGAAATAGAATGAGTAGTGAATGCGTGGGCCAAATTTCGGCCGATTTGGCTTAGCATCCATTATTGCTGCCTTAAAATCACCTGTATTAACATAGACTTTAACATCAGAAGCCCAGATAACTCAGTCGGTGGACTATCAAACTCTGAAATTGTATTTTGAAAAATTTAAAAATGTTAAAGACATGTTAAAGCGATTGTATAAGCAAGATGTAATAAGTGTACTTTTTGTATTCTTTGAGCTTTGCTTGGATGTAGTAGATGTAAAAGCAAGCACTGAATTCAAAAGAATTTTTCCACAGCTATACCTTGGACAAACTCCTTATGTTTAGGTGCATTCAAGTGTAAAAATGCTGTAGCAAACACATGAAAGAAGTTGTTTTAGCTTAGTATTTTAGAGTCAGGCCTGTAAGTAAGTTATAGTAAATTCTACATTCTATTCTATTTCTATAGTAGGTTCTATCTGTTGCTAATAGTTTAAGTTAAATTATCTATTTAGTGCCAATAAATGTTAAATACTGTTAAGCTTGTTTTGTTAAGTTTATGTCCTGTTAGGTTTAAGTGCTGTTCAGTTTAGTTTCTGTTAAATTTAGGTGTTATTAGGTTTAAGTGAAGTTAGATTCTGTTACATTTAAATTATATTAAGTTTAAGTTATGTAGAATTTAAAGTCAGTTGATTTCTGTTAAAATTAAGTTCTGTTAAATTTAAGTGATTTTACATGTAAGTTCTGTTGATTTGAAAATCTGTTAAGTTTAAGTTCTGTTAAGGCTAAGTTTTGTTAAGGTTAAGGTCTGTTAAACTTAAGTCATGGTAAGTTAAAGTTCGTTGAGATTAATTTCTGTTAAGTTTAAGTAAAGATAAGTTTAAGTGATGTTAAGTTCTGTTAAGTTTAAATATTTTAAGTATTTTAAGTCTAAGTGCTATTAAGTTTAAGTGATGTTATACAGATTTATGCTTTTATGCTAGGCATTTATTTTATGACTTTTGTGCAAGGTGTTGTCGTGAACATCAGAGAAACTCTAGTTAGAAGAGACAATCAGAAGCATTTGTGAGTAGAGCCACTCCTGTTTGAAGTATATCTGCTGTTTGAGAATGGAAAGCAAACTTACCAGACAATCGACGCAGATGAAACCTGCGCACATGTTGCTCCTGTAGCTTATTTTTGTAGGTTGTATTGGCACACCTGAGTTTTGTTTGAGCCTTGTAGCAGCATAGAATCCTTTTTGTATCTGTCTTATGGCATATCCTATAAATAGTGATAGCCTTTTCGGTTTGTCTCCCTGGCTTAGATCCCTTGTAAGAGAGAAACCTTGCTAGTGGAGAACACTGCTTGTAATGTAATAGTTGTTAGAATTGCCTATTCTTGTATTGCAAAAAGTATGACACAGTTAACCCATCAAACCTTGCCTGTGCAACAAGAAAACAGGGGAATTTTGGAGAAATGGCTACATGACAGAGGTCAAGTAGACATTTGCTTGTTAGCCAACCAGGAGCTGAGAAAGTACCGAACACAGCTAGTTTGAGTTCTGCACCTGCAAGATAGCGTGTCCTTGGGCCTAGCTGGGTATGATAACAAGTAGACAGAGAGACGTGGGAAATAGGGAATGTAGGCCCAAACGAATGAGGAAGAGTTGATGGTATAGTTTAACCAATAGTTTGCTTGGCTTACAGAATATTCATAAGCTTATTACTTGCTGTATAAGTGTCTGATGCTCTCTTCAATAAACGGAACTTGCTTATCACTCATATTGAGTGTCCGAGTTTTCCCTTACCGACAAATGCCTCATCCCCGACAGAGGCCTCATTCTGCTACAGAGACCTATTCTACAAAGTTCCCTTAGCCAAGGTGCAAAGCTCTGTCCTTGGAACAAATCATCTAACCATGACCCACCATCTTCCTTAATTGGAGCTGTCAAATCTTTCATCTTTTGTATGCTTTTTGTGGATGGATTCAGATTGATCAGAAAGGTTCATGCAACACAATCCTTAAAATTCCTCACAACCATGTCCATGTGCCTGTAAAAGAAAATCAATTGCTGCTCTGTTCTGTAAAGTTGCATGTCTGACAGCACTAACATCAGTCATCATGTCACTAATTGCAATGGAAGTAGCACTGTCTTCTTTCTTCAGACAACACCCCAATTGGTATAGTGGTTTCATGCCTCGCCCGAGGCAAGTTGATGGAGAAATCAAGTTGATGTACCTCATTTTGCAGGGCCCTAGGGTCTGAAATTGCTATTACAGTTTTCTTTTTAATGATGGGCACATCTTTTTTCTCTGTGTTTTCTCCTGATGGCTTACTTAACACTAGGTGCTATCACAGTGAGTTGTCTGATGCTACATGGGCCACCTTTAATTTTTGAGGGAATGTCCTGCCAGGTTCTATCTACACAAATAAGCCAATATTCTGTTGTTCTGCTTATTGTCATGGGGACTCATCTAGGTCATCTACTCGTCAGCAGTTTCACCCTTAGGGGGCACTGGGGTAGTACAATTGCACCACAAACTTGAGTATCTGTCCTCAGGATGATGGGGAGTAACATTTAACTGTGGATCTCCCTGGTATTGAAACTCAGCACAAAATTCCATCACCAATGAACCAGGAATTCCAATTCTTGAGGTTCAGAAGGTGCTTTAAGAGGATCAGGGGCCCAGTGATGCCAGCTGGTTATGGGATTGGTCACGTTGGCAGCCTCACACCAATATTTGTCATGATTGGGTATTGGCTACTCCTTGGCTGGCACAGGCACACCGACCAAACAGGTTGCAAAGGATTTGTCTGGGCTCAAATTGGTCAAACACATGGTGTCTGAGCCTGCTGACTTGGCTAAAGCAAGGCAAACATTCATTTTTGGTTGATCTACAGGCATGTATGCACAGCAAAAGCAAGCAAGAAAAACCAACAAGTGCCAGTATATCATTTGATCAAACTCGGTGTTCCTGTTCAGCTGTTTTTTGGCAAAAGCTTCCCCATCTATTTCAGTTCTCAAGCAAATCTTTTAGCACTTGTTCAGGGACTGGCCAACTATAGGGCACTAACCTTCAATTTTTACAAATTTGGATATCTTAGAATTCTTTTGAACACAATGGACACCACGCTTTTGCTGAAAGAGCTCTATGATACAAACCATTTTCACAGTCCAAAAATCAACATCAAACTCAAGATTTGTAGCTTTCACAGGTTGAACAGGGAACGTCTGACATGAACCGTAGCTTCTCTGTGCAGCTCACGTCTGCGTGCTCATTTCCCTGCTGGTGGAATTGTCGCTGTGCTCTTTCACATCCTTCGTGGGGACCCACTTAGGTCCAGCACCTGTGCAAATACAAGCATACCCTTTGCCCCAAGCGATTAGTGCAAATGGTCCTTCAATTTGTCCTAACTGAAGGTTTCTGATCAAAACTGAAGGATTTTCTTTCAATTTTGCCTGTGTGCTGTTTGAAAAGTGCCTAAAAAATGGAGGATTAGGTCCTGCAAATGAGCTATTCAAAACATAAAGACGTCTAAAGCTTTGCTCAACCTCATCTGGGGTATTGCTTCGGCCATTCCCCCTTTTGTTGATCTAGAATGGGTTTTAGAGTGGTGCATCCTTTCAACAATTTCCTGACCTGTATGGGAATAGGGAATTCCAAAAGTGTGGCAAACACCCCAGTCCATCAAAAATGTGGCCAATTTTTGAGCTGTGTATGTGGGACCATTTGTCAGTTTTCATCTCGTGGGGGATCAGCTTGGCGAGCTCTGGGCCCAGTGACACTGACAAGGACAAAAGCAAAAGACGAGAGGCGCTCTCTCTTCCCGGGACCAAAATCCCACAGCTTTAATGGAGAACAGCTCCAGGAGAGAAAAGGAGTGTCCAAGGGAGGAAAGAGGATGTCCAGGGGAGGAAAGAGAGCGTCCACCTCATGGCAGAAGACTTTCAACCCTCGGGGAAGGGGGTGGTAGAAAGGAAATGCCATAGTTCAACATCATAGATCACCACACTGTAGTTTTCTGCATAAATTGCTGCACTTGTTGCAAACAAAATCCTAAAATCTCCCCAAACACAACCGTGCAGTCCCAAATGACCACAGTGTGGGAGAAAAACCACTCAACCCCCCTGTATACCCAAGCACCAGGTGTCACAGGGGGCACCAACCCCTGCAATTAGAAAGTCCACACACACAGGCTCACGGGAAAAGGAGTATCTCTTTACGAGGGGACAGAGTGCTCACTTTTCTCAACACAACACACACCATCCACCACATCAGCATCCACCCACATCATCTTCCTCAAACATTCACACACTGAAAACACAACCACAATTACAACACACAGGAAAAATTGAGGCAATAAAAGAGGAATTGCTCAATTCACCCCCAGAATTGCTAGCAGGTCCTTACTGACACAGCAAATCCTTTCTGCCAGCAGCCAGACCCAAACCCAAACTGTACAGGTTACGTTGTGCACAGGACATCTCTGTGTGACTTGTGAACAGCCCTTCCCCTGTGTATGCCTTACAGGTTACTTTATACAGAGTTAAACGTTCCCTTTCTCCACAGTCCCAGCAGTCTTGTCTGTCCCCCATGAGGAACAGCCGAGAGCGGAGGTGCCTCCAGGAAAGGAATGACCTGGCAGCATCCAGAGACGTCCAGAGCCCGGTTGTTCTCGCTGGAGCAGAGAAGCGTTCCTGCCGCGGTCACCAAATGAGGTGTGGAATAGAACTCACCACAGTTAAAGGTAGAAGGTGGTGTGTTTATTACAGCGCCAGGCACACAAGGAGTTGTCTCCTAAAGACATGTGTGAAGAATCACTGCCTCTCTACTATCTAAAAAAGTCTTACATATTAATATAATTCCCAAAATTATTAATACATATTCATTAGGTAACCCCACCTGCTCCCTTTGTATTCAAATGTATTATAACTGAGTCCAAAGTTCCTTCATATTTGCGGATTCTTTCACTTCAAATGGGTTGGTGGCTTTTAAAGTGGGGAATGGTCTCCTTCTGATGAAGGCCAAGACATCTTCCTCAATTTGACCTCTTTCCTTATGACCTGTTTGCAGGCTTTCGAACCCCTTGGCTATAGCTGAAGTTTCGGGGCCCAGGTGCAGGCTACAGTCCTCTTCTTTGTCACAAAGAAATCCGCATCCCATCCCGCTTCTTTAAACATAGTAAAGACAGGCAAGTGATATATTACCCTAGCCTTAACTACCTTATCTGCTAAAAATTAACCATCCCTTATTATTTCTACTCTTCTTGCTATACTCTTTCCCCCAAACTAAATCTTACTAAAATGTTAACTCTTCCAGTTCTTTTAAATCTTTGATTCATTGGCCTCATCTCACATGTCAGCCATGTGTGAGCCGATGCTGTAACTGGGAAATTCCACTCCTGAGCAGGAGATACAAGGCCTGGTTCTGAGCTGGAAGGGTGAGAAGGATGACATGCACAGTGTTTTGATCCAGGGGATGTCCTGAAAGTGCACTGCTTACCTGCCCCTGCTGCTGAGCACCACGCTCCATCTCCTTCTCCTGCTCAGCAGATTTTTAGGAATCCAGGGCTTGGTATGTATTATTTGCTACTGCAACAAATAGAATGAATTTGCTTTGCAATCCCAGTTTTGTCCTGGGTTATTTTGTGCATGGGTCTCCTCCTGAACCCGCGTCAAAGACCGGCAGGGACCTACAGGACGCTCCTATTTTCATGAGAGTAAATTCGGAGAAGTGATTTAAGTATCAATAAGTCAATAAGTATCAATCAGTAAATCAAATAATTTGGGGGAATATTTAGCCTGTGAGTTTCAGCAAAGTATTGAATATGTCTTAGATCCATGGATGCAAAGCAGTAAGTGAGATTGCTGGGGGTGCATGTGTTGGGGAAGTGATTCCCCACACACCCAGTGCTGAGATCAAGGATTGCCTCTCTTCTAACCCTGAGCTGACAGCAGGGATCGGGCCCTGCTTGGTAACATTCATTTTGAAGACTTATGTTGAGCAGGTAAGAATGGTCAAAATGAAATCTTTTCTAGCTGTTTCCCTTTGGTTTAGCTGTTTGAGGGTTAAAATTCTGTGCTGCAGGTGTGCTGGGTGTGTGCGGAGCAGTGCAGCCCCAGAAACCCCTTGGCTTGCCCACAAGTTGTCATGCCTTGTTGCCAGGTGTGCCCAGCTGTGGCAGGAGAAGGAGCCCGCAGCGCAGTGGGCACCGTGCCCTGCCCAGCCGGGGCTCTCTGGCACAGAGCAGCAGCAGCGCCAGCACCGTTCATCCCGCTCCTGCCTTGGCTTCCCCTGGCACACAGAAGCCTCTGGAAATCAGCACCGCCAGTGGCGTTCCCAGCTTGGAGCAGCTGCTGCTGGCGGGCAGATGCTGCCAGTTCAACTGCTGCCAAAGGGGAAGAAAGGCAGAGATGTACATGCACCGGAGCCCTGGGCATGTCCAATAAAGGTGCAAATATGTGGGGAGATTTGTTAGGAAGCATTTCAGCTGTGATGCCAACAGTGGCTTCTCTCCTGGTTCTGTGTGTTCTAGACGAGTAATGCAATGGTTGGTTCTGACAATTAAAGAAGCACATGTTATGTGGATGTTCAAATGTGTAGTGATGGTATTGTGATATATCCTCCCATAGTCCTCTTTTCCCTCCCCCTTGTAACAGCCTTGGTAGTCAGGGCATTTGAGGAGGGCTGGCTTGTGACCAGCAGGCAGAGTGTAACAACACCTGACCTCCAGTCAGGATGCAAGAAAGTAATCTCCACCAATGGGCAGCAGAGAAAGAGTTGACTGACAAAACTTTTTGAGGGGCTAAGGGTATAAAAGGCAGAGCATCCTTTTTGTAGATGAGCACATGGCTGCTAGTCACAGAGACTCCCAATGCTGCAATTTTTCCTTAGTCAGTCCTTTGTTAAGGTTTACTAAACCTTTGAAATTTTAAAAGTGAGAGTCATTTCTCACATGTGCAATGCTGTGGGCCATTGTCTTGGTCTGGTTTCCTTTGTTTGTGTCCCATCTGAGTGCTCAGCTGGGGTACAGGCTGTAGGTGCTTGGGGCACCCTTGGAGTTCCTCTTGGATCCCCTGAACAACAGGGTTTGGCCCATGAGGGGAATTTTTGCTGCTTTGTGACAGAGAAGAATTTCCCAGGCTCTTTTGTGTTTGCTGTAGGAAATGTTGGTTATTGCTTTGCACAAACTCACAGACCAACAGAGAGCTGTCCCTTTGTGATGTCAGGGCACGGTTGCCACCTTGTCGTAGTGACATCAGAAGGTTGCCTTGGTGCACGGAAGGCCTGAGTGTCAGAGCAGCCCTAGGCCTTGCTCACATCAGGAGAACTTTCCTGGTTGGCGCCTTTGTCAGTGGGTAGCTGCCCACTGACAAGAGTCTTGTGTTTTCCTTTGTTGTGGCGAACTCCCACAACACTGCTACCATGTTTCACCATCTGGCCACGGCAGCTTTTGCTGCCTATGGTGTTTGTCTTTCCACGTATTATGTGACACACTTCTTTCATAAGTACAGGTTTCCATTCTACTTAGGTTAGGGTGTATCCTAACCTGGCTTTTGTATGTCTTCCTGC
Organism: Melozone crissalis; assembly: GCF_028551555.1. Taxonomy (NCBI): domain Eukaryota; kingdom Metazoa; phylum Chordata; class Aves; order Passeriformes; family Passerellidae; genus Melozone; species Melozone crissalis. The sequence goes on along the minus strand of NW_026535876.1, from coordinate 534,895 downwards.
TCTTTCTTGGTGGCTGAGTTTCTGATTTTGAAAGAGAAAGAGCATTAGGATGCCACTGGTTTGGTAAAGCTCCTGTCAAGAGGTTCAGCTAAAAAGGGGGTGTCTGTAGCCACAGGGGCAGCATTTGCAGGGGAACCTGCAGGGCTTCCGTTCCCTCCGCAGGGGAGTCTGTGGCAGCAGAGTCTGTCATTTACTCAGTATGCTGGGTCAAGCAGGACACCTTTGAAAATGTAGACTGGCAGAGCTTCTTGGAAGGCCTTCTAAAAACTCTGCAGTTGTTCCCAGAATTCAGAGAAAGCTTCTTTCTTTTTAAATTTTGTCATGAAAGGATTTGACTGTCTAACTTAATAACCTTTTACTGAGTGCTAAAATAGTTATTCCCTTTGAAAGGAAGTGCAAACTCTAAAGCAGTGAGTGTCTACTTCTGAACCCTAGAGGTGCTGCTGTGCTCTTCCAAAATCGAACTGCTGCTGCTCAGGGGGATTTTGGAAAGCTTTTCTGGGCAACTGTTTCCTGCAAGTTAATGAGAATTAGTGCATGTAAGTGAAAAAAACAAAAAAGGACCTGAAAGAGAGGATTTCAGAAGCTGTTTTATGTCTTTGGTAGAACAGGAGCATTGAGTGTCAAAGAAGAATTTGCATTTTCTTGGTCATATTTGTATTCATTTACTGGCAAAACAGGCCAAAGTGTAGGCAAGAAGATTGCCTGATCCCTTGCTGACTGTGTGAATGAAATGTGTCTGCTGGAGGCATGTTGTGAAATGGGAAATCATTCCTGTTTGGGATGACTTGTTCTGTGGGATTCAGCAGCCCAGGCAGTTTTATGAGAGCATCTGGTTCATTTTCCCTTCCCACTACAGGACACCTGAAGCATGTATTCAGCAGTGCTGAAGAACCGTGAGGTGAGTGAGAAAGGGACATTTCATGTTCCTGGTGCTTAAGAATTGTAGAGGAAGATGTGAGCTTGGCCACTAGCAGTAGAGTGTAGAGGGCCAGCTAGGAAGGCCAAAAGAAAATCCATTTTCATGCCTGCAAGAAAAATAACAAAGGCAGAAATGGGTATTTTTTGATTTCTATATCAGAGCTTTGAAGAACTACAAACCTAATTTTGCAGAGAGAACCTTGCTTGCTGATGGCAGATAGGGTGGAATATATACATAGGAGTGACTTCCTGTACAGTTGAATTTGGCCATTTTAATTTAAACAAAGTCCCTTAGAATTCTGTTCCTATCAAACTTTATGATGTCTACTTAGAAGATGTGGTTATAGAACAGGAAGGCCATCTTGCCATGGTGCCTGCAGTATCTGAAGGGAAATGGGCACCTTTGTGGCTGGGGAGCTGCGTGGGCCCAAAAGGACGCAGGGCTGGCGGCCGTGAGCAGCTGAAGATGAGGCAGCGTGTGGCCAGGGGGCCAAGAAGGCCAAGGGCACGGTGGCTGTGCCAGCAGCAGTGGGGCAGCAGGAGCAGGGCAGTGAGCGTGGCCCTGTGCTGGGCAGCGCTGCGGCCACAGCTGGAGTGCTGTGTGCAGCTGTGGGCCCTGGGAAGCAGAAAGTCATGGAGGGGCTGCAGCACGTGCACAGAAGGACAGGGGAGCTGGGCAAGGGGGGGCAGAACAAGGCCAGTGAGGAGGTGCTGAGGGAGCTTTAGCCTGGACAATGGGAGTCTCCTGAGAATCTCCTCAGTGCTTTCAAATATTTAGCCACTTTTGGACTTGACTTTCCCTCTCCTTTTTTTATCGTTATTTTTGCTTTACTTGGAGGAGGAAGCTTATTCATTTTCTTTTTCTCCCAGCTAAGGTTCTTTTTGCAATTATTTCCTGCCCTTATACAGCACTGGGACTGGTTCTGCTCCAATTTTCTATTCCAAGGTGTCACTTCTGGGGAATGCAGTATTTTTGCATGAGAACTCATCATTTGGTGCAGGGACATTGATGCGGAAGGAGCTTTTGTGGTTCTAGGCCAGCCCCTATGGCCTTACAGATCATCTAGAGCTTAACAATGCCAGTGAGTTTCTGCAGCCCAGGCAATCAGTGTGTGTTGTGTTTGGGAATTGAGCAGGAAATCAATGCCCTTGCATTCCAGCTGGTGCTCAGAGATCACAGGAGCTGGGAGGGGCTGGGCTGCATTTCTGATTCCAGCCACTTCAGCACCATCAGTGTGGTCGAGTCCAAGAGAAGAACTTTCCCGACCACAGATGCACAAAGAGTGCAGTTCCCAGCAATGCTCTAGGTGTGGTTGCATTCCATAAGGACCTACATGCTCCAGATTCCCCAAGAGTGTGGGTTACTGAAGCAACAGGAGAGCAATCTCAGGATTGTAGTTGAGCGGGGCACTGGCTACCAAGTTCTGATGTGTGTAGCAACAGAGAGGACAGTAAAGAGAGATTTCAGTAATGAGATCTATCTATCTATCTATCTATCTATCTATCTATCTATCTATCTATCTACGTAACATTTACATAATTGAATCTTCCTGGCTCTGGTCCAAGGCAGTTGGAGGTGCAAAGCTCAACTAAAGCATCCCTTTCAGGAGAGGATTAGAGACATGCTCCCTCGACCAGTTCTGAGCAGGCGGAGATGTTTTCCCCTCCAGATATGGTGGGTTTTTTTCCCCCTCAGAGTTGTTTTCCTCCTCCGGCCTCTTCTGCCCTCAAGTCCCCAGTTAATTCTTTAAATTTCTGCCTGTCCTAGAGAGGTGCAACAATTCCATGTTTAGGTGGTGTTTGGTGACTCTGGTCACACATGCATTATGTGACACATGGTTTCCTTCACTGGCATTCCCAGGGCTGCGTAAGTGCATTTGTTCATGGAGCCTTAGGAGAGTCTTCTCTTTCCCTCAGCAGCAATAGCAGCAGCAGCAGCAGCAGCAGCAGGGAGCGGTGGCAGGGTCAGGACGAGGAGGAGGTGGCTGCCCTGGCCCTCTGCTCCCGGACCCCAGGCCAGGAGGGCTCTGGCTGCAGCAGGGTGCTCTTCGGGCAGCCCCTGGCAGCCTCTGCACGGAGCACAGCACGCTGCCCTGTCCTGCTGGTGCCACTTTTCTTCAGCAATACCCTAGACCCTAGCTCCTCTTCACAAGGAAAAAACTCCAGCAATCTAAAAAGTGATCATTCAAGCACAGTTCTACCTGCCTTTGCATTGTAGTTCAGGGGATGTATTTTTTTGTCTATAATTTCATGATTTTTATGAAAACATGCATTCATATCTGCACATTTTTGTGGTTTTAATTATTTATATACCTAAACACTGCATTTTAAACTCTTGATTTATTGCAGTTGGTAATTTTCAGGTAGTATATTCTAAAATGTCACAAAACAACACCTTTTGCACCTTTTGGGTAGTTTTTCTCACTCTTAAAAAAAAAACTCATAAGCCATTTTAGTCTCTGTCTCTCCAAATTGGTTCATATCAGCCTATTTTAAATCAGGGCTACAATACTTTTATAGGATTGAGAGAGCTCCAATGAAATGCACACCGGTGATTCCTCTTGTGGAATATCATGGCCGCACCGTAAAGCCTCTATTTACTCTTTTTTTCTCTCATTAGCTCAACTGCAAACACGTTTAGTTGCAAACTTACACAAGATGAGCAAAATCAAAACGATGTGATGGGCCTTTGGGAGCTCCTTGCTGATCCTTCTGCTTCTTCAGCTGAGCAAGGCTCTGATCCAGGCAAAGAGATTGCACTTAGTGCTACAAGACCATTTGGCTGGAACTCTGCTGATTTCTAGGAACAGCTGGAGGCCTCTATCTCCCCAGGATGTTTTGGCTGAGGCAAGCTTTGCTGGGTTTTGGCTGCAAATACCATTGCCCTTGCTTTTCTATATCCACAAGTACCATGGCTGGGCAAAAACTGCCATGTGGGCCATCTTCCAAAGGCACTTTGGTCTGGAGTTTGTGAATGAACGAGAGCCTCCTCCACTTCCAAACCACAGGAAAAAAATCATGAAAGAAAACTTCCCATCCTTAACGAACAACTGACAATTCACAAGTGGATCTAGAGCTTCTTTACGCAATGAAAAGGAAGGCAATCTTCCAATGGAGTTCTGCTTTTGGGAGTTTTTCTTCTGACTCCCACTCCCAGCTGGCACTGGAAAAAGTCATGTCTCTGCAAGTGTCAGTGTCTTCTGTCTGCCATCAGTTGTTTTGCTGCAACAATCAGAACAGGCATCAGGCTGGAGAGAGGCTCAGCTGATGCTAGGAACAGGAGCTGCCCCAAGGAGAAAAAGGACATGAACTTTTACCTCCCAAACCCATCTCCCCAGAGGCTCAAGCAGGATTCCTCTGGTTCCCAGAAACACAAAGAAATAGGGCTGAGAAGACCCTTTGTAGCTACGTGTTCATGCCCAAGACTTTTGACTGATGCCATTTGGGTTTTGCCTTTTTTCTTTTCTGTCTTTTCTGTATTCCTTGCACATCAATTTAGAGCTCTGTAGGCTACTCGATTTGTGACTACTTTTCCCAGTCCTTTTCCATGGCCTTTGCCTAAGCAGAAAGACAAACTTCCAGAGCTCCAAGCGCCAGGGGGTAGAAGGCCCCAGTGTTATCTTGGTTCTTCCTGGGACAGACCCCTGCAGGGAGCTGGTGGACTCACCATCCCTGCAAGCCTTTGAAAGAAGACTGGATGTGGCACTCGGTGCTGTGCTTTAGTTGAGGTATTTTTTAGGCCATAGGTTGGACTCGATCATCTTGAAAGTGTCTTCCAAGCCAGGGATTCTGTGATTCTGTGACTGAGGCAGCTTTTCCTGCAGCCCTGCAGAGGGCTGCAGGGGCCCTTGGCCAAGGATGGGGATCAGGGCTCATGGAAAAGAAGCAAAGGGCTCAAGGCGAAGACTGACAGGGCACAGCCACCCCAGCGCGGCCCAGAGTGAGCCTCATGTCCTCCTCCTCAACCTGCGCCCTCTGCGCTGCCCTTTGCGCCGCCGGCGGCTCCTCTGGCTGCGGGGCTCCAGGGCATGCTGGGGGCCGGGCCCCTCGTCTTCGGGATGCGCCGGAGCCTTGGAGGCGAGCGGCTGCTGCCGTGGCCGGCAGGGGAGAGCTGCGGCTGCGGCCCCGGGCACGGCGAGCTGCCGCTATGGCCGGCTCCTGCCGCGGCTCCTGCCTCTGCTCCGGCCTCTGCTCCTGCCCTGTGCGCACAGACACGGCCGAGGGCTGCCCGGCAGCTCCGTGCCGCTCTGCAGCGGGCCCGGCCGGGCTGCTGCTCTCTGCGGCCTCTGCCTGCCGCTGCCGGCCCCGCTGCGCTCCCGCCTGCCTCTGCCGCAGCCGGGCCCACACGGGAGGCAGCACATTGTAGCCGGCTCGGAAAAGCCCTGCCCGCAAACTGCCCGCCACGGGCCCGGCCTCAGGGCACAGGCTGCCGGCGTCCTCGCAGCTGCGAGCCGGCCCGGGCCGCCTGCCGGCCTCGGCCACAGCTCCCGCCTGTGTCTCCATGGCCGCGGCTGCTCGGCACAGCGGGCTGACCACAGCCAGTGCCAGAAGCAGCTCCTCACGGGCCCAGGCCCTGGGCGCTCCGAGCCCACCCAACCCCGAATTCCAGCCCTGAGGGGCTTTGCGTCCCAATGCATCCCCTGGGGACAGCAGAGTCGGCCGCTGAGCTCAGCCCATGGTGACACCACCAAGAGACCAATGGAAAATTCACCAAATCCTCATCAGAGACAAGAGAAAACTCCCATGGTGCCTGACAGCCTGAAGCAACTGCCAATTCCAGATCATTCCATCCATGTATGAAAAGAGGCTTTTGCATTAAAGCAGAAAAGACTTATCGAAAAAGAGGGCAGGAACAAACAACAAAGTTATTTGGACTCGTGCTTCTTGTGTCTGTTAGAAAGGCCAAGAAAATGCACTCCTTGCTCTTCTGACACAGCTCTCTCTGTTCATGATGTGGGGCAGGGAGTGCTGATGATGTGCAGGAGCTGATGCGAGGGACAGGGACGAGGATGCAGCAGGCACAGTGCCAAGCTGACAGAGGGATGATCTCTGGCAGTGGCACTGAAGGAGAAGAGTTTGCAGGCAGGACAAAAAATGGCTCTTTGTTTCACCTCTTCTTTCAGTGCTGCTAAGAATGTAGCCTGGAGCAAGCTGGGAACACCAGAGCCTGGAGCCCTTTCCAGGCAGGGCTGCATCAGACACAAACCAGCAGGGGACTGAGGAGCCCCTGGGGTGGCAGTGAGCAACCTCGGGCTCTGCTCACTGCTGCTGGCATTTTCTATTGAACCATCTCCAAGGACTTCTGTTGTGCTCTGTATTTCTAAGGGTTTTCCCCCTTGGTTTTTTTTTTTCTTGTCTCCTGCACCTTTTTTTCTCCACGTTTTCCTATCCTGTCAGCAGCAGCCCTTGTCCAGAACTGGCTCTAAAATATCACCAAAGTAGCTAGGAACAACAATGGGTGGAATCCTGCGGCTCAGGAATTCATATGCCAGAGCCCTGCCTCTGCCTCATGCTTTGTCAGGACCTCCTTCTCTGTGCAAAAACTAGGGATTAGTGGAGTTTTTTTGCCGAAGAGCTTCTGAGAAGCAAATGTTGTGCTAGGTTTCTCAGGAGTGTATCCGTTAAGTTCATTGCCGGCAAACAGAAAGTAAGGCCAGGGTAGCAGAGCAGCTGGGAGCTGGTCACTCCCTGCAAAGGGCTGGTGTAGGATGTGGGAACACCACGTTCCAGGATGGGCAAGCAGGGTCAATGTGCTCAAGGTGCTGCCAATGAGGTTTGGGTTCACTTAGAGAGTAGTCAGGAGTGGTGAGCACTGGAAGATCCAGCTGCAGTCCCCATCCATGTCCCTTTCAGTGCTGGCTTTAGGGTGTCTGCAGCCTGGATCCAGAGCGCCCTGGGGGCTCCTGAGGCTGCCTTTGCACTCAGGGTGAGGATGCCCAGGAGCCCCTGAGGCCGGCAGTGGGGACCAGGGCTGGGGTTTGTGGCCTGGCAGGCGTGGCTCTGGGGGCTGTGACATGCCAGGGCATGGGTCACTGTCACTGCCCTCCGCAGCCCTGGCTAGCTCTGTGATGCTCCAGAGACAATGGGAAGAGTGGGGATCTGGCTAGGTTAGGGTTTTGCCTGAGCCAGAACCTCTAGGCCAAATGCCGAGCAGTAGAGACCCCTGGAGGACCGAGTGAAGGAAGCAAAGGAGGCTCTTCTGCGGTGTAAAGTGCAGCAAATTCATCAGGAGAGGCAGGGGGGAAGGTCGTGCAGGCAAGAACTCCAAAAGGGAACAAATGTTGAAAAAACCCCCAACATCCCTGTGACCGGATTTTTAAAATCTTTCAAAGCAGGGGGTGGACACCATATAGTAACCAATAAGTGACTCTTGGGGTGCGGTTTTGAGGGCTACAACAAATCAGAACAAGGGGAGGAGAGAGCATTGGCATAGGGATTGGATCTTAGGGTGAGGGACAGGGAACGTTCCGGAGCAAAGGGTATGGTTTTGACTGATTGATGGGGCAAAGGGGCCGGGTTGTCTTGACAGGGAAAAATCTGATGAGGAGGGAGGGGATTCCTCGAGGGACACTTGGGTAGGAGGGCACAACATAGGGGAGAAGCTAACTGTAATAACTCGGGGAACACTTGAACATACCACTATATAACAGAGCATTTGACTCAATAAACTAACACAGTGCAACACAGAAATTCAGGGTTTCGGTAGCTGAGAGGTGGCACTATTAGAACCCGCAGCAGCTGGTGAAAGCCATCTCTCCCCTTCAGGTTCTTGCTATGTGGAAAGGTGCTGCGAGTTGTGGTGGCTGCACTCCCCCTTTGCTGGGAGGATGATCTGTACCAGGGCAGAGCAGAAAGCTGCCATGGTGAGCAGAACATGCTCAGAGCATTACAGTTCAGAGAATGGCACTGCCCCTGAAGGGCAAACAGCTTGAAAGCATAGAATTCTGTGCGGAACCATTGCACAAATTTTCTCTTCTACAACATGCCCATTTTTATATGCTGTAGATGAATACTCTGGGTTTTATAGAATACATGGGGTTTTTTCTTAAGGTTTTTGGGAGAACTCTCAAGTTTATTTCTGTTTGTATTTTTTATCTAGCATGTATACAGTTTTTTTATTACTAGTTTTCTTTAATAAATACTTAGGGAAAAAATACCTAAGCATTTTTTAATCCTTTGGGATATTGTGATTAATATTCTTAGAAAGAAAACCTTGTTGACCACATGTGAAAACACAGAGAGAGGGAAAATAGCATAAAAGTCTTTTAGAACAGGGTGTGTAATAAAGACTGCAGACCTGAGTAATTCCTCCAAGTGCAGAATTAGCAAGATATATTACTGTGATAAATAGGTATGATTTGTGCTGATAAAGATTGAAACAGTAATCAATAATCATATAGTAATTAATATTTGAGAATAATAAAATAGTTAAAAGTTGTGATGCCAAGGAGGAGAGGGAGAGGAGGGGCTCCACCTCCCCCAAAACGAGCCTTGCTTGGTCTTATCCTAGGCAAGCTATTACAGCTCCAGAGCTCAGTCTCCAAGGGGACTAGGTGCCAGAAGCCAGCTTGCTCTCAGACCAAGGCCGCGGGACAGCCCTAGCAAGCAGGGAATATTCAGCTCTTAGTGATTAGGCAGCTCTTGTGATTTCAGCATTGCTTGCTAGGTAGCTTTTCCCTTGGCCTAAGGCTCCAGCAGACGGTAGAGAGAGAAGAAGACGCCGGCTGTTCCACAAGTATGGATTTATTGGAGGGGTCCGTGAAGGGTCTCAGCTCTTCTTCTTCCGAGTTAGTAGGGGTACAGTATGCTACTTTTATACCCTTGGCCCGGATCCAATCCTGACCAATGGCAAAGGTGTTAGAGTGACCATAAGTGACCAATAGTAGGGTTAACAACATATTGCCTTACATGGCTATAGGGATAAGGTACAAGGCGGATGTCCCTGGAGACAGGAAACTTCTTTGCCGCTGTGTCAGCTTTCTGTTCTCCAAGGGGCCCTGGCTAAAGCTGAGGGGTTTACTACACCCCCCCTTCCCAGCAGATGTTCTCAAGGACCACAGGAAAGAAGCTGAAGATGCAGTTGCTAAAAATTACCAAGAACCTGGTTGGGTACCAGAAAATGCTAATTATAAGGGATTTATTGCCTTGATATGTAGATGCAGTGATACGTTAGTCTTGGCTTACATTGTACTGGCTTGATGTGCATGTGTAACCCAAAGGTGAATTAAAAGACAAAGAGGAAGAAGAGAGGTCTTCATCCAAAACAACCCCCAAAGACTTGTGTGAACACCAAACCGAGTGGTGGCGCATGCGTGATAAGGGTGGTAATGAGGGCGGAGATAGAGATATGATGAACCGAAAACGAGAAGAGATGGTATTGACACAGGACATATAAGGGGTGATTTTCATTTGGCAAGCTTGTACGTGAGGTGGCAAGAGTCCCAGAACTCTGCCCTCCGTACCCCGCGGTAATCGTTTGCTTATGCGCTATTATTGGAACCAAATTATCTCTTATTTTTATCAAATTATATTTTTATCAAATTTTTTATCAAATTATATTTGTATCAAATTTTAATTTTTTTTTAATTTTAATTATTCAATTAAAATTGTTACTACTTTTAATATTGTTTGGCTTTTTTATGATGGGATAATTGAGCAAACGTAACAATTTTGGTGCCGATACCCGGGACTCTTTTAAATCCGGGGAGGCGGATAGCTTCTGGGAAGGAGCTCCCCACCAGACTTTTAAGTGGTTAAGTGGTCCCAAGGCTAGACCACTCTCCCTTGGGAAAAGAGAGTCTTTTTTACAATAATGCATAAGCAAATTAGTTTTTAAGAGCGCGCAAGAGAGGCTCCCATCAGAGTGCCGGCTTGTAGGAGAGAGAGTACCCATAGAAAACTGCCTTGTGCAGGAAGACCCTTGTGAGAAAAGGAGGCTGTGAGTATCATGAGGTTTTGCGTCGGGGGGCGGCTGTATGCATGTGTGAGTGTGTGTGGAGTGTCTGAGACGGGGGCTGGGCAGTCCCAGACCCGCGAAGCGAGTGGGACCTCCCAGTACCGCGTTTTCGTGCTGTCCGAGAGGAGGCCGGCCGGGAAAGGAGGGAAATGAAAGAAAAGTGAATGAGTGGGGACCCCGGGAGGGTTTGATCCAGGGGGAAGGAGGGGATCCCTGGTCCAGGCACCTGTGGGAAGGTCCTTGGGCAGGAGGGATTGACTCAGTAGGGAGACTGAGAGAGTGAATGAAGAGGTTCAATTTCTTTGGATGGGTTGGTAGCAGGCAATTTAGTATGTGATTAGATGGTGAGAGGACGGGGCTAATAGACTGAGAAAGAGGAAGAGATAGGAGTGGAACAAGTAGATTGCAGAGGGAGAGATAGGAGTGGAACAGGTAGATTAAAAAGGCAGTGTGGCAGAGTAGTAAGTGAGGAAGTTGAGTCACGAGGTGAGTGTGGGAAACTAAGACTCTCCTGGTACCGGGAATTTCTTAGTTTGTTGCCGCCAGAAATGGGTTAGGGAAAAAGTTCCTTGACCCAGGGGCTGCGAATTGTAGGAAAAATTTGCAGTGGTTTGAGGTATCTGGGAACCGTGAGGGGGGTTCTCAGGGGGGGAGCATTCCTCAGGACAGCCCACTGGGGATGATGATACGGTTTTGGGATGAATGAGAATCCCAAAGGAGAAAAAGTAAACAGAAAATAGTTAAGTATTACATGTTTAAATGGACAAAAGAAATGATCCGGAAAGATAATTTATATTGGCCCAAGTTCAGATCATTTGAGGATTGGATTTGCCAGGCTCTAAATATGTATGTGAGTTCAAAAGACCCTGTTAATCAGGAAGAGAGTAAGTATGCTGCCTTTTAGAGTCCTGAGGGGCGGCATCAGGAAGAAGCTGGAAAAATTAGAAGACTGGCAGGACAGGTGACTTCAGGAGTTACTGAGAGAAGCACAAAGGGTGTGTGTGAACAGAGATGAGGAAAAGCAGAAAGCAGATGCCAGAATTTTGGTGGTGGCAGTTAGAGAAATGCAGGCAGCTTTGAATACAGAAAAACAGAAAAAAAAGAAAAAAAATTCGGCAGGGAAAAACAAACTGCAGATGTCAGGATCTATTTTTAAGAACACAGGACCTGTGTGTTTTTGCCCGCCACAAGAAAGGGCACTTACGAAATTCTTGCCCTGCCTTGAGGGGTGCAGGACCCACCTGTTTTTACTATTATAAAAAGGAGCACCTACAAAAAAAGTTGCGGGAAGAAACAGCATGATGAGGAAACTTTTCAGGGAGGTCAGGGGCTCTGTTTAATGAAGGGGACAGAAACACCACCAGAAGAGCCCTTGATAAGTTATATTTTTAGTGAATATAGGAGTTTCTCAGTCGACAGTGACAAAATTACCCCAGGGATGTGAGATAAGTCGTGAGCGAGTTTCAGTAATCGGAATTACGAGAGAAGCTTTCCCTGTTCCTGTAATAAAAGGAGTGCAAATTAAAACAGATGATAAATTTGGAGTAAATGATTTATTGTTGATATCAGAGGCCGAGAATAATTTGTTAGGCAGAGATCTAATAATAGCCTTAAATTTACAGATAAAACCCTGTGAAGGAAAACTTAAAATTTATTCTTTAACTGAAGAAGATAATCTAGAAATTAATGACACGGGTTGGCATTCAGGTGTAGTGGGAAAAAGTTGAGGGTAAAGGAGTCTGGTCCCCTTAGTCCCTCCTGGTCAGCACAAGCCTGTGAATTGTATGCATTACTCTGTGCATTATTAATACTAAAAGGGCAAGAAGGGACTATTTATACAGACTCCAAATATGCTTTTACTGTAGTACATACTTTTAGAAAAATTTGGAAAGAAAGGGGACTTATAAACACTCAAGGGAAAGGGTTAGTACACGGGGAATTGATAATTCAGATACTTGAAGCTTTAAAAGGCTCAAAGAAAATAGCAGTAGTTCATGTAAAGGAACACCAGAGAGGGAGGGATATTAGGGTCAGAGAAATAATTTGGCCGACGAAGAAGCAAAAAGAGTTACCTTAAGAAAAAGAGATACTGAAATAATGATCTTACAAAAAATAGAAATTCAGCAGGAGACACTTTCCCTTCCGCTAGCAGAACTGGCAACTATAAAGAAATTAGGAGCAACATTTAAGGAGGGAAAGTGAGTTTTTCCTGATGGCAAGATTATGATGCCAAAACCAGTGGCACATTAGATCTTAGATAACTTGCATCGACGGACACACTGGGGAACAAGAGCCTTTTGTGATCACTTTTTAAAATTTTATGGGTGTATAAGGATATTTGAAATTGGAAAGCAAATTACCCAGGGGTGTCTCACCTGTCAAAAAGTAAAAAAGAAAGTGTTAAAAACCCCTCCCTCTGGAGGATGCAAAAGAGCCTACAAGCTATTTGAAAAGATCTAGGTTGATTTTATAGAATTGCCTAAAGTGGGTCGGTGGAAATATTTGTTAGTTATAATAGATGAATTACCTCAGTGGGTTAAAGCATTTCCAGCAGCTCGGGCTACAGTTCAAACTGTAGCTAAAATATTGTTGGAACATGAAATTCAAAGAATGTGATAATATGGTGGGATTTAAGTTGATTTATATTAACCCTGATTTATTAAGAATGAACTAGGCATCCTGGATGGCTGCTAACTGCAATTCCCTTGAGCTCGGAGGCAGAAGAACGCCGGTGGAAAAAGAATAAAAGACTTTCTGAATCAGTGGGAACGGCCTAAAAAGATTGAAGATCTCCTCCAGGGTCATGCACCAGCAACATTATTAGAATTGATTACAAAACTGCAATTCCAGAAACTGCGATTGATAACAGCTGTTGTTGAAAGAGAGCAGAGACAAGTAAAACATTGGGAGTGCAGTAAACATGGTTTAAAGTGTCATCCCTGAATATGTATTGTTTGCACACTTTGCTTTAACTCATGGTGGAAAGTAAGAGAGAAGCAAAGAAGAGACAATTTATTTGCTTGCTTTGCTATGGTTATGTATTTAGCCAGCTAACTATAGAACGTATTGTTAATAATTTTTTTTGGGATACCTTTGAGACTGGGAGATGAGACCCTTCCAGCAGCAATTAGATTAATACAAAACTTAGATCAATTGGTTCTTGCTATATTTGCTATAGCACAAATAAGAGAACGAGCAACTCATAATATTATAGACCAGTGTCTCAAAATTGATAGTTGTGGTGGAGAAGAAGTCTATACACCACATCATAGGTGCATTCCAGGGGCACATTGGCGCCACGAGTGTGCCTATTGGAGATGGTGACTTAATGCACTCCCCGCCCCTGAAGCACAAAATAATTAGAAAAATCTTCTTGTAGTTGGCACATCCCTGAAATTTTGGAAAATACAGGTTTATGGTATTCCGGCCTAATCTTTTCCCTGTTCTTTTTGTTTTAATTATTGCTTCTTAACCAGCTAGAACTGGGAAACGGCATTTAAAAAGAGACAAGCAAACTCTGTGGGCCTATGGGTACCAAAAATACTAAAAGCACCGGTGACTAGATGCCGGGATATTACCTTTGCTACCGAGAAGACTGGCATCTCGGCCCTTGGCTGCAACCCAAGGGGCCTTGAGAAAGGTAAAATGGTAGATTTCCTGAGGATTATTTTCACTGTGATCATTCTGGTACCCTGGGCAGTTGGCCAAAGCCAGAAAGCCACACTGGACAGAGTTTCAGCAATGAAAAAGCAAACAAAGCAAAAACCAAGTCCCAGCAATTTCAACATTTGTGACTATTGTAATCAACCTGTGTGGATTAAGGACAAGGTGGAATCTGTGTTTGTAACACACCCATATGCTAGTTCTGCCTGCTAAAATCGCAGCAGTGTTATAGATGTTTGTATTAAGGAAGGAAAGATGTATTGGGTAGGGAAAAATTTGGGATATAACGGACAAGCTCCTTATCCCCATAGTAATCAGATTGGCCCTCAATATGAAAGGTTTTTTTTGTTTTGAAAGAAATCATAATAAAGATGATCCCAGTATAAGAATAGGGGGCCGGGCACTAAAAGAAAAATTGAAAAAGAAAAAAAAAGAAAAAAAAGAAACAAAGGGGAATAGAAGAAAGAACAAGAGAAAAGAGTCAAGAGAATTAGCTGAATTGTATAAACAGGTAAAACAGTGCTACAAAGATTGGAATTTGCCAGCCTTGAATAAGAACCAGTTTGTAGGATTGATGCAAAGGATTGCTACAGAATTGGAATTATCCAAATGTGAGATTTGTAGAGGTCTAAAAAATGGCTAAAAGATGGCCATGGAAAGGTGAGAGCTTAGTTCCAGAGCAATTTTTAAAGTAGAACCACACCCAAATTTCTGGAACATTGAAGAGACCTGAAGGATGGATTTTAAGCCATCAAGTAATTGGAATCATTTGTATAACTCGAGAAGGAAGGAAATTTAATAAAATAGTAGGGCATACTCCTTGTAAATCCACGTTGGTGGTTAATATGGATAATTGTTCAAAAATTTGGCGACCTGAAAACCCCATTGGATATTGGGGACCAATAAAAGAAATAAATTGTGAATAAGATGAACAGATTAATGTATGCTGGTACAGAAGTCCTGGAACTAACCCCTACCAATCCATCGACAGCCTGAGGTCTGATTGGGAACAACCGGAGAAAACTGATAAGAAATGGAAAGCCCCAGATGGGATATATTAAATTTGTGGGCAACGAGCATACAGTGAGTTTTCTCAAAAATGGGGAGGAACTTGTACTTTGGGAGTAATACAACCCTCCTTCTTTGTTTTACTGAGATCTAGGAGCAATGTGCTAGGAACTCCACTGTATGAAACCCTGCAGTGGAATAAAGGAGATTTGAATTTAAATTTTCCAACAGCAGGAGGGAATCAAAACTGGGGGGAGGACAAATAGCCTGCAGAACGAATTATAGCATATTATGACCCAGCAACATGAGCTCAGGATGGGTCATGGAGATATAGGACCCCAGTTTATCTGTTGAATCGATTAATAAGGCTCCAAGCAGTAGTAGAGGTGGTGTCAAATCACACCTCCAATGCTTTAAAAATGTTGGCCAGGCAATATACACGAATGTGGGTGTTTGTGTACCAAAACAGGATCACCCCAGACTATCTGTTAGCAAAAGAAGGAGGAGTTTGTAGGAGATTTAATGAATCTGAGTGCTATGTAGAAATTGATAATTATGGAGAAGCTATCACAGAACTTGCAAAAAAGATTAAAAGAGTAGCTCATGTGCCGGTACAAAAGTGGAATTCAATCTTGAAAACAGATTGGTGGGGTAACCTCTTTAGAAGTGTTTGGAGGAAAATGTTAGAGTTCATGTTGTTATGCTCAATTCTAGGACTTATGTTTCTGCCTTGTATGATTTTGTATTTTATTAGGCTAATTCACTCAGTGATTCAAAAGATGCAAATTTCAACAATGTCTCTAGATTCAGAATCAGCAGAAAAAGTAAAACCAAGATCTATAATGGTATTAAAAGCTAAATCGACCCCTGTTAAAGACAAAAAGGACTTAAAAAGATTGAAATAGACCAGGACATGCTAACTAAACTTGAAAGTGTGAAAGACTAGAAGCAGTAATAGAAATGCTAGAAAAGTTTGAAGCTGAAAAGAGACAACAAGAAAACCAAAATTCTGAAAAATATAAAAGACATCAGGGCACAGCTTTTTAAATGCAGCACGAATCATAATGATCAAAAAGAGAAATGAGAGATTTGTGATAAATAGGTATGATTCGTGCTGATAAAGATTGAAACAGTAATCGATAATGATACAGTAATTAATATTTGAGAATAATAAAATAGTTAAATGCCAAAGAAGAGAGGGAGAGGAGGGGCTCCACCCCCCCCCCCCCAGCAGATGTTCTCAAGGACCACAGGAAACAAGCTGAAGATACAGTTGCTAAAAATGACCAAGAACCTGGTTGGGTACCAGAAAATGCTAATTATAAGGGATTTATTGCCTTGATATGTAGATGCAGTGATACGTTAGTCTTGGCTTACATTGTACTGGCTTGATGCGCATGTGTAACCCAAAGGTGAATTAAAAGACAAAGAGGAAGAGGAGAGGTCTTCATCCAAAACGACCCCCAAAGACTTGTGTGAACACCAAACCAAGTGGTAGCGCATGCGTGATAAGGGTGGTAATGAGGGCGGAGATAGAGACATGATGAACCGAAAATGAGAAGAGATGGTATTGACACATGGCATATAAGGGGTGATTTTCACTTGGCAAGCTTGTAGGTGAGGTGGCAAGGATCCCAGAACTCTGCCCTCCGTACCCCGTGGTTATCGTTTGCTTATGCGCTATTATTGGAACCAAATTATCTCTTATTTTAATCAAATTATATTGTATCCAATTTTAATTTTTTTTTATTTTAACTATTCAATTAAAATTGCTACTACTTTTGATATTATTGGGTTTTTTTATGATGAGATAATTGGACAAACATAACACTTTCCATTTTCATTTCACCTGTGGAAAGCTGTTTCACTTCCCCAGGAATCTTCTCCACACTCCTGTCTGCCCTTTTCAAGAACCTTTCCTGGAGAACAAGGTGCAGCTTCTGTCACAAGATGTGCCCCCAACTGCAGCTTCTCTTGGCTTTCCACACCGTGAGCAGCACGACTTCTGCAGCAAAGCAAGACAAATGTTTGGATTCCTTGACAACTTGTCCTTTCTTTTCCTTGTGGGCTGGGCAGTTGTGCCATTGCTGAGTTTTTCATTGTGCCTGTTCTAACCCAAGAAAACAGGAGGTTTTGTTGGGGACTTGCTGGGGAATGCAAGCCTGATCGAATGCAGAAAGAATCTCCAGGACACTCTGGGAGCTCCCCGGGCTGGGCTCAGGTTCCCGCTGGGACTCTGCAGAGGGCAGGGCTCCAACTGGGATCAGCAGCAGTGCAAAATACCTCTGGGCATCTCCATTTTCTGCTGCTCCGAGGAAGCAATGAAGCCAGCCAACTTCAGTATTTTCGTTCTCCTGGTGGATTTTTTCATTTGATTTGCCACTCCAGAGGCAATTTCTGTGATGGTCTCTGTAGGTTGATTCTATTTCAACAGCACCAGCAGCAGGGCTGTGTTTGAGTGCTGCAAAAGTGATCTGTGATGCTTTCATTCCCCTCGACTTGGTGCTCAAGGACTTGTGAGCATTTCAGTCTCTGCTAATCATGATGCCTGTGACAAAAACACTGAGTTCACCATCACAAAAGCACAGTGGGCAGCAGTGATTGAAAGAGGCAAGTGCAGTTGTACTGATAAAATTCAGGTGGCAAGCAGAAGAGGGCCAAGAGCAGCCATGATCTCCAACTGCCAAGGCAAAGGGCACCAGCAGCCTCCTGCTGTCAGCTCAGGGTGAGTAAAAGAGCGTTGAAAACAGCCCTGGAGCCCGATCCTTTCTTCCTCTGCGGGCTGGCTCAGGGCAGCACAGGCGGGCCCTGAGCAGTCAGGGCTGTGTGTGGGTGCTGGCTGCTCTGCTCCAGAATTGAGCTGTTAAAAGCCCTTGGGAGCCGAGGCAGGAGCAGGCGGGAAGGGGCCGGCACTGCTGCTGCTCCTGGCCTGGAGCCCGGCTGGGCCGGGCCGGCGCCCCCTGCGCTGCGGCTGCTGCTGCTGCCAGAGCCGGGCGGGACTCGGGGACAGGGAACGGACACGGGGGGACAGCAAAGGCCTGGCGGCTGCAGGGATGGTGGCGCTGGGGCCAGCGCCAGCACAGAGCTTCAGCCCGCAGTTAACCCCGAGGGAAATGCTGGGGAAACGCTCCATTTCAGCTTTCTTTGCTTGTTGCTGTAAAGAAGGGACTGAAATGAAAGGGGAACAAGCAGGGCCCGACCCCTCCTCTGGGAGGAGCCCCAGGACTGGGCCTGTAAGGGGCCGTGAGGGGCCGTGAGGGGCTGTGAGAGTGTTATGAATCAGAAGCTTGACTAGTCCAATATTCAAGCAGCAATCAATTTATTATTTAATGTGATAAAGTATGAGCAATACAGCGCCAGGTACAGTGGGGGAAGTTTTCCCTCCAACTGCATACCGATAATTGATGGTTACAGGTATTTACAGGGGTACCCATCAGTTTTTTTCAGCAGTTTCTATTTCCAATCTTTTACTCATCAGCAGTTTTTATTCCAAATTATTACATCACAATTCTATAAACTATTGTGATTTTAATTTCTCAGGATCTATCTCAAAGGAGAATTCCCAGATGGTGACGGTCCAGTTTCCAAAAGAAGAAAGACTAATTCCATCTGGTGGAGTCCAGCTCCCCAGATATGGGTCCACCTTTTAATTGCAGAGACTCTAAATCTCATAACAGTGATGTCCAGCTTCCCTTTGGTCGAAACCATAAACTCTTGAGGTGATGTTCATCTTCCTTTTTCAAGCTGTTTTTCTCTGCTTCAATAAGGCGTGAGATAAGCATATTTCCTTTATATATATTCCAAAGCTACAGTTTCAATAATACAAGTAATATTCTAAAATTATACTTCAAAAGGTTATTATTGCAGAACTCTTTATGGATTAAATGCAAACAAAAAGCAACATCTATAACACTTTAATTCAAATGCTCCTAAATCAACTAGGGTTAATTTGCAAACAAAAGATAGGTTCAAAAGTCTTTTTCCATGCTTTATTTTCCTCAGTTATTACTAGAATTCACAACTATCCCATTGTCGGTATCCACACATTTCTCATTCACAAGTACACACGTTGCCTGTTTGTACCTGACACGAAACACAGCTTTGCATCTCACAAGGGGTTGTGAGGGGCCGTGAGGGGCTGTGAGGGGCCATGTGGGGCTGTGAGGGACCATGAGCAGCTGTGAGGGGCCCTTGCCCCTCTATGGAGAACTGTCATTCCTGTCCAGGAGCCCATGGCTGAAATGGAATTCCACCCCAAAACTCCCCATATATCCAAGGGTTGCTTTCAGACAAAAGCTGCAAGGACAGACAGGTCTGGCTTGCCTTGGCCTCTGGGGACTGCTTCTCATGTGCCTTCAAAACCCTGGAGTTCTGTGATTTCCTTCCTATAGGAAAGAACTGTCCCCATTGTCCAGGTGCTCCTGGCCTCAAGCACTTGACCACTATACAGGGATGCAGTTTGACAAGAAAGTCTAACAGATATGTATGCTTGGCTGAAAGATTTTTGAATGTAATGTCTGAAGACGAATATAAATGAAAGCAAGTTTTGATATAAAAGAAAAGAATTGATGAGCCAGTCTTTTTGGATAGCTAAGAAGGCAAAGTGTATGTTAGTTAGAAGGGGTTTTTATGACTTAGAGCAAAGGATAAGCCCACCTCAAACAAGAAGATTTTACCAAGCAGAAAGATAGCACAGGCAAACAAGTCAGCAAATTTTGCAAGTAGAAAAAAGGTCTCAGAATTTTCCACTGCAAGAAAACTGGAAAACAACTTTTAGCTTAAACTGTAATGTACTAACTTTTAGTGATTGGAGAATAGTAACATGAATATGGTAATGATAGTAGTTATGATTGGCTATAGGTAAAAGTTAAGGTATAGATTGGTTCTATTGTGTGAAGATGCTCAGCAAAGAAAAGTATATAATGCATTTGTAACCTAACCTAAGGGTCTCCAGGCCTGCAGCTGGAGCTGACAGCTGTAGCACAGCTCTGTCACCCATGACTCTGGACTGCTGTATCACCTTGGATACAATAAACTGCACTTTGAAGAGCCGCCTGGCGTCCCACATCCCTCATTTCGGCTCTCACAAACTGGTGTTGCCCGGAACTGCCATTGCCCAGATGCAGAAATTTCCCAGTGCTGGCAAAGCCCAAGTGCAGCAATTTGCTGGCACAGAAATACAAAACCTGGCAAATACCTGGGGCCGGCACCATCCAGATCTGGTGTTTTCCAGCACTGCTAGTGTCCAAACATGGCATGGCAATTTCCTGGTGCTGGCACAGCCCAATTCCAGCAATTTGCTGGCAATGAAAGCCTAAATCAAGCAAATACCTGGATTTAAAAGGTATTTAAAGCAACCCAATCTCATGTTTGCTGACACCGCCAGTGCCCAGATCCGGAATTTTTCAGATGCCTGCACAGCATAATTCCAGCAATTTGCTGGCAGAGAAGGTTCGCATTTGGCAATTTCCCGCTGCCAGCACATTCCCCACCCAGATCTGGTGTGCACTGGCACTGCCAGTGCCCACATCTGGCAATTTCCCGATGCCAGCAAAACCCAAAGGCAGCAATTTTCTGGCAAAGAAAGCCCAAACTTGGCAGCGCCCAGATCTGCTGTGTTTGGGTTGGTTTAAAAGAAGGAGACCTCGGCTTAAGGCTTTGGGAAAACCCTCTTTAGGGTGAGCAGGAGCTCCCACCCATAATCCTCTTGTTCAGTTATGCAGATTGTTACTAGAAAGTTCTGAGTTCTCTTTGCTACCATTGGTTACTTTTTGCCACAAAATTGTGATATTCCTAATCATTCCTTCCTCTTGGATCCTTCCCTCAGATCCCACCTTAACCCTTCCCCATAAATAAATGTATAAATATCCCTGCTAGATCCTGGACCCAGGCTTTTTTCTGCTTCGCTCTCTGTACTGTGCACGCCATCCTGTTTGTTGTGTTTGCCTTCAGTAAAGTTCTGTTTCCACACAACCAGATGAAAGCAGTCTCTGTCTGTAAAGTGGCCAGAGCTGGTTCTCAGGGAAACCACTGGTCAACGGACCGGACGAGGACCAGAAGGTTTCACTGGTGTTTGCTGGCACTGCCAGTGCCCCGATCTGGAAATTTCCCTGTTCCAGCACCACCCATGTCCAGCAATTTGCTGGCACAGAAAGCTAAAACCTGTGGCAGCTTCCTGCTGCTGGGTCTGGCACCACCCACATCTTGCGTTTGCTGCACCAGTGCCCAGATTTGGAAATTTCCCGGTGCCAGCAGAGCCCAAATCTGGCAGATTTCTGTCACTGGCAATGACACCACGCAGATCTGGTGTTTGCTGGCAGCGCCAGCACCCAGATCTGAAAACTTCCTGGTGCTGGCACAGAAAGCCAAAGTTTGGATATTTCCAGGTTCTGGCACCAGCATCATCCAGATCTGGTGTTTGCTGGGACCGCCAGTGCCCAGACTTGGAAATTTCCTGATGCCTTCACAGCCCAGGTCTAGCAATTTGGTTTTAGCTAGCTGGGGCAGAGAAGTTCCTCGGACTGTGACTTTCCTTTTTCTTGGAATTGTTTAAACCCGCTCTGGAGGGAAGTCTTTTCCTCAGCTAGTAGGGGGAGGGGCCGCTGGAACTTGCTTTCTAGACTGACCCCTTTTGGAGGTTTCCTCCCAAAATTTGCCTGAAACCAGCACAAACAGTCACAATGAAAACTTCACCAGTGGCACAACTCCCCAGCCCAGCAGGAAAAGAACGGACATGTAAAGTTCTCCTAACATTTGTCCTGCTTTGCTGCAAAAGTCCTGCTGCACACACTGTGCACTGTGGAAAGCTAAGAGAAGCTGCAGCTGGTGGCAAATCTTGTGACAGAGGCTCAACCTTGTTCTCCATGAGAGATTCTTGAGAAGAGCAGACAGCAGATGATTCCTGGAAAACTGAAACAGCTTTCCAGAAGGGAAATGAAAATGAAAGAAACAATCCAAGATGTTTTCCTCTATTTATTTCTATGCTCCTCTTTTCCATGTTGCACTGCTTCTCCATCCCATTCATTCCAAATGCACCTCACCTCTAAAATCTGTGACTTGGCAAGTTTTAGACACTCTAAAATACCATGAGCTACACACAGTTTTCCTTTCCACACAGGAAAGCAACACTGGAGGTGTAAGTGCAGTGCTTGGGTCAGGTAGGAATCCTACACCAAGGGAAGGTGCCCCGACAGTGTTTGACCCTCAGCAAGGACAATGCTCAGCAGCAAGCGAGGGGATCGCTGTGCCAGTGCGCAGGAGTCAGGGCTCTGCATCTGGGCTCAGCGCTGCAAAGTTCCCGTGTTTGGGCAGACGGAGGGGCTGTCCCCGGGGCGCGCGGGGCTCGAACGTGGGGCTCGTGGGGCGAGCGGGGAACGGACACGGGGACGAACGGCCCCGGTGCTTCAGTTGCAGCAGCGGCAGCGGCGGCGGCAGCAGCAGCGGCGGCAGCAGTAGCGGCGGCAGCAGCAAAACAGATAGTTTTGAATAGTCTTTCTCTCTCTCTCTCTCTTTCTCTTTCTCTCCCTTTCCCGCTGTCGGGCACCCTTCTCTCGGGGTCCCTTGCCCAGCGTCCCTCTCCTCTCCCCGCCTCCCTCTCCCCTGCTGGGCCGGGCCATGCCCCCGGCCCGCCCCCGGCCCCGGGCGGGGCTGCCCCGTGCCCAGCCCCGGCCGTCCCGCCGCGGTCTCGCCTCCGCCCGGCTCTGGCCGTACTGGCGGTGGCGCTGCTGGGCGGGCATCAGTGCCTGGGGCGGGGGCGGCATCGCCGCCCTTCGGCTCCGCCTGGCCCGAGCCCGGCCCCGGACCCGACGCAGGGTCCAGTCCCGAGCCCGGCCCCAGCCCCGGCCCCAGCCCCAGCCCCGCCCCCGGCCCCGGCCCCGGCCCCGACCCCGGCCCCGACCCCGGCCCCGGCCCCGGCCCCGGCTCCTCCCGCGGCCTGCGGAGGCCACAGGCGGCGCGGCCGCTCCCGCCGCCTCCGCTGCGGCTTCCCCGGCCCGAGCTCCGCCGCTCGGCAGCGCGGCCGCCAGCCCCGAGCCTCCCGTGCCGCGTTCCGAAGATGGAACGCCTGGGCATGGCCGGCCCGGGGCGGGTGAGGGGCGCTCGGGGGCCGTTGCTGGCCCCGGGCCGAGCGCTGACCGCCGCGTCCCGCCCGCAGGGACGGCGCAGGAGGCCCTGCAGGAGCGGTACCGGCTGGGATCGCTGCTGGGGCGCGGCGGATTCGGCAGAGTCTTCGCGGCCACGCGGCTCTCGGACGGCGCCCCGGTGAGCGGCGGGGCCGGCGGCGGGCGCAGGAGGAGGGGATGGAGGAGGAGGAGGGCGGAGGGCGGAGGATGGGGCTCGCAGTGCGGGCGGCGAGCTCACCCCGCTGCTGCCCTTGGCTTGCAGGTGGCCATCAAGAGGGTGCCACGGAACCGCGTCCGGCACTGGGGCGAGCTGGTGAGTGAGCGGGGCCAGCAGCCGGGGCTGCCGGCCGGGGATGAGCCGGCGCCCGGCACGGTGGGAGCCACCAGGACGCCCCGAGAGAGAGCGGGCGTGGGGCCAGCGCAGGGCGCAGAGCATCCCGGCCTGGCTGAGGGCTTCCCCAGGCCTGGCACGGCATCGGCTCCACTGACGGCATTGTGCTCCTCCCGCAGCCCGACGGCACCAGCGCCCCGCTGGAGATCGTGCTGCTGGCCAGGGTGTCCACTGGCTTCCCCGGTGTGGTCCAGCTGCTGGAGTGGCTCGAGCTCCCCAACTGCATCGTGATGGTGCTGGAGCGGCCAGAGCAGTGTCAGGACCTGCATCGTTTCATTCGGGCACGGCGGTTCCTGCCTGAGGAGGTGGCACGGGAGCTGTTCCGCCAGGTGCTGGAGGCCGTGCGGCACTGCACCAGCTGCGGGGTCCTGCACCGCGACATCAAACCAGAGAACATCCTGGTTGACCTGGACACCGGGCAGGCCAAACTCATTGACTTTGGCTGTGGCACCTACCTGCAGGACACAGTCTACACTCACTTTGCAGGTGAGCCTGCAGAGGGCTGTGCTCCCGCTGCTGACATCTCATGGCCCAACATCTCCCAGCCCAAGCTGGCTGTGGCAGCGGGGATTCTCCCTTTTGCTGCCAGTCAGGGCACTAAATCTTCAGCTGAGTTGCTTTAGAGCAGGGCTGGGTGGGCAGCCATCTTCCAGCCCTGCTGGCAGCCTTTGCCAGCCACTCTGCCCAGGACTAGGGCTGGGCTGGGGCAGCCAGCCCAACCAAAAGCCCCATGGGTTGGGGAAGCAGAGAGGGAGGGCGGAACCTTTGCCCCAGCCACTTTGGTATGCAGATGACAGGAAGGGCTTGGGCTGCTTCACTCGCCCTGTTTCCCTTGGCTTCAAAATATTTTTGGGGAAATGCAGGCAGGGAGGATAAGGGCATGTTTTTTCCCCAGCATGGAGTGGGTTTTTCCTTTGCATGTCATGGTCGGGCCTAGCCAGGGCTGCCCTCTTCCAACACCAGAGGCTTCTTTTCCAACCCTAACTTTGTGCACAAGTCCCAGATGCTGGCGAGAGGGCAGTGGTCACCCTGAGTGCCCCTGATGCAGCCCCTGCAGGCCCAGGGATGCTGGGGCCAGGCTCTAGGAGCAGCAGCATCCCCCTGATTAACTCCATCTGTATTCCATAGGAACACTGTCCTACAGCCCCCCGGAATGGAACGACTTTGGCTGGTACCATGGCGAGGCAGCAACAGTCTGGTCCCTGGGCATCCTGCTGCACCAGATGGTCTGCGGGGAGCACCCTTTCAGAAGGGGCCAGAACCTCAGCTGGGGCCAGCTCCCGCTGCCACAAGGGCTCTCTCAAGGTGGATCCTCTTCTCTGGGCATGGGGGGAATCCCAGTGCTGGGAGCCAGCAGCGGGCTAGTGGGCATCCTGCTCTGGCAGCTGCTGAGGAGGTGGCACATGTCCTGCTCTCCTCCAAAACAGGGAATTGATGGGAAAGTTTAGGCCCAGCTCTGAGCACATGCAGCATGGCCTGGGTGTGGGAATAGTGGGGCAAAGCAGACAGGAGCCTTCTCTGGCTGACCGGCAGTTTCTGCTTTCTCTCCCCAGAGTGCAAAGACCTGATCAGGTGGTGTTTATCCGTGAACTCCTTGGACAGACCCGCACTGGAAGACCTGTTCTGTGATCCTTGGATGTGGGATATTCCTCTGCCATAGAAGAAGGGAGAGAGCCACAGGCACACTTTGATCCAGGGCCCTGGTAAGTTCCTGCTCCACATATGCCTTGGCAATGAGAAGCAAAGGAACCCAGAGCTTTTTGTGCTGCCTGTGTCACTGCACCGGGGTCATGGGATGGGAGCACGCAGCCCTTGTGCTGGGGCTGAGCTGCTCTGCTCAGCACTGGTGGCCACCCTCCAAGCTCGTTTTGCTTGTCCTGGTTCCCTGACAGCTGGGGCCCTGGGCAGAGCCCTGAGAGGCTGGTCTGCCCCCAGGGAAGGAGAAGGAGCCCCTGGAGAAGCTGTACCGGGTGGGGATGCTGCTGCTGCTGCTGCTGCTGCTGCTGCTGCTGCTGGAGACAGCGAGGGTGACATCAAGGATGACAAGCTCTTCCTCAGCCTGGCCACTGGAGGCTGAAGGTGGTGCACTTTGATTCTGGCACCTTCTTCAAAGCCAAACTCCACAGGGAATTTGCAGATGAGTCCCACCCGGGAAATTCTGCCAGATCTGGGCATGACCCAGCGTGGCGGGGAAGCAAAGGCTCCCCCTTTGCTGGGGCAGATGCAACTCATTCTTCAGTCGCTGCCCGGCTGCTTTTAGCAGGGCTGGATCCTGGGCTGAGGTGGGTACGAAATGGGAGTGGGCTCCTGGCCCTGCCAACAGCCCCCAGCACCCACCGTGCCCCGGGCTGGGGCTGGGGCTGGGGCAGCCAGGCCGACACAAACAAAGCCCCATGGTGGGAGCAGAGGTGGGACTCCAGAACCTGTGCACAGCTGCTTTGCTGTGCAGGCAAGGAAGGGCTTGGGCTGCTCCACTGCCCTTGTTTGCTTTGGGGTCACCGTGATTTTGGGGGGCAGTGCAGAGGGGAAGAGAGAAAGTGTGGGTTTCCCACAGCCATGGCTGGGGTTTTCCCTGGCATGCAGGGGTTGGGCCTTCCTCAAGACCCTGACAGAGATAAGATTTTTTACCAATTTTCTTGTTTTCCCATTTTGTCTCTAAACTCTTTTCAATAATGTGTTGTTTGTTATTCCAGAGGAAGCGTTCCAGGTGGTCCAGTGTGGATAGGGAAGTGCTTGGGAGCAGCTGTGGTGTGGATGGGCCGTGCCCTTGGAGAAGGCTGAGGCCGTGGTTTGGGAGCAGCTTTTCTTGCAGCCGTGGTTGGCGTGAGGTGGGTCCCTGTGTGCTTGGCAGGGTGGGATCAGAGCTTTTGGGAGCTGGCAGCGAGCACAGGAGCATCCTGCTCTGGGCAGCTGCTGAGGGCTGGATGTGCCGTGGCTGGCTGCAGGCTGGGCACATGTGCTGCCCTCCTGCTCTGTGCCAAAGGCAGCAGGGATGGGCAGCTCTGGGCACAGCTCTGGGCGCAGCCAGCATGGCCTGGGCACCGCAGGCCTTGGCACAAGGGCACAGGAGCCCTCAGCTGACGGGCGGTTTCTGCTTTCTCTCCTTGCAGCCGGGCTCTGCGGGTGCTGAGGCTGCTCTGGGCTCTGCCAGGGCTCTGCTGGGCTCAGCCCTGGGTCCAGCTGGGCTGGCTCTGCCCTCACATTGCTCTGACAGCTCTGCATCAGACGAGCCCGTTGCGAGCACAGTGCCTGAGCTTTCTGCTTTGGCAGGTGAGTGAGACTCTGCTGCAGGCCCAGAGATTGCAGCTGGGGACACACATCCAACTGGCAAGGACCCAAACTCTCCACAGTCCCAGCTGAACGCCTGCATCTGAACAGAGTGTTTTGTCTGTCCCATTCTTCCTTCTTGATTGGCTGGAATTGTGCAATTGCACTTTCTTCCTCCTCTAGAAGTGCCACAAGTGGGCCAAAGCTGGCGAGTGGGCCGTGTTCCTGAGGTACTGCAGTCTGGAGCTGGTGGATGGAGAATTGCCCTTCTGCACTGCCAAACCAGAGCAAAAAGCTGTAAGTGGGACTTCGTGTCTCTAAGAAACGCCTGGCAGTTACAACAGGAATGTGCAGCTCATTTGCAGGGTGAGAAGGAAGGTGATCTTCTAAAGGATTTGGGGTTTGACAGAGTTTCCATTCCCAGTCCTGCTTGGAGCTGGAAGGGCACAAAGCAATTTCCTCTTGCTTCAACCACAATTTCAAATACCAGTGTTGGTAACAAAGCCCAAAATCTTTTAAGAGGCTGCTGAGGTCAGTAAGATGGATCCATGCCATCAGCACATTTACAATGTAAAGAACTGAGTTCTCTTTTGAAAAAGATCATTTACCTCTTAATGCAAAGAAGGTGTCTTTGCATTTATGTTTTGTTTTTTTTCACTAACATTGTGTTATGTTTTTTCACTAACACTTGGATTTTATTCTTATCTTTTACAATTTACCTAGTTTTTTCCTTTTTCCTTTTTTTCCTTCTAAATAGAAAACATGTCCTACAGAAGAAATGTCCTTTGCTCCTGGTTCCCGTGTGGAGCAGCTCCCTTCCTGCTGGCTGAGCTGCTCAGGCAGAGCCCGGCAGCTCCTGGCCCTGCAGGGCTGAGGCTTTTCCCTGTTTCTGGGCACAGACTGATGGAGCAGCACTGCTGAACACGGGCACACAGAGGGACCAGCAGCAGCTGCCTTTGGCCACCTGAGGCTCCAAGGCCCAAACTCTGAGCAGCCAGGGCTGGAAGAGACTGGCAGGATCTGATCCCTGACTCTGGGGCAGGGCTGCACAAATGACCCCGCAGCAGCAGCAGCAGCAGCAGCAGCAGATGGAGCTGACTTTGAGCACAGCCCCTGCCCCTCTTCCCTCCCATGTGCAGCAGTGTCACAGCAGCCTGAGGCACCTGGGAGCCCCCAGTGCCAGCAGGGACTGGAGATGGCAGCCCTGGGCTCCTGGAGGCTGTGCAAGGAACGGAGCTGGGCACTCCCTGTCCATGGGGAGCTTCCAGATGGAAAAGGCGGCTGTGCCCAGGCAGCTCCAAGGGCACAGAAAGGAGGCTCTGGAGCACTGGATCTGTGCCAGTGCCACAGTCCTGGGCAGCAGCCAGCGAGCCCTGGGGGAACAGAGGGCACAGCAAGAGGGACAGAACCAGGCAAGGGCAGAGACTGGAGAGAGCCAGGCCTCGGAGCAGGAACAGCTGCTCCATTGCACTCTTGGAGAAAGCTCTTGGCTGGTTCAAAGCGCTGAAAGACGTGAAGGGCAGAGAGGAGGCCACAGCAAACAATGCTCCTGTTTGCACAGCCTCCCCTCTCCGTGTCCCAGAAGGAATTGCATGGACTGTGCTCTTCTCTCTGATTGGTCTCGTTCAGCATGAGCAGATCAGCACCAGGAGCTGAAGGAGCTGAAGCCTCAGGCCACAGGAGCTGGGCAAGAGGAGACTTTCTGAGCAAAGTAATGCTGCTAAAATAGCCCCAGCTGAATGCAGTGGATATTAGCATGGAGCCACAGAATCCTTTCTGTTGGAAAAGCCCTCTGAGCTCACCCAGTGCAGCCGCTCACCCAGCAGTGCCAAGCCCAGCACTAAACCACGTCCCTGAGGTGCCAAGGTCTGGACACCAGCCCTGAGTGCGGCCTGAACAGCAGGCCCTGAGCCAAAGATGGCCTCTGGATGAACCTTCCAAGCAAAGGTTATCTTTGTATCTGCTCCCTGATGAAATATGCATGGTCATTAGCACTGAGATAGATGTAGCCACTCATTAGGGAAACACGGATTGACCTTTGTGTATTTAGAAGCCAGACAAGGCCATGAAATCTGACATCTGGCCTTGTTTGGGGCTGTATGGTCAAAGTCAGCTCCCTTGGTTCCTCCTTGATCCCTGGTCAGGCTTTGGGAGGAATCCAAGAGGAGCATGAAAGCAGATGTTGCCACACTAGCAGTGCTGTCAGTTTGTTCATTCAGCACTGTCAGAGCTGGGCCCTCTCCCAGCGGGGTTGGAGCCTCACCTGGGGCTGGAGGCACCTGCAGGAATGCCCAGTGCCAGGAGTAGCTCTGCAGCCCTTGGCTGTGACAGCTTCCCCAGCTGCTGTGTGGGTCTGGGGGATGGTAAAGGCTGAGGGTAAATGCTGCTGGATCTTTGTTAATCTCTGCAGGCAATCTTTGTTGGGGATGGTTGGGTGCATTGCTGAGCTGCTCCTGTTGCGATTCTTTGCTGCTCTGAACTGCAGGAAATGACACTGATTCCTTCAGCTGGAGTCTGTGGCTTTGGTGCTGACCCTGCCCACTGGCAAAACAAAACTGGCACAGTCTGGCCAGATCCCAACAAAATGTCACTTGTTCAGTGTCAGTGTGAGGAATCAGTGCCATCAGAAATTCCCAGCTGGGAAGCCCTTCCCTGGAGTTCTCTGGCTCTGGAGTGGGCTGAGGTCAGAGCCCTGTGGGAGCAGTGAGGCAGTCGGGTAAAAGAGGTTGAACCCCTGGATGTCTTCAAATGCATCCAAAAATTGCACATGGAAAAGGAAAAGACCTTGTGGGTTTGGGCAGACAAAGATGAATTTGTTGAGAGTACATAGGAAACAGCACCTTCAGAAGGAACAATGATTGTTGGAATGCTCCCACATGGAGCAAGAGAAGAAGGTTTTAATCTTGAACTGATATGCATTTGTGCAAGTGAAATGTCTATATACATAATAATTATATATGTATTTATAGTATAATAAGACCTCAATATATCTATTTATATAAATTTATTTATGTCTGTATCTATCTATATTTCTATATCACTATCTATCTATAAAATTATATAATAACGTGAAATAGTGCTGACAATACTAATTTGGTATCTTTGGCTGCTCAGGGATGTAACACTAAATACCCTACAGAACAGGACTGGCCAGGACCCTCATGTCAGTGGTCAACTTTTTGAGATTGTATACAATGAAAAAGGGAGAAAGGGAGAAAATTGGCTATTTTTGCAGGGGTTGCTGATACTGTGGTGCAGGGTGCTTTGTCTGTTCCTGTGAAAAATATAGTGATTTTGCCTGCAGGGTTTTTCATGTACCAGATTATGCACAAGCTGCCGGATTGGTTGCACGGGTAAGGGGTTGTTAAAAGAGCAGTTGGAAAAATAAGGAGATGGGAACCTTTGCCCATGGAGAACCCATCTCCCAGATGTGCTCCATGCCCTTCACAATGGCCCATGGGGGAAATGAAACCCCCTGGCTGTGCACGGCTGCCCCCAATTTGCAAATCCAGCCATGGGCAGTGAGACTTGGGCTGCCTGGGAAATTGTTCTGGCTGTGATGGCCCCTGGCAGGGCCAGCCCAGAGGCTGCAGGGCTGGGCCTTCATGCATTGGAATTCATTAGGAGAAATTCAAAGCAAATGAGAGCTATCAATTCTGAAACAGGAATTCAGATTCCTCCAGGACACTTTGCTTTGGTTACTGCTCCCTTGGAGCTTGGCCTTGCAAAGTGTTCCTGTCATGGCAGGAGGAAATGATGCAGAATATCAAGGAGAAATTACAGTAATTCTGTAAACAATAGTGACCAGGACTGGATTAGTCAACCCTGTGACAGGGTAGTACAATTATTGATACTGCATTTTTAGGAATGATTGTGAAAAAAGGAGATCCACCTCCAATCACCACTGTTTGTGCAAATAAAGGGTTTGGGTGCAGCAGTCCTAATAATGGAGCCAGAGTGTAGGTCCCGAGGCCAAGTGGCCGTCCCAAGGCAGCTGAAGGAGCAGCTCCTGGGAAAGACAACTCTGAGTCCTGAAACCTGGGCAGGAACAATGGGAATGTGTCCCTGCATCCAAGGATTCTGTGTGAGAACAAGGAGATCTGACAGGATACTGTTTTACACATCCTGCCAGACCAGATCTCCCTGTTTGCCCCAAGGGCCCCTTTGGAAAATGCTCTGATCCACGGGGCTCCATGTGAAGGCTGCTGTGACACTGAGGGACTTGCACAGGAATTCCATCCAGGAGCCTGGGTGCCCCTCAGGGACTGGGACCCGGCCCCTTCCAGCCAGAGGGGAAAGGGCCTCCTAAGCCTTGTTAGCCACAGACAGCGTGGTAAAGCTGAACAGCAAAGGGCCTGGGGGCATTATTCTGGAATTAAAAAGGTGCCAGCTCCATGCACAACAGAATTCTTGTTCCTAATTGGAATGAGATTGAGAAAAAAGAATGAAGAACGGTGTCACTAAAGTACTGCTGATGTCTGTAAGGTGTACCTTGATAGTCAGCCAGAATCTTTGTCTGCCACAAACACCTCTGGTGTTTCACCAAGGGATTGGTCATCAAAATATAATGATGGGTTATGATGGATTGCTGAGCTTCTTTTGTAATTCATTGCTAATGATGATGTGCTTTGCTGAGCTTATCCTTTTGTAAATCTCTGCAGCTGTGCATGATATAAATGACACAATTCCTTCAGTTGGTGTCTGTGTCTTTGGTAGTGACACTGCCCACTGGTGAAACAGGGCCCCCTCTTGCCTAGGTGTTCCCTGGGAAGGCAAAAGCCCTCCCTCCAAAATTCCCCCCTTCCTCCCTGTTCCCCCCTTCACACCCTGAGCATGATGTGCTCTGGTCTGGGCTATGCCTGGGGTCAGTTGGGCTCCCCTGTCCTGGCTGTGTCCCTGCCCAGCTCCTCCGCAGCCCCAGCCCCTCCCCAGCGTGGCTGGACGAGGGGCAGGACAGGCCTTGGCTGTGCTGCAGCTCAGCAAGAACAAAACCATCTCTGCGTGCTCAGCCCTGTGCTCAGCACCCGGCCCAGCAGTGTCTCAGTGCCAGGGGCTGTGCCCTCAGTCCCTGCCAGGGGTTTCCATGGCAACTGTCAGGACGGGTGACCCAGGTGTGCCCCCAGTGCCCATTGCCATGGAAACAGTGCCCAGCCCTGCCCCTTTCTGTCTGGCTGACCTGGCCTTTGGCCCTGGCAGTGCCGTTGGCTGCTGGTTCCTGGTGCCTGAGCGGCCAGCGCGGCACAGGGCAGGTGGCCATGGCACAGCCCCCAGCAAGGGATCCCCTCTGGCTCTGGGCACTGACACCAGCCCTGAGCAAGGGGCCAGGGCAGCTTTCCATGGCCACCAACATCACAACGGCTCCGGGCATTGGTTGCCATGGCACCAAACCAAGGAACGGGTCCCCGTGGCCGTTGCCATGGCACCTGGTGGCTCCAACGAGTGTCACTGCAATTGTACCTGGAACAGCCCTGGCACCGCTTTGTCCCAGGGTTGCCATGGCCGCTGAGGACAGCAACAGCTCTGCAGGCAAGTGGCCATGGAACGTGGCTGCAGAAATGGCTCCTTGGGCTGGTTTCCAAGGAAACCTGAACTGATGGGGGTTGCCATGGCACCCAAACCCAGCAGTGGGGTCATTGCAGTGTCCATGGCAACAGTCCCTTGCAATGGCACCACTGCATGTTGGGATGATGATCCACCCTCACAGCTGGCCCAGGGCAGGTCTGGAGTGCTCCTGGTGGCAGCTTGGGCTTGGCACACACTTGAGGAGGATGTCTGTTTGCAATGGGGAAACTCAGGAGTTTTAGATTGCTTCAAAAATCAAAGAAGGAAAATCCCTCTTTGGCTGTGTGCAGCCAGTTCTTCAAGCAAAGCAGGTTCCAGGTGAGTGAGGAGAGACACAATGGGCTTGGGGAATGTGGAGCAAGGTTGTCTACACTGGCTCAGAGCTCAAGGCACAGCTTCTCTGAGCAGGCCAGGGCTCCTTAGGAGAGTCCCTGGATCAATATCAGTCACTGAATGCTGCAATCACCTCTTGTGTAATAGGAACAGCAATAAAAGACACCCTTTAAAATAGGACTACATATTTCCTGGAAGCTCTTTGAACTATTTCTCCATAACTGTCAAAGGAAACCGTCCTAATGAACTGCACTGGAGCAGAGGGAAATCAAGGCAGAGCCAGGGTTTGTCAGGACTTGCTTGATCCTCATGAGCCTCACTGCATTTGGAGCTGAGCCCTTGAACATCAGGGCCTGGGAGGAGATTGCACAAACCTTGCCAGGAGTCAAAGGCAGAGGAAACACCCCAAGTTTCTCCAGGCATTCATGGCTCCCACTGAGGTCCCTCTCCAACACAGGCTCCTCATGCACTCCTTGCAGGAGAGAATTGGTGGCCAGGATGGCACAAAAACCTCTCAGACACTCAGTGTGGAAAGGAAAATCCAAAGCACCTTCAGCACCTTGAGTGTCTCAAAGCATTAATGAGCCCCACTGAGTGTCAGTACAAAGCTCTCCAGGGACTAATTAACGCAGATAATTGGGCCATGATTGGACAAATATCTCCCAGAGTCTATCCCAAGGGAAACACCAAGTACCTTAAAAGAACTGAAGTACCTTGAAGCATTAATGAGCCCCACTGAGTGGTGTTACTGACAAAGCCTCTCTAAGAACTAACTACAACACATAATTGGAGGCCATGACTGCACAAAGCTGTCAGAGACTCCAAAGCAAAAGCAAAACTCAAAGTCCTTTGAAAAGCCTGCAGTCCCTGCAGGGAGCATTCAGGAGCCCCCAGGGCCATTGCTGAGCAAGGCTCCCCAGGGACTCCTTCCAGCAGATCCTTGAGGCCACTGGGATGTGGGCTACGGGGAGATGCTGAGGACAGGACAAGGGGGTGACAGTGCCCAGCCTGGCTGGGGCTGTGCCAGGAGGCCCCAGGGCCTCAGGACAAGGTGTCTCCTCCCAGCCCTTGGTGACACAGACCCTGCTGCTGTGCCCCAGGGCACCAAGACTTGGCTTATCTTTGTCCACAGCTGCCATCAAGTGCCTGCAGTTCTCTGCTCTGCCTGGGGCCTGGGGACACTTTCCCTGTCGTGTCCCTTACAGGGATCTCTTCAAAGTACAAGAAACTTCAGTGTTTCAATAGAACTGAGTTCTTGAGGGTTCTTGAAGGTTCTGTGACATCCCAGAGCTGGCTGTGACATCACAGAGTAGGGTCTGAGGCCATAGAACACAGTCTGCCATCATAGAGGGTGGCTCTGTGGCATCAGAGAGTTGGTTGTGACATCACCTGGTGGCTGTGGAACATCATAGAGCAGGCTGTGACATCACAGAACAGATTGTGACATCAGAGGGTGACTTTGTGACATCAGTCTTCTGTGATGTCACAGCACTGCTGTATGACATCGCAAGGTGACATCGAGTTGGCTCTGTGACATCAAAGGGGCAGTGTCACATCACAGAGAAGGCTGTGTGACATAACAGGGGCTCTCTGACATCACAGGGGCAGTGTGACATCACGGGGGCTGTGTGACATCACAGGGGCTGTGTGAGGTCACTGGGAAGGTCACTCTGCCCTGGCCCCCCTCACAGTTCCCCCCAGAGCAGTCCAACCCTACTCGTGCACAGCGGGGTCCCCTGTCCTCCCGGGTCCCCCCACCCCTGGCCCCGCAGCCTCCCCCAGAGGATGTTCCACGAGATCGACCCCAGAGCCTGACACGGGGATGGGGGCCGGGGCCCTGGGGGTGGCACAGGGGGACAGGGACCTCCCGGCAGGGTCCCTGTGTCCCCCAGGGCCAGAGCCTGGGCCAGGGCTCCTTCATCCTGTTACGAACAAGGGCTTGAGAGCGCTAAAAAAATCCCCAGCAAGGGATCAGCAAAAACCAGATTTAATATTAACCAACAGCAGCACAAAGTTCCTTGGCAAGAGTCGCTCTGCTCCTGACTGGACTCTTCAGGCACACCAGGGAAACAAAGCAACAACAAAACCAAACAGAATCCAGGAAATCAAACCAGAAATTAACTCAGAACTGTCCCTCTGTGTGTGTGTGTGTGACACAAGGACAGCAAGGGCAAGGATAAAAGGAACACGGCCTGAAACCTTAACAGAGCTCAAACTTAACCGGACATTACTTATACATTAACCTTAACTGATACTTTCAACCTCACAATTTAGCAAAAGAGCAGAGCGTAACAGCATGTAACCTAACTTAAACCTATGACTTCACAATTTAACAGAGGATTAACATTTAACAATATTGAACTTAACATAAAACTTATATTAAAGGTAACCACTTAGCAAAAGAAAAACTCTCAGCAGCATTTAATTTAACTTTGGCCTTGTGATTTAACCTTCCCTACAGGCCTGACTGACTCAGCTATCCAAGGCACAACAACCCCTCAGACAGCAGCATTTCTGCCACATTTCCCCAGCACAGGCACTCGTGTGTGCACACAGACACCAAGAGTCAGTGCAAGGCACCTGTGAGCAATTCCCCTGAGGGCAGGAAATGCTCACTGAGGATCCTTTGGCATCTCCCCAATGGGCAAAGGGTTGAGCCTGGAGGAGTTGGGGGATCGGCCCAGGCTCTGTCGTTGTTCAGGATCCCCAAGTGCAGCAAACAGGAGAGTTCCCGGCTGGGAGAGGCCCCACTCAGAGGGAGTCGCTGGCCCAGGAGAGCTCCAAGGGCTCCTTTTGGAGCGCTGTGTGCAGGGCCCCGAGAGAGGGGCTTCAGTCCCAGCAATGGTTCATCCTGGCCGCACTTGGCATCAACAGCTTTCCTTGGCAGTGTGAGAACAGGGATGTTTTGCCACTGAGGGAACAAAAACAGTTCCCAGGGCTGCTGCTAAAGGAACCAGGAGCTGGTTGGGCAGCAGCAGTGGCTGGAGCAGACAGTGTTTGTGATGAGCTGCAGAGAAGCTGAGCCCAGGGGCTGTTGGCCAAGGCCGAGGCCCAAGTAGCATTTCTCAGCTGGCAGGGTGGCCTGAGAAGGGGAGGGGGGAATGCAGCAGCACAGGGCCATGGAACCAAGGGACCATTGTGACACTGTGGAGCCTTGTGAGACCAAGGGACCATTGTGACACTGTGGGGCCCTGTGACACCAAGGGACCATTGTGACACTGTGGGGCCCTGTGAGACCAAGGGACCATTTTGGCAATGTGAGGCCTCATGGTCTCAAGGAGACCACTTTGACATTGCTGGGCCTCATGGAACCAAGGGGACTGTACTGACGCTGTGTGACTCCATGGAATGTAGGGATCATCGTGACATTGAGAGGCCCCATCGGACCAAGGGTTCGTTGTGACACCACCGGGCCTCATGGAACCATGGAGACCATTATGACACTTTGTGGTGTCATGGAACCAGGCAGCCATTGTGACACTGTGGGACTCCATGGAACCAAAGGTTCACTTTGACATTGCAAGGCCTCGTGGAACCATGAAAAGACAGTTAAGACACTTTACAGCCTCATGGAACCAAAGGGCTATTGTGACACTGAGGGGCCCATGGAATCACAGAGACCATTGTGACACTCAGGGGACTCATGGAGACCATTGTGACACTATGAGGCCCCATGGAATAAGCAAAGCATTGTGAGACTGTGAAGCCTCATGGAACCAGTGAGACCATTGTGACCCTGGGAGGAGCATTGTGATATTGTGGGGCCGCGTGAAACCAAGACGCCTTTGTGACACTGCAGGGCTGCATGGAACCAAAGGTCCATTGTGACACTGCATGGTCTCATGTCATCAGTGGTCCATTGTGACACTGTGGAGCCAGAGGAGACCATTGTGACACAGCAAAGCCCCAGGGTCCAAAGGTTCATTGAGACATTGCAGACTTCATGGAACAGAGGAGTCACATGACATTGTGGGGCCTGGGGAACCACGGAGACCATTGTGACATTGCAAGGGCTCATGGAATCCTTGGGACCATTGTGACCCTGCGGGGTCTTATGACACCTGGGGGCCAGTGACACTGCAGGTCTTCTTGCAATCAAGGGGCCATTGTGACACTGCTGGAACCCATGGAATCAGGTCACCATTATGACACTGCGGGGCCCCATGGATCCAAGGAACCATTGTGACAATATGGAGCCCCATAAAACCAAGGGAAAACAGAACAGGTCTGGCTGCTTTGGCTTCCAATGGACTGCCTGACTGGTCCAACTGACTTTGCATGTTGAGGGTCACTTCTCATCTGCTGCTGAAACACTGGGGCTCTCTGTTTTCCTTCCCAATGGAAAAGAACTATCCTTCTGCTCCAGACACCCATGGCCAGAATTGGGATTTCACCTCCAAAGTTCCTTATATCCAGAGATTGTTCCCATAGGCATATTGCCAGGATAAGTCTGGCTGGCAGTAGTTTCACAAGGGTCACCTCTCATCCGTCCCCAAAACATTGGGAAAGGCTCCATGCTCTCCTTCCTAAGGAAAGAACTGTCCTGCTTCTCCAGGTGCCCATGGCTGAGATTGGGTTTCCACCTCCAAAATTCCCTAAATCCAAACTCTGCAATTACTGACAAGTCTAACTGGCCTTGGCCTACTGCGGCTCTCACCTGCCTTCCAAATCTTGGGGCTCTGTGCTTTCCTTCCCATGGAAAGAACTGTCCTTCTCAGCCAGGTGCCTGTGGGCACAATTGGGATTTCACCTCCAGCATTGCCTGTTGTGATAGACTGGAGGAGATTGTTGGCTCTAAACATTTTGTGTGGGGGGGGGGGAGGGGCAGGTCCAGCCTTGCCCTGCCCTGTAAGCCCAGCCCTGCCCTGCCCTGCGACCCCAATCCCCCCAGGGACCTCCAGTGGGTTTATGGTTTCTACCTGACCTGCGGCACACTGAACCCCCAGCACCGCCGTTCCACCCTGGGCACTGGGGCCCTCTTGGCTCTACTCAGTGCTGCTGCTGTACTCAGGGCACCCAAAACCCCGCTAGGGACCCGTGTCCCTGCACTCCAGGGATTGTGTGCGACTCACACTGCCCCGATCCTCCACGCACCCTAGGCTCCGTTTGGGGTTTGCGTGCCAATTCACCAATTCATCTGCCACCTTTACTCGAGTTTGGTGCACAGGAAAAACACCAAGCAGATATTCGTAAGAGGTCAAAATGACACAAAATTTTACTGGCAAAGTGCAAAAAATCAAGAACTTTGGAAGAGGATTTAACGCAACATCAAATTACACATAAAACACTTATCATAGCAGTAACTTCATTAAATTAGCCCATTTATCCTGGAAACATTAAAACATGCAAGCTGTTAGGGTATCCAAAAATGTTCCATATAAAGAGCATTAGAAGGAGAAGAAAGAGAGAGAGACAGAAAGACAGAAGCTCTATAGAAAGACACACATATGACTAACAGCTCCTAGGGTTCCAGTGTGGGTGAGACACAAACCCCAGGAGAAGGCAGAGTCCATGCCAGGGGCTGACCTTGCACTCCATGTTTTTAAGCCTCCAGGCCTTTGTGGGCCTCCCCCCAGGTGGGATTTCTGATCACACAGGCAATCAGGGCTGGGTTAGCACTGTACCCACTGTGTGACTGATTGACAGCTCATCCCAGGGTGTCTCAGGACATTGATCTCATCCATCCTCTGATAGTGACTATGGTGACACTGGGGAACCTCATGGAACCATGGGTCAGTTGTGACCAGGTGTGTCCAAGGACACCATGGTGACATCAGGGAATCTCGTGGGAACAAGTGGCCATTGTGATGCTGTGGATCCCCATGGAACCAAGGGAACATTGAACAGGCTGATGCCTTCAGTTTTAGCTGTCATATTTCCAGATTCTCTACTGCATTAGTCTGTAACTCTGGACTTCATACACAGTGTTAGCAAGTTCTCTTCACAGTGTAGTCAGACAAAACAATCCTTTTCCAGCCCCAGAACCGGACACTGTTGCAGCTTCAGGCACAAAAAGTGCAAACAACAGCAAATTGAGGAGAGCAAACCGGGAGGATGGGACTGCATAATCTGAGGCTGTAACTGGACAACTAACTCCAATATTTAAATGGACCAAACCTTATAAAAGTGTGAAAACTCTGACCAGTCATCCATTTTGAGTGTAGCCTCAACTGGGCTCTTGTCCTGCTCAAGGTGAATCCTTTGAAGGCCTTTTAATAAATCCCAGCAAGAGGAAGAAGCCATGAGAAAGCTGACAACTCTTTGTGAGAACCGAGTTGTGGAGCAGTGAAAAACAACTTGTTTTTCCTGAGAAAGAGCTCTAGGACTGTGGAAAACAACCTACTTTCCCTGAAAAAGAGCTGTAAGACTGTGATAAACACCAGCCACCTGTATAAACTGTATTTTCCCTCTTAGACAGAAAAATGAAAGCTATCTCTCACAAACAACTTTTCTTGCACATACACACCAGGGGTTTGAGTGACCAATCAATACTGGGTAACAACTTGTTGCTGACCAACTGGGGATAGACAGGGGATGTTCTTAAAACCCTACGAAAAGGCCTATAAAAAGACCGTATAAAAATAGCACAGGATCGATCCTTTCTTTTTGCACCATAAAACGTGTCCTGCATCCCTCTATATCGGGCGCTGTTGCAGTGCCCTTTTATTTCATAGCTTTTTGGATGGTCTGTTCCAG
The DNA here is from genome assembly GCF_028551555.1 of Melozone crissalis. Classification (NCBI taxonomy): domain Eukaryota; kingdom Metazoa; phylum Chordata; class Aves; order Passeriformes; family Passerellidae; genus Melozone; species Melozone crissalis. The sequence continues at coordinate 495,978 of NW_026535876.1, read as the reverse complement.
TTCACCCCCTGTGTGTTGTCTTTCCCCAAGCTGGGATATTCCCAGGTTATATCCCTCCCCTTTTACCCTTCAATCATTATAATCCCCACCTTGTATTCCAGTGCCTTCCCTATCCATCCCTGTAAACTCTGCCCCTGTTCTGGACCCTTCCCTGTCAGTCTCCTGTAAACCCCTCCCCTGCAGGTTCCGCCCCTCGGGAATTCCCCTCATGGATGATGCCCCATTGGCCCATGTGACCTGCCCTCTCCACCCCCTTATCCCATTGGTCCCTGAGATGTATTCCCCTCCTTTTGCTCCTCCCTCCCTGATTCCCTATTGGCTCAGCGATCATGCCCACCCACAGTTCTAGTGCTCTATAAAATCCTGAGCACACTGGTGCTTGAAGCTCTTTGGTGCCTGTTCCCCCTGATGAGTAAAGCTTCCTCAGAATCTCACACCAAAGGCCTCCCTCTCCTCTTTAGTCTGCTCCCTGACACTGACACCATTCCAGCTGTGGAGCAGGTGGCTCCAAGGTTCAGCTCTCCCTGTTTCAGGGGAAGCTGTTCCCCACTCATGGCACACGGCACCCCTGAGCCAGCTGTGTAGTCCATCGCGGTGTCAGTCCGGGGCTCCTGCTGGGCTGAGTCTGCCCTCAGGCAGGGCTCAGCTCCCCCACAGCATCTCGGTGTCACCTGTGAGCCCCGAGGAGAAGACACCTCTGTGCCCTCTGCTCAGAATTTCACTGCCAGGACAGCAGGAATGCAACCCAAACCTGCCTTCAATCTGCTGGGGTGGGCAACTCCTGCACCAGCAGCTTTCTTGCCATTCTGCTGCTCATGGCCAAGACATTTTCCCTGCCCCTCTGCCAGGGGAATGCCCTGTGCCAGTTCTGCTGTGAGGCTTCCTTGGGGCGATGCTGGCACCAGTGGTTCCTTCAGTATTGGAACTGGAGTCAGCGAACATGACTGGTGAGCTCTCAGGATGGCCGGGGACAACTGATCCACCTGGCCCACCCTAAAATTCACCCAAGTCCTGCTGGAGCCGATGGACCCAGCGGCCAAGAACGATCCAAGAGCCAGGTAGAACCACTCACCCTTTTCCAGGACACTGCGGTGGCTCTACCCCACCGTGGCCAGGCATTACAGGTGACCGTGTAGGGCCCCTCACCCAGGAAACCCCAGAGCCCCACAGTGCCCCGTAGACAGGTAGACCCAGCAGCCCCATCCCGCCAGGAAACCAAATTTCAAGACCAATAAATAATTTCAACATACTTTTGACATAGAAAGATTTTTTTTGGCATTTAAATTCTTTTGAGTAAATCAAGAATTTTGGGGGTGTAATATTCTATTTGCAGGGTTGCCCAACAAAGGCAGGAATGATGCATTTAACTCCATGTTCTCAGAAGGCTAATTTATTACTTTATAATACTATCTTATAATAAAGTATACTATACTATACTATACTATACTATACTATACTATACTGAAGAACAGAGAAAGGATTCTTAGTGAATGTTCAAAAGATAATGATGAAAACTCGTGACTCTTTCCAGAGTCTCGACACAGCTTGGCCATAATTGGCCAATGAGTCAAAATAACTCACACCAGAATCCAGTTAAACAATCACCTGTGGGTAAACAATCTCCAAACACATTCTGCACATGAGCACAACACAGGAAAAGCAAATGAGATAAGAATTGTTTTCCTTTTTCTCTGAGGCTTCTCAGCTTCCCAGGAGAAAAATCCTGGGCAAAGGGATTTTTTCAGAGAATGTGAATGCCACAATGTTTGAGATGAGTAATGAGATGGTTGGCTCTCCCAGTTAAAGGGTGAACATGATAAGTATGTTAAGAGAAGTTGTACAGATGTATAGTTATGTTACTGCAATGTGTCCTCCCCACCCAGCATTGTTATCCCGGGCTGATATTGGTAGTCCGGGCATTTGGGGAGGGGCAGATTGTTCCTAAGAGGCACGGCTTAGCAACACCTGCCCTCCAATGCAGTTCCACGAAAGCAGTCTACACCAATGGATAGTGACCAAGAGTCAACAGACAGCCTTTGGAAGGAGCTAGGGCTGCCTGTTGCAGCAGCAAGGATATAAAAGGGAGAGCAGCCATTGTGTGGATGAGCCAGCCACGTGGTTACCAGCCACCAAGTGGGGGAGGCTCCCAGCGCTGTAACTTTTTCCTTATTTAGTCCTTTTGTTGTAAGTTTTATTAAGTTTTTAATAGACCTTTCAAAATATTGAGAAGTAAATGGTGATTTCTCACGGGGAGAAAAAGTTGTAAAAGAAAGTTTCTTTGAAATTACTTCTTTTTCTTTTAAACCCAGGTCATTCCTACCATGCTGACAGTGAACCACTGCCTTTCTCACCACTTGGACATCCACCCCCCCGTCAACCCACTCCCCCTGGACTCTGCACAACTCCCAACACACCATTTGTCTGGGGGAAGGCACAGACTGTGTAAAGGCAGCAAAGCCCAGACCTGGCCTGACTTCCCTGGACCACTGGAAAGGAGGAAATCCAGATCCATGGACACACATGGACACAGAGCAAAGCTTTGCTCAAAGGATTTATTGATTCTTGAGGATTGATTCTTCAGGGAAAATGGCCCAGGGCTCAAAGAGTTCAGGGGTTTCCTCCAGCGATGATCATTTCCTCATGCCACTGGAGGAAAAAGTACACTGGTCCTTCACACCCTAAAAGACAAACCCCAGAACGTGACCTCTGGAGGCCACTGGGACATGGATGGGCTTTGTCTCCAGCCCTGTCCCTGCAGGCACGGCTCACCTAGGCATCCAGAGAGGCAGCCAGGCGCTTCTGTCGCAGGAGAGCCCGCAGCTCTTCAGCCACAGGGGGCTGGGGAAAAGGCAGCGTTAGAGACACAATGGGGGCAGCGGGCTGCACTGGGAGGCAGGGGAGAGCAGGGGGGCCTTGGGGAAGGGGCTGTGGCAGCAATGGGGTGCAGGAGCTGCTGTGCTGCTGCCCAGAAGCACTGGGCTCCTGGCCAAGAGCCACAGCTGGGGCAGGGGCTGCGTCCTGGCTCATCCAGGGGGTCCTGGGGTGACAGGGGTGGAATGCAGCAGGGCCCTGGGCAAAGGCTTCACTGGGGAGGAGCCCTGGGGCAGGGCATTGTCTGGGCTGTCAGGAGGGGTGCACTGGGCTGTGCTGGGACACACTGGGATGGCCTGGGCTGTGGTGGCCATGCAATGGGAGGGTCTGGCACCGGCAGAACTCGTGGTACCCACCAGAGGTGTCTCCAGGACTGCGACATTGTCTAAATCCAACTGCAGAGAGACCAGGAGACCTCGCTGGTCACTGGGATGTCCCCGGTGCCAGCAAGGGATGGGGGGACAGCACTGCCCCCCAATTCCCTGAGGGGATGTCCTCCAATGCCAGCAGCCCACTCACCTCCTGCAGATCATCTTGGGTTCCTTCCAGGAGTGCCTGGAAAGGAGAACAAAGGCTGGGTCCGGACTGGACCTTGTGGGGCTGGGGTGACACACAGGTGCAGGGAGCAGGATGCAGGCAGAGGGATGGGAATTCAGGGCCTCCAAAAAGATCTGTTTGAGGTGGGGGGAGACCCAAAAACATTGAGAGTCCAGGGGACAGGGCTGGGGGTGTGGAAGGAGCAGCGTGTGAGGTACAGGGGAGGAGAAAGGAATTGAGGTGTAGGGACATGGGAGTGCAAGTGAGGGGTTGGTGGGGACAGGAGAATGAGGACAGGTGGGGACAAAACCAACAGGACTGGGAGATGGTGTGGGATTGGAGGGTGAGTCAGGGAATTGTGGTCAGGGAATCCTGGCCCTCTGCAGTGGCCAGGAAGAAAGGCAAAGGATTGAGGGGGGACATGAAAGGAAAGGCCTCAGGAATGGTCAGTGGGAGGGCAGCTGGGGACCCTGAATGGGACACAGAGGAGGGACCAAAAGGGTGGGATGGGAGGCCAGAAAGGGCAGGATGTGGGGACAGCGTTTGGCTGGTGCCTTACCTTGGCCTGTGGATGGAGGAGGATGGAGAAGAGCAGGGCCACGCTGAGCACAGCCACCTTCATCTTCCTCTTGCTCTGGGCAGCGCTGCCTGAGGCTGCAGCAGGTGAGGAGCACCTTTATCCCTGCCGGGACTCCTCCCCGCACCCTCCCTGCCAGCCCCCAGGCCAAAGCCCAGCTTGGCACAGCCCCCAGCCCTGGCCACAAGCCCAGCCCTGGCACAGAGTCCATCCCACCCCACCTGTGGCACAGATCCAGCCCCCTTGCTCGGCATCCCTCCAGCTTCCTGCACGGGGCAGCTGCCCCTGGAAGGGCCCAGGCACCTGGGGGGCCAAGGGGGGCAGGCAGGGAGCCAAAGGCACCTGGGGACCCTGTGGGGACAACCCCCAGTCCAACACAATCCATCCTCCAACAGCCCCCAGTGCCAGATCCCCCATCTCCTGCTGCCCCTCCCCTCCCAGAGCTTTCCCTGGGGGACACCCCAGAGCTGAGCCCGGCCCCAAACCCAACACGTGGGAGAACAAGGGGAACAAAGGACATGTGATCAGGTGGCTGATTGGCATCTCAGACACTGCAGACACTGGGGAGCACTGGGCAATGCTGATCACCTGCAGACAAGGCTGAGGGCTGGGGAATGCCTCAGCAGTGACAATTCCCACATCCACACAACCCGACACCCCTTTCCCCGCAGATGCCAAACCCGACCAAGCTCCATGCCCAGAGCACTGTCCAGAGGAGAATATGCCCTTCCCTGCCCCTCATCCTGTCACACCCGCAGCCACGGAGCCCTTCAGAGCACCTGGGTCATGGCCCTGGCTCTGGGCCCAGGCCAGCACTGGCCCCGAGCAGGATGTGCCCATCCCAGGCACATGGGGAAGTGGGCGCCTGTCCCCAGGCAGCCACTCGGAGCTAATTGGGGTAACAGAGGTGCCCTGTGAGGAGGAGGGGTGTTGGTGCCCTGCCAGCATCTCTGACAAGCCCTGTTTACCCAGGGCCTGAGGCACCAGGAGGACATTCAGACATCTTGGGCTTCCAGGAAGGAAAATCCAGGGTGAAGTGGTTCTGAAGAGCTGTCTATGGCTGTGATTCCTGTTTGACATTCCAGGGCATTAGTGAAGGGTTCTGCACATCTCTTTCCCCAGGGACAATGTGGATCCATCAGAGAAGTCTTATGACTCAGCTGGGAAAACATTTCAGGCCACTGCCCTGACTGTTTGCTCTGGAACTCACCCAAGGAGGCGCAGGGCCCAAGGGGGAAGATTTTCCATGGGGGTTTTGCTGCTTTGTGCCCTTGGAGAAGACACCAGAGTGTCCCTCATGGGGGATTCTTGACTAGATGGACAAGAGCTGTGATATCATTGGTGGGTGGGGTCACCTTGGAGAGAAATTGAGGAAGTGTCTGCAGGGCCCTAAATAGTGAATGAATGGATGAAGGAGATTCTCACTGTCCTGACCCACTATCCAGCAAACCACATCCAAGGGAAGAGGCCTGGTGGAATCAGGGGGGAAGCAGACTTTGTTGAGCCTGGTGCACACTGGGCAGTGTGGGGTGATCCCCTGCTGGTGTCCCAGCTCTCAGTGCAATACCACCGCTCTGATGGACTGGATCCTTAAGAAACAAAAGAAGTGATCAAGCTCAGGGGAGGAGGGGATCTGGTCGCACTTCTCTTGTCTGGGAGTTTCTCTGCGAGGGGGGACATTCCATGAGAATTGGGATGCGGTAAATAACAGGGCTGAGGGCAGCTGCTCCCTCTCTCTCTGGGCTTTGGAGGAGGACGCTGGGAGCTGCTGCTTGGAAAAAGGAATTGGTTGCTGCGGGTGGCCAGAGCAGCTTCCCCAGGGAGGTGCTGTCAGGTACCTGCAGCACCGAAAGCGTCTCCACTTGGGGCTGCCTTGACAACTCCCCCAGCCCAGCAGACCCTGAGCCCGGATGGTGCAATCAAAGCCTTAGCAGAGGGACGAGAGGACTCCTTGCAGAGCAGATCCAGCTGGGTTTATTAAGGGAAAATCCAAGGGTCCAGGGGAAGTGAGGGTGCAGAGGGAAACAGGAGCAAGCAGGAGCACAACATCTGCTGAAGGGAACCAGAGGCGAAGAGCCAGGAGCAGGACTGGGGCCAGGGTATATAACTGGAGGAAGGCAGGAGGGGTCAGGGTACAAATGATCCAATGGAGAAGGGAGCCAGAGCTGGAGATAAGGTGGGGTGCCACAGGATGCACCAATAGGGGAGCAGCAATTTTTTGGAAAAAGAAGACAAAACACAGCAATTTCCAAGTCTGTCACCACCCAGACCTTGTATTTGATGGCACCGCCCATGCCCAGATCTGGACATTTCCCTGTGCCACCACAGCCCAAGTGCAACAATTTGCTGGCAATGAAAGCCAAACCAGGCAAATACCTGGTGCCTACACCAGCCAAATCTTGTGTTTGCTGACACCACCAGTGCCCAGATCTGGATTTTTTCAGATGCCTGCACAGCATAATTCCAGCAGTTTGCTGGCACAGAAACATTTGACAATTTCTCAGTGTCAGCACATTCCCTTCCAAGATCTGGTGTGCGCTGGTGTTGAAGATTGCAATGCAAGATGTTTTCCATTACCATCTGTATGGCAGATTACCTTTGTCAAGTAGGCAGTTTGCTTTATCTCTCTCTTTGAGTGACCACATTCACACCTCCCTCGGGAGGGGACATCTGCTGATAACAGACTATTGAATGTCACTGCATGACTGATAAGAACTATAACATCCCATTGTGAGATGTTCCGCCCAGAGGGAGGAGCCAAGCATTGCTACCCAGATATAATCCAGAGGTTTTTGAGACACCGGCACGGCTTTCTCCATGGGATTCCCCAGAGGAACAGCAGTTGTCTCTTCTCCCACTGGGTTTTCAGAGGAAGAACACATCCTTCTCTACAGATCCCCCCCCGCTCCAGCAGAAGCACATCTGACGCTTCAGGAGGGCGTCAGCCACATTTCCAATTGGACTGCCACCAACACCCTGACCCACAGGGTGTCAGGTTGGGTTCTGACTCTGTCAGTGTTGTTCTAGTGTACTGCATTGTTAATTTTATATATTTTTTTTTTCCTATTAAAGAACTGTTATTTCCTGCTCCCATATTTTTGCCTGAGAGCCCCTTAGTTTAAAATTGATAGCAATTCGGAGTAGTGGGGAGGGTTTACATTCTCCATTTCAGGGGAAGCTCTTGCCTTCCTTAGCAGGCTCCTGTCTTTCCAAACCAAGACAGATTTTTGCGCCTAACGTGCGGCTGGAGGGCACAGAAAGAAAAAAGGAATAACAGTTCTTGAGTAATCTAATTTTTGTGTGTAGCTATAGAAACCTCATTATGCGACGCCATGTGGTCCAGCTGGCCCTGGTTTGGGTGGCACGTGATCATGGCTGTATTTCTCCCATTTATAGGCCCTTATCTAAACATTGGTCCTATAACCAAGGCTACTGTGTCTGTTATCCGGTTTGTTTTATGGGTGAAAAAGGTGAGGAATTAATGGATTTTTAACTTCCTCTGGAAAGCAGGCACACAGATTCACAGCTATCACACACTAACAGTATGTTTTTGAGGTTACTTTAATAATGGCACCTGCTATAAGGAAATGACACCAGGTGAAATCTTCTCCCAACCCTTTAGCCATCTCTTTGGGTCCGCCCCACCAGTTTTTGAAGGGTTCAGATCCACTCTAAATATTAATGATATCATACAGTGGCTGGTGTTGCTGATAGGCCTGCTCTATTTAGCATTTAGAGAGAAGGGGTGACTAACCTGGATAACCACACTGACACCAACCCCAGAATCTAATACACCATCAGAGTCTAGGGATGCTGCTGCCCCAGACCCTGACCCTGCCCCACATCCCACCCCAGATGTGAACTACCCAGATTGGCGGGGGGTCTGGTGAAGGATATACGTGAGATGGGCCGGATGCTGAAGGAATACACTTCCCCAGCTGGTGAGAAGCCCTTCCTCTGCCTTGAAGAGGGAAAGTCTAATAGTGCGGCAGCAAAACCCACAGATGTTACAACTGTCCAGGTTCCAGCTGAATTGCAAAGGCAGACACAGCCAGCAGCAGTTGCCCCTCTAGAAACAAAGAGATCTAAGACAAAAGCAGAGCACCCAGATAAAAGAAGGCCCTCACAACCCACAGGGGAGCCAGAGGTTGCGATCATCACCGAGTCCCTGACGTACAAAAGTCTCTGTAATCTGCGCAAAGACATTGTATGACAGGGACGTGAGGCTTATACAACCTGGCTACTTCGCATCTGAGATCTTATGAGTACAAGCGTCCAGCTGGATGATGGTGAGGCAAGGAATTTGGGACCCTTGACCCACGACTCAGGTATCAATCAGATTGTTGTAAAGGAGCCAGGGTCTCTTTCCCTCTGGGAGCGGCTTTTAATGAGTGTCAGAGAGAGGTTTGTCCACAGGGAGAGAATGCAGGACCAGCACCATAGAATGTGCTGGAAGACCCTTGAGGAAGGGATTCAACAGCTGAGAGAAGTGGCAGTATTGGAGGGACTCTTTGGAAGGGATGGACAGCATGATAATGACCCCGACAAAGTCAGGTGCACAGGGCAAATGTTGTGGAGACTGGCAAACCTGGGACCATCCCAATACACCACCTTTATTGCAACAATTAATGCTGATAACAACCAAGAGACAGTGGGTTCTGTAGCTAACAAGCTTAAGAATTATGAAAGTATGATCAATGGACTGATGCAGGCTCATATCTCTGCTGTGATTAAGGATATCAAAGAGGAGATGAGGGAGGTGGTGAGGGAAGAGGTGAGGAGGAGCAATTCCCACATTGCACCGCTGTGAGTCACAGGCCCCAGAGTCAGAGCCCAACGTTCCCCAGCTAGAGAGAGGGGGGGTACACCCCACGGGCTGACCTGTGGTTTTTTCTGCGTGACCATGGGGAAGACATAGGAAGGTGGGATGGAAAACGCACTTCTGTCCTGGCAGCACGGGTGCGTCAGCTCAAGGAGGGAAACACAAATCAAGGGAACTCCAGTAAAGCGAAGGTAGCCTCAACCTCCCATGACCGAGCTGCTGAGTATGATCTGTCAGATCCCCTGGAAGGTACCTCTACCATGAATACCCAGGGTTAGAGGGGTCCTGCCTCCAGCCAGTGAGAGGCACGGGAAAACTGGATTTTCTGGATGGTGTGGATCCGATGGCCGGGCACATCAGAACCACAAAAGTACAATGCTTTAGTTGATACTGGTGCACAGTGTACCCTAATACCATTGGGACATGTGGGGGCAGAACCTATTTCCATTGCCAGGGTGACGGGGGGATCACAGCAATTGACCCTGTTAGAAGCTGAGGTGAGCCTGACTGGGAAAGAGTGGATAAAACATCCTATTGTGACTGGCCCAGAGGCCCCGTGTATTCTGGGCATAGGTTTCCTCCTGAACGGCTATTACAAAGACCAAAGGGACTCAGATGGGCTTTTGGCATAGCTGCTGTGGAGGCAGAAAACACCAAGCAGTTGAACACTTTGCCTAGACTTTCAGAAAACCCGTCTGCAGTAGGACTCCTGAAGGTGGAAGAGCAAAGACCACCAATTGCCACCTAGACAGTGCATCGCCGGCAGTATCAGATGAATCAAGATGCCGTGATCCCCATCCACAAAATGATCCGTGAGCTGGAGAGCCAAGGGGTGGTCAGCAAGACCCACTCACCCTTCAACAGCCCCACTTGGCCTGTGCACAAGTCTGGCAGAGAATGGAGATTGACTGTGGACTATCGTGGCTTGAATGAAGTGACTCCACCACTGAGCGCTGCTGTGCCGGACATGCTGGAACTCCAGTACGAGCTTGAGTCCAAGGCAGCAAAGTGCTTTGCCACCATTGACATTGCTAACACATTTTTCTCCATTCCTTTGGCAGCAGAATGCAGGCCTCAGTTTGCTTTCACCGTGAGGGGAGTGCAGTATACCTGGAACCGACTGCCCCAGGGGTGGAAGCACAGCCCCACCATCTGCCATGGACTGATCCAGGCTGCACTGGAAAAGGGTGAGGCTCCAGAGCACCTGCAGTACATTGATGACATCATTGTGTGGGGGAACACGGCAATGGAAGTATTTGAGAAAGGAGAGAGGATCATCAGGATTCTGCTAGAAGCCAGCTTTGCTATCAAGAAGAACAAAGTCAAGGGATGGGCCTGAGAGACCCAGTTCCTGGGAGTAAAGTGCCAAGACGGACTGCATCAGATTCCCACTGAGGTCATCAACAAAATCACCGCGATGTCTCCACCAACTAGCAAGATGGAAACACAAGCTTTCCTGGGTGCCATAGGTTTTGGAGAATGCACATTCCTGAATACAGTCAGATTGTGAGCCCTCTTTACCTGCAAGAGGAACGAGTTCCACTGGGGTCCTGAACAGCAACAAGCCTTTGCCCAGATCAAGCAGGAGACCGCTCATGTGGTTGCCCTTGGCCCAGTCAGGACAGGAGCAGAGGTGAAGAACGTGCTCTACTCTGCAGCTGGGAACCATGGCTTGTCCTGGAGCCTTTGGCAGAAGGTGCCTGGGGAGACTCGAGGCCAACCACTGGGATTTTGGAGTCAAAGATACAGAGGGTCTGAAGCCAACTCCACTCCCACAGAGAAGGAAATCTTGGCTGCCTATGAAGGAGTCCAGGCTGCCTCAGAGGTGACTGGTACAGAAGCACAACTCCTCCTGGCACCCTGACTACTGGGGCTGGGGTGGATGTTCAAAGGTGAGGTTCCTTCCACCCACCACGCCACTGACACGACATGGAGTAAATGAATTGCTGTTATCACAGAGTGCTCCTGTGTTGGAAACCTGAATCGCCCTGGGATTCTGGAAATAATTACAAACTAGCCCAAAGGTGAGAACTTTTGTCTGACTGATGAAGAGGAACAAGGACCAGTGACACGTGCTGAAGAAGCTCCTCCCTAAAACCAACTGCCACAAGAGGAAACACGCTACGCTCTTTTCACTGATGGTTCCTGTCTCATCACAGGCATGAACCAGAAGTGGAAAGCAGCCGTATGGAGCCCCACCCGACAGGTTGCACAAGCTACCAAAGGAGAGGGTGGATCAAGTCAACTTGCAGAACTCAAAGCTGTTCAGCTGGCCCTGGACATTGCTGAGAGAGAGAAATGGCCAAAGCTCTACCTTTATACTGATCCATGGATGGTAGCCAATGCTCTTTGGGGCTGGTTGGAAAGGTGAAAAAAAGCCAACTGGCAGCCTAGGGGAAAACCCATCTGAGCTGCTGATGAGTGGAGAGACGTTGCCGCTCGGTTAGAGAAGCTACCTGTGAAAGTCCACCATGTGGATGCTCATGTTCCCAAGAGTCGGGCTAATGAGGAACACCGAAACAACGAGCAGGTAAATCAGGCAGCAAAGATAGAGGTGTCAAAGATAGACTTAGATTGGCAACATAAGGGGGAGTTGTTCTTAGCTCAATGGGCCCATGATGCCTCAGGTCATCAGGGTAGAGATGCCACCTATATGTGGGCACGAGACCAAGGGGTGGATCTAACCATGGACAGTATTTCTCAGGTTATCCATGACTGAGACGTGTGCTGCCATCAAGCAGGCCAAGCGAGTGAAGCTGCTCTGGTAAGGTGGGCGGTGGTCCAAGTACAAGTATGGGGAGGCCTGGCAGATTGACTCCATCACACTGCCCCAGACACGCCAGGGCAAGCGCTACGTGCTGACCATGATGCAAGCCACCACTGGATGGTTGGAAACCTACCCTGTGCTTCACGCCACTGCCTGGAACACCATCCTGGGCCTGGAAAAGCAAATCCTGTGGAGACATGTCACCCCTGAGTGAATTGAGTCAGAAAATGAGACCCATTTCAAGAATGGCCTTATCAATGCTTGGGCCAGGGTACATGGTATTGAATATATCATATTCCTTATCATGCACCAGCTGCCAGGAAAGTTGAACAGTGTAACAGACTACTTCAAACAACCCTGAAGGCACTCGGGGGGGGACTTTTAGAAATTGGGAAATGACCTCAGCAAAAGCCAGCTGGACGGTCAACACCAGAAGCTCCATAAATCAAGCTGGTCCTGCCCAGTCTGAACCCCTGCACACAGTGGATGGAAATAAAGTCCCTGTTGTACACATGAAAGGTATTTTAGGAAGGACTGTTTGGATTGATCCCATCTCAGGCAAAGACAAAACCATCCATGGAATTGTTTTTGCTCAATGACCTGTTTACACTTGGTGGGTAATGCAGAAAGATGGAGAAAGCCATTGTGTACAACATGGAGACCTAGTCTTAAGTGAGAACTGTGTGAAATTTTTTTGTTGTTGTTGTTTTTGTTTTTGTTTTTGTTTTTGCTTTTGTGGTGCAGATGGAAATAGAAAAAGGGGTGGATAATGTTGAAGATTGCATGCAAGATGTTTTCCATTACCATCTGTATGGCAGATTACCTTTGTCAAGTAGGCAGTTTGCCTTATCTTTCTCTTTGAGTGACCACATTCACACCTCCCTCGGGAGGGGACATCTGCTGATAACAGACTATTGAATGTCACTGCATGACTGATAAGAACTATAACATCCCATTGTGAGATGTTCCGCCCAGAGGGAGGAGCCAAGCATTGCTACCCAGATATAATCCAGAGGTTTTTGAGACACCGGCACAGCTTTCTCCACGGGATTCCCCAGAGGAACAGCGGCTGTCTCTTCTCCTACTGGATCTTCAGAAGAAGAATACATCCTTCTCTACAGATCCCCCTTGCTCCAACAGAACCACAAATGATACTTCAGGAAGTCTGTGGTCACATTTTCAATTGGACTGTCACCAACACTGTGACCCACAGGGCGTCAGGTTGGGTTCTGACTCTGTCAGTGTTGTTCTGGTGTACTGCATTGTTTTATTTCATCCTTTAATTTTTTTCTTTTCCCCCTTAAAGAACTGTTATTTCCTGCTCCCATATTTTTGCCTGAGAGCCCCTTAATTTAAAATTGATAGCAATTCAGAGGGGTGGGGAGGGTTTACATTCTCCATTTCAGGGGAGGCTCCTGCCTTCCTCAGCAGACTCCTGTCTTTCCAAACCAAGTCACCAATGAACTCTACCAAATTCGGTGAAACAAATTCCTTGGTAAATGCCGCCTGGCTTATTGCTTGAAACCTGGCTCCCCGGTTGCAGACGGGGCAAAGAGCTCTGGAGTGGAGTGACCACCCACTCCGTTCTCGCCGTAAATGTGGCCCCAATGCGATGGCTCAAAATCCGGATTTTGTCCTTAGGGGGGCGGGGGTGGGTGGTCTGGGGGCTGCCAGTACGCCTGTCCAGGGTATCGGTGGGCACTCAGACTCAGATCCTAGCCTCCCACGAGACACTGAACCGTTTGTGCTTGGTGAGGGAAGCGGCAAAAAGGTGAGTGAAGGCACACCAGAGGCATTGCCTCCAGTGCCTGGGGAACACAGAGGGCAATCACCGGATAACATGGTGAAGGTGACTGTTGCTGACAAAAATCCACCTTGTCCCTGTTGTGTGGTACCCGGGTAAACTCTGTGTTAAGCCTGATTGAACATCTAAAGGAGTCGCACTGGAAAAGGAGGGTTTGCTTTCGGTGTGCCAAGTGTGTAAAGGAAAATATTAACTATCATAGTGTTATTTGTCATTTTGCAAAATGCAGAGGTCCAGAAACTGAAAGGGTTCCAGCTGGAGAGTGGATATGTGAAGTATGCGTCAGAGACTTCAGAACCAAAATTGGCCTGGGACAACACAAAAGATTGGCACACCCATTGATAAGAAACCAAGAAAGGATCATTACTTCCCAACTGAAAGAAACATCAAATCCAGGAGCCCACAAAAGATGCTGGACAAAAGAGGAGGAAGAACTGCTGATAAGACTGGAGGCCCAGTTCGAGGGAAACAAAAACATTAATAAACCTATCGCCGAACACGTAACAACAGAAACAGCTAAGCAAATTAGTTACAAAAGAAGATTGCTGCCTAGGAAACCAACAGATGGAGCTGACAGAGGACCTGAGGTGAGTCATCACACCAGGAGAGCAGCTGAAGGCATGGGAATGGAGCCTGGGTTGAGTCAGCAATCCCAGGCAAGAACCGTGGACAATGGACCTGGGGAGAACCATCCGCCAGGGAGGCCAGCTGCCAGAGAGAAAACAATGGATAAATTAAGACGACGCCCTGATAAGGACAACCGCCGCCAGAAACCAGCAGAGGGCGGGGCAGCTGCAGGCTCATTACCAAAAGACAGTCAAGGAACGCTTATCAGCTGGAGCAATTAACCACTTCCCCAGAGCATTCAAGCAATTGATGGACGGCCAGCAGATGCTGACAATGATTAATCAGGCAGTGCAGGACTGCTTTGGATGCCTAGAATCAATAAGCCAGATAAGAACTGCTACACGTGGTAAAATGGGAAGGAGACCCAGGAGAAGCAACCAAGAAAGCCATTTCAGAGGTGGATGAAGGACAGAGTGATCAAAAAAGGTAATTACCTTTGCTTTCAGCATTTATTCCATCTTGACAGGGGGAAACTAGCAAAAATTATTTTGGATGACGTAGAGTGTTTGTCCTGGGATATATCATCCAGTGAAATTTACTCCGTATTTAAAGCCAGATGGGAAACACCTGGTACTTTTGCTGGCATCAGGGACTTTGAAATTAATGGGAAGGCAGACAACAGCACCTTCAGAGACTTAATCACGGCCAAAGAAATTGAAAGATATGTGCAGGAAATGAGCAAGGGCTCAGCTCCAGGTCCAGATAGGGTTACTCTTGAGGACATCAAAAAGATGGATCCCAGGTATTCCTGGACGGCTGAGCTCTTCAACTTATGGTTAACATCTGGGGAGATCCCAGACATGGTGAGGGGGTGCAGAACTGTTTTGATTCCCAAATCTACAAAACCGGAACATTTAAAGGACATTAATAACTGGAGGCCTATCACAATCAATTCCATCTTGTTGAGACTGTTCTCCAGGATTGTAAAAGCAAGTCTGAGCAAAGCGTGCCCCCTCAACCCAAGGCAAAGAGGCTTTATTAGAGCAGCAGGATGCTCTGAAAACCTGAAACTCCTGCAAACTATACTTCAGACTGCCTAAAGTGAACACAGACCACTGGGTGTTGTATTTGTGGATATCGCCAAGGCTTTTGACACCATAAGCCATCATCACATCATACATGCTTTGCAGCTGAGGGGAGTGGATCCCCACATCATTGGCCTGATGAACAACATGTACAAAGACATCAATATGTATGTCACCACAAAAATGAACACACACACAGACAAAACCCAGATCCGGGTTGGAGTAAAGCAGGGTGACCCGCTGTCACCCCTTTTATTTAACCTGGCAATGGACCCCCTGTTGTGCAAGCTGGAAGAGAGTGGTAAAGGATTCCACCGAGGACAGAGTAGTATAACAGCAGTGGCATTCGCCGACGATCTGGTCTTGTTGAGCGACTCCTGGGAAAACATGAAAACAAATATCAAGATATTAGAGACCTTCTGCGATTTCACCGTTCTCAAAACACAAGGGGAAAAGTGCCACAGCTTCTACATCAAGCCCACAAAAGACTCTTACACCTTCAATAACTGCGCTGCATGGACCATCAACAGCGAACCCCTGAACATGATCAACCCCAGGGAATATGAGAAATACCTTGGCCTACACTTTGACCCCTGGACTGGGATAGCAAAAGCCAACCTCCCCACAAAACTAGAATTCTGGCTTGAATGAATTGATCAAGCTCCACTTAAACCTCTGCAAATACTTGATATCCTCCAAACATACACCATCCCTCGACTGACCTACCTGGCTGACCATTCACAAATGAAACAGGGGCCCTTGAAGCCCTTGACCAGAAGATCCGAACAGCGGTCAAGGACTGGCTGCAACCACCTCTGTGCACCTGCAGTGCCATCTTGTACTCGAGCACGAAGGACGGCGGTTTGGGCGTCACCAAGTTGGCGGGACTGATCCCCAGTGTACAGGCCCGGAGACTGCACTGGATTGCACAGTCCTCGGATGAAACAATGAAGGAGTTCCTAGAGAAAGATCAAATGGAACAACTGTATAAGAAATTGTGGATTCAAGCTGGAGGGGAAAGCGAGAAGATACCCTCAATTTGGGAAGCACTACTGGCGAATGAACCATCCAACAGTGCAGACACAACCTCGGAGTGGGAAGCACCGACCCTTAAAACTAAATTTCCTAAACCTTGTGATTGATGGAGAAAAGAATTCAAGAAATGGACCAAATTAGTATCCCAAGGCCGTGGAATTAAAAGCTTTGAAGGTGATAAAATTAGTAGTGATTGGCTCCAATACTATAGATGCATTCCTCACAGGAAACTTCTCACTACACTACAACTTAGGGACAACTTCTACCCCACAAGAGAATTTCTCTCCTGGGGTAGAGAGGAAAATTACATCAAGGCCTGTAGGCACTGTGATGCGGACAACGAAACCTGCGCCCTAATCCTCGGCTACTGCCCAGTGATTCAGGACGCTCAAATCAAGAGGCACAATCATATCTGTGAAAGGCTTATTGAGGTGGCAAAGAAGAGGGACTGGGTAGTGTTCAAAGAACCACCCATAAGGGAAACCATCAAGAAGCTGTACAAACCAGATCTGATATCTGTTAGGGACGGACGTGCATTCATCGTGAAAGTGACAGTACGATACGAAGCCTCCAAAACATCTCTGGAAGAAGTGGCTGCAGAGAAAGTAAACAAGTACAAACATTTGGAAACCAAGGTGCAAAGCCTCACCAACGCAAAGGACGTTGTTTCTATGGGCTTTCCCCTTGGAGCGTGGGGGAAATGGTACAAGGGGAACTTTGAACTTTTGTGTACACTTGGCCTCTCCAAATCGAGGCAAACGATGGTTGCAAAGACTTTATCCACAGAAGCACTCCTATCGTCTGTGGAGATTGTACATATGTTCACCAGTAGGGCCAGAAGATTACATGATTCAGGGTAGTGAATTTTTGCATCTTTTGTACTTTGTAATGTTTTGTAGATTTTTATTGCTGTTTCAATATGTTGATTTTTGTATGCAATTTTTTTTTTTTTGTATCACTTTTACATTTTAATAAACTAGAGAGTAGCTAGGTTCGTAAGGAAGCCAAAAGCCAGTTAGGTAGCTCATAGTGAGTAGGGACAAAGACTTTAATTCATAACGCATCAATTACCACCCGATTCAGACCAATTTACTGTATTTGAAACAATTTACCGGATTTGTCCAAGGTGGAAGGGCCACCTTTATTTAACCCGGAAAAGGAACATATATTATTTATATGTGTTTGAAAAATAGCCAAATGCCTCGTCATCTAATTAGTGACGTGCATGAATGGATGCACAGATTCCCACTGTCCCTACCTACTATCCAGCGAAACCACAGCAAAGGGAACGGGCTTGGCAGGATCAGCGGGGAAAGAAGACCCTGTTGAGCTTGACTCTAGTCTGGCACTGTGAAGAGACATGAGAGGTGTAGAATAAGTGGGAGGCCGGGCATGCGCTTGGCAGTGCGGGGTGACCCGCCCGCTGGCGTCCCGGCCGTTGGTGAAATACCACTACTCTGATTGTTTTTTCACTTACCCGGTGAGGCGGGGGGGCAAACCCTGAGGGGGGCTCTCGCTTCTGGCGCCCACCCCCAGGGTGGCTAACGGCCACTCTATTGGATAGTGAACCCCCGTCTCCCAGTCGCTCTATCGACTGATCTGCCTGCAGGCACAGGAATGAGGCTGAGCACTCAGACATCTCTTAGTGGGCAGCAGAGGGCACAGCCGCACAGCAGCCAGTCCTTTCAGGAGTCTTGGCAGCCACGGCAGGGCACGGAGGGGCTGCAGGGTGCTCATTTAACACAGCCAGGCTGCTCCGGGCACCTCCACCACCGACTCCAGGGACGGCACACTCAGCTGACGGCGCCCTCCCGCCGGGGGCAGCGGCACGGCCCCGGGTGACCAGGGGACATTCTGCTGGGAAAACACCTCTGCCAAGGGTGGCAGCACAGTCCTGAGGGCAGCAGGGCACTCCCTGGGCAGGTCACTCTCACCTGGGGAGGCTCCACGGCTCTGCCTGGTGGCCTCCTGGTGGGCTGTGCCTTCTGCACTCATCCTCTTCCCTCGCTCATCCAGCACAGCGTCTGCTCTCCCTGCTGCCTTCCCCAGTGCCCTGCTTTCTCCGTTAGCCTTGGTGGAGAGCCAGTGAATGCCCCATCCTTGGAAATATTCCAGCTCGGATGGGCTCTGAGCAACATAATGGAGTGAAAGATGCCTCTGCCCCCACCCCACAGGAGGCCCTGTGGTGTCAGCTACTGGAGTGGTCAGTGTCTCTTGTAGGATGCAATTCCCCCAGAGAGCAGAGAGAACACAAACACCACAGCTGGCAGGAACACCCTCCATGGAGATAGGAATATTCTGGATCAACAGGCTCAGGCTGCTGACTTTTGCCCCCTTGTAGATGGACACAAGTGTCTGAAGTTACTGAGAGCCAGGAGGCCCCACAGTGTCTCTGAGTCCCCTTGGTTCCCTGCGATCACACAGTGTCCCAGTGTCCCTTTGGTTCCATGAGGCCCCACAATGTCACAAGAATCCCGGGACACAACAAGGTTCTGGGGGATCCCAATGGATTGTTGGTTCCAACTGGCCTCACTGAGTCACAAGGGCCTCAGGATTCCTTGAGACTCCACAGTGCTACTGTGTCCCTTTGGTTCCACAAGCGACAGCTTCACAATGGTTCCTGAGCATCTTTAGGCACCAGAGTCTCAGAGCATCTCCTCAGTTCCATGAACTCCACAGTGTCACAATGTCCCCTTTGTTCCATTTAGTTCTGCAGTGTCACAAGGATTCCTGGAAAGAATGAGGCCCTGAGGTATCACAATGGATGGTTCCATGAAGTCCCAGAGTTTCACAGTCTCCTCTTGCTTCCATGGATTCTACAAGACCCTGGAGTGTCACAGGGCCCCTACAGTCCCATGAGTCTTCACAGTGTGACAATGTCCCCAGGAGACACTGCAGTGTGACAATGTCCCCAGGAGGCAGTGCAGTGTCACAGAGGAGCAGCACTGGAGTGGGTACAGCACCAGGGGAGGTTTGGCAGTGCTTCCATGTCTGTGACACAACAGTGGTGGCAACACCAACGTTCCCATCTCTAAGATAACACAGATGTTCAAGACCGAGCATTCCCCTGTCAGTGACACCCCAGTGGTGGCAACCTCAAAGTTCCCCTGTCTGTGACATGACAGCAGTGGCAATACCAATGTGCCCCTGTCTATGACACCAAAGCAATTGCAAGCCCAGTGTTCCCCTCTCTGTGACACCACAGAGGTGGCACCCGCAGCATTCTCCTCTTTATGACAGCACCACAGTGGCAAGCCCAACATTGCCCTCTCAGTGACACTGCAGGGGTGGCAGCCCCAAATGCTCCCCTGTGACACCACAGCAGTGACTCCCCCAACATTCCCCTCTGGGATACCACTGAGTTGGCAGTTCCAGCATTGACTTCTGCAGGACACCACAGGGGCAGCAGCCCCAAGATTACCCTGTCTTTGAGCCCACAAGGATGGCAGCCCCAACATTCCTCTCTCTATGATACCACAGCAGTGGGAGCCCCAGAATTCCCCTGTCTGTGGAACCCTAGCAGTGTCAGCCCCAACATTTCCCTCTCTGTGACATCATAGTTGTGGCAGCCCCAAGTCCCCCTCTCTGTGACACCACAGCAGTGGAAGGCCCAGAGTTCCCTGTCTGTGGCACCACAGCTTTGGCAGCCCCAACATTCTCCTCTCT
Organism: Melozone crissalis; assembly: GCF_028551555.1. Classification (NCBI taxonomy): domain Eukaryota; kingdom Metazoa; phylum Chordata; class Aves; order Passeriformes; family Passerellidae; genus Melozone; species Melozone crissalis. The sequence continues at coordinate 476,247 of NW_026535876.1, read as the reverse complement.
ATGACTCCACAGCAGAGGCAGCCCCAATGTTTTCCTCTCTATGACTCCACAGCAGAGGCAGCCCCCAGCCCCCAGCATTCTCATGTGTATGATACCATTGTGGGGGCAGCCACAACGTTCCTCTCTCTGTGACGCCTCAGTGGTGGCAGCCCCAGTTGTCCCTTCTATGACACTACAGCAGCAGCCACCCCAACATTCCCCTCTCCATGACACCTGAGCTGTGGCAGCCCCAGTGTTCCCCTCTCTGTGACACCACAGCTGTGGCAGTCCCGTTGTCCCGGTTTCTGTGACACCACAGCGGTTGCTGCCTGAACGTTCCCCTCTCTGTGACACTGCAGCTGTGGCAGCAGAACTAAAACCGAAGCAGCAGCCGTGGAAGAACAGGGGAGCAGGGGAGGAGCAGAGAAGGAGCAGTGGAACAGTGGTAAATGAGCAGTGTTGGAGCAGCAGTGGAGCAGTGGTGGAGGAGCTGAGGAACCGTGCTGAAACTGCACCACACAGCTTTTGAACAGCAGTGGAGTGAGCATGGAAAAGGAGGAACAGTGGTGGCACAGGAACTACAGCCATGAAATTGTGGTGGCACAGGAGCTACAGCCATGGAACAGTGGTGGCACAGGAACTACAGCCATGGAACAGTGGTTACACAGGAACTGCAGCCATGGAACAGTGGTGGCACAGGAGCTACAGCCATGGAACAGTGGTGGCACAGCCCCACAGCTGTGGAGCGGTGCCTGAGATGCTGAAGCTGTGGGACACAGAGCGGCTCCCAGCGCTGTGTCCTGCAGGAGCCGGTCCCGCACACACCAGAGCGATGCCCCTCTGGCTGAGCCAGAGCTGGGGGCACAGGTAGGAATTGCTGCTGGGCTGTGCAAGGCGTGGATCGAGTGCAATTAATGGTTACCTGGGCATTTGATCCTGCTCATTGTGGCTGCTTTTGTGCAGTCAGGACCATTCCAGTTCATCTGAAGTCATGAGTCATGAACTCAGGAGAAACTTGGGACATAAGGAATCAAAGTGCCTTCTGTCCTGCTGTCTTGGTTTGAAAGACAGGTGCCTGCTAAGGAAGGCAGGAGCCTCCCATGAAATGGAGAATGTGAACCCTCCCCCTCTGAATTGCTATAATTTTAAATTAAGGGGCTCTCAGGCAAAAAATAAAAAGTATAGGAGCCGGAAATAACAGTTATTTAATAGGGAAGAAAATAAAAGGATAAAATCAACAATGCAGTACAGTCAAACAACACTGACAGAGTCAGAACACAACCTGACACCCTGTTGGTCAGGCTGTTGGTAGCAATCCAATTGGAAATGTGGCTGCAGTCCTCCTGGAGTGGCAGGTGTGGTTCTGTTGGTGCAGGGGCTCCCGTAGAAAAGGGTGTAGTCTTTCTCTGAGGATCCAGTGGAGGAACAGGCAGCTGCTATTCCACTGGGAAATCCAGTGGAGAAGTTGTGCTGCTATTCCAGAATCTCCAGATTCTATCCAGTTAGGAATGCTTGGCTCTTCCCTCTGGGCGGAGAATCTCCCAATGGGATGCTGTAATTCTTATCAGCCATGCAGTGACATTCAATAGGCTGTTATCAGCAGATGCCTTCACCCCTGGAGGGAGGAGTGGTTGTGGAAGAGATAAGGAAAACTGCCATAGAGATGGCAAATAAAATCCATTTTGCCTTGCAATCTGGGACACCTGCAGAGGAAGACATCTTGGTAGAAGTTGAATGATTTCTGATTTGGGAACCAAAGTGGGTCAATTATTGGCCTGTGGTTTGTTCTCATCCAGAAAGATGTTCCAAAGTACTGCAATTTGGAAATAAAACCAGGAACGTGCTTCTTCATCTGGATATTGCATATGGACTATAGAGCTATTTGTGGTCAATATGATAAGAAAACAACTGGAAATCTTTTCTTGATTTCACTCTTTCTTCCATTCTCTGGGATTAGGCCTCCAACACTCCCTGCAGGTCTTCTTTCCATAATCTGCTCCTCCGGAGTTGGGATGTGACAAATCAGCAGTGGGAAGAGGGAGGACAATGGACCATTACAACTGCAAACTCTGGTTTTTATAGTCTTTGGATTTCCAGTGCTTAGAAATTGTCATGTTTTCAACTGTCTGAACAAATCCCACATTTGTCACTTTTTCCGTGGCAGAAAACCTTCCTTTGGCCTTATTTAGGAACCGACCCTGGGAAACACCTCAGTGCAGATGCTTTTTTGTTGGTTTTGCTAAGAGATGACAAGAAAATGAGCACACAGGGCACGGATGAGAGAAAGGGAAGAAACAGTTCCTTTCTTTTCTCTTCCTTGTGGAAACTCTCCTCTAGAGGTTGTGCTCCAGCCGGAGACTTCCTGGGCCAAGGGCTGAGGGAAGCAATTCAGCTGAGGCAGTTGAGGCATCTCCTCCCTGGTCTGTAGCCCTGGGGCTGGGAGGGGACATGGGTGCCCCCCTTGCAGCCCTTGCAGCCCCTGGAATGGGGGATTCCTCCTGCCTCTGCCAGGTGCTCCTGATCCTGGCATTAGCCCTGGCCTGGCTGCTCCTGCTCTGAGCTCCCTGCCATGGTCATTGCTGGTGCTGGAGGGCAGGAGGGAGGGATTCAGTGCAAACCTGGGAGGCGCCAGTGGGCTCACAGATGGCTGGAGGTGACAGTGACAGAGTGACGGGAGGTGCAGATGGACACAGGGGCAAGACAACACCCCAAAGAAAACCTCCTGGAAATTTGGGGGACTTTGAGTGTAAAATACACATGAACACAGACACACAGACAAAGAATACTGCAAAGCATTTCCCAGCTATCTTAAGTTGGACAGTGGGGGTGTATTCTATTCCTATCTGATGGGGCAGTTATCTTATGTTAATTGGGCAGTTTTCTTTATCTCTTTCACAACCCAACCTCCCTCCCAGGAGATATCTTTTGTTAATGGGCCATTGAGTGCCACTGCATGACTGATAAAATTCCATCATCCCATTGTGAGAAGCTCCCCCCAGAGGGAGGAGCCAAGCATTCCTACCTGGATATAATCAGAGGGCTGGAAGACCAGAGTCAGTCTTTTCCACTGGATTCCCAGAGGAAGACCAGGCCCAACACCACCACCACTGGATCTTCAGAGGAAAACCCCACTGTTCTGCAGGATCCCTGCCACTGCCACTGTGACCCACAGGGTGTCAGGTCGTATTCTGAATCTGTCAGTGTTTTTTCTTTGTACTATTGTGTTTATATTTTAATTTTCCTGCTAAATAGCTGTTATTCCTATTCCTATATCTGTTTCCTTAGAGCCCCATAATTTCAAAATTATAACTGTTCGGAAGGAGGTTGTTTACATTTTCCATTTCAAGGGAGGCTCTTGCCTTCCTTAGCAGACACCTGTCTATTCAAACCGAGACAATGCCCCAGGACACCCAGGCGGGTGAGGAGGAAGTCAGTGCCCCTTTCCCCCTTTCTCCTGCTCCATCTCCCAGCCCAGCACAGCCCCCAGCTGCAGGACAACCTCACTGCCAATGCCGTCTTGCCGGGGAAGCACTGGGGAGATCTCCTTCCCCTTCCTTTTGTCACAGAGGCACATCTCATCCTCTCTTTGTCCTTCCTGCCCCAGACAAGGAGCTGAGGATGGAAACCAGGGCGGACAAATCCCCACAGCAGAACCTCGTGGAAGAGGCTGTTTTGCGCAGCTCCATGGCACAAGAATCCAATGGAGAGGAAAAGCCCTGGAGATCCCACAGGAAGAGGGGCTGCAAACCCAGCCCAGGGTGCTCTGAGGAGGAAAGACCCACCCTGGGCCAGGAAGGTGGACGGAACTTCAGCCAGAGCTCGGAGCTGGTGGTGCATGAGCAGCTTCACAATGGGGAGAATCCCTACAAGTGCTTGGAGTGTGGGAAGAGCTTCAGGCAGAGCAGCACCCTGATCCGCCACCAGGTGATCCACACCGGGCAATGGCCCTACAAGTGTGAGGAATGTAAGAAGGGCTTCAGCTGCAGCTCAGAACTCATCAGGAACCAACGCATCCACACTGGGGAGAGGCCCTACGAGTGTTCCCATTGTGGGAAGAGGTTTCAGATCAGCTCTCATCTCCTCCTGCATGAGCGGATTCACACTGAGGAGAGGCCCTTCCACTGCCCTGAGTGCGGGGAGGGATTCCAACACAACTCCCACCTCAGCATCCACCAGCGCACCCACACCGGGGAGAGGCCCTACAAATGTCCCCAGCGTGGGAAGAGCTTCTCAAACAGCTCTACCTTGTCCAGACACCAACGGAGGCACCGGTAAGGGAAGCCCTGCGTGTGCTCCAACTACAGGAGGAGCTTTGTGCACTGGCACAGCTTCATCCCCCATGGGAGGACCCACATTGGTCAGAACACTGGTGACCCACATTCCCAGTGATCCATGTTGGGAGGAGACCTGGCTGGTTATCCTTTTGGCCCTAATTTTCTTCTGATTTGTCTTTATCACTTAAAAACACCTGAAACAGGACTAAAATGAAAGTAATTGATCAAGGATGTCTGAAGTCCCACCATTTAACAGGTATTTGAGGTGGAACTTATGGTTTGTGAACATTTGTTCTGTAGGATTTGTGGGTTCTTGGGGGATTTCAGCAAGTGTTCTCCATATCTTTGCACTCCAGAATTCCAGATAGATTGGTCTGTCACCTCAAAATGATTCAATCCCATTGAAAACACCTCAATTTTACCCCAAAATTGACCAATCCATGTCAAAATGCCTTATTCCCACCTAGGAAAAATTCAGTCCCATGACAAATCTACTTGATTCCACAGTGTCCAGGGTGAGAGGGGGTTGGAAGGAGATTGGGAGAACTGGCATCCAAATTTGAGGGTGTGGGACTGGGATTGTGTGGGGCTGGGTGTGTGGCCTGTATTTTGATAGTAAATAAAACTTCCAGAATGACTGATTTCTGTCCCATTCATTTTTTGTCAGTTCCAGTTTGTTTTTCAGAGTGCCACCTTCGCAGCTGATTGTGTTTGTGCCCTTCTTTCTCTCCTGCCTTTCTTTGCCTGCTCTGTTTCTCTCTCAGTGTCTCTCTTGACCCAGGGCAGCTCCCACCAAAGACCCTGCCCTGATTTATTTCCCACTCCCGGAGCTACAACAACCACAGGTGAAGCTATGAAGGCTGGCAGTGAAATGTCACTGTAAGATCGTGCTCCACTTGGAGCATCTTTTCCTGCCTGGGAATGGGAATTCCAGCCCCTGGCAGTGTGTGCCATGGATCCCAGAGGGGCATTCCCGAGGCTCCCAGGGTGCTGCTCCTGCCGTGCCTCCCAAGGAGCTCTGCAGGGCCAGTGGACAAGGTCCAGCAGCTCTGTTGGTTCTGCAGTGCCACAAGGGCCCCTGGGTCCATGAGTGTCCTTACTGCCAACAGCGGTTCCTTGGTTCCCATGATGCCCTGCTGTGTCACCATGGATATTTGGTGCCATGAAGTTCTTCAGTGTCACAATGGCCTCCCTCGCTCCATGAGCTTCCACAGTGTCACAATGGCCTCCTTGGATGGGCAGTGTTACCATGGGCCATTGGCTCCATGCAGCCCCGCTGGGTCACCATGGACTCTGTGGTTCCATGAGCTTCTGGGGGTGTCTCCATTGTCTCCTTGGATCCACAGTGTCACCATGGACCACTGGATACACGTGGCCCTGCTGTGTCACCATGGCCCCTTGGTTCCATGGGACCCCAGGGTCATAATTGACTCCTTGCTTCCACGTCACCTCCTCAGTGCCAAAATGGCCCCTTCGTTCCATGAGGAACAAAAAAGTTTTGTAGAAACTTTGAAAAATCAATACACCTGGGAACATCTGTTTGCATTCAAGAGAGGTAAAAGGTGAGGATGGCAGGAGCAGCTTCATCTGCAACAGAGATCCAGGGAAACGACAGGGACAGAGAATTCAGGTGCAAGACTCAGAGAATTCTGCTCCCGGAGATCATTTCTGCTCACACTGTCCCTTGTAGAAAGGTGACATCATTCCAGGCAGTCTGGACTGAGCAGGTTGTTTCTGAGGTGGGTTTGTTTTTCAGGAAACCCACTCAGGGTTTTCCATTTGTTCTGGTTTGAAAGCAAAACCAGAGAGAGACTCAATGTCAGAAATACAATGTATTAGGAAAAAAAAATCAAAAATCATGCAATAATACATAAGAAAAAACACTGATAAAGGCAGAATATAACCTGTCACTCTCTTGGTCAGGGTGCTGATAGCAGTCCAGTTGGAATGGTGGCTGCAGTCCTCCTGGAGTGGCAGATGTGGTTATGTTGGAGCAGTGATCCTGTAGCAGGGTGTAGCCTACCTCTGAAGTTCCAGTGGAAATGGCAGCTGTTGCTCTGGGGAATCCAGTGGAAAGGCAGCTTGTTTTGTCCCAAAGCCCAGATAATATCCAGGGGGGCATGCTTAGCTCTTCCCCCCTGGGTGGAGCATCTCACAATGGGCTGATATCATTCTATGAGTCATGAGGTGGGTCCATTAAACAGAAATGGCTCCTGGAGGGCATTATCTCTGAGTCATGCAGAAAGGCATTGATGAGTTTATTAACAGGAGATAAGGAATGAAACAATGCCCCTCCTGTTTCAACAGCTCTTGAGGATGGGAATAGAGTACATCTTTATATTGTAACCTAGGTCATCTCTCACCAATGGAAGGGTGGGACCGAATAACTTCATATTTGGTGTCATTTTGTGCTCTGCTGGGAGTTTCCCGAGGGCTGGTAGTGCTGTTGGCTTCAGGAACAGTTTGGGTAATGGCTGTAGGACTGAGGGTTGGGTAAAAAACCAGAACAGTATTCTTGTATTTATAGTCTTTTGTTACATGTCCAGTTTTCCTGTAGTTATAACAGTTTCCACTGCCTTTATTACATTCTGTATTGTGGGGAAGCACGTTTGCTGCAACCAGCATTTCAATTGCACCCTGACTGGCGGCCTTGGCTAGGCGGGAGTCACGGTCTGAGACCGCTTGGAATATGCAAGCATCAACCATCTGAGCAATGGTAGGCTCAGGGTCAAGGGGGAGGCTGTGAAGAACCTTTCTGCAGTCAATACTGGCATTATAGAAAGCTAATTTGCTAATAAGATCATCCTGGACCTTTTGATCATCTACCTGTTTTTCCAGGGCTTTCATAAGGTGCTTTATGAACTTGATATAGTTCTCATCCGGGCCCTGGTGAATGTCAGTGAAGTCAGTGTGGGGTGTAGAATTATCAGGTGTTTGGAGGAGGGGGGACCATGCAGCGCCTTTGAGATCTTGCAGTATTGACTGGGGGAAGACTTCAGCCTGATACTGCAGTCTAGCATAGTCTCCTTCCCTGGTAATGCGGTCCATTGTGAGGTGTTGTCGCCCTTCTTCCTCAACATAACCTTTTGGTAACTCATGAACTTTTTTTATCCAAACTCCTTTCCAGAAAATAAATTCATCGGGTTACAATATAATTTTCATACACCATTTTAAATTTTGTGATACCATTGTGTGGGCAGTAAATGGCACGTCCAGCAAATTCCCTATGGATTCCCATTTAGGTTTTGGCCCCTGCTTATACTGCACACCACCTGAATCTTGGATATCACCTCCCGGTCCCCCTCCTTTGCAGCTTTTCTCCGCATCCTCTGCCAAGAATCCTTGGGCTCATCCTCACTCTCAGATAAGCTATCACTCTTTTCCTCTGTAGAGGAGGCAGGTCTGCTGGCAGAGGCGCAGGCCTTTCTGCCAACCAGCAATGCCTGGCGTTGAAGGCCTTTGGTAGCCCAAATGGCTTCCTTCCAGTTGGCCCCATGTCCGGTTCCAGTGATGTGGGAACTGGAAGAAGCTGGACTGGAGAAGGGGTCTGGAAGTGGAGAGGTGGAGCCTGCGCCGGGGAAGAGCTTTCTGATGACAGGGGAGGGACCCAATGCAGCGGTGGAATTCAACATTAAGGTGAGACCCGTCACAGAGGAGGCACCTGAAGCAAAGGTGGGAAATGGGGATGAAGGTGGGAGGGAATCTAAAATGGCGGTCTCTCTAACAGGAGTATTGCAGTCTTGTGATTTATAGGAAGGAGGATTAGAACTAGGGAATGAAGGAATGTGGGTGAGGGAATATCTCAAGGCAGTATGGCCACTACCACCCTGAGGAGAGGACAGAAAAGGAGGGGAGATGGCAGACAGCAGATGGCTTGTCTGTGCCAAAGGGCGGGCGCCATCTCCCATCCTGTTCTCAGGGAACCTGGGTTCAGGAACGTGAAGGGCGGGTTGAATAAACCAGGGAAAAGGGTTGGAACCATGAACTCTTTAAATGATCCTATAAATTGAATGAAACAACAGATAAAATTTCCCAACTTTTAAAACCCCTTGTGTTTGTAAAATATAAAACTTTTCCCCGACAGCATCCCAAAACGATAACTGATAGACAGAATCAACAGAGATATCAGGAAGCTCCTCAAATAACCATGAACAATCCCTTTTAAACTCCCTTCAGAAATATAACTCCCCTCTAAATTTAAAACTCTCCAAAACTTAACAAAAACATCCTTTTCAGCTTGGGAATGAGTATTTCCCGTAGCTGCCCCCAATGGAAGAGGGAATGCACACCCACAGGAACAGAAAATCAGACGCCCAAACCCCTGGGACCTCTCTGCCACTCAGTCACTCACTCTCAGTCTCACAGGCACAATCTCCAGCCAATGTGGGGCTTGTGGGGAGCACCAGAGACAGCTTTCCCTTGCTTGTCCCCACCTGGCATCACTGCCTGCAGGGTTCTGTTCTAGCTGGAACCTGGGGACACTTTCTCAGTTGTGTCCCTGACAGGGATCTCTTCAAAGTACAAGAAACTTCAGGGTTTCAACAGAACTGAGTTCTTGAGGGTTCTGTGACATCACTGAGGGGATGGTGACATCACAGAGCTGGCTGTAACATCCCAGAGCTGGCTGTGACATCCCAGAGTAGGATGTGAAGCCATAGAGCAGAGTCTGCCATGAGAGAGGGTGGCTCTGTGGCATCAGGGAGTGGGTTGTGACATCACCGGGTAGCTGTGTAACATCACAGAGAAGGCTGTGATATCACAGAACAGATTGTGACATCACAGGGTGACTTTGTGAAATCAGACTTCTGTGGCATCACAGCACTGCTGTATGACATCACAAGGGGACATAGAGTTGGTTCTGTGACATCACAGGGTCAGTGTGACATCACAGGGTCAGTGTCACATCACAAGGGCTGTGTGACATCACAGGTGGCTGTGTGACATCACAGGGTCAGTGTGACATCACAGGGGCTGTGTGACATCACGGGAGCTGTGTGAGGTCACTGGGAAGGTCACTCTGCACCAGCCCCCCTCACAGTTCCCCCCAGAGCAGTCCAACCCTGCTCGTGCACAGCAGGGTTCCCTGTCCCCCCAGGTCCCCCCGCCCCCGGCCCCGCAGCCTCCCCCAGAGGATGTTCCACGAGATCGACCCCCGAGCCTGACACGGGGATGGGGGCCGGGGCCCTGGGGGTGGCACAGGGGGACAGGGACCTCCCGGCAGGGTCCCTGTGTCCCCCAGAGCCAGAGCCTGGGCCAGGGCTCCTTCACCCTGTTACGAATGAGGGCTTGAGAGTGCTGAAAAAATCCCCAGCAAGGGATCAGCAAAAACCAGATTTAATATTAACCAACAGCAGCACAAAGTTCCTTGGCAAGAGTCGCTCTGCTCCTGACTGGACTCTTCAGGCACACCAGGGAAACAAAGCAACAACAAAACCAAACAGAATCCAGGCAATCAAACCAGAAATTAACCCAGAACTGTCCCTCTGTGTGTGTGTGTGACACAAGGACAGTGAGGGCAAGGATCAAAGGAATATGGCCTAAAAGCTTAACAGAGCTCAAACTTAACAGGACTTAACTTATATCTTAACCTTAACTGATACTTTCAACTTCACAATTTAGCAAAAGAGCAGAGCGTAACAGCATTCAACCTAAATAAAACCTTTTGACTTTGCAATTTTACAAAGGAATAAAATTTTACAATATTTTGCTTAGTTTATAACTTACACTAAAGGTAGCAACTTAGCAAAAGAACAACTCTTAGCAGCAATTAACTTCACTTAGGCCTTGTGATTTAACCTTTCCTACAGGCCTGACTGACTCAGCTATCCAAGGCGCTCAAACTCCTCAGAGAGCAGCATTTCTGCCACATTTCCCCAGCACAGGCACTCCTGTGTGCACACTGACACAAAGAGTCAGTGCAAGGCACCTGTGAGCAATTCCCCTGAGGGCACGGAACGCTCACTGAGGATGCTTTGGCATCTTCCCAGTGGGCAGAGGGCCGAGCCTGGAGGAGTGGGGCGATCGGCCCAGGCTCTGTCATTGTTCAGGATCCCCAAGTGCAGCAAACGGGAGAGTTCCTGGCTGGGAAAGGCCCCACCCAGAGGGAGTCGCTGGCCCAGGAGAGCTCCAAGGGCTCCTTTTGGAGCGCTGAGTGCAGGGCCCCGAGAGAGGGGCTTCAGTCCCAGCAATGGTTCATCCTGGCCACACTTGGCATCAACAGCTTTCTTTGGCAGTGTGAGAACAGGGATGTTTTGCCACTGAGGGAACAAAAACAGTTCCCAGGGCTGCTGCTAAAGGAACCAGGAGCTGGTTGGGCAGCAGCAGTGGCTGGAGCAGTGTTTGTGATGAGCTGCAGAGGAGCTGAGCCCAGGGGCTGTTGGCCAAGGCCGAGGCCCAAGGAGCATTTCTCAGCTGGCAGGGCGGCCTGAGAAGGGGAGGGGGGAATGCAGCAGCACAGGGCCATGGAACCAAGGGACCATTGTGACACTGTGGAGCCTTGTGAGACCAAGGGACCATTGTGACACTGTGGGACCCTGTGACACCAAGGGACCATTGTGACACTGTGGGGCCTCATGGAATCATGGAGAGCACTGTGACATTGCTGGGCCTCATGGATCCAAGGGGACTGTACTGACGCTGTGTGGCTCCATGGAATGTAGGGATCATTGTGACACTGAGAGGCCTCATCAAAACAAGGGGCCATTGTGACAGCGTGGGGCTGCATGGAACCATGGAGACCATTTGGACACTTTGGGGTGTTATGGAACCAAGGGGCCATGGTGACACTGAGGGGCACCATGGAAACACAGAGACCATTGTGACACTCAGGGGACTCATAGAAATATGGAGACCATTGTGACACTGTGAGGCCTCATGGAATCAGTGAGACCATTGTGACCCTGGGAGGACCAGTGTGATATTGTGGAGCCTCATGAAACCAAGAGGCCTTTGTGACACTGCAGGGCTGCATGGAACCAAAGGTCCATTGTGACACTGCAGGGCCTCCTGCCATCAGTGGTCCATTGTGACACTGGGCAACCAAAGGAGACCATTGTGACACTGCAGGGCTGCATGGAACCAAAGCTCCAGGGTGACACAGAGTGGCCTCCTGTCATCAGTGGTCCATAGTGACACTGTGGAGCCAAAGGAGACCATTGTGACACAGCAAAACCCCAGGGTCCAAAGGTCCATTGTGACATTCCAGACCTCATGGAACAGAGGAGTCCTGTGACATTGTGGGGCCTGGGGAGCCACAGAGACCATTGTGACACTGCAAGGGCTCATGGAATCCTTGGGACCATTGTGACACTGCAGGGCCTTATGACACCTGGGGGCCACTGTGACATTGTGGGACCCAATGGAACCTAGGGGCCAGTGTGACACTGCAAGACTTCTTGTAATCAAGGGGCCATTGTGACACTGCTGGAACCCATGGAATCAAGTCACCATTATGACACTGCAGGGCCCCATGGATCCAAGGAACCATTGTGACAATATGGAGCCCCATAAAACCAAGGGAAAACAGAACAGGTCTGGCTGCTTTGGCCTCCCATAGACTGCCTGACTGGTCCAACTGACCTTTGCATGTTGAGTGTCACTTCTCATCTGCTGCTGAAACACTGAGGCTCTGTGTTTTCCTTCCCAATGGAAAAGAACTGTCCTTCTGCTCCAGGCGCCCATGGCCAGAATTGGGATTTCACCTCCAAAGGTCCTTATATCCAGGGATTCTTCCAATAGGAATATTGCCAGGACAAGTCTGGCAGGCAGTGGTTTCACAAGGGTCACCTCTCATCCGTCCCCAAAACATTGGGAAAGGCTCCATGCTCTCCTTCCTAAGGAAAGAACTGTCCTGCTTCTCCAGGTGCCCATGGCTGAGATTGGGTTTCCACCTCCAAAATTCCCTAAATCCAAACTCTGCAATTACTGAACAGTCTAGCTGGCCTTGGCCTGCTGAGGCTCTCACTTGCCTTCCAAACCTTGAGGCTCTGTGCTTTCCTTCCCATGGAAAAGAACTATCCTTCTCAGCTAGGTGCCCATGGCCACAATTGGGATTTCACCTCCAACACTGCCTGTTGTGATAGACTGGAGGAGATCGTCTGCTCTAAACATTTTGTGTGTGGGGGGGGAGGAAGGGGCAGCTCCAGCCTTGCCCTGCCCTGTAAGCACAGCCCTTCCCTGCCCTGTGACCCCAAGGGGCCTCCAGTGGGTTTAGGGTTTCTACCTGACCTGCGGTACACTGAACCCCCAGCACCGCCGTTCCACCCTGGGCACTGGGGCCCTCTTGGCTCTACTCAGTGCTGCTGCTGTACTCGGGGCACCCCAAACCCTGGTAGGGACCCGTGTCCCCGCACTCCGGAATTGTGTGCGACTCACACTGCCCTGATCCTCCACGCATCCGGAGCTCCGTTCGGGGTTTGCGTGCCAATTCACCAATTCATCTGCCACCTTTACTTGAGTTTGGTGCACAGGAAAAACACCAAGCAGATATTCGTAAGAGGTCAAAATGACACAAAATTCTACTGGCAAAGTGCAAAAAATCAAGAACTTTGGAAGAGGATTTAACGCAACATCAAATTACACATAAAACACTTATCATAGCAGTAACTTCATTAAATTAGCCCATTTATCCTGGAAACATTAAAACACACAAGCTGTTAGGGTATCCAAAAATGTTCCATATAAAGAGCATTAGAAGGAGAAGAAAGAGAGAGAGACAGAAAGACAGAAGCTCTATAGAAAGACACACATATGACTAACAGCTCCTAGGGTTCCAGTGTGGGTGAGACACAAACCCCAGGAGAAGGCAGAGTCCACACCAGGGGCTCACCTTGTGCTCTATGTTTTTAAGTCCCCGGGCCCTTGTGAGCCTCTCCCAGGTGGGATTTCTGATCACACAGGCAATCAGGGCTGGGTTAGCACTGTACCCACTGTGTGACTGATTGACAGCTCATCCCAGGGTGTCTCAGGACATTGATCTCATCCAGCCTCTGACAGTGACCATGGTGACACAGGGGAACCTCATGGAACCATGGGTCAGTTCTGACAATGTGGGTCCAAGGACACCACGGGAGATGTCATAGACAGGTAGAATAATGATAAAAGAAAAGCCTTTTGAAATGCAGCCTTGTTCAGCCATATCAATAGCTGGCCTATCATCTCTTCTGTGTGCAACTAAGCAGTTACAAGTTCTCATGTGAAGCTATTTTGAGAATGAGACTTTGTGACCATTCTATTCTGAGGGTGAAAAACAAATGCACCTGCAATAACAAGTAATTTGTCCCATGAGAATCAGTGAAGAGGTAAACAATACAATAGAGAGATTTGATGCACAAGTAAAATCTATTTTATTAACCAATAATCAACTAACTGATAAGAAATCTTTGAACGAACTAAAGGTGCACACAAGGTCAGTTAAACTTTGTAAAATGAGTTGTATGAATAAAGAATAAAGAGTTCTTCTCCATCTTAGCTTAGTCCTTTGGGATTTCAGTTCCGCCCTTCTTGACGGCTTTGGGTTCTCCCTTCTTTGGAGCTTTGGGTTCCGCCTTCTTTGGGTCTTTGTCTTCCTTCTTCTCTGAGATTTTGGTTTCCTTCCTCTCTGATGCTTTAGTGTCCTTCTTCTCTGATGCTTTGATTTTCTTCCCTTCTGATGCTTTGCTTTCCTTCTTCTCTGGGATTTTGATTTCCTTCCTCTCTGGGATTTTGGTTTCCTTTTTTGGGATTTTGGTTTCCTTATTCTCTCGGGTCTTGGTTTTCCCCTTTGCTGGTATTGGAGGTTGCTTGCCAACAGAGACACTCTTCTTTCCCTTCTTCTGCCTCTCTTCATCCTTCCTCCTCTCTTCCTTCTCTAAGGCTTTTGCCTCCTCCTGCTCAAGCTTTTGAGCTGGCTGCTTCAGCTGCCTTCTGCAGACAAAACAGAAAACATGGCTGAGAGTCCCACCAGAACCTTGGGCTCCCTAGTCCTGACTGGCCCTGCACTTCATTCCTTGACCCTGAGGCCAATTCCGTGAATTCTCCTCAACCCACAGAGGTTGGGAACATCCCAAGTGAGGGCATGGGTGGAAGGGGATCTCCAGGGCCAGCCAAACCTGAGCTTTGTCATCATAAGGTGTTGACTGTGCCAGCTCCCTCTGAAGGCACAGCCAGACCCCTCCAGCCCCTGCCAAAGGCTGATCCAGCAGCTCTCTGCACTGGTGCCTGGAAACGCCCTTTGTCTCTTGGCTTCCCAGTTTAAAGCAGAGCACAGATTGCTGACATCTGCTTAGCTCTCCTACAGTTCTTACTCAGCTCATTCAGCCCCCTTCTCCCTGGGCATAGCTGAAGCATGATTTTAAAGAGTTCAGATTTCAGCTGAGGGTTAGAAGCAATTCCCATTGATCAGGATGTAGGTTAGATAGGCAGACCATAGGTTAATGATTATGAGATGCTTAAGATGGAGCTGATTGTTCTATTGTTTACCATTAGGAGCTTCTTTCTAGAGGGAAGTGGAGGAAGTGAACTGTTATAAGAACATCTTGAAACCAGTAGAACGATGGTTAGCACCTGGGCTTGATGTCAATCAATCACTAAGCAGGGGACCTTGGATGGTGCCAGAGGGTCACAGAGACCTGATGAAGACATTCCTGACTTCATCCCTTAAGACCACTGACCCAATTCGAGACCACCAACCCAATTCAAGGGAAGAATTGCACAGGAGTGAAGGACCAATGACCTCATTTGAATACAGAGCAGGGATGGGAGGTGCTGGGGTTGTGCAGATGTATTTTATGTAAGATCTTGGGAAATAAAGAGAGGGCAAAGAACCTTGGACAACGCGGGCACGCCTTTTAGGGACGGCTCTGGTGCCGCCTGCCGGTGTTAATAAACATCCCACTGTCTAACTTTAATTAGTTAGAGAGTCTCTGTCCGTGATCTTTGGTTTTAAGGACTCCTAGCCTGCTCCTTCATGAGAACAATCCTATCAGTCAGAAAGCAAAGGCTGCAGGAACCCCTCTCCTGCAAGACAGGCTCGTGTCAGGCAGATTTCCTGCTGGAACCCAGCTGGGACCAAGCAAACCAGTGCTGGCTGCCATGGAAACCATTGGAAGCAGCCTCGTCCGTCTCCTCCCCATGAAACCAACTTCAGTCTGGCCTGAAGAAGTCCTGATGCACAGGCTTGCTTTAAGCACCTCCACTCCCAGCTCCACACTTGTGCCTGTGTGTCCTGAGCTGGGCTGCCTTGCTGGAGCTGAGCTTCTCCTGTGCTTGCCTACGGCTGCAGCTGCAGGGGAGCCCAAAGGACAGGAGCTTTTCTGGCTGCTCTGCCACCATAAGGAGAACCCTGGCAGATCAGCAGTGCCAGGACTTCATCTGTGGCAGGAGCAGGACCCAAAGCAAGGTTTGCTCTGTGCCCCACGCCTGCCCATACCACAATCCCACTGTTCTGGTGAAGAAGGCAGATGATGAAGAAGATGCCACTCAACACCATGGACTTCAAGACACCTCTAGATGTGGTGCCAAGGCAAGCCCAGAGCCCAGCTCTCTGCAGACAGCAGCTAAGCCAGGAGGGATCGGCACTCAGAGAAGAAGATGTTCTGTCTCAACAGAAGAAGGTCCTTCCTCTCTTGGCAGCCAGGGAGCTCAGAGTGGCCATCCCTGTGTTGCTGCTGGCCTTTGCTCTGCAGCTCCTCTGAGCTCAGAGGCCTTGGAGCAGGGAAGCCCTGCAGGGACAATAACCCATGGCAGAGCAGGAACCCACAGAAGGCTGACTCACCTGTCCCTGAGAGGGGCCTGTGAGCCACAGTTGATCTCCTGGGGGCTCAGGGAGGAGCTGACACGTGAGGCCTCCCTGGGCACCAGCACCTCGGAGGTGGAGCCTGCCTCCATGTGGCACAGCTCCGGGACATTGCAGGTGGTGTTGAGGTGGGCAGAGAAGGTGGAGGAGACCTGCTGGCTCTCTCCTGGCTGCAGCACACCTGGCAGTGGCAGGATATTGAAAGCCTGGATGGAAGACAGGAGAGATTGAGGTGTTGAGCATGGAAATGGATCCAATGGAGCATCTTGGAGCAAAGTGCAGCTGTAGCCAGAGGGGCCTATGCCCCAAACACTGCCAGAATCACCCTCACCTCATCCTGCATCCATGCCATTGACCAGTGCAGGGATCATGGGGAAAATCTTCTCCCATACTCACAGCTCAATGCATTAATTAGTACATTACATGAAAGTGAACTAGGATGTCTCCTGGCAGTAGAAATTCTCTCTGATGCACAACTTGCTTTTAAAAAGTTTCAAAACTTCCTGCTTTTAGAAAAGGAGGAGACTCAGAGTGAGAGCTCTTGGAGCTGAGGGAAGGAGTCCAGCCCAGCTCATCTGACTCCTGAGGCTCTTCCCCCCTCTCTCTGATTTAAATGCTTCTTTCTCAAGGTGCTACAGCAAAAGCTCCTGCAAAAATTTCCTATGGAGCACCTGAGGAGTTCCAGGGGGAGCAGTGCCCTCCACAGGTGCCGCACAGCGTCCTTGGGCAGCCCTGCAACGTGTCCTGCACGGCCTCTCCAACAAGCAGCTGCTCCAGCAGCACTTTGTGATGGGCCTGCAGGGATGGGAGGCCCCTCTGTGGCCAATGCTGAGGGCCCCCAGTGGCACTGGCAGCTCCAGCCCTGCTTGCCACACTGACAATGGGCACGGGAGACAGATTCCCTCTTGCCTTCTCTGCTCCCAGGGCAGTGTGTGCCACGTCCAGGGAGCACCTGAATCCCTCCAAGCCTCGAGGCAGGTGAGGGTGCTCAGCAGTTGGTGCTGGCACCCAAAAAACAAGCCACTTTCTATGCTGGGAGGAAGAGACAGCCCCTCTGCAAAGTCTCCCTTTGTCAGACAGCTCCAGGGCCAGCAGTGCAATAGCAGCTCTGGGTGAAAGCAGAGCCCTGCAAACAGGGAGTCTGGCTGCTTTGGGAAGAGGCTCCATGGAGATCAGGATCACCCCAGCTTGCTCTGGAAGGGAAGCTGGAGGTGTTACCATGATGATGCAGAGAAAAGCCTCATCTTACATTGGGAAGGAAACAAGGCAAAAAATCCCACACTCAGCACAGGCCTGTAGGATCTGAGTCAGCTTCTCCAAGGAAAACTCTCCTATTTCTCCCTCCCCCTCAGCCCATGTCCAGCCACTGGCCCTGCTGCCCAGCCCACTGTCAGGGCACAGCACAGCAGGGCAGCAAAAAGGGAGCTCAGCATGAGCAGGACTTGGTGCTGGCAGGCTGGGGAGGCAAAGCAAGCAGTAGGTGCACAAGAAAATCCACCTCTGCTCCTGAAGAGTGGGTAAAATCCTGCACTTCTTTCAGGGCTCTGGCTGCCTCCTCCTGTCCAGTCCAGAAGTGCCTCCATCGAGTTGCTGCACAATCCAGACTGGTTCTCCTCTCCTTCGGTGGCTGGGGTTTGAATTTAGGTGGGTGGAGCTCATCTCTGGAAAATAAATAACTATGAACAGGGACCTGCAGTGGGAGGGAGGGAGGGACACCTGCACGAGCAGCTCCTGGCCAGGATGCAGCCCCTGGCTGAGTGTTCGCACGTTGAACTGAGAAATGGTTTGATCCAGCCCTTCCCAATCCAGGCTGGGGCAGGTCTGTTCTAAAGGCAGCCCAGGGGTGACACTGAGGTGCTGCAGCAGCTGCAACTGCTTGCATTGAGCAACTAGAGAGGACAGGCATTAACACCTGGTGGGGATGCAAAAAGCACAGTGGGAGAGGAAAAGACAGAGAAGGCAGCAAAAAGGTGAGATTTGAGACACCGAGGGGCAGACCCAGCCAGTGCCCAGCCAGCACAGCCCACCCAGTGCCCAAGGCCAGAAACTCGGCAGCTCCACCTGGGATTTATCAGGAGTGTTCCCCTGACACCGCTGGGGGGTTGGTTGACATTTTACAACACTCCCAGGTGACTCAGGTCGCATTCCCCATCCATCCATCCATCCATCCATCCATCCATCCATCCATCCATCCATCCTTCCATCCATCCTTCCATCCATCCATCCATCCATCCATCCATCCATCCATCCTTCCATACATACACAGGCTGTGGTGCTGGGATCCTGCCAAGCTCTGCCAGACTTGGGCTTGGGGAGATTTCTGCCAGCCGTCCTGAGCTCCGTAATTGTGCTCTCTGTTCCAGGAAGCAAGCAAGAAAGATTTTAAAAAACCCAAAACAAACCACAACAGACAAACCTAAAAAGCCTTCAACAGCTCAACCCTGCTCAAGTTATTTCTTTAGGGACAGCTACCACTCTCCAGCTGAAATGCTGGGCTTTTGGGGAAAAAGAAAATTACATGTTCACCTCCAAATTGAAAAGGATTAAGGTAAGAGAACCTTTCAAACTAAAAATTATTGGCCCAAAGCTTTTATTTTTGCAAGAAATCTCTAGGTAAGACCAGCCTGACAGTTAAACAACTGGTTCTTCTGGTGGGGAGAAACCCTCCTCTTTAAGGAAAGCAGCCTGATAGTTGAAAGCAACTGTTTGGTCAAACTTCAGGCTCCCTGGCACAGCCTGCATTGCCTTTCCTTTCTGTTCACTGATTTACAGGCAGTGCCATGATGGCCCGGGTTCAGATGTTTGGTGCCATCCAGGGAATTTGGCATTGCCATTTCCATATGTTTTAATCGAAGTTTCAGTCCTTGCAAACACTCTTCAAATGCCAGCTTTCCTTTCTTTTACAGAAAGCTCAAGGCTCCCACAAGTCTTCTGACATCCTCTTTTGCACTCAGAGAGATGACATTTTCAAACAGATGTTTCCAAAGTTAACAGCATTTGAAAGAATAATGAACTCAAATGCCCCTGGATTCCAGCTTCGCCCAACTCCATTCTGTGTCAGACACTGAGATTCCCACCTCTAAGGCAGGAGCTGTTTGTGCCCCCCATCCCTCCTGTCCTTCTCCCCAGCAGCCTGTGCCTGTTTTCCCCGGCACAATCCCTGTCCCTGTGCACCCTGCCAGGAGCAGCTGCACACAGGCTCACATCTCCCCTTGCCCTCACCAGGGGGTTTCTCTCATCCCCGAACACGCCGATGAGAACGTTGGTGCGATGAGTGCCCAGGGCCTGCACTGCCACCACAACTGGGATCTCTGCTGTGCTCTGGGGCTGCACAATCCCACAGGGCTTGGGGCTGGAGTAGAGCACAGCAGAGTCCTCCTTGTGTTTCTGGAAGGGACACAATGAAACGCAGATTCAGAGGGAACTCTCAAGAAACTTTAGGCTCCTTAACATCCACCACAACAGCAACTTACGCACACCTTTAAAACTCCCCAGGACAAAGGTCAAAGGCACAAACAAGATGCAAGAATTGTAGGTTTACCGCTCCCAGGGCATCCTGCAAGGAGGCTGCCAGCACAGGCACTGGTGTCTGTGGGTGCAGCAGCTTTTCACAACCCTCTAAGATCTCCCACAGGAAAACGCCCTGAGGACTGGAACATCAACTGTTCCCTCAGGAGCTTAAACTGCCTCCTAAAGTTTACAGTAGGGTAGGATCCTGTTCTCAGCAGATCTTTAGGACTGATTAGAAACCAGCAAGGTCTTATCCAAACCCTTTTTTTCCCCTAATAATCTCCTCAGGATTATTTGACAGGAGGAGGTGGATGTGATGCCAAACCTGGGGAATAAGCCCGTAGCAGCCAGGAAGGTGGCTGGGATTCCTAATGAAGATCTTCCTCTCATAGGGCACCTTCAGGTGGCACTCATCACACAGCAGCACTTGGGGGGACACTTGGAGCTCAGGAACGAGACATCTGGGCAAAGAGATGACCCCAGGACAATCAGAGATACTGAGAGAATGGAGAATGCCTACCCCCAAAGATTGTGAAATGGAGCAGAACACATTGGTCACTGTCAAATGCACATTGAAGAGCCCTACAGGGATAAATTGCCTTCTACCTCTTCCCACTCCAACATGTCTTGTCAAGGAGGGGCAAACCCTGAGAGGCAGCACCCAGAGGCTGCCAAGTGCCCCAGGCAGAGCACTTTGCCCCACAGCTGCCTCAGCCCCTCCTTTACCCAGGAAGGCTGGCAAGGACTCCTGGAAGAGTCCCAGTGACCCACGAGCTCTGGGGGAGCCTTCCCAACAAGGATCAGTGCTCCCTAAGGCTCAAGGAACACACAGTTCCAGGGTCTCAGTAAAAATGACTCCCTTCTCTGCCATGGTGCTGTTGCCCTGCCTGAGAACTCAGCTCTTTGCCCCAGCCCTGGAGGGCACGAGACAGCAGCTGCCCCACAGAGGGGCTGATCAGCCCCTGCCAGGCCCTGCAGCTCCCTGGCTCCTTCACTGCACAGCTCCAGGCACTGCCTGGCCCCAGCTCCACCTGCTGTACACAATGGCAGCCCAGGCACTGCCTGGATGGCTCTGCCTGGCACAGGGAACAGCACCAGGGAGCTGCATCCCTCTGGGCATCACACTGACACCCACAGCAGCACAGCAGCATGGAATTCTGCTGCAGCAACGACGACTTTTGGTCTCAACTCTGACAACATTAAAGCTCAAAATGGGAAGCAGAGGGAAGGACAAAAACTGGAGCTGACCTGCCACATCAAGGGCTGCTTTCCCCTTGTCAGACCTTGCCCTCCCCACTCTTGCTGGGAGCCACTTCCCCCCTGCCATGTGCCCTCATGGACAGAGCCAGAGCCTGACTCTCAGCAGCTGCTTGCTGTGGCCCAAACCAGTGCACGGTGCTCACAACCTGCACAGCTCCACCTCTTGCAGCCAGAAGGAGAGGAGGCCCTTGGGAAATTTGTTCCACCTCAAGCACCAAAAACAAGGCCAATCAATGATATCATTCCTGGTGCCTTTAGAAGAGGGCCAGGACCATGCTGGGCTGTGAGGAAACGTGCTTTTCACCACGGGCTGCTGCCCAAGCACTGCTGTTCTCGTGTCCAGCTGGCACAACATGAGGGCATTCAGCATCACTTCTCCTTGGCAGCTGCAGCCAGCACAGCCTGGGCAAGGCAGTGCCTGCGGGAGGCCAGGCAAGGGCTGGTACCTGGCTGTGATGATCAGGGCTGCCACTCCCTTGCCAATACCCTCCAGGTCCACCAGCAACCTCCTGTAGAACTCCATCACCGTGTTGGAGCACAGGGTCACCTGGTGGAAGAGAGGAACAGTCAATTCTTCCTTCCAAAAGCTCATTACCCACGGGTGATATCCTCCAGTTCCTGAGGGAGGATTTGGCCTTCATTCTTCTGCTGCTCCATGTGTAGAGCACAGTCTCAGAGTAACAAAAGCCTTCTGGCAATACCAGATTTGTTAAACACACCTTGCTATTAGGGCACAGGTCAGCTACATTAAAACATTAGATTACAGCTCCATGCACCACTGCATTCAAATTAAGGGGCCAATTGCTCATCTGACTACAAAGACATCCATGCAGAGGAAATCTGACTTGACCACAATGAGTTCAGCTTTACAGCAGGAGGCTGAGGGCAAAGTGTGGCCCAGCAGGTGCTGGGCAGTTCATGGCTGCCCTGGGACCCCGAGCCCGGGCTGGCTCTGAGAACTCCAGCCCCAAGCCAGGAGTGGGGAACTGCGTCAGGGTGGGCATTGACCAGAGGCAGAACCCTCAGAGCCAGAACTTCCCCAGGGTGAGCATTGACCACAGACAGAACCCTCAGAACTGCCCCAGGGTGGGCATTGACCACAGGAAGAACCCTCAGAGCCTCTTGCTCAACACCGCAAGAGACAAGCCACCAACGGGACCAGGCAGAGGAGAAAGGAGGAGGATCTCTGTCTTGAAGTTCCACAAGAAAGGGTTTATTCCAAGCAAAAGGATCAAAGCCAAAAGAGCCCTGCACACTCCTGCACAAGAAATTTTGTACAGATACAAATCAGGGGGTGAATACAAACAGCAAGCCAAAAGAGAATCCTCAGGGGAGCACTGAGGGGATTACATCAAGTGTCTGGGGCCACTTTGGGTAGGAGGGTGGGGAGGATGGCTCACATGGGCCAATGGGGCCTCCAGGAATAGGGGAATTCCAAAGGGGCATTGCAAACAGGGATTGGCTCCAGGTTAAATTGGCAAAGAAGGTTGGGGAACAAAAGGGGCTGGGTTTGAAAGGCAGGGAAAGAGCTGGAACAAGGGGCAGGGAATGGCATGAGGGACAGCTTTGAGGGAGGGTAAAACCCAGGGGTAAACCCACTCGGGGAGAACACGGGGTACAACAGAACAAACCACTTAACAAGGAATCAATACAATAAATTTGAACCGCTACACATGGCTGCAGATTTTTTTGTCTCCACTGGAGTTTCCTGCAGTGAACACAAATCTTTCTGCTCCCCAGGAGGGGGGAAATGACACCACGAAGAAAAGCTCACTGCTTGATACAATGACATCTCTCTAACAGCCACCTTCTGCCCTCATCCTTGCTCTGCCCCGTTGCAATCAAATCAATCGCTCTCAAAAACACAAGAATGGCTTCAGGCCTTGACCATAAGGTCTGTGAACTCAGGCATATGATTTTGGAAAGCAAACAGTGCTCCCTGAGGAACATCCCGAGTAAGCCAGCTAGCAGAGGCCCCCAGCAGTGCAGATGTCTCAGTGCCAGGATGCTCCAAGCTGGCACCAGAGCTAAAGCCCTCCCACCCTGCAGTGCAGCTCCAGCCCTGGTGCTGCAGTGTCAGTGGCTGGGCTCTTGCCGTACCTCGATGTCCTGGTGTCCCTGGGGGAGGATGGTGCCTTGGCTGGGATTGATGGTGAACTCCTTGGGCTCCACATGGAAATGGATTCCCTTGCTCCAGGCCGGGTCGGTGTCCCTGCGGATCTGATCCACGCTGTCCACAGCCGGCTGCGTGCCATCGTCCGACATGCGGAGCTGGAACGTCAGGGGCACCGCGGAGCTGTTGGTGAGGCGGCAGTGCTGCGTGTAGGGAAAGCCTGGGCAAGGACACAAATATCCATTCAGGCACCCAGCAGGGCATGATCCTGGGGGCAAGATCCTGGCAGGATCAAAGTGGGATTGGAGCCGAGCTCTTTATTATCTGAACTACAGCTCACCTAGAAGCTGCATGAGGAATTAATCGTCACTTAGTTCCCTTTGATACAGATTCCAGACTGCAGCCTTGAAAATGCCCACTCCTAGCCCTGCTGAACACTGCAAGCTTCTCTCTTTGGGATGGGGACCAGCTCCCTCACCTGCCCCAAACCAGCACCAGTTCTCTCTCAGTGATGAGTGTGCACCCAGACCCAGCATTTACTCTGAGAATTCAAGCTGTCCAATTCCCTGCTCAGCCTGCCAACACTCCCACCTTTTTCAAGACATATAAACAGTGAGTTGTCAGTGAGAAGAAGCTACAGCAAAAGAAAATGAGGATGGAATCAGGAACTAGAACGTGATGCAAAGCACCCTAATGCAGCTTCTCTCTGCAGGACCCTTAAGGCATCTCTTGCTTTGGGCCAAACAGACTGAGCACGTGACAGCTCAGAGCCCACTCAACTGGGGGCACAGCCAAGCCTTGCTTTGAGATTAGCAATTAGGAACCAGGTACCACCTCAGCCCACAAACAGGGACATCACAGCCATGATGCTCACTGAGAGTGCTGCCTGCAAGGGTTTACCCCACCTTGGCTCTGAGATTTGCTTTCCATCCTGCAAAGCCAGAGATACAGCCACTCATGGTGGGGATGTCCTGCAGAGCGCGCAGAGCAGCCACAGCCTGCTCTGCACTGCACATCTGGCTGGGCACGCCAGCTCTGTGGGGGGGATACTTCTCCCCAGGCCTGCTCACCAAGAGTCACTGGGACACAGATGGGGAGAAAAAACAACTGCAGCTGCAGCCCAGAGCTTCTCTGTGCCCATCCAAGTGACCACTGCCAGCTCCAGCAGGGACTCCAGCAGGGAGGCAAGAGAGGCACAAAAAGGACAAACCCAGATGTCAAAACCTCCAATGAGACTGAGGCCAGCACATGCAGACAACAGTCAACAGTTACAAAGAAGCAAAGATACAACAGCTGCCTTCAGCCAAAGAGCCCTTAGGAATGAAATTGGATTCAGCAGGATCTGAATCTCCTGCTTCAGACCCATATTTCCATCTCTTGCCTTTCGTGTTTCATTCCTTCCAAAGGCAACTTGACAAGCGCCTCCGTGGTGATGCAGGCTGGGGAAGAAGCAGCTCAAAAAAGGCAATGAGTTTCCTTCAGAAGTTCATGAACTTCATTGTTCTGGGTTTAGGCTTGGCCGTGAATGTTGCCCTTGGTCTGGGAAGGGGGATAGGGGTTCTGGGGGGTTCTGGGGGGGTTTGGCCCTGGGCTGGGCTTTTCCCTTGGGGTTTTTTGGGAGTTGTGGCGTGATGCCATGGGCGGCTGTGCAGTGGGAGCTGAGGCTGGGCAGGGAGCGGAGCTTCCCTTCCTCCCGCTCCGGGGTCGCAGCTCGGCCGCTGCTGCTGCGGGAGGTTTGTGCTCGGCCCAGGGCTGCCCTGGCTGCAGCTCAGCGCTGGCACCGACCCTGCCTGCCTGCCCCGCTGCTGCTGCTGCTGCTGGGCACTGCCCACATCCCCCTGCCCTCTGGGGCTTTGCAAAAGGAGCATTTCCTCCTTCCCTTCCCTTCCTGCACCGGCTGGGGGGGGATCACTGCCCTGCCAGAGCCCACAGCTCCTCCTGCTGTGACCACAACTCCACCAAAGGGGAAAAACAGGACTTGGCATCTGGGAAATGTCTGTTCTTGTCTTGTCTGTGCTCTCCTGAGATAGTCTAGCAAAGAACTGTTATTCCTTTTCCCACAGTTTTGCCTGGGAGCCCTGTCATTTCAAAGGGATAATCATTTGGAGGGAGGGGCTCATCTTTCCATTGCAGCAAGATTCCCACCTTCCTTGGCAGACATCTGTCTTTTAAAGCAGCACAGAGACACCAGAAAATACTGCCTTTCTATTCCTTGCTTCCATTGGATCTCACAATGGCAAAATGCCCCCTGAGGCAGCAGCAGCAGCAGCAGCCCTGCAGTTCACAGCCTGAAGAGGCTGCTGGGGCAGAGCAGGAGTGAGGGATGCTTTTCTGTTGGAAGGCACAGAGCCCTGAGGCTGTGTCCCAGCCCAGGGAACACTCACCAAAGGAGATGTCCCCGAAGTCGAGCTCAGCCAGGTCGAAGTGTAAACTCGGTGCAGTGACGCTGCCCCTGGAGGCCGAGGACAGAGCAGGCAATGGCTCGGTTAAAGGCACAAGACTCTGTGCTTTGATGCTCAGGGACAGCTCATGGGAAATGTGCTTCTGCCCAGCAGCTGCTGGGCTTTGTGCCCTTCTACAGCCCCAGTGAGGAAACAAAAGTTCCTGGCCTTGGTGCTTTGTTGCTGGTCAATCTGTCACTTCAAATCTGTTCTGGGGACTTTGCTGATGAATGCATCACACACAAAAACAAAGAGAACATCTGCCAAGCTGAACTTTGTTCATGTCAGTAGTAACAGCTGATGAACTCACTTCAGGTTCTGCTCATTAAGGACCTCTTGCGGTAATTATGGGCTGACCTGTTCCCATTGCCACTGGTGAGAACATCACTGCTGGCTGATGGAGAAGCCTTGGGCCAGCAATGTTCATGTGCTGGACGTGCGACTTTGGAGGGAGGGGAGGAAAGACAAGGCCCCAGCAGCCCCAGAGCCAGATCAGTGCTCGTGCTCCTGCATCTGCCCCGGGGCTGATGCCAGCACGGCTGCAGCTCTGCTGGGGCTGGGGGGATCAGGGCCTGCTGGGGGCAAGGCACAGCATTCTGTTCTTAGTCTTTGGCCAGAAATTTCACCACAATAGAGAAGCTGCCAGTTAGGGGAATCCCTGGCCCAGCTTCAGCACTACCTTCCATTCCATTCCCTTCCCACTCCTGCCCCATGTTACATGCTCCTGCCTTCAGGTGGCAGGATGGGAATAACATTCCAGGGACGACTTCAGGGCTTGCCTGAGAAAGAAGGTGTCTTCTTCTTTTCAAATTATCAGGAGAAGAGGATCCAGCCAAGTTCAGGACTCAGCCGTCAGCACTGAAAAACTGACTGCAAATCAGCCCCCGCATCTCTTCAATCCCTGGGCGGTACCCACCAGACTCCTCTGTTCCTGCTGTAGCAGTCATCTCTCACACACACCTGGCTCCCCAAGACCCAAAGACACAAGCTCTACAAGTCTACAGCTAAATGTAACTCCTATGAATTTCAGCCAACACCACTAAATTGTTCCCTGAGCCCACAGCTAGAAGAGCTGTGAAGGAGACATCCCTGACACTGTAAGAACCAAAGGAAAATCACTGCCAAGAGATAGGCCTGGAAAGCTAAATTTTGGGCTTTTCTCTGTTAATTGTGAGCTGCTCCTTAAGACACTTCTCATCCTGTTAGATCCATCCTCTCAATGAATCACTGCTGCACCTGACAGGCAGAAAAGATAAGGTATGGAGGGGTTTTAAAAAGGTTGTTTTCTTCTGCTTTTATAACTAGGTCCATTGACATGTTTGTTTTCTTGTATGGCATCTAAAGACAGCTCCATGTCTCCCAATGGCACCTTGCAACCCCCAGACACTGCTCTTGCTTTGAGCAGTGTGTTTGCTCAGATGATTTCCAGAGGTCCCCTCCAGGACCATGCAAAGCCACGTGCCTGTGGCCTCCCAGAGAATGGCTCTGTTTGGCTGACAGTGCTGAGGAAGCATTTCAGAAGCTGCTTGTGCTCAGCAGGGTGCAAGCCAGCTCCCAACATGTTCCAGCAGCCTCCAGGGAATCTGGGACACAGAAAGCTCCAAGGCCACTGAAAGCAAGAGCAGATGCCTTCCATCCTGCTCACTTCCAGCCAGGCTGCAGGGCAGCAGATCCGATGCTTGGTTCCGTCTGTAGCTCTTTCCCAACTCCGCTCTCACCCAAAGGTGTTTGCACAGCGACAGATGAGCTGCCTCACCTCTGGGTGCTCAGCTGGTACCGAGCTGCCCGGGCACCGACATTGCGCACCAGCCGAGTCTGCTGGGCGCTGACCTTGACTGGACACTTGGAGAAGTCCAGCTGGGCAGGGAAGTCCGGCACAGCTCGGGCACCAATGGCCCGAATTGGCACAACGATCCTTTCCCTTGCAGTGAGGCACACCAGCTCGTGGCAATAATCCTGCAGGAAAAGAAACTGGCTCAGCACAGGACATTTAGTGCCATCCCCATGGCAGAAGAAAAACCATTTCCTATACCCCTTCAAGGCCATCCATTTACCTATTGCACCCTCAAATGAACACTAAGTTCTACTACTATGTCACATTTTAAAGGCACCAGTGCACTTTGCAAAATCTGTCTCAGTGGCATTCAGCTCTTGTGTCACTTGGCTCATAGAGATAACAGCCCTAGGCCACCATCATTCCTACTCTAAACTTTAATGATGTTAAAGAATTCCTAAGCCCCTTCTAAGCAACATGGAGCTGGGGAACACAGGACATTGCTCTTTAGGCTTCTATATTCCCACTGTCTGAGAATAGGACAAAGTGTTCAACTGACTCTAAGCAGCAAAAGGAAGAGGAGAAAACAGCTGCACCCAAAGACATCCTGCACCTCTGGCCTGGTGCAGAAACATCAGTTGGCTCACAATTCCCCTCTAACTTTGCCTGTCCAACCAAGTCAGGAGAAGAACAGTGCTAAGAGGTAGCAGGATGCTGTTGGAAAGGGCCTCTCTTTGTTTCCCTGCAAGGCTTCCTCCCTTCCATGCCATGCCCTCAACCCTTCTGTATGAACAAGCCTCCAGATCAGAACATGAACCCTCCAGATCCCAGCACTGAGATCAGACTTGCCAGGGCCTCAGCACTGCTGTTCAAACCTCCCCACAAAAGCACCTTTGGCACGGAATGGGTGCCAGCTGACAGAGCAAGCACAGGGACAGGCATGAAGACAGAGCCCCAGCAGTGTCACTGCCACGGGCTCTGGCCCCACAGCTGTACCTGCAGCTTGTACCTGCCCTACACCAGCTCCTGCAGGCAGGTGTTCAAGTCCCCTGCAGCTCAGCAATCTCCTGCTGACCAAGGGCACCCAGAGCCCAGTGTGCCTGTGCCAGGCCGGGCTCACAGGCACAGCACATCCTCTGCCCTGGCCCTGCAGCTGTGCCATGCTCACTTGTGCTCTGGGACAGCACAGCTGCAAGGCTGCACAACAGAGGGAGTGAAAAAGCACCGGCTTTGCTCCAGCCCAGGGGCAGGCAGGGAAGCTGTCTGCAGTCCAGGAAGGAGGAAAGCTCTCTGACCTCTTTGTTCCTCTGGTGTTTTCCATCAGAATGAAACCCCTTCCACTGCACCTAGAGATGGCCCAACATCTATCAGCAGCCCTCTGTCATTTTCATCCTGTTTCCTGTGCATCTTCCCTTGGCAATGCTCAGCAATGTGCACGGAGGGGAAGCAGAGCCTCTCAGGCCTGGCTGCAGTGCCTGCCAGCAGTGCCAAGGTGTGACTGGCTGCAGGCTGCCTGCCCACGCCTGGAGCCCAGCTCACAGCATGCAATGGGCTGGAGCCAGAGTGCAGGGAAAACAATGGCTGTGGAGATCATTGTGTGCTTTGGCTCCTCCAGCCTCACCTTGTTCTTGCTGGGGGTGAAGCGGATGCGCACAGGGGCAGAGGCGCCCGGCGGCACGGCACGGTACGCATCGCTGGAGCTCACCAGCTGGAAGTAAGGTGAGCTCTCCATGGAGACCTTCACCACGTGAAGAAACTGCAGCAAAGACATGAAATTTGATTTTGCCACTTGTGGAAACAGGACGAGAGGAGACCTGTCCATGCCCTGCTACCATCCCTCCCTTGCCCCTTTTCCAAAGCACTTTCAGCTGAGCAGGCACAGGCACATCATTCACAAGGCTGAACTTGAATCCCTTCTCTCTGGCTCCCGCATTTTGGCCAGGGGCAGTAGGGCAGTGCCTGCTGGGAAGGAAGGGCCGAGCAGGTCAGCACCAGCAGGATGGAGACACAGCATCTGAACCAAGTCACCTGCGTATTCAACAAGGCCAAAAAACCTGCTGGCTTCTGCCTGCACACAGCCATGAATTTATCATGTTCCAGAGGGGGAATGTGCTACCTAAAAGCAAACCAGCACATTACTGTGGGGCAAGGAAGAAACTCCCTTCCAGCAGATCAGGTTTGGGTAGGGACCTTCTGGGGATACAGTCAGGCAGGCAGAGCAGCAAGACAGGAGACCAAACACTGGGGTCTTACTGGGAATAAAAGCAAACCTGAAAACCAAAAGAAGGAATGAACACAGCAAGACAATCCCTAAAACAAGGAGATGGCAAAGAGAACTTAAATGGGCAGTAAAGCAGCAAGGAAGAATCATAAAACCATGAGAGCAACCAGCTTGCCAAAAGTAACAGAAACACAGACAGGCGGTGTCTATTGACCATGGGGCTTCAGAGGCATTTTCTGCCTGGAGAAACAGGACCAGCACTGACTGACAGTGTGGTTCCAGTATGCAAAGCCAATCTTGGCTCTCCAGGGCTTCCTGCTGCCTGTGAAGGCAAGCTGGGCTGCTGGGCATTCCTGCCTGCAGCCAGGAGGCCAGGTTCTGCCCTCTGGGGTACCCATGCACAGCACACATGCATTTTCTAGCACACTGATATCATAACCCCTGAGCACCAAAATGCTCTCCAAAAGTCTAAACCAGATGATTTGGACTCCCTCCTGTCTCCTCCCACCAGCCCACTCTTGGCACAAGCCTCACTCGAGAAAATGTTTCCCTGACTGAAATTCAAATGGTCTCAAGTTTTCCTCTTTACAGTGGAACACAACTGACACTTTTCAACTTTTCCCCTCTCAGCTCTCTTGGGAAACTGCAAAACAATCCCAATTTCTTCAGCTGAAGGTGGAAACCTCCAGGAGCACATGGCTTTGGATGTGCTGTGCTTCTGCAAAGGGAAAGCAGAGCACCGTGTTGCTTTTGGAAAAGCTGAGCAGAGCTGGATGAAGCTGAGCAGGAGCTTCAAGTGGCACCTAAAGGCCTCTCCCTGCTTCTGCTCCATCACTCTGATTGCAGGGCTCTTGCAGAACACGGTTCCTGCAGGGCCAATGCCATTAATGAGAAGTGATTCCAGCATAAAGTGCAGGAGGCTCAGCCCCTGAGCTTTGCCTGTGAACTGCATAAAGGGAGCCAAACTGGTTGAGAGAGGCAGAGATTCCTACCAGGAGCCAAGATTAACCAAGGACACACAGGGTGTGCTATAGACCCAAGGCCAAGCATGAGAGCAGGTAAGAACTGTACAGCACTCAACATTCCTGTCAATCCAGAGCTTTCGAGAGAAGGAAACTCCTTTGGGATAGACACCATCAACGCCTGGCAAAAATCTGGGCACAATTCCCAGCACAGGAAGATTTCCACCATCTTGCAGAACAAGGTGCTGAGACATTTTCTTCTGCATGTGCTGCAGCAGTTAACTTGCTTTGCTGTCCACTGAGGGAATGACAGCACTCTCCTCTTCCAGCACAGTGTTAAAGCTTCACGTGCCAGCACTTACCTTGTCCTTATTCATGAGAGACAGCACCATTTCAGAGACCTCCCGAGCGACGAAGTTCTGAAATACCAGCTCTGGTGGGGAAACCCCAAACCAGCTCTGTTTTGGAGCAGCTGACGGCAGCTGGAGAGGAGAGAGAGCAGGGAGAGCTTCAGCTGCTGGGAGGAAGGTTCATGCAGGAGAATCTTCCACTGATCCCCAGTGAAGTACAGACTCTGGGGGAGCACGTCTGCCCAGCCCACACTGGGCAAACAGGGGCTCACCCACCTCTGCTCTGAGCTGATCCACAGCTGCTGGGCCACACAGAGCAGGCTCAAGCCAAGCTGCTCTTCTGGCATGGATTTCTCCAGGTTTCTTTCTCCAGAATGCCAGGCAGCACTTTCCTAAAACACAGCCCTGTGCCCACGTCGTCACAGAGCTCTGGGGCACTGACTGAGCACTCATGGAGTAAGTAAAACCCATGAATTTACAGGAGACTCCATGGGAAAGGATTTGGGATGTCTTTTACTCTGAGACAGGGAAACCAAGGCCCACACAACTGCAAATATCTTTTCTGCTCTACAACTTAGACATCAGTAAGAAGAGCACAGGACCAGAGGAGGTTTGAGAGATGAGGTGACACTTGGCTGAAGCCAAAAGGTTATTAAGCAAAAGAATGGAATTTGTTGGTTCTGTGTGTTATTTGTGGTTTGCATTTGTTCAGGTTGGTTTGTTGAGTGTCACAGTGAGAGGGACAGGGTTGAAGACCTGACCAAAAGGAAGGAGGACGAGAAGGGAGGGCACAGAAAAGTTGGTGCTCAGTAGAGAATGGAAGCTCCTGAGTACCCATCCAATGGCAAAGGGCACAGGGACCGCCCCAGCCGGGTACAAAGGGGATACAAAGATGGCCATTTTCTCAGAGGGTGTGTGTGCTTGGCTCTCAGGGAGGGAGACATCCCCGGCTCAGCTGAATCCTTACTAAGAAACACTTTTCCTTTGCTTTGATGATTTTTGTTCCTTTTCATTGTATTTAAAAGTTAGTGTGTTCCAAAGAGAGGAAAAGGCAAAAATAAAAAGACAAATGAGCTGAAAATAAAAAGACAAGTGAGGTGAATGCTGAATGAGGATAAGTTTCAGTTATTTTCTCAGCAACTTGGGTAAAAGTAGAGTTGGTATCTCCTTTTTCAGTGGCCTTTAAATGGGTGCTTTCTTGTCATTACTGCGATCTTATTTCATGCCATTGCAGAGGCACGTCTGGAATGACACAACAACAGCAAATGCTTCTGGAGCAGAGACATTGCTTGGAGAAAACTCTGCCCTGCTTTGTCTGCCTTCTCCAGCCACACTGCTGTCACTGCAGAGACACAAGCAGGTCTCCTCTGTGACTTCACAGCAGACACATTCTGCTGAAGGGAGTGGCTGCAGCACACTGTCCCTTAGCTGTGCCCTTCCCTGAGGTGTTCCCAAGGCTCCTCTCCAGGACAATCCTTTACCTGGATTGTGTTCCATGTCTCTTGCTTCCAATTTCCTACTCAACAGCCCACCTCAGTCACCTACCCGTTTGGACTGTGCTTTATACCAAACTAGTCCTGCCAGAAAAGCAGCTTTAAACACACTTCTGAGAAGGCACTGATCCAGACAAAGCACATCCATTCCCCTCTGCCCAGAGCCAGTCCCCTGTACATCTGGCAGCCTGCAAAATCTAACACCCCGTCAGGGTCCAACACATTGTTCCAGCCCAAAGCAGTAATGCAATTTGTTGTGTTCAATCTGAAGTAATTCCTGCAGATCCTTGGCCTTCAAAGGCCAACGCTGCCACTCTGCAGCGAATCCTGTGACCCCGAGCATTTGATGGTGACCACACCAAAGCAAGAGGTGGCTCCTTCAGCAGGAGAATGGCAAGGGGCAATTTTGGGTCTCTGTGTCCCCAGCCTTCCTCCCATTGTTTTAGCAATGGCAGCTGCGCTCCAGCACACCCCAGCACCTTCAGCAGAGGGTATTTGTGTTGGCTTAGTGCAGATCAGCACTCCCAGTCCACCACTCCCAGCACTTTGCAATGACAGCAGGACCTGGACACTGAGGTATTTTGCTGGAGGCAAGCCTGTCACAAACACACACCCTCTTCAAACTTCATGTGAAACAGAAACGAAAAGAGCAGGAAAAGGCTACCTTTGGGCGAGTCTCACTCCTGTCTAGAAATGGGCCAATTCTGGGCAGAATACTCCCCCCAGTGCTGGCCTCCTTCTTCCTGCTGAGAAACTTCTCCCTCTGGAACTTAGAGGGAAGCAGCTGAAAGGCAAAAGTAAACCAGCTAGAGCCTCAGAGTTGTGCTTGTTCAGAAAGGCTTTTCTTGAACAAGTGGCACTGGTGAATAACTTGTGATCACAGCCACTAGGACATTCCTGGAAGCCCTGGGGGTTTCCTGCTGGAATACTTAGCATCAGTGAATTAATACAATTAATAATACAGAGTGGAACACACATACTCCAGCCATATGGCTCTGTCCCATTGCCTTCTCCATGATTGGATGGGACATGGTTGGGGATTTCTGCTCTTTGGGCATTTGTTTCCTCTTACGTTTCATTGGACTGAGGCAGTGACCTTTCCAGAGAATGGGGAGGAGCTCTCAGAACTGCCTGAACTCCATCCCTGCACAACGCTCAGAACTCACAGCAAGGAGATATCGCTGCTGGATGAGTCCAAGAGATGCAAGAAGGGAACACTGTACCAAGAGTGAGGTGCACAGGAATGTGTCCAGGTTTTAGTTCTCCCTGTTAATTGTTTTCTCTGTCTGAGCTGACAGAGCCCTCCACAGAAGAAAACAGAGGCATCTCCTTGACAGAGCCTCAGCAGTGGGGCATCTTCAGCCAAGTGAGCTTTGTGGCCCTGGCTCCAGCGCTGCCTGCAGGGCTGCATCTGTGCCCACACAGGAGCTGGGAGAGAACAGCTGCTTTGGAAGCTCTTCCAGCTGGGACCAGCCGTGGCTCTCAAGGCTTTGGGCAGAGTTTGAGCTTCCCCCCACCACATGCCCAGGTGCCCAAGGGCAGGATGGTCAGAGCAGCACAGGTGAGTGCCCAGCCTGACAGAAGGAATTCCTGTGGCAAAGGGAAAGGGACAGAACACATGCTCAGGCCTTCAGCTGTGCATTGGTTTCACTTGGCTCTGCTGGCACAGCCAGGCAAGACACAGCTGAAGCATCCCACAGTGTTCCCTATTGCACCAGGACAGCCCCAGCAACAGCAGCACAGCACAAAGGGCTGGGGAGGGGCTCTGCAGCTTCACAGCACTGCTGGACAACAGGGGCAGGGAGAGCAGGGACACCAGGGCAGTGCCAGCCTTAACACAGCCCCAGTGGGTACTCACAGTATGAGGCTTCAGCCCTTCCCTGGACAAAAGACGAGGTGTTGGTGTCTTCTTTGGCAATCCAGACGCCATTTCCAAGGGACGATGTCGCAGGTGAGCGACAATGCCTCAACAAAACTGGAAGGAGCAACAATGGAACTCTGAAAATCCACAACCCAATTCATGGCAGCTTCAAGGCATATTCTGGTGCTAAAAATGGTACATTACTTGAAAGTAGCTAAGTGCTTGTTTGGCGCAAGTAGCTAGTATAGTTAGGCCACTAGTTGGACTTTATTTGAACTATATGGCTACCTTGTGCAATTCAAAGTTAGATCATACTGAAACCTGGAGCTAAAAATCTGAACATTAATAACAGTTCGAAGAGACAAAACTGTAGCCTAAATATTACTCAAAAATAGCTAGAGTGGGCCTCCTCTTCTTTAGGCTAAAGCACCCTTGCTCTATCAGCTGCTCCTCACAGCTGAGAGACTAATGAGAGACTGGAATGTTATGGCTAATGGCTTAAATATCATTATAAAGCACTTTCTGTCCATTGTGACAAAACTGTATAAAGAAGCTGCGACCACCCAAGCCCACCCCTCCTGACTGGAACTTGGCACTGTGAGTTAAGCTGCCTAAGGGAACTTGAGACAAGATCAAGGTGACACTATTGTCCCATTACCTCAGGTCTGGGGAGAAGTAAACAAGGCTGAGGAGAAAAACCTATCCACAACAAAGCCAAACCCAGCAGCTGTCCTGAAAATCAGCTCTGTCTGGGTTCAGGCTGGGGAAGTCATAGCCACAGACTCTTCTGCTGAGGCCAGGTTTGCTCACAAACCTCCCAGCTAAGACCTCCACAGTGCCTCCAGACCCATTCCTGAGGCCTTGCACCAGACGACTGCAGGGCATGCAAAGCAACACAACAAATCTGAAAATCCAGAACCCAACTCATGGCAGACTCAAAGGATATATGGGTGCTAAAGATTTTATATTATTTGAAAGTAGCAAGAGACAGATTCCAACTTGCCCCACCCCTGGGAGGTACCTGGGCAAGGTATCACCTTGCCCAAATCTGCATTAACCCAGTGGAGTCTTACATTTTGCCAGACCTCACCACAGAGAAGACCAGAAGAGGATTTAATGGTAGGCCAATGGGATCCATGGAATGGTGATATTTTCTACTAAATCTCTCTCTGTCACTCTCTTTCTCCTCCCCCCCTTCCCAACCTCCATTCCACTCCCACTTTTTCTTTTCTTTCTCTCTCTTTCTCCCTCACATTTACTGTTCCATAAAATCCAGACCATTGGCTTTGGCATATGGTCTCGTCTGCACCTCAATACAGAGGCATCTCCCTAAAAATTTTAAAACCCAGATGATGAAAACCCACTGAAACTTGAACAGAACTCATTCACCTTTAAGCAGTTTAAGCAGTTACTATAGGGAAAAAATGTATAGACTACTATCTTTAGAAAATGTTGCACTTCTTCAGTAAAAAAAGCACAATCAGTAGTCCATTTATTGTTCATCCTCTCAGGTGTACATGTCACTGAACTACTGCGCCAGAAGACTGGCATGATCACATTCTCTGTATCCCTTTGGCATTCTCTTTCAGAGCACAGATGAAACAAAACCAAAAAGTTCAACTTTAGTCGGTCTTTACCTTCAAATGAAATTCAGGACTCCCTAGCAGACACCAGTGTTCTGCACGCTGAGGAGCTTTTCGCAGAGGCCAATGCTCTGCACCTTTAGCAATTCTCTACGCCGACAGTTCCCCTGGCGAATGGCCCGGTGCAGCCGCCTGCACGAGCCCAGGCTGCGCACACCCAGCCAGGGCCGCGCTCTCAGGCAACTGAGGCCGCGCCGCTGTCACAGACGCTGAGGGCCCGGGCGCGGTTACCGGGCAACCGCGGCACCGAGTGCGGGGCCGGGCGGGGCCGGGCCGGGCCGCAGGGATTTGCAAAGGAGATTGGCACTGCAGCGACCGACTGCAGTTTGGGGCTTCCCAAGAGTCTTTCTGTAACTAATGAAAGGTTAAAATGTGGTGACGAAGGCACCTATGCCAGGTCTGTACATTGCTCTTTGCAGCACTAGTATCCGACTCTGGCTGGAACAGCAGGAGGGGCTGAGGCAGCAGGGAAGGGGGCTCAGCCTGGAGGAAAGGAGGCTCAGGGGGGACCTTCTGGCTCTGCGCAACTCCCTGACAGGAGGGGACAAGAGGCTGCTGCAAGTTCAGGCAGCGCCGGAGCCGCCTGGCTCCCCCTCTCCTCCCCCGCTCCGCCTCTTCCTCCCTCCCTCCTCCTCCTCCTCCTCTCCCGCAGCCCTCGCAGCCCCCGGGAGGGGCGGGGATGGAGCCGGGACAGGTCGGAACGCAGAGAGGCCTGGGGAGATGCCAGGACTGGGAGTGACTGGGCTGTACTGGGATCATCCTGGGAGCAGCTCCTGGGTGACTGAGTTCTACTGGGATCATCCTGGGATCACACTGGCAGTGAGGAGGAGCAGCGCGATGGCTCCAGCCCTGGGGCTGAGGGCGCTCCTGGGGGGAGTATTTTCTTGTTGGGAAAATTAATCCAGAAACACCAGAGGTTTATGTTCACAAAGGAGACAGAGGAGTCCTTTCTGGCTTTATTCCAATAAAGGGAGAGGCCATGGGGCATTCCCCTGGGATCTCTTGAAATTTTGGAGGATGCAACCTTCTTTTTATCCTAATTTCCTGGCCACATTTCCCTTCTCTCTTTCCCCTTGGCTGAGGTGCTTGAGAGGTACAGATGCCCTGATACGCCTGACACCGAAGATTTCCCAAAGATTTCCCTCTAATGTATAACCCTCCCTTTTAGTTTTTAATTCTTACGGAGTTTAGGGGTTTTTCTTCCCCATTGTTTCTTTCATTTCTCAATGGCTTATTTTGTTTATCTGCAAACCTAAAGTGTATTTGTAAAAGCAAATATCTTTTTCCAATCATCAATCAGTGGAATCCTTCCCATTGTTTCTTTTATCTTCCAGAGCTGCTTTTATCTACGAGCAGACCCACAGATTGTTAGTAAAAACAAATCCACTATTCCTCTCCTTTACAGCTTACAAGAAGATTTCAGCTCTAAAAACAAAGCATCTTCTCAGCCCTCTCATCTAAGACTTAACTTCTTCTTTATTGACTTTAGTGTCTTCATGTTGTTTTTTATATACTTGCATTTTGTTCTTTTCTCTCACTCAGAAGAAGACTGAAGTACTGAAAAACTTAACATCACGCATGAGGCCTACCTAACCCACCAATTACTACTAACAGAAAGCTGTGGCTCAGTTGTGTTCAGATCAGCTTTATAGTTAGTGTTTAGTTTTCTACACCAGCCACAGAAGTCTCTGGTCTCAGCCACGCTAAGAAGAAGAAGAAGCAGCCTGACAGCGAGATCTTCACAGCCACAGCCAGCCCTGCTCTGGCTAAAGCTCCGCAGCCTCCCCTGTCTCCTTGCCCAGCAGCTGCTGAGGCCCAGCGCGGCCAAACCAGAGCCCATGGAGAGAGAAGCCAGCAAGCAGCCCAGAAAATAGAAAAGAAGCCCAGCCTGCAGCAAGACTGCCCAGCCCAGCCCAGACACAGAGCAGAAGCCAAAACCCAGCAGCTCCTTGCTGACCAACAAAGAAAAAAAGTTTCTGAATTTTTTCATCTTTACCATGTGTGTTTCACAAAAGCGTGTCTAGCTTTCAGTAGCTCAACAGACTGTCAGATACACAAAAAACTTTGCATCACTTCCCTAAATTTCCTCCCACTCCAAAGCATAACACAGGGCCGCTGGGAGCAACTGGGATCGGACTGGGAGCAACTGGGAGCAACCAGGACCATACTAGGAGCAACTGGGATCATCATGGCATCAGAGAAGGATCATATTGAGAGGGACTGGGTCTGTGCTAGAGGCAACTGGGATCACACTGGGAGGAAATGGGGACATGCTGGGGACCAATGGGATCATACTGGGAGCAACTGGCACCACACTGAGGGTGACTGGGATCCTTCTGGAATCATACTGGAAGTGATTGGGAACAGGCTGAGGGCAACTGGGACCATGCTGGGGCAACTGGGATATACAGGAAGTGACAGGAATCATGTTGGAGGTTACTGGGAGTGGTTATGAGCAATTGGAATAATGCTAGAAACTACTGGGAGCAACTGGGAGTGAGTGGAAACACATTAAGGACAACTGGGATATACTGGGGGAGACCAGGAGTGACTGGGATCACAGAGGAAGCTTAAAGTTACTGGAATAATACTGGGAGTATCTGGGAGTGACTGGAATCATACTGGGGGCAAATGGCACTCTACTGAGAGTGACTGGGTTCATATTGGAATCATACTGGGAAGGACTGGAACCATACTGGGAGTGCCTGGAACTATGGTAGGGGTGAATGGGAACACCTGGGACTGTGCTGGGACCATGCTGGGATCATACTGGGATCATACTGGGAGTGACTGGGATGATACTGGGATCACACTGGGTGTAACTGGAAGTGACTGGGAGCCACAAGGCCCATGCTGGGAGTGACCTGGGGGGAACTGGGGGAACTGGCCCAGCTGGGGCTGAGGGTTGTTCTCCCCCTGGGCTGCCCTGCGTCCTGCTGCTGTCCCTGGCCTCACAGAGCCGAGGGACAGGGGACAGCTGAGGGACAGGAGACAGGGGCAGGGACGTGGAGAGGTAGAAGGGAATTCCAGGGGGTCCTTGAGCCCAGGAAATGGGAGTCCAGGGTTTCCCAAAAAGGGGGGACCAGGGTGGGAACACTCGGGATGGGATGTTCGGGAAGGGGGAGTTTAGAGGGTCTCTGTTTTTGCAGAAAGGTGGGGCTGGGGGCTGGGAAAGGCAGGAATGGGGATCCAAGGTGCTCCAGGGCATCCTAGGGTGACGCCCATGGCAAGTCTGGAGGTTGGGAGCCATGGGATGGCCAGGAAAAGGGGAGCAGGGGGTCCTGATGTCCAGAATGGGGGATTCAGGGGGTCCCTGTGCAGGATAAGAGGAGCAGGGGGGTCCCGGTGCCGGGGGTCCCACTCCCCCCTGGGGCCCAAGGAGCGCCCCCAGCCCCAGCGCTGGAGCCATCGCGCTGCTCCTCCTCACTCCCAGGATGATCCCAGTAGAACTCAGTCACCCAGGAGCTGCTCCTAGTATGATCCCAGTTGCTCCCAGTCATTCTTTATTATGATGCAATTTGCCCCTGGCACAGTTCCAGTTGGTCTCAGTTGCCCCCCCTTTGATCCAGTGTGTTCCCAGTTCTCCCAGTTGCCCCTAGTAACTCCCAGTATGATGCCAGTCTCTCCCAGCAGGGCCGCAGTCATTCACACTTGCCCCCACTTGCCCCCAGCATGGTCCCAGTTCCCCGCAGCACGCTCCCAGTGGCTCCCAGTCGCTCCTAGTCCAGTCCCAGTCATTGCCTGCATGGTCTCAGGCACTCCCAGTATATCCCAGCTGCCCTGAACATTCTCGTAGTCATTGCCAGGCACTCCCAGTTACCTCAGCATGGTTCAGCTGCCCCCAGTTTTATCCCAGTCACTGCCAGGACATCCCAGTTGTCACTAGCATGCATCCTGTCATTCCCAGTTGCTCCCAGTTCCTCCCACTGTGTGCACAGAGAGCTCCCAGCATGGGCCTGGTAGCTCCCAGTAACCCCAGTGTCACAATCCATCCTTATGAACGGGTTTCGTGATTGTTCATGGATTGATCTCAGGGTGCAAAAAGCCGACACAGTACAGGGGGATTTGCAGTAATAATCAAAACAAATGCACCTTTATTGAATGACCACAGCAAAATGCGATAGAGGGATTAAGGGAGAGAAAAATACAGAGAAAGAGAGAGAAAAGAGAGAGAGAGAGGGGGGTATAGCTACCAAACGTAAAGATGAAGTCCTTTGGTCCAGTCCAGTTGAGGATCCGCCTGTTACGTCAGGGAGATCTCAGAGGCACAGTTCATCTGGACCCCAATTATACTCTTTTTCAATGGGGGAAGGGAGAATGAATTTTGCAACTGAATCAAAGGTAGTTTTGGGGAAAGAATGGTGTTTCGAAAGGGTACACACAGTCCATGTTCGGCAGTGGGCGTGAGCCATTGTTTTTGTGGTCCAATGCTCACACCTGCAACATCCATCTTGCTTTGGTCAGCTTGCCTCTCCCCACACACCTCCCCCGGGTTGGGGGTCTCAGTCCCAGTCCTTGGAAAGTATAAGAGGGGGCTTTCTCACATGGGGGTTTGATGTCTTGGTCTCTTGATGAAGAGGCTTCTTACATCTCAGTCTGTGTGTCACGGTGGTTGCAAACGAGTGAGAGGGGTCTTCGGCAGGGTTCCACCACTCAGGAGAAGTCCAGCCAGACCGAGAGGTGGGGCAGCTTCCAAGGCTGTTGATGCAAAAAGAGCACGGTGCCCCCTTCTTCTCATTGGGCTCAGTGTAGCATACAGCAAACAACACCTGTGGAAACAGTAGCTTAGCAATGCTCTCAGGTCTCAGGGCCTTGTGGCATATGACTTTCCTACAGAGGAGACGGGGGGATCTTCTCTTCAGTGGTCCTCAAATGATGATCGTGAGGCAGATGAGGGAAAATTTGGACAGACTCTTACACCTGCTCAAGGGGAGGTCTCTGTCCCTGTCACTCGCTTGCTCTCCTCCCCTTTTCTCTTTCTTTCCATCTCTCTCTCTACCTCACATTTACTGTTCAATGAAATCCACTTTGGATTTGGTCTCGTTAGTGCCTTAATTGGGGCTGAGGCATCTCTCTAACAATTTTCTTAACCAGATTGCGACATGATTTTGGCACAGTGAGTTCAGGGCACTGTTGTCTGTCCCCAAGTGCCTTTGACAACAGCATGGTTCCCGTCCTCTGAGGAGGTTGTGGTTCTCTCTGGAGGAACTCTTGGAAACTTGGATGCAGCTTCCTCTGAGCAACTTACGGGAGAACTGATGAGGAAAATGGCTGTTGTGGGTGGCCAGTGAAAAGAAAATATTTTGTTTTCCTTCCTTGAAAAGTGTGTTAAAATCATTGGAGGAAAGGGAGCAAATGTTACCAGCGAGACTGACAAGGTTCATTCACCCCACGGTGAGGAACACAAGGCTGCTGAAAGTCCTACAAGAAGCCCAGCTCAAGTACCTAAATTCCCGAATATCTCCTGAATTCCCAGGCTTGGGTTCTTTGCCAAATGTGAGAATGAATCATTTTTCTCTTGATCCCTGTTACCTTTGTGGCAGCTACACAGAACTTCCCCTTCCTTTTAATAATCTGTATTGGGCCAAATTTTCTCTTTTCTTCTATCAGAAGCTGCCAGCAGCTGAGCTGGAGCTGTGCAGGAACCAATGAAACTTGGAATTGCCACATCAATGCTTGGATTGTCGGTTTATTCATATTTGGGATTTGTTTGCATTTCCATCACAAGTTACTTGTGGGAAGAGCAAATATTCTTCAAAGTGATTTATGCAGAGTTAAGTTTGATTTCTGCCAAGTTTATTTTGTCCAGTTCCCAGGAGATGCTCAAGGGGTCTCTGTGCCTCTCGCCCTGGGAGATGCTTGGGAGGGGCTTGGGAGGGTTGTCCCTGTCCCTGTCACCCCAGGCCATTCCCCAGGGGACAATGAAACCTCACTGAAACTGTAGCAAATTTTGCAAAAGTGGCAGTTAATGGAACAGTCAGCGCTACCTTGAGAGCTCAGTAACAAATCAAGGCGGCCCAAGGTAATTATGGGGCTCTGTGGACACCTAAAGTAGAACATATAGTAAATGGCAGGTATTGAAGGGAAGAACTTGATCTGTCTTCCCCAACAGTCTTGGGGACATTGGCAGGAGCAATTATGTCATTGTCTTCTTTATGGACTGTCAAGCTGACATAAAACCTGACTTGGAGGAAAATGTCCAAAGGCTTCACCCACAGAGACTTTTTGCCCTTAACTCCTGAGAAGAAAGGATTCTGTGCCCCAACAACCCCATAGCTCAGCCAGGGGCTCATGCACAGCCCCCCTGGCAAAGGCTGATCCCAATGGATGCTCCAAACCAGGCTGAGGGTTTGCAGCAGTGGGGGAACTGGCTCAGATGTGATGCACATCTTAAACTGAGCAAAATAAAAACAATGAGGCTGTACTCTCCTGGGAGAACTTGGAGCACTTTATGGGAATTAAAAGGACTATAAAAGGGCTGGAGGTGGACTTTGTACAAGGGCTTGGCATGGAAATGGCGTCACAATGACAGAGGGGAGAGATAGGTGGGATATTGGGAAGAAATTCTTCCCTGTGAGCATGGTGATGCCTTAACAGAGCCTGCCCCATTCCTGGAAGTGTCCAAGAGCAGCTTAGATGGGATCTTGTCGCAACCAGGTCTAGTGGAAAATGTTCCTTTACCTGTCCCTGACAGGGGGTGAAACGAGATGATTTTTTAGCTCCCTTCCAGCCCATGCCATTCCAAGACTCCATTAATCTATGACTTCATGGGACCCACTGGCTCCCAGGAGTGGAGTGGGGTG
This sequence comes from Melozone crissalis, assembly GCF_028551555.1. Classification (NCBI taxonomy): domain Eukaryota; kingdom Metazoa; phylum Chordata; class Aves; order Passeriformes; family Passerellidae; genus Melozone; species Melozone crissalis. The sequence continues at coordinate 433,790 of NW_026535876.1, read as the reverse complement.
CGTTGCCTGGCAACAGGAGTTGTGTTGAGGAGGGCCTCAGTCCTGCAAGGGATTTGGAAGGAGAAGGAGCCTGCTGGCTGCTCGTCCTTTTTATCATTGCTTTGCTTATTGCTTCTATCAACCCTTTTGTTCACCCTGTTTGTCGTCCATTTTGCTCGTCTCTGACAGACCCAACTGGGCAGAAGGCTTGTGACAAATCAGGGACAGAGTGTGTGCAGACAGGGGGAGAGGAGTGTGCTCCTACATTCTGGGGTGTGCCCCAACCTTGCTGTGGTGTCATGGGTTCCTTTCTGTGCTGAAAGATGCTGTCCCAGCCTCTGGAGAAGCTGCAGAAGGAGAAAGCAGATCAGCAGAACATGATGGCTGCCATGGACATGGTACAGTCTAAGGGGCCTCTGTGCCAGCCCAGGGCTTCCCAGGCAGGGTGACAAATGCCCCTTGTCCCTTGGGGGCTGGGTGGCAGAAATTGTCCCCTTGGGAGGGGGAATTTCCTGAGTTCATGGGGTCTCTCACCCTTCACATGGTGGGACCAAGCTCACCAGGGTGATGGGGCAAATGGGGCCACAGCAGCCTGAAAGGGGCATGATGGCCTGGAGGAAGCACTCCTCCCTCTGCCCCTCACACGCTGGCCCTGCCTGGCATTCCTCATCCCTTTCCCCGCCGCTCTCCTGCCGTTCCCCTCTGCTAGAAGGCGGACAAAGCTGCCTTGGACAGCAAAGTCGATTGCAGCCAGTTTGAAGAGAACATAGAGGAGCTGGATGGGAGAATGCAGGAGTTGCAGAGCCAGATTTCAGGCCAGGAGCAGCACTGGAACAACATGCAGCAGCAGTTCAGCAATGCAATTGAAGACAAGGTGAGGGGTATTTCGTCCCCACCGTGAGGAACTGGCACCTTTGGGACTTGACAGCCTGCGGCAGCATCCCTCTGAGGATCCCCCTCCAGGCTTTTCCCTGGAAAGCTCCATGTCACATCCTGGAGCAGCTGGCTGAGGCTGTGCACCTGTTCACAGCTGGATTGCCTGGACCTGAAGACTTTCCGTAAACACCTGGAAGACTCCTGGAACAGGAGCATGGAGGAACTCGAGGATAGGCTGTTGCGTGAAAACGCCGCTGGGATTAAGAAGTGAGTGCAATGGAGATTCTGAGTGCTTTGGGAATGGAGATGGGAACTGCTCCTTCCAGGCAGGGCTGTCACACACCATGCCCCTGAGCTGGGCCATGCCCTGCCCTCCTGGCCATGCACACGGGGGGACTTTGGTGCCAGAGAGGGGCTGAAAGCGCTGCAGGGGCTGCTTGAGAGTGTGGCATGGGTGCCTGTGCCCTTCACCTGGCATCAGCCAGCACCTTGGGGATGGGGAGAAACGGGCTCAACAGCCCACGGTTCACCCTGCAATGGCTGTGACCCTGTGCAGTGACCTGCCCTGCAGCTGGCTGCTGCAGGGAGCTGCTGCCTGTGTGCTGCAGGCCTGTGGCCTCAGGAGCTCAGCCGGCCCTCTTCCCTCACCCTCCATAGGCAGCTGCCAGTCCCTTTCATGTGTCTGTCGTGTGACCGCATGCTCAGCGTGCAGGTTCCTGGCCAGTGAGTAGCACCAGTGCATCAGGGGCAGCAGGGCTGGCATGAGGGGAGATGGGTGCCAGCAGTGACCCACTGTGCTGGGCACAGGGGTGACAGTGTCTGCTTGGGAGGGGCTGATGTGGGGAGCCCCCTCTGCAGCCCTGCCCATCAGCAGGGCCTGTGGGGGCTCATCCCAAGGGCTACAGGCAGCGAGATGCCATGGGCTACAATCCCATGGCTTCGGGGGTGCTGCCTCCAACAGGAACAGGTTCGTTGTCCCCTGCCACACACCTGTGACCCCTGCCCTCCCCAGGTACCCTGAAAAACTCCTGTATTTGCAGCCGATGCCCCCTAGCAAGGAGCCACCGCCCAGCCAAAGGTAAGGGCTCTGAGGACACATTCCCCGTGCCTGGGGTGCAGGGTAGCCCTGACACAGCAAGGAGGGCTCTGCACCTGGGCTGGGGCAGAGGAGCCTGGGGGGACGGGGCAGCGTAGGGGAGCAGAAGGCAGCTGTGGAGGGCCAGTGCTTGCCCCAGGGCTGGGGGCTTTTGCATTCCTTGCCTTGCACTGCCCTGTCCGGCCCACCTCTCTGTCCCAAGGTTGCTGAAAGCACATCTGATGAGCTGTGTCTGTTTTCAGTCTGAGCTCAGGCTTGGTGGGGAGTTGTGTGCCTCCTGTGAAAGGAGTTCCCAAAACCAATCCCTGCAGCTGGGACAGCGCAGCTCCTGCCAGCTGGTGTCCTGTGCACAGGGACCTGCCATGGCCATGGCCAGCACACCTTGTTGTGGGGACAGAGCCAGCAGATCAAGCCTGGTGGGATGGGCTTGGGGCTCCTGCAGCAGGTGGACAGGAGCTGGCAGGGACATGCCCCTGCAAGCAGCACTGCTAGTGCCCTCCCTGGCACAGCAGGGTGATGCCCTGCATGCCACAGGGCTGGGCACTGAGCCTCCTCTGTCCCATCCCACAGGAGGCCGCTGGTCTGTGCCAGTGTCCCCCGTATGCCTCAGATCTCTGGGGACCATCAAAGCAGCAGTTTCACGATGCAGAACATCAAGACTTCCCCACATACAAGTACACAGCTGCAGCGTCTCCTGGTACACCACAACAAGGTAGGTGTGATGAAGGTAGAGACACAGAATGGTGACTGAGGCTTTAAGCATTGCTGACTATCCAGGAGGAATCTGTGCCTTCAGTCCCCAGGGAGACCTGGGTTGGGAGGATTATTGGGGGGTGCTGGATTGGGCCCTGCATTGCAGCCAGCTGCCCTCTCCTCCTCAGCCTAGTGTGACCCTGCTGCACGGTGATGGACACATCTCGAGGGGCCGTAATGACCAGCATCGCACGGCGACCAGGACACAGGATGCGTCAGATATGGCCCTGTCAGGGCGAGGGGGTCAGTGACGACAGGGGGCTGATTATCTGCAGGGTGCTAGCTGGGGGATGAGTGGGGCTCTGTGTAGTGAGCTGGGTAATGTGGCATGGGTATTTTGCGTCTGGGGTAAGAAGGAAGGGGCAGAATGGAGCAGGAGGACTGGCACATGGGGCAACTGAGCTTGGAGCTGGAGTTACGTGGGAGAATGGCCATGCCAGTGTGGGACAAGACCTTGAGTCCTGGTGCGCTGGGGCCAGCACCTGTGGCGGCTCACCCTTGTCCTTCACCACCCAGGCCCTGCCGCCTCAGGAGAGCACCGGCCAGGCACAGCTCCTTGACAGGTCTCATGGGCCCCAGGGCTCGAGCAGCCTCTCCAGCCCCGCCAGACATCAACAGGCCCCGGTCAGCTGGAAAGGACTCAGCGCCCAATGCTCGGCCTGGGACATCTTGTCCGAAGCGAGAAACACCTGTGACAACTGTCATAAGGAACTTGACTTTTTACTTGTATATAATAACTAAGTTAGTTGTATATAGTTATTAGGTTAATAAAAACTGTTAAAATTACGGGCAGAGCCTTGTCTCAAAGCCTGTCTCTCCCCGGGCTCCCTGGTGCTCCTTCAGCTCCTTCCCTCCTGCTGTGGCTCTGCCCCCGGGCTGAGCAGATCGAGCCCCGGGCCAGGCCCTGAGGCCGCTGCTGCTCCCGCGCAGCCTGCGGGGCAGCCCTGAGGCTCCAGGCCGGCTGTGGGAGCAGGAGCCGCGCTGCAGAGCCCGCGGCCCTCACGAGCTGCGAAGGCACGGGCAGATGGCCATGGGGCCCGGCTGGCACTGCCGGCGCTGCTGCCCTTGGCTGCCGCCTGCAATCCTTACAGGCAGCCCTCATGCCGGCTCAGGAGACGCTCAGAGCCGTGCCCGAGGGCTGGCCCCGACCCGCGGCCCCCAAGGGCACTTGTCCCTTCATCTCTGCACTGCCACATTCCGAGCTCATTTGTCAGCTCCCTCCTCCCCTTCCTTTCTGCGGGGCAGCGTTAGGGGCCGGCCCAGCGGCTTTCCTCCCGCACATCCGGCAGCCCCTTGCCCACAGCTCCCTGGCAGGAGCCAGAGCTGCTTTCCAGCTGGGCAGCCCCGCCGTGTCCCGCAGCCCGGGCCGGCTCCTGCCCGCTGCCGGCGAGGCCCGGCGGCTGGGCCCGGCCATCCCGGGCCAGAGCAGCTACCTGGCCGGGGGAACACAGCCGGACATGGGGGGACACAAAGCAACACAAAGGGGACACACGACGGGCACCGTTTCCCGTGTCCCCATTGCCGCAGAGCAGCGCCGTGTGCAGGACTGGCAGGGACCCGGGCACAGAGGAATGTCTGTGCTGTCACCAGAGAAAGGACACGGCAGGGGTGCTGCTCACAGATGAGGGTGCTTGGGGCTGGGAGGGCTCTCCAACCTTCTCACACCTGGGGAGGTCGGGGCAGTCTCTGTCCCTCTCAGCCTTGCTGTGACCCCACCCAAACATCATCGGGGTCAGAGGGACAGAGACACCCGCAAACCCCCAGAAAGGCAGAACCTGGGATTTGGTTTGGGGCTGAGGATTTAGGAAGGGGCTGGAATTGGGGCTGGGTTGGAGTTGGGGCTGAGATTTGGATTAGAGCTGGGATTGGGGTTAAGGCTAGACATGGGATTGGCTTTGGGCTGGGGTTGGGTTGTGGTCTGGGGCTAGACAAGTTTGGAATTGGGATGTGATTAAATACAGAACTGTGTGTGTGTGTAAACGTGGAGTGAGATTGAGACCAGAATCAGGGTCAGGTTTGGGACTGAGCTCATCCAGAGCGGGACAGAGGGGATGTCACTGCAGGATGTCCCTGGCATCATCCTAGCCCTCCTCAGGCACCTCCAAACATGAGGGGCAGCTGGGTGCCCCAAGATCCAGGTGCTCACACACTGCCCCTCCATACCAGGCAAGCATTCCCTGAGGGCAGCCCTGACTGTGACCCTTAGGGCTCTGGGATCAGCCCTCATATCCCTGTGGGAGAAGATGCAGACAGGATGAGAGATTTTCCCCCCCTCTTCCCTGTGGAAAGAGGAAGCCCAGCTGCCCTTTCCTTCCGGTGACTCCTCCTCTCCTCAGCTGAGGATGTCAAACTTCCCAGGAGCAGGAAAATCCCCATTCTCTGTATTCTTGTGGCTGCAGTTTGGAACACCCACTCAGAATTAAGGACTTTCTGACAGCCCTGCTGAATGACACAGAGAGGAGATTTGTGAAAAAGGGAGGAAATTGTATTTCAATAGTAAATAAAAGGTGCAAAATTATTCCTTTCTGTCACATTTGTTTTCAGTCAATTGCACTTGTGGGAAGAGAGAAAGGTGGGGCTGGGGGCTGGGAGAGGTGGGGGGTGAGGACAACGTTGCGTTGGTGCTCGATGAAGAGATGCAGGGGGGTCTGGGTTCTCAGGAATGGGGGTGCCAGGTGGTCTCAGGGTCATGGGTGGGGTGGGCAGGGACGTGGAGAGGTAGAAGGGAGTACCAGGGGGTCATTGAGCCCAGGAAAGGGGAGTCCAGGGTTTCCCTAAAAGTGGGGACCAGAGTGAGGACACCCGGGATGTTCGGAAAGGGGGAGTTCAGGGGGTCTCTGTTTTTGCAGAAAGGTGTGCCTGGGAAAGGCAGGAATGGGAGATCAAGGCGCTCCAGGTTGTCCCAGAGTCAAGCCTACGCCAAGTCTGGAGCCTGGGAGCCATGGGATGCCCGGGAAAAGGGGAGCAGAGGGTCCTGATGTCCACAACAGGGGGATTCAGGGGGTCCCTGTGCAGGCTAAGGGGAGCAGGGGGGTCCCGGTGCTGGCAGTGGCGGTTCAGGGTCCCGGTGCCGGGGGTCCCACTCGCCCCTGGCCCCCCAGGAGCGCCCTCAGCCCCAGGGCTGGAGCCATCGCGCTGCTCCTCCTCACTGCCAGTGTGATCCCAGGATGATCCCAGTAGAACTCAGTCACCCAGGAGCTGCTCCCAGGATGATCCCAGTACAGCCCAGTCACTCCCAGTCCTGGCATCTCCCCAGGCCTCTCTGCGTTCCGACCTGTCCCGGCTCCATCCCCGCCCCTCCCGGGGGCTGCGAGGGCTGCGGGAGAGGAGGAGGAGGAGGAGGGAGGGAGGAAGAGGCGGAGCGGGGGAGGAGAGGGGGAGCCAGGCGGCTCCGGCGCTGCCTGAACTTGCAGCAGCCTCTTGTCCCCTCCTGTCAGGGAGTTGCGCAGAGCCAGAAGGTCCCCCCTGAGCCTCCTTTCCTCCAGGCTGAGCCCCCTTCCCTGCTGCCTCAGCCCCTCCTGCTGTTCCAGCCAGAGTCGGATACTAGTGCTGCAAAGAGCAATGTACAGACCTGGCATAGGTGCCTTCGTCACCACATTTTAACCTTTCATTAGTTACAGAAAGACTCTTGGGAAGCCCCAAACTGCAGTCGGTCGCTGCAGTGCCAATCTCCTTTGCAAATCCCTGCGGCCCGGCCCGGCCCCGCCCGGCCCCGCACTCGGTGCCGCGGTTGCCCGGTAACCGCGCCCGGGCCCTCAGCGTCTGTGACAGCGGCGCGGCCTCAGTTGCCTGAGAGCGCGGCCCTGGCTGGGTGTGCGCAGCCTGGGCTCCTGCAGGCGGCTGCACCGGGCCATTCGCCAGGGGAACTATCGGCGTAGAGAATTGCTAAAGGTGCAGAGCATTGGCCTCTGCGAAAAGCTCCTCAGCGTGCAGAACACTGGTGTCTGCTAGGGAGTCCTGAATTTCATTTGAAGGTAAAGACCGACTAAAGTTGAACTTTTTGGTTTTGTTTCATCTGTGCTCTGAAAGAGAATGCCAAAGGGATACAGAGAATGTGATCATGCCAGTCTTCTGGCGCAGTAGTTCAGTGACATGTACACCTGAGAGGATGAACAATAAATGGACTACTGATTGTGCTTTTTTTACTGAAGAAGTGCAACATTTTCTAAAGATAGTAGTCTATACATTTTTTCCCTATAGTAACTGCTTAAACTGCTTAAAGGTGAATGAGTTCTGTTCAAGTTTCAGTGGGTTTTCATCATCTGGGTTTTAAAATTTTTAGGGAGATGCCTCTGTATTGAGGTGCAGACGAGACCATATGCCAAAGCCAATGGTCTGGATTTTATGGAACAGTAAATGTGAGGGAGAAAGAGAGAGAAAGAAAAGAAAAAGTGGGAGTGGAATGGAGGTTGGGAAGGGGGGGAGGAGAAAGAGAGTGACAGAGAGAGATTTAGTAGAAAATATCACCATTCCATGGATCCCATTGGCCTACCATTAAATCCTCTTCTGGTCTTCTCTGTGGTGAGGTCTGGCAAAATGTAAGACTCCACTGGGTTAATGCAGATTTGGGCAAGGTGATACCTTGCCCAGGTACCTCCCAGGGGTGGGGCAAGTTGGAATCTGTCTCTTGCTACTTTCAAATAATATAAAATCTTTAGCACCCATATATCCTTTGAGTCTGCCATGAGTTGGGTTCTGGATTTTCAGATTTGTTGTGTTGCTTTGCATGCCCTGCAGTCGTCTGGTGCAAGGCCTCAGGAATGGGTCTGGAGGCACTGTGGAGGTCTTAGCTGGGAGGTTTGTGAGCAAACCTGGCCTCAGCAGAAGAGTCTGTGGCTATGACTTCCCCAGCCTGAACCCAGACAGAGCTGATTTTCAGGACAGCTGCTGGGTTTGGCTTTGTTGTGGATAGGTTTTTCTCCTCAGCCTTGTTTACTTCTCCCCAGACCTGAGGTAATGGGACAATAGTGTCACCTTGATCTTGTCTCAAGTTCCCTTAGGCAGCTTAACTCACAGTGCCAAGTTCCAGTCAGGAGGGGTGGGCTTGGGTGGTCGCAGCTTCTTTATACAGTTTTGTCACAATGGACAGAAAGTCCTTTATAATGATATTTAAGCCATTAGCCATAACATTCCAGTCTCTCATTAGTCTCTCAGCTGTGAGGAGCAGCTGATAGAGCAAGGGTGCTTTAGCCTAAAGAAGAGGAGGCCCACTCTAGCTATTTTTGAGTAATATTTAGGCTACAGTTTTGTCTCTTCGAACTGTTATTAATGTTCAGATTTTTAGCTCCAGGTTTCAGTATGATCTAACTTTGAATTGCACAAGGTAGCCATATAGTTCAAATAAAGTCCAACTAGTGGCCTAACTATACTAGCTACTTACACCAAACAAGCACTTAGCTACTTTCAAGTAATGTACCATTTTTAGCACCAGAATATGCCGTGAAGCTGCCATGAATTGGGTTGTGGATTTTCAGAGTTCCATTGTTGCTCCTTCCAGTTTTGTTGAGGCATTGTCGCTCACCTGCGACATCGTCCCTTGGAAATGGTGTCTGGATTGCCAAAGAAGACACCAACACCTCGTCTTTTGTCCAGGGAAGGGCTGAAGCCTCATACTGTGAGTACCCACTGGGGCTGTGTTAAGGCTGGCACTGCCCTGGTGTCCCTGCTCTCCCTGCCCCTGTTGTCCAGCAGTGCTGTGAAGCTGCAGAGCCCCTCCCCAGCCCTTTGTGCTGTGCTGCTGTTGCTGGGGCTGTCCTGGTGCAATAGGGAACACTGTGGGATGCTTCAGCTGTGTCTTGCCTGGCTGTGCCAGCAGAGCCAAGTGAAACCAATGCACAGCTGAAGGCCTGAGCATGTGTTCTGTCCCTTTCCCTTTGCCACAGGAATTCCTTCTGTCAGGCTGGGCACTCACCTGTGCTGCTCTGACCATCCTGCCCTTGGGCACCTGGGCATGTGGTGGGGGGAAGCTCAAACTCTGCCCAAAGCCTTGAGAGCCACGGCTGGTCCCAGCTGGAAGAGCTTCCAAAGCAGCTGTTCTCTCCCAGCTCCTGTGTGGGCACAGATGCAGCCCTGCAGGCAGCGCTGGAGCCAGGGCCACAAAGCTCACTTGGCTGAAGATGCCCCACTGCTGAGGCTCTGTCAAGGAGATGCCTCTGTTTTCTTCTGTGGAGGGCTCTGTCAGCTCAGACAGAGAAAACAATTAACAGGGAGAACTAAAACCTGGACACATTCCTGTGCACCTCACTCTTGGTACAGTGTTCCCTTCTTGCATCTCTTGGACTCATCCAGCAGCGATATCTCCTTGCTGTGAGTTCTGAGCGTTGTGCAGGGATGGAGTTCAGGCAGTTCTGAGAGCTCCTCCCCATTCTCTGGAAAGGTCACTGCCTCAGTCCAATGAAACGTAAGAGGAAACAAATGCCCAAAGAGCAGAAATCCCCAACCATGTCCCATCCAATCATGGAGAAGGCAATGGGACAGAGCCATATGGCTGGAGTATGTGTGTTCCACTCTGTATTATTAATTGTATTAATTCACTGATGCTAAGTATTTCAGCAGGAAACCCCCAGGGCTTCCAGGAATGTCCTAGTGGCTGTGATCACAAGTTATTCACCAGTGCCACTTGTTCAAGAAAAGCCTTTCTGAACAAGCACAACTCTGAGGCTCTAGCTGGTTTACTTTTGCCTTTCAGCTGCTTCCCTCTAAGTTCCAGAGGGAGAAGTTTCTCAGCAGGAAGAAGGAGGCCAGCACTGGGGGGAGTATTCTGCCCAGAATTGGCCCATTTCTAGACAGGAGTGAGACTCGCCCAAAGGTAGCCTTTTCCTGCTCTTTTCGTTTCTGTTTCACATGAAGTTTGAAGAGGGTGTGTGTTTGTGACAGGCTTGCCTCCAGCAAAATACCTCAGTGTCCAGGTCCTGCTGTCATTGCAAAGTGCTGGGAGTGGTGGACTGGGAGTGCTGATCTGCACTAAGCCAACACAAATACCCTCTGCTGAAGGTGCTGGGGTGTGCTGGAGCGCAGCTGCCATTGCTAAAACAATGGGAGGAAGGCTGGGGACACAGAGACCCAAAATTGCCCCTTGCCATTCTCCTGCTGAAGGAGCCACCTCTTGCTTTGGTGTGGTCACCATCAAATGCTCGGGGTCACAGGATTCGCTGCAGAGTGGCAGCGTTGGCCTTTGAAGGCCAAGGATCTGCAGGAATTACTTCAGATTGAACACAACAAATTGCATTACTGCTTTGGGCTGGAACAATGTGTTGGACCCTGACGGGGTGTTAGATTTTGCAGGCTGCCAGATGTACAGGGGACTGGCTCTGGGCAGAGGGGAATGGATGTGCTTTGTCTGGATCAGTGCCTTCTCAGAGGTGTGTTTAAAGCTGCTTTTCTGGCAGGACTAGTTTGGTATAAAGCACAGTCCAAACGGGTAGGTGACTGAGGTGGGCTGTTGAGTAGGAAATTGGAAGCAAGAGACATGGAACACAATCCAGGTAAAGGATTGTCCTGGAGAGGAGCCTTGGGAACACCTCAGGGAAGGGCACAGCTAAGGGACAGTGTGCTGCAGCCACTCCCTTCAGCAGAATGTGTCTGCTGTGAAGTCACAGAGGAGACCTGCTTGTGTCTCTGCAGTGACAGCAGTGTGGCTGGAGAAGGCAGACAAAGCAGGGCAGAGTTTTCTCCAAGCAATGTCTCTGCTCCAGAAGCATTTGCTGTTGTTGTGTCATTCCAGACGTGCCTCTGCAATGGCATGAAATAAGATCGCAGTAATGACAAGAAAGCACCCATTTAAAGGCCACTGAAAAAGGAGATACCAACTCTACTTTTACCCAAGTTGCTGAGAAAATAACTGAAACTTATCCTCATTCAGCATTCACCTCACTTGTCTTTTTATTTTCAGCTCATTTGTCTTTTTATTTTTGCCTTTTCCTCTCTTTGGAACACACTAACTTTTAAATACAATGAAAAGGAACAAAATCATCAAAGCAAAGGAAAAGTGTTTCTTAGTAAGGATTCAGCTGAGCCGGGGATGTCTCCCTCCCTGAGAGCCAAGCACACACACCCTCTGAGAAAATGGCCATCTTTGTATCCCCTTTGTACCCGGCTGGGGCGGTCCCTGTGCCCTTTGCCATTGGATGGGTACTCAGGAGCTTCCATTCTCTACTGAGCACCAACTTTTCTGTGCCCTCCCTTCTCGTCCTCCTTCCTTTTGGTCAGGTCTTCAACCCTGTCCCTCTCACTGTGACACTCAACAAACCAACCTGAACAAATGCAAACCACAAATAACACACAGAACCAACAAATTCCATTCTTTTGCTTAATAACCTTTTGGCTTCAGCCAAGTGTCACCTCATCTCTCAAACCTCCTCTGGTCCTGTGCTCTTCTTACTGATGTCTAAGTTGTAGAGCAGAAAAGATATTTGCAGTTGTGTGGGCCTTGGTTTCCCTGTCTCAGAGTAAAAGACATCCCAAATCCTTTCCCATGGAGTCTCCTGTAAATTCATGGGTTTTACTTACTCCATGAGTGCTCAGTCAGTGCCCCAGAGCTCTGTGACGACGTGGGCACAGGGCTGTGTTTTAGGAAAGTGCTGCCTGGCATTCTGGAGAAAGAAACCTGGAGAAATCCATGCCAGAAGAGCAGCTTGGCTTGAGCCTGCTCTGTGTGGCCCAGCAGCTGTGGATCAGCTCAGAGCAGAGGTGGGTGAGCCCCTGTTTGCCCAGTGTGGGCTGGGCAGACGTGCTCCCCCAGAGTCTGTACTTCACTGGGGATCAGTGGAAGATTCTCCTGCATGAACCTTCCTCCCAGCAGCTGAAGCTCTCCCTGCTCTCTCTCCTCTCCAGCTGCCGTCAGCTGCTCCAAAACAGAGCTGGTTTGGGGTTTCCCCACCAGAGCTGGTATTTCAGAACTTCGTCGCTCGGGAGGTCTCTGAAATGGTGCTGTCTCTCATGAATAAGGACAAGGTAAGTGCTGGCACGTGAAGCTTTAACACTGTGCTGGAAGAGGAGAGTGCTGTCATTCCCTCAGTGGACAGCAAAGCAAGTTAACTGCTGCAGCACATGCAGAAGAAAATGTCTCAGCACCTTGTTCTGCAAGATGGTGGAAATCTTCCTGTGCTGGGAATTGTGCCCAGATTTTTGCCAGGCGTTGATGGTGTCTATCCCAAAGGAGTTTCCTTCTCTCGAAAGCTCTGGATTGACAGGAATGTTGAGTGCTGTACAGTTCTTACCTGCTCTCATGCTTTGCCTTGGGTCTATAGCACACCCTGTGTGTCCTTGGTTAATCTTGGCGCCTGGTAGGAATCTCTGCCTCTCTCAACCAGTTTGGCTCCCTTTATGCAGTTCACAGGCAAAGCTCAGGGGCTGAGCCTCCTGCACTTTATGCTGGAATCACTTCTCATTAATGGCATTGGCCCTGCAGGAACCGTGTTCTGCAAGAGCCCTGCAATCAGAGTGATGGAGCAGAAGCAGGGAGAGGCCTTTAGGTGCCACTTGAAGCTCCTGCTCAGCTTCATCCAGCTCTGCTCAGCTTTTCCAAAAGCAACACGGTGCTCTGCTTTCCCTTTGCAGAAGCACAGCACATCCAAAGCCATGTGCTCTTGGAGGTTTCAACCTTCAGCTGAAGAAATTGGGATTGTTTTGCAGTTTCCCAAGAGAGCTGAGAGGGAAAAAGTTGAAAAATGTCAGTTGTGTTCCACTGTAAAGAGGAAAACTTGAGACCATTTGAATTTCAGTCAGGGAAACATTTTCTCGAGTGAGGCTTGTGCCAAGAGTGGGCTGGTGGGAGGAGACAGGAGGGAGTCCAAATCATCTGGTTTAGACTTTTGGAGAGCATTTTGGTGCTCAGGGGTTATGATATCAGTGTGCTAGAAAATGCATGTGTGCTGTGCATGGGTACCCCAGAGGACAGAACCTGGCCTCCTGGCTGCAGGCAGGAATGCCCAGCAGCCCAGCTTGCCTTCACAGGCAGCAGGAAGCCCTGGAGAGCCAAGATTGGCTTTGCATACTGGAACCACACTGTCAGTCAGTGCTGGTCCTGTTTCTCCAGGCAGAAAATGCCTCTGAAGCCCCATGGTCAATAGACACTGCCTGTCTGTGTTTCTGTTACTTTTGGCAAGCTGGTTGCTCTCATGGTTATGATTCTTCCTTGCTGCTTTACTGCCCATTTAAGTTCTCTTTGCCATCTCCTTGTTTTAGGGATTGTCTTGCTGTGTTCATTTCGTTCTTTTGCTTTTCAGGTTTGCTTTTATTCCCAGTAAGACCACAGTGTTTGGTCTCCTGTCTTGCTGCTCTGCCTGCCTGACTGTATCCCCAGAAGGTCCCTACCCAAACCTGATCTGCTGGAAGGGAATTTCTTCCTTGCCCCACAGTAATGTGCTGGTTTGCTTTTAGGTAGCACATTCCCCCTCTGGAACATGATAAATTCATGGCTGTGTGCAGGCAGAAGCCAGCAGGTTTTTTTGGCCTTGTTGAATACGCAGGTGACTTGGTTCAGATGCTGTGTCTCCATCCTGCTGGTGCTGACCTGCTCGGCCCTTCCTTCCCAGCAGGCACTGCCCTACTGCCCCTGGCCAAAATGCGGGAGCCAGAGAGAAGGGATTCAAGTTCAGCCTTGTGAATGATGTGCCTGTGCCTGCTCAGCTGAAAGTGCTTTGGAAAAGGGGCAAGGGAGGGATGGTAGCAGGGCATGGACAGGTCTCCTCTCGTCCTGTTTCCACAAGTGGCAAAATCAAATTTCATGTCTTTGCTGCAGTTTCTTCACGTGGTGAAGGTCTCCATGGAGAGCTCACCTTACTTCCAGCTGGTGAGCTCCAGCGATGCGTACCGTGCCGTGCCGCCGGGCGCCTCTGCCCCTGTGCGCATCCGCTTCACCCCCAGCAAGAACAAGGTGAGGCTGGAGGAGCCAAAGCACACAATGATCTCCACAGCCATTGTTTTCCCTGCACTCTGGCTCCAGCCCATTGCATGCTGTGAGCTGGGCTCCAGGCGTGGGCAGGCAGCCTGCAGCCAGTCACACCTTGGCACTGCTGGCAGGCACTGCAGCCAGGCCTGAGAGGCTCTGCTTCCCCTCCGTGCACATTGCTGAGCATTGCCAAGGGAAGATGCACAGGAAACAGGATGAAAATGACAGAGGGCTGCTGATAGATGTTGGGCCATCTCTAGGTGCAGTGGAAGGGGTTTCATTCTGATGGAAAACACCAGAGGAACAAAGAGGTCAGAGAGCTTTCCTCCTTCCTGGACTGCAGACAGCTTCCCTGCCTGCCCCTGGGCTGGAGCAAAGCCGGTGCTTTTTCCCCCCCTCTGTTGTGCAGCCTTGCAGCTGTGCTGTCCCAGAGCACAAGTGAGCATGGCACAGCTGCAGGGCCAGGGCAGAGGATGTGCTGTGCCTGTGAGCCCGGCCTGGCACAGGCACACTGGGCTCTGGGTGCCCTTGGTCAGCAGGAGGTTGCTGAGCTGCAGGGGACTTGAACACCTGCCTGAAGGAGCTGGTGTAGGGCAGGTACAAGCTGCAGGCAGAGCTGTGAGCCCAGAGCCCGTGGCAGTGACACTGCTGGGGCTCTGTCTTCATGCCTGTCGCTGTGCTTGCTCTGTCAGCTGGCACCCATTCCGTGCCAAAGGTGCTTTTGTGGGGAGGTTTGAACAGCAGTGCTGAGGCCCTGGCAAGTCTGATCTCAGTGCTGGGATCTGGAGGGTTCATGTTCTGATCTGGAGGCTTGTTCATACAGAAGGGTTGAGGGCATGCATGGAAGGGAGGAAGCCTTGCAGGGAAACAAAGAGAGGCCCTTTCCAACAGCATCCTGCTACCTCTTAGCACTGTTCTTCTCCTGACTTGGTTGGACAGGCAAAGTTAGAGGGGAATTGTGAGCCAACTGATGTTTCTGCACCAGGCCAGAGGTGCAGGATGTCTTTGGGTGCAGCTGTTTTCTCCTCTTCCTTTTGCTGCTTAGAGTCAGTTGAACACTTTGTCCTATTCTCAGACAGTGGGAATATAGAAGCCTAAAGAGCAATGTCCTGTGTTCCCCAGCTCCATGTTGCTTAGAAGGGGCTTAGGAATTCTTTAACATCATTAAAGTTTAGAGTAGGAATGATGGTGGCCTAGGGCTGTTATCTCTATGAGCCAAGTGACACAAGAGCTGAATGCCACTGAGACAGATTTTGCAAAGTGCACTGGTGCCTTTAAAATGTGACATAGTAATAGAACTAGAGTTCATTTGAGAGTGCAATAGGTAAATTGATGGCCTTGAAGGGGTATAGGAAATGGTTTTTCTTCTGCCGTGGGGATGGCACTAAATATCCTGTGCTGAGCCAGTTTCTTTTCCTGCAGGATTATTGCCACGAGCTGGTGTGCCTCACTGCAAGGGAAAGGACCATTGTGCCAATTCGGGCCATTGGTGCCCGAGCTGTACTGGACTTCCCTGCCCAGCTGGACTTCTCCAAGTGTCCAGTCAAGGTCAGCGCCCAGCAGACTCGGCTGGTGCGCAGTGTCGGTGCCCGGGCAGCTCGGTACCAGCTGAGCACCCAGAGGTGAGGCAGCTCATCTGTCCCTGTGCAAACACCTTTGGGTGAGAGCAGAGTTGGGAAAGAGCTACAGACGGAACCAAGCATCGGATCTGCTGCCCTGCAGCCTGGCTGGAAGTGAGCAGGATGGATGGCATCTGCTCTTACTTTCAGTGGCCTTGGAGCTTTCTGTGTCCCAGATTCCCTGGAGGCTGCTGGAACATGTTGGGAGCTGGCTTGCACCCTGCTGAGCACAAGCAGCTTCGGAAATGCTTCCTCAGCACTGTCAGCCAAACAGAGCCATTCTCTGGGAGGCCACAGGCACGTGGCTTTGCATGGTCCTGGAGGGGGCCTCTGGAAATCATCTGAGCAAACACACTGCTCAAAGCAAGAGCAGTGTCTGGGGGTTGCAAGGTGCCATTGGGAGACATGGAGCTGTCTTTAGATGCCATACAAGAAAACAAACATGTCAATGGACCTAGTTATAAAAGCAGAAGAAAACAACCTTTTTAAAACCCCTCCATACCTTATCTTTTCTGCCTGTCAGGTGCAGCAGTGATTCATTGAGAGGATGGATCTAACAGGATGAGAAGTGTCTTAAGGAGCGGCTCACAATTAACAGAGAAAAGCCCAAAATTTAGCTTTCCAGGCCTATCTCTTGGCAGTGATTTTCATTTGGTTCTTACAGTGTCAGGGATGTCTCCTTCACAGCTCTTCTAGCTGTGGGCTCAGGGAACAGTTTAGTGGTGTTGGCTGAAATTCATAGGAGTTACGTTTAGCTGTAGACTTGTAGAGCTTGTGTCTTTGGGTCTTGGGGAGCCAGGTGTGTGTGAGAGATGACTGCTACAGCAGGAACAGAGGAGT
Organism: Melozone crissalis; assembly: GCF_028551555.1. Lineage (NCBI taxonomy): Eukaryota > Metazoa > Chordata > Aves > Passeriformes > Passerellidae > Melozone > Melozone crissalis. The sequence continues at coordinate 417,736 of NW_026535876.1, read as the reverse complement.
CTGGTGGGTACCGCCCAGGGATTGAAGAGATGCGGGGGCTGATTTGCACTCAGTTTTTCAGTGCTGACAGCTGAGTCCTGAACTTGGCTGGATCCTCTTCTCCTGATAATTTGAAAAGAAGAAGACACCTTCTTTCTCAGGCAAGCCCTGAAGTCGTCCCTGGAATGTTATTCCCATCCTGCCACCTGAAGGCAGGAGCATGTAACATGGGGCAGGAGTGGGAAGGGAATGGAATGGAAGGTAGTGCTGAAGCTTGGCCAGGGATTCCCCTAACTGGCAGCTTCTCTATTGTGGTGAAATTTCTGGCCAAAGACTAAGAACAGAATGCTGTGCCTTGCCCCCAGCAGGCCCTGATCCCCCCAGCCCCAGCAGAGCTGCAGCCGTGCTGGCATCAGCCCCGGGGCAGATGCAGGAGCACGAGCACTGATCTGGCTCTGGGGCTGCTGGGGCCTTGTCTTTCCTCCCCTCCCTCCAAAGTCTCACGTCCAGCACATGAACATTGCTGGCCCAAGGCTTCTCCATCAGCCAGCAGTGATGTTCTCACCAGTGGCAATGGGAACAGGTCAGCCCATAATTACAGCAAGAGGTCCTTAATGAGCAGAACCTGAAGTGAGTTCATCAGCTGTTACTACTGACATGAACAAAGTTCAGCTTGGCAGATGTTCTCTTTGTTTTTTTGTGTGATACATTCATCAGCAAAGTCCCCAGAACACATTTGAAGTGACAGATTGACCAGCAAGAAAGCACCAGGGCCAGGAACTTTTGTTTCCTCACTGGGGCTGTAGAAGGGCACAAAGCCCAGCAGCTGCTGGGCAGAAGCACATTTCCCATGAGCTGTCCCTGAGCATCAAAGCACAGAGTCTTGTGCCTTTAACCGAGCCATTGCCTGCTCTGTCCTCGGCCTCCAGGGGCAGCGTCACTGCACCGAGTTTACACTTCGACCTGGCTGAGCTCGACTTCGGGGACATCTCCTTTGGTGAGTGTTCCCTGGGCTGGGACACAGCCTCAGGGCTCTGTGCCTTCCAACAGAAAAGCATCCCTCACTCCTGCTCTGCCCCAGCAGCCTCTTCAGGCTGTGAACTGCAGGGCTGCTGCTGCTGCTGCTGCCTCAGGGGGCATTTTGCCATTGTGAGATCCAATGGAAGCAAGGAATAGAAAGGCAGTATTTTCTGGTGTCTCTGTGCTGCTTTAAAAGACAGATGTCTGCCAAGGAAGGTGGGAATCTTGCTGCAATGGAAAGATGAGCCCCTCCCTCCAAATGATTATCCCTTTGAAATGACAGGGCTCCCAGGCAAAACTGTGGGAAAAGGAATAACAGTTCTTTGCTAGACTATCTCAGGAGAGCACAGACAAGACAAGAACAGACATTTCCCAGATGCCAAGTCCTGTTTTTCCCCTTTGGTGGAGTTCTGGTCACAGCAGGAGGAGCTGTGGGCTCTGGCAGGGCAGTGGTCCACCCCCAGCCGGTGCGGGAAGGGAAGGGAAGGGAAGGAGGAAATGCTCCTTTTGCAAAGCCCCAGAGGGCAGGGGGATGTGGGCAGTGCCCAGCAGCAGCAGCAGCGGGGCAGGCAGGCAGGGTCGGTGCCAGCGCTGAGCTGCAGCCAGGGCAGCCCTGGGCCGAGCACAAACCTCCCGCAGCAGCAGCGGCCGAGCTGCGACCCCGGAGCGGGAGGAAGGGAAGCTCCGCTCCCTGCCCAGCCTCAGCTCCCACTGCACAGCCGCCCACGGCATCACGCCACAACTGCCAAAAAACCCCAAGGGAAAAGCCCAGCCTAGGGCCAAACCCCCCCAGAATCCCCCAGAACCCCTATCCCCCTTCCCAGACCAAGGGCAACATTCACGGCCAAGCCTAAACCCAGAACAATGAAGTTCATGAACTTCTGAAGGAAACTCATTGCCTTTTTTGAGCTGCTTCTTCCCCAGCCTGCATCACCACGGAGGCGCTTGTCAAGTTGCCTTTGGAAGGAATGAAACACGAAAAGTAAGAGATGGAAATATGGGTCTGAAGCAGGAGATTCAGATCCTGCTGAATCCAATTTCATTCCTAAGGGCTCTTTGGCTGAAGGCAGCTGTTGTATCTTTGCTTCTTTGTAACTGTTGACTGTTGTCTGCATGTGCTGGCCTCAGTCTCATTGGAGGTTTTGACATCTGGGTTTGTCCTTTTTGTGCCTCTCTTGCCTCCCTGCTGGAGTCCCTGCTGGAGCTGGCAGTGGTCACTTGGATGGGCACAGAGAAGCTCTGGGCTGCAGCTGCAGTTGTTTTTTCTCCCCATCTGTGTCCCAGATGCTCTTGGTGAGCAGGCCTGGGGAGAAGTCTCCTCCCCACAGAGCTGGCCAGCCCAGCCAGATGTGCAGTGCAGAGCAGGCTGTGGCTGCTCTGCGCACTCTGCAGGACATCCCCACCATGAGTGGCTGTATCTCTGGCTTTGCAGGATGGAAAGCAAATCTCAGAGCCAAAGTGGGGTGAACCCTTGCAGGCAGCACTCTCAGTGAGCAGCATGGCTGTGATGTCCCTGTTTGTGGGCTGAGGTGGGACCTGGTTCCTAATTGCTAATCTCAAAGCAAGGCTTGGCTGTGCCCCCAGTTGAGTGGGCTCTGAGCTGTCACGTGCTCAGCTGTTTGGCCCAAAGCAAGAGATGCCTTAAGGGTCCTGCAGAGAGAAGCTGCATTAGGGTGCTTTGCATCACGTTCTAGTTCCTGATTCCATCCTCATTTTCTTTTGCTGTAGCTTCTTCTCACTGACAACTCACTGTTTATATGTCTTGAAAAAGGTGGGAGTGTTGGCAGGCTGAGCAGGGAATTGGACAGCTTGAATTCTCAGAGTAAATGCTGGGTCTGGGTGCACACTCATCACTGAGAGAGAACTGGTGCTGGTTTGGGGCGGGTGAGGGAGCTGGTCCCCATCCCAAAGAGAGAAGCTTGCAGTGTTCAGCAGGGCTAGGAGTGGGCATTTTCAAGGCTGCAGTCTGGAATCTGTGTCAAAGGGAGCTAAGTGACGATTAATTCCTCATGCAGCTTCTAGGTGAGCTGTAGTATCTTGCCCCCAGGATCATGCCCTGCTGGGTGCCTGAATGGATATTTGTGTCCTTGCCCAGGCTTTCCCTACACGCAGCGCTGCCGCCTCACCAACAGCTCCGCGGTGCCCCTGACGTTCCAGCTCCGCATGTCGGACGATGGCACGCAGCCGGCTGTGGACAGCGTGGATCAGATCCGCAGGGACACCGACCCGGCCTGGAGGAAGGGAATCCATTTCCATGTGGAGCCCAGGGAGTTCACCATGAATCCCAGCCAAGGCACCATCCTCCCCCAGGGACACCAGGACATCGAGGTACGGCAAGAGCCCAGCCACTGACGCTGCAGCACCAGGGCTGGAGCTGCACTGCAGGGTGGGAGGACTTTAGCTCTGGTGCCAGCTTGAAGCATCCTGGCACTGAGAGATCTGCACTGCTGGGAGGCCTCTGCTGGCTGGCTTACTCGGGATGTTCCTCAGGGAGCACTGTTTGCTTTCCAAAATCATATGCTGAGCTCACAGACCTTATGGCCAAGGCCTGAAACCATTCTTGTGTTTTTGAGAGCGATTGATTTGATTGCAACAGGGCAGATCAAGGATGAGGGCAGAAGGTGGCTGTTAGAGAGATGTCATTGGTCTCATTTCCCCCCTCCTGGAGAGCAGAATGATTTGTGTTCACTGCAGGAAGCTCCAGTGGAGACAAAAAATCTGCAGCCATGTGTAGCGGTTCAAATTTATTGTATTGATTCCTTGTTAAGTGGTTTGTTCTGTTGTACCCCGTGTTCTCCCCGAGTGGGTTTACCCCTGGGTTTTACCCTCCCTCAAAGCTGTCCCTCATGCCATTCCCTGCCCCTTGTTCCAGCTCTCTCCCTTCCTGTCAAACCCAGCTTCTTTTGTTCCCCAACATTCTTTGCCAATTTAACCTGGAGCCAATCCCTGTCTGCAACACCCCTTTGGAATTCCCCTATTCCTGGAGGCCCCATTGGCCCATGTGAGCCATCCTCCCCACCCTCCTATCCAAAGTGGCCCCAGACACTTGATGTAATCCCCTAAGTGCTCCCCTGAAGATTCCCTTTTGCTTTGTGTCTGTACAAAATTCCTTGCACAGGAGTGTGCAGGGCTCTTTTTGGCTCTGATCCTTTTGCTTGGAATAAACCCTTCCTTGTGGAACTTCAAGACAGAGATCCTCCTCCTTTCTCCTCTGCCTGGTCCCGTTGGTGGCTTGTCTCTTGCGGTGTTGAGCAAGAGGCTCTGAGGGTTCTGCCTGTGGTCAATGCCCAGCCTGGGGCAGTTCTGAGGATTCTGCCTCTGGTCAATGCCCACCCTGACGCAGTTCCCCACTCCTGGCTTGGGGCTGGAGTTCTCAGAGCCAGCCCGGGCTCGGGGTGCCAGGGCAGCCATGAACTGCCCAGCACCTGCTGGGCCACACTTTGCCCTCAGCCTCCTGCTGCAAAGCTGAACTCATTGTGGTCAAGTCAGATTTCCTCTGCATGGATGTCTTTGTAGTCAGATGAGCAATTGGCCCCTTAATTTGAATGCAGTGGTGCATGGAGCTGTAGTCTAATGTTTTAATGTAGCTGACCTGTGCCCTGATAGCACGGTGTGTTTAACAAATCTGGTATTGCCAGAAGGCTTTTGTTACTCTGAGACTGTGCTCTACACATGGAGCAGCAGAAGAATGAAGGGCAAATCCTCCCTCAGGAACTGGAGGATATCACCCGTGGGTAATGAGCTTTTGGAAGGAAGAATTGACTGTTCCTCTCTTCCACCAGGTGACCCTGTGCTCCAACACGGTGATGGAGTTCTACCGGAGGTTGCTGGTGGACCTGGAGGGTGTTGGCAAGGGAGTGGCAGCCCTGATCATCACAGCCAGGTACCAGCCCTTGCCTGGCCTCCCGCAGGCACTGCCTTGCCCAGGCTGTGCTGGCTGCAGCTGCCAAGGAGAAGTGCTGCTGAATGCCCTCATGTTGTGCCAGCTGGACATGAGAACAGCAGTGCTTGGGCAACAGCCCGTGGTGAAAAGCACGTTTGCTCACAGCCCAGCATGGTCCTGGGCCCTCTTCTAAAGGCACCAGGAATGATATCATTGATTGGCCTTGTTTTTGGTGCTTGAGGTGGAACAAATTTCCCAAGGGCCTCCTCTCCTTCAGGCTGCAAGAGGTGGGGTTGTGCTGGTTGTGAGCACCGTGCACTGGTTTGGGCCACAGCAAGCAGCTGCTGAGAGTCAGGCTCTGGCTCTGTCCATGAGGGCACATGGCAGGGGGGAAGTGGCTCCCAGCAAGAGTGGGGAGGGCAAGGTCTGACAAGGGGAAAGCAGCCCTTGATGTGGCAGGTCAGCTCCAGTTTTTGTCCTTCCCTCTGCTTCCCATTTTGAGCTTTAATGTTGTCAGAGTTGAGACCAAAAGTCGTCGTTGCTGCAGCAGAATTCCATGCTGCTGTGCTGCTGTGGGTGTCAGTGTGATGCCCAGAGGGATGCAGCTCCCTGGTGCTGTTCCCTGTGCCAGGCAGAGCCATCCAGGCAGTGCCTGGGCTGCCATTGTGTACAGCAGGTGGAGCTGGGGCCAGGCAGTGCCTGGAGCTGTGCAGTGAAGGAGCCAGGGAGCTGCAGGGCCTGGCAGGGGCTGATCAGCCCCTCTGTGGGGCAGCTGCTGTCTCGTGCCCTCCAGGGCTGGGGCAAAGAGCTGAGTTCTCAGGCAGGGCAACAGCACCATGGCAGAGAAGGGAGTCATTTTTACTGAGACCCTGGAGCTGTGTGTTCCTTGAGCCTTAGGGAGCACTGATCCTTGTTGGCAAGGCTCCCCCAGAGCTCGTGGGTCACTGGGACTCTTCCAGGAGTCCTTGCAAGCCTTCTTGGGTAAAGGAGGGGCTGAGGCAGCTGTGGGGCAAAGTGCTCTGCCTGGGGCACTTGGCAGCCTCTGGGTGCTGCCTCTCAGGGTTTGCCCCTCCTTGACAAGACATGTTGGAGTGGGAAGAGGTAGAAGGCAATTTATCCCTGTAGGGCTCTTCAATGTGCATTTGACAGTGACCAATGTGTTCTGCTCCATTTCACAATCTTTGGGGGTAGGCATTCTCCATTCTCTCAGTATCTCTGATTGTCCTGGGGTCATCTCTTTGCCCAGATGTCTCGTTCCTGAGCTCCAAGTGTCCCCCCAAGTGCTGCTGTGTGATGAGTGCCACCTGAAGGTGCCCTATGAGAGGAAGATCCTCATTAGGAATCCCAGCCACCTTCCTGGCTGCTACGGGCTTATTCCCCAGGTTTGGCATCACATCCACCTCCTCCTATCAAATATTCCTGAGGAGATTATTAGGGGAAAAAAGGGTTTGGATAAGACCTTTCTGGTTTCTAATCAGTCCTAAAGATCTGCTGAGAACAGGATCCTACCCTACTGTAAACTTTAGGAGGCAGTTTAAGCTCCTGAAAAAACAGTTGATGTTCCAGTCCTCAGGGCGTTTTCCTGTGGGAGATCTTAGAGGGTTGTGAAAAGCTGCTGCACCCACAGACACCAGTGCCTGTGCTGGCAGCCTCCTTGCAGGATGCCCTGGGAGTGCTTACCCTACAATTCTTGCATCTTGTTTGTGCCTTTGACCTTTGTCCTGGGGAGTTTTAAAGGTGTGTGTAAGTTGCTGTTGTGGTGGATGTTAAGGAGCCTGAAGTTTCTTGAGAGGTCCCTCTGAATCTGCGTTTCATTGTGTCCCTTCCAGAAACGCAAGGAGGACTCTGCTGTGCTCTACTCCAGCCCCAAGCCCTGTGGGATTGTGCAGCCCCAGAGCACAGCAGAGATCCCAGTTGTGGTGGCAGTGCAGGCCCTGGGCACTCATCGCACCAACGTTCTCATCGGCGTGTTCGGGGATGAGAGAAACCCCCTGGTGAGGGCAAGGGGAGATGTGAGCCTGTGTGCAGCTGCTCCTGGCAGGGTGCACAGGGACAGGGATTGTGCCGGGGAAAACAGGCACAGGCTGCTGGGGAGAAGGACAGGAGGGATGGGGGCACAAACAGCTCCTGCCTTAGAGGTGGGAATCTCAGTGTCTGACACAGAATGGAGTTGGGCTAAGCTGGAATCCAGGGGGATTTGAGTTCATTATTCTTTCAAATGCTGTTGACTTTGGAAACATCTGTTTGAAAATGTCATCTCTCTGAGTGCAAAAGAGGATGTCAGAAGACTTGTGGGAACCTTGAGCTTTCTGTAAAAGAAAGGAAAGCTGGCATTTGAAGAGAGTTTGCAAGGACTGAAACTTCGATTAAAACATATGGAAATGGCAATGCCAAATTCCCTGGATGGCACCAAACATCTGAACCCGGGCCATCATGGCACTGCCTGTAAATCAGTGAACAGAAAGGAAAGGCAATGCAGGCTGTGCCAGGGAGCCTGAAGTTTGACCAAACAGTTGCTTTCAACTATCAGGCTGCTTTCCTTAAAGAGGAGGGTTTCTCCCCACCAGAAGAACCAGTTGTTTAACTGTCAGGCTGGTCTTACCTAGAGATTTCTTGCAAAAATAAAAGCTTTGGGCCAATAATTTTTAGTTTGAAAGGTTCTCTTACCTTAATCCTTTTCAATTTGGAGGTGAACGTGTAATTTTCTTTTTCCCCAAAAGCCCAGCATTTCAGCTGGAGAGTGGTAGCTGTCCCTAAAGAAAAAACTTGAGCAGGGTTGAGCTGTTGAAGGCTTTTTAGGTTTGTCTGTTGTGGTTTGTTTTGGGTTTTTTAAAATCTTTCTTGCTTGCTTCCTGGAACAGAGAGCACAATTACGGAGCTCAGGACGGCTGGCAGAAATCTCCCCAAGCCCAAGGCTGGCAGAGCTTGGCAGGATCCCAGCACCACAGCCTGTGTATGTATGTATGGAAGGATGGATGGATGGATGGATGGATGGATGGATGGATGGATGGATGGATGGAAGGATGGATGGATGGATGGGGAATGCGACCTGAGTCACCTGGGAGTGTTGTAAAATGTCAACCAACCCCCCAGCGGTGTCAGGGGAACGTTCCTGATAAATCCCCGGTGGAGCTGCCGAGTTTCTGGCCTTGGGCACTGGGTGGGCTGTGCTGGCTGGGCACTGGCTGGGTCTGCCCCTCGGTGTCTCAAATCTCACCTTTTTGCTGCCTTCTCTGTCTTTTCCTCTCCCACTGTGCTTTTTGCATCCCCACCAGGTGTAAATGCCTGTCCTCTGTAGTTGCTCAATGCAAGCAGTTGCAGCTGCTGCAGCACCTCAGTGTCACCCCTGGGCTGCCTTTAGAACAGACCTGCCCCAGCCTGGATTGGGAAGGGCTGGATCAAACCATTTCTCAGTTCAACGTGCGAACACTCAGCCAGGGGCTGCATCCTGGCCAGGAGCTGCTCGTGCAGGTGTCCCTCCCTCCCTCCCACTGCAGGTCCCTGTTCATAGTTATTTATTTTCCAGAGATGAGCTCCACCCACCTAAATTCAAACCCCAGCCACCGAAGGAGAGGAGAACCAGTCTGGATTGTGCAGCAACTCGATGGAGGCACTTCAGGACTGGAAAGGAGGAGGCAGCCAGAGCCCTGAAAGAAGTGCAGGATTTTACCCACTCTTCAGGAGCAGAGGTGGATTTTCTTGTGCACCTACTGCTTGCTTTGCCTCCCCAGCCTGCCAGCACCAAGTCCTGCTCATGCTGAGCTCCCTTTTTGCTGCCCTGCTGTGCTGTGCCCTGACAGTGGGCTGGGCAGCAGGGCCAGTGGCTGGACATGGGCTGAGGGGGAGGGAGAAATAGGAGAGTTTTCCTTGGAGAAGCTGACTCAGATCCTACAGGCCTGTGCTGAGTGTGGGATTTTTTGCCTTGTTTCCTTCCCAATGTAAGATGAGGCTTTTCTCTGCATCATCATGGTAACACCTCCAGCTTCCCTTCCAGAGCAAGCTGGGGTGATCCTGATCTCCATGGACCTCTTCCCAAAGCAGCCAGACTCCCTGTTTGCAGGGCTCTGCTTTCACCCAGAGCTGCTATTGCACTGCTGGCCCTGGAGCTGTCTGACAAAGGGAGACTTTGCAGAGGGGCTGTCTCTTCCTCCCAGCATAGAAAGTGGCTTGTTTTTTGGGTGCCAGCACCAACTGCTGAGCACCCTCACCTGCCTCGAGGCTTGGAGGGATTCAGGTGCTCCCTGGACGTGGCACACACTGCCCTGGGAGCAGAGAAGGCAAGAGGGAATCTGTCTCCCTTGCCTATTGTCAGTGTGGCAAGCAGGGCTGGAGCTGCCAGTGCCACTGGGGGCCCTCAGCATTGGCCACAGAGGGGCCTCCCATCCCTGCAGGCCCATCACAAAGTGCTGCCGGAGCAGCTGCTTGTTGGAGAGGCCGTGCAGGGATGTCCAAGGACGCTGTGCGGCACCTGTGGAGGGCACTGCTCCCTCTGGAACTCCTCAGGTGCTCCATAGGAAATTTTTGCAGGAGCTTTTGCTGTAGCACCTTGAGAAAGAAGCATTTAAATCAGAGAGAGGGGGGAAGAGCCTCAGGAGTCAGATGAGCTGGGCTGGACTCCTTCCCTCAGCTCCAAGAGCTCTCACTCTGAGTCTCCTCCTTTTCTAAAAGCAGGAAGTTTTGAAACTTTTTAAAAGCAAGTTGTGCATCAGAGAGAATTTCTACTGCCAGGAGCCATCCCAGTTCACTTTCATGTCATGTACTAATTAATGCATTGAGCTGTGAGTATGGGAGAAGATTTTCCCCATGGTCCCTGCACTGGTCAATGGCATGGATGCAGGATGAGGTGAGGGTGATTCTGGCAGTGTTTGGGGAATAGGCCCCTCTGGCTACAGCTGCACTTTGCTCCAAGATGCTCCATTGGATCCATTTCCATGCTCAACACCTCAATCTCTCCTGTCTTCCGTCCAGGCTTTCAGTATCCTGCCACTGCCAGGTGTGCTGCAGCCAGGAGAGAGCCAGCAGGTCTCCTCCACCTTCTCTGGCCACCTCAACACCACCTGCAATGTCCCGGAGCTGTGCCACATGGAGGCAGGCTCCACCTCCGAGGTGCTGGTGCCCAGGGCGGCCTCACGTGTCAGCTCCTCCCTGAGCCCCCAGGAGATCAGCTGTGGCTCACAGGCCCCTCTCAGGGACAGGTGAGTCAGCCTTCCATGGGTTCCTGCTCTGCCATGGGTTATTGTCCCTGCAGGGCTTCCCTGCTCCAAGGCCTGTGAGCTCAGAGGAGCTGCAGAGCAAAGGCCAGCAGCAACACAGGGATGGCCACTCTGAGCTCCCTGGCTGCCAAGAGAGGAAGGACCTTCTTCTGTTGAGACAGAACATCTTCTTCTCTATTTGAGTGCTGAGCCCTCCTGGCTTAGCTGCCGTCTGTGGGGAGCTGGGCTCTGGGCTTGCCTTGGCACCGCATCTTGAGGTGTCTTGAAGTCCATGGTGTTGAGTGGCATCTTCTTCATCATCTGCCTTCTTCACCACAACAGTGGGATTGTGGTATGGGCAGGTGTGGGGCACAGAGCAAACCTTGCTTTGGGTCCTGCTCCTGCCACAGATGAAGTCCTGGCACTGCTGATCTGCCAGGGATCTCCTTATGGTGGCGCAGCAGCCAGAAAAGCTCCTGTCCTTTGGGCTCCCCTGCAGCTGCAGCCGTAGGCAAGCACAGGAGAAGCTCAGCTCCAGCAAGGCAGCCCAGCTCAGGACACACAGGCACAAGTGTGGAGCTGGGAGTGGAGGTGCTTAAAGCAAGCCTGTGCATCAGGACTTCTTCAGGCCAGACTGAACTTGGTTTCATGGTGAGGAGATGGATGAGGCTGCTTCCAATGGTTTCCATGGCAGCCAGCACTGGTTTGCTTGGTGCTTGGTCCCAGCTGGGTTCCAGCAGGAAATCTGCCTGACACGAGCCTGTCTTGCAGGAGAGGAGTTCCTGCAGCCTTTGCTTTCTGACTGATAGGATTGTTCTCATGAAGGAGCAGGCTAGGAGTCGTTAAAACCGAAGATCACGGGCAGAGACTCTCTAACTAATTAAAGTTAGACAGTGGGATGTTTATTAACACCGGCGGGCGGCACCAGAGCCGTCCCTAAAAGGCGTGCCCGCGTTGTCCAAGGTTCTTTGCCCTCTCTTTATTTCCCAAGATCTTACATAAAATACATCTGCACAACCCCAGCACCTCCCATCCCTGCTCTGTATTCAAATGAGGTCATTGGTCCTTCACTCCTGTGCAATTCTTCCCTTGAATTGGGTTGGTGGTCTCGAATTGGGTCAGTGGTCTTAAGGGATGAAGTCAGGAATGTCTTCATCAGGTCTCTGTGACCCTCTGGCACCATCCAAGGTCCCCAACTTAGTGATTGATTGACATCAAGCCCAGGTGCTAACCATTGTTCTACTGGTTTCAAGATGTTCTTATAACAGTTCACTTCCTCCACTTCCCTCTAGAAAGAAGCTCCTAATGGTAAACAATAGAACAATCAGCTCCAGCTTAAGCATCTCATAATCATTAACCTATGGTCTGCCTATCTAACCTACATCCTGATCAATGGGAATTGCTTCTAACCCTCAGCTGAAATCTGAACTCTTTAAAATCATGCTTCAGCTATGCCCAGGGAGAAGGGAGGTGAATGAGCTGAGTAAGAACTGTAGGAGAGCTAAGCAGATGTCAGCAATCTGTGCTCTGCTTTAAACTGGGAAGCCAAGAGACAAAGGGCATTTCCAGGCACCAGCGCAGAGTGCTGTTGGATCAGCCTTTGGCAGGGGCTGGAGGGGTCTGGCTGTGCCTTCAGAGGTAGCTGGCACAGTCAACACCTTATGATGGCAAATCTCAGGTTTGGCTGGTCCTGGAGGTCCCCTTCCACCCATGCCCTCACTTGGGATGTTCCCAACCTATGTGGGTTGAGGAGAATTCACGGAAATGGCCTCAGGGTCAAGGAATGAAGTGCAGGGCCAGTCAGGACTAGGGAGCCCAAGGTTCTGGTGGGACTCTCAGCCATATTTTCTGTTTTGTCTGCAGAAGGGAGCTGAAGGAGCCAGCTCAAAAGCTTGAGCAGGAGGAGGCAAAAGCCTTAGAGGAGGAAGAGAGGAGGAAGGAGGAAGAGAGGCAGAAGAAGGGAAAGAAGAGTGTCTCTGTTGGCAAGCAACCTCCAATACCAGCAAAGGGGAAAACCAAGACCCGAGAGAATAAGGAAACCAAAATCCCAAAAAAGGAAACCAAAATCCCAGAGAGGAAGGAAATCAAAATCCCAGAGAAGAAGGAAAGCAAAGCATCAGAAGGGAAGAAAATCAAAGCATCAGAGAAGAAGGACACCAAAGTATCAGAGAGGAGGGAAACCAAAATCCCAGAGAAGAAGGAAGACAAAGACCCAAAGAAGGCGGAACCCAAAGCTCCAAAGAAGGGAGAACCCAAAGCCGTCAAGAAGGGGGGAACTGAAATCCCAAAGGACTAAGCTAAGATGGAGAAAAACTCTTTAGTCTTTATTCATACAACTCATTTTACACAGTTTAACAGACCTTGTGTGCACCTTTAGTTCGTTCAAAGATTTCTTATCAGTTAGTTGATTATTGGTTAATAAAATAGATTTTACTTGTGCATCAAATCTCTCTATTGTATTGTTTACCTCTTCACTGATTCTCATGGGACAAATTACTTGTTATTGCAGGTGAATTTGTTTTTCACCCTCAGAATAGAATGGTCACAAAGTCTCATTCTCAAAATAGCTTCACATGGGAACTTGTAATTGCTTAGTTGCACACAGAAGAGATGATAGGCCAGCTATTGATATGGCTGAACAAGGCTTCATTTCAAAAGGCTTTTCTTTTATCATTATTCTACCTGTCTATGACATCTCCCGTGGTGTCCTTGGACCCACATTGTCAGAACTGACCCACGGTTCCATGAGGTTCCCCTGTGTCACCATGGTCACTATCAGAGGATGGATGAGATCAATGTCCTGAGACACCCTGGGATGAGCTGTCAATCAGTCACACAGTGGGTACAGTGCTAACACAGCCCTGATTGCCTGTGTGATCAGAAATCCCACCTGGGGGAGGCTCACAAGGGCCCGGGGACTTAAAAACATAGAGCACAAGGTGAGCCCCTGGTATGGACTCTGCCTTCTCCTGAGGTTTGTGTCGCACCCACACTGGAACCCTACGAGCTGTTAGTCATATGTGTGTCTTTCTATAGAGCTTCTGTCTTTCTGCCTCTCTCTCTTTCTTCTCCTTCTAATGCTCTTTATATGGAACATTTTTGGATACCCTAACAGCTTGCGTGTTTTAATGTTTCCAGGATAAATGGGCTAAGTTAATGAAGTTACTGCTATGGTAAGTGTGTTATGTGTAATTTGATGTTGCGTTAAATCCTCTTCCAAAGTTCTTGATTTTTTGCACTTTGCCAGTAGAATTTTGTGTCATTTTGACCTCTTACGAATATCTGCTTGGTGTTTTTCCTGTGCACCAAACTCGAGTAAAGGTGGCAGATGAATTGGTGAGTTGGCACGCAAACCCCAAACGGAGCTCTGGGTGCGTGGAGGATCGGGGCAGTGTGAGTCGCACACAATCCCTGGAGTGCGGGGACACGGGTCCCTACCAGGGTTTAGGGTGCCCTGAGTACAGCAGCAGCACTGAGTAGAGCCAAGAGGGCCCCAGTGCCCAGGGTGGAACGGCGGTGCTGGGGGTTCAGTGTGCCGCGGTTCAGGTAGAAACCATAAACCCCCTGGAGGCCCCTTGGGGTCACAGGGTAGGGCAGGGCTGGGCTTACAGGGCAGGGCAAGGCTGGACCTGCCCCTTCCTCCCCCCCACACACAAAGTGTTTAGAGCCGACAATCTCCTCCAGTCTGTCACAAAAGGCAGTGTTGGAGGTGAAATCCCAATTGTGGCCATGGGCACCTGGCTGAGAAGGACAGTTCTTTTCCATGGGAAGGAAAGCACAGAGCCTCAGTGTTTCAGCAGCAGATGAGAAGTGACACTCAACATGCAAAGGTCACTTGGACCAGTCAGGCAGTCTATGGGAGGCCAAAGCAGCCAGACTTGTTCTGTGTTCCCTTGGTTTTGTGGGGCTCCATATTGTCACAATGGTTCCTTGGATCCATGGGGCCCCGCAGTGTCCTAATGGTGACTTGATTCCATGGGTTCCAGCAGTGTCACAATGGCCCCTTGATTACAAGAAGTCTTGCAGTGTCACACTGGCCCCTAGGTTCCATTGGGTCCCACAATGTCACAGTGGCCCCTAGGTGTCATAAGGCCCTGCAGTGTCACAATGGTCCCAAGGATTCCATGAGCCCTTGCAGTGTCACAATGGTCTCTGTGGCTCCCCAGGCCCCACAATGTCACAGGACTCCTCTGTTCCATGAGGTCTGGAATGTCACAATGGACCTTTGGACCCTGGGGTTTTGCTGTGTCACAATGGTCTCCTTTGGCTCCACAGTGTCACTATGGACCACTGATGACAGGAGGCCACTCTGTGTCACCCTGGAGCTTTGGTTCCATGCAGCCCTGCAGTGTCACAATGGTCTCCTTTGGTTGCCCAATGTCACAATGGACCACTGATGGCAGGAGGCCCTGCAGTGTCACAATGGACCTTTGGTTCCATGCAGCCCTGCAGTGTCACAAAGGCCTCTTGGTTTCATGAGGCTCCACAATATCACAATGGTCCTCCCAGGATCACAATGGTCTCACTGATTCCATGAGGCCTCACAGCGTCACAATGGTCTCCATATTTCCATGAGTCCCCTGAGTGTCACAATGGTCTCTGTGTTTCCATGGCGCCCCTCAGTGTCACCATGGCCCCTTGGTTCCATAACACCCCAAAGTGTCCAAATGGTCTCCATGATTCCATGCAGCCCCACGCTGTCAAAATGGCCCCTTGTTTTGATGAGGCCTCTCAGTGTCACAATGATCCCTACATTCCATGGAGCCACACAGCGTCAGTACAGTCCCCTTGGATCCATGAGGCCCAGCAATGTCACAGTGCTCTCCATGATTCCATGAGGCCCCACAGTGTCACAATGGTCCCTTGTTGTCACAGGGTCCCACAGTGTCACAATGGTCCCTTGGTGTCACAAGGCTCCACAGTGTCACAATGGTCCCTTGGTTCCATGGCCCTGTGCTGCTGCATTCCCCCCTCCCCTTCTCAGGCCGCCCTGCCAGCTGAGAAATGCTCCTTGGGCCTCGGTCTTGGCCAACAGCCCCTGGGCTCAGCTCCTCTGCAGCTCATCACAAACACTGCTCCAGCCACTGCTGCTGCCCAACCAGCTCCTGGTTCCTTTAGCAGCAGCCCTGGGAACTGTTTTTGTTCCCTCTGTGGCACAACATCCCTGTTCTCACACTGCCAAAGAAAGCTGTTGATGCCAAGTGCGGCCAGGATGAACCATTGCTGGGACTGAAGCCCCTCTCTTGGGGCCCTGCAAACAGCGCTCCAAAAGGAGCCCTTGGAGCTCTCCTGGGCCAGCGACTCCCTCTGGGTGGGGCCTTTCCCAGCCGGGAACTCTCCTGTTTGCTGCACTCGGGGATCCTGAACAATGACAGAGCCTGGGCCGATCCCCCCACTCCTCCAGGCTCAACCCTTTGCCCACTGGGAAGATGCCAAAGCATCCTCAGTGAGCATTCTGTGCCCTCAGGGGAATTGCTCACAGGTGCCTTGCACTGACTCTTTGTGTCAGTGTGCCCACAGGAGTGCCTGTGTTGGGGAAATGTGGCAGAAATGCTGCTCTCTGAGGAGTTTGAGCGCCTTGGATAGCTGAGTCAGTCAGGCCTGTAGGAAAGGTAAATCACAAGGCCTAAGTGAAGTTAATTGCTGCTAAGAGTTGTTCTTTTGCAGAGGTGTTCTTTTGCTAAGTTGCTACCTTTAGTGTAAGTTATAAACTAAGCAAAATATTGTAAAGTGTTATTCCTTTGTAAAATTGCAAAGTCAAAAGGTTTTATTTAGGTTGAATGCTGTTACACTCTGCTCTTTTGCTAAATTGTGAAGTTGAAAGTATCAGTTAAGGTTAAGATATAAGTTAAGTCCTGTTAAGTTTGAGCTCTGTTAAGCTTTTAGGCCATATTCCTTTGATCCTTGCTCTCACTGTCCTTGTGTCACACACACACACAGAGGGACAGTTCTGGGTTAATTTCTGGTTTGATTGCCTGGATTCTGTTTGGTTTTGTTGTTGCTTTGTTTCCCTGGTGTGCCTGAAGTGTCCAGTCAGGAGCAGAGGGACTCTTGCCAAGGAACTTTGTGCTGCTGTCGGTTAATATTAAATCTGGTTTTTGCTGCTCCCTTGCTGGGGATTTTTTCAGCGCTCTCAAGCCCTTGTTCGTAACAGGGTGAAGGAGCCCTGGCCCAGGCTCTGGCCCTGGACGACACAGGGACACTGCCGGGGGGTCCCTGTCCCCCTGTGCCACCCCCAGGGCCCCGGCCCCCCGTCCCCGTGTCAGGCTCGGGGGTCGATCTCACGGAACATCCTCTGGGGGAGGCTGCGGGGCCGGGGGCAGGGGGACCCGGGGGGACAGGGAACCCCGCTGTGCACGAGCAGGGTTGGACTGCTCTGGGGGGAACTATGAGGGGAGCCGGGGCAGAGTGACCTTCCCAGTGACCTCACACAGCCCCTGTGATGTCACACAGCCCCTGTGATGTCGCACTGACCCTGTGATGTCACACAGCCATCTGTGATGTCACACAGCCCTTGTGATGTCACACTGACCCTGTGATGTCACACTGACCCTGTGATGTCACAGAACAAACTCTATGTCCCCTTGTGATGTCATACAGCAGTGCTGTGATGCCACAGAAGTCTGATGTCACAAAGTCACCCTGTGATGTCGCAATCTGTTCTGTGATGTCACAGCCTTCTCTGTGATGTTACACAGCTACCCGGTGATGTCACAACCCACTCCCTGATGCCACAGAGCTACCCTCTCTCATGGCAGACTCTGCTCTATGGCTTCACATCCTACTCTGGGATGTCACAGCCAGCTCTGGGATGTTACAGCCAGCTCTGTGATGTCACCATCCCCTCAGTGATGTCACAGAACCCTCAAGAACTCAGTTCTGTTGAAACCCTGAAGTTTCTTGTACTTTGAAGAGATCCCTGTCAGGGACACAACTGAGAAAGTGTCCCCAGGTTCCAGCTAGAACAGAACCCTGCAGGCAGTGATGCCAGGTGGGGATAAGCAAGGGAAAGCTGTCTCTGGTGCTCCCCACAAGCCCCACATTGGCTGGAGATTGTGCCTGTGAGACTGAGAGTGAGTGACTGAGTGGCAGAGAGGTCCCAGGGGTTTGGGCGTCTGATTTTCTGTTCCTGTGGGTGTGCATTCCCTCTTCCATTGGGGGCAGCTACGGGAAATACTTATTCCCAAGCTGAAAAGGATGTTTTTGTTAAGTTTTGGAGAGTTTTAAATTTAGAGGGGAGTTATATTTCTGAAGGGAGTTTAAAAGGGATTGTTCATGGTTATTTGAGGAGCTTCCTGATATCTCTGTTGATTCTGTCTATCAGTTATCGTTTTGGGATGCTGTCGGGGAAAAGTTTTATATTTTACAAACACAAGGGGTTTTAAAAGTTGGGAAATTTTATCTGTTGTTTCATTCAATTTATAGGATCATTTAAGGAGTTCATGGTTCCAACCCTTTTCCCTGGTTTATTCAACCCGCCCTTCACGTTCCCGAACCCAGGTTCCCTGAGAACAGGATGGGAGATGGCGCCCGCCCTTTGGCACAGACAAGCCATCTGCTGTCTGCCATCTCCCCTCCTTTTCTGTTCTCTCCTCAGGGTGGTAGTGGCCATACTGCCTTGAGATATTCCCTCACCCACATTCCTTCATTCCCTAGTTCTAATCCTCCTTCCTATAAATCACAAGACGGCAATACTCCTGTTAGAGACACCGCCATTTTAGATTCCCGCCCACCTTCGTCCCCATTTCCCACCTTTGCTTCAGGTGCCTCCTCTGTGATGGGTCTCACCTTAATGTTGAATTCCACCGCTGCATTGGGTCCCTCCCCTGTCATCAGAAAGCTCCTCCCCGGTGCAGGCTCCACCTCTCCACTTCCAGACCCCTTCTCCAGTCCAGCTTCTTCCAGTTCCCACATCACTGGAACCGGACATGGGGCCAACTGGAAGGAAGCCATTTTGGCTACCAAAGGCCTTCAACGCCAGGCATTGCTGGTTGGCAGAAAGGCCTGCGCCTCTGCCAGCAGACCTGCCTCCTCTACAGAGGAAAAGAGTGATAGCTTATCTGAGAGTGAGGATGAGCCCAAGGATTCTTGGCAGAGGATGCGGAGAAAAGCTGCAAAGGAGGGGGACTGGGAGGTGGTATCCAAGATTCAGGTGGTGTGCAGTATAAGCAGGGGCCAAAACCTAAATGGGAATCCATAGGGAATAGATTCCCATTTAGGCTTTGGGCCCTGGGAATCCATAGGGAATAGATTCCCATTTAGGTTTTGGCCCCTGCTTATACTGCACAGGTGCCACCTGAATCTTGGATTCCCTACCTCCATAGGGAAATGAATCACTTAGTAAAGGCTGCCAAGGATTATGGGAGGGGTTCTCCCTATTTTAACAATTTGCTGGACGTGCCATTTACTGCCCACCCAATGGTATCACAAAATTTAAAACGGTGTATGAAAATTATATTGTCACCTGATGAATTTATTTTCTGGAAAGGAGTTTGGATAAAAAAAGTTCATGAGTTACCAAAAGGTTATGTTGAGGAAGAAGGGCGACAACACCTCACAATGGACCGCATTACCAGGGAAGGAGACTATACTAGACTGCAGTATCAGGCTGAAGTCTTCCCCCAGTCAATACTGGAAGATCTCAAAGGCGCTGCATGGTCCACCCTCCTCCAAACACCTGATAATTCTGCACCCCACACTGACTTCACTGACATTCACCAGGGCCCGGATGAGAACTATATCAAGTTCATAAAGCACCTTATGAAAGCCCTGGAAAAACAGGTAGATGATCAAAAGGTCCAGGATGATCTTATTAGCAAATTAGCTTTCTATAATGCCAGTATTGACTGCAGAAAGGTTCTTCACAGCCTCCCCCTTGACCCTGAGCCTACCATTGCTCAGATGGTTGATGCTTGCATATTCCAAGCGGTCTCAGACCGTGACTCCAGCCTAGCCAAGGCCACCAGCCAGGGTGCAATTGAAATGCTGGTTGCAGCAAACGTGCTTCCCCACAATACAGAATGTAATAAAGGCAGTGGAAACTGTTATAACTGCAGGAAAACTGGACATGTAACAAAAGATTATAAATACAAGAATACTGTTCTGGTTTTTTACCCAACCCTCAGTCCCACAGCCATTACCCAAACTGTTCTTGAAGCCAACAGCACTACCAGCCCTCGGGAAACTCCCAGCAGAGCACAAAATGACACCAAATATGAAGTTATTCGGTCCTACCCTTCCATTGGTGAGAGATGACCTAGGTTACAATATAAAGATGTACTCTATTCCCATCCTCAAGAGCTGTTGAAACAGGAGGGGTATTGTTTTATCCCTTATCTCCTGTTAATAGGCCTATCAATGCCTTTCTGCATGACTCAGAGATAATGCCCTCCAGGAGCCATTTCT
Organism: Melozone crissalis; assembly: GCF_028551555.1. Lineage (NCBI taxonomy): Eukaryota > Metazoa > Chordata > Aves > Passeriformes > Passerellidae > Melozone > Melozone crissalis. Next base: position 398,257 of record NW_026535876.1, on the reverse strand, counting down.
GTTTAATGGACCCACCTCATGACTCATAGAATGATATCAGCCCATTGTGAGATGCTCCACCCAGGGGGGAAGAGCTAAGCATGCCCCCCTGGATATTATCTGGGCTTTGGGACAAAACAAGCTGCCTTTCCACTGGATTCCTCAGAGTAACAGCTGCCATTTCCACTGGAACTTCAGAGGTAGGCTACACCCTGCTACAGGATCACTGCTCCAACATAACCACATCTGCCACTCCAGGAGGACTGCAGCCACCATTCCAACTGGACTGCTATCAGCACCCTGACCAAGAGAGTGACAGGTTATATTCTGACTTTATCAGTGTTTTTTCTTATGTATTATTGCATGATTTTTGATTTTTTTTTCCTAATAAATCGTATTTCTGACATCGAGTCTCTCTCTGGTTTTGCTTTCAAACCAGAACAAATGGAAAACCCTGAGTAGGTTTCCTGAAAAACAAACCCACCTCAGAAACAACCTGCTCAGTCCAGACTGCCTGGAATGATGTCACCTTTCTACAAGGGACAGTGTGAGCAGAAATGATCACTGGGAGCAGAATTGTCTGAGTCTTGCACCTGAATTCTCTGTCCCTGTCGTTTCCCTGGATCTCTGTTGCAGATGAAGCTGCTCCTGCCATCCTCACCTTTTACCTTTCTCTTGAATGCAAACAGATGTTCCCAGGTGTATTGATTTTTCAAAGTTTCTACAAAACTTTTTTGTTCCTCATAGAACCAAGGGGCCATTTTGGCACTGAGGAGGTGACGTGGAAGCAAGGAGTCAATTATGACCCTGGGGTCCCATGGAACCAAGGGGCCATGGTGACACAGCAGGGCCACATGGATCCAGTGGTCCATGGTGACACTGTGGATCCCAGGAGACAATGGAGACACCCCCAGAACCTCGTGGAACCAAGGAGTCCATGGTGACCCAGCGGGGCTGCATGGAGCCAATGGTCCATGGTGACACTCCCCATCCAAGGAAGACATTGTAACACTGCGGAAGCTCATGGAGCGAGGGAGGCCATTGTGACACTGAAGAACTTCATGGCACCAAATATCCATGGTGACACAGCAGGGCATCATGGGAACCAAGGAACCGCTGTTGGCAGTAAGGACATTCATAGACCCAGGGGCCCTTGTGGCACTGCAGAACCAACAGAGCTGCTGGACCTTGTCCACTGGCCCTGCAGAGCTCCTTGGGAGGCATAGCAGGAGCAGCACCCTGGGAGCCTCGGGAATGCCCCCCTGGGATCCATGGCACACACTGCCAGGGGCTGGAATTCCCATTCCCAGGCAGGAAAAGATGCTCCAAGTGGAGCACGATCTTACAGTGACATTTCACTGCCAGCCTTCATAGCTTCACCTGTGGTTGTTGTAGCTCCGGGAGTGGGAAATAAATCAGGGCAGGGTCTTTGGTGGGAGCTGCACTGGGTCAAGAGAGACACTGAGAGAGAAACAGAGCAGGCAAAGAAAGACAGGAGAGAAAGAAGGGCACAAACACAAACAGCTGCGAAGGTGGCACTCTGAAAAACAAACTGGAACTGACAAAAAATGAATGGGACAGAAATCAGTCATTCTGGAAGTTTTATTTACTATCAAAATACAAGCCACACACCCAGCCCCACACAATCCCAATCCCACACCCTCAAATTTGGATGCCACTTCTCCCAATCTCCTTCCAACCCCCTCTCACCCTGGACACTGTGGAATCAAGTAGATTTGTCATGGGACTGAATTTTTCCTAGGTGGGAATAAGGCATTTTGACATGGATTGGTCAATTTTGGGGTAAAATTCAGGTGTTTTCAATGGGATTGAATCATTTTGAGGTGACAGACCAATCTATCTGGAATTCTGGAGTGCAAAGATATGGAGAACACTTGCTGAAATCCCCCAAGAACCCACAAATCCTACAGAACAAATGTTCACAAACCATAAATTCCACCTCAAATACCTGTTAAATGGTGGGACTTCAGACATCCTTGATCAATTACTTTCATTTTAGTCCCGTTTCAGGTGTTTTTAAGTGATAAAGACAAATCAGAAGAAAATTAGGGCCAAAAGGATAACCAGCCAGGTCTCCTCCCAACATGGATCACTGGGAATGTGGGTCACCAGTGTTCTGACCAATGTGGGTCCTCCCATGGGGGATGAAGCTGTGCCAGTGCACAAAACTCCTCCTGCAGTTGGAGCACACGCAGGGCTTCCCTTACCGGTGCCTCCGTTGGTGTCAGGACAAGGTAGAGCTGTTTAAGAAGCTCTTCCCACACTGGGGACACTTGTAGGGCCTCTCCCCGGTGTGGGTGCGCTGGTGGATGCTGAGGTGGGAGTTGTGTTGGAATCCCTCCCCGCACTCAGGGCAGTGGAAGGGCCTCTCCTCAGTGTGAATCCGCTCATGCAGGAGGAGATGAGAGCTAATCCGAAACCTCTTCCCACAATGGGAACACTCGTAGGGCCTCTCCCCAGTGTGGATGCGTTGGTTCCTGATGAGTTCTGAGCTGCAGCTGAAGCCCTTCTTACATTCCTCACACTTGTAGGGCCATTGCCCGGTGTGGATCACCTGGTGGCGGATCAGGGTGCTGCTCTGCCTGAAGCTCTTCCCACACTCCAAGCACTTGTAGGGATTCTCCCCATTGTGAAGCTGCTCATGCACCACCAGCTCCGAGCTCTGGCTGAAGTTCCGTCCACCTTCCTGGCCCAGGGTGGGTCTTTCCTCCTCAGAGCACACTGGGCTGGGTTTGCAGCCCCTCTTCCTGTGGGATCTCCAGGGCTTTTCCTCTCCATTGGATTCTTGTGCCATGGAGCTGCGCAAAACAGCCTCTTCCACGAGGTTCTGCTGTGGGGATTTGTCCGCCCTGGTTTCCATCCTCAGCTCCTTGTCTGGGGCAGGAAGGACAAAGAGAGGATGAGATTTGCCTCTGTGACAAAAGGAAGGGGAAGGAGATCTCCCCAGTGCTTCCCCGGCAGGACGGCATTGGCAGTGAGGTTGTCCTGCAGCTGGGGGCTGTGCTGGGCTGGGAGATGGAGCAGGAGAAAGGGGGAAAGGGGCACTGACTTCCTCCTCACCCGCCTGGGTGTCCTGGGGCATTGTCTCGGTTTGAATAGACAGGCGTCTACTAAGGAAGGCAAGAGCCTCCCTTGAAATGGAAAATGTAAACAACCTCCTTCTGAACAGTTATAATTTTGAAATTATGGGGCTCTAAGGAAACAGATATGGGAATAGGAATAACAGCTATTTAGCAGGAAAATTAAAATATAAACACAATAGTACAAAGAAAAAACACTGACAGATTCAGAATATGACCTGACACCATGTGGGTCACAGTGGCAGTGGCAGGGATCCTGCAGAACAGTGGGGTTTTCCTCTGAAGATCCAGTGGTGGTGGTGTTGGGCCTGGTCTTCCTCTGGCAATCCAGTGGAAAAGGCTGACTCTGGTCTTCCAGCCCTCTGATTATATCCAGGTAGGAATGCTTGGCTCCTCCCTCTGGGTGGAGCTTCTGACAATGGGATGATGGAATTTTATCAGTCATGCAGTGGCACTCATTGGCCCATTAACAAAAGATATCTCCTGGGAGGGAGGTTGGGTTGTGAAAGAGATAAAGAAAACTGCCCAATTAACATAAGATAACTGCCCCATCAGATAGGAATAGAATACACCCCCACTGTCCAACCTAAGATAGCTGGGAAATGCTTTGCAGTATTCTTTGTCTGTGTGTCTGTGTTCGTGTGTATTTTACACTCAAAGTCCCCCAAATTTCCAAGAGGTTTTCTTTGGGGTGTTGTCTTGCCCCTGTGTCCATCTGCACCTCCCGTCACTCTGTCACTGTCACCTCCAGCCATCTCTGAGCCCACCGGCGCCTCCCAGGTTTGCACTGAATCCCTCCCTCCTGCCCTCCAGCACCAGCAATGCCCATGGCAGGGAGCTCAGAGCAGGAGCACCCAGGCCAGGGCTAATGCCAGGATCAGGAGCACCTGGCAGAGGCAGGAGGAATCGCCCATTCCAGGGGCTGCAAGGGCTGCAAGGGGAGCACCAATGTCCCCTCTCAGTCCTAGGGCTACAGACCAGGGAGGAGATGCCTCAACTGCCTCAGCTGAATTGCTTCCCTCAGCCCTTGGCCCAGGAAGTCTCCGGCTGGAGCACAACCTCTAGAGGAGAGTTTCCACAAGGAAGAGAAAAGAAAGGAACTGTTTCTTCCCTTTCTCTCATCCGTGCCCTGTGTGCTCATTTTCTTGTCATCTCTTAGCAAAACCAACAAAAAAGCATCTGCACTGAGGTGTTTCCCAGGGTCGGTTCCTAAATAAGGCCAAAGGAAGGTTTTCTGCCACGGAAAAAGTGACAAATGTGGGATTTGTTCAGACAGTTGAAAACATGACAATTTCTAAGCACTGGAAATCCAAAGACTATAAAAACCGGAGTTTGCAGTTGTAATGGTCCCTTGTCCTCCCTCTTCCCACTGCTGATTTGTCACATCCCAACTTCGGAGGAGCAGATTATGGAAAGAAGACCTGCAGGGAGTGTTGGAGGCCTAATCCCAGAGACTGGAAGAAAGAGTGAAATCAAGAAAAGATTTCCAGTTGTTTTCTTATCATATTGACCACAAATAGCTCTATAGTCCATATGCAATATCCAGATGAAGAAGCACGTTCCTGGTTTTATTTCCAAATTGCAGTACTTTGGAACATCTTTCTGGATGAGAACAAACCACAGGCCAATAATTGACCCACTTTGGTTCCCAAATCAGAAATCATTCAACTTCTACCAAGATGTCTTCCTCTGCAGGTGTCCCAGATTGCAAGGCAAAATGGATTTTATTTGCCATCTCTATGGCAGTTTTCCTTATCTCTTCCACAACCACTCCTCCCTCCAGGGGTGAAGGCATCTGCTGATAACAGCCTATTGAATGTCACTGCATGGCTGATAAGAATTACAGCATCCCATTGGGAGATTCTCTGCCCAGAGGGAAGAGCCAAGCATTCCTAACTGGATAGAATCTGGAGATTCTGGAATAGCAGCACAACTTCTCCACTGGATTTCCCAGTGGAATAGCAGCTGCCTGTTCCTCCACTGGATCCTCAGAGAAAGACTATGCCCTTTTCTACGGGAGCCCCTGCACCAACAGAACCACACCTGCCACTCCAGGAGGACTGCAGCCACATTTCCAATTGGATTGCTACCAACAGCCTGACCAACAGGGTGTCAGGTAGTGTTCTGACTCTGTCAGTGTTGTTTGACTGTACTGCATTGTTGATTTTATCCTTTTATTTTCTTCCCTATTAAATAACTGTTATTTCTGGCTCCTATACTTTTTATTTTTTGCCTGAGAGCCCCTTAATTTAAAATTATAGCAATTCAGAGGGGGAGGGTTCACATTCTCCATTTCATGGGAGGCTCCTGCCTTCCTTAGCAGGCACCTGTCTTTCAAACCAAGACAGCAGGACAGAAGGCACTTTGATTCCTTATGTCCCAAGTTTCTCCTGAGTTCATGACTCATGACTTCAGATGAACTGGAATGGTCCTGACTGCACAAAAGCAGCCACAATGAGCAGGATCAAATGCCCAGGTCACCATTAATTGCACTCGATCCACGCCTTGCACAGCCCAGCAGCAATTCCTACCTGTGTCCCCAGCTCTGGCTCAGCCAGAGGGGCATCGCTCTGGTGTGTGCGGGACCGGCTCCTGCAGGACACAGCGCTGGGAGCCGCTCTGTGTCCCACAGCTTCGGCATCTCAGGCACCGCTCCACAGCTGTGGGGCTGTGTCACCACTGTTCCATGGCTGTAGCTCCTGTGCCACCACTGTTCCACGGCTGCAGTTCCTGTGCCACCACTGTTCCATGGCTGTAGTTCCTGTGTAACCACTGTTCCATGGCTGTAGTTCCTGTGCCACCACTGTTCCATGGCTGTAGCTCCTGTGCCACCACAGTTTCATGGCTGTAGTTCCTGTGCCACCACTGTTCCTCCTTTTCCATGCTCACTCCACTGCTGTTCAAAAGCTGTGTGGTGCAGTTTCAGCACGGTTCCTCAGCTCCTCCACCACTGCTCCACTGCTGCTCCAACACTGCTCATCTACCACTGTTCCACTGCTCCTTCTCTGCTCCTCCCCTGCTCCCCTGTTCTTCCACGGCTGCTGCTTCTGTTTTAGTTCTGCTGCCACAGCTGCAGTGTCACAGAGAGGGGAACGTTCGGGCAGCAACCACTGTGGTGTCACAGAAACCGGGACAACGGGACTGCCACAGCTGTGGTGTCACAGAGAGGGGAACACTGGGGCTGCCACAGCTCAGGTGTCATGGAGAGGGGAATGTTGGGGTGGCTGCTGCTGTAGTGTCATAGAAGGGACAACTGGGGCTGCCACCACTGAGGCGTCACAGAGAGAGGAACGTTGTGGCTGCCCCCACAATGGTATCATACACATGAGAATGCTGGGGGCTGGGGGCTGCCTCTGCTGTGGAGTCATAGAGAGGAGAATGTTGGGGCTGCCAAAGCTGTGGTGTCACAGACAGGGAACTCTGGGCCTTCCACTGCTCTGGTGTCACAGAGAGGGGGACTTGGGGCTGCCACAACTATGATGACACAGAGAGGGAAATGTTGGGGCTTACACTGCTAGAGTTTCACAGACAGGGGAATTCTGGGGCTCCCACTGCTGGGGTATCATAGAGAGAGGAATGTTGGAGCTGCCATCCTTGTGGGCTCAAAGACAGGGTAATCTTGGGGCTGCTGCCCCTGTGGTGTCCTACAGAAGTCAATACTGGAACTGCCAACTCAGTGGTATCACAGAGAGGGGAATGTTGGGGGAGTCACTGCTGTGGTGTCACAGGGGAGCATTTGGGGCTGCCACCCCTGCAGTGTCACTGAGAGGGCAATGTTGGGCTTGCCACTGTGGTGCTGTCATAAAGAGGAGAATGCTGCGGGTGCCACCTCTGTGGTGTGACAGAGAGGGGAACACTGGGCTTGTAATTGCTTTGGTGTCATAGACAGGGGCACATTGGTATTGCCACTGCTGTCATGTCACAGACAGGGGAACTTTGAGGTTGCCACCACTGGGGTGTCACTGACAGGGGAATGCTCGGTCTTGAACATCTGTGTTATCTTAGAGATGGGAACGTTGGTGTTGCCACCACTGTTGTGTCACAGACATGGAAGCACTGCCAAACCTCCCCTGGTGCTGTGCCCACTCCAGTGCTGCTCCTCTGTGACACTGTACTGCCTCCTGGGGACATTGTCACACTGCAGTGTCTCCTGGGGACATTGTCACACTGTGAAGACTCATGGGACTGTAGGGGCCCTGTGACACTCCAGGGTCTTGTAGAATCCATGGAAGCAAGAGGAGACTGTGAAACTCTGGGACTTCATGGAACCATCCATTGTGATACCTCAGGGCCTCATGCTTTCCAGGAATCCTTGTGACACTGCAGAACTAAATGGAACAAAGGGGACATTGTCACACTGTGGAGTTCATGGAACTGAGGAGATGCTCTGAGACTCTGGTGCCTAAAGATGCTCAGGAACCATTGTGAAGCTGTCGCTTGTGGAACCAAAGGGACATGGTAGCACTGTGGAGTCTCAAGGAATCCAGAGGCCCTTGTGACTCAGTGAGGCCAGTTGGAACCAACAATCCATTGGGATCCCCCAGAACCTTGTTGTGTCCCGGGATTCTTGTGACATTGTGGGGCCTCATGGAACCAAAGGGACACTGGGACACTGTGTGATCGCAGGGAACCAAGGGGACTCAGAGACACTGTGGGGCCTCCTGGCTCTCAGTAACTTCAGACACTTGTGTCCATCTACAAGGGGGCAAAAGTCAGCAGCCTGAGCCTGTTGATCCTTCCTATCTCCATGGAGGGTGTTCCTGCCAGCTGTGGTGTTTGTGTTCTCTCTGCTCTCTGGGGGAATTGCATCCTACAAGAGACACTGACCACTCCAGTAGCTGACACCACAGGGCCTCCTGTGGGGTGGGGGCAGAGGCATCTTTCACTCCATTATGTTGCTCAGAGCCCATCCGAGCTGGAATATTTCCAAGGATGGGGAATTCACTGGCTCTCCACCAAGGCTAACGGAGAAAGCAGGGCACTGGGGGAGGCAGCAGGGAGAGCAGACGCTGTGCTGGATGAGCAAGGGAAGAGGATGAGTGCAGAAGGCACAGCCCACCAAGAGGCCACCAGGCAGAGCCGTGGAGCCTCCCCAGGTGAGAGTGACCTGCCCAGGGAGTGCCCTGCTGCCCTCAGGACTGTGCTGCCACCCTTGGCAGAGGTGTTTTCCCAGCAGAATGTCCCCTGGTCACCCGGGGCCGTGCCGCTGCCCCCGGCGGGAGGGCGCCGTCAGCTGAGTGTGCCGTCCCTGGAGTCAGTGGTGGAGGTGCCCGGAGCAGCCTGGTTGTGTTAAATGAGCACCCTGCTGTCGGATTTTGGTGCTGTCTAGATGGTCTGGGAAAAGCCCAAAGATGGCCTTGGGCCCCCGGGGTTCGAAAGGACGAGAGGAAGCTTCAGAATTGTTCTCGGTCTCGGTGTTTATTAATTGCTTATCTAAAAGATTTTCTCTTGGCCTGACAGAGTTCTGCTCAGCAGTCAGCCATGGGCACACACTGAGAGCCCCTGGGGCGGCCACCTATCTTTATACCCGGAGTTACGTATACAATATTTATCATTTTTCTCCAATACCCTCTACCCTTATTAACCAGTGTTCCTCTAGTAAGGTCCAATCCTGGAGTGCCAACTCCACCACAGAAGATGGAGGCCTAGAGGAAGAAGAAGAAGGAGAAGGGCACGCCCCAATTCCTCCATCTTACCTCTCTAGACCCCCCTGTAGAGGGATCTTAAACCCTGTATCTCACACTCCAATTAACTTGTCCCTTCACCACTCACCCCAGTGAAATCCTCCCATCCTCATACTGATGTCATCTCCCATGTGGGATCAAAGTCCAGCCACCAGACATTTCTGGCAACATTCCAGGACTCCCGAGCCCCCCAGTTCTGAGAGACTGAGATCCCACATCTCCCCCTTCTGTTTGCACCAAAAGACCTTTTTCGCTTTTATGTGAAAACCCCCCAAAGTCCTTAGTTTCTTTTTATTTCTCTTCTGGGTCGTTTTTCGCAGTCTGAGTCTCGACTTCTTTCTGAGTACTCGTCTCTTTGTTTCTCGGATCAGCATTCTTGTGTTCTCGCGTTCGGAATGGCTTCACGTGCCGTGCCGACACCCACTTCAGAGCTCGATCTGTGGAGATACAAGCGAAACCCTTTCCCCAAGTGATTAGTTTGAAAGGACCCTCTATTTGTCCGGTCTCTGGGTTTCTGATCAAAACTAAAGGATTTTCCCTTAGCTTTGCCTGTGTGTTGTTTAGAAAATGTCTCACGATCGGTGGATCAGGTTCCGAGGATGAGCTATTTAGGAAATTCAGCACATACAGTGCCTTATTTAATTTCATGTGAGGTGTTGCCTCTGGCTCACCCCTTCTCTGTCTGTCCAGAAGGGATTTTAGGGTGTGATGTGTTCTCTCAATGATTGCCTGACCTGTGGGTGAATGCGGAATACCAAACGTGTGTCTGACACCCCATCTTTTCAGGAATCTGTCAAGCACCCTGCCTGTGTATGTTGGACCATTATCTGTTTTTATCTCCTGAGGCACACCTAATGCTGCAAATGTCTGCAGAAAGTGTCGGCAAGCATGGTCTGCTGTTTCCCCAGCATTGGCTGAAGCAAAGACTGCACCTGAGAATGTATCTACAGAAACATGAACATTTTTGAGCCTCCCAAAAGATGGGTATTTTGTGACATCAGCTTGCCACAACTGAAGACTTTGCAGCCCCCGCGGATTGATGGCCCCGGTAGAAGAAGGTGGCTGCACAAGCTGACAGTCTGGACAAGCACTAATGATCTCCCTCGCCTGACTCTTTGTGAGATGAAAGGACTCCATTAGTGCTTGCGCATTCTGATGAAAGAACGCATGACTTAACCTTGCCTGCTCAAAAATGTCCGGCAGTGTTTGCAAAATGGGCATTGTCAACCTGTCCGCCCGAGCATTCCCCTCCGCTAAAAACCCCGGAAGTGTTGTGTGCGCTCTAATGTGTGTGATAAAATACTCTTTTTCCCTGCTCTCTAGCAGTGTTTTCAAACTTGTCAGGTATGAGTATAAAACCTCATTACTGACTTCTTTCAAGAGCGAACCCTCCAATCTCTTGACCACACCCGCAACATATGCGGAATCTGTCACCAGATTGAGAGGCTGTTTGAACAACTGAAATGCTCGGACAACGGCTGCCAACTTCACAATTTGTGGAGAGCCCTGAACCATCCTCACGTCTGATTCCCAATCCCCTGTCGTTGAGTCTCTCCACGTGATCACTGACTTGTGTGTCTTCCCCGAGCCATCCGTGAACACGGTGATCCCGTCCAAAGGTTCTTCACTTATCTGTGGTTTTGCTCTATAGCATATTTGTGATTGCAGTATTCTGTGTTGGGGAAAGTGGATTGTGCAAGCTCCTGGGAACGCTAACAATGCGATTAACAGGTCTTTCGATTGTTGCATTGCCCAATCGAAGTAGTCTCGTTTCAGAGGTAACCTGATGACTGAGAATTCTCTTCCTGCCATTGTCAGCAGCCTTGTTCTCGCCTTTATGATGATTTGTGCTGCCATCTCCAGATCTGTGAGAATCGTTTTCGCGGGCCTGTGCGGTAGGAAAATCCACTCTATGATTATCAAAGAGTCCTTTTGTGATTCATCCCATTGGAAGATCAAACCATGGAACTGCGTTTTCTTCCCCAGCACTGCCAACTGAAAAGGCAACGATGGAACAAATCGATGTGCCTGCCTTTTCTGTATCGCGTCCGAGATTTTCTCCAACTCTTTTCTTGCTTCTGGTGTGAGTGTCCTGGGAGAACGAATGTCTGTGTCTCCTCTCAAGAGATCAAGCAGTGCTGGAATGTCACTATTTGTGATTCCCAAAACTGGTCTCATCCAGTTGATTTCTCCCAAAAGCTGTTGCAAATCATGCAAATTGTTGACCTTTGTGCTGATCTCCACCTTTTGAGGCTTCTTTGTTTTCTCTGAGATTTTCCACCCTAGATATTTCCAAGGTGCAACCTCTTGAATCTTTGAAATGCTGATTTCCAGACCTGCCTTTTGCACCTCTGCGATCACACAGTCACGAGCTTCTTGCAGCTCCTGTCGTGTTGATGCTGCAATGAGCAAATCATCCATGTAATGAATGATCTTCACCTTCGGAAATTTCTTCCGTGCTGGTGCCAAAGCTCGCGCCACGTACCATTGACAGATCGTCGGAGAATTTTTCAGGCCTTGTGGAAGACAGACCCAATGGTACCGCTGCAGAGGCGTTTCCCTGTTGATACTTGGGACTGAAAAGGCAAATCTCGGAGCATCATCTGGATGGAGTGGGATACTGAAAAAGCAATCCTTGAGGTCAATGACCACAAGCTGCCAATCTCTGGGAATCATCGAGACAGATGGAAGTCCCAATTGAAGTGGCCCCATGTCTTCTATGACTTCGTTGATCTTCCTGAGGTCGTGTAACAACCTCCATTTGCCCGACAGCTTTTTCTTGATGACAAACACCGGAGAATTCCAAGGGCTGTCTGTTGGCTTGATGTGTCCCTTCTGCAATTGTTCTTGGACCAGGTCTTTCAAAGCACTTAATTTTTTCCGCTCAAGGGGCCACTGATCCACCCAAACTGGATCATCTGTTTTCCATGTCAGCTTCAGTGTGGCGAGTGCTGCAGTGACCCCTATTAAAAATCCATTTCGATCTTCGCGCCCCATTGTGCCAAAAGGTCCCGACCCCAGACTGTGATCGGCTTTTGAACGACAAAAGGACGAATGATCGCCGTCTTATCTCCTGGTCCCGTGACAACGACGGAATTCTCACTTTGCAGACACAGAGATGCTCCCCCGATGCCTGAGAGAGAGCCCAATGGCGCGACCAAGCTCCAATTGCGTGGCCAAAAGATGTACGATATTACTGTTACATCCGCCCCTGTGTCGAGCATACCTCTGATCGATATTGTCCTGTCCCCACATGTCAATTGGCACGCGAGCGTGGGTCGGTCTCGACCTATGTGCTTCACCCATGTTGTATGTACTTCAACATGCTCTTTCATAGGGAGACCTTCTTCGTCGAAGATTGACATGACCTCTCCAACTGCGTGTGGCGGCAATGCAAAGGCTCTCGCAACCACAGTATTTTCCGGTACAGTCAATGGTGGACGAAGCGCTCTTGCCAAAACTGTTAACTCTGTATTTTTGTCTGCTGAGACAACTGTTGGATAGACAATGAGCCCAAGAATACTGCACTTATCTTGTCCAATTATCAAGAAATCTTGTTTCTTGTATGAGTCCCCGCGGATACCTGTTGGTATCTCCGCATGACTTTCATCTAGAAAGCATACTAGTTTTGAAGCTGCCAATGCACACTGTGCCCCTGGTGGGAGGAGGTCTGGGTCACTGTGGAATCGACTGAGGGTTTTGCTGAGGGCATCTGCTTGTCGCTCACTGATGACTGCCCTGTCTGTTCTTGTGACACCGCCAGTACTTGTGTCGGAGCGCGCCGGGGATTTCTCGCGCTCAATTTCCCGTTTCCCGGATGCGGCAACGGATTTCCTTCCACATCTGTCCGGGAATAACATTCTTTCACAGAGTGTCTTCCTCTTCCGCACCGTGCGCAAATTGGTCTTTCCGCTCTCTGGGCTGGCGTTGGTATATGTGTCCGTGGGCAATTCCTTTTCATGTGCCCAGATTCCCCACATCCGTAGCACTGTCCTCCTTGGGGTCTGTTCTTTTTCTGCATTGCCGCAAGAACTTTGTTGACATTTTCGTCCTGTTGATAGAGTAATTTCTCGAACATCTTCTCCAATGTCTTGTCCTCTGATTGCCCTTCTGAGCGTCCCTTTAGCTGTTTCTCCCATTCCTCTTTTAATTCATTCTTTACAATCGCTGCGACGTGCTGAGGCGTCCCCACCTTGCTGCATGCCTCCACCATCTCTGCCAAGGATGGCCGTCCTGGCATGGTGCTAATCACCCGTTGACAATCCGGGTTGGCATTGCCGAAAGCTAAATTCTCCAAGAGAGGCCTCTTCACTTCTTCTGTTGTCACCTGTCGATCCACGGCTTGCGTGAGTCGGTCGATGAATGACATGAATGGCTCTGTGGGACCTTGCCTGATGCAAGAGAACGGGACATCCGGAGCTCCTGTCGGCGTAATTTGCATGATTGCCAATCGCGCTGCTTCTTTGATGTCGCTTAACACTCTTCGTGGAAGCCGCGCTGCTTGTTCCCCTGGATTGTCATCTGGAGGATCCCCTGCTAATTGCCCTTCTGTGAGGTTCGCATTCGGCCCACCTTGGTATCTGTTCCGCAACTCAGCAAGATATTTTCTCCACCTTTTTTCCCAGATAAGACTCTGTGTGTCAGTGAGGATCATTGCCACAATACTTCGAATGTCATATGGTGTGAGATCATACATAGAGAATGTCCCTCTTAATAGCTGTTTGAAGTATTGTGAGTTCAGCCCAAAAGTCTGAGCTGCCTTCCCTAAGTCTTTGAGTGTCTCATGACCCATCCTTTCCCACCTTGGATTCTGTCCCTGGGCATCATATGTCACTGGCATTGTCAAATCCCCTGATCCCGGGAATAAATGCTTTTCCTTTTCCAATGCTTTTCTGATTTGCCTCCAATCCATTGTCTTCACCGGCTCTTGAAACCCCTCTTCATCAGATTCCATTGGGATTTGCATGAATAATGGTGTTGTAGATGTCATCGGTGATTCATGGTGTCTCATTTTTCGCCTTGAGGTTTTTGGCCTTGCTCCTAAATCCGAAAAGGAAACTCGAGGATCCTGTTGATATTTCTTCTTTACTGTATCGAATGAATGCAAGAAGCTTTTTGCTGCTTCTGCTGCTGATAGCATCCATGTTGGGACACCTTCCGACGCTGTGATCCTTATGACATCTTCCCCTTGTAGCTGTTCTTCATCTGAGCTTTCATCATCTTCATGAAACCCCGAAGTGGATGGATAATCCCTTTGTCGTGTTAACATTGTCTTCTTCGAGGTGCTTTTCTTTTTATATATTGTTGGAAAAAATTGCTGCATTGTTGCAGTCTCGCCACGAGATGGCGCTGTGGCTCCGCCGAGCCGACCCGGCATGTCGTGCACTTCTGCCCTCCTGCCACTAGGTGGCGCTGTCACCGGCCTCCCTGGCTCGGATGATGGAGCAAGCTCGACTGCCCCACTTCCTCTTCCTGCTCGGCGTCTCCCGTGAAGGGAAGGGACTGGGACTCCGAGGGTCTGAACCAAAGGCACCAGATCTGGAGACGGTGTGGAGCCCCGGGACGTAGAATCCCTAACACGGCCCCTCCTCACCCGCGACGTCACAGGGGACCGGGCTCGGGTCCGTCCGCGTCCTACTTTCTGCGCATGCGTACTCTCCGAGCTGCTCCCTGTGTCCCCCAAGCTGACGTCATCGTCTCCCCCCTGTACCACCTCCGAGGTTCCCGCCCCTCGGTCTGTCCCAGAGTCCAACCCCTCCTCCTCTGACGTTGTGTTCACTTCTCCCGCCGGCACTCCGGCTCTCCCCGCGATTCAAGCTGACCGTCGCACCGGGTCTGACGTCACAACCGCGCGCCTCCTGCGTCTCACCGCGGCGGCCCTCTGAGCCTGCACATTTTCCCTCAGCCCGCCTTCCGCGTTCGCCGCTCCCGCGCCCGTGTGTGAGTCTACACCCCGGTTTTTCCGAGTTTCGCCCTCCGCACGCGTCTCCTCATCTTCACCCGCGCTGCCCGCGTTTGCCGCCGCCGCCGCGTCGCCGTTTTCGCTGCGAACAGGCCCCCCCCCTGATCCCTTATCTTCCTGCTCCCCCCCTTCCACTCCTGACTCCTCCACACTCTCTGGAGTTTCAGGACGCCCTTGGGGTTTGTTGCATTTTTTGATCCGGGGTTTTAATATTTTTTCCTGCTCTCTTTTTTCGAGAGCCCTTTCCCCCTGGCTTTTTAAAGCCAGAGCAATTTTTTTCCTGGAGCTTTGCCGCTCCGCCCCCTTCTCTGAGGGTACCGCAGCTTCTCGCTGCTTTTCCAGTCTTTTAGACTGCACTGAAATACCTTGTAACATGATTCTTGCCGGCGAGAGTAGCTTTAACGCTGTCTCATCTTTTTTTGTTGCTAAAATATATAAATGCCTATTAATTTCTTGCCAAAACCCCACTTTGAACAACAGATATGTCTCTGCAAGTGGATAATTAAGCCTTGCCCATAATAACAGCTGTTTTAATTCTTTCTTTGGGATCCCTTCTGTATATAATTCTGCTACACTTTGTAAGGTGGATAAGATTTCCCGTTGTTCCTGGGAGAGTGTGGCCCCCATGATATTATTTTGGCCTTCTTACCGAATCTGTTGTCAGAGTGGTCTGGAGGCTCTTGTTCTCCGTCCAGCAGATTACAAGAGATGGATCCAGAGGCGCCTTTCTGGTCCCAGTCCAGGCCGCTCTGCTAGGAACTGTCTTTGGCAGAAGCTGAGAGATGGGATTCTCAGTGACTGCTGATTTTTGCAGGTCCTCCTGGCAGGTTTTTTCTTTTTCTTCTTTCTTTCTTCAGGCTTCTCTCCTCTGGAGTTGTCAGTGCTGTCCTCTTGGCTCTTCAGCTCTTCAGGGCTTTTCCCCCCCCCGAAAGGTTTGGTGGGAGATAGCCCGCACAGCGGACGCCAGTTGTCGGATTTTGGTGCTGTCTAGATGGTCTGGGAAAAGCCCAAAGATGGCCTTGGGCCCCCGGGGTTCGAAAGGACGAGAGGAAGCTTCAGAATTGTTCTCGGTCTCGGTGTTTATTAATTGCGTATCTAAAAGATTTTCTCTTGGCCTGACAGAGTTCTGCTCAGCAGTCAGCCATGGGCACACACTGAGAGCCCCTGGGGCGGCCACCTATCTTTATACCCGGAGTTACGTATACAATATTTATCATTTTTCTCCAATACCCTCTACCCTTATTAACCAGTGTTCCTCTAGTAAGGTCCAATCCTGGAGTGCCAACTCCACCACAGAAGATGGAGGCCTAGAGGAAGAAGAAGAAGGAGAAGGGCACGCCCCAATTCCTCCATCTTACCTCTCTAGACCCCCCTGTAGAGGGATCTTAAACCCTGTATCTCACACTCCAATTAACTTGTCCCTTCACCACTCACCCCAGTGAAATCCTCCCGTCCTCATACTGATGTCATCTCCCATGTGGGATCAAAGTCCAGCCACCAGACATTTCTGGCAACATTCCAGGACTCCCGAGCCCCCCAGTTCTGAGAGACTGAGATCCCACACCCTGCAGCCCCTCCGTGCCCTGCCGTGGCTGCCAAGACTCCTGAAAGGACTGGCTGCTGTGCGGCTGTGCCCTCTGCTGCCCACTAAGAGATGTCTGAGTGCTCAGCCTCATTCCTGTGCCTGAAGGCAGATCAGTTGATAGAGCAACTGGGAGATGGGGGTTCACTATCCAATAGAGTGGCCATTAGCCACCCTGGGGGTGGGCGCCAGAAGAGAGAGCCCCCCTCAGGGTTTGCCCCCCCGCCTCACGGGGTAAGTGAAAAAACAATCAGAGTAGTGGTATTTCACCAACGGCCGGGACGCCAGCGGGCGGGTCACCCCGCACTGCCGAGCGCATGCCCGGCCTCCCACTTATTCTACACCTCTCATGTCTCTTCACAGTGCCAGACTAGAGTCAAGCTCAACAGGGTCTTCTTTCCCCACTGATTCTGCCAAGCCCGTTCCCTTTGCTGTGGTTTCGCTGGATAGTAGGTAGGGACAGTGGGAATCCATTCATCCATTCATGCACGTCACTAATTAGATGACGAGGCATTTGGCTATTTTTCAAGCACATATAAATAATATATGTTCCTTTTCCGGGTTAAATAAAGGTGGCCCGTCCACCTTGGACAAATCCGGTAAATTGTTTCAAATACAGTAAATTGGTCTGAATCGGGTGGTAATTGATGCATTATGAATTAAAGTCTTTGTCCCTACTCACTAGGAGCTACCTAACTGGCTTGTGGCTTCCTTACGAACCTAGCTACTCTCTAGTTTATTAAAATGTAAAAGTGATACATAAAAAAAAAAATTGCATACAAAAATCAACATATTAAAACAGCAATAAAAATCTACAAAACATTACAAAGTACAAAAAATGCAAAAATTCACTACCCTGAATCATGTAATCTTCTGGCCCTACTGGTGAACATATGTACAATCTCCACAGACGATAGGAGTGCTTCTGTGGATAAAGTCTTTGCAACCATTGCTTGCCTCGATTTGGAGAGGCCAAGTGTACTCAAAAGTTCAAAGTTCCCCTTGTACCATTTCCCCCGCGCTCCAAGGGGAAAGCCCATAGAAACAACGTCCTTTGCGTTGGTGAGGCTTTGCACCTTGGTTTCCAAATGTTTGCACTTGTTTACTTTCTCTGCAGCCACTTCTTCCAGAGATGTTCTGGAGGCTTCGTATCGTACTGTCACTTTCACGATGAATGCACGTCCGTCCTTAACAGATATCAGATCTGGTTTGTACAGCTTCTTGATGGTTTCCTTTATGGGTGGTTCTTTGAACACTACCCAGTCCTTCTTCTTCGCCTCCTCAATAAGCCTTTCACAGATATGATTGTGCCTCTTGATTTGAGCGTCCTGAATCACTGGGCAGTAGCCGAGGATTAGGGCGCAGGTTTCGTTGTCCGCATCACAGTGCCTACAGGCCTTGATGTAATTTTCCTCTCTACCCCAGGAGAGAAATTCTCTTGTGGGGTAGAAGTTGGCCCTAAGTTGTAGTGTAGTGAGCAGTTTCCTGTGAGGAATGCATCTATAGTATTGGAGCCAATCACTACTAAATTTATCACCTTCAAAGCTTTTAATTCCACGGCCTTGGGATACTAATTTGGTCCATTTCTTGAATTCTTTTCTCCGTCAATCACAAGGTTTAGGAAATTTAGTTTTAAGGGTCAGTGCTTCCCACTCCGAGGTTGTGTCTGCACTGTTGGGTGGTTCATTCGCCGGTAGTGCTTCCCAAATTGAGGTTATCTTCTTGCTTTCCCCTCCAGCTTGAATCCACAATTTCTTATACAGTTGTTCCATTTGATCTTTCTCTAGGAACTCCTTCATTGTTTCATCCGAGGACTGTGCAATCCAGTGCAGTCTCCGGGCCTGTACACTGGGGATCAGTCCCGCCAACTTGGTGACGCCCAAACCGCCGTCCTTCGTGCTCGAGTACAAGATGGCACTGCAGGTGCACAGAGGTGGTTGCAGCCAGTCCTTGACCGCTGTTCAGATCTTCTGGTCAAGGGCTTCAAGGGCCCCTGTTTCATTTGTGAATGGTCAGCCAGGTAGGTCAGTCGAGGGATGGTGTATGTTTGGAGGATATCAAGTATTTGCAGAGGTTTAAGTGGAGCTTGATCAATTCATTCAAGCCAGAATTCTAGTTTTGTGGGGAGGTTGGCTTTTGCTATCCCAGTCCAGGGGTCAAAGTGTAGGCCAAGGTATTTCTTATATTCCCTGGGGTTGATCATGTTCAGGGGTGCGCTGTTGATGGTCCATGCAGCGCAGTTATTGAAGGTGTAAGAGTCTTTTGTGGGCTTGATGTAGAAGCCGTGGCACTTTTCCCCTTGTGTTTTGAGACCGGTGAAATCGCAGAAGGTCTCTAATATCTTGATATTTGTTTTCATGTTTTCCCAGGAGTCGCTCAACAAGACCAGATCGTCAGCGAATGCCACTGCTGTTATACTACTCTGTCCTCGGTGGAATCCTTTACCACTCTCTTCCAGCTTGCACAACAGGGGGTCCATTGCCAGGTTAAATAAAAGGGGTGACAGCGGGTCACCCTGCTTTACTCCAACCCGGATCTGGATTTTGTCTGTGTGTGTGTTCATTTTTGTGGTGACATACATATTGATGTCTTTGTACATATTGTTCATCAGGCCAATGATGTGGGGATCCACTCCCCTCAGCTGCAAAGCATGTATGATGTGATGGTGGCTTATGGTGTCAAAAGCCTTGGCGATGTCCACAAATACAACACCCAGTGGTCTGTGTTCACTTTAGGCAGTCTGAAGTATAGTTTGCAGGAGTTTCAGGTTTTCAGAGCATCCTGCTGCTCTAATAAAGCCTCTTTGCCTTGGGTTGAGGGGGCACGCTTTGCTCAGCCTTGCTTTTACAATCCTGGAGAACAGTCTCAACAAGATGGAATTGATTGTGATAGGCCTCCAGTTATTAATGTCCTTTAAATGTTCCGGTTTTGTAGATTTGGGAATCAAAACAGTTCTGCACCCCCTCACCATGTCTGGGATCTCCCCAGATGTTAAGCATAAGTTGAAGAGCTCAGCCGTCCGGGAATACCTGGGATCCATGTTTTTGATGTCCCCAAGAGTAACCCTATCTGGACCTGGAGTCGAGCCCTTGCTCATTTCCTGCACATTTCAATTTCTTTGGCCGTGATTAAGCCTCTGAAGGCGCTGTTGTCTGCCTTCCCATTAATTTCAAAGTCCCTGATGCCAGCAAAAGTACCAGGTGTTTCCCATCTGGCTTTAAATACCGAGTAAATTTCACTGGATGATATATCCCAGGACAAACACTCTACGTCATCCAAAATAATTTTTACTAGTTTCCCCCTGTCAAGATGGAATAAATGCTGAAAGCAAAGGTAATTACCTTTTTTGATCGCTCTGTCCTTCATCCACTTCTGAAATGGCTTTCTTGGTTGCTTCTCCCGGGTCTCCTTCCCATTTTACCACGTGTAGCAGTTCTTATCTGGCTTATTGATTCTTGGCATCCAAAGCAGTCCTGCACTGCCTGATTAATCATTGTCAGCATCTCCTGGCCGTCCATCAATTGCTTGAATGCTCTGGGGAAGTGGTTAATTGCTCCAGCTGATAAGCGTTCCTTGACTGTCTTTTGGTAATGAGCCTGCAGCTGCCCCGCCCTCTGCTGGTTTCTGGCGGCAGTTGTCCTTATCAGGGTGTCGTCTTAATTTATCCATTGTTTTCTCTCTGGCAGCTGGCCTCCCTGGTGGATGGTTCTCCCCAGGTCCATTGTCCACGGTTCTTGCCTGGGATTGCTGACTCAACCCAGGTTCCATTCCCATGCCCTCAGCTGCTCTCCTGGTGTGATGACTCACCTCAGGTCCTCTGTCAGCTCCATCTGTTGGTTTCCTAGGCAGCAATCTTCTTTTGTAACTAATTTGCTTAGCTGTTTTTGTTGTTATGTGTTCGGCGATAGGTGTATTAATGTTTTTGTTTCCCTCGAACTGTGCCTCCAGTCTTATCAGCAGTTCTTCCTCCTCTTTTGTCCAGCATCTTTTGTGGGCTCCTGGATTTGATGTTTCTTTCAGTTGGGAAGCAATGATCCTTTCTTGGTTTCTTATCAATGGGTGTGCCAATCTTTTGTGTTGTCCCAGGCCAATTTTGGTTGTGAAGTCTCTGACTCATACTTCACATATCCACTCTCCAGCTGGAACCCTTTCAGTTTCTGGACCTCTGCATTTTGCAAAATGACAAATAACACTATGATAGTTAATATTTTCCTTTACACACTTGGCACACCGAAAGCAAACCCTCCTTTTCCAGTGTGACTCCTTTAGCTGTTCAATCAGGCTTAACACAGAGTTTACCCGGGTACCACACAACAGGGACAAGGTGGATTTTTGTCAGCAACAGTCACCTTCACCACGTTATCCGGTGAGTGCCCTCCGTGTTTCCCAGGCACTAGAGGCAATGCCTCTGGTGTGCCTTCACTCACCTTTTTGCCGCTTCCCTCACCAAGCACAAACGGTTCAGTGTCTCGTGGGAGGCTAGGATCTGAGTCTGAGTGCCCACCGATACCCTGGACAGGCGTACTGGCAGCCCCCAGACCACCCACCCCCGCCCCCCTAAGGACAAAATCCGGATTTTGAGCCATCGAATTGGGGCCACATTTACGGCGAGAACGGAGTGGGTGGTCACTCCACTCCGGTGCTCTTTGCCCCGTCTGCAACCGGGGAGCCAGGTTTCAAGCAATAAGCCAGGCGGCCTTTACCAAGGAATTTGTTTCACCGAATTTGGTAGGAGTTCATTGGTGACTTGGTTTGGAAAGACAGGAGTCTGCTAAGGAAGGCAAGAGCTTCCCCTGAAATGGAGAATGTAAACCCTCCCCACTACTCCGAATTGCTATCAATTTTAAATTAAGGGGCTCTCAGGCAAAAATATGGGAGCAGGAAATACAAGTTCTTTAAGGGGAAAAAAAAAAAAAGATAAAATAAACAATGCAGTACACTAGAACAACACTGACAGAGTCAGAACCCAACCTGACGCCCTGTGGGTCAGGGTGTTGGTGGCAGTCCAATTGGAAATGTGGCTGACGCCCTCCTGAAGCGTCAGATGTGGTTCTGCTGGAGCGGGGGGGATCTGTAGAGAAGGATGTGTTCTTCCTCTGAAGACCCAGTGGTAGAAGAGACAGCTGCTGTTCCTCTGGGGAATCCCGTGGAGAAAGCCGTGCCAGTGTCTCAAAAACCTCTGGATTATATCTGGGTAGCAATGCTTGGCTCCTCCCTCTGGGCGGAACATCTCACAATGGGATGTTATAGTTCTTATCAGTCATGCAGTGACATTCAATAGTCTGTTATCAGCAGATGTCCCCTCCCGAGGGAGGTGTGAATGTGGTCACTCAAAGAGAGAGATAAGGCAAACTGCCCACTTGACAAAGGTAATCTGCCATACAGATGGTAATGGAAAACATCTTGCATTGCAATCTTCAACACCAGCGCACACCAGATCTTGGAAGGGAATGTGCTGACACTGAGAACTTGTCAAATGTTAACTTTCTGTGCCAGCAAACTGCTGGAATTATGCTGTGCAGGCATCTGAAAAATTCCAGATCTGGGCACTGGTGGTGTCAGCAAACACAAGATTGGGCTGGTGTAGGCACCAGGTATTTGCCTGGTTTGGCTTTCTTTGCCAGCAAATTGCTGCACTTGGGCTGTGGTGGCACAGGGAAATGTCCAGATCTGGGCATGGGCAGTGCCATCAAATACCAGGTCTGGGTGGTGACAGACTTGGCACCAGGAAATTGCTGTGTTTTGTCTTCTTTTTCCAAAAAATTGCTGCTCCCCTATTGGTGCATCCTGTGTCACCCCACCTTATCTCCAGCCCTGGCTCCCTTCTCCATTGGATCATTTGTACCCTGACCCCTCCTGCCTTCCTCCAGTTATATACCCTGGCCCCAGTCCTGCTCCTGGCTCTTCGCCTCTGGTTCCCTTCAGCAGATGTTGTGTTCCTGCTTGCTCCTGTTTCCCTCTGCACCCTCACTTCCCCTGGACCCTTGGATTTTCCCTTAGTAAACCCAGCTGGATCTGCTCTGCGAGGAGTCCTCTCGTCCCTCTGCTGAGGCTTTGATTGCACCATCTGGGCTCAGGGTCTGCTGGGCTGGGGGAGTTGTCAAGGCAGCCCCAAGTGGAGACGCTTTCGGTGCTGCAGGCACCTGACAGCACCTGCCTGGGGAAGCTGCTCTGGCCACCCGCAGCAACCAATTCCTTTTTCCAAGCAGCAGCTCCCAGCGTCCTCCTCCGAAGCCCAGAGATAGAGGGAGCAGCTGCCCTCAGCCCTGTCCTTTACCGCATCCCAATTCTCATGGAATGTCCCCCTCGGAGAGAAACTCCCAGACAAGAGAAGTGCGACCAGATCCCCTCCTCCCCTGAGCTTGATCACTTCTTTTGTTTCTTAAGGATCCAGTCCATCAGAGCGGTGGTATTGCACTGAGAGCTGGGACACCAGCAGGGGATCACCCCACACTGCCCAGTGTGCACCAGGCTCAACAAGGTCTGCTTCCCCCCTGATTCCACCAGGCCTCTTCCCTTGGATGTGGTTTTGCTGGATAGTGGGTCAGGACAGTGAGAATCTCCTTCATCCATTCATTCACCATTTAGGACCCTGCAGACACTTCCTCAATTTCTCTCCAAGGTGACCCCACCCACCAATGATGTCACAGCTCTTGTCCATCTGGTCAAGAATCCCCCATGAGGACACTCTGGTGTCTTCTCCAAGGGCACAAAGCAGCAAAACCCCCTAGGAAAATCTTCCCCCTTGGGCCCTGCGCCTCCTTGGGTGAGTTCCAGAGCAAACAGTCAGGGCAGTGGCCTGAAATGTTTTCCCAGCTGAGTCATAAGACTTCTCTGATGGATCCACATTGTCCCTGGGGAAAGAGATGTGCAGAACCCTTCACTAATGCCCTGGAATGTCAAACAGGAATCACAGCCATAGACAGCTCTTCAGAACCACTTCACCGTGGATTTTCCTTCCTGGAAGCCCAAGATGTCTGAATGTCCTCCTGGTGCCTCAGGCCCTGGGTAAACAGGGCTTGTCAGAGATGCTGGCAGGGCACCAACACCCCTCCTCCTCACAGGGCACCTCTGTTACCCCAATTAGCTCCGAGTGGCTGCCTGGGGACAGGCGCCCACTTCCCCATGTGCCTGGGATGGGCACATCCTGCTCGGGGCCAGTGCTGGCCTGGGCCCAGAGCCAGGGCCATGACCCAGGTGCTCTGAAGGGCTCCGTGGCTGCGGGTGTGACAGGATGAGGGGCAGGGCAGGGCATATTCTCCTCTGGACAGTGCTCTGGGCACGGAGCTTGGTCGGGTTTGGCATCTGCGGGGAAAGGGGTATCGGGTTGTGTGGATGTGGGAATTGTCACTGCTGAGGCATTCCCCAGCCCTCAGCCTTGTCTGCAGGTGATCAGCATTGCCCAGTGCTCCCCAGTGTCTGCAGTGCCTGAGATGCCAATCAGCCATCTGATCACATGTCCCTTGTTCCCCTTGTTCTCCCACGTGTTGGGTTTGTGGCCGGGCTCAGCTCTGGGGTGTCCCCCAGGGAAAGCTCTGGGAGGGGAGGGGCAGCAGGAGATGGGGGATCTGGCACTGGGGGCTGTTGGAGGATGGATTGTGTTGGACTGGGGGTTGTCCCCACAGGGTCCCCAGGTGCCTTTGGCTCCCTGCCTGCCCCCCTTGGCCCCCCAGGTGCCTGGGCTCTTCCAGGGGCAGCTGCCCCGTGCAGGAAGCTGGAGGGATGCCGAGCAAGGGGGCTGGATCTGTGCTACAGGTGGGGGGGGATGGACTCTGTGCCAGGGCTGGGCTTGTGGCCAGGGCTGGGCTTGTGGCCAGGGCTGGGGGCTGTGCCAAGCCGGGCTTTGGCCTGGGGGCTGGCAGGGAGGGTGCGGGGAGGAGTCCCGGCAGGGATAAAGGTGCTCCTCACCTGCTGCAGCCTCAGGCAGCGCTGCCCAGAGCGAGAGGAAGATGAAGGTGGCTGTGCTCAGCGTGGCCCTGCTCTTCTCCATCCTCCTCCATCCACAGGCCAAGGTAAGGCACCAGCAAAACACTGTCCCCACATCCTGCCCTTTCTGGCCTCCCATCCCACCCTTTTGGTCCCTCCTCTGTGTCCCATTCAGGGTCCCCAGCTGCCCTCCCACTGACCATTCCTGAGGCCTTTCCTTTCATGTCCCCCCTCAATCCTTTGTCTTTCTTCCTGGCCACTGCAGAGGGGTCCCCCTGTACAATTCCCTGACTCACCCCCCAATCCCACACCATCTCCCAGTCCTGTTGGTTTTGTCCCCACCTGTCCTCATTCTCCTGTCCCCACCAAGCCCCTCCCTTGCACTCCCATGTCCCTACACCTCAATTCCTTTCTCCTCCCCTGTACCTCACACGCTGCTCCTTCCACACCCCCAGCCCTGTCCCCTGGACTCTCAATGTTTTTGGGTCTCCCCCCACCTCAAACAGATCTTTTTGGAGGCCCTGAATTCCCATCCCTCTGCCTGCACCCTGCTCCCTGCACCCATTTCCCACCCCAGCCCCACAAGGTCCAGTCCGGACCCAGCCTTTGTTCTCCTTTCCAGGCACTCCTGGAAGGAACCCAAGATGATCTGCGGGAGGTGAGTGGGCTGCTGGCATTGGAGGACATCCCCTCAGGGAATTGGGGGGCAGTGCTGTCCCCCCATCCCTTGCTGGCACCGGGGACATCCCAGTGACCAGCGAGGTCTCCTGGTCTCTCTGCAGTTGGATTTAGACAATGTCGCGGTCCTGGAGACACCTCTGGTGGGTACCATGAGTTCTGCCGGTGCCAGACCCTCCCATTGCATGGCCACCACAGCCCAGGCCATCCCAGTGTGTCCCAGCACAGCCCAGTGCACCCCTCCTGACAGCCCAGACAATGCCCTGCCCCAGGGCTCCTCCCCAGTGAAGCCTTTGCCCAGGGCCCTGCTGCATTCCACCCCTGTCACCCCAGGACCCCCTGGATGAGCCAGGACGCAGCCCCTGCCCCAGCTGTGGCTCTTGGCCAGGAGGCCAGTGCTTCTGGGCAGCAGCACAGCAGCTCCTGCACCCCATTGCTGCCACAGCCCCTTCCCCAAGGCCCCCCTGCTCTCCCCTGCCTCCCAGTGCAGCCCGCTGCCCCCATTGTGTCTCTAACGCTGCCTTTTCCCCAGCCCCCTGTGGCTGAAGAGCTGCGGGCTCTCCTGCGGCAGAAGCGCCTGGCTGCCTCTCTGGATGCCTAGGTGAGCCGTGCCTGCAGGGACAGGGCTGGAGACAAAGCCCATCCATGTCCCAGTGGGCTCCAGAGGTCACCTTCTGGGGTTTGTCTTTTAGTGTGTGAAGGACCAGTGTACTTTTTCCTCTCCAGTGGCATGAGGAGATGATCATCACTGGAAAAAACCCCTGAACTCTTTGAGCCCTGGGCCATTTCCCCTGAAGAATCAATCATCAAGAATCAATAAATCCTTTGAGCAAAGCTTTGCTCTGTGTCCATGTGTGTCCATGGAACTGGATTTCCTCCTTTCCAGTGGTCCAGGGAAGTCAGGCCAGGTCTGGGCTTTGCTGCCTTTACACAGTCTGTGCCTTCCCCCAGACAAATGGTGTGTTGGGAGTTGTGCAGAGTCCAGGGGGAGTGGGTTGATGGGGGGGGTGGATGTCCAAGTGGTGAGAAAGGCAGTGGTTCACTGTCAGCATGGTAGGAATGACCTGGGTTTAAAAGAAAAAGAAGTAATTTCAAAGAAACTTTCTTTTACAACTTTTTCTCCCCGTGAGAAATCACCATTTACTTCTCAATATTTTGAAAGGTCTATTAAAAACTTAATAAAACTTACAACAAAAGGACTAAATAAAGAAAAAGTTACAGCGCTGGAAGCCTCCCCCACTTGGTGGCTGGTAACCACGTGGCTGGCTCATCCACACAATGGCTGCTCTCCCTTTTATATCCTTGCTGTTGCAACAGGCAGCCCTAGTTCCTTCCAAAGGCTGTCTGTTGGCTCTTGGTCACTGTCCATTGGTGTAGACTGCTTTCGTGGAACTGCATTGGAGGGCAGGTGTTGCTAGGCCGTGCCTCTTAGGAACAATCTGCCCCTCCCCAAATGCCCGGACTACCAATATCAGCCCGGGATAACAATGCTGGGTGGGGGGGACACATTGCAGTAACATAACTATACATCTGTACAACTTCTCTTAACATACTTATCATGTTCACCCTTTAATTGGGAGAGCCAACCATCTCATTACTCATCTCTAACATTGTGGCATTCACATTCTCTGAAAAACTCCCTTTGCCCAGGATTTTTCTCCTGGGAAGCTGAGAAACCTCAGAGAAAAAGGAAAACAATTCCTATCTCATTTGATTTTCCTGTGTTGTGCTCATGTGCAGAATGTGTTTGGAGATTGTTTACCCACAGGTGATTGTTTGATTGGATTCTGGTGTGAGTTATTTTGACTCATTGGCCAATTATGGCCAAGCTGTGTCGAGACTCTGGAAAGAGTCACGAGTTTTCATTATTATCTTTTAAACATTCACTAAGAATCCTTTCTCTGTTTTTCAGTATAGTATAGTATAGTATAGTACAGTATAGTATAGCATACTTTATTATAAGATAGTATTATAAAGTAATAAATTAGCCTTCTGAGAACATGGAGTTAAATGCATCATTCCTGCCTTCGTTGGGCAACCCTGCAAATAGAATATTACACCCCCAAAATTCTTGATTTACTCAAAAGAATTTAAATGCCAAAAAAAAATCTTCCTATGTCAAAAGTATGTTGAAATTATTTATTGGTCTTGAAATTTGGTTTCCTGGCGGGATGGGGCTGCTGGGTCTACCTGTCTATGGGGCACTGTGGGGCTCTGGGGTTTCCTGGGTGAGGGGCCCTACACGGTCACCTGTAATGCCTGGCCACAGTGGGGTAGAGCCACCACAGTGTCCTGGAAAAGGGTGAGTGGTTCTACCTGGCTCTTGGGTCATTCTTGGCCGCTGGGTCCATCGGCTCCAGCAGGACTTGGGTGAATTTTAGGGTGGGCCAGGTGGATCAGTTGTCCCCGGCCATCCTGAGAGCTCACCAGTCATGTTCGCTGACTCCAGTTCCAATACTGAAGGAACCACTGGTGCCAGCATCGCCCCAAGGAAGCCTCACAGCAGAAATGGCACAGGGCATTCCCCTGGCAGAGGGGCAGGGAAAATGTCTTGGCCACGAGCAGCAGAATGGCCAGAAAGCCGCTGGTGCAGGAGTTGCCCACCCCAGCAGGTTGAAGGCAGGTTTGGGTTGCATTCCTGCTGTCCTGGCAGTGAAATTCTGAGCAGAGGGCACAGAGGTGTCTTCTCCTCGGGACTCACAGGTGACACCGAAATGCTGTGGGGGAGCTGAGCCCTGCCTGAGGGCAGACTCAGCCCAGCAGGAGCCCCGGACTGACACCGCGATGGACTACACAGCTGGCTCAGGGGTGCCGTGTGCCATGAGTGGGGAACAGCTTCCCCTGAAACAGGGAGAGCTGAACCTTGGAGCCACCTGCTCCACAGCTGGAATGGTGTCAGCGTCAGGGAGCAGACTAAAGAGGAGAGGGAGGCCTTTGGTGTGAGATTCTGAGGAAGCTTTACTCATCAGAGGGAACAGGCACCAAAGAGCCTCAAGCACCAGTGTGCTCAGGATTTTATAGAGCACTAGAACTGTGGGTGGGCATGATCGCTGAGCCAATAGGGAATCAGGGAGGGAGGAGCAAAAGGAGGGGAATACATCTCAGGGACCAATGGGATAAGGGGGTGGAGAGGGCAGGTCACATGGGCCAATGGGGCATCATCCATGAGGGGAATTCCCAAGGGGTGGAACCTGCAGGGGAGGGGTTTACAGGAGACTGACAGGGAAGGGTCCAGAACAGGGGCAGAGTTTACAGGGATGGATAGGGAAGGCACTGGAATACAAGGTGGGGATTATAATGATTGAAGGGTAAAAGGGGAGGGATATAACCTGGGAATAATCCAGTTTGGGGAAAGACAACATACAGGGGGTGAACTGGAACAGACCATCCAAAAAGCTATGAAATAAAAAGGCACTGCAACAGCGCCCGATATAGAGGGATGCAGGACACGTTTTATGGTGCAAAAAGAAAGGATCGATCCCGTGCTATTTTTATACAGTCTTTTTATAGACCTTTTCGTAGGGTTTTTTAAGAACATCCCCTGTCTATCCCCAGTTGGTCAGCAACAAGTTGTTACCCAGTATTGACTAGTCACTCAAACCCCTGGTGTGTATGTGCAGGACAAGTTGTTTGTGAGAGATAGTTTTCATTTTTCTGTCTAAGAGGGAAAATACAGTTTATATGGGTGGCTGGTGTTTATCACAGTCTTACAGCTCTTTTTCAGGGAAAGTAGGTTGTTTTCCACAGTCCTAGAGCTCTTTCTCAGGAAAAACAAGTTGTTTTTCACTGCTGCACAACTCGGTTCTCACAAAGAGTTGTCAGCTTTCTCATGGCTTCTTCCTCTTGCTGGGATTTATTAAAAGGCCTTCAAAGGATTCACCTTGAGCAGGACAAGAGCCCAGTTGAGGCTACACTCAAAATGGATGACTGATCAGGAGTTTTCACACTTTTATAAGATTTGGTCCATTTAAATATTGGGGTTAGTTGTCCAGTTACAGCCTGAGATTATGCAGTCCCATCCTCCCGGTTTGCTCTCCTCAATTTGCTGTTGTTTGCACTTTTTGTGCCTGAAGCTGCAATAGTGTCCGGTTCTGGGGCTGGAAAAGGATTGTTTTGTCTGACTACACTGTGAAGAGAACTTGCTAACACTGTGTATGAAGTCCAGAGTTACAGACTAATGCAGTAGAGAATCTGGAAATATGACAGCTAAAACTGAAGGCATCAGCCTGTTCCATGTTCCCTTTGGTTCCATGGGGAT
Organism: Melozone crissalis; assembly: GCF_028551555.1. Lineage (NCBI taxonomy): Eukaryota > Metazoa > Chordata > Aves > Passeriformes > Passerellidae > Melozone > Melozone crissalis. The sequence goes on along the minus strand of NW_026535876.1, from coordinate 369,087 downwards.
CCACAGCATCACAATGGCCACTTGTTCCCACGAGATTCCCTGATGTCACCATGGTGTCCTTGGACACACCTGGTCACAACTGACGCATGGTTCCATGAGGTTCCCCAGTGTCACCATAGTCACTATCAGAGGATGGATGAGATCAATGTCCTGAGACACCCTGGGATGAGCTGTCAATCAGTCACACAGTGGGTACAGTGCTAACCCAGCCCTGATTGCCTGTGTGATCAGAAATCCCACCTGGAGGAGGCCCACAAAGACCTGGAGGCTTAAAAACATGGAGTGCAAGGTCAGCCCCTGGTATGGACTCTGCCTTCTCCTGGGGTTTGTGTCTCACACACGCTGGAACCCTAGGAGCTGTTAGTCATATGTGTGTCTTTCTATAGAGCTTCTGTCTCTCTCTCTCTCTTTCTTCTCCTTCTAATGCTCTTTATATGGAACATTTTTGGGTACCTCAACAGCTTTCGTGTTCATTGATTTCTACGTCAAATGAACTAAGTTAATGAAGTTATTGCTATGATAAGTGTTTTCTTTGTAATTGGATGTTGCATGAAATCCTCTTCCAAAGTTTCTTGGTTTTTTGTACTTTACCTGTAAAAATTTGTGTAATTCCTGACCTCTTGCAGATATCTGGCTGGTGTTTTCCCTGTGCACCAAACTCGAGTAAAGGTGGCAGGTGAATTTGTGAGTTAGCACGCAAACCCCAAACGGAGCTCCGGGTGCGTGGAGGATCGGGGCAGTGTGAGTCACATACAATCCCTGGAGTGCGGGGACACGGGTCCCTAGCGGGGTTTAGGGTGCCCCGAGTACAGCAGCAGCCCTGAGTAGAGCCAAGAGGGCCCCAGTGCCCAGGGTGGGATGGCAGTGCTGGGGATTCAGTGTGCCGCAGGTCAGGTAGAAACCGTAAACCCACTGGAGGTCCCTGGGGTGATTGGGGTCGCAGGGCAGGGCAGGGCTGGGCTTACAGGGCAGGGCAAGGCTGGACCTGCCCCTTCCTCCCCCACATACAAAATGTTTAGAGCCAACAATCTCCTCCAGTCTATCACAACAGGCAATGCTGGAGGTGAAATCCCAATTGTGCCCATGGGCACCTGGCTGAGAAGTATAGTTCTTTCCATAGGAAGGAAAGCACAGAGCCCCAAGATTTGGAAGGCAGGTGAGAGCCGCAGTCGGCCAAGGCCAGCTAGACTTGTCAGTAATTGCAGATTTTGGATTTAGGGAATTTGCAGGTGGAAACCCAGTCTCGACCATGGGCACCTGGAGAAGCAGGACAGTTCTTTCCTTAGGAAGGAGAGCATGGAGCCTTTCCCAATGTTCTGGGGACGGATGAGAGGTGACCCTTGTGAAACTACTGCCAGCCAGACTTATCCTGGCAATATGCCTATGGGAACAATCTCTGGATATAAGGAACTTTGGAGGTGAAATCCCAATTCTGGCCATGGGCGCCTGGAGCAGAAGGATAGTTCTTTTCCATTGGGAAGGAAAGCACAGAGCCTCAGTGTTTCAGCAGCAGATGAGAAGTGACCCTCAACATGCAAAGGTCACTTGGACCAGTCAGGCAGTCCATGGGAAGCCAAAGCAGCCAGACCTGTTCTGTTTTCCCTTGGTTTTATGGGGCTCCATATTGTCACAATGGTTCCTTGGATCCATGGGGCCCCGCAGTGTCCTAATGGTGACTTGATTCCATGGGTTCCAGCAGTGTCACAATGGCCCCTTGATTGCAAGAAGACATGCAGTGTCACTGGCCCCCAGGTTCAATGGGGTCCCAAAATGTCACAGTGGCCCCCAGGTGTCATAAGGCCCCGCAGTGTCACAATGGTCCCAAGGATTCCATGAGCCCTTGCAGTGTCAGAATGGTCCCAAGGATTCCATGAGCCCTTGCAGTGTCACAATGGTCTCCGTGGTTCCCCAGGCCCCACAATGTCATGTGACTCCTCTGTCCCATGAAGTCTGCAATGTCTCAATGAACCTTTGGACCCTGGGGCTTTGCTGTGTCACAATGGTCTCCTCTGGCTCCACAGTGTCACAATGGACCATTGATGACAGGAGGCCACTCTGTGTCGCCCTGGAGCTTTGGTTCCATGCAGCCCTGTAGTGTCACAATGGTCTCCTTTGGTTGCCCAGTGTCACAATGGACCACTGATGACATGAGACCATGCAGTGTCACAATGGACCTTTGGTTCCATGCAGCCCTGCAGTGTCACAAAGGCGTCTTGGTTTCACGCGGCCCCACAATATCACAATGCTCCTCCCAGGGTCACAATGGTCTCACTGGTTCCATGAGGCTTCACAGTCTCACAATGCTTTGCTTATTCCATGGGGCCTCATAGTGGCACAATGGTTTCCATGAGTCCCCTGAGTGTCACAATGGTCTCTGTGATTCCATGGGCCCCTCAGTGTCACAATAGCCCTTTGGTTCCATGAGGCTGTAAAGTGTCTTAATTGTCTTTTCATGGTTCCACGAGGCCTTGCAATGTCACAGTGAACCTTTGGTTCCATGGAGTCCCACAGTGTCACAATGGCTGCCTGGTTCCATGACACCACAAAGTGTCATAATGGTCTCCATGGTTCCATGAGGCCCGGTGGTGTCACAATGGACCCTTGGTCCGATGCGGCCTCTCAATGTCATGATGATCCCTACATTCCATGGAGTCACACAGCGTCAGTACAGTCCCCTTGGTTCCACGAGGCCCAGCAATGTCAAAGTGGTCTCCATGAAACCATGAGGCATCACATTGCCAAAATGGTCCCTTGGTCTCACAGGGCCTCACAGTGTCACAATGGTCCCTTGGTCTCAGAGGGCCCCACAGTGTCACAATGGTCCCTTGGTCTCACAAGGCTCCACAGTGTCACAATGGTCCCTTGGTTCCATGGCCCTGTGCTGCTGCATTCCCCCCTCCCCTTCTCAGGCCACCCTGCCAGCTGAGAAATGCTCCTTGGGCCTCGGCCTTGGCCAACAGCCCCTGGGCTCAGCTCCTCTGCAGCTCATCACAAACACTGCTCCAGCCACTGCTGCTGCCCAACCAGCTCCTGGTTTCTGTAGGAGCAGCCCTGGGAACTGTTTTTGTTCCCTCCGTGGCACAACATCCCTGTTCTCACACTGCCAAAGAAAGCTGTTGATGCCAAGTGCGGCCAGGATGAACCATTGCTGGGACTGAAGCCCCTCTCTTGGGGCCCTGCAAACAGCGCTCCAAAAGGAGCCCTTGGAGCTCTCCTGGGCCAGCGACTCCCTCTGGGTGGGGCCTTTCCCAGCCGGGAACTCTCCCGTTTGCTGCACTTGGGGATCCTGAACAACGACAGACCCTGGGCTGATCCCCCCACTCCTCCAGGCTCAACCCTTTGCCCACTGGGGAGATGCCAAAGGATCCACAGTGAGCATTTCCTGCCCTCAGGGGAATTTCTCACAGGTGCCTCGCACTGACTCTTGGTGTCTGTGTGCACACAGGAGTGCCTGTGCTGGGGAAATGTGGCAGAAATGCTGCTCTCTGAGGGGTTGTTGTGCCTTGGATAGCTGAGTCAGTCAGGCCTGTAGGGAAGGTTAAATCACGAGGCCTAAGTTAAATTAAATGCTGCTGAGAGTTTTTCTTTTGCTAAGTGGTTACCTTTAATATAAGTTTTATGTTAAGTTCAATATTGTTAAATGTTATACCTCTGTTCAATTGCGAAGTCATAGGTTTAAGTTAGGTTACATGCTGTTACACTCTGCTCTTTTGCTAAATTGTGAGGTTGAAACTATCAGTTAAGGTTAATGTATAAGTAATGTCTGGTTAAGTTTGAGCTCTGTTAAGCTTTCAGGCCGTGTTCCTTTTATCCTTGCCCTTGCTGTCCTTGTGTCACACACACACACACACAGAGGGACAGTTCTCAGGTTATTTCTGGTTTGATTGCCTGGGTTCTGTTTGGTTTTGTTGTTGCTTTGTTTCCCTGGTGTGCCTGAAGAGTCCAGTCAGGAGCAGAGCGACTCTTGCCAAGGAACTTTGTGCTGCTGTTGGTTAATATTAAATCTGATTTTTGCTGCTCCCTTGCTGGGGATTTTTTCAGCGCTCTCAAGGCCTCGTTCGTAAGAGGGTGAAGGAGCCCTGGCCCAGGCTCTGGCTCTGGGGGACACAGGGACCCTGCCGGGAGGTCCCTGTCCCCCTGTGCCACCCCCAGGGCCCCGTCCCCCCGTCCTTGTGTCAGGCTCTGGGGTCGATCTCGTGGAACATCCTCTGGGGGAGGCTGCGGGGCCAGGGGTGGGGGGACCCGGGAGGACAGGGGACCCCGCTGTGCACAAGCAGGGTTGGACTCTGGGGGGAGCTGTGAGGGGGGCCAGGGCAGAGTGAACTTCCCAGTGACCTCACACAGCTCCCGTGATGTCACACAGCCCCCGTGATGTCACACTGCCCCTGTGATGTCACAGAGCCCCTGTTATGTCACACAGCCTTCTCTGTGATGTGACACTGCCCCTTTGATGTCACAGAGCCAACTCGATGTCACCTTGTGATGTCATATAGCAGTGCTGTGACATCACAGAAGACTGATGTCACAAAGTCACCCTCTGATGTCACAATCTGTTCTGTGATGTCACAGCCTGCTCTATGATGTTCCACAGCCACCAGGTGATGTCACAACCAACTCTCTGATGCCACAGAGCCACCCTCTATGATGGCAGACTGTGTTCTATGGCCTCAGACCCTACTCTGTGATGTCACAGCCAGCTCTGGGATGTCACAGAACCTTCAAGAACCCTCAAGAACTCAGTTCTATTGAAACCCTGAAGTTTCTTGTACTTTGAAGAGATCCCTGTAAGGGACACGACAGGGAAAGTGTCCCCAGGCCCCAGGCAGAGCAGAGAACGGCAGGCACTGATGGCAGCTGCGGACAAAGATAAGCCAAGTCTTGGTGCCCTGGGGCACAGCAGCAGGGTCTGTGTCACCAAGGGCTGGGGGGAGACACCTTGTCCTGAGGCACTGGGGCCTCCTGGCACAGCCCCAGCCAGGCTGGGCACTGTCAGCCCCTTGTCCTGTCCTCAGCATCTCCCCCTAGCCCACATCCCAGTGGCCTCAAGGATCTGCTGGAAGGAGTCCCTGGGGAGCCTTGCTCAGCAATGGCCCTGGGGGCTCCTGAATGCTCTCTGCAGGGACTGCAGGTTTTTCAAAGGACTTGGAGTTTTGCTTTTGCTTTGGAGTCTCTGAGAGCTTTGTGCAGTCATGGCCTCCAATTATGTGTTGTAGTTAGTTCTTAGAGAGGCTTTGTCAGTAACACCACTCAGTGGGGCTCATTAATGCTTCAAGGTACTTCAGTTCTTTCAAGGTACTTGGTGTTTCCCTTGGGATAGACTCTGGGAGATATTTGTCCAATCATGGCCCCAATTATCTGCGTTAATTAGTCCCTGGAGAGCTTTGTACTGATACTCAGCGGGGCTCATTAATGCTTTGAGACACTCAAGGTGCTGAAGGTGCTTTGGATTTTCCTTTCCACACTGAGTGTCTGAGAGGTTTTTGTGCCATCCTGGCCACCAATTCTCTCCTGCAAGGAGTGCATGAGGAGCCTATGTTGGAGAGGGACCTCAGTGGGAGCCATGAATGCCTGGAGAAACTTGGGGTGTTTCCTCTGCCTTTGACTCCTGGCAAGGTTTGTGCAATCCCCTCCCAGGCCCTGAGGTTCAAGGGCTCAGCTCCAAATGCACAGTGAGGCTCATGAGGATCAAGCAAGTCCTGACAAACCCTGGCTCTGCCTTGATTTCCCTCTGCTCCAGTGCAGTTCATAGGACGGTTTCCTTTGACAGTTATGGAGAAATAGTTCCAAGACCTTCCAGGAAATATGTAGTCCTATTTTAAAGGGTGTCTTTTATTGCTGTTCCTATTACACAAGAGGTGATTGCAGCATTCAGTGACTGATATTGATCCAGGGACTCTCCTAAGGAGCCCTGGCCTGCTCAGAGAAGCTGTGCCTTGAGCTCTGAGCCAGTGTAGACATCCTTGCTCCACATTCCCCAAGCCCATTGTGTCTCTCCTCACTCACCTGGAACCTGCTTTGCTTGAAGAACTGGCTGCACACAGCCAAAGAGGGATTTTCCTTCTTTGATTTTTGAAGCAATTTAAAACTCCTGAGTTTCCCCATTGCAAACAGACATCCTCCTCAAGTGTGTGCCAAGCCCAAGCTGCCACCAGGAGCACTCCAGACCTCTCCTGGGCCAGCTGTGAGGGTGGATCATCATCCCAACATGCAGTGGTGCCATTGCAAGGGACTGTTGCCATGGACACTGCAATGACCCCACTGCTGGGTTTGGGTGCCATGGCAACCCCCATCAGTTCAGGTTTCCTTGGAAACCAGCCCAAGGAGCCATTTCTGCAGCCAGGTTCCATGGCCACTTGCCTGCAGAGCTGTTGCTGTCCTCAGCAGCCATGGCAACCCTGGGACAAAGCAGTGCCAGGGCTGTTCCAGGTACAATTGCAGTGACACTCGTTGGTGCCACCAGGTGCCATGGCAATGGCCACGGGGACCCGTTCCTTGGTTTGGTGCCATGGCAACCAATGCCCGGAGCCCTTGTGATGGTTGGTGGCCATGGAAAGCTGCCCTGGGCCCTTGCTCAGGGCTGGTGTCAGTGCCCAGAGCCAGAGGGGATCCCTTGTTGGGGGCTGTGCCATGGCCACCTGCCCTGTGCCGCGCTGGCCGCTCAGGCACCAGGAACCAGCAGCCAACGGCACTGCCAGGGCCAAAGGCCAGGTCAGCCAGACAGAAAGGGGCAGGGCTGGGCACTGTTTCCATGGCAACCGGCACTGGGGGGGGACACCTGGGTCACCCGGCCTGGCAGTTGCCATGGAAACCCCTGGCAGGGACTGAGGGCACAGCCCCTGGCACTGAGACACTGCTGGGCCGGGTGCTGAGCACAGGGCTGAGCACGCAGAGATGGTTTTGTTCTTGCTGAGCTGCAGCACAGCCAAGGCCTGTCCTGCCCCTCGTCCAGCCACGCTGGGGAGGGGCTGGGGCTGTGGGGGAGCTGGGCAGGGGACACAGCCAGGACAGGGGACCCCAGCTGACCCCGGGCATAGCCCAGACCAGAGCACATCATGCTCAGGGTGTGAAGGGGGGAACAGGGAGGAAGGGGGGAATTTTGGAGGGAGGGCTTTTGCCTTCCCAGGGAACACTTAGGCAAGAGGGGGCCCTGTTTCACCAGTGGGCAGGGTCACTACCAAAGACACAGACACCAACTGAAGGAATTGTGTCATTTATATCATGCACAGCTGCAAAGATTTACAAAAGGATAAGCTCAGCAAAGCACATCATCATTAGCAATGAATTACAAAAGAAGCTCAGCAATCCATCAAAACCCATCATTACATTTTGATGACCAATCCCTTGGTGAAACACCAGAGGTGTTTGTGGCAGACAACGATTCTGCCTGACTATCAAGGTACACCTTACAGACATCAGCAGTACTTTAGTGATACCGTTCTTCATTCTTTTTTCTCAATCTCATTCCAATTAGGAACAAGAATTCTGTTGTCCATGGAGCTGCCACCATGTTAATTCCAGAATAATGCCCCGAGGCTCTTTGCTGTTGAGCTTTACCATGCTGTCTGTGGCTAACAAGGCTTGGGGGGGGCCCTTTCCCCTCTGGCTGGAAGGGGCTGGGTCCCAGTCCCTGTGGGGCACCCAGGCTCCTGGATGGAATTGCTGTGCAAGTCCCTCAGCGTCACAGCAGCTGGTGGAGCAGGTGGAGCCCCGTGGATCAGAGCATTTCCCAAAGGGGCCCTTGGGGCAAACAGGGAGATCTGGTCTGGCAGGATGTGTTAAACCATATCCTGTCAGATCTCCTTGTTCTCACACAGAATCCTTGGATGCAGGGACACATTCCCATTGTTCCTGCCCAGGTTTCAGGAGTCAGAGTTGTCTTTCCCAGGAGTTGTTCCTTCAGCTGCCTTGGGAGGGCCTTTTGGCCTCGGGACCCACACTCTGGCTCCATTATTAGGACTGCTGCACCCAAACCCTTTTTTTGCACAAACAGTGGTGATTGGAGGTGGATCTCCTTTTTTCACAATCATTCCTAAAAATGCAGTATCAATAATTGTACTACCCTGTCACAGGGTTGACTAATCCAATCCTGGTCACTATTGTTTACAGAATTACTGTAATTTCTCCTTGATATTCTGCATCATTTCCTCCTGCCATGACAGGAACACTTTGCAAGGCCAAGCTCCAAGGGAGCAGTAACCAAAGCAAAGTGGAGGAATCTGAATTCCTGTTTCAGAATTGATAGCTCTTATTTGCTTTGAATTTATCCTAATGAATTCCAGTGCATGAAGGCCCAGCCCTGCAGCCTCTGGGCTGGCCCTGCCAGGGGCCATCACAGCCAGAACAATTTCCCAGGCAGCCCAAGTCTCACTGCCCGTGGTTGGATTTGCAAATTGGGGGCAGCCGTGCACAGCCTGGGTGTTTCCATTTCCCCAGTGGGCCATTGTGAAGGGCATGGAGCACATCTGGGAGATGGGTTCTCCATGGACAAAGGTTCCCATCTCCTTATTTTTCCAACTGCTCTTTTAACAACCCCTTCACCCGTGCACCCAATCCTGCAGCTTGTGCATAATCTGGTACATGAAAAACCCTGCAGGCAAAATCACTGTATTTTTCACAGGAACAGACAAAGCACCCTGCACCACAGTATCAGCAACCCCTGCAAAAATAGCCAATTTTCTCCCTTTCTCCCTTTTTCATTGTATAAAATCTCAAAAAATTGACCACTGACATGAGGGTCCTGGCCAGTCCTGTTCTGTAGGGTATTTAGTGTTACATCCCTGAGCAGCCAAAGCTACCAAATTAGTATTGTCAGCACTATTTCACGTTATTATATAATTTCATAGATAGATAGTGATATAGAAATATAGATAGATACAGACATAAATAAATTTGTATAAATAGATATATTGAGGTCTTATTATACTATAAATACATATATAATTATTATGTATATAGATATTTCACTTGCACAAATGCATATCAGTTCAAGATTAAAACCTTCTTCTCTTGCTCCACGTGGGAGCATTCCAACAATCATTGTTCCTTCTGAAGGTGCTGTTTCCTATGTACTCTCAACAAACTCATCTTTGTCTGCCCAAACCCACAAGGTCTTTTCCTTTTCCATGTGCAATTTTTGGATGCATTTGAAGACATCCAGGGGTACAGCCTCTTTTACCCAACTGCCCCACTGCTCCCACGGGGCTCCAACCTCAGCCCACCCAAGAGCCAGGGAACTCCAGGGAAAGGCTTCCCAGCTGGGAATTTCTGATGGGACTGATTCCTCACATTTACACTGAACAAGTGACATTTTGTTGGGATCTGGCCAGACTGTGCCAGTTTTGTTTTACCAGTCGGCAGGGTCAGCACCAAAGCCACAGACTCCAGCTGAAGGAATCAGTGCCATTTCCTGCAGTTCAGAGCAGCAAAGAATCACAAAAGGAGCAGCTCAGCAATGCACCCAACCATCCCCACCAAAGATTGCCTGCAGAGATTAACAAAGATCCAGCAGCATTTACCCTCAGCCTTTACCATCCCCCAGACCCACACAGCAGCTGGGGAAGCTGTCACAGCCAAGGGCTGCAGAGCCACTCCTGGGCACTGGGCATTCCTGCAGGTGCCTCCAGCCCCAGGTGAGGCTCCAACCCCGCTGGGAGAGGGCCCAGCTCTGACAGTGCTGAAGGAACAAACTGACAGCACTGCTAGTGTGGCAACATCTGCTTTCATCCACCTCTTGGGTCCCTCCCAAAGCCTGGCCAGGGCTCAAGGAGGAACCAAGGGAGGTGACTTTGACCATACAGCCCAAAACAAGGCCAGATGTCAGATTTCATGGCCTTGTCTGGCTTCTAAATACACAAAGGTCAATCCGTGTTTCCCTAATGAGTGGCTACATCTATCTCAGTGCTAATGACCATGCATATTTCATCAGGGAGCAGATACAAAGATAACCTTTGCTTGGAAGGTTCATCCAGAGGCCACCTTTGGCTCAGGGCCTGCTGTTCAGGCCTCACTCAGGGCTGGTGTCCAGGCCTTGGCACTTCAGGGACGTGTTTTAGTGCTGGGCTTGGCACTGCTGGCTGAATGGCTGCACTGGGTGAGCTCAGAGGGCTTTTCCAACAGAAACGATTCTGTGGTTCCATGCTAATATCCACTGCATTCAGCTGGGGCTATTTTAGCAGCATTACTTTGCTCAGAAAGTCTCCTCTTGCCCAGCTCCTGTGGCCTGAGGCTTCAGCTCCTTCAGCTCCTGGTGCTGAGGTGCTCATGCTGAATGAGATGAATCGGAGAGAAGAGCACAGTCCATGCAATTCCTTCTGGGACACGGAGAGGGGAGGCTGTGCAAACAGGAGCATTGTTTGCTGTGGCCACCTCTCTGCCCTTCACGCCTTTCAGCGCTTTGAACCAGCCAAGAGCTTTCTCCAAGAGTGCAATGGAGCAGCTGTTCCTGCTCCCAGGCCTGGCTCTCTCCAGTCTCTGCCCTTGCCTGGTTCTGTCCCTCTTGCTGTGCCCTCTGTTTCCCCAGGGCTCGCTGGCTGCTGCCCAGGACTGTGGCACTGGCACAGATCCAGTGCTCCAGAGCCTCCTTTCTGTGCCCTTGGAGCTGCCTGGGCACAGCCGCCTTTTCCATCTGGAAGCTCCCCATGGACAGGGAGTGCCCAGCTCCGTTCCCTGCACAGCCTCCAGGAGCCCAGGGCTGCCATCTCCAGTCCCTGCTGGCACTGGGGGCTCCCAGGTGCCTCAGGCTGCTGTGACACCGCTGCACACGGGAGGGAAGAGGGGCAGGGGCTGTGCTCAAAGTCAGCTCCATCTGCTGCTGCTGCTGGTGGTGGTGGTGGTGGTGGTGCTGCTGCTGCTGCCGTGGGGTCATTTGTGCAGCCCTGGCCCAGAGTCAGGGATCAGATCCTGCCAGTCTCTTCCAGCCCTGGCTGCTCAGAGTTTGGGCCTTGGAGCCTCAGGTGGCCAAAGCCAGCTGCTGCTGGCCCCTCTGTGTGCCCGTGTTCAGCAGTGCTGCTCCATCAGTCTGTGCCCAGCAACGGGGAAAAGCCTCAGCCCTGCAGGGCCAGGAGCTGCCAGGCTCTGCCTGAGCAGCTCGGCCAGCAGGAAGGGAGCTGCTCCACACGGGAACCAGGAGCAAAGGACATTTCTTCTGTAGGACGTGTTTTCTATTTAGAAGGAAAAAAAGGAAAAAGGAAAAAACTAGGTAAATTGTAAAAGATAAGAATAAAATCCAAGTGTTAGTGAAAAAACATAACACAATGTTAGTGAAAAAAACAAAACATAAATGCAAAGACACATTCTTTGCATTAAGAGGTAAATGATCTTTTTCAAAAGAGAACTCAGTTCTTTACATTGTAAATGTGCTGATGGCATGGATCCATCTTACTGACCTCAGCAGCCTCTTAAAAGATTTTGGGCTTTGTTTCCAACACTGGTATTTGAAATTGTGGTTGAAGCAAGAGGAAATTGCTTTGTGCCCTTCCAGCTCCAAGCAGGACTGGGAATGGAAACTCTGTCAAACCCCAAATCCTTTACAAGATCACCTTCCTTCTCACCCTGCAAATGAGCTGCACATTCCTGTTGTAACTGCCAGGAGTTTCTTAGAGACACGAAGTCCCACTGACAGCTTTTTGCTCTGGTTTGGCAGTGCAGAAGGGCAATTCTCCATCCACCAGCTCCAGACTGCACTGCCTCAGGAACACGGCCCACTCACCAGCTTTGGCCCACTTGTGGCACTTCTAGAGGAGGAAGAAAGTGCAATTGCACAATTCCAGCCAATCAAGAAGGAAGAATGGGACAGACAAAACACCCTGTACAGATGCAGGCGTTCAGCTGGGACTGTGGAGAGTTTGGGTCCTTGCCAGTTGCATGTGTGTCCCCAGCTGCAATCTCTGGGCCTGCAGCAGAGTCTCACTCACCTGCCAAAGCAGAAAGCTCAGGCACTGTGCTCGCAACGGGCTCGTCTGATGCAGAGCTGTGAGAGCAATGTGAGGGCAGAGCCAGCCCAGCTGGGCCCAGGGCTGAGCCCAGCAGAGCCCTGGCAAAGCCCAGAGCAGCCTCAACACCCGCAGAGCCCGGCTGCAAGGAGAGAAAGCAGAAACCGCCCATCAGCTGAGGGCTCCTGTGCCCTTGTGCCAAGGCCTGCGGTGCCCAGGCCATGCTGGCTGTGCCCAGAGCTGTGCCCAGAGCTGTGCCCAGAGCTGCCCATCCCTGCTGCCAAAGGCACAGAGCAGGAGGGCAGCACATGTGCCCAGCCTGCAGCCAGCCACGGCACATCCAGCCCTCAGCAGCTGCCTGGAGCAGGATGCTCCTGTGCTCGCTGCCAGCTCCCAAAAGCTCTGATCCCACCCTGCCAAGCACACAGGGACCCACCTCACACCAGCCACGGCTGCAAGAAAAGCTGCTCCCAAACCACGGCCTCAGCCTTCTCCAAGGGCACGGCCCATCCACACCACAGCTGCTCCCAAGCACTTCCCCATCCACACTGGACCACCTGGAATGCTTCCTCTGGAATAACAAACAACACATTATTGAAAAGAGTTTAGAGACAAAATGGGAAAACAAGAAAATTGGTAAAAAGTCTTATCTCCGTCAGGGTCTTGAGGAAGGCCCAACCCCTGCATGCCAGGGAAAACCCCAGCCATGGCTGTGGGAAACCCACACTTTCTCTCTTCCCCCCTGCACTGCCCCCCAAAATCACGGTGACCCCAAAGCAAACAAGGGCAGTGGAGCAGCCCAAGCCCTTCCTTGCCTGCACAGCAAAGCAGCTGTGCACAGGTTCTGGAGTCCCACCTCTGCTCCCACCATGGGGCTTTGTTTGTGTCGGCCTGGCTGCCCCAGCCCCAGCCCCAGCCCGGGGCACGGTGGGTGCTGGGGGCTGTTGGCAGGGCCAGGAGCCCACTCCCATTTCGTACCCACCCCAGCCCATGCCCCACCCTGCCAAAAGCAGCTGGGCAGCCACTGAAGAATTACTTGCATCTGCCCCAGCAAAGGGGGAGCCTTTAGTTCCCCGCCACGCTGGGTTATGCCCAGATCTGGCAGAATTTCCCGGGTGGGACTCATCTGCAAATTCCCTGTGGAGTGTGGCTTTGAAGAAGGTGCCAGAATCAAAGTCCATCACCTTCAGCCTCCAGTGGCCAGGCTGAGGAAGAGCTTGTCATCCTTGATGTCACCCTCGCTGTCTCCAGCAGCAGCAGCAGCAGCAACAGCAGCAGCATCCCCACTCGGTACAGCTTCTCCAGGGGCTCCTTCTCCTTCCCTGGGGGCAGACCAGCCTCTCAGGGCTCTGCCCAGGGCCCCAGCTGTCAGGGAACCAGGACAAGCAAAACGAGCTTGGAGGGTGGCCACCAGTGCTGAGCAGAGCAGCTCAGCCCCAGCACAAGGGCTGCGTGCTCCCATCCCATGACCCCGGTGCAGTGACACAGGCAGCACAAAAAGCTCTGGGTTCCTTTGCTTCTCATTGCCAAGGCATATCTGGAGCAGGAACTTACCAGGGCCCTGGATCAAAGTGTGCCTGTGGCTCTCTCCCTTCTTCTATGGCAGAGGAATATCCCACATCCAAGGATCACAGAACAGGTCTTCCAGTGCGGGTCTGTCCAAGGAGTTCACGGATAAACACCACCTGATCAGGTCTTTGCACTCTGGGAAGAGAAAGCAGAAACTGCCGGTCAGCCAGAGAAGGCTCCTGTCTGCTTTGCCCTACTATTCTCACGCCCAGGCCATGCTGGATGTGCTCAGAGCTGGGCCTAAACTTTCCCATCAATTCCCTGTTTTGGAGGAGAGCAGGACATGTGCCACCTCCTCAGCAGCTGCCAGAGCGGGATGCCCACTAGCCCGCTGCTGGCTCCCAGCGCTGGGATTCCCCCCGCGCCCAGAGAAGAGGAACCACCTTGAGAGAGCCCTTGTGGCAGCGGGAGCTGGCCCCAGCTGAGATTCTGGCCCCTTCTGAAAGGGTGCTCCCCGCAGACCATCTGGTGCAGCAGGATGCCCAGGGACCAGACTGTTGCTGCCTCGCCATGGTACCAGCCAAAGTCGTTCCATTCCGGGGGGCTGTAGGACAGTGTTCCTATGGAATACAGATGGAGTTCATCAGGGGGATGCTGCTGCTCCCAGAGCCTGGCCCCAGCATCCCTGGGTGTGCGGGGGCTGCATCAGGGGCACACAGCGTGACCACTGCCCTCTCGCCAGCATCTGGGACTTGTGCACAAAGTTAGGGTTGGAAAAGAAGCCTCTGGTGTTGGAAGAGGGCAGCCCTGGCTAGGCCCGACCATGACATGCAAAGGAAAAACCCACTCCATGCTGGGGAAAAAAACATGCCCTTATCCTCCCTGCCTGCATTTCCCCAAAAATATTTTGAAGCCAAGGGAAACAGGGCGAGTGAAGCAGCCCAAGCCCTTCCTGTCATCTGCATACCAAAGTGGCTGGGGCAAAGGTTCCGCCCTCCCTCTCTGCTACCCCCACCCACGGGGCTTTTGGTTGGGCTGGCTGCCCCAGCCCAGCCCTAGTCCTGGGCAGAGTGGCTGGCAAAGGCTGCCAGCAGGGCTGGAAGATGGCTGCCCACCCAGCCCTGCTCTAAAGCAACCCAGCTGAAGATTCAGTGCCCTGACTGGCAGCAAAAGGGAGAATCCCCGCTGCCACAGCCAGCTTGGGCTGGGAGATGTTGGGCCATGAGATGTCAGCAGCGGGAGCACAGCCCTCTGCAGGCTCACCTGCAAAGTGAGTGTAGACTGTGTCTTGCAGGTAGGTGCCACAGCCAAAGTCAATGAGTTTGGCCTGCCCGGTGGCCAGATCAACCAGGATGTTCTCTGGTTTGATGTCCCTGTGCAGGACCCCGCAGCTGGTGCAGTGCCGCACGGCCTCCAGCACCTGGCGGAACAGCTCCCGTGCCTCCTCCTCAGGCAGGAACCGCCGTGCCCGAATGAAATGATGCAGGTCCTGACACTGCTCTGGCCGCTCCAGCACCATCACGATGCAGTTGGGGAGCTCGAGCCACTCCAGCAGCTGGACCACACCGGGGAAGCCAGTGGACACCCTGGCCAGCAGCACGATTTCCAGCGGGGCACTGGTGCCGTCGGGCTGCGGGAGGAGCACGATGCCGTCAGTGGGGCCGATGCGGTGCCAGGCCTGGGGAAGCCCTCAGCCAGGCCGGGATGCTCTGCGCCCTGCGCTGGCCCCACGCCCGCTCTCTCTCGGGGCGTCCTGGTGGCTCCCACCGTGCCGGGCGCCGGCTCATCCCCGGCCGGCAGCCCCGGCTGCTGGCCCCGCTCACTCACCAGCTCGCCCCAGTGCCGGACGCGGTTCCGTGGCACCCTCTTGATGGCCACCTGCAAGCCAAGGGCAGCAGCGGGGTGAGCTCGCCGCCCGCACTGCCAGCCCCATCCTCCGCCCTCCTCCTCCTCCATCCCCTCCTCCTGCGCCCGCCGCTCACCGGGGCGCCGTCCGAGAGCCGCGTGGCCGCGAAGACTCTGCCGAAGCCGCCGCGCCCCAGCAGCGATCCCAGCCGGTACCGCTCCTGCAGGGCCTCCTGCGCCGTCCCTGCGGGCGGGACGCGGCTGTCAGCGCTCGGCCCGGGGCCAGCAACGGCCCCCGAGTGCCCCTCACCCGCCCCGGGCCGGCCATGCCCACGCGTTCCATCTTCGGAACGCGGCACGGGAGGCTCGGGGCTGGCGGCCGCGCTGCCGAGCGGCGGAGCTCGGGCCGGGGAAGCCGCAGCGGAGGCGGCGGGAGCGGCCGCGCCGCCTGTGTCCTCCGCGGGCCGCGGGAGGAGCGGGGGCCGGGGCCGGGGCCGGGGCCGGGGCCGGGGCCGAGGCCGGGGCCGGGGCCGGGGCCGGGGCCGGGCTCGGGTCTGGGGCCGGAGCCGGGCCAGGCGGAGGCAAAGGGCGGCGATGCCGCCCCCGCACCAGGCACTGATGCCCGCCCAGCAGCGCCACCGCCAGTACGGCCAGAGCCGGGCGGAGGCGAGACCGCGGCGGGACGGCCGGGGCCGGGCACGGGACAGCCCCGCCCGGGGCCGGGGGCGGGCCGGGGGCATGGCCCGGCCCAGCAGGGGAGAGGGAGGCGGGGAGAGGAGAGGGACGCTGGGCAAGGGACCCCGAGAGAAGGGTGCCCGACAGCGGGAAAGGGAGAGAAAGAGAAAGAGAGAGAAAGACTATTCAAAACTATCTGTTTTGCTGCTGCTGCCGCTACTGCTGCCGCCGCTGCTGCTGCCGCCGCCGCTGCCGCTGCTGCAACTGAGGCACCGGGGCCGTTCGTCCCCGTGTCCGTTCCCCGCTCGCCCCACGAGCCCCACGTTCGAGCCCCGCGCGCCCCGGGGACAGCCCCTCCATCTGCCCAAACACGGGAACTTTGCAGCGCTGAGCCCAGATGCAGAGCCCTGACTCCTGCACACTGGCACAGCGATCTCCTTCCTCGCTGCTGTGCGTTGTCCTTGCTGAGGGTCAGACACTGCCGGGCCACCTTCCCTTGGGGTAGGATTCCTACCTGACCCAAGCACTGCACTTACACCTCCAGTGTTGCTTTCCTGTGTGGAAAGGAAAACTGTGTGTAGCTCATGGTATTTTAGAGTGTCTAAAACTTGCCAAGTCACAGATTTTAGAGGTGAGGTGCATTTGGAATGAATGGGATGGAGAAGCAGTGCAACATGGAAAAGAGGAGCATAGAAATAAATAGAGGAAAACATCTTGGATTGTTTCTTTCATTTTCATTTCCCTTCTGGAAAGCTGTTTCAGTTTTCCAGGAATCATCTGCTGTCTGCTCTTCTCAAGAATCTCTCATGGAGAACAAGGTTGAGCCTCTGTCACAAGATTTGCCACCAGCTGCAGCTTCTCTTAGCTTTCCACAGTGCACAGTGTGTGCAGCAGGACTTTTGCAGCAAAGCAGGACAAATGTTAGGAGAACTTTACATGTCCGTTCTTTTCCTGCTGGGCTGGGGAGTTGTGCCACTGGTGAAGTTTTCATTGTGACTGTTTGTGCTGGTTTCAGGCAAATTTTGGGAGGAAACCTCCAAAAGGGGTCAGTCTAGAAAGCAAGTTCCAGCGGCCCCTCCCCCTACTAGCTGAGGAAAAGACTTCCCTCCAGAGAGGGTTTAAACAATTCCAAGAAAAAGGAAAGTCACAGTCCGAGGAACTTCTCTGCCCCAGCTAGCTAAAACCAAATTGCTAGACCTGGGCTGTGAAGGCATCAGGAAATTTCCAAGTCTGGGCACTGGCGGTCCCAGCAAACACCAGATCTGGATGATGCTGGTGCCAGAACCTGGAAATATCCAAACTTTGGCTTTCTGTGCCAGCACCAGGAAGTTTTCAGATCTGGGCGCTGGCGCTGCCAGCAAACACCAGATCTGGGTGGTGTCATTGCCAGTGACAGAAATCTGCCATATTTGGGCTCTGCTGGCACCGGGAAATTTCCAAGTCTGGGCACTGGTGCAGCAAACGCAAGATGTGGGTGGTGCCAGACCCAGCAGCAGGAAGCTGCCACAGGTTTTAGCTTTCTGTGCCAGCAAATTGCTGGACATGGGTGGTGCTGGAACAGGGAAATTTCCAGATCGGGGCACTGGCAGTGCCAGCAAACACCAGTGAAACCTTCTGGTCCTCCACTGGTCCGGACCGTTGACCAGTGGTTTCCCTGAGAACCAGCTCTGGCCACTTTACAGACAGAGACTGCTTTCATCTGGTTGTGTGGAAACAGAACTTTACTGAAGGCAAACACAACAAACAGGATGGCGTGCACAGTACAGAGAGCGAAGCAGAAAAAAGCCTGGGTCCAGGATCTAGCAGGGATATTTATACATTTATTTATGGGGAGGGGTTAAGGTGGGATCTGAGGGAAGGATCCAAGAGGAAGGAATGATTAAGAATATTACAATTTTGCGGCAAAAAGTAACCAATGGTAGCAAAGAGAACTCAGAACTTTCTAGTAACAATCTGCATAACTGAACAAGAGGATTATGGGTGGGAGCTCCTGCTCACCCTAAAGAGGGTTTTCCCACAGCCTTAAGCCGAGGTCTCCTTCTTTTAAACCAACCCAAACACAGCAGATCTGGGCGCTGCCAAGTTTGGGCTTTCTTTGCCAGAAAATTGCTGCCTTTGGGTTTTGCTGGCATCGGGAAATTGCCAGATGTGGGCACTGGCAGTGCCAGTGCACACCAGATCTGGGTGGGGAATGTGCTGGCACCGGGAAATTGCCAAATGCGAACCTTCTCTGCCAGCAAATTGCTGGAATTATGCTGTGCAGGCATCTGAAAAATTCCGGATCTGGGCACTGGCGGTGTCAGCAAACATGAGATTGGGTTGCTTTAAATACCTTTTAAATCCAGGAATATGCTTGATTTAGGCTTTCTTTGCCAGCAATTTGCTGGAATTGGGCTGTGCCAGCACCAGGAAATTGCCATGCCATGTTTGGACACTGGCAGTGCTGGAAAACACCAGATCTGGGTGGTGCCGGCCCCAGGTATTTGCCAGGTTTTGGATTTCTGTGCCAGCAAATTGCTGCACTTGGGCTTTGCCAGCACTGGGAAATTTCTGCATCTGGGCAATGGCAGTGCTGGGAAACTCCAGGTCTGGGCAGCAACAGAGCCAGCAGTGGAAAATTGCCAGATTTTGGGGGTTTTTGCCTGCAAATTGCTGCACTTGGGCTGCACCAGCACCAGGAAATTTCTGGATCTGGGCACTGGCAGTTCTGGGCAACACCAGTTTGTAAGAGCTGAAATGAGGGATGTGGGACTCCAGGCAGCTCTTCAAAGTGCAGTTTATTGTATCCAAGGTGATACAGCAGTCCAGAGTCATGGGTGACAGAGCTGTGCTACAGCTGTCAGCTCCAGCTGCAGGCCTGGAGACCCTTAGTTTAGGTTACAAATGCATTATATACTTTTCTTTGCTGAGCATCTTCACACAATAGAACCAATCTATACCTTAACTTTTACCTATAGCCAATCATAACTACTATCATTACCATTCATGTTACTATTCTCCAATCACTAAAAGTTAGTACATTAAAGTTTAAGCTAAAAGTTGTTTTCCAGTTTTCTTGCAGTGGAAAATTCTGAGACCTTTTTTCTACTTGCAAAATTTGCTGACTTGTTTGCCTGTGCTATCTTTCTGCTTGGTAAAATCTTCTTGTTTGAGGTGGGCTTATCCTTTGCTCTAAGTCATAAAAACCCCTTCTAACTAACATACACTTTGCCTTCTTAGCTATCCAAAAAGACTGGCTCATCAATTCTTTTCTTTTATATCAAAACTTGCTTTCATTTATATTCGTCTTCAGACATTACATTCAAAAATCTTTCAGCCAAGCATACATATCTGTGAGACTTTCTTGTCAAACTGCATCCCTGTATAGTGGTCAAGTGCTTGAGGCCAGGAGCACCTGGACAATGGGGACAGTTCTTTCCTATAGGAAGGAAATCACAGAACTCCAGGGTTTTGAAGGCACATGAGAAGCAGTCCCCAGAGGCCAAGGCAAGCCAGACCTGTCTGTCCTTGCAGCTTTTGTCTGAAAGCAACCCTTGGATATATGGGGAGTTTTGGGGTGGAATTCCATTTCAGCCATGGGCTCCTGGACAGGAATGACAGTTCTCCATAGAGGGGCAAGGGCCCCTCACAGCTGCTCATGGTCCCTCACAGCCCCACATGGCCCCTCACAGCCCCTCACGGCCCCTCACAACCCCTTGTGAGATGCAAAGCTGTGTTTCGTGTCAGGTACAAACAGGCAACGTGTGTACTTGTGAATGAGAAATGTGTGGATACCGACAATGGGATAGTTGTGAATTCTAGTAATAACTGAGGAAAAAAAAGCATGGAAAAAGACTTTTGAACCTATCTTTTGTTTGCAAATTAACCCTAGTTGATTTAGGAGCATTTGAATTAAAGTGTTATAGATGTTGCTTTTTGCTTGCATTTAATCCATAAAGAGTTCTGCAATAATAACCTTTTGAAGTATAATTTTAGAATATTACTTGTATTATTGAAACTGTAGCTTTGGAATATATATAAAGGAAATATGCTTACCTCAGGCATTATTGAAGCAGAGAAAAACAGCTTGAAAAAGGAAGATGAACATCACCTCAAGGGTTTATGGTTTCGACCAAAGGGAAGCTGGACATCACTGTTATGAGATTTGGAGTCTCTGCAATTAAAAGGTGGACCCATATCTGGGGAGCTGGACTCCACCAGATGGAATTAGTCTTTTTTCTTTTGGAAACTGGACCGTCACCATCTGGGAATTCTCCTTTGATATACATCCTGAGAAATTAAAATCACAATAGTTTATAGAATTGTGATGTAATAATTTGGAATAAAAATTGCTGATGAGTAAAAGATTGGAAATAGAAACTGCTGAAAAAAACTGATGGGTACCCCTGTAAATACCTGTAACCATCAATTATCGGTATGCAGTTGGAGGGAAAACTTCCCCCACTGTACCTGGCGCTGTATTGCTCATACTTTACCATATTAAATAATAAATTGATTGCTGCTTGAATATTGGACTAGTCAAGCTTCTGATTCATAACACCCTCACGGCCCCTCACAGCCCCCCACGGCCCCTTACAGGCCCAGTCCTGGGGCTCCTCCCAGAGGAGGGGTCGGGCCCTGCTTGTTCCCCTTTCATTTCAGTCCCTTCTTTACAGCAACAAGCAAAGAAAGCTGAAATGGAGCGTTTCCCCAGCATTTCCCTCGGGGTTAACTGCGGGCTGAAGCTCTGTGCTGGCACTGGCCCCAGCGCCACCATCCCTGCAGCCGCCAGGCCTTTGCTGTCCCCCCGTGTCCGTTCCCTGTCCCCGAGTCCCGCCCGGCTCTGGCAGCAGCAGCAGCCGCAGCGCAGGGGGTGCCGGCCCGGCCCAGCCGGGGCTCCAGGCCAGGAGCAGCAGCAGTGCCGGCCCCTTCCCGCCTGCTCCTGCCTCGGCTCCCAAGGGCTTTTAACAGCTCAATTCTGGAGCAGAGCAGCCAGCACCCACACACAGCCCTGACTGCTCAGGGCCCGCCTGTGCTGCCCTGAGCCAGCCCTCAGAGGAAGAAAGGATTGGGCTCCAGCGCTGTTTTCAAGGCTCTTTTCACTCACCCTGAGCTGACAGCAGGAGGCTGCTGGTGCCTTTGCCTTGGCAATTGGAGATCATGGTTGCTCTTGGCCCTCTTCTGCTTGCCACCTGAATTTTATCAGTACAACTGCACTTGCCTCTTTCAATCACTGCTGCCCACTGTGCTTTTGTGATGGTGAACTCAGTGTTTTTGTCACAGGCATCATGATTAGCAGAGACTGAAATGCTCACAAGTCCTTGAGCACCAAGTCGAGGGGAATGAAAGCATCACAGACCACTTTTGCAGCACTCAAACACAGCCCTGCTGCTGGTGCTGTTGAAATAGAATCAACCTACAGAGACCATCACAGAAATTGCCTCTGGAGTGGCAAATCAAATGAAAAAATCCACCAGGAGAACAAAAATACTGAAGTTGGCTGGCTTCATTGCTTCCTCGGAGCAGCAGAAAATGGAGATGCCCAGAGGTATTTTGCACTGCTGCTGATCCCAGTTGGAGCCCTGCCCTCTGCAGAGTCCCAGCGGGAACCTGAGCCCAGGCCGGGGAGCTCCCAGAGTGTCCTGGAGATTCTTTCTGCATTCGATCAGGCTTGCATTCCCCAGCAAGTCCCCAACAAAACCTCCTGTTTTCTTGGGTTAGAACAGGCACAATGAAAAACTCAGCAATGGCACAACTGTCCAGCCCACAAGGAAAAGAAAGGACAAGTTGTCAAGGAATCCAAACATTTGTCTTGCTTTGCTGCAGAAGTCATGCTGCTCACGGTGTGGAAAGCCAAGAGAAGCTGCAGTTGGGGGCACATCTTGTGACAGAAGCTGCACCTTGTTCTCCAGGAAAGGTTCTTGAAAAGGGCAGACAGGAGTGTGGAGAAGATTCCTGGGGAAGTGAAACAGCTTTCCACAGGTGAAATGAAAATGGAAAGTGTTATGTTTGTCCAATTATCTCATCATAAAAAAACCCAATAATATTAAAAGTAGTAGCAATTTTAATTGAATAGTTAAAATAAAAAAAAATTAAAATTTGATACAATATAATTTGATTAAAATAAGAGATAATTTGGTTCCAATAATAGCGCATAAGCAAACGATAACCGCGGGGTACGGAGGGCAGGGTTCTGGGACTCTTGCCACCTCACGTACAAGCTTGCCAAATGAAAATCACCCCTTATATGTCATGTGTCAATACCATCTCTTCTCATTTTCGGTTCATCATATCTCTATCTCCGCCCTCATTACCACCCTTATCACGCATGCGCCACCACTCGGTTTGGTGTTCACACAAGTCTTTGGGGGTCGTTTTGGATGAAGACCTCTCCTCTTCCTCTTTGTCTTTTAATTCACCTTTGGGTTACACATGCGCATCAAGCCAGTACAATGTAAGCCAAGACTAACGTATCACTGCATCTACATATCAAGGCAATAAATCCCTTATAATTAGCATTTTCTGGTACCCAACCAGGTTCTTGGTAATTTTTAGCAGTTGTATCTTCAGCTTCTTTCCTGTGGTCCTTGAGAGCATCTGCTGGGGGGGGGGGGGTGGAGCCCCTCCTCTCCCTCTCTTCTTTGGCATTTAACTATTTTATTATTTTCAAATATTAATTACTGTATCATTATTGATTACTGTTTCAATCTTTATCAGCACAAATCATACCTATTTATCACAAATCTCTCATTTCTCTTTTTGATCATTATGATTCGTGCTGCATTTAAAAAGCTGTGCCCTGATGTCTTTTATATTTTTCAGAATTTTGGTTTTCTTGTTGTCTCTTTTCAGCTTCAAACTTTTCTAGCATTTCTATTACTGCTTCTAGTCTTTCATACTTTCAAGTTTAGTTAGCATCTCCTGGTCTATTTCAATCTTTTTAAGTCCTTTTTGTCTTTAACAGGGGTCGATTTAGCTTTTAATACCATTATAGATCTTGGTTTTACTTTTTCTGCTGATTCTGAATCTAGAGACATTGCTGAAATTTGCATCTTTTGAATCCCTGAGTGAATTAGCCTAATAAAATACAAAATCATACAAGGCAGAAACATAAGTCCTAGAATTGAGCATAACAACATGAACTCTAACATTTTCCTCCAAACACTTCTAAAGAGGTTACCCCACCAATCTGTTTTCAAGATTGAATTCCACTTTTGTACCGGCACATGAGCTACTCTTTTAATCTTTTTTGCAAGTTCTGTAATAGCTTCTCCATAATTATTAATTTCTACATAGCACTCAGATTCATTAAATCTCCTACAAACTCCTCCTTCTTTTGCTAACAGATAGTCTGGGGTGATCCTGTTTTGGTACACAAACACCCACATTCGTGTATATTGCCTGGCCAACATTTTTAAAGCATCGGAGGTGCGATTTGACACCATTTCTACTACTGCTTGGAGCCTTATTAATCGATTCAACAGATAAACTGGGGTCCTATATCTCCATGACCCATCCTGAGCTCATGTTGCTGGGTCATAATATGCTATAATTCGTTCTGCAGGCTATTTGTCCTCCCCCCAGTTTTGATTCCCTCCTGCTGTTGGAAAATTTAAATTCAAATCTCCTTTATTCCACTGCAGGGTTTCATACAGTGGAGTTCCTAGCACATTGCTCCTAGATCTCAGTAAAACAAAGAAGGAGGGTTGTATTACTCCCAAAGTACAAGTTCCTCCCCATTTTTGAGATAACTCACTGTATGCTCGTTGCCCACAAATTTAATATATCCCATCTGGGGCTTTCCATTTCTTATCAGTTTTCTCAGGTTGTTCCCAATAAGACCTCAGGCCGTTGATGGACTGGTAGGGGTCCCCAATATCCAATGGGGTTTTCAGGTCGCCAAATTTTTGAATGATTATCCATATTAACCACCAACGTGGATTTACAAGGAGTATGCCCTACTATTTTATTAAATTTCCTTCCTTCTCAAGTTATACAAATGGTTCCAATTACTTGATGGCTTAAAATCCATCCTTCAGGTCTCTTCAATGTTCCAGAAATTTGGGTGTGGTTCTACTTTAAAAATTGGTCTGGAACTAAGCTCTCACTTTTCTACGGCCATCTTTTAGCCATTTTTTAGACCTCTACAAATCTCACATTTGGATAATTCCAATTCTGTAGCAATCCTTTGCATCAATCCTACAAACCGATTCTTATTCAAGGCTGGCAAATTCCAATCTTTGTAGTACTGTTTTAGCTGTTTATATAATTCAGCTAATTCTGTTGACTCTTTTCTCTTGTTCTTTCTTCTATTCCCCTTTGCTTCTTTTTTTTTCTTTTATTTTCTTTTTCAATTTTTCTTTTAGTGCCCGGCCTCTTATTCTTATACTTGGATCATCTTTATTATGATTTCTTTCAAAACAAAAAAACCTTTCATATTGAGGGCCAATCTGATTACTAGGGGGATAAGGAGCTCGTCCATTATATCCCAATTTTTTTTCTACCCAATACATCTTTCCTTCCTTAATACAAACATCTATAACACTGCTGCGATTGTAGCAGGCAGAACTAGCATATGGGTGTGTTACAAACACAGATTCCACCTTGTCCTTAATCCACACAGGTTGATTACAATAGTCACAAATGTTGAAATTGCTGGGACTTGGTTTTTGCCTTGTTTGCTTTTTCATTGCTGAAACTCTGTCCAGTGTGGCTTTCTGGCTTTGGCCAACTGCCCAGGGTACCAGAATGATCACAGTGAAAATAATCCTCAGGAAATCTACCATTTTTCCTTTCTCAAGGCCCCTTGGGTTGCAGCCAAGGGCCGAGATGCCAGTCTTCTCGGTAGCAAAGGTAATATCCCGGCATCTAGTCACCGGTGCTTTTAGTATTTTGGGTACCCATAGCCCCACAGAGTTTGCTTGTCTCTTTTTAAATGCCGTTTCCCAGTTCTAGCTGGTTAAGAAGCAATAATTAAAACAAAAAGAACAGGGAAAAGATTAGGCCGGAATACCATAAACCTGTATTTCCCAAAATTTCAGGGATGTGCCAACTACAAGAAGATTTTTCTAATTATTTTGTGCTTCAGGGGCGGGGAGTGCATTAAGTCACCATCTCCAATAGGCACACTCGCGGTGCCAATGTGCCCCTGGAATGCGCCTATGATGTGGTGTACAGACTTCTTCTCCACCACAACTATCAATTTTGAGACACTGGTCTATAATATTATGAGTTGCTCGTTCTCTTTTTTGTGCTATAGCAAATATAGCAAGAACCAATTGATCTAAGTTTTCTATTAATCTAATTGCTGCTGGAAGGGTCTCATCTCCCAGTCTCAAAGGTATCCCAAAAAAAATTATTAACAATACGTTCTATAGTTAGCTGGCTAAATACATAACCATAGCAAAGCAAGCAAATAAATTGTCTCTTCTTTTCTTCTCTCTTACTTTCCACCATGAGTTAAAGCAAAGTGTGCAAACAATACATATTCAGGGATGACACTTTAAACCATGTTTACTGCACTCCCAATGTTTTACTTGTCTCTGCTCTCTTTCAACAACAGCTGTTATCAATCGCAGTTTCTGGAATTGCAGTTCTGTAATCAATTCTAATAATGTTGCTGGTGCATGACCCTGGAGGAGATCTTCAATCTTTTTAGGCTGTTCCCACTGATTCAGAAAGTCTTTTTTCTTTTTCCACCGGCATTCTTCTGCCTCCGAGCTCAAGGGAATTGCGGTTAGCAGCCATCCAGGATGCCTAGTTCATTCTTAATAAATCAGGGTAATATAAATCAACTTAATTCCCACCATATTATCACATTCTTGGAATTTCATGTTCCAACAATATTTTAGCTACAGTTTTAACTGTAGCCCGAGCTGCTGGAAATGCTTTAACCCACTGAGTTAAGTCATCTATTATAACTAACAAATATTTCCACCGACCCACTTTAGGCAATTCTATAAAATCAACCTAGATCTTTTCAAATAGCTTGTAGGCTCTTTTGCATCCTCCAGAGGGAGGGGTTTTTAACACTTTCTTTTTTACTTTTTCACAGGTGAGACATCCCTGGGTAATTTGCTTTCCAATTTCAAATATCCTTATACACCCATAAAATTTTAAAAAGTGATCACAAAAGGCTCTTGTTCCCCAGTGTGTCCGTCTATGCAAGTTATCTAAGATCTAATATGCCACTGGTTTTGGCATCATAATCCTGCCATCAAGAAAAACTCACTTTCCCTCCTTAAATGTTGCTCCTAATTTCTTTATAGTTGCCAGTTCTGCTAGCGGAAGGGAAAGTGTCTCCTGCTGAATTTCTATTTTTTGTAAGATCATTATTTCAGTATCTCTTTTTCTTAAGGTCACTCTTTTTGCTTCTTCATCAGCCAAATTATTTCTCTGACCCTAATATCCCTCCCTCTCTGGTGTTCCTTTACATGAACTACTGCTATTTTCTTTGAGCCTTTTAAAGCTTCAAGTATCTGAATTATCAATTCCCCGTGTACTAACCCTTTCCCTTGAGTGCTTATAAGTCCCCTTTCTTTCCAAATTTTTCTAAAAGTATGTACTACGCTAAAAGCATATTTGGAGTCTGTATAAATAGTCCCTTCTTGCCCTTTTAGTATTAATAATGCACAGAGTAATGCATACAATTCACAGGCTTGTGCTGACCAGGAGGGACTAAGGGGACCAGACTCCTTTACCCTCAACTTTTTCCCACTTCACCTGAATGCCAACCCGTGTCATTAATTTCTAGATTATCTTCTTCAGTTAAAGAATACATTTTAAGTTTTCCTTCACAGGGTTTTATCTGTAAATTTAAGGCTATTATTAGATCTCTGCCTAACAAATTATTCTTGGCCTCTGATAACAACAATAAATCATTTACTCCAAATTTGTCATCTGTTTTAATTTGCACTCCTTTTATTACAGGAACAGGGAAAGCTTCTCTCGTAATTCCGATTACTGAAACTCGCTCACGACTTATCTCACATCCCTGGGGTAATTTTGTCACTGTCGACTGAGAAACTCCTATATTTACTAAAAATATAACTTATCAAGGGCTCTTCTGGTGGCGTTTCTGTCCCCTTCATTAAACAGAGCCCCTGACCTCCCTGAAAAGTTTCCTCATCGTGCTGTTTCTTCCCGCAACTTTTTTTGTAGGTGCTCCTTTTTATAATAGTAAAAATAGGTGGGTCCTGCACCCTTCAAGGCAGGGCAAGGATTTCGTAAGTGCCCTTTCTTGTGGCGGGAAAAAACACACAGGTCCTGTGTTCTTAAAAATAGATCCTGACATCTGCAGTTTGTTTTTCCCTGTGGATTTTTTTTCTTTTTTTTTCTTTTTTTCTGTATTCAAAGCTGCCTGCATTTCTCTAACTGCCACCACCAAAATTCTGGCATCTGCTTTCTGCTTTTCCTCATCTCTGTTCACACACACCCTTTGTGCTTCTCTCAGTAACTCCTGAAGTCCCCTGTCCTGCCAGTCTTCTAATTTTTCCAGCTTCTGCCTGATGCCGCCCCTCAGGACTCTAAAAGGCAGCATACTTACTCTCTTCCTGATTAACAGGGTCTTTTGAACTCACATACATATTTAGAGCCTGGCAAATCCAATCCTCAAATGATCTGAACTTGGGCCAATATAAATTATCTTTCCGGATCATTTCTTTTGTCCATTTAAACATGTAATACTTAACTATTTTCTGTTTACTTTTTCTCCTTTGGGATTCTCATTCATCCCAAAACCGTATCATCATCCCCAGTGGGCTGTCCTGAGGAATGCTCCCCCCCAAGAACCCCCCTCACGGTTCCCAGATACCTCAAACCACTGAGGATTTTTCCTACAATCTGCAGCCCCTGGGTCAAGGAACTTGTTCCCTGACCCATTTCTGGCGGCAACAAACTAAGAAATTCCCAGTACCAGGAGAGTCTTAGTTTCCCACACTCACCTCGTGGCTCAACTTCCTCACTTACTACTCTGCCACACTGCCTTTTTAATCTACTTGTTCCACTCCTATCTTTTCCTCTTTCTCAATCTATTAGCCCCGTCCTCTCACCATCTAATCACATACTAAATTGCCTGCTACCAACCCATCCAAAGAAATTGAACCTCTTCATTCACTCTCTCAGTCTCCCCACTGAGTCAATCCCTCCTGCCCAAGGACCTTCCCACAGGTGCCTGGACCAGGGATCCCCTCCTTCCCCCTGGGTCAAACCCTCCCGGGGTCCCCACTCATTCACTTTTCTTTCATTTCCCTCCTTTCCTGGCCGGCCTCCTCTCGGACAGCACGAAAACGCGGTACTGGGAGGTCCCACTCACTTCGGGGGTCCGGGACTGCCCAGCCCCCATCTCAGACACTCCACACACACTCACACATGCATACAGCCGCCCCCCGACCCAAAACCTCATGATACTCGCAGCCTCCTTTTCTCACAAGGGTCTTCGTGCACAAGGCAGTTTTCTATGGGTACTCTCTCTCCTACAAGCCGGCACTCTGATGGGACCCTCTCTTGCGCGCTCTTAAAAACTAATTTGCTTATGCATTATTGTAAAAAAGACTCTCTTTTCCCAAGGGAGAGTGGTCTAACCTTGGGACCGCTTAAAAGTCTGGTGGGGAGCTCCTTCCCAGAAGCTATCCACCTCCTCGGATTTAAAAGAGTCCCGGGTATCGGCACCAAAATTGTTACGTTTGCTCAATTATGCCATCATAAAAAAGCCAAACAATATTAAAAGTAGTAACAATTTTAATTGAATAGTTAAAATAAAAAAATATAAAATTGGATACAATATAATTTGATTAAAATAAGAGATAATTTGGTTCCAATAATAGCGCATAAACAAACGATTACCGCGGGGTACAGAGGGCAGAGTTCTGGGACTCTTGCCACCTCACGTACAAGCTTGCCAAATGAAAATCACCCCTTATATGTCATGTGTCAATACCATCTCTTCTCATTTTCGGTTCATCATATCTCTATCTCCGCCCTCATTACCACCCTTATCACGCATGCGCCACCACTCGGTTTGGTGTTCACACAAGTCTTTGGGGGTCGTTTTGGATGAAGACCTCTCCTCTTCCTCTTTGTCTTTTAATTCACCTTTGGGTTACACATGCGCATCAAGCCAGTACAATGTAAGCCAAGACTAACGTATCACTGCATCTACATATCAAGGCAATAAATCCCTTATAATTAGCATTTTCTGGTACCCAACCAGGTTCTTGGTAATTTTTAGCAACTGTATCTTCAGCTTCTTTCCTGTGGTCCTTGAGAACATCTGCTGGGAAGGGGGGGTGTAGTAAACCCCTCAGCTTTAGCCAGGGCCCCTTGGAGAATAGAAAGCTGACACAGCGGCAAAGAAGTTTCCTGTCACCAGCGACATCCGCCTTGTACCTTATCCCTATAGCCATGTAAGGCAATATGTTGTTAACCCTACTATTGGTCACTTATGGTCACTCTAACACCTTTGCCATTGGTCAGGATTGGATCCGGGCCAAGGGTATAAAAGTAGCATACTGTACCCCTACTAACTCGGAAGAAGAAGAGCTGAGACCCTTCATGGACCCTCCAATAAAGCCATACTTGTGGAACAGCCGGCGTCTTCTTCTCTCTCTACCGTCTGCGGGAGCCTTAGGCCAAGGGAAAAGCTACCTAGCAAGCAATGCTGAAATCACAAGAGCTGCCTAATCACTAAGAGCTGAATATTCCCTGCTTGCTAGGGCTGTCCTGCGGCCTTGGTCTGAGAGCGAGCTGGCTTCTGGCACCCAGTCCCCTTGGAGACTGAGCTCTGGAGCTGTAATAGCTTGCCTAGGATAAGACCAAGCAAGGCTCATTTTGGGGGGGGTGGAGTCCCTCCTCTCCCTCTCCTCCTTGGCATCACAACTTTTAACTATTTTATTATTCTCAAATATTAATTACTGTATCATTATTGATTACTGTTTCAATCTTTATCAGCACAAATCATACCTATTTATCACAGTAATATATCTTGCTAATTCTGCACTTGGAGGAATTACTCAGGTCTGCAGTCTTTATTACACACCCTGTTCTAAAAGACTTTTATGCTATTTTCCCTCTCTCTGTGTTTTCACACTTTTTCAACAAGGTTTTCTTTCTAAGAATATTAATCACAATATCCCAAAGGATTAAAAAATGCTTAGGTATTTTTTCCCTAAGTATTTACTAAGGAAAAATAAGTAATTAAAAAAACCCTGTATGCATGCTGGATGTAAAATACAAACAGAAATAAACTTGAGAGTTCTCCCAAAAACCTTAAGAAAAAAAACCCCATGTATTCTATAAAACCCGGAGTATTCATCTACAAAATACAAAAATGGGCATGTTCTAGAAGAGAAAATTTGTGCAATGGTTCCGCACAGAATTCTATGCTTTCAAGCTTTTTGCCCTTCAGGGGCAGTGCCATTCTCTGAACTGTAATGCTCTGAGCATGTTCTGCTCACCATGGCAGCTTTCTGCTCTGCCCTGGTACAGATCATCCTCCCAGCATAGGGGCAGTGCAGCCACCACAACTCGCAGCACCTTCCCACACAGCAAGAACCTGAAGGACAGAGATGGCTTTCACCAGCTGCTGCAGGTTCTAACAGTGCCACCTCTCAGCTGCCGAAAGCCTGAATTTCTGTGTTGCAGTGTGTTAGTTTATTGAGTCAAATGTTCTGTTATATAGTGGTATGTTCAAGTGCTCCCCGAGTTATTACAGTTAGCTTCTCCCCTATGTTATGCCCTCCTACCCAAGTGTCCCTCGAGGAATCCCCTTCCTCCTCACCAGATTTTTCCCTGTCTGTCAAGACAACCCAGCCCCTTTGCCCCATCCATCAGCCCAAACCCTACACTTTGTTCCAGAAAATTCCCTGTCCCTCGCCCTAAGATCCAATCCCTATGCCAACGCTCTCTCCTCCCCTTGTTCTGATTTGTTGTAGCCCTCAAAACGGCACCCCAAGAGTCACTTATTGGTTACTATATGGTGTCCACCCCCTGTTTTGAAAGATTTTAAAAATCCGGTCACAGGGATGTTGGGGGTTTTTTCAACATCTGTTCCCTTTGGGAATTCTTGCCTGCACGACCTTCCCCCCGCCTCTCCTGATGAATTTGCTGCACTTTACACCACAGAAGTGCCTCCTCTGCTTCCTTCACTCGGTCCTCCAGGGGTCTCTACTGCTGGCATTTGGCCTAGAGGTTCTGGCTCAGGCAAAACCGTATCCTAGCCAATTCCCCCCTCTTGCCATTGTCTCTGGAGCATCACAGAGCTAGCCAGGGCTGCGGAGGGCAGTGACAGTGACCCATGCCCTGGCATGTCACAGCCCCCAGAGCCACACCTGCCAGACCACAAGCCCCAGCCCTGATCCCCACTGCCGGCCTCAGGGGCTCCTGGGCACCCTCACCCTGAGTGCAAAGGCAGCCTCAGGAGCCCCCCAGGGCGCTCTGGATCTAGGCTGCAGACACCCTAAAGCCATCACTGAAAGGGACATGGATGGGGACTGCAGCTGGATCTTGCAGTGCTCACTGCTCCTGACTATTCTCTAAGTGAACCCAAACCTCATTGGCAGCACCTTGAGCACATTGACACTGCTCGCCCATCCTGGAACCTGGTGTTCCCACATCCTGCACCAGCCCTTTGCAGGGAGTGACCAGCTCCTGGCTGCTCTGCTACCCTGGCCTTACTTTCTGTTTGCCAGCAATGAACTTAACGGATACACTCCTGAGAAACCTAGCACAACATTTGCTTCTCAGGAGCTCTTTGGCAAAAAAACTCCACTAATCCCTAGTTTTGCACAGAGAAGGAGGTCCTGACAAAGCATGAGGCAGAGGCAGGGCTCTGGCATACAAATTCCTGAGCCGCAGGATTCCACCCAATGTCGTTCGAGCTACTTTGCTGATATTTTAGAGCCAGTTCTGGACAAGGGCTGCTGCTGACAGGATAGGAAAACGTGGAGAAAAAAAGGTGCGGGAGGCAACAAAAAAAAAAAAACCAAGGGGGAAAACCCTTAGAAATACAGAGCACAACAGAAGTCCTTGGAGATGGTTCAATAGAAAATGCCAGCAGCAGTGAGCAGAGCCCGAGGTTGCTCACTGCCACCCCAGGGGCTCCTCAGTCCCCTGCTGGTTTGTGTCTGATGCAGCCCTGCCTGGAAAGGGCTCCAGGCTCTGGTGTTCCCAGCTTGCTCCAGGCTACATTCTTAGCAGCACTGAAAGAAGAGGTGAAACAAAGAGCCATTTTCTGTCCTGCCTGCAAACTCTTCTCCTTCAGCTCCACTGCCAGAGATCATCCCTCTATCAGCTTGGCACCGTGCCTGCTGCATCCTCTCCGTGTCCCTCGCATCAGCTCCTGCACATCATCAGCACTCGCTGTCCCACACCATGAACAGAGAGAGCTGTGTCAGAAGAGCAAGGAGTGCATTTTCTTGGCCTTTCTAACAGACAAAAGAAGCATGAGTCCAAATAACTTTGTTGTTTGTTCATGTCCTCCTTTTCGATAACTCTTTTCTGCTTTAATGCAAAAGCCTCTTTTCATACATGGATGGAATGATCTGGAATTGGCAGTTGCTTCAGACTGTCAGGCACCATGGGAGTTTTCTCTTGTCTCTGATGAGGATTTGGTGAATTTTCCATTGGTCACTTGGTGGTGTCACCATGGGCTGAGCTCAGCGGCCGACTCTGCTGTCCCCAGGGGATGCATTGGGACGCCAAGCCCCTCATGGCTGGGATTCGGGGGAGGGCGGGCTCGGAGCGCCCAGGGCCTGGGCCCGTGAGGAGCTGCTGCTGGCGCTGGCTGTGCTCAGCCCGCTGTGCCGAGCAGCCGCGGCCATGGAGACACAGGCGGGAGCTGTGGCCGAGGCCGGCAGGCGGCCCGTGCCGGCTCGCAGCTGCGAGGACGCCGGCAGCCTGTGCCCTGAGGCCGAGGCCGTGGCGGGCGGTTTGCGGGCAGGGCTTTTCCGAGCCGGCCGCAATGTGCTGCCTCCCGTGTGGGCCCGGCCGCGGCAGAGGCGGGCGGGAGCGCGGCGGGGCCGGCAGCGGCGGGCAGAGGCCGCAGAGAGCAGCAGCCCGGCCGGGCCCGCTGCGGAGCGGCACGGAGCTGCCGGGCAGCCCTCGGCCGTGTCTGTGCGCACAGGGCAGGAGCAGAGGCCGGAGCAGAGGCAGGAGCCGGCCATAGGGGCAGCTCGCCGTGCCCGGGGCCGCAGCCGCAGCTCTCCCCTGCCGGCCACAGCAGCAGCCGCTCGCCTCCGAGGCTCCGGTGCTTCCCGAAGACGAGGGGCCCGGCCCCCAGCACGCCCTGGCGCCCCGCAGCCAGAGGAGCCGACGGCGCCGCAAAGGGCAGCGCAGAGGGTGCAGGTTGAGGAGGAGGACATGAGGCTCGCTCTGGGCCGGGCTGTGGCAGCAGTGCCCTGTCAGCCTTCGCCTTGAGCCCTTTGCTTCTTTTCCATGAGCCCTGATCCCCGTCCTTGGCCAAGGGCCCCCGCAGCCCTTTGCAGGGCTGCAGGAAAAGCTGCCTCAGTCACAGAATCACAGAATCCCTGGCTTGGAAGACAGACACTTTCAAGATGATCGAGTCCAAACTATGGCCTAATACCTCAACTAAAGCACAGCACCGAGTGCCACTTCCAGTCTTCTTTCAAAGGCTTGCAGGGATGGTGAGTCCACCAGCTCCCTGCAGGGGTCTGTCCCATGAAGAACCAAGATAACACATGGGCCTTCTACCCCCTGGCGCTTGGAGCTCTGGAAGTTTGTCTTTCTGCTTAGGCAAAGGCCATGGAAAAGGACTGGGAAAAGTAGTCACTAATCGAGTAGCCTACAGAGCTCTAAATTGATGTGCAGGGAATACAGAAAAGACAGAAAAGAAAAAAGGCAAAACTCAAATGCCATCTGCAAAGTCTTGGGCATGAACACATAGCTGCAAAGGGTCTTCTCAGCCCTATTTCTTTGTATTTCTGGGAACCAGAGGAATCCTGCTTGAGCCTCTGGGGAGATGGGTTTGGGAGGTAAAAGTTCATGTCTTTTTTCTCCTTGGGGCAGCTCCTTTTCCTGGCATCAGCTGAGCCTCTCTCCAGCCTGATGCCTGTTCTGATTGTTGCAGCAAAACAACTGATGGCAGACAGAAGACACTGACACTTGCAGAGACGTGACTTTTTCCAGTGCCAGCTGGGAGTGGGAGTCAGAAGAAAAACTTGCGAAAGCACAACTCCATTGGAAGATTGCCTTCCCTTTCGTTGCGTAAAGAAGCTCTAGATCCACTTGTGAATTGTCAGTTGTTTGTTAAGGATGGGAAGTTTTCTTTCCTGATTTTTTTCCTGTGGTTTGGAAGTGGATGAGGCTCTCGTTCATTCACAAACTCCAGACCAAAGTGCCTTTGGAAGATGGCCCACGTGGCAGTTTTTGCCCAGCCCTGGTACTTGTGGATAGAAGAAAGCAAGGGCAATGGTATTTGCAGCCAAAACCCAGCAAAGCTCGGCTCAGCCAAAACATCCTGGGGAGATAGAGGCCTCCAGCTGTTCCTAGAAATCAGCAGAGTTCCAGCCAAATGGTTGTGTAGCGCTAGGTGCAATCTCTTTGCCTGGATCAGAGCCTTGCTCAGCTGAAGAAGCAGAAAGATCAGCAAGGAGCTCCCAAAGGCCCCTCAAATAATTTTGATTTTTCTCATCTTGTGTAAGTTTGCAACTGAACGTGTGTTTGCAGTTGAGCTAATGAGAGAAAAAAAAAGTAAATAGAAGCTTTATGGTGGGGCCCTGACATTGCACAAGAGGAATCACCGGTGTGCATTTCATTGGAGCTCTCTCAATCCTATAAAAGTATTGTAGCCCTGATTTAAAATAGGCCAATATGAACCAATTTGGAGAGACAGAGACTAAAATGGCTTATGGGGGTTTTTTTAAGAGTGAGAAAAACTACCCAAAAGGTGTTGTTTTGTGGCATTTTAAAATATACTACCTGAAAATTACCAACTGCAATAAATCAAGAGTTTAAAATGGATTGTTTAGGTATATGAATAATTAAAACCACAAAAATGTGAAGATATGAATGCATGTTTTCATAAAAACCATGAAAGTATAGACCAAAAAATACATGCCCTGAACTGCAATGCAAAGGCAGGTAGAACTGTACTTGAATGATTTCTTTTTAGATTGCTGGAGTTTTTTCCTTGTGAGGAGGAGCTAGGGAATTGCTGAAGAAAAGTGGCACAAGCAGGAAGGGGCAGCGTGCTGTGCTCCGTGCAGAGGCTGCCAGGGGCTGCCCGAAGAGCGCCCTGCTGCAGCCAGAGCCCTCCTGGCCTGGGGCCCGGGAGCAAAGGGCCAGGGCAGCCACCTCTTCCTCGTCCTGACCCTGCCACCGCTCCCTGCTGCTGTTGCTGCTGCTGCTATTGCTGCTGAGGGAAAGAGAAGATCCTCCTAAGGCCCCATGAACAAATGCACTTACGCAGCCCTGGGAATGCCAGTGAAGGAAACCATGTGTCACATAATGCATGTGTGACCAGAGTCGCCAACACCACCTAAACATGGAATTGTTGCACCTCTCTAGGACAGGCAGAAATTTATAGAATTAACTGGGGACTTGAAGGCAGAAGAGGCCGGAGGAGGAAAACAACTCTGATGGAAAAAAACGACCATATCTGAAGGGGGAAACATCTCTGCCCGCTCAGAATTGGTCGAGGGAGCATGTCTCTAATCCTCTCCTGAAAGGGATGCTTTAGTTGAGCTTTGCATCTCCAACTGCCTTGGACCAGAGCCAGAAAGATTCAATTATGTAAATGTTACATAGATAGATAGATAGATAGATAGATAGATAGATAGATAGATACATACATACATACATACATACATAGACAGACAGATCTCATTACTGAAATCTCTCTTTACTGTCCTCTCTATTGCTACACACATCAGAACTTGGTAGCCAGTGCCCCGCTCAACTACAATCCTGAGATTGCTCTCCTGTTGCTTCAAAAAAGCGCACTCTTGGGGAATCTGGAGCATGTAGGTCCTTATGGAATGCAATCAGACACTCAGAGCATTGCTGGGAACTGCACTCTTTGTGCATCTGTGCTCGGGCAAGTTCTTCTCTTGGACTCGACCACACTGATGGTGCTAAAGTGGCTGGAATCAGAAATGCAGCCCAGCCCACCCCAGCTCCTCTGATCCCTGAGCACCAGCTGGAATGCAAGGGCATTGATTTCCTGCTCAATTCCCAAACACAACACACACTGATTCCCTGGAATGCCAAAAGACACGGGAGCCATTAACCTTGAAAGTGATGTGTTTCTGCCAGTGCTGAAAAAGGGCAGCAAAAACTGAGAAAAAGCTCCCTGGAGAAAGAGAAATTGCACAAGGCTTCTCCTTCGAGCAAACAAACAAATAAACAAAATATGAAAGTGTTACCTACTCCAGTGTCTAAAGCACTTGGATGCACTGAAGAGATGTTTGGCAGGGAAGCAGCCCTTGTGCTGAGCATTGGCTCTATGGATCTAAGGCAGGGATCTATGGAAGTCTGCCTGAAGGTCCCTCAGGAGCCCCCATTGTCCAGGCTAAAGCTCCCTCAGCACCTCCTCCCTGGCCTTGTGCTGCCCCCCCTTGCCCAGCTCCCCTGTCCTTCTGTGCACACGCTGCAGCCCCTCCATGACTTTCTGCTTCCCAGGGCCCACAGCTGCACACAGCACTCCAGCTGTGGACGCAGCGCTGCCCAGCACAGGCCGCGCTCACTGCCCTGCTCCTGCTGCCCCACTGCTGCTGGCACAGCCACCGTGCCCTTGGCCTTCTTGGCCCCCTGGCCCCACGCTGCCTCATCTTCAGCTGCTCAAGGCCGCCAGCCCTGCGTCCTTTGGGCCCACGCAGCTCCCCAGCCACAAAGGTGCCCATTTCACTTCAGGTACAGCAGGCACCATTGCAAGACGGTCTTCCTGTTCTACAACGACATCTTCTAAGTAGATATCATAAAGTGTGATAAGAATAGAATTGTAAGGCACTCTGACTAAATCAAAATGGTCTAATTCAACTGTACACTAAATTGCTCTTAAGTAAATATTCCACCCTATCTGCCGTCAGCAAGCAAGGTTCTCTCTGCAAAACTGGATTTGTAGTTCTTTATAGCTCTGAGATGGAAATTTTAAAATATCCACCTATGCCTTTGTTATTTTCATTGCAGGCATGAAAACTGATTTTCTTTCAGCCTTCCTTGCTGGCCCTCTACACTCTATTGCTACTGACAAAGCTCTCAGCTTCCTCTACAATTCTTAAGCACCAGGAACATGAAATGTTCCTTTCTCACTCACCTCAGGGTCAGCACTGCTGAATGCACACTTCAGGTGACCTGTAGTGGGCAGGGAAAATGAATCAGATGGTGTGAGAAAACTGCTTGGGCTGCTGAATCCAACAGAAAAGTCAACCCAAACAGAGAAGATTTCCCATTTTGTAACATCCCTCCAGGAGACACCTTTCATTCACACAGCCAGCAAGGGGTCAGGACAATATTCTTGCTTGTGCCTACATTTCAACCTGTTTAGCCAGTAAATGAATACAAACATGACCAAGAAAATCCAAATTGTTCTTTAACACTCAATGCTCCTGTTCTAGAAAACACATAAAACAGCTTTTTAAATCCACTCCTTCAGGTCT
The DNA here is from genome assembly GCF_028551555.1 of Melozone crissalis. Taxonomy (NCBI): domain Eukaryota; kingdom Metazoa; phylum Chordata; class Aves; order Passeriformes; family Passerellidae; genus Melozone; species Melozone crissalis. Next base: position 331,538 of record NW_026535876.1, on the reverse strand, counting down.
TTTTTTTGGGTTTTTTTTGTTTGGTTTTTTATTTTTTTTTTTAATCAGTTGCATGCACTAATTCTCTTTAATTTTCTGGAAATGCTTGCCCAGAAATGCTTCCTCAAAATCCCCTCTGAGCTGTGGCGGACACTCACTGCTTTAGAGTTTACATTTCCTTGCAAAGAGAATCACTAGTTAAGCACTTGGTAAAGGGTCAAGTTAGAGAGTTAAATCCTTTCATGACAAAATTTAAAAAGAAATAAGCTTTCTCTGAATTCTGGGAACAACTGCAGAGATTTTAAAAGGCATTCCAAGAAGGTCTGCCAGTCTGCATTTTCAAAGCTGTCTTGCTTGTCCCAGCAGCCTGAGGAAATGACACTCTGCTGCCACAGACTCTCCCGTGAAGGGAACGGAAGCCCTGCAGGTTCCCCTGCAAATGCTGCCCCTGTGGCTACAGACACCCCCTTTTTAGCTGAACCTCTTGGCAGGAGCTGTACCAAACCACTGGCATCCTAATGCTCTTTCTCCTACAAAATCAGAAACTCAGCCACCAAGAAAGAGCAGGAAGACATAGAAAAGCCAGGTTAGGATACACCCTAACCTAAGTAGAATGGAAAACTCTACTTACGTGCAAAGTGGGTAACATAATACGCGGAAAAAGAAATGCCATAAGCAGCAAAAGCTGCCCTGGCCAGATAGTGAAACATTGTTATTTTTTAAAGTTAGGTAAATAGATAAAACAATGCTCTTGTCAGTGGGCAGCTACCCACTGACAAAGGTGCCAATCAGGAAAGTTCTCCTGAATCTGAGCCAGCACTAGGGCTGCTCTGACACTCAGGCCTTCTGTGCACCAAGGCAACCTTCTGATGCCACTATGACGATGTGACAACCATGCCCTGACATCACAAAGCAAACGCTCCATGTTGGTCTGTGAATTTATGCCAAGCAATAACCAACCTTCCCTACAGCAAACACAGAAGAGCCTGGGAAGTTTTCCTCTGTCACAAAGCAGCACAAATTCCCCTCATGGGCCAAACCCTGTTGTTCAGGGGATCCAAGAGGAGCTCCAAGAGTGCCCCAAGCACCTACAGCCTGTACCCCAGCTGAGCACTCAGATGGGATACAAGCAAAGGAAACCAGACCAAGAAAATGGTCCAAAGCCCAGGGCTCCTGTGGATGTACATCTCTGCCTTTCTTTCCCTTTGGAAGTAGTCAAACTGGCAACTTGAGGGGAAACCAAGGGCTTTGTGGGGGCTGCATTGCTCTGCACACACCCAGGCCACCCGTGGCACAGAGCTTTGGTGCCTAAAAGGATAAACCAACTGGAAAATGTTTCATTTTGACCTTTCTTACCTGCTAACAGAAGTTGCCAAAATGAAAGTTTCCAAGCAGGGCCTGATCCCTGTTGCCAGCTCTGGGCTAGAAAGGAGGCATTACTTTGTTTCAGTGGTGGGTGCATAGGGAATCACTTCCCTAAGCCCTGCACACCCAGCAATCTCACCTACCCGTTTTGTATCCATGGAACTAAGACATATTCAATACTTTGCTGAAACTCATAGGCTAAACATTACCTCAAATTTATTGACATATTTCAATCACTTCTCAGAATTTACTGACATGAGAATAGGAGTGTCCTGTAGGTCCCTGCTGGTCGTTGTCACAGGTTCAGGAGGCGATCCATGCACAAAAGAACCTAAGACACAACTGGGCTTGCAAAGCAAATTTATTCCATTAGTTGCAGTAGCAAATAATACATACCAACCCCTGGATTCCCAAAAATCCGCTGAGCAGGAGAAGGAGATGGAGCGTGGTGCTCGGCAGCAGGGGCAGTTAGGCAGTGCACTTCCAGGACATCCTCTGGATCAAAACTCTGTGCATCTCATCCTTCTCACCCTTCCAGCTCAGAACCAGGCCTTGTATCTCCTGCTAAGGATGTGGAATTTTCCCAGTTACAGCACCAGCTCACACATGGCTGGTGTGTGAGATGATGGCTCAGGATGACTCCATGACTCCCTGCCACCGACGGCTCCATTGTTCCCCTTTCACAGCTTGACTGCCCACCGATTGACCAATACATTGTTTCTCTTTCAAGGGTCAAGGTCCCCCATGTTAAACAAGACACTTTCCTTCACTGTCTTGTCAACCTGCTCAAACATGGATCAAATATGGCAGGGCTTCGGGCCCGTCTCTGGTTCCTGACACAGTTGTTTGGGAAATATTCCCATTCCTCAGATTCTCCTTTGGTGGTCAAGAGCCTCCTAAAAACACTTTCTTCCCTTTGAATGCATTCCAGCTATGTTCTTAGCAGGGGCACTCTCCTTATTCTCAAGGCCAAGATCGCCAGTTGCACACAGTAAGCACTGCAGTGGGGGAATACAGGCTTCAGCACTCCTGTTAAAGCTAAAAGAATTCAAAAGACTAAGCCCTGTTTGTTACACGCCTCTTCTTCCTATTCTGGGAATCAAACACAAGCGTTTCATCAATACACCCTGCAAGTGCTCTTGCTGAGTGAAGCCACATTGCTGTGTCAATAAAGCAGCTGGGACTCAGTTTCTTCAAGCAGGGAAAGCCAATTCTTCATTCACATAACTCATTTTTACACGGTTTTCACAGATCTCGTGTTCAGTCCAGCTGGCTGGTAGTTTCCTTGCCACACAATTTATTGCTTAGAAGGTGTATTAGTGTGTACATGCAAAGACTCACTCTTTTTAAGACTCACTCTTACTCAGGTGATTACATTTTTTTTCGTGGATGCTCATGGGAGAGATTTCTTGTTTATTACAGATGCAAACAGTTTTCTTAGCACAATAGCTTGTTGTGCTAACTGCACTCATGACTGTTGCCATGGGAAGTTTGCTGGCTGCACGTAGTAGATGTAACAGGCTATCTGGGAATTTACTATAGCAAGGCCTGATTTTATAAGGCCTTTCTTTTCTAATAACCCTACCTGTGTGCAACACATTATGACTTTCTTTCAGAAATTAATGAAGAAAACACAAATTGCCTGCTCAAACCCTTCTGCCCCCTTCCAAATCAGTTCACTCCTCAAGCACAAACCTCAGGCACATCCCCGACTGCCTCTCTCCCAGCAACTCAGAGCTGCATTGCACAGTGCATGCTGTGCGCCACAAAGCACAAAGCAGGCTGCCCTGGTGGGCCTGAATATTTCTGCCAATCACTCTGCATCTCACACCTTTGCTCAGGCTCAGTGCAGAACTGCAGGATTGCAGGCGCTTCCTCCCAGAGCTGCGTGAGGCGCTGGCTCCTGCAGATGTGCCCTGCCAAGCTGTCCCTGCCTCACACTGGCCTCACTTCCCTGGCACAAGTGCCGGCCCTGAAGGAGCTGCCCTGTGCTCCAGCCTGCCGAGCAGCCCGGCTCCCTCCCAAGGTGCCCAGAGTGCTGCACACACTGCTGGCCTTTGCCAGGAGTTGCAGGGGAGCTGGCAGAAGAGGAGGAATCCTCAGCCAGCCCAGCGGCCCGCGGCTGCCCTTGGCCTTTCCCTGCTCCTGGGCACACTCCAGACGGCCAATGCCTCCAGGCCGGGCTGTGCCCAGCACGGATGCGCTTCCCCTTGGCAGCAGCCAGCTGCCACCTGGGCTCTGAGAGTGGAGGATTCACCCGCTCCCAGCAAGAGGCACCCAGGGCCTGGCTGCTGCCTCTTGCAGCTCCAAGGGCCTCCTTCCAGCCTGCCTCTGCCGGGGCTCAGGCTGCTCCGGCCTCTGCCGGGGCTCTGCTGGGGCTCCAGCCCGGGCAAGGCCGGGCCCGCTCTCACCTCACAGGCACTGACAGCTCTGCACCACAGGAGACCTTCCCGAGCACCCTCCCTGATCTTTCTGCTTTCTCACTTGAGCAAGGCTCTCCTCCAGCCAAAGAGATTATTGCATTTAGGGATCCAAATCCAAGTGGCAGGAACCCCAATGCTCTGCAGTCACAGCTGAAGGCCTGAACCTGCACAAGATGTTTGGGCTGCCTCATTCTTCCTTTGGTTTTGCCTTCAAATGCCATTGCCCTTACTGCCTCAACTAGAAATATCACAGCTGTGCCATAACCAGCCAGTGGGTCATATTCCAAAGGCAGTGTGGTCTGGAGAGGATGAATGAAGAGGAGCCCTCCTCACTTATGAAACCATACAAAAGAAGCCATATGTGTGACTTAGCACCAATAAAAAACAATTGGTAATTCAGAAGGAAATGTTGAATTTTCTGAAGGGGTCAGAAGGAGGAGAATCTTCCAAATGAGTTGATGTTTCAGAAACTTTATTAATTTCAACTCTAATCTATAATTCTATGCTACAAATCTGTTCAGCAACCCTACTCTACAATCCTACTCTAAATTGGTAACAGAGATAACATCTTGACATGATTGCTATGTTCTCGTCTCCTAGGGTTAGGGTTAGGCTTAGGCTTAGGCTTAGGCTTAGGCTTAGGTTTAGGTTTAGGCCTAGGCTTAGACTTAGGGTTGGGGTTAGGGTAAGGGTTACAGATAGGGACAGGGTTAGGGTTTGGGTTTGGGTTAGCATTTAAGGTTAGGGTTAGGGTTTAGGGTTAGGGTTTAGAGTTAGGGTTATTCGTCTTCTTCACTGAGTTGATGAGTTGTGCCAGGATGAATGGTGGCTTGGCTGAAGTTACAAATGGATGCTGTCCACCGGAAAAAAAAATACAACAAAGAACAGTGAACCATTACTTTCCAAGCTCATTGCTTCAGGGACTCAATCAGGATACATCAAGTTCCTGGAAAGACCCAGAAAGAGGAGCAATGGGACCATCTGCTCCCCAGTCATCTCCAGTGTGCAAGACCTTGCCATCACAGGCAGACCTGGCCCAGAATCCCACTCATCTGTTTATTGTGATGTATTCATCATGCTGGGATTTTTGCCCTGCCAGTGCTCTAGAAATGGCGCTTTCTGTCCCTAGGTTTTCTTCCTTTCAGGAAACTCCAATGACTCACACAGGCCCCTGCCTTTGAAAGACAGGCACTGTGCTGATTCCCACAGGGACAGAAAGCAGTGTCTACCTTTCCATGCCCTGCCCCTCGTGTGCTGGATGGCACCTTCCTTCCCAGCAGGGCCAGCCCAGTGGCACTGGGCCCTGCAGTTCCCTCTCTGCCACACAGCCTGGCAGTAAACCTGGCGCAGTTCCCGTCTGCTTGAGCGTGCCAGGCAGCAGATGGGGCTGGGACAAGTCCCTCCCAGCTGTCCCTGTTTGCATGGCAGAAACCTCTGAGGGTGGGCTCGGGGGCACAAACCAGGGCCCCTCAGAGGCTCACAGTGAGCCCCCCACAGCCCCTCCTGCCCACAGCCAAATCTCTGACCCCTAGGCTCGGACTGGCTTCCTTAGGTTCCTCCACCACCATTTCATGTCTCTGTACCCCACATTGCTCTACTTCAATTCTTTTGCCATTAGATAAAACTGAACACCCCACCAAATCACAAAAGAGGGCAACAGAAACAGACAGAGGACAGAGCGCCTCTCCTCTCAAGAAATGCAGAGGGAGCTGGAGTTATTCAGTTTTGTGAAGAACAGGCCCCGGGGAGACTTTATTGCCACTTTCCAAGACTTCAGAGTGGCTTTGAAGAAAGTGGGGGACATCTTTTTTAACAGGGCCAGTTACAATAGGATATGGACAAATATTTTTAAACACAAAGGGCATCTAATCAGAGTAGATCTAAGGAATAACTTGTTTACTCAGAGCATGGTGCAACCCTGGCACAGCTTGCCCCAAGAGCTTGTAGAAGCCCCATCCCTGCAACCATTCCGGCTCCGGTGGCAAAGGGCTCTGAGCAACCTGATCTCTTTAAAGAGGTCCCTGCTCATTGCAGGACACTTGCACCACAGGACCTTTATAGGGCCTGCCAGCCCAGCCCAGTCTAGGATTCCTCACCATTTTCATTTGAAGAGCACCAAGAGTGGAGGTGAGGAGGAAGGGGGCTCATCTGCTGCCTTGGACTTGAGTGGAAGAGGAGCCCATCCCTCAGAGCCTGTTTCACCTGCAGCCCCTTCACATTTTACCTGCAGGAGCTCCTTGGCAGACCAGCGCTGCTCCTCGTCTGTCTGCAGGCAGCAGCTCAGGAAGTCACGCAGCAAAGCCGAGAGGAGCTTGGGCTGCCGCAGCTGTGGAGTCCCTACTGTGGCTATCAGGTGTGTAGCCTGGAGAAAAAGGAGACACCAGGCTCCACCTCCTGCTTTCACATCTCTAAGGCTCTCCCAGATCCCTTTATTTAACCTCTGTTCTGCAGTGGCAGTTTCTGCCCTGGCACAGACCCAGAGATAACTTTCCTTTACCAACCAAAAAACCCAAACCCCGATGCAGCCACAGCTTTTCCGCCATCCCTCAGATCTTGCCTTGGCAGCTGATTTCATTGCCTGACCTAGTTAGTGGGAACTACATCAGCAAAAGGACATTTGCATCTCTGAGGATTCATGCCAGCTTCAGAGGCTTTTTGGAAGAGGGACTTTGCTATACTAACTAATTTCAAGGGTTAGTACATGAAGGGCATCTCTGCAGTGCTTTTTGGTCCTTTAAGCGCACGTGCCCTAGAACAAAACTCATCAGGCTTTTTGTGCTGTTCTTGAAAACAATGGTAATTGGAAGAAAAGAAAGGAAATCCATCAGTTAATACCCAGGTAGAGAACCAAACATTTACAATCTCCTCTTCAACACAGACACATTAAGGTGCCTGCACAAATATATTGGGATGAAAATGCCTGCTTGGGCACACAGGAGCCACTCCCTTAGGACATGCAAGAATTTAAAGGACAAATGAAGGCTTCAGGTCAGAAAAGGCTGGAGTAGGAAAACATGAGGGGAAAAAAACAACCATCTCTGGAGGGGGAAACATCTCTGCCTGCTCACGATCAGTCAGTGGAACTTGTCTCTACTCCTCTTCTGAAGGGATGCCTTTAGGTGAGCTTTGCATCTTCCACTGCTTTGGAGCAGAGCCAGGAAGATTCAAATAGACAGATAGATAGAGAGATCTCACTTTTATAATCTCTCTTTACTGTGCTGTGGTATTTACATTCTTTGAACAGAGAGAGATATAATTCTCTCTCCTAGGTTTTTTTTAAGGGAAGGTAGTGAGAAACTTAGAGAAGAAGAGAAAACAATTGTTATCTCTACTTGCTGGTCTTGTTGTTTAGTACATGTAGAATGTGTTCTAGTGATTGTTTACTGAAAGTGATTTGTTAATTGGATTTTAGTGGTAGTTGTTTAGCTTGATTAGCTAATTAGATAAAAGCTGTGTCGTGACTGTCTGGAGACTGTCACAAGTTTTTCTTTAGTAGCTTTTAAGTATAGTACCTCTATAGTATAGTTTTAATATAGTACTAGTGTAATATACCACAGCTTAAGAAAGCATTTGTTTAACCTTCTAAATCATAGAGTCAAAGCACATTATTCACCACGTGGGGGTCACCCTGAATCAATACTGTCCTTTCTGTCGCTACACACATCAGCACTCGGTAGCAGTGCCCCGATCAGCAGCCATCCTGAACTTGCTCTCCTGTTGCTTCAGTAAGCCACACTCTTGGGGAATATGGAGCGTGTGGGTCCCTGTGGAATGCAACCAGACCCAGAGCATTGCACTGGGAACTGCACTCTTTGTGCATCTGTGCTCTGGCAAGTTCTTCTCTTGGACTCGACCACACTGATGGTGCTGAAGTGGCTGGAGTCAGAAATGCAGCCCAGCCCCTTCCAGCTCCTCTAATCTCTGAGCACCAGCTGGAATGCAAGGGCATTGATTTCCTGCTCAATTCCCAAACACAACACACACTGATTCCCTGGAATGCCAAAAGACACAGGTGCCGTTAACCTGAAAGTGATGTGTTTCTGCCAGTGCTGGAAAAGGGCAGGAAAGATTGAGAAAAAGCTCCCTTGCTCCCTGGAGAAGGAGAAATTACACAAGGCTTCTCCTTCTAGAAAACAAACAATTAACCAACAAAATATGAAAGTGTTACCCACTGCAGTGTCTAAAGCACTTGGATGCAGTGAAGGGATGTTTGGCAGGGAAACAGCCCTTGTGCTGAGCATTGGCTCTATGGATCTAAGGCAGGGATCTATGGAAGTCTGCCTGAAGGTCCCTTAGGAGCCCCCATTGTCCAGGCTAAAGCTCCCTCAGCACCTCCTCCCTGGCCTTGTGCTGCCCCCCCTTGCCCAGCTCCCCTGTCCTTCTGTGCACACGCTGCAGCCCCTCCATGACTTTCTGCTTCCCAGGGCCCACAGCTGCACACAGCACTCCAGCTGTGGCCGCACTGCCCAGCACAGGCCACGCTCCCTGCCCTGCTCCTGCTGCCCCACTGCTGCTGGCACAGCCACCGTGCCCTTGGCCTTCTTGGCCCCCTGGCCCCACGCTGCCTCATCTTCAGCTGCTCACGGCCGCCAGCCCTGCGTCCTTTTGGCCCACGCAGCTCCCCAGCCACAAAGGTGCCCATTTCACTTCAGGTACAGCAGGCACCATTGCAAGGTGTACACCCTGGGTTTAGCATTACAAGACAGCAGTCAAGGACTTGCAGCTTTGCTCCCACTCTAGGCTCCAATGCAGTTTTTAAAGCAAACTACACAATAGAAGGTATCAACAGACACATGCAGTGTCTGGTTTTTGCCTCTGAAGAAGGGTTCAGAACTACTCCCTTTGTTTCTTTTGCCACACTAGACAAGAATGGTCCCCCACAGCTTCATGGACAACACAGTCATCTCCTTGCAGCTTATCAAAGACCAAGAAACAGGCAGACTCAGAGCCCCTATCTGCTCTGCTACCGGCTGCTCTGCCTGAAGGGGCAAAAGAGCAACCTGGCAACAAAGGCACCAAAATCCCTGACTTCAAGCAGCAACTCTACATCCCCAGTGTGTCTCTGAAATACGCCCAAGTAAGCACACCCAAGAAGTTTGTGGGGACAAAGCACTACCAAGAGCTTTTGTGGTCAGATCAACATTTTTTTGCGCCTGCAGCAACTTGGCCAGTCTGTGCAGGGGGACAGGTCTCTCCACGCCACAGTGTCCCCTGTGTATCCAACAAGGCTGAGCACAGTGTCTGTGACATGCTCTCTGCTCTGGGAACAGGGAGCCTTTGTGCTTCAGGCTGGCCCCTATCAAAATGCCAGGAAGCTGGTGCCTAAACATGACAGACCAAAGCCCATCGTCCAGCTGTCACAGGCTGGGGGCAATCACCAGGCCCTGGCAGGACTCCAGCACTCAGCATCCTCAGCCAGCAACAGCAAGTGCTGGCTGGTCAGAAACTTGCAGCTCTGCCCTGCACTAAAGACAGCAGCACACACAGCTGGCACTTACTGGCTCAGAATGTTCAGGCTGTGGTGTGAGCACAGCTGGAGGCTGGTGCTCACCCACCTCATTTGCCTCCTCTTCGGCCTCCTCTCCATGAGCAGAGGGAGCCAGAGGAGAGACTGCTGTTGGTTCTGGGATCTGTGGACAGACAGCAGTGTGAGGGACAGAAAGTTACCTGTAATTTATAACCTTTTTTCTATTCAGCACTTTATTCTATTCACCTCTATTTCTACAACCAGCTCTTCTAAGGACAAATCAGAAAATTTTATAACAATGGGATTCTAAGTCACTGCAACTAAATTTAAATGGGCTAATTCAATAGAATTGCTAATAGTTCTGAATTAGACATTACACCCTTGCTACTATCAAGAAGCAACATTCTCTCTGCAACATGAGCTTTTCATTCCTTGAAAGTTCTGAAATGGAAAATTAGGAAATAGCCAGCGATGCCTTTGTTATTGCTGCTGCAGACATGGAAATGGATTTTCTTTCAGCCTACTCAGCTGGCCCTCTACACTCTACTGCCACAGACCAAGCTCACAGGTTGTTCTACAATTCCTAAGCACCAGGAACATGAAATGTTCCTTTCTCACTCACCTCAGGATCAGCACCTCTGAATACACGCTTCAGGTGACCTGGAGTGGGCAAGGGAAAATGAACAAGTGCTGTGAGAAAACTGCCTGGGCTGCTGAATCCCACAGATGAGAAGTCAACCCGAACAGAGAGTATTTTTCTTTATCAACATCCCTCCACATGACATAGTTCTTTCACACAGCCAGCAAGAGATCAGGACAATAATCTTGGTTGTGCCTACACTTTGGCCTGTCTAGTCAGTAAATGAATACAAACATAATCAAGAAAATGCAAATTGTTCTTCAACACTCAATGCTTCTGTTCTGTCCAACAGATAAAGCAGCTTTTGCTCTCTTGTCTTTCAGGTACTTTTTTCAAAAAAGAAGTTGCATGCACTAATTCCCATTAAGTTGCTGAAAACAGTCACCCAGAAAAGCTTGCCCCAAATCCCCCTGAGCTGTGGCAGTTCTATTGTGAAACAGCACAGCAGCAGCTCCAGGCTCAGGAGCAGACACTCACTGCTTTGGCGGTTGCACTTCACTGCAAAGGGTATCACTCTTTTACCACTCAGTCAAGGGTCAAAACGGACAGTCAAATCCTTTCATTACAAAATTTAGAATAAAAGAAGCTTTCCCTGTGTTCTGGGGAGAATTACAAAGTCTTTAGAAGGCCTTCTGAGAGGGCCTCCCAGTCTGAATTTTGGAAGTTGTCCTGCTTGTCCCAGCAAACTGAGGAAATGACAGACTCTGCTGCCACAGACTCTCCTGTGGAGGGAACGGAACCCCTGCAGGTTCCCCTGCAAATGCTGCCCCTGTGGCTACAGACACCCCCTTTTAGCTGAACCTCTTGACAGGAGCTTTACCAAACCACTGGCATCCTAATGCTCTTTCTCTTTCAAAATCAGAAACTCAGTCACCAAGAAAGAGCAGGAAGACATGCAAGAGTCAGGTTAGGTTACACCCAAACCTAAGTAGAAGGGAAATCTCTACTTACGGGTGAAGTGTGTCACGTAATACATGGAGAAAGAAATGCCATACACAGCAAAAGCTGCCTTGGCCAGATGGTGAAGCATTGTCCTTTTTGAAAGTTAGGTAAATATAGAAAAAACAAGGCTCTTGTCATTGGGCAGCTACCCACTGACAAATTCCCCAACCAGGAGGGTTCTCCTCATATGAGCAAGCGCTAGGGCTGCTCTGACACTCAGGCCTTCCATGCACCAAGGCAACCTTCTGATGTCACCACGACAATGTGGCAACCATGCCCGGACATCACAAAGCAAACGCTCCACCTTCGTCTGTGAATTTATGCACAGCAATAACCAACCTCCCCTACAGCAAACACAAAAGAGCCTGGGAAGTTCTTCTCTGTCACAAAGCAGCACAAAATCCCCTCATGGGCCAAACCCTGTTGTTCAGGGGATCCAAGAGGAACTCCAACAGTGCCCCAAGCACCTACAGCCTGTACCCCAGCTGAGCACTCAGATGGGACACAAGCAAAGGAAACCAGACCAAGAAAATGGCACACAGCATTGCTCATGTGAGAAATGACTCTCACTTTTGAAATTTTAAAGGTTTAGTAAACCTTAACAAAGGACTGAAAAGGGAAAAATTGCAGCATTTGGAGTCTCAGTGACTAGCAGCCATGTGCTCATCTACAAAAAGGATGCTCTGCCTTTTATACCCTTAGCTCCTCCAAAAGTTTTGTCAGTCAACTCTTTCTCTGCTGTCCATTGGTGGAGATTACTTTCTTGCGTCTTGACTGGAGGTCAGGTGTTGTTACACCCTGCCTGCTGGTCACAAGCTAGCCCTCCCCAAATGCCTTGACTACCAAGGCTATTACAAGGGGGATGGGAAAGAGGACTATGGGAGGATATATTACAATACCATCACTACATATTTGAACATCCACATAACATCTACTTTATAATTGTCAGAGCCAACCATTGCATTACTCGTCTAGAACACACAGAACCAGGAGAGAAGCCACTGTTGGCATCACAGCTGAAATGCTTCCAAACAAATCTCCCCACATATTTGCACCTTTATTGGACATGCCCAGGGCTCCAGTGTGTGTACATCTCTGCCTTTCTTTCCCTTTGGCAGCAGTCGAACTGGCAGCATCTGCCCACCAGCAGCAGCTGCTCCAAGCTGGGAACGCCACTGGCGGTGCTGATTTCCAGAGGCTTCTGTGTGCCAGGGGAAGACAAGGCAGAAGCGGGTTGAACGGCGCTGGCGCTGCTGCTGCTCTGTGCCAGAGAGCCCCGGCTGGGCAGGGTACGGTGCCCACTGTGCTGCGGGCTCCTTCTCCTGCCACAGCTGGGCACACCTGGCAACAAGGCATTACAACTTGTGGGCAAGCCAGGGGGTTTCTGGGGCTGCACTGCTCTGCACACACCCAGGTCACCTGCAGCACAGAATTTTAACCCTCAAACAGGTAAACCAAAGGGAAATAGCTGGACAAGATTTCATTTTGACCATTCTTACCTGCTCAACAGAAGTCTTCAAAATGAACGTTACCAAGCAGAGCCTGATCCCTGCTGCCAGCTCAGGGTTAGAAAAGAGGCAATCCTTGATCTCAGCACTGGGTGTGTGGGGAGTCACTTCCCCAACACATGCACACCCAGCAATCTCAGTTACTAGTTTGTATCCATGGATCTAAGACATATTCAATACTTTGCTGAAACTCATAGGCTAAATATTCCCCCAAATTATTTGATTTACTGATTGATACCTTTTGACTTGTTGATACTTAAATCACTTCTCCGTATTTACTGACATGAGAATAGGAGTGTCCTTTAGTCCCTGCCAGTCTTTGACACAGGTTCAGGAGGAGACCCATGCACAAAATAACCCAGGACAAAACTGGGATTGCAAAGCAAATTCATTCTATTTGTTGCAGTAGCAAATCATACATACCAAGCCCTGGATTCCTAAAAATCTGCTGAGCAGGAGAAGGAGGTGGAGCGTGGTGCTCGGCAGCAGGGGCAGGTAGGCAGTGCACTTTCAGGACATCCCCTGGATCAAAACGCTGTGCATCTCATCCTTCTCACCCTTCCAGCTCAGAACCAGGCCTTGTATCTCCTGCTCAGGAGTGGAATTTCCCAGTTATAGCATCAGCTCACACATGGCTGGTGTGTGAGATGAGGCCAATGAATCCAGGATTGAAAAGAACTGGAAGAGTTAAAATTTTAGCAAGATTTGGTTAGGCAGAAAGAGTATAGCAAGAAGAGTAGAAATAATAAGGGATAGTTAATTTTTAGCAGATAAGGTAGTTAAGGCTAGGGTAATATATCACTTGCCTGTCTTTACTATGTTTAAAGAAGCAGGATGGGATGCGGATTTCTTTGTGACAAAGAAGAGGACCGTAGCCTGCACCTGGGCCCTGAAATTTCAGCTTTAGCCAAGGGGTGCGAAAGCCTGCCAACAGGTCATAAGGAAAGAGGTCAAATTGAGGAAGATGTCTTGGCCTTAATCTGAAGGAGGCCATTCCCCACTTTAAAACCCACCAAGCCTTTTGAATTGAAAGACTGCAGAAATGTGAAGGAACTTTGGACTCAATTACAATATGTTTTAATACAAAGGAGGGTAGGCAGTGTTACCTAATGAATATGTATTAGTCGTTTTGGGAATTATATGAATATGTAGCACTTTTTTAGATAAGTAGAGCGGCAGTGATTCTTCACACGTCTTTAAGAGACAACTCCTCGTGTGCCTGGCGCTGTAATAAACACACCACCTTCTACCTTTAACTGTGGTGAGTTCTATTCCACACCTCATTTGGTGACCGCGGCAGGAACGCTTCTCTGCTCCAGCGAGAACAACCGGGCTCTGGACGTCTCTGGGCACTGCCAGGACATTCCTTTCCTCAAGGCACCTCTGCTCTCTGCTGTTCCTCGAGGGGGACAGACAAGACTGCTGGGACTGTGGAGAAAGGGAACGTTTAACTCTGTATAAAGTAACCTGTAAGGTGTATGCAGGGGAAGGGCTGTTCACAAGTCACACAGAGATGTCCTGTGCACAACGTACGCCTGTCCAGTTTGGGTTTGGGTCTGGCTGCTGGCAGAAAGGATTTGCTGTGTCAATAAAGACCTGCTAGCAATTCTGGGGATGGATTGAGCAAATCCTGTTTCATTGCTGCTATTTTGCCTGTGTGTTGTAATTGTGCTTCTGTTTTCAGTGTGTGAATGCTTGAGGAAGATGATGTGTGTGGATGCTGATGTGATGGATGGTGTGTATTGTGTTGAGAAAAGTCAGCATTCTGTCCCCTCATAAAGACATGCTCCTTTCCCGGTGAGCCTGTGTGTCTGGACTTTCTAGTTGCAGGGGTTGATGCTCCCTGTGACCCCTGGTGCTTGGGTATACAGGGGGGTTGAGTGGTTTTTCTCCCACACTGTGGTCATTTGGGACTGCATGGTTGTGTTTGGGGAGATTTTAGGATTTTGTTTGCAACAAGTGCAGCAATTTATGCAGAAAACTTCAGTGTGGTGATTTATTATGTTAAACTAAGGTAGTTCCTTTCTACCGCCCCCCTCCCCCAGGGTTTAAAGTCTCCTGCCATGAGGTGGACGCTCTCTTTCCTCTCCTGGACATCCTCTTTCCCTTCCTGGACACTCCCTTTCTCTCATGGAGTTGTTCTCCATTAAAGCTGTGGGACTTTGGTCCCAGGAAGAGAGAGCGCCTCTCGTTTTTTGCTTTTGTCCTTGTCAGTGTCACTGGGCCCAGAGCTCACCAAACTGATCCTCCACGAGATGAAAACTGACAAATGGCGCCACATACACAGCTCAAAAATTGGCCACATTTTTGATGGACTGGGGTGTTTGCCACACTTTTGAAATTCTCTATTCCCACACAGGTCAGGCAATTGTTGAAAGGACGCACCAAACTCTAAAACCATTTTAGATCAACAAAAGGGGGAGTGGCCCAAGCAACATCCCAGATGAGGTTGAGCAAAGCTTTAGATGTCTTTATGTTTTTAAAAGCTCATTTGCAGAAACTAATCCTCCAATTTTGAGGCACTTTTCAAACAGCACACAGGAAAAATTGAAAGAAAATCCTTCTGTTTTGATCAGAAACCTTGAGTTAGGACAAATTGAAGGACCATTTCCGCTAATCACTTGGGGCAACGGGTATGCTTGTATCTGCAAAGGTGTCAGACCTATGTGAGTCCCCACGAAGGGCGTGAAACCATCTCATACACAAGAGCGCAGCGACAATTCCACCAGCAGGGAAATGAGCACGCAGACGTGAGCCACACGGAGAAGCTACGGTGCATGCCTGACGTTCCCTGTTCAACCTGTGAAAGCTACAAATCTTGAGTTTGATGTTGCTTTTTGGACTGTGAAAATGGTTTGTATCATAGAGCTCTTTCAGCAAAAGCGTGGTGTCCATTGTGTTCAAAAGAATTCTAAGATATCCAAATTTGTAAAAATTGAAGGTTGAAGGATAGAGGGACAGTTTAGTGCCCTATAGTTGGCCAGTCCCTGAACAAGTGCTAAAAGATTTGCTTGAGAACTGAAATAGATGGGCAAGCTTCATCCTAAAAACAGCTGAACAGGAACATGGAGTTTGATCAAATGACAGACTGGCACTTGTTGGTTTTGCTTGCTTGCTTTTGCTGTGCATATATGCCTGTAGATCAACCAAAAATGAATGTTTGCCTTGCTTCAGCCAAGTCAGCAGGCTCAGACACCATGTGTTTGACCAATTTGAATCCAGACTTTGTGACCCGTTTGGTCGGTGTGCCTGTGCCAGCCAAGGAGTAGCCAAAACCCAATCATGACAAATACTGGTGTGAGGCTACAAACAAGACCAATCCCATAACCAGCTGACATCACTGGGCCCCTGATCTTCTTAAAGCACCATCTGAACCTCAAGAAATGGAATTCTTGGTTCATTGGTGATGGAATTTTGTGCTGAATTTCAATACCAGGGAGATCCACAGTTAAATGTTACTCCCCATCATCCTGAGGACAGATACTCAAGTTTGTGGTGCAATTGTACTACCCCAGTGCCCCCTAAGGGTGAAACTGCTGACGAGTAGATGACCTAGATGAGTCCCCATGACAATTAGCAACAAAATATTGGCTCATTTGTGGAGATAGAGCCTGGCAGGACATTCCCTCAAAAATTAAAGGTGGCCCATGTAGCATCATGTACCTCACTGTGAGAGCACCTAGTGTTAAAAAAGCCATCAAGAGAAAACACAGAGAAAAAAGATTTGCCCATCATTATAAAGAAAACTGTAATAGCAATTTCAGACCCTAGGGCCCTGCAAAATGAAGTACATCGAATTTATTTCTACATCAACTTGCCTCCGGCGAGGCACTGAAACCAATATACCGATTGGGTTGTTGGCAGAAGAAAGAAGACAGTACTACTTCCATTGCATTTAGTGACATGATGACTGATGTTAGTGCTGTCAGACATGCAACCTTACAGAACAGAGCAGCAATTGATTTCCTTAGCAGCCATTCCATGTGTTCAGTGTCACCCCCATGTTCAACACTGTCACTGTCAGCTTTGACAGCTCTTGGACTGTAATTGAGAAGTCAAATTTTTCTGACTGTTGAAGGGCTTTGGGGCCCAGAGTTCTTGTTAGGAACAAGGGATGAAGTGTGTGAGCCATGGAGTTGTTGGACCAGGTGTTTTGTGTAAGTAGTGAGAAGGGTTTCTTCCTTTCTGTTTCTCTTTCAAGGGGAATATTAATGTTGCCCCTGAGTCCTCAGGAGGGGAGCCTGTGGACTGAGCTGCAGCAGAGGGAGCTTTACCTGGCACCGAGAGCTGAGGGAACAATTCCCAGGAGCCCGAGGAGCTTGGTAAGGACAGAGCCCTCACTGGTTTAGAGAGGGGTGAGATGGCTGCTCTGAGCCTGCCTCTGGCAGTGAGGGAGATGAGAAGGGTTGAGTTCCTCTCAGCAGGCTTGGTGCTTCCTGGTGCCTTGAGTTCAAATCCTGCACTGGCACAACCTGCCTGAGCCCTGCCCTCCACGCTTCTCCAGAGGCTCTGACACTGAGTCCTCTGAGGGAATCCACAAAATAAGAGGGTTTTGGGAAAGCTGCAAAAGGCAGGTCTCGGATACAGTAGAACTGTGATTAGAGCCAAGCAGCAGCCATGAGATAGGTCAGCAGAAAAATTATTTAAACTGCAGAAAAGTAAAGACAAATAGAACAATGGTCTGTGCATTAACGCTGGTCTAGAATAACTCTCTAAGCTACAGAAAAGTTTATCTAGCAAGATATTAGGAAGGTTGAAGCTTAATAATGGAGCTCAGTGCGTTGTGTTTTAAGGCTTACACGTAGGTATTGTATTCGAAATAAGCAAGCATTGTTTTAACCAATGGAACATGTGCTTATAGTGATTGGATAGAACTACTGTCAATAAGCTTTTGCTTTGTGTGATTGGTCAAAAAAATTATAAAGTAAGTTGTAACATTAAGTTCTTTGTTGGCTGCCTGGGATGTGCGCTGCTGGCATTTTCCCATTGTTATAAGCATGTAATGAGACTGATGCTGGAAAACAAACAGCTCGAGGCGCGTTCCTCAGCAGACCCGGCCCATTTGTGATTTCTACATAGCCCCCTGCCAGCGTCAAATGGCACGGCTTGATTTGCAGGGCAGACAGTCTTAAACATCTGCAATATCCAATCAGAGTCCTAGTTTGGCTTCATTCAAAGAAAGAGGAGAGTGCACCTTACACTGACCACTTGTTAGGCAATATCTTCCACCTTGCCCTTGTACCCCTAAAGAGAGGCTGTCTGCAAAATGCCCAGAACACCATTCAAATCTGCAGCAAGGACAGGAAAATCAGGCAGAGAATCTTTCTGTTTTCAAGGTCCCCCTTCCTAGGTGACTTGACCCTTTCTACCTGATTCTCACTTGAGATCTACCCATGATAGAGCACTGCAGGAAAACACTTTAAAGGGTCATTAACCAGGACCTGCTTGGAAAGCAAGGGTAGAAACTCTTTCCCTCCCTGATAGGATGCGGGCTGGCAACTGCTGCTCTGAAGATGTGCAGCGGCCCCTCTCTGGAGAGGCCATGGAAGGGCTGTGATGGTCTACAGGAACCAGAGGAATGATGAGCTCAGGTTGGCATTTAAGCTTCATGGGAACAAGCAGAATGAAGAGCTCACAGTGGAGATGAAATTTGCCTGTGCCTGGCTCCTCCGATGAAATCCCAAGAAGTCCAGATGAAGCAAACACCTTCTCCCAAGAAGCTAGGAAAACCTCAGAGTCCTGAGCACCTGCACTTAGCCTGGAAGGGCCTGGAGGCAGCTCTAAATGCTCAGGTGAGGCAGCACTGAGGTCCTGGTATGAGAGCGCTGTGTAGCAGTGAGGGAAGGAAAAGGGAAGCAAAGGGAAGGCTGGGTCTTCCCTTTGGTCTTTGGGTGTGTTTTTCTTGGTAGCAACTGTACTGTCAGGGAAAATAAAAGCTCCCTAAATTGTTAAAACTGAAAATCAGGGACAAAGACTCTCTAACTAGTCAAAGTTACAAAGTGGTGTGTTCATTACGCCGGCGGGCGGCGCGGGGAGGGTCATTCCCGAAATGCGTGACCACTGGCCGGGCTCGGCTCGGCACGGCACAGCACAGCAGGATCCCGCAGGACAGGGAAGGGCAAGGCAGGCACGGAAGGGCAGGGCAGGGCACTGGGAGCAGTGACAGGCTCTGTCCCCACGCTGCCTCCCATGCCTGGGTAACCATTGGGGACAGAGAGGAAGGACATTGCTCTGTCTTGGCTGCGGAAAGGATGAAAAGGGGGAGTTAGAAAACATTAATTTGGACTCCTTTTCAGCAGACTAGCTGGTTTTATCTCACCATGTCTGCCTGTCTTTGGCAGAGTTGGCACATTGCTCATGAATTGGAGTCAGGTACGGCAGCAGGAATGGGAAGCAATTTTGTCAGCATTGATATCAAAGCCAAAGTGCTGCCCCATGGATGGATGGTGCTTTCTTCAGGGGATTTCGGGCCTAGAGTTGTAGCAAACTCACACTGGTGTCTTCCCAAGCAGCGTTGCCTTTTTCTTTCCTCAGGAATCACCTCTTCTTTTTCTTCCCCCCAATCTGGGGAGAGTTCCCATGCAAATGTCTCCTGCAGCCAACTCCTGTCACTGTAGACTGACAAAGGAGATCTTGCAGTGGGAGAGACTCCCTAGAGCTGCTGTGGAGAGCTGAAGGGGGAAGCTTTGTCCCTTGGTATTGAAGTGTTGTTGGGGAGCTGCTTGTGCTCTGGGGGGCGGACACCAATGATGTTTATCCAAGCCTTGCAGGTTCTTTCCTGAGCTTCCTGACACACCACAGAGACTTTGGGGTTGTCGTACTGGCAAACAAATTTCAGTCTGGGCACTTCTTGAAATGCTTCAATTATTCTTTTTTTGCTTTTCTGCAGAAATGTTGTCATCATCTATTCCTTCAAGAGAATCTTTTCCTACTTTTTGGGGCATTCCTTTTGCTGCCCTCCCAGACCAGGCCAATTCCCAGGGCTCCTTCCCAAAGTGAGGTGCAGCCCATGGCCTCCACTCTCCAGCTGGAACAGAAGGAAGCACGGAGTTTGCAGTTGTGGGAGAGGAGCTTCTCTTTCCTGCCTGCTTTCCCTTTGGGACAGATTGGTGTGTGCTCATTTGATAAAGGCAGGTTTAAACTCTGAAGCAGTTGTGTTTCAAACTGCTCCCTTCTCCAGCTCTTCTGTGGGTATCCTTGGACAAAAGGCCTCTTGGTGGGAGCTCCCAATGGCAGGTTAAGGAAGGAGGTTGATATTTCAGGGTTGTGAATGCTGAAAGCAGCTGGTTTCTGGAGTCCAGAACTGGGAATGGCTCATTTTGTCTCCTGCCTGAAGAAAAGGAAGTTGCAAAGTAGGAATTTCATTTGTGGAGATGGCCACCAGGGGTGTTTGCCAAGAGATGGGCTGGCAGAGAGGCTGGTCTCTTGCTAAAATGGCTGTGTGTTTGTTTTGATGGTGGAGAGGGTCAGAGATGCAGACACACCAGCTGAAGGAACAGTGTAATTTACTGTAATGCAGATGTGCAAAAAAGAGTCAGGAAAGGATAATCTAAGCAACGCACCTCAGCATTATTACAAAAGGGTGCCTCTGGTGATTAAGGAAGATCCATCACCAGGTAGTCCAATGGTTTCCCCTTCATCCAGAGCTGCACATCAGCTGGGGGAAGCTGTCCCAGCCCAGCCCTGCAGAGCCACGGCTGAGAACTGGGAAATCCTGCGGTGCCTCCACCTTTGGTGGCCACAAGGCTCCTGAGTGCGCTGTGAGAGTAGCCCGGCTCCGACAGTGCTGGACGAGCAATGTGCCAGAGCTTCTGCTGGGGCACAGCTGGTGTCATTCTCCTCTTGGTTTTCTCCCCAGGCCTGCCCAGGGCTCAAGGAGGAACCAAGGCCAGGTGTGGCCTTGTCCATTTTCCTCATGCAGAAAGGTGAAGACGTGTTTCACCAGTGAATGCATGCAACAATCCTTTTGATAGTAACACTTGGTTAAGGAGCAGATACGTAGAATATTGGGTTGGGAATGTCACCTAGAGGGCAGCTTTGGCTCAGGTCCTGTTGTTGAGGCTTCAGTCAGGGTCTGTTGTTCAGGCCTTGGTCCTTCAGTATTTTGTGGTGCAAATCACACCTGTGCAGAGCTGCAAACAACCGGGTCTATCATTAGCACATTTGAGACAGGGAACAGGATTAGCCCTGCAAGGCCGGGCTAGGGCCAAGAGCAGAAGGCCAGCACTCTGCTTTTGCCCACAGGCAGCCCTGCAGAGCAAGCAGCCCCTCCTGCCCAGGGGCTGAGGTGCCTGAAGCTGCCTCCCCGCTGTGCAGCTCTGCAGAGCCCGCGGGGCGCAGGGTCCTGGGCAGTCAGGGCAGCCCGGCTGCCTTGGGGCACAAGGAGTGCCCCAGAGACAAGCTGCTGCCCTTTGCTTTGGAACTGCTCCTCAGAGTCTTGTCATTAATCCACAGTGTCTGATGTGTTTTCCTTTCCTCTCCCAAGTTTAACACAGCTTTTTGAGAAAATTGACTGATGTAGCTGCTGCTGGTGGTGGTGATAGTACTTTTGTCTGCAGGTGAGGGCAGGTGATTTGGACCAAGGACGGAGTCCATTGTTAACACCCCAGCCTTTGCCAAGTCAAGAAAGCCATTCACAATTGGGCTACCACAACTGAGCTGTTTTCCTAGGTTTTGGAAAGCTACCACCTTAAGAAACCCAACAGATTTTCCTCCAGGAGGATACCAGCTGTAGCATGATTCCAATGTTTTCCACTTCTTTTCAGTGTCTTTTAAGAGTTCCTCAGTGCCCAGCAGGAATGAAACGACCTCTGATAATGTGATTTGAGAGCTTTGTGTTGTTCGTTGCCACATGAGTGTTCATGAAAAGCTGGACAGCCCACTCGTGGCTCGTCAAGTTAAATTTATCCCAATTCTGTGCAAACAGCAGCCCCGAGATGCTGAGAAGAGCAGGCACAGTGGGTGGGTGTGCATGCACACACCCCGAGGCTGACTGCTCTGTGGGCAGATGGTTTTGAACTGTTGTAAATCATCACACTCCCAAGCTGGAGGAAGAAAACAAATCTATATGAAAATATATAAATCTATATGGAATGAAAGGATATCAAAATGAAAGAAATAATACATATTAATTTATCATATCTGTAATTTAACACCTATATACTATTGCTTGCAGGGGGTCTCTGTAAAAATCATGATCATGACGGGTCTGCTGAGGAACGCGCCTCGAGCTGTTTGTTTTCCAGAATCAGTCTCATTCCATGGTTATGACAATGGGAAGATGCCAGCAGCTCACATCTCTGGCAGTGGGCAATGGACTTAATGATACAACTTGCTTGAAAAGTTTTTTGACCAATCACACAAAGCAGAAGCATATTGACAGTAGTTCTACCCAACCACTATAAGCACACGTACCTTTGGTTAAAACACTGCTTGCTTATTTTGAATACAATACCTGCTTGTAAACCTTAAAACACAATGCACCGAGCTCCATTATTAAGCTTAGAAGTTCCTAATATCTTGCTAGAGATATTTTTTTGAAGCTTAGGGAGTCATTCTAGCCAAGTATTAATACACAGACCATTGTTCTATTTGTCCTTACTTTTCTACTTCTTATATAAGTTTTCTGCTGACAAATCTTATGGCTGCTGCTTAGCTTAATTGCAGTTCTGTTGTCTCTGAGGCCTGCCTTTTGCAGCTTTCCCAAAACCCTCTGATTTGAAGGATTCCCACAATTCCCCCTCTGGGTACAACTAAAAAGAAACCTTTGTAACCATGTTGTTTATTAACTACCTTGCATTTCATAGCTTTACTATAGTATACCTGCTTATTTCTTGCTTAAAGCATCCTTTTTGCTCGCATTAAGCCTTGCTGTATTGCAACACAGCAATTTTAATGCTGTGGAAGTCAAGTCAGTTCAAAGGGCATAAGTCATGTCTGATAGCAATTACAAGTCGTTGTCCAAAAAAAGTCTCGCCTGTTCCGAAGTTTTAATTCAAAACCTTCCTCCATGTCTATACCATCATCCATTTCAAGAACTCTCTGTGAATCCATTTCCTACCTCTCTCTCTTGTGTGATAAAAACTTCTTTGATAGTTTTGTCCATCATTTGTCACACACACTGACATATGCAAGGCATTACTATTACTATCACTACCAAAACACCCAATACATATAGAGACCTATTCTACAAAGTTCCCTTAGCCAAGGTGCAAAGCTCCATCCTTGGAACAAATGATCTAACCATGACCCACCATCTTCTTTAATTGGACTGTCAAATCTTTCAGCTTTTGTATGCTTTTGTGGATGGATTCAGAGTGATCAGACAGCTTCATGCAATGCAATCCTTCAAATTCCTCAAAACCAAGCCCATGTGCCTGTGAAAGAAAATCAATTGCTGCTCTGTTCTGTAAGGCTGCATGTCTGACAGCACTAACATCAGTCATCATGTCACTAATTGCAATGGAAGTAGCACTGTCTTCTTTCTTCTGCCAACAACCCAGTCGGTATAATGGTTTCAATGCCTCGCCCGAGGCAAGTTGATGTAGAAATAAATTCGATGTACCTCATTTTGCAGGGCCCTAGGGTCTGAAATTGCTATTACAGGTTTTTTTTTTATGATGAATGGCAAACCTTTTTTCTCTGTGTTTTCTCTTGATGGCTTTTTTAACGATAGGTGCTATCACAGTGAGTTGCATGATGCTACATGGGCCACCTTTAATTTTTGAGGGAATGTCCTGCCAGGCTCTATCTCCACAAATGAGCCAATATTCTGTTGCTTATTTTCATGGGGACTCATCTTGGTCATCTACTCATTAGCAGTTTCACCCTTAGGGGGCACTGGGGTAGTACAATTGCAACACAAACTTGAGTATCTGTCCTCAGGATGATGGGGAGTAACATTTAACTGTGGATCTCCCTGGTATTGAAACTCAGCACAAAATTCCATCACCAATGAACCAAGAATTCCAATTCTTGAGGTTCACAAGGTGCTTTAAGAAGATCAGGGGCCCAGTGATGTCAGCTGGTTATGGGATTGGTCTCATTGGCAGCCTCACACCAATATTTGTCATGATTGGGTATTGGCTACTCCTTGGCTGGCACAGGCACACCAACCAAACAGGTTGCAAAGGATTTGTCTGGGCTCAAATTGGTCAAACACATGGTGTCTGAGCCTGCTGACTTGGCTAAAGCAAGGCAAACATTAATTTTTTGGTTGATCTACAGGCATGTATGCACAGCAAAAGCAAGCAAGCAAAACCAACAAGTGCCAGTATATCCTTTGATCAAGCTCCATGTTCCTGTTCAGCTCTTTCTGGTAAAAGATCCCTTATCTATTTCAGTTCTCAAGCAAATCTTTTAGCACTTGTTCAGGGACTGGCCAACTATAGGGCACTAAACTGTCCCTCTAACCTTCAATTTTTACAAATTTGAATATCTTAGAATTCTTTTGAACACAATGGACACCACGCTTTTGCTGAAAGAGCTCTATGATACAAACCATTTTCACAGTCCAAAAAGCAACATCAAACTCAAGATTTGTAGCTTTCACAGGCTGAACAGGGAACGTCTGGCATGAACCGTCGCTTCTCTGTGCGGCTCACATCTGCGTGCTCATTTCCCTGCTGGTGGAATTGTCGCTGCGCTCTTGTGTATGAGATGGTTTCACGTCCTTTGCAGGGACACACTTAGGTCCGGCACCTGTGCAAATACAAGCATACCTTTTGCCCCAAGTGATTAGCGGAAATGGTCCTTCAATTTGTCCTAACTCAAGGTTTCTGATCAAAACTGAAGGATTTTCTTTCAATTTTTCCTGTGTGCTGTTTGAAAAGTGCCTAAAATTTGGAGGATTAGGTCCTGCAAATGAGCTATTCAAAACATAAAGACATCTAAAGCTTTGCTCAGCCTCATCTGGGGTGTTGCTTGAGCCACTCCCCCATTTGTTGAGCTGGAATGGGATTTAGAGTGTGGTGCGTCCTTTCAACAATTGCCTGACCTTTGTGGGAATAAGGAATTCCAAAAGTGTGGCGAACACCCCAGTCCATCAAAAATGTGGCCAATTTTTGAGCTGTGTATGTGGCGCCATTTGTCAGTTTTCATCTCGTGGGGGATCAGTTTGGTGAGCTCTGTGCCCAGTGACACTGACAAGGACAAAAGCAAAAGACAAGAGGCGCTCTCTCTTCCCAGGACCAAAGTCCCACAGCTTTAATGGCGAGCGACTCCAGAAGAGAAAGGGAGTATCCAGGGGAGGAAAGAAAATGTCCAGGGGAGGAAAGACAGCATCCACCTCATGGCAGGAGATTTGAAACCCTGGGGGAGCAGGGTGGGTAGAAAGGAACTACCATAATTCAACAAATTAAATCACCACACTGAAGTTTTCTGCATAAATTGCTGCACTTGTTGAAAACAAAATCCTAAAATCTCCCCAAAAGCAACCATGTAGTCCCAAATGACCACAGTGTGGGAGAAAAACCACTCAACCCCCCTGTATACCGAGGCACCAGGTGTCACAGGGAGCACCAACCCCTGCAATTAGAAAGTCCACGCACACAGGCTCACTGGGAAAGGAGCATGTCTTTATGAGGGGACAGAATGCTGACTTTTCCCAACACAACACACACCATCCACCACATCAGCATCCACCCACATCATCTTCCTCAAACATCCACACACTGAAAACAAAACCACAATTACAAGACACAGGCAAAATAGCAGCAATGAAACAGGATTTGCTCAAATCACCCCCAGAATTGCTAGCAGGTCATTATTGACACAGCAAATCCTTTCTGCCAGCAGCCAGACCCAAACCCAAACTGTACAGGCATACGTTGTGCACAGGACATCTCTGTGTGACTTGTGAACAGCCCTTCCCCTGCATACACCTTACAGGTTACTTTATACAGAGTTAAACGTTCCCTTTCTCCACAGTCCCAGCAGTCTTGTCTGTCCCCCACGAGGAACAGCTGAGAGTGGAGGTGCCACCAGGAAAGGAATGTCCTGGCAGTGCCCAGAGACATCCAGAGCCCGGTTTTTCTCGCTGGAGCAGAGAAGCGTTCCTGCCGCGGTCACCAAATGAGGTGTGGAATAGAACTCGCCACAGTTAAAGGTAGAAGGTGGTATGTTTTTTACAGTGCCAGGCATACGAGGAGTTGTCTCCTAAAGACATGTGTGTAGAATCACCGCCGCTCTACTTATCTAAAAAAGTCATACATATTCATATAATTCCCAAAATGACTAATACATATTAATTAGGTAACCCCACCAAGTCCCTTTTTATTAAAATGTATTATAATTGAGTCCAAAGTTCCCTCATATTTGCGGATTCTTTCACATCACATGGGTTGGTGGGTTTTAAAGCAGGGAATGGTCTCCTTCTGATGAAGCCAAGACGTCTTCCTCAATTTGACCTCTTTCCTTATGACCTGTTGGCAGGCTTTCGCACCCCTTGGCTAAAGCTGAAATTTCGGGGCCCAGGTGCAGGCTACGGTCCTCTTCTTTGTCACAAAGAAATCCGCATCCCATCCTGCTTCTTTAAACATAGTAAAGACAGGCAAGTGATATATTACCCTAGACTTAACTAACTTATCTGCTAGAAATTAACTATCCCTTATTATTTCTACTCTTCTTGCTATACTCTTTCTGCCTAACTAAATCTTGCTAAAATTTTAACTCTTCCAGTTCTTTTCAATCCTGGATTCATTGGCCTCATCTCACACATCAGCCATGTGTGAGCCGATGCTGTAACTGGGAAATTCCACTCCTGAGCAGGAGATGCAAGGCCTGGTTCTGAGCTGGAAGGGTGAGAAGGATGAGATGCACAGCGTTTTGATCCAGGGGATGTCCTGAAAGTGCACTGCCTACCTGCCCCTGCTGCCGAGCACCACGCTCCACCTCCTTCTCCTGCTCAGCAGATTTTTAGGAATCCAGGGCTTGGTATGTATGATTTGCTACTGCAACAAATAGAATGAATTTGCTTTGCAATCCCAGTTTTGTCCTGGGTTATTTTGTGCATGGGTCTCCTCCTGAACCTGTGTCAAAGACTGGCAGGGACTAAAGGACACTCCTATTCTCATGTCAGTAAATACGGAGAAGTGATTTAAGTATCAATAAGTCAATAAGTATCAATCAGTAAATCAAATAATTTGGGGGAATATTTAGCCTGTGAGTTTCAGCAAAGTATTGAATATGTCTTAGATCCATGGATACAAACTAGTAACTGAGATTGCTGGGTGTGCACGTGTTGGGGAAGTGACTCCCCACACACCCAGTGCTGAGATCAAGGATTGCCTCTTTTCTAACCCTGACCTGGCAGCAGGGATTGGGCCCTGCTTGGTAACGTTCATTTTGAAGACTTCTGTTGAGCAGGTAAGAATGGTCAAAATGAAATCTTTTCCAGCTGTTTCCCTTTGGTTCACCTGTTTGAGGGTTAAAATTCTGTGCTGCAGGTGTGCTGGGTGTGTGCAGAGCAGTGCAGCCCCAGAAACCCCTTGGCTTGCCCACAAGTTGTCATGCCTTGTTGCCAGGTGTGCCCAGCTGTGGCAGGAGAAGGAGCCCGCAGCACAGTGGGCACCGTACCCTGCCCAGCCGGGGCTCTCTGGCACAGAGCAGCAGCAGCGCCAGCACCGTTCAACCCGCTTCTGCCTTGTCTTCCCCTGGCACACAGAAGCCTCTGGAAATCAGCACCGCCAGTGGCGTTCCCAGCTTGGAGCAGCTGCTGCTGGCGGGCAGATGCTGCCAGTTCGACTGCTGCCAAAGGGAAAGAAAGGCAGAGATGTACCCGCACCGGAGCCCTGGGCATGTCCAATAAAGGTGCAAATATGTGGGGAGATTTGTTAGGAAGGATTTCAGCTGTGATGCCAACAGTGGCTTCTCTCCTGGTTCTGTGTGTTCTAGACGAGTAATGCAATGGTTGGCTCTGACAATTAAGAAGTAGATGTTATGTGGATGTTCAAATGTGTAGAGATGGTATTGTAATATATCCTCCCATAGTCCTCTTTCCAGTCCCCCTTGTAATAGCCTTGGCAGTCAGGGCATTTGGGGAGGGCTGGCTTGTGACCAGCAGGCAGGGTGTAACAACACCTGACTACAGTCAGGATGAAGGAAAGTAATTTCCACCAATGGACAGCAGAGAAAGAGTTGACTGACAAAACTTTTGGAGAGGCTAAGGGTATAAAAGGCAGAGCATCTCTTCTGTAGATGAGCACATGGCTGCTAGTCACAGAGACTCCAAATGCTGTAATTTTTCCTTATTTAGTCATTTGTTGAGGTTTACTAAACCTTTAAAATTTTAAAAGTGAGAGTCATTTCTCACATCTGCAATGATGTGGGGCCATTTTCGTGGTCTGATTTCCTTTGCTTGTGTCCCATCTGAGTGCTCAGCTGGGGTACAGGCTGTAGGTTCTTGGGGCACTCTTGGAGTTCCTCTTGGATCCCCTGAACAACAAGGTTTGGCCCATGAGGGGGTTTTGTGCTGCTTTGTGACAGAGAAGAACTTCCCAGACTCATTTGTGCTTGCTGTAGGGAAGGTTGGTTATTGCTTTGCATAAATTCACAGACCAACATGGAGCGTTTGCTTTGTGATGTCAGGGCATGGTTGCCACCTTGTCGTAGTGACATCAGAAGGTTGCCTTGGTGCATGGAAGGCCTGAGTGTCAGAGTAGCCCTAGTGCTGGCTCACATCAGGAGAATCCTCCTGGTTGGGGAATTTGTCAGTGGGCAGCTGCACTCTGACAAGAGTCTTGTGTCTTCCAGTGTTATGGTGAATTCCCACAACACTGCTACCATGTTTTGCCATCTGGCCACAGCAGCTTTTGCTGCTTATGATGTTTGTTTTTCCACGTATTACGTGACACACTTTGTTTGTAAGTAGAGTTTTCCATTCTACTTAGATTAGGGTGTATCCTAACCTGGCTTTTGCATGTCTTCCTGCTCTTTCCTGGTGGCTGAGTTTCTGATTTTGAAACAGAAAGAGCATTAGAATGCCAGTGGTTTGGTAATGCTCCTGTCAAGAGGTTCAGCTAAAAGGGGGTGTCTGTAGCCACAGGGGCAGCATTTCCAAGGGAACCTGCAGGGCTCTGTTTCCTCCACAGGAGAGTCTGTGGCAGCAGAGTCTGTCATTTACTCAGGTTGCTGGGACAAGCAAGACAGCTTTGAAAATGTAGACTGGAAGACCTTCTTTAATGCCTTCCAAAAACTCTGCAGTTGTTCCCAGAATTCAGAGAAAGCTTCTTTCTTTTTAAATTTTGTCATGAAAGGATTTGACTGTCTAACTTAATAACCTTTTACTGAGTGCTAAAGTAGTTATTCCCTTTGAAAGGAAGTGCAAACTCTAAACCAGTGAGTGTCTACTCCTGAACCCTAGAGGTGCTGCTGTTCTCTTCCAAAATCGAACTGCCGCTGCTCAGGGGAATGTTGGGAAGCTTTTCTGGGCAACTGTTTACTGCAAGTTAATGAGAATTAGTGCATGTATCTGATTGAAAAAAAAAAAAAAAGTACCTGAAGGAGAGGATTTCAGAAGCTGTTTTATGTCTTTGGTAGAACAGGAGCATTGAGTATTAAAGAACAATTTGCATTTTCTTGATCACATTTGTATCCATTTACTGGCTACATAGGCCGAAGTGTAGGCACAGACAAGAATATTGTCCTGATCCCTTGCTGGCTGTGTGAATGAAATGTGTCTGCTGGAGGGATGTTGTGAAACGGGAAATCATCTCTGTTTGGGTTGACTTGTTCTGTGGGATTCAGCAGCCCAGGCAGTTTTCTGACAGCATCTGGTTCATTTTCCCTTCCCACTACAGGACAACTGAAGCGTGTATTCAGCAGTGCTGAAGATCCTGAGGTGAGTGAGAAAGGAACATTTCATGTTCCTGGTGTTTAAGAATTGTAGAGGAAGCTGAGAGCTTGGCCAGTAGCAGTAGAGTGTAGAGGGCCAGCAAGGAAGGACAAAAGAAAAAACATTTTCATGCCTGAAGAAAAAATAAGAAAGTGTGAAATGGATATTTTAAATTTCTATATCAGAGCTTTGAAGAATTACAAACCTAGTTTTGAAGAGAGAACCTTGCTTGCTGACGGCAGGTAGGGTGGAATATTTACTTAAGAGCAATTTCCTGTACAGTTGAATAAGACCATTATAATTTAGTCAGAGTGCCTTAGAATTCTATTCCTATCCAACTTTATGATATCTGCTTAGAAGATGTGGTTATAGAACAGGAAGGCCATCCTGCAATGGTGCCTGCTGTATCTGAAGTGCAATGGGCACCTTTGTGGCTGGGGAGCTGCGTGGGCCCAAAGGGCGCAGGGCTGGCGGCCGTGAGCAGCTGCAGATGAGGCAGCGTGGGGCCAGGGGGCCAAGAAGGCCAAGGGCACGGTGGCTGTGCCAGCAGCAGTGGGGCAGCAGGAGCAGGGCAGGGAGCGTGGCCTGTGCTGGGCAGCGCTGCGGCCACAGCTGGAGTGCTGTGTGCAGCTGTGGGCCCTGGGAAGCAGAAAGTCATGGAGGGGCTGCAGCGTGTGCACAGAAGGACAGGGGAGCTGGGCAAGGGGGGGCAGCACAAGGCCAGGGAGGAGGCGCTGAGGGAGCTTTAGCCTGGACAATGGGGGCTCATGAGTCTGCCTTCAGGCAGACTTCCATAGATCCCTGCCTTAGATCCATAGATCCAATGCTCAGCACAAGGGGTGTTTCAGTGCCAAACATCCCTTCACTGCATCCAAGTGCTTTAGACACTGGAGTGGGTAACACTTTCTTTTTTTTTTTTTTTTTTTTTGTTTATTTGTTTGTTTGTTTTCTAGAAGGAGAAGCCTTGTGTAATTTCTCCTTCTCCAGGGAGCTTTTTCTCCATCTTTCCTGCCCTTTGCCAGCACTGGCAGAAACACATCACTTTCAGGTTAACGGCTCCCATGTCTTTTGGCAGCCCAGGGCATCAGTGTGTTGTGTTTGGGAATTGAGCAGGAAATCAATTGCATTCCAGCTGGTTCTCAGAGATTAGAGGAGCTGGAAGGGGCTGGGCTGCATTTCTGATTCCAGCCACTTTAGCACCATCAGTGTGGTCAAGTCCAAGAGAAGAACTTGCCAACTTGCCCAAGCTCAGATGCACAAAGAGTGCAGTTCCCAGCAATGCTCGGTGTCTATTGCATTTCATAATGACGTACATGCTCCAGATGACCCAAGAGTTTGGGTTACTGAAGCAACAGTAGAGCAATCTCGGGATTGTAGTTGAGCGGGGCACTGGATACCAAGTTCTGATGTGTGTAGCAACAGAGAGGACAGTAAAGAGAGATTTCAGTAATGAGATCTGTCTATCTATCTTCTATCTATCTATCTATCTATCTATCTATCTATCTATCTATATATCTATCTATCTATCTATCCATTCATCCATCCATCTATCCATCCATCCATCCATCCATCCATCTATCTACATAACATTTACATAACTGAATCTTCCTGGCTCTGGCTCTGGTCCAAGGCAGTTGGAGGTGCAGAGCTCACCTAAAGTATCCCTTTCAGGAGAGAATTAGAGACATGTTCCCTCCACCAGTTCTGAGAAGGCGGAGATGTTTCCCCCTCCAGATATGGTCATTTTTTTCCCCCCAGAGTTGTTTTCCTCCTCCAGCCTCTTCTGCCCTCAAGTCCCCAGTTAATTCTTTAAATTTCTGCCTGTCCTAGAGAGGTGCAACAATTCCATGTTTAGGTGGTGTTTGGTGACTCTGGTCACACATGCATTACGTGACACATGGTTTCCTTCACTGGCATCCCCAGGGCTGCGTAAGTGCATTCGTTCATGGGGCCTTAGGAGGATCTTCTCTTTCCCTCAGCAGCAGCAGCAGCAGCAGCAGGGAGCGGTGGCAGGGTCAGGACTAGGAAGAGGTACCTGCCCTGGCCCTTTGCTCCCGGGCCCCAGGCCAGGAGGGCTCTGGCTGCAGCAGGGCGCTCTTCGGGCAGCCCCTGGCAGCCTCTGCACGGAGCACAGCACGCTGCCCCGTCCTGCTTGTGCCACTTTTCTTCAGCAATTCCCTAGCTCCTCCTCACAAGGAAAAAACTCCAGCAATCTAAAAAGAGACCATTCAAGTACAGTTCTACCTGCCTTTGCATTGTAGTTCAGGGCATGTATTTTTTGGTCTATAATTTCATGATTTTTATGAAAAACTGCATTCATATCTTCACATTTTTGTGGTTTTAATTATTCATATACCTAAACACTCCATTTTAAACTCTTGATTTATTGCAGTTGGTAATTTTCAGGTAGTATATTTTGAAATGCCACAAAACAACACCTTTTGGATAGTTTTTCTCACTCTTAAAAAAAACCCCCATAAGCCATTTTAGTCTCTGTCTCTCCAAATTGGTTCATATCGGCCTATTTTAAATCAGGGCTACAATACTTTTATAGGATTGAGAGAGCTCCAATTAAATGCACACCGGTGATTCCTCTTGTGCAATGTCAGGGCCCCACCGTAAAGCTTCTATTTACTTTTTTTTTCTCTCATTAGCTCAACTGCAAACACACGTTCAGTTGCAAACTTACACAAGATGAGCAAAATCAAAAAGATGTGATGGGCCTTTGGGAGCTCCTTGCTGATCTTTCTGCTTCTTCGGCTGAGCAAGGCTCTGATCCAGGCAAAGAGATTGTACTTAGTGCTACACAACCATTTGGCTGGAACTTGCTGATTTCTAGGAACAGCTGGAGGCCTCTATCTCCCCAGGATGTTTTGGCTGAGCCAAGCTTTGCTGGGTTTTGGCTGCAAATACCATTGCCCTTGCTTTCTTCTATCCACAAGTACCATGGCTGGGCAAAAACTGCCACGTGGGCCATCTTCCAAAGGCACTCTGGTCTGGAGTTTGTGAATGAACGAGAGCCTCATCCACTTCCAAACCACAGGAAAAAAATCAGGAAAGAAAACTTCCCATCCTTAACAAACAACTGACAATTCACAAGTGGATCTAGAGCTTCTTTACGCAATGAAAAGGAAGGCAATCTTCCAATGGAGTTGTGCTTTCGGGAGTTTTTCTTCTGACTCCCACTCCCAGCTGGCACTGGAAAAGTCACGTCTCTGCAAGGTTCAGTGTGTTCTCTCTGCCATCAGTTGTTTTGCTGCAACAATCAGAACAGGCATCAGGCTGGAGAGAGGCTCAGCTGATGCCAGGAAAAGGAGCTGCCCCAAGGAGAAAAAAGACATGAACTTTTACCTCCCAAACCCATCTCCCCAGAGGCTCAAGCAGGATTCCTCTGGTTCCCAGAAATACAAAGAAATAGGGCTGAGAAGACCCTTTGCAGCTATGTGTTCATGCCCAAGACTTTGCTGATGCCGTTTGGGTTTTGCCTTTTTTCTTTTCTGTCTTTTCTGTATTCCTTGCACATCAATTTAGAGCTCTGTAGGCTACTCGATTAGTGACTACTTTTCCCAGTCCTTTTCCATGGCCTTTGCCTAAGCAGAAAGACAAACTTCCAGAGCTCCAAGCGCCGGGGGGTAGAAGGCCCCAGTGTTATCTTGGTTCTTCCTGGGACAGACCCCTGCAGGGAGCTGGTGGACTCGCCATCCCTGCAAGCCTTTGAAAGGAGACTGGATGTGGCACTCGGTGCCCTGCTTTAGTTGAGGTATTAGGCCACAGATTGAACTCGATCATCTTGAAAGTGTCTGTCTTCCAAGCCAGGGATTCTGTGATTCTGTGACTGAGGCAGCTTTTCCTGCAGCCCTGCAAAGGGCTGCGGGGGCCCTTGGCCAAGGACGGGGATCAAGGCTCATGGAAAAGAAGCAAAGGGCTCAAGGCGAAGGCTGACAGGGCACTGCTGCCACAGCCCGGCCCAGAGCGAGCCTCATGTCCTCCTCCTCAACCTGCACCCTCTGCGCTGCCCTTTGCGGTGCCGGCGGCTCCTCTCGCTGTGGGGCTCCAGGGCATGCTGGGGGCCGGGCCCTTCGTCTTCGGGAAGCGCCGGAGCCTCGGAGGCCAGCTGCTGCTGCTGTGGCCGGCAGGGGAGAGCTGCAGCTGCGGCCCCGGGCACGGGGAGCTGCCGCTATGGCCGGGCTGCTGCCTCTGCTCCGGCCTCTGCTCCTGCCCTGTGCGCCCAAACACGGCCGAGGGATGCCCGGCAGCTCCGTGCCGCTCCGCAGCAGGCCCGGCCGGGCTGCTGCTCTCTGCGGCCTCTGCCCGCCGCTGCCGGCCCCGCCGCGCTCCCGCCTGCCTCTGCCGCAGCCGGGCCCACACGGGAGGCAGCACATTGCGGCCGGCTCGGAAAAGCCCTGCCTGCAAACTGCCCGCCACGGCCTCGGCCTCAGGGCACAGGCTGCCGGCGTCCTCGCAGCTGCGAGCCGGCCCGGGCCGCCTGCCGGCCTCGGCCACAGCTCCCGCCTGTGTCTCCATGGCCGCGGCTGCTCGGCACAGCGGGCTGAGCACAGCCAGCGCCAGCAGCAGCTCCTCACGGGCCCAGGCTCTGGGCACTCCGAGCCCGCCCTCCCCCGAATCCCAGCCATGAGGGGCTTGGCGTCCCAATGCATCCCCTGGGGACAGCAGAGTCGGCCACTGAGCTCAGCCCATGGTGACACCACCAAGTGACCAATGGAAAATTCACCAAATCCTCATCAGAGACAAGAGAAAACTCCCATGGTGCCTGACAGCCTGAAGCAACTGCCAATTCCAGATCATTCCATCCATGTAGGAAAAGCGGCTTTTGCATTAAAGCAGAAAAGAGTTATCGAAAAGGAGGGCAGGAGCAAACAAGAAAGTTATTTGGACTCATGCTTCTTGTGTCTGTTAGAAAGGCTAAGAAAATGCACTCCTTGTTCTTCTGACACAGCTCTCTCTGTTCATGATGTGGGACAGTGAGTGCTGATGATGTGCAGGAGCTGATGCGAGGGACAGGGACGAGGATGCAGCAGGCACAGTGCCAAGCTGACAGAGGGATGATCTCTGGCAGTGGCACTGAAGGAGAAGAGTTTGCAGGCAGCACAGAAAACGGCTCTTTGTTTCACCTCTTCTTTCAGTGCTGCTAAGAATGTAGCCTGGAGCAAGCTGGGAACACCAGAGCATGGAGCCCATTCCAGGCAGGGCTGCATCAGACACAAACCAGCAGGGGACTGAGGAGCCCCTGGGGTGGCAGTGAGCAACCTCGGGCTCTGCTCACTGCTGCTGGCATTTTCTATTGAACCATCTCCAAGGACTTCTGTTGTGCTCTGTATTTCTAAGGGTTTTCCCCCTTGGTTTGTTTTTTGTTGTCTCCTGCACCTTTTTTTCTCCAAATTTTCCTATCCTGTCAGCAGCAGCCCTTGTCCAGAACTGGCTCTAAAATATCAGCAAGGTAGCTAGGAACAACAATGGGTGGAATCCTGCGGCTCAGGAATTCATATGCCAGAGCCCTGCCTCTGCCTCATGCTTTGTCAGGACCTCCTTCTCTGTGCAAAACAAGGGACTGGTGGAGACTTTTTGCCACAGAGCTCCTGAGAAGCAAAGGTTGGGCTAGGTTTCTCAGGAGTGTATCTGTTAAGTTCATTGCCGGCAAACAGAAAGTAAGGCCAGGGTAGCAGAGCAGCTGGGAGCTGGTCACTCCCTGCAAAGGGCTGGTGTAGGAAGTGGGAACACCACATTCCAGCAGGAGCGGGCAGGGTTAATGTGCTCAAGGTGCTGCCAATGAGGTTTGGGTTCACTTAGAGAGTAGTCAGGGCTGGTGAGCACTGCAAGATCCAGCTGCAGTCCCCATCCATGTCCCTTTCAGTGATGGCTTTAGGGTGTCTGCAGCCTGGATCCAGAGCGGCCTGGGGGGCTCCTGAGGCTGCCTTTGCACTCAGGGTGAGGATGCCCAGAAGCTGCTGAGGCCAGCAGGGGGGACCAGGGCTGGGGTTTGTGGTCTGGCAGGTGTGGCTCTGGGGGCTGTGACATGCCAGGGCATGGGTCACTGTCACTGCCCTCCGCAGGCATGGGTCACTGTCACTGCCCTCCGCAGCCCTGGCTAGCTCTGTGATGCTCCAGGGACAATGGCAAGAGCAGGGATCTGGCTAGGTTAGGGTTTTGCCTGAGCCAGAACCTCTAGGCCAAATGCCGAGCAGTAGAGACCCCTGGAGGACCGAGTGAAGGAAGCAGAGGAGGCTCTTCTGCAGTGCAAAGTGCAGCAAATTCATCAGGAGAGGTAGGACTAAGGTTCTGCAGGTGAAAATTCCCAAAAGGAACAGATGTTCATAGAACCCCCCAGCCCCCCTCTGCACGGGTTTTTAAAATCTTTCAAAACAGGGGGTGGACACCATATAGTAACCAATAAGCGACTCTTGGGATGTGGTTTTGAGGGCTACCACAAATCAGAACAAGGGGAGGAGAGAGCGTTGGGATAGGGATTGGATCTTAGGGTGAGGGACAGGGAACTTTCTGGAACAAAGTGTAGGGTTTGGGTTGATGGGTGGGGCAAAGGGGCCAGGTTGACTTGACAGACAGGGAAAAATCTGGTGAGGAGGGAGGGAATTCCTTGAGAGACACTTGGGTAGGAGGGCATAACACAGGGGAGAAACTAACTGTAATAACTCGGGGAACACTTGAACATACCACTATATAACAGAACATTTGACTCAGTAAACTAACACACTGCAACACAGAAATTCAGGGTTTCGGCAGCTGAGAGGTAGCACTATTAGAACCCGCAGCAGCTGGTGAAAGCCATCTCTGTCCTTCAGGTTCTTGCTGTGTGGGAAGGTGCTGCGAGTTGTGGTGGCTGCACTGCCCCTTTGCTGGGAGGATGATCTGTACCAGGGCAGAGCAGAAAGCTGCCATGGTGAGCAGAACATGCTCAGAGCATTGCAGTTCAGAGAATGGCATTGCCCCTGAAGGGCAAAAAGCTTGAAAGCATATAATTATGTGCAGAACCGTTGCACAAATTTTCTCTTCTAGAACATGCTCATTTTTGTATGCTGTAGATGAATACTCCAGGTTTTATAGAATACATGGGGTTTTTTCTTAAGGTTTTTGGGAGAACTCTCAAGTTGATTTCTGTTTGTATTTTACATCCAGCATGCATACAGTTTTTTTTTATTATTATTTTTCTTTAGTAAATACTTAGGGAAAAAATACCTAAGCATTTTTTAATCCTTTGGGATATTGTGATTAATATTCTTAGAAAGAAAACCTTGTTGAAAAAGTGTGAAAACACAGAGAGAGGGAAAACAATATAAAAGTCTTTTAGAACAGGGCGTGTAATAAGGACTGCAGAACTGAGTAATTCCTCCAAGGGCAGAATTAGCAAGATATATCACCAAGAACACCTGCCAAGATACTTCCTTAAATCAAGGGAAATGTGACCTGCAGCCATACGAAGTACAGCCAAAGCAAATGAAAACCTTTGGAAAATTTCGCCAGTGACATCAGTCTGTCTGGATAACTGAGGGATGCCCATCAATATTGCACTACATTCCTCAATATTTGCAATGTTGTTTCTCCCAATTTCTGTGAAATCAATAAGCTGCAGTTGTTTACCATTAACTTAAGCTCTTAGGGGAATTACCAAGCACCATGTATGTTTTGCTGTAGCTGAGCAGGACTTGAGTTTCCCAAATCGTCTACAAAGCAGAAGGGAATCACACAGTTACTTGTGCTAATGTTAATGAAGGGTTTCATGAAAGCAGGTGAATGAGAGCATTGCATTGTAAAACTTCCACATGCAAGAAAACAGGAGTCCACTTAGAATAAAACATAGAAGGCTAGCATAACATCAGTACAGGATAAAATGAAAGTGCTAGACAGGAACTGATGCATCAGAAATTAGGTGAATCATTTCTGATACATCTGCATGCATTTGCAAGCTAAAACAGAAAAGGAAGGGCAGAGATAATAAGGAACAAAGATTTTAAAATTGCACTGTGCAGAAGAGACACACAAACTACCAATGTGAGCACAGCTGGGAGATTCAGCTTGGAGATGGATTAGAGTGGAATCCATTCACTGAAGGTCTCTGGTGCACATGAGTGCAAAGACTGAGGAAAAAAGGAGAAAAGTTTAATTTCTGAAAGCTATTTAGATTCCTGGAAGCATTGTCTAGAGATCTAAAAATCTAAAGCCTCAGAGAATCTGAACCTAAACCATCCCCAAATGGATTGATAAGGTATGATGTGCACATCTCTGCTGTTTTCAGAGTCAATGAAATTGACAATGAGTGGCTGGAAATTAGGAATGCCCACCCAGATTTTATCTCCATTACTTTAAGAACACCTTAATAAGGCACTTCAGGAACTGAACACTGACATTCTCTCCCTGCTCTATTTACTTTACATTTGAATACAGGCTGGTAGAAGGAGAAATCAGGCTTTAATTTCTCCCCAAATGACCTGTTGCACTTTCAGGTTAGGAGTAGATGTAAAATTCAGCTAATCACTCTCTCTATCAATGGATATTCCACTAGTGAACTGACCTACAGAGCATCCTTTTCATCTTTTGTACCTTCCTAAATGGTGCCCAATGAGCAGGACACTCGCATAAATCTCACAGAAAATCACTGAAATTGCTGAAATTAACTCTCAATTCCATGATAAAAGCTTCTGAGAAAAGGCTTGACGGGATCACTGAACAAACTGTAACTTGGAAGAGAAACACGCACTTCAGCACTGATCAAGGGGAAAGAAAAAGAAATGCTGTAAAAGTTCCAAGTGGAAGGTAAGGAGAAACACAGGAAGCACAGAAAGAACAAGGCCCTGTCAGATGACCTGTGCAAGGTAACTTTGTGCCCCAGCACTGTTAGAGGACATTCCCTGTCATTGGTGCAAGCAGCTGGAGACATAAATGCTGACTGATTTGGGGGCCACAACCTTGCTAAGTGCAGAGGTGGTTCAATAACATGACATGAGGGAGTTCCCTCAGAGCAACTGGGATGCCAGAAAGAAGTGAGCAGCTCACCACAGCCCGGCCTGCTCGGCTGCTTTTCCTTCTGACCCCCCTGGGGAGGCTCTGACATTTCCTCTTCCCTGATGGAAGCGCAGCTGCTGCCAAGGGAAACGTCCCCACACTCACTCAGTGTTCCCTTTGCTTGCCAGATGTCCCATCTGCTGTCCCTGTCCAGGAGAGCTGCTCTGCTCGGGAGGAGCCCGAGCGAGAGCCTGGGAACATCGGCGGCTGCAATCCCTCCTGATCTAGCGCTGTTTGTGGATGTGTAGCTAGATTTGTATAGTTACAAGTATAGGGATATTTACATACACTGACTGATATTTGTATAGGGATATTATGTATGTATATTGTTATATTGATGCGTGTATATTCATCTGTCTACATACTTGTACATCTCTGTAGCTGTGCATTTCTATTGCTGGGGATGTATAGAATATTCTATTGGTCCATTGATATTTGTGTATTTATAGAAAGGTTTGTTATGTTTGTATTATATTGTCATGTTATATGTCATGAAATATATAATGCATGTTTACATCTCTGTATTGTTATGCCTATATAGGTATTTACTTCTATTTATTATGTATGGAGTTGTATAGTTCTAAAATTCCTTTTTTTTAGTTCTGGATCTGAGTTCCTTTACAGAGGGATATTGCTGTTTCTCTATTTGTATATGGGCTGTACATTTGTAGTAATAAGTAATGAATTTAATTGTTAAACTTCAATTCAGTAACTTCAATATTTGTGTACAGTGAGTTGTTGCAGAGGGTTGCAACAATTTTTTTTTTCACTGAAGTTGATATCTGTATATATTTACATAGCACAATTCTCAGAATAAATTAAATTTTATTCATAAATTGATATTTCTGTGTTTCTACATTGGTAGCACAGGTGTTGCAATTTAAAATAAATTTCATATTTAAACATAAGTTAATGTTTGTGTATTTGTACATTAGTAGTGTGGGTGTAACTATCTGCAATAAATGCAATGTTTCAACTGAAGTAAGTGTAGATTTGTGCTACCCAAAGCCATGGGCAGGTGTAAATGCTGGAGGATTCTGGTCATGCAAATCTCCGGCCATGCCCAGCACATGCCCCACCTGCACTCAGGCTGGGCAGGGGAAGCGCAGATTTGGGCAGGCAGCAGAGCCCCACGTTGGCTCAGAACTCGCTGCAGAGGCTGCTGAGAAAACTCCGGGGCTCCATGAGCACAGAATCCAAGCAGGAGCCACCCGGGAGGACAAATCCCTCATCCCACGGGCAGCTCTTTAGGAAGTGCTCCAAGTGTGCCCCTGAAGCTCATCCCAGAGAGCAGAAGCCAGCAGGGATCCTGAGCCAGCTCTGCTGCCTTTGGCAGCACTTTGCCAAATGAGCTGCAGCAAGGGGGAGGCAGCAGCGACTGTGACTGCTGCAGGCTGGGGATGAAGGAAGGGCCATGGACACAAGTGCTGAGATGCCCCAAAATCCAGAGGGAGGCTGGAGAGCTGGGAATCAACTTGGCATTTCAGTGCCAAACTCTCACAGGCACTGAAATGATGGAATCCCTTTGTGTGAAGTGACCTGGAAGAACTGACAGGGAGTTGCTGCTAGGATCAGCAGTAGCAGAAAGCAAAAAATGTACAAACACTAGGAGATCATCTAATACCCCCCACATGCAATGGCTTCAAAAATGATCTCATGTATATATTATATTATGTTATGTTATGTTATGTTATGTTATGTATGTATATATTATGTTATGTTATGTTATGTTATGTTATGTTATGTTATGTTATATTATATTATATTATATTATATTATATTATATTATATTACATTACGTTATGTTATTTTATGTTATTTTATGTTATTATTATATTAATCAAAACATATAATATATAATATGCATGAAATTTAATGCACATGTATTTTTGGACAATTTCAATTTTTGATATATATTTTCATTTAAGATATATATTTGAAATAGTCTTTCAGCTTGGGACAGTGAAGATTTACAACAGTGCAAAACCATCTGCCCACAGAGCAGTCAGCCCCCGGTGGGGTGCATGCACACCCACCCACTGTGCCTGCTCTTCTTAGCATCTCGGGGCTGCTGTTTGCACAGAACTGGGATGAATTTAACTCGACAGAGCCACGAGTGGGGTGTCCAGCTTGTCATGAACACTCATGTGGCAACGAACAACACAGAGCTCTCAAATCACATTATCACAGGTCATTTCATTCCTGCTGGGCACTGAGGAACTCTTAAAAGACACTGAAAAGAAGTGGAAAACATTGGCATCATGCTACTGCTGGTATCCTCCTGGAGGAAAATCTGTTGGGTTTCTTAAGGTGGTAGCTTTCCAAAACCTAGGAAAACTGCTCAGCACAGGTAGCCCAATTGTGAATGGTTTTCTTGGCTTGGCAAAGGCTGGGGTGTTAACAATGGACTCTGTCCTTGGTCCAAATCACCTGCCCTCACCTGCAGACAAAAGTGCTATCACCACCACCAGCAGCAGCTACATCAGTCAATTTTCTCAAAAAGCTGTGTTAAACTTGGGAGAGGAAAGGAAAACACATCAGACACTGTGGATTAATGACAAGACTCTGAGGAGCAGTTCCAAAGCAAAGGGCAGCAGCTTCTCTCTGGGGCACTCCTTGTGCCCCAAGGCAGCCGGGCTGCCCTGGCTGCCCAGGACCCTGCACCCCGCGGGCTCTGCAGAGCTGCACAGCGGGGAGGCAGCTTTGGGCACCTCAGCCCCTGGGCAGGAGGGGCTGCTTGCTCTGCAGGGCTGCCTGGGGGCAAAAGCAGGGTGCTGGCCTTCTGCTCCTAGCCCTAGCCTGGCCTTGCCGGGCTAATCCTGTTCCCTGTCCCAAATGTGCTAAAGATAGACCTGGTTGTTTGCAGCTCTGCACAGGTGTGATGTGCACCACAAAATACTGAAGGGCTAAGGCCTGAACCACAGACCCTGACTGAAGCCTCAACAACAGGACCTGAGCCAAAGCTGCCCTATAGGTGACATTCCCAACCCAAAGTTCAATCTATCTGCTCCTTAATCAAATGTTATTATCAAAAGGATTGTTGCATGCATTCACTGGTGAAACACGTCTTCACCTTTCTGCATGAGGAAAATGGACAAGGCCACACCTGGCCTTGGTTCCTCCTTGAGCCCTGGGCAGGCCTGGGGAGAAAACCAAGAGGAGAATGACACCAGCTGTGCCCCCAGCAGAAGCTCTGGCACATTACTCGCCCAGCACTGTCGGAGCCGGGCTACTCTCACAGCGCTCTCGGGAGCCTCGTGGCCGCCAAAGGTGGAGGCACCGCAGGATTTCCCGGTTCCCGGCCGTGGCTCTGCAGGGCTGGGCTGGGACAGCTTCCCCCAGCTGATGTGCAGCTCTGGATGAAGAGGAAACCATTGGGCTACCTGGTGATGGATCTTCCTTAATCACCAGAGGCACCCTTTTGTAATAATGCTGAGGTCCATTGCTTAGCTTATCCTTTCCTGACTCTTTTTTACACTTTGGCATTACAGTAAATCACACTGTTCCTTCAGCTGGTGTGTCTGCATCTCTGACCCTCTCCACCATCAAAACAAACACACAGCCATTTTAGCACGAGACCTGCCTCTCTGCCAGCCCATCTCTTGGCAAACACCCCTGGTGGCCATCTCCACAAATGAAATTCCCACTTTGCAACTTCCTTTTCTGCAGGCAGAAGAGAAAAAGAGCCATTCCCAGTTCTGGACACCTCCAGAAACCAGCTGCTTTCAGCAGTCACAACCCTGAAATATCAACCTCCTTCCTTAACCTGCCATTGGGAGCTCCCACCAAGAGGCCTTTTGTCCAAGGATACCCACAGAAGACCTGGAGAAGGGAGCAGTTTGAAACACAACTGCTTCAGAGTTTAAACCTGCCTTTATCAAATGAGCACACACCAATCTGTCTCAAAGGGAAAGCAGGCAGGAATGAGAAGCTCCTCTCCCACAACCGCAAACTCCGTGCTTCCTTCTGTTCCAGCTGGAGAGTGGAGGCCATGGGCTGCACCTCACTTTGGGAAGGAGCCCTGGGAATTGGCCTGGTCTGGGAGGGCAGCAAAAGGAATTCCCCAAAAAGTAGGAAAAGATTCTCTTGAAGGAATAGATGATGACAATATTTCTGCAGAAAAGCAAAAAAAGAATAATTGAAGCATTTCAAGAAGTGCCCAGACTGAAATTTGTTTGCCAGTACGACAACCCCAAAGTCTCTGTGGTGTGTCAGCAAGCTCAGGAATGAACCTGCAAGGCTTGGATAAACATCACTGGTGTCCGCCCCCCAGAGCACAAGCAGCTCCCCAACAACACTTCAAGACTAAGGGACAAAGCTTCCCCCCTCAGCTCTCCACAGCAGCTCT
Organism: Melozone crissalis; assembly: GCF_028551555.1. Lineage (NCBI taxonomy): Eukaryota > Metazoa > Chordata > Aves > Passeriformes > Passerellidae > Melozone > Melozone crissalis. The sequence goes on along the minus strand of NW_026535876.1, from coordinate 288,999 downwards.
AGGGAGTCTCTCCCCACTGCAAGATCTCCTTTGTCAGTCTACAGTGACAGGAGTTGGCTGCAGGAAGCATTTGTGTGGAGAATATTGTTAATAAATGGTTAAATGAGAAAGGCCATTCTGATATAATGCCGCTGGTTAAGCTCGATAGGGAGGACAGCAGTCTCTGATTCAGTGACTGCTGACAGGCAAAAATGCCGGATGACCTTGCTGCAACATGAGGAAAGGGAGGTGAGATTAGTCCTGAATATCTGTAGAATGTAACAAAAGAATAAGCACAAGAATGTAGAAGTAGGTGTAGTTGCTGATATGTAACTAACCAATCCTGAGCTCAACTTTTGCAATATGTATGAAGCTTATTAAGAACTGTATTTAACCCGCTGTATTCGATCAATAAATTGGACTTGGATGAGCCAATTGGTGTCTGGGTCTCCTTCCTCCGACACATTTGCATGGGAGCTCTCCACAGATTGGGGGGAAGAAAAAGAAGAGGTGATTCCTGAGGAAAGAAAAAGGCAACGCTCCTTGGGAAGACACCAGTGTGTGTTTGCTACAACTCTAGGCCCGAAATCCCCTGAAGAAAGCACCATCCATCCATGGGGCAGCACTTTGGCTTTGATATCAATGCTGACAAAATTGCTTCCCATTCCTGCTGCCGTAGCTGACTCCAATTCATGAGCAATGTGCCAACTCTGCCAAAGACAGGCAGACATGGTGAGATAAAACCAGCTAGTCTGCTGAAAAGGAGTCCAAATTAATGTTTTCTAACTCCCCCTTTTCATCCTTTCCGCAGCCAAGACAGAGCAATGTCCTTCCTCTCTGTCCCCGATGGTTACCCAGGCATGGGAGGCAGCGTGGGGACAGAGCCTGTCACTGCCCCCAGTGCCCTGCCCTGCCTTACCCTGCCTGCCTTGCCCTTCCCTGTCCTGCGGGATCCTGCTGTGCTGTGCCGTGCCGAGCCGAGCCCGGCCAGCTGTCACGCATTTCGGGAATGACCCTCCCCTGTGCTGCCCGCCGGCGTAATGAACACACCACTTTGTAACTTTGACTAGTTAGAGAGTCTTTGTCCCTGATTTTCAGTTTTAACAATTCAGGGAGCTTTTGTTTTCCCTGACAGTACAGTTGCTGCCAAGGGAAACACACCCAAAGACCAATAGTGACCCAGCCTTCCCTTTGCTTCCCGTTTCCTTCCCTCACTGCTACACAGCGCTCTCATACCAGGACCTCAGTGCTGCCTCACCTGAGCATTTAGAGCTGCCTCCAGGCCCTTCCAGGCTAAGTGCAGGTGCTCAGGACTCTGAGGTTTTCCTAGCTTCTTGGGAGAAGGTGTTTGCTTCATCTGGACTTCTTGGGGTTTCCTCGGAGGAGCCAGGCACAGGCAAATTTCATCTCCACTGTGAGCTCTTCATTCTGCTTGTTCCCATGAAGCTTAAATGCCAACCTGAGCTCATCGTTCCTCTGGTTCCCGTAGACCATCACAGCCCTTCCATGGCCTCTCCAGAGAGGAGCAGCTGCACATCTTCAGAGCAGCAGTTGCCAGCCCACATCCTATCAGGGAGGGAAAGAGCTTCTACCCTTGCTTTCCAAGCAGGTCCTGGTTAACGACCCTTTAAAGTGTTTTCCTGCAGTGCTCTATCATGGGTAGATCTCAAGTGAGAATCAGGTAGAAAGGGTCAAGTCGCCTAGGAAGGGGGACCTTGAAAACAGAAAGATTCTCTGCCTGATTTTCCTGTACTTGCTGCAGATTTGGATGGTGTTCTGGGCATTTTGCAGACAGCCTCTCTGTAGGGGTACAAGGGCAAGGTGGAAGATATTGCCTAACAAGTGGTCAGTGTTAGGTGCACTCTCCTCTTTCTTTGAATGAAGCCATACTAGGACTCTGATAGGATATTGCAGATGTTTAAGACTGCCTGCCCTGCAAATCAAGCCGTGCCCTTTGACACTGGCAGGGGGCTATGTAGAAATCACGAATGGGCCGGGACTGCTGAGGAACGCGCCTCGAGCTGTTTGTTTTCCAGCATCAGTCTCATTGCATGGGTATGACCATGGGAAGATGCCAGCAGCTCACATCCCAGGCAGTAGACAAAGAACTTAGCGTTACAACTTACTTTATAAGTTTTTTGACCAATCACACAAAGCAAAAGCACATTGACAGTAGTTCTATCCAATCACTATAAGCACAGGTACCTTTGGTTAAAACAATGCTCGCTTATGTCAAATACAATACCTACTTGGAAGCCTTAAAACACAATGCACTGAGCTCCATTATTAAGCTTCAACCTTCCCAATATCTTGCTAGATAAACTTTTCTGTAGCTTAGAGGGGTCTTCTAGACCAGCATTAATACACAGATCATTGTTCTATTTGTCCTTGCTTTTCTACAGGTTAAATAATTTTTCTGCTGACCTATCTCATGGCTGCTGCTTAGCTGTAAACAGCTCTACTGTATCTGAGACCTGCCTTTTTCAGCTTTCCCAAAACCCTCTAATTTTGTGGATTCCCTCGGAGGACTCAGTGTCAGAGCCTCTGGAGAAGCGTGGAGGGCAGGGCTCAGGCAGGTTGTGCCAGTGCAGCATTTGAACTCAAGGCACCAAGAAGCACCAAGCCTGCAGAGAGGAACTCAACCCTTCTCATCTCCCTCACTGCCAGAGGCAGGCTCAGAGCAGCCATCTCACCCCTCTCTAAACCAGTGGGGGCTCTGTCCTTACCAGGCTCCTCGGGCTCCTGGGAATTGTTCCCACAGCTCTCGGTGCCAGGCAAAGCTCCCTCTGCTGCAGCTCAGTCCACAGGCTCCCCTCCTGAGGACTCAGGGGCAACATTAATATTCCCCTTGAAAGAGAAACAGAAAGGAAGAAACCCTTCTCACCACTTACACAAAACACCTGGTCCAACAACTCCATGGCTCACACACTTAATCCCTTGTTCCTAACAAGAACTCTGGGCCCCAAAGCCCTTCAACAGTCAGAAAAATTTGACTTCTCAAACACAGTCCAAAAGCTGTCAAAGCTGACAGTGACAGTGTGGAACATGGGGGTGACACTGACCACATGGAATGGCTGCTAAGGAAATCAATTGCTGCTCTGTTCTGTAAGGCTGCATGTCTGACAGCACTAACATCAGTCATCATGTCACTAATTGCAATGGAAGTCGCACTGTCTTCTTTCTTCAGCCAACACCCCAATCGGTGTAATGGTTTCAATGCCTTGCCCGAGGCAAGTTGATGCAGAAATAAATTCGATGTACCTCATTTTGCAGGGCCCTGGGGTCTGACATTGCTATTACAGTTTTCTTTATAATGATGGACAAATCTTTTTTCTCTCTGTTTTCTCTTGATGGCTTTTTTAACGATAGGTACTATCACAGTGAGTTGTCTGATGCTACATGGGCCACCTTTAATTTTTGAGGGAATGTCCTGCCAGGCTCTATCTCCACAAATGAGCCAATATTCTGTTGCTCATTGTCATGGGGACTCATCTAGGTCATCTACTTGTCAGCAGTTTCACCCTTAGGGGGCACTGGGGTAGTACAATTGCACCACAAACTTGAGTATCTGTCCTCAGGATGATGGGGAGTAACATTTAACTGTGGATCTCCCTGGTACTGAAACTCAGCACAAAATTCCATCACCAGTGAACCAAGAATTTGAATTCTTGAGGTTCAGAAGGTGCTTTAAGAAGATCAGGGGCCCAATGATGCCAGCTGGTTATGGGATTGGTCTCGTTGGCAGCCTCACACCAATATTTGTCACCATTGGGTATTGGCTACTCCTATGCTGGCACAGGCACACCGACCAAAAGGGTTGCAAAGGGTTTGTCTGGGCTCAAATTGGTCAAACACATGATGCCTGAGCCTGCTGACTTGGCTGAAGCAAGGCAAACATTCATTTTTGGTTGATCTACAGGCATGTATGCACAGCAAAAGCAAGCAAGCAAAACCAACAAGTGCCAGTATATCATTTGATCAAGCTCCATGTTCCTGTTCAGCTGTTTCTTGGCAGAAGCTTCCCCATCTATTTCAGTTCTCAAGCAAATCTTTTAGCACTTGGTCAGGGACTGGCCAACTATAGGGCACTAAACTGTCCCTCTAACCTTCAATTTTTACAAATTTGGATATCTTAGAATTCTTTTGAACACAATGGACACCACGCTTTTGCTGAGGAGCTCTATGATACAAACCATTTTCACAGTCCAAAAATCAACATCAAACTCAAGATTTGTAGCTTTCACAGGCTGAACAGGGAATGTCTGGCATGAACCGTCGCTTCTCCGTGCGGCTCACGTCTGCGTGCTCATTTCCCTGCTGGTGGAATTGTCGCTGCGCTCTTGTGTATGAGATGGTTTCACGTCCTTCGCGGGGACCCAGTTAAGTCTGGCACCTGTGCAAATACAAGCCTACCCTTTGCCCCAAGTGATTAGCAGAAATGGTCCTTCAATTTGTCCTAACTCAAGGTTTCTGATCAAACTCGAAGGATTTTCTTTAAATTTTGCCTGTGTGCTGTTTGAAAAGTGCCTCAAAATTAGAGGATTAGGTCCTGCAAATGAGCTATTCAAAACATAAAGACATATAAAGCTTTGCTCAACCTTATCAGAGGTGTTGCTTGGGCCACTTCCCCTTTTGTTGACCTAGAATGGGTTTTAGAGTGTGGTGCATCCTTTCAACAATTGCCTGATCTGTGTGGGAATAGGGAATTCCAGAAGTGTGGCAAACGCTACAGTCCATCAAAAATGTGGCCAATTTCTGAGCTGTGTATATGGGACCATTTGTTGTTTTTCATCTCGTGGGGGATCAGTTTGGCGAGCTCTGGGCCCAGTGACACTGACAAGGACAAAAGCAAAAAACGAGAGGCGCTCTCTCTTCCCAGGACCAAAGTCCCACAGCTTTAATGGAGAACAGCTCCAGGAGAGAAAAGGAGTGTCCAGGAGAGGAAAGAGGATGTCCAGTGGAGTAAAGAGAGCGTCCACCTTGTGGCAGGAGATTTTAAACCCTTGGGGAAGGGGGTGGTAGAAAGGAACTACCATAGTTCAACATAATAAATCACCACACTGTAGTTTTCTGCATAAATTGCTGCACTTGTTGAAAACAAAATCCTAAAATCTCCCCAAACAAAACCGTGTGGGAGTGTGGGAGAAAAACCACTCAACCCCCTTGTATACCCAAGCACCAGGTGTCACAGGGAACACCAACCCCTGCAATTAGAAAGTCCACACACACAGGCTCACTGGGAAAGGAGTATCTCATTACGAGGGGACAGAGTGCTCGCTTTTCTCAACACAACACACACCATAAATCACAACAGATCCATCCACATCATCTTCCTCAAACATTCACACACTGAAAACACAACCACAATTACGACACACAGGAAAGAATGCAGCAATAAAACAGGATTTGCTCAATTCACCCCCAGAATTGCTAGCAGGTCCTTATTGACACAGCAAATCCTTTCTGCCAGCAGCCAGACCCAAACCCAAACTGTACAGGCGTGCATTGTGCACAGGACATCTCTGTGTGACTTGTGAACAGCCCTTCCCCTGTGTATGCCTTACAGGTTACTTTATACAGAGTTAAACGTTCCCTTTCTCCACAGTCCCAGCAGTCTTGTCTGTCCCCCATGAGGAACAGCCGAGAGCGGAGGTGCCTCCAGGAAAGGAATGTCCTGGCAGCACCCAGAGACATCCAGAGCCCGGTTGTTCTCGCTGGAGCAGAGAAGCGTTCCTGCCGCGGTCACCAAATGAGGTGTGGAATAGAACTCACCACAGTTAAAGGTAGAAGGTGGTATGTTTATTACAGCCAGGCACAGGAGGAGTTGTCTCCTAAAGACATGTGTGAAGAATCACTGGCTCTCTCTCTCATCTCTACTCATCTAAAATATCTTACACATTCATATAATTCCCAAAAAACCTAACACATATTCATTAGATAACACTGCCTACCCTCCTTTGAATTAAAATGTATTATAATTGAGTCCAAAGTTCCTTCACATTTCTGCAGTCTTTCACTTCAAATGGGTTGGTGGGTTTCAAAGTGGGGAATGGTCTCCTTCTGATGAAGGCCAAGACGTCTTCCTCAATTTGACCTCTTTCCTTATGACCTGTTGGCAGGCTTTCACACCCCTTGGCTATAGCTGAAGTTTCAGAGCCCAGGTGCAGGCTACGGTCCTCTTCTTTGTCACAAAGAAATCCGCATCCCATCCTGCTTCTTTAAACATAGTAAAGACAGGCAAGTGATATATTACCCTAGCCTTAACTACCTTACCTGCAAAAAATTAACTATCCCTTATTATTTCTACTCTTCTTCCTATACTCTTTCCCCATAACTAAATCTTGCTAAAATTTTAACTCTTCCAGTTCTTTTAAATCCTGGATTCATTGGCCTCATCTCACACGCCAGCCATGTGTGAGCCGATGCTGTAACTGGGAAATTCCACTCCTGAGCAGGAGATACAAGGCCTGGTTCTGAGCTAGAAGGGTGAGAAGGATGAGATGCACAGCATTTTGATCCAGGGGATGTCCTGAAAGTGCACTGCCTACCTGCCCCTGCTGCTGAGCACCACGCTCCACCTCCTTCTCCTGCTCAGCAGATTTTTAGGAATCCAGTGGTTGCTGTCTATTATTTGCTATTGCAACAAATAGAATGAATTTTCTTTTCAAGTCCCGTTTTGTCCTGGGTTATTTTGTGCATGGGTCTCCTCCTGAACCTGTGACAAAGGCCAGCAGGGACCTACAGGACACTCCTATACTCATGTCAGTAAATATGTCAGATAATTAAAGCACTCAGAAGTGCTTTAAGTATCAATAAGGCAAAAGGTATCAATGAGTTAATAAAAAAATTTGGGGGAATATTTAGCCTGTGAGTTTCAGCAAAGTATTGAATATGTCTTAGATCCATGGATACAAAGTAGTAAGTGAGACTGCTGGGTGTGCACGTGTTAGGGATGTGATTCCCCACACACCCAGTGCTGGGATCAAGGATTGCCTCTCTTCTAACCCTGAGCTGACAGCAGGGATCAGGCTCTTCTTGGTAACATTCATTTTGAAGACCTATGTTGAGCAGGTAAGAATGGTCAAAATGAAATCTTTTCCAGCTGTTTCCCTTTGGTTTACCTCTTTGAGGGTTAAAATTCTGTGCTGCAGGTGTGCTGGGTGTGTGCAGAGCAGTGCAGCCCCAGAAACCCCTTGGCTTGCCCACAGGTTGTCATGCCTTGTTGCCAGGTGTGCCCAGCTGTGGCAGGAGAAGGAGCCCGCAGCACAGTGGGCACCGTGCCCTACCCAGCTCCTCGCTCCTGCCTTGGCTTCCCCTCGCACACAGAAGCCTCTGGAAATCAGCAGTGCCAGTGGCGTTCCCAGCTTGGAGCAGCTGCTGCTGGCGGGCAGATGCTGCCAGTCCGACTGCTGCCAAAGGGGAAGAAAGGCAGAGATGTACATGCACCGGAGCCCTGGGCATGTCCAATAAAGGTGCAAATATGTGGGGAGATTTGTTAGGAAGCATTTCAGCTGTGATGCCAACAGTGGCTTCTCTCCTGGTTCTGTGTGTTCTGGATGAGTAATGCAATGGTTGGCTCTGACAATTAAGAAGTAGATGTTATGTGGATGTTCAAATGTGCAGTGATGGTATTGTAATATATCCTCCCATAGTCCTCTTTCCCGTCCCTCTTGTAACAGCCTTGGTAGTCAGGGCATTTGGGAAGGCTGGCTTGTGACCAGCAGGCAGGGTGTAACAACACCTGACCTCCAGTCAGGATGCAAGAAAGTAATCTCCGCCAATGGACAGCAGAGAAAGAGTTGACTGACAAAACTTTTGAAGGGGCTATGGGTATAAAAGGCAGAGCATCCTTTTTGTAGATGAGCATATGGCTGCTAGTCACAGAGACTCCCAATGCTGCAATTTTTCCTTATTCAGTCCTTTGTTAAGGTTTAGTAAACCTTTAAAATGTTAAAAGTGAGAGTCATTTCTCACATGTGCAATGCTGTGGGCCATTTTCTTGGTCTGGTTTCCTTTGCTTGTGTCCCATCTGAGTGCTCAGCTGGGGTACAGGCTGTAGGTGCTTGGGGCACCCTTGGTATTCCTCTTGGATCCCCTGAACAACAGGGTTTGGCCCATGAGGGGATTTTGTGCTGCTTTGTGACAGAGAAGAACTTCCCAGGCTCATTTGTGTTTGCTGTAGGGAAGGTTGGTTATTGCTTTGCATAAATTCACAGACTAACATGCTTTGTGATGCTTTGCTTTGTCATACTTTACTTTGTGATATCAGGGCATGGTTGCCACATCATTGTGGTGACATCAGAAGGTTGCCTTGGTGCACGGAAGGTCTCAGTGCCAGAGCAGCCCTAGGGCTTGCTGAGATCAGGCGCATCTTCCTGATTGTGGCCTTTGTCAGCATGTAGCTGCACTCTGACAGGAGTCTTGGTTTTTGTAGTGTTGGAGTAAACTTGAACAACAGTGCTACAATGATTGAGCAACTCGCTGCTGCAGTTTGCACTGTGTATGGCACTGTTTATTCTGCCTATTTCATTACCAGCCTGGCAAGTAAGTAGAGGTTTCAACTCTGTTTAGATTAGGGTGTAACCTAACCTGGCTTTTGTATGTCTTCCTGTTCTTTCTTGGTGGCTGAGTTTCTGATTTTGAAACAGAAAGAGCATTAGGATGCCACTGGTTTGGTAAAGCTCCTGTCAAGGCATTCAGCTAAAAAGGGGGTGTCTGTAGCCACAGGGGCAGCATTTGCAGGGGAACCTGCAGGGCTTCCGTTCCCTCCACGGGAGAGTCTGTGGCAGCAGAGTCTGTCATTTCCTCAGTTTGCTGCGACAAGCAGGACAACTTACAAAATGCAGACTGGGAGGCCTTCTCAGAAGGCCTTCTAAAGACTTTGTAGTTCTCTCCAGAACTCAGGGAAAGCTTCTTTTATTCCAAATTTTGTAATGAAAGGATTTGACTATCCGTTTTGACCCTTGGCTGAGTGCTAAAAGAGTGATTCCCTTTGCAGTGAAGTGCAAACACCAAAGCAGTGAGTGTCTGCTCCTGAGCCTGGAGCTGCTGCTGTGCTGTTTCACAATAGAACTGCCACAGCTCAGGGGGGTTTGGGGCACGTTTTTCTGGGTGACTGTTTTCAGCAACTTAATGGGAATTAGTGCATGCGACTTCTTTTTTTTTTTTTTAAAGTACCTGAAAGACAAGAGAACAAAAGCTGCTTTATCTGTTGGACAGAACAGAATAGAAGCATTGAGTGTTAAAGAACAATTTGCATTTTCTTGATCATATTTTTATTCATTTACTGGCTAAACAGGCTGAAGTGTAGGCACAACCAAGATTATTGTCCTGATCTCTTGCTGGCTGTGTGAAAGAACTATGTCACGTGGAGGGATGTTGATCAAGAAAAATACTCTCTGTTTGGGTTGACTTCTCTTCTGTGAGATTCAGCAGCCCAGGCAGTTTTCTCACAGCACTTGTTCATTTTCCGTTGCCCACTACAAGTCACCTGAAGCGTGTATTCAAAGGTGCTGATCCTGAGGTGAGTGAGAAAGGAACATTTCATGTTCCTGGTGCTTAAGAATTGTAGAGCAAGCTGAGAGCTTGGCCTGTGGCAGTAGAGTGTGGAGGGCCAGCTAGGAAGGCTGAAAGAAAATCCATTTCCATGTCTGCAGCAGCAATAACAAAGGCATCTATGGCTATTTCCTAATTTTCCATTTCAGAACTTTCAAGGAATGAAAAGCTCATGTTGCAGAGAGAATGTTGCTTCTCGATAGTAGCCAGGGCGTAATGTCTAATTCAGAACTATTAGCAATTCTGTTGAATTAGCCCATTTAAATTTAGCCACAGTGACTTAGAATCCCATTGTTATCAAAGTTTCTGATTTGTCCTTAGTAGAGCTGGTTGTAGAAATAGAGCTGAATAGAATAAAGTGCTGAATAGAAAAAAGGTTATAAATTACAGGTAACTTTCTGTCCCTCACACTGCTGTCTGTCCACAGATCCCAGAACCAACAGCAGTCTCTCCTCTGGCCCCCTCTGCTCATGGAGAGGAGGCCGAAGAGGAGGCAAATGAGGTGGATGAGCACCAGCCTCCATCAGTGCTCACACCACAGCCTGACCATTCTGAGCCAGTAAGTGCCAGCTGTGTGTGCTGCTGTCTTTAGTGCAGGGCAGAGCTGCAAGTTTCTGACCAGCCAGCACTTACTGTTGCTGGCTGAGGATGCTGAGTGCTGGAGTCCTGCCAGGACCCAGTGATTGCCCCCAGCCTGTGACAGCTGGACAATGGGCTTTGGTCTGTCATGTTTAGGCACCAGCTTCCTGGCATTTTGATAGGGGCCAGCCTGAAGCACGAAGGCTCCCTGTTCCCAGAGCAGGGAGCATGTCATAGACACTGTGCTCAGCCTTGTTGGATACACAGGGGACATTGTGGCGTGGAGAGACCTGTCCCCCTGCACAGACTGGCCAAGTTGCTGCAGGCACTAAAAAATGTTGATCTGACCACAAAAGCTCTTGGTGGTGCTTTGTCCCCACAAACTTCTTGGGTGTGCTTACTTGGGAGTATTTCAGAGACACACTGGGGATGTAGAGTTGCTGCTTGAAGTCAGGGATTTTGGTGCCTTTGTTGCCAGGTTGCTCTTTTGCCTCTTCAGGCAGAGCAGCCAGTAGCAGAGCAGATAGGTGCTCTGAGTCTGCCTGTTTCTTGGTCCTTGATAAGCTGCAAGGAGATGACTGTGTTGTCCATGAAGCTGTGGGGGACCATTCTTGTCTAGTGTGGCAAAAGAAACAAAGTGAGTAGTTCTGAATACTTCTTCTGAGGCAAAAACCAGACGCTGACTTTGTCTGTTGATACTTTCTATTGTGTAGTCTGCTTTGAAAACTGTATTGGAGCCCAGAATGGGAGCAAAGCTGCAAGTCCTTGACTGCTTTCTTGTAATGCTAAACCCAGGATGTACACCTTGCAATGGTGCCTGCTGTATCTGAAGTGCAATGGGCACCTTTGTGGCTGGGGAGCTGCGTGGGCCAAAAGGACGCAGGGCTGGCGGCCCTGAGCAGCTGAAGATGAGGCAGCGTGGGGCCAGGGGGCCAAGAAGGCCAAGGGCACGGTGGCTGTGCCGGCAGCAGTGGGGCAGCAGGAGCAGGGCAGTGAGCGCGGCCTGTGCTGGGCAGCGCTGCGGCCACAGCTGGAGTGCTGTGTGCAGCTGTGGGCCCTGGGAAGCAGAAAGTCATGGAGGGGCTGCAGCGTGTGCACAGAAGGACAGGGGAGCTGGGCAAGGGGGTGCAGCACAAGGCCAGGGAGGAGGTGCTGAGGGAGCTTTAGCCTGGACAATGGGGGCTCCTGAGGGACCTTCAGGCAGACTGCCATAGATCCCTGCCTTAGATCCATAGAGCCAATGCTCAGCACAAGGGGTGTTTCAGTGCCAAACATCCCTTCACTGCATCCAAGTGCTTTAGACACTGGAGTAGGTAACACTTTCATATTTTGTTTGTTTGTTTGCTAGAAGGGGAAGCCTTGTGTAATTTCTCCTTCTGCAGGGAGCAAGGGAGCTTTTTCTCAGTTTTCCTGCCCTTTTCCAGCACTGGCAGAAACACATCACTTTCAGGGTAACGGCTCCCATGTCTTTTGGCAGCCCAGGGAATCAGTGTGCATTGTGTTTGGGAATTGAGCAGGAAATCAATGCCCTTGCATTCCAGCTGGTGCTCAGAGATCACAGGAGCTGGGAGGGGCTGGGCTGCATTTCTGATTCCAGCCACTTCAGCACCACCAGTGTGATCGAGTCCAAGAGAGGAACTTGCCCGAGCACAGATGCACAAAGAGTGCAGTTCCCAGCAATGCTCTGGGTCTGGTTGCATTCCATAAGGACCAACATGCTCCAGATTCCCCAAGAGTGTGCTTTTTTGAAGCAACAGGAGAGCAATCTCAGGATTGTAGTTGAGCGGGGCACTGGCTACCAAGTTCTGATGTGTGTAGCAGCAGAGAAGACAGTAAAGAGAGATTTCAGTCATGAGATCTGTCTGTCTATCTATCTATCTATCTATCTATCTATCTACCTATCTATCTATCTATCTATCTATGTAACATTTACATAATTAAACCTTCCTGGCTTGGGTCCAAGGCAGCTGGAGGTGCAAAGCTCACCTAAAGCATCCCTTTCAGGAGAGGATTAGAGACATGCTCCCTCGACCAATTCTGAGCAGGCAGAGATGTTTTCCCCTCCAGATCTGGTGGGTTTTTTTCCCCTCAGAGTTGTTTTCCTCCTCCATCCTCTTCTGCCCTCAAGTCCCCAGTTAATTCTTTAAATTTCTGCCTGTCCTAGAGAGGTGCAACAATTCCATGTTTAGGTGGTGTTTGTTGACTCTGGTCACATATGCATTATGTGACACATGGTTTCCTTCACTGGCATTCCCAGGGCTGTGTAAGTGCATTTGTTCATGGGGCCTTAGGAGAGTCTCTTTCCCTCAAGAGCAGCAGCAGCAGCAGCAGCAGCAGCAGCAGCAGCAGCAGCAGCAGCAGCAGGGAGCGGTGGCAGGGTCAGGATGAGGAGCAGGTGGCTGCCCTGGCCCTTTGCTACCGGGCCCCAGGCCAGGAGGGCTCTGGCTGCAGCAGGGTGCTCTTCGGGCAGCCCCTGGAAGCCTCTGCACGGAGCACGGCACGCTGCCCCGTCCTGCTGGTGCCACTTTTCTTCAGCAATACCCTAGCTCCTCCTCACAAGGAAAAAACTCCAGCAATCTAAAAAGAGATCATTCAAGTACAGTTCTACCTGCCTTTGCATTGTAGTTCAGGGGATGTATTTTTTGGTCTATAATTTCATGATTTTCATGAAAACATGCATTCATATCTTCACGTTTTTGTGGTTTTAATTATTCATATACCTAAACACTGCATTTTAAACTCTTGATTTATTGCAGTTGGTAATTTTCAGGTAGTATATTTTAAAATGTCACAAAACAACACCTTTTGGGTAGTTTTTCTCACTCTTAAAAAAAAACCCCATAAGCCATTTTAGTCTCTGTCTCTCCAAATTGGTTCATATCGGCCTATTTTAAATCAGGGCTACAATACTTTTATAGGATTTAGAGAGCTCCAATGAAATGCACACCAGTGATTCCTCTTGTGGAATATCATGGCCCCACCGTAAAGCCTCTATTTACTCTTTTTTTCTCTCATTAGCTCAACTGCAAACACGTTTAGTTGCAAACTTACACAAGATGAGCAAAATCAAAATGATGTGAGGGGCCTTTGGGATCTCCTTGCTGATCCTTCTGCTTCTTCAGCTGAGCAAGGCTCTGATCCAGGCAAAGAGATTGCACTCAGTGCTACACAACCATTTGGCTGGAACTCTGCTGATTTCTAGGCTGGAGGCCTCTCTCTCCCCAGGATGTTTTGGCTGAGCCAAGCTTTGCTGGGTTTTGGCTGCAAATACCATTGCCCTTGCTTTTCTATATCCACAAGTACCATGGCTGGGCAAAAACTGCCACGTGGGCCATCTTCCAAAGGCACTTTGGTCTGGAGTTTGTGAATGAACGAGAGCCTCCTCCACTTCCAAACCACATGAAAAAAATCAGGAAAGAAAACTTCCCATCCTTAACAAACAACTGACAATTCACAAGTGGATCTAGAGCTTCTTTACGCAATGAAAAGGAAGGCAATCTTCCAATGGAGTTGTGCTTTTGGGAGGTTTTCTTCTGACTCCCACTCCCAGCTGGCACTGGAAAAAGTCATGTCTCTGCAAGTGTCAGTGTCTTCTGTCTGCCATGAGTTGTTTTGCTGCAACAATCAGAACGGGCATCAGGCTGGAGAGAGGCTCAGCTGATGCTAGGAACAGGTGCTGCCCCAAGGAGAAAAAAGACATGAACTTTTACCTCCCAAACCCATCTCCCCAGAGGCTCAAGCAGGATTCCTCTGGTTCCCAGAAATACAAAGAAATAGGGCTGAGAAGACCCTTTGCAGCTATGTGTTCATGCCCAAGACTTTCCTGATGGCATTTGAGTTTTGCCTTTTTTCTCTTCTGTCTTTTCTGTATTCCCTGCACATCAATTTAGAGCTCTGTAGGCTACTCGATTAGTGACTACTTTTCCCAGTCCTTTTCCATGGCCTTTGCCTAAGCAGAAAGACAAACTTCCAGAGCTCCAAGCGCCAGGGGGTAGAAGGCCCCAGTGTTATCTTGGTTCTTCCTGGGACAGACCCCTCCAGGGAGCTGGTGGACTCACCATCCCTGCAAGCTTTGAAAGAAGACTGGAAGTGGCACTCAGTGCCGTGCTTTAGTTGAGGTATTAGGCCACAGATTGGACTCGATCATCTTGAAAGTGTCTGTCTTCCAAGCCAGGGATTCTGTGAGTCTGTGACTGAGGCAGCTTTTCCTGCAGCCCTGGAAAGGGCTGCTAGGGCCCTTGGCCAAGGACGGGGATCAGGGCTCATGGAAAAGAAGCAAAGGGCTCAAGGCAAAGGCTGACAGGGCAGAGCTGCCCCAGCGCGGCGCAGAGCGAGCCTCATGTCCTCCTCCTCACCCTGCGCCCTTTGCGCTGCCCTTTGCGGCACCGGCGGCTCCTCTCGCTGCGGGGCTCCAGGGCGTGCTGGGGGCCGGGCCCCTCGTCTTCGGGAAGCGCCGGAGCCTCGGAGGCGAGCGGCTGCTGCCGTGGCCGGCAGGGGAGAGCTGCGGCTGCGGCCCCGGGCACGGCGAGCTGCTGCGATGGCCGGCTCCTGCCGCGGCTCCTGCCTCGTCTGCGGGCTCTGCTCCTGCCCTGTGCGCACAGACACGGCCGAGGGCTGCCCGGCAGCTCCCTGCCGCTCCGCAGCGGGCCCGGCCGGGCTGCTGCTCTCTGCGGCCTCTGCCCGCCGCTGCCGGCCCCGCCGCGCTCCCGCCTGCCTCTGCCGCAGCCGGGCCCACACGGGAGGCAGCACATTGCGGCCGCCTCGGAAAAGCCCTGCCCGCAAACCGCCCACCATGGCCTTGACCTCAGGGCACAGGCTGCTGGCGTCCTCGCAGCTGCGAGCCGGCCCGGGCCGCCTGCCGGCCTCGGCCACAGCTCCCGCCTGTGTCTCCATGGCCGTGGCTGCTCGGCACAGCGGGCTGAACACAGCCAGCGCCAGCAGCAGCTCCTCACGGGCCCAGGCCCTGGGCGCTCCGAGCCCACCCAACCCCGAATTCCAGCCCTGAGGGGCTTTGCGTCCCAATGCATCCCCTGGGGACAGCAGAGTCGGCCGCTGAGCTCAGCCCATGGTGACAACACCAAGTGACAAATGGAAAATTCACCAAATCCTCATCCGAGACAAGAGAAAACTCCCATGGTGCCTGACAGCCTGAAGCAACTGCCAATTCCAGATCATTCCATCCATGTATGAAAAGAGGATTTTGCATTAAAGCAGAAAAGACTTATCGAAAACGAGGGCAGGAACAAACAACAAAGTTATTTGGACTCATGCTTCTTGTGTCTGTTAGAAAGGCCAAGAAAATGCACTCCTTGCTTTTCTGACACAGCTCTCTCTGTTCTGTGGGGCAGCGAGTGCTGATGATGTGCAGGAGCTGATGCGAGGGACAGGGACGAGGATGCAGCAGGCACAGTGCCAAGCTGACAGAGGGATGATCTCTGGCAGTGGCACTGGAGAAGAAGAGTTTGCAGGCAGCACAGAAAATGGCTCTTTGTTTCACCTCTTCTTTCAGTGCTGCTAAGAATGTAGCCTGGAGCAAGCTGGGAACACCAGAGCCTGGAGCCCTTTCCAGGCAGGGCTGCATCAGACACAAACCAGCAGGGGACTGAGGAGCCCCTGGGGTAGCAGTGAGCAAGCTCGGGCTCTGCTCACTGCTGGTGGCATTTTCTATTGAACCATCTCCAAGGACTTCTATTGTGCTCTGTATTTCTAAGGGTTTTCCCCCTTGGTTTTTTTTTTTTTGTTGTCTCCTGCACCTTTTTTTCTCCACGTTTTCCTATCCTGTCAGCAGCAGCCCTTGTCCAGAACTGGCTCTAAAATATCAGCAAAGCAGCTAGAACGACAATGAGTGGAATCCTGTGGCTCAGGAATTCATATGCCAGAGCCCTGCCTCTGCCTCATGCTTTGTCAGGACCTCCTTCTCTGTGCAAAAACTAGGGATTAGTGGAGTCTTTTTGCCAAAGAACTCCTGAGAAGCAAATGTTGTGCTAGGTTTCTCAGGAGTGTATCCGTTAAGTTCATTGCTGGCAAACAGAAAGTAAGGCCAGGGTAGCAGAGCAGCTGGGAGCTGGTCACTCCCTGCAAAGGGCTGGTGCAGGATGTGGGAACACCACGTTCCAGGATGGGCGAGCAGGGTCAATGTGCTCAAGGTGCTGCCAATGAGGTTTGGGTTCACTTAGAGAGTAGTCAGGGCTGGTGAGCACTGCAAGATCCAGCTGCAGTCCCCATCCATGTCCCTTTCAGTGCTGGCTTTAGGGTGTCTGCAGCCTGGATCCAGAGCGCCCTGGGGGCTCCTGAGGCTGCCTTTGCACTCAGGGTGAGGATGCCCAGGAGCCCCTGAGGCCGGCAGTGGGCACCAGGGCTGGGGCTTGTGGCCTGGCAGGTGTGGCTCTGGGGGCTGTGACATGCCAGGGCATGGGTCACTGTCACTGCCCTCCGCAGCCCTGGCTAGCTCTGTGATGCTCCAAGGACAACGGCAAGAGTGGGGATCTGGCTAGGTTAGGGTTTTGCCTGAGCCAGAACCTCTAGGCCAAATGCCGAGCAGTAGAGACCCTGGAGGACCGAGTGAAGGAAGCAGAGGAGGCTCTTCTGCGGCATGAAGTGCAGCAAATTCATCAGGAGAGGCGGGGGGAAGGTCGTGCAGGCAAGAATTCCCAAAGGGAACAGATGTTTAAAAAACCCCCAACATCCCTGTGACCGGATTTTTAAAATCTTTCAAAACAGGGAGTGGACACCATACAGTAACCAATAAGTGACTCTTGGGGTGTGGTTTTGAGGGCTACAACAAATCAGAACAAGGGGAGGAGAGAGCGTTGGCATAGGGATTGGATCTTAGGGTGAGGGACAGGGAACTTTCTGGAACAAAGTGTAGGGTTTGGGCTGATGGATGGGGCAAAGGGGCCGGGTTGTCTTGACAGACAGGGAAAAATCTGGTGAGGAGGGAGGGGATTCCTCGAGGGACACTTGGGTAGGAGGGCATAACATAGGGGAGAAACTAACTGTAATAACTCGGGGAGCACTTGAACATACCACTATATAACAGAACATTTGACTCAATAAACTAACACACTGCAACACAGAAATTCAGGCTTTCGGCAGCTGAGAGGTGGCAAACTATTAGAACCCGCAGCAGCTGGTGAAAGCCATCTCTGTCCTTCAGGTTCTTGCTGTGTGGGAAGGTGCTGCGAGTTGTGGTGGCTGCACTCCCCCTTTGCTGGGAGGATGATCTGTACCAGGGCAGAGCAGAAAGCTGCCATGGTGAGCAGAACATGCTCAGAGCATTACAGTTCAGAGAATGGCACTGCCCCTGAAGGGCAAACAGCTTGAAAGCATAGAATTCTGTGCAGAACCGTTGCACAAATTTTCTCTTCTAGAACATGCCCGTTTTTGTATGCTGTAGATGAATACTCTGGATTTTATAGAATACATGGGGTTTTTTTCTTAAGTTTTTTGGGAGAACTCTCAAGTTTATTTCTGTTTGTATTTTATATCTAGCATGTATACAGTTTTTTTATTACTATTTTTCTTCAGTAAATACTTAGGGAAAAATTACCTAAGCATTTTTTAATCCTTTGGGATATTGTGATTAATATTCTTAGAAAGAAAACCTTGTTGAACAAGTGTGAAAACACAGAGAGAGGGAAAATAGCATAAAAGTCTTTTAGAACAGGGTGTGTAATAAAGACTGCAGACCTGAGTAATTCCTCCAAGTGCAGAATTAGCAAGATATATTACTGTGATAAATAGGTATGATTTGTGCTGATAAAGATTGAAACAGTAATCAATAACGATACAGTAATTAATATTTGAGAATAATAAAATAGTTAAAAGTCGTGATGCCAAGGAGGAGAGGGAGAGGAGGGACTCCACCCCCCCCAAAATGAGCCTTGCTTGGTCTTATCCTAGGCAAGCTATTACAGCTCCAGAGCCCAGTCTCCAAGGAGACTGGGCGCCAGAAGCCAGCTCGCTCTCAGACCAAGGCCGCAGGACAGCCCTAGCAAGCAGGGAATATTCAGCTCTTAGTGATTAGGCAGCTCTTGTGATTTCAGCATTGCTTGCTAGGTAGCTTTTCCCTTGGCCTAAGGCTCCAGCAGACAGTAGAGAGAGAAGAAGACGCCAGCTGTTCCACGAGTATGGATTTATTGGAGGGGTTCGTGAAGGGTCTCAGCTCTTCTTCTTCCGAGTTAGTAGGGGTACAGTATGCTACTTTTATACCCTTGGCCCGGATCCAATCCTGACCAATGGCAAAGGTGTTAGAGTGACCATAAGTGACCAATAGTAGGGTTAACAACATATTGCCTTACATGGCTATAGGGATAAGGTACAAGGCGGATGTCCCTGGAGACAGGAAACTTCTTTGCCGCTGTGTCAGCTTTGTATTCTCCAAGGGGCCCTGGCTAAAGCTGACGGGTTTACTACACCCCCCCTTCCCAGCAGATGTTCTCAAGGACCACAGGAAACAAGCTGAAGACACAGTTGCTAAAAATGACCAAGAACCTGGTTGGGTACCAGAAAATGCTAATTATAAGGGATTTATTGCCTTGATATGTAGATGCAGTGATACGTTAGTCTTGGCTTACATTGTACTGGCTTGATGCGCATGTGTAACCCAAAGGTGAATTAAAAGACAAAGAGGAAGAAGAGAGGTCTTCATCCAAAACGACCCCCAAAGACTTGTGTGAACACCAAACCGAGTGGTGGCGCATGCGTGATAAGGGTGGTAATGAGGGCAGAGATAGAGATATGATGAACCGAAAATGAGAAGAGATGGTATTGACACAGGACATATAAGGGGTGATTTTCATTTGGCAAGCTTGTACGTGAGGTGGCAAGAGTCCCAGAACTCTGCCCTCTGTACCCCGCGGTTATCGTTTGTTTATGCGCTATTATTGGAACCAAATTATCTCTTATTTTAATCAAATTATATTGTATCAAATTTTAATTTTTTTTATTTTAACTATTCAATTAAAATTGTTACTACTTTTAATATTGTTTGGCTTTTTTATGATGGGATAATTGAGGAAATGTAACAATTTTGGTGCCGATACCCGGGACTCTTTTAAATCCGGGGAGGTGGATAGCTTCTGGGAAGGAGCTCCCCACCAGACTTTTAAGTGGTCCCAAGGCTAGACCACTCTCCCTTGGGAAAAGAGAGTCTTTTTTACAATAATGCATAAGCAAATTAGTTTTTAAGAGCGCGCAAGAGAGGCTCCCATCAGAGTGCCGGCTTGTAGGAGAGAGAGTACCCATAGAAAACTGCTTTGTGCACGAAGACCCTTGTGAGAAAAGGAGGCTGTGAGTATCATGAGGTTTTGGGTCGGGGGGCGGCTGTATGCATGTGTGAGTGTGTGTGGAGTGTCTGAGATGGGGGCTGGGCAGTCCCGGACCCCCGAAGCGAGTGGGACCTCCCAGTACCGCGTTTTCACGTTCTCCGCGAGGAGACCAGCCGAAAAAGGAGGGAAATGAAAGAAAAGTGAATGAGTGGGGACCCCGGGAGGGTTTGATCCAGGGGGAAGGAGGGGATCCCTGGTCCAGGCACCTGTGGGAAGGTCCTTGGGCAGGAGGGATTGACTCAGTGAGGAGACTGAGAGAGTGAATGAAGAGGTTCAATTTCTTTGGATGGGTTGGTAGCAGGCAATTTAGTATGTGATTAGATGGTGAGAGGACGGGGCTAATAGATTGAGAAAGAGGAAGAGATAGGAGTGGAACAAGTAGATTGCAGAGGGAGAGATAGGAGTGGAAGAGGTAGATTAAAAAGGCAGTGTGGCAGAGTAGTAAGTGAGGAAGTTGAGCCACGAGGTGAGTGTGGGAAACTAAGACTCTCCTGGTACCGGGGATTTCTTAGTTTGTTGCTGCCAGAAATGGGTCAGGGGAAAAGTTCCTTGACCCAGGGGCTGCGAATTGTAGGAAAAATTCGCAGTGGTTTGAGGTATCTGGGAACCGTGAGGGGGGTTCTCAGGGGGGCAGCATTCCTCAGGACAGCCCACTGGGGATGATGATACGGTTTTGGGATGAATGAGAATCCCAAAGGAGAAAAAGTAAACAGAAAATAGTTAAGTATTACATGTTTAAATGGACAAAAGAAATGATCCAGAAAGATAATTTATATTGGCCCAAGTTCAGATCATTTGAGGATTGGATTTGCCAGGCTCTAAATATGTATGTGAGTTCAAAAGACCCTGTTAATCAGGAAGAGAGTAAGTATGCTGCCTTTTAGAGTCCTGAGGGGCGGCATCAGGAAGAAGCTGGAAAAATTAGAAGACTGGCAGGACAGGGGACTTCAGGAGTTACTGAGAGAAGCACAAAGGGTGTGTGTGAACAGAGATGAGGAAAAGCAGAAAGCAGATGCCAGAATTTTGGTGGTGGAAGTTAGAGAAATGCAGGCAGCTTTGAATACAGAAAAAAAGAAAAAAAAGAAAAAAAATCTGCAGGGAAAAACAAACTGCAGATGTCAGGATCTATTTTTAAGAACACAGGACCTGTGTGTTTTTTCCCGCCACAAGAAAGGGCACTTACGAAATTCTTGCCCTGCCTTGAAGGGTGCAGGACCCACCTGGTTTTACTATTATAAAAAGGAGCACCTACAAAAAAAAGTTGCGGGAAAAAACAGCACGATGAGGAAACTTTTCAGGGAGGTCAGGGGCTCTGTTTAATGAAGGGGACAGAAATGCCACCAGAAGAGCCCTTGATAAGTTATATTTTTAGTAAATATAGGAGTTTCTCAGTCGACAGTGACAAAATTACCCCAGGGATGTGAGATAAGTCGTGAGCGAGTTTCAGTAATCGGAATTACGAGAGAAGCTTTCCCTGTTCCTGTAATAAAAGGAGTGCAAATTAAAACAGATGACAAATTTGGAGTAAATGATTTATTGTTGTTATCAGAGGCCAAGAATAATTTGTTAGGCAGAGATCTCATAATAGCCCTAAATTTACAGATAAAACCCTGTGAAGGAAAACTTAAAATTTATTCTTTAACTGAAGAAGATAATCTAGAAATTAATGACATGTCTTGGCATTCAGGTGAAGTGGGAAAAAGTTTAGGGTAAAGGAGTCTGGTCCCCTTAGTCCCTCCTGGTCAGCACAAGCCTGTGAATTGTATGCATTACTCTGTGCATTATTAATACTAAAAGGGCAAGAAGGGACTATTTATACAGACTCCAAATATGCTTTTAGCGTAGGACATACTTTTAGAAAAATTTGGAAAGAAAGGGGACTTATAAGCACTCAAGGGAAAGGGTTAGTACACGGGGAATTGATAATTCAG
Organism: Melozone crissalis; assembly: GCF_028551555.1. Classification (NCBI taxonomy): domain Eukaryota; kingdom Metazoa; phylum Chordata; class Aves; order Passeriformes; family Passerellidae; genus Melozone; species Melozone crissalis. Next base: position 267,626 of record NW_026535876.1, on the reverse strand, counting down.
ATACTTGAAGCTTTAAAAGGCTCAAAGAAAATAGCAGTAGTTCATGTAAAGGAACACCAGAGAGGGAGGGATATTAGGGTCAGAGAAATAATTTGGCTGATGAAGAAGCAAAAAGAGTGACCTTAAGAAAAAGAGATACTGAAATAATGATCTTACAAAAAATAGAAATTCAGCAGGAGACACTTTCCCTTCCGCTAGCAGAACTGGCAACTATAAAGAAATAAGGAGCAACATTTAAGGAGGGAAATGGAGTTTTTCTTGATGGCAGGATTATGATGCCAAAACCAGTGGCACATTAGATCCTAGATAACTTGCATAGACAGACACACTGGGGAACAAGAGCCTTTTGTGATCACTTTTTAAAATTTTATGGGTGCATGAGGATATTTGAAATTGGAAAGCAAATCACCCAGAGGTGTCTCACCTGTCAAAAAATAAAAAAGAAAGTGTTAAAAAACCCTCCCTCTGGAGGATGCAAAAGAGCCTACAAGCTATTTGAAAAGATCTAGGTTGATTTTATAGAATTGCCTAAAGTGGGTCGGTGGAAATATTTGTTAGTTATAATAGATGAATTAACTCAGTGGGTTAAAGCATTTCCAGCAGCTCGGGCTACAGTTCAAACTGTAGCTAAAATATTGTTGGAACATGAAATTCCAAGAATGTGATAATATGGTGGGATTTAAGTTGATTTATATTAACCCTGATTTATTAAGAATGAACTAGGCATCCTGGATGGCTGCTGACCGCAATTCCCTTGAGCTCGGAGGCAGAAGAACGCCGGTGGAAAAAGAATAAAAGACTTTCTGAATCAGTGGGAACGGCCTAAAAAGATTGAAGATCTCCTCCAGGGCCATGCACCAGCAACATTATTAGAATTGATTACAGAACTGCAATTCCAGAAACTGCGATTGATAACAGCTGTTGTTGAAAGAGAGCAGAGACAAGTAAAACATTGGGAGTGCAGTAAACATGGTTTAAAGTGTCATCCCTGAATATGTATTGTTTGCACACTTTGCTTTAACTCATGGTGGAAAGTAAGAGAGAAGAAAAGAAGAGACAATTTATTTGCTTGCTTTGCTATGGTTATGTATTTAGCCAGCTAACTATAGAACGTATTGTTAATAATTTTTTTTGGGATACCTTTGAGACTGGGAGATGAGACCCTTCCAGCAGCAATTAGATTAATAGAAAACTTAGATCAATTGGTTCTTGCTATATTTGCTATAGCACAAATAAGAGAACGAGCAACTCATAATATTATAGACCAGTGTCTCAAAATTGATAGTTGTGGTGGAGAAGAAGTCTATACACCACATCATAGGCGCATTCCAGGGGCACATTGGCGCCGCGAGTGTGCCTATTGGAGATGGTGACTTAATGCACTCCCCGCCCCTGAAGCACAAAATAATTAGAAAAATCTTCTTGTAGTTGGCACATCCCTGAAATTTTGGAAAATACAGGTTTATGGTATTCCGGCCTAATCTTTTCCCTGTTCTTTTTGTTTTAATTATTGCTTCTTAACCAGCTAGAACTGGGAAACGGCATTTAAAAAGAGACAAGCAAACTCTGTGGGGCTATGGGTACCCAAAATACTAAAAGCACCGGTGACTAGATGCCGGGATATTACCTTTGCTACCGAGAAGACTGGCATCTTGGCCCTTGGCTGCAACCCAAGGGGCCTTGAGAAAGGTAAAATGGTAGATTTCCTGAGGATTATTTTCACTGTGATCATTCTGGTACCCTGGGCAGTTGGCCAAAGCCAGAAGGCCACACTGGACAGAGTTTCAGCAATGAAAAAGCAAACAAGACAAAAACCAAGTCCCAGCAATTTCAACATTTGTGACTATTGTAATCAACCTGTGTGGATTAAGGACAAGGTGGAATCTGTGTTTGTAACACACCCATATGCTAGTTCTGCCTGCTACAATCGCAGCAGTGTTATAGATGTTTGTATTAAGGAAGGAAAGATGTATTGGGTAGGGAAAAATTTGGGATATAATGGACGAGCTCCTTATCCCCCTAGTAATCAGATTGGCCCTCAATATGAAAGGTTTTTTTGTTTTGAAAGAAATCATAATAAAGATGATCCAAGTATAAGAATAGGAGGCCGGGCACTAAAAGAAAAATTGAAAAAGAAAATAAAAGAAAAAAAAAGAAACAAAGGGGAATAGAAGAAAGAACAAGAGAAAAGAGTCAACAGAATTAGCTGAATTATATAAACAGCTAAAACAGTACTAAAAAGATTGGAATTTGCCAGCCTTGAATAAGAATCGGTTTGTAGGATTGATGCAAAGGATTGCTACAGAATTGGAATTATCCAAATGTGAGATTTGTAGAGGTCTAAAAAATGGCTAAAAGATGGCCATAGAAAAGTGAGAGCTTAGTTCCAGAGCAATTTTTAAAGTAGAACCACACCCAAATTTCTGGAACATTGAAGAGACCTGAAGGATGGATTTTAAGCCATCAAGTAATTGGAACCATTTGTATAACTTGAGAAGGAAGGAAATTTAATAAAATATTAGGGCATACTCCTTGTAAATCCATGTTGGTGGTTAATATGGATAATCATTCAAAAATTTGGCGACCTGAAAACCCCATTGGATATTGGGGACCAATAAAAGAAATAAATTGTGAATAAGATGAACAGATTAATGTATGCTGGTACAGAAGTCCTGGAGCTAACCCCTACCAGTCCATCAACAGCCTGAGGTCTTATTGGGAACAACCGGAGAAAACTGATAAGAAATGGAAAGCCCCAGATGGGATATATTAAATTTGTGGGCAACGAGCATACAGTGAGTTATCTCAAAAATGGGGAGGAACTTGTACTTTGGGAGTAATACAACCCTCCTTCTTTGTTTTACTGAGGTCTAGGAGCAATGTGCTAGGAACTCCACTGTATGAAACCCTGCAGTGGAATAAAGGAGATTTGAATTTAAATTTTCCAACAGCAGGTAGGAATCAAAACTGGGGGGAGGACAAATAGCCTGCAGAACAAATTATAGCATATTATGACCCAGCAACATGAGCTCAGGATGGGTCATGGAGATATAGGACCCCAGTTTATCTGTTGAATCGATTAATAAGGCTCCAAGCAGTAGTAGAGGTGGTGTCAAATCGCACCTCTGATGCTTTAAAAATGTTGGCCAGGCAATATACATGAATGTGGGTGTTTGTGTACCAAAACAGGATCACCCCAGACTATCTGTTAGCAAAAGAAGGAGGAGTTTGTAGGAGATTTAATGAATCTGAGTGCTATGTAGAAATTAATAATTATGGAGAAGCTATCACAGAACTTGCAAAAAAGATTAAAAGAGTAGCTCATGTGCCGGTACAAAAGTGGAATTCAATCTTGAAAACAGATTGGTGGGGTAACCTCTTTAGAAGTGTTTGGAGGAAAATGTTAGAGTTCATGTTGTTATGCTCAATTCTAGGACTTATGTTTCTGCCTTGTATGATTTTGTATTTTATTAGGCTAATTCACTCAGTGATTCAAAAGATGCAAATTTCAACAATGTCTCTAGATTCAGAATCAGCAGAAAAAGTAAAACCAAGATCTATAATGGTATTAAAAGCTAAATCGACCCCTGTTAAAGACAAAAAGGACTTAAAAAGATTGAAATAGACCAGGACATGCTAACTAAACTTGAAAGTGTGAAAGACTAGAAGCAGTAATAGAAATGCTAGAAAAGTTTGAAGCTGAAAAGAGACAACAAGAAAACCAAAATTCTGAAAAATGTAAAAGACATCAGGGCACAGCTTTTTAAATGCAGCACGAATCATAATGATCAAAAAGAGAAATGAGAGATTTGTGATAAATAGGTATGATTCGTGCTGATAAAGATTGAAACAGTAATCAATAATGATACAGTAATTAATATTTGAGAATAATAAAATAGTTAAATGCCAAAGAAGAGAGGGAGAGGAGGGGCTCCACCCCCCCCCCCCCAGCAGATGTTCTCAAGGACCACAGGAAACAAGCTGAAGATACAGTTGCTAAAAATTACCAAGAACCTGGTTGGGTACCAGAAAATGCTAATTATAAGGGATTTATTGCCTTGATATGTAGATGCAGTGATACGTTAGTCTTGGCTTACATTGTACTGGCTTGATGCGCATGTGTAACCCAAAGGTGAATTAAAAGACAAAGAGGAAGAGGAGAGGTCTTCATCCAAAACGACCTCCAAAGACTTGTGTGAACACCAAACCAAGTGGTGGCGCATGCGTGATAAGGGTGGTAATGAGGGCAGAGATAGAGATATGATGAACCGAAAATGAGAAGAGATGGTATTGACACATGACATATAAGGGGTGATTTTCACTTGGCAAGCTTGTACGTGAGGTGGCAAGAGTCCCAGAACCCTGCCCTCCATACCCCGTGGTTATCGTTTGCTTATGCGCTATTATTGGAACCAAATTATCTCTTATTTTTATCAAATTATATTGTATCAAATTTTAATTTTTTTTTATTTTAACTATTCAATTAAAATTGCTACTACTTTTAATATTATTGGGTTTTTTTATGATGAGATAATTGGACAAACATAACACTTTCCATTTTCATTTCACCTGTGGAAAGCTGTTTCACTTCCCCAGGAATCTTCTCCACACTCCTGTCTGCCCTTTTCAAGAACCTTTCCTGGAGAACAAGGTGCAGCTTCTGTCACAAGATGTGCCCCCAACTGCAGCTTCTCTTGGCTTTCCACACCGTGAGCAGCACGACTTCTGCAGCAAAGCAAGACAAATGTTTGGATTCCTTGACAACTTGTCCTTTCTTTTCCTTGTGGGCTGGGCAATTGTGCCATTGCTGAGTTTTCCATTGTGCCTGTTCTAACCCAAGAAAACAGGAGGTTTTGTTGGGGACTTGCTGGGGAATGCAAGCCTGATCGAATGCAGAAAGAATCTCCAGGACACTCTGGGAGCTCCCTGGGCTGGGCTCAGGTTCCCGCTGGGACTCTGCAGAGGGCAGGGCTCCAACTGGGATCAGCAGCAGTGCAAAATACCTCTGGGCATCTCCATTTTCTGCTGCTCCGAGGAAGCAATGAAGCCAGCCAACTTCAGTATTTTTGTTCTCCTGGTGGATTTTTTCATTTGATTTGCCACTCCAGAGGCAATTTCTGTGATGGTCTCTGTAGGTTGATTCTATTTCAACAGCACCAGCAGCAGGGCTGTGTTTGAGTGCTGCAAAAGTGGTCTGTGATGCTTTCATTCCCCTCGACTTGGTGCTCAAGGACTTGTGAGCATTTCAGTCTCTGCTAATCATGATGCCTGTGACAAAAACACTGAGTTCACCATCACAAAAGCACAGTGGGCAGCAGTGATTGAAAGAGGCAAGTGCAGTTGTACTGATAAAATTCAGGTGGCAAGCAGAAGAGGCCCAAGAGCAACCGTGATCTCCAATTGCCAAGGCAAAGGCACCAGCAGCCTCCTGCTGTCAGCTCAGGGTGAGTGAAAAGAGCCTTGAAAACAGCACTGGAGCCCGATCCTTTCTTCCTCTGAGGGCTGGCTCAGGGCAGCACAGGCAGGCCCTGAGCAGTCAGGGCTGTGTGTGGGTGCTGGCTGCTCTGCTCCAGAATTGAGCTGTTAAAAGCCCTTGGGAGCCGAGGCAGGAGCAGGCGGGAAGGGGCCGGCGCTGCTGCTGCTCCTGGCCGAGAGCCCCGGCTGGGCCGGGCCGGCGCCCCCTGCGCTGCGGCTGCTGCTGCTGCCAGAGCCGGGCGGGACTCGGGGACAGGGAACGGACACGGGGGGACAGCAAAGGCCTGGCGGCTGCAGGGATGGTGGCGCTGGGGCCAGCGCCAGCACAGAGCTTCAGCCCACAATTAACCCCGAGGGAAACGCTGGGGAAACGCTCCATTTCAGCTTTCTTTTCTTGTTGCTGTAATGAAGGGACTGAAATGAAAGGGGAACAAGCAGGGCCCGACCCCTCCTCTGGGAGGAGCCCCAGGACTGGGCCTGTAAGGGGCCGTGAGGGGCCGTGAGGGGCCGTGAGGGTGTTATGAATCAGAAGCTTGACTAGTCCAGTATTCAAGCAGCAATCAATTTATTATTTAATATGGTAAAGTATGAGCAATACAGCGCCAGGTACAGTGGGGGAAGTTTTCCCTTCAACTGCATACCGATAATTGATGGTTACAGGTATTTACAGGGGTACCCATCAGTTTTTTTCAGCAGTTTCTATTTCCAATCTTTTACTCATCAGCAATTTTTAATCCAAATTATTACATCACAATTCTATAAACTATTGTGATTTTAATTTCTCAGGATCTATCTCAAAGGAGAATTCCCAGATGGTGACGGTCCAGTTTCCAAAAGAAGAAAGACTAATTCCATCTGGTGGAGTCCAGCTCCCCAGATATGGGTCCACCTTTTAATTGCAGAGACTCCAAATCTCATAACAGTGATGTCCAGCTTCCCTTTGGTCGAAACCATAAACCCTTGAGGTGATGTTCATCTTCCTTTTTCAAGCTGTTTTTCTCTTCTTCAATAATGCGTGAGATAAGCATATTTCCTTTATATATATTCCAAAGCTACAGTTTTAAGGATACAAGTAATATTCTAAAATTATACTTCAAAAGGTTATTATTGCAGAACTCTTCATGGATTAAATGCAAGCAAAAAGCAACATCTATAACACTTTAATTCAAATGCTCCTAATTCAACTAGGGTTAATTTGCAAACAAAAGATAGGTTCAAAAGTCTTTTTCCATGCTTTATTTTCCTCAGTTATTACTAGAATTCACAACTATCCCATTGTTGGTATCCACACATTTCTCATTCACAAGTACACACATCGCCTGTTTGTACCTGACACGAAACACAGCTTTGCATCTCACAAGGGGTTGTGAGGGGCCGTGAGGGGCTGTGAGGGGCCATGTGGGGCTGTGAGGGACCATGAGCAGCTGTGAGGGGCCCTTGCCCCTCTATGGAGAACTGTCATTCCTGTCCAGGAACCCATGGCTGAAATGGAATTCCACCCCAAAACTCCCCATATATCCAAGGGTTGCTTTCAGACAAAAGCTGCAAGGACAGACAGGTCTGGCTTGCCTTGGCCTCTGGGGACTGCTTCTCATGTGCCTTCAAAACCCTGGAGTTCTGTGATTTCCTTCCTATAGGAAAGAACTGTCCCCATTGTCCAGGTGCTCCTGGCCTCAGGCACTTGACCACTATACAGGGATGCAGTTTGACAAGAAAGTCTCACAGATATGTATGCTTGGCTGAAAGATTTTTGAATGTAATGTCTGAAGACGAATATAAATGAAAGCAAGTTTTGATATAAAAGAAAAGAATTGATGAGCCAGTCTTTTTGGATAGCTAAGAAGGCAAAGTGTATGTTAGTTAGAAGGGGGTTTTATGTCTTAGAGCAAAGGATAAGCCCACCTCAAACAAGAAGATTTTACCAAGCAGAAAGATAGCACAGGCAAACAAGTAAGCAAATTTTGCAAGTAGAAAAAAGGTCTCAGAATTTTCCACTGCAAGAAAACTGGAAAACAACTTTTAGCTTAAACTTTAATGTACTAACTTTTAGTGATTGGAGAATAGTAACATGAATATGGTAATGATAGTAGTTATGATTGGCTATAGGTAAAAGTTAAGGTATAGATTGGTTCTATTTTGTGAAGATGCTCAGCAAAGAAAAGTATATCATGCATTTGTAACCTAAACTAAGGGTCTCCAGGCCTGCAGCTGGAGCTGACAGCTGTAGCACAGCTCTGTCACCCATGACTCTGGACTGCTGTATCACCTTGGATACAATAAACTGCACTTTGAAGAGCCGCCTGGTGTCCCACATCCCTCATTTCGGCTCTCACAAACTGGTGTTGCCCGGAACTGCCAGTGCCCAGATCCAGAAATTTCCTGGTGCTGGTGCACCCCAAGTGCAGCAATTTGCAGGCAAAACCCCCCAAAATCTGGCAATTTTCCACTGCTGGCTCTGTTGCTGCCCAGACCTGGAGTTTCCCAGCACTGCCATTGCCCAGATGCAGAAATTTCCCAGTGCTGGCAAAGCCCAAGTGCAGCAATTTGCTGGCACAGAAATACAAAACCTGGCAAATACCTGGGGCCGGCACCACCCAGATCTGGTGTTTTCCAGCACTGCCAGTGTCCAAACATGGCAATTTCCTGGTGCTGGCACAGCCCAATTCCAGCAATTTGCTGGCAATGAAAGCCTAAATCAAGCAAATACCTGGATTTAAAAGGTATTTAAAGCAACCCAATCTCATGTTTGCTGACACCGCCAGTGCCCAGATCCGGAATTTTTCAGATGCCTGCACAGCATAATTCCAGCAATTTGCTGGCAGAGAAGGTTCGCATTTGGCAATTTCCCGCTGCCAGCACATTCCCCACCCAGATCTGGTGTGCACTGGCACTGCCAGTGCCCACATCTGGCAATTTCCCGATGCCAGCAAAACCCAAAGGCAGCAATTTTCTGGCAAAGAAAGCCCAAACTTGGCAGCGCCCAGATCTGCTGTGTTTGGGTTGGTTTAAAAGAAGGAGACCTTGGCTTAAGGCTGTGGGAAAACCCTCTTTAGGGTGAGCAGGAGCTCCCGCCCATAATCCTCTTGTTCAGTTATGCAGATTGTTACTAGAAAGTTCTGAGTTCTCTTTGCTACCATTGGTTACTTTTTGCCGCAAAATTGTAATATTCTTAATCATTCCTTCCTCTTGGATCCTTCCCTCAGATCCCACCTTAACCCCTCCCCATAAATAAATGTATAAATATCCCTGCTAGATCCTGGACCCAGGCTTTTTTCTGCTTCGCTCTCTGTACTGTGCACGCCATGCTGTTTGTTGTGTTTGCCTTCAGTAAAGTTCTGTTTCCACACAACCAGATGAAAGCAGTCTCTGTCTGTAAAGTGGCCAGAGCTGGTTCTCAGGGAAACCACTGGTCAACGGTCCGGACGAGGACCAGAAGGTTTCACTGGTGTTTGCTGGCACTGCCAGTGCCCCGATCTGGAAATTTCCCTGTTCCAGCACCACCCATGTCCAGCAATTTGCTGGCACAGAAAGCTAAAACCTGTGGCAGCTTCCTGCTACTGGGTCTGGCACCACCCACATCTTGCGTTTGCTGCACCAGTGCCCAGATTTGGAAATTTCCCGGTGCCAGCAGAGCCCAAATCTGGCAGATTTCTGTCACTGGCAATGACACCACCCAGATCTGGTGTTTGCTGGCAGCGCCAGCACCCAGATCTGAAAACTTCCTGGTGCTGGCACAGCCCAAGTCCAGGGATTTGCTGGCACAGAAAGCCAAACTTTGGATATTTCCAGGTTCTGGCATCAGCATCATCCAGATGCTGGTGTTTGCTGGGACCGCCAGTGCCCAGACTTGGAAATTTCCTGATGCCTTCACAGCCCAGGTCTAGCAATTTGGTTTTAGCTAGCTGGGGCAGAGAAGTTCCTCGGACTGTGACTTTCCTTTTTCTTGGAATTGTTTAAACCCGCTCTGGAGGGAAGTCTTTTCCTCAGCTAGTAGGGGGAGGGGCCGCTGGAACTTGCTTTCTAGACTGACCCCTTTTGGAGGTTTCCTTCCAAAATTTGCCTGAAACCAGCACAAACAGTCACAATGAAAACTTCACCAGTGGCACAACTCCCCAGGAAAAGAACGGACATGTAAAGTTCTCCTAACATTTGTCCTGCTTTGCTGCAAAAGTCCTGCTGCACACACTGTGCACTGTGGAAAGCTAAGAGAAGCTGCAGCTGGTGGCAAATCTTGTGACAGAGGCTCAACCTTGTTCTCCATGAGAGATTCTTGAGAAGAGCAGACAGCAGATGATTCCTGGAAAACTGAAACAGCTTTCCAGAAGGGAAATGAAAATGAAAAAAACAATCCAAGATGTTTTCCTCTATTTATTTCTATGCTCCTCTTTTCCATGTTGCACTGCTTCTCCATCCCATTCATTCCAAATGCACCTCACCTCTAAAATCTGTGACTTGGCAAGTTTTAGACACTCTAAAATACGATGAGCTACACACAGTTTTCCTTTCCACACAGGAAAGCAACACTGGAGGTGTAAGTGCAGTGCTTGGGTCAGGTAGGAATCCTACCCCAAGGGAAGGTGGCCCGGCAGTGTCTGACCCTCAGCAAGCACAATGCACAGCAGAAGGCGAGGGGATCGCTGTGCCAGTGTGCAGGAGTCAGGGCTCTGCATCCGGGCTCAAGGCTGCAAAGTTCCCGTGTTTGGGCAGACGGAGGGGCTGTCCCCGGGGCGCGCGGGGCTCGAACGTGGGGCTCGTGAGGCGAGCGGAGAACGGACACGGGGACGAACGGCCCCGGTGCTTCAGTTGCAGCGGCGGCAGCGGCGGCGGCAGCAGCAGCGGCGGCAGCAGTAGCGGCAGCAGCAGCAAAACAGATAGCTTTGAATAGTCTTTCTCTCTCTCTCTCTCTCTTTCTCTTTCTCTCCCTTTTCCGCTGTCGGGCACCCTTCTCTCGGGGTCCCTTGCCCAGCGTCCCTCTTCTCTCCCCGCCTCCCTCTCCCCTGCCGGGCTGGGCCATGCCCCCGGCCCGCCCCCGGGCGGGGCTGCCCCGTGCCCGGCCCCGGCCGTCCCGCCGTGGTCTCGCCTCCGCCCGGCTCTGGCCGTACTGGCGGTGGCGCTGCTGGGCGGGCATCAGTGCCTGGGGCGGGGGCGGGCATCGCCGCCCTTTGCCTCCGCCTGGCCCGAGCCCGGCCCCGGACCCGACGCAGGGTCCAGTCCCGGCCCCGGCCCCAGCCCCGCCCCCGGCCCCGGCCCCGGCCCCGGCCCCGACCCCGGACCCGGCCCCGGCCCCGGCTCCTCCCGGGGCCCGCGGAGGACACAGGCGGCGCGGCCGTTCCCGCCGCCTCCGCTGCGGCTTCCCCGGCCCGAGCTCCGCCGCTCGGCAGCGCGGCCGCCAGCCCCGAGCCTCCCGTGCCGCGTTCCGAAGATGGAACGCCTGGGCATGGCCGGCCCGGGGCGGGTGAGGGGCGCTCGGGGGCCGTTGCTGGCCCCGGGCCGAGCGCTGACAGCCGCGTCCCGCCCGCAGGGACGGCGCAGGAGGCCCTGCAGGAGCGGTACCGGCTGGGATCGCTGCTGGGGCGCGGCGGCTTCGGCAGAGTCTTCGCGGCCACGCGGCTCTCGGACGGCGCCCCGGTGAGCGGCGGGGCCGGCGGCGGGCTCAGGAGGAGGGGATGGAGGAGGAGGAGGGCGGAGGGCGGAGGATGGGGCTCGCAGTGCGGGCGGCGAGCTCACCCCGCTGCTGCCCTTGGCTTGCAGGTGGCCATCAAAAGGGTGCCACGGAACCGCGTCCGGCACTGGGGCGAGCTGGTGAGTGAGCGGGGCCAGCAGCCGGGGCTGCCGGCCGGGGATGAGCCGGCGCCCGGCACGGTGGGAGCCACCAGGACGCCCCGAGAGAGAGCGGGCGTGGGGCCAGCGCAGGGCGCAGAGCATCCCGGGCTGGCTGAGGGCTTCCCCAGGCCTGGCACGGCATCGGCCCCACTGACGGCATCGTGCTCCTCCCGCAGCCCGACGGCACCAGTGCCCCGCTGGAGATTGTTCTGCTGGCCAGGGTGTCCACTGGCTTCCCCGGTGTGGTCCAGCTGCTGGAGTGGCTCGAGCTCCCCAACTGCATCGTGATGGTGCTGGAGCGGCCAGAGCGGTGTCAGGACCTGCATCATTTCATTCGGGCGCAGCGGTTCCTGCCTGAGGAGGTGGCACGGGAGCTGTTCCGCCAGGTGCTGGAGGCCGTGCGGCACTGCACCAGCTGTGGGGTCCTGCACCGCGACATCAAACCAGAGAACATCCTGGTTGACCTGGACACCGGGCAGGCCAAACTCATTGACTTTGGCTGTGGCACCTACCTGCAGGACACAGTCTACACTCACTTTGCAGGTGAGCCTACACAGGGCTATGCTCCCGCTGCTGACATCTCATGGCCCAACATCTCCCAGCCCAAGCTGGCTGTGGCAGCGGGGATTCTCCCTTTTGCTGCCAGTCAGGGCACTGAATCTTCAGCTGCGTTGCTTTAGAGCAGGGCTGGGTGGGCAGCCATCTTCCAGCCCTGCTGGCAGCCTTTGCCAGCCACTCTGCCCAGGACTAGGGCTGGGCTGGGGCAGCCAGCCCAACCAAAAGCCCCGTGGGTTGGGGTAGCAGAGAGGGAGGGCGGAACCTTTGCCCCAGCCACTTTGGTATGCAGATGACAGGAAGGGCTTGGGCTGCTTCACTCGCCCTGTTTCCCTTGGCTTCATAATATTTTTGGGGAAATGCAGGCAGGGAGGATAAGGGCATGTTTTTTCCCCAGCATGGAGTGGGTTTTTCCTTTGCATGTCATGGTCGGGCCTAGCCAGGGCTGCCCTCTTCCAACACCAGAGGCTTCTTTTCCAACCCTAACTTTGTGCACAAGTCCCAGATGCTGGCGAGAGGGCAGTGGTCACGCCGTGTGCCCCTGATGCAGCCCCCACACACCCAGGGATGCTGGGGCCAGGCTCTGGGAGCAGCAGCATCCCCCTGATGAACTCCATCTGTATTCCATAGGAACACTGTCCTACAGCCCCCCGGAATGGAACGACTTTGGCTGGTACCATGGCGAGGCAGCAACAGTCTGGTCCCTGGGCATCCTGCTGCACCAGATGGTCTGCGGGGAGCACCCTTTCAGAAGGGGCCAGAACCTCAGCTGGGGCCAGCTCCCACTGCCACAAAGGCTCTCTCAAGGTGGATCCTCTTCTCTGGGCATGGGGGGAATCCCAGTGCTGGGAGCCAGCAGCCGGCTAGTGGGCATCCCGCTCTGGCAGCTGCTGAGGAGGTGGCACATGTCCTGCTCTCCTCCAAAACAGGGAATTGATGGGAAAGTTTAGGCCCAGCTCTGAGCACATGCAGCATGGCCTGGGCGTGGGAATAGTGGGGCAAAGCAGACAGGAGCCTTCTCTGGCTGACCGGCAGTTTCTGCTTTCTCTTCCCAGAGTGCAAAGACCTGATCAGGTGGTGTTTATCCGTGAACTCCTTGGACAGACCCGCACTGGAAGACCTGTTCTGTGATCCTTGGATGTGGGATATTCCTCTGCCATAGAAGAAGGGAGAGAGCCACAGGCAAGCTTTGATCCAGGGCCCTGGTAAGTTTCTGCTCCACATATGCCTTGGCAATGAGAAGCAAAGGAACCCAGAGCTTTTTGTGCTGCCTGTGTCACTGCACCGGGGTCATGGGATGGGAACACACAGCCCTTGTGCTGGGGCTGAGCTGCTCTGCCCAGCACTGGTGGCCACCCTCCAAGCTCGTTTTGCTTGTCCTGGTTCCCTGACAGCTGGGGCCCTGGGCAGAGCCCTGAGAGCCTGGTCTTCCCCCAGGGAAGGAGAAGGAGCCCCTGGAGAAGCTGTACCTGGTGGGGATGCTGCTGCTGCTGCTGCTGCTGCTGCTGCTGCTGCTGCTGCTGGAGACAGCAAGGGTGACATCAAGGATGACAAGCTCTTCCTCAGCCTGGCCACTGGAGGCTGAAGGTGGTGCACTTTGATTCTGGCACCTTCTTCAAAGCCAAACTCCACAGGGAATTTGCAGATGAGTCCCACCTGGGAAATTCTGCCAGATCTGGGCATAACCCAGCGTGGCGGGGAACCAAAGACTCCCCCTTTGCTGGGGCAGATGCAAGTAATTCTTCAGTGGCTGCCCAGCTGCTTTTGGCAGGGTGGGGCATGGGCTGGGGTGGGTACGAAATGGGATTGGGCTCCTGGCCCTGCCAACAGCCCCCAGCACCCACTGTGCCCCGGGCTGGGGCTGGGGCTGGGGCTGGGGCAGCCAGCCCGACACAAACAAAGCCCCATGGTGGGAGCAGAGGTGGGACTCCAGAACCTGTGCAGAGCTGCTTTGCTGTGCAGGCAAGGAAGGGCTTGGGCTGCTCCACTGCCCTTGTTTGCTTTGGGGTCACCGTGATTTTGGGGGGCAGTGCAGGGGGGAAGAGAGAAAGTGTGGGTTTCCCACAGCCATGGCTGGGTTTTTCCCTGGCATGCAGGGGTTGGGCCTTCCTCAAGACCCTGACAGAGATAAGACTTTTTACCAATTTTCTTGTTTTCCCATTTTGTCTCTAAACTCTTTTCAATAATGTGTTGTTTGTTATTCCAGAGGAAGCGTTCCAGGTGGTCCAGTGTGGATGGGGAAGTGCTTGGGAGCAGCTGTGGTGTGGATGGGCCGTGCCCTTGGAGAAGGCTGAGGCCGTGGTTTGGGAGCAGCTTTTCTTCCAGCCGTGGCTGGCGTGAGGTGGGTCCCTTTGTGCTTGGCAGGGTGGGATCAGAGCTTTTGGGAGCTGGCAGCGAGCACAGGAGCATCCTGCTCTGGGCAGCTGCTGAGGGCTGGATGTGCCGTGGCTGGCTGCAGGCTGGGCACATGTGCTGCCCTCCTGCTCTGCGCCAAAGGCAGCAGGGATGGGCAGCTCTGGGCACAGCTCTGGGCAAAGCCAGCATGGTCTGGGCACCGCAGGCCTTGGCACAAGGGTACAGGAGCCCTCAGCTGACGGGCGGTTTCTGCTTTCTCTCCTTGCAGCCGGGCTCTGCGGGTGCTGAGGCTGCTCTGGGCTCTGCCAGGGCTCTGCTGGGCTCAGCCCTGGGCCCAGCTGGGCTGGCTCTGCCCTCACATTGCTCTGACAGCTTTGCATCAGACCAGCCCGTTGCGAGCACAGCGCCTGAGCTTTCTGCTTTGGCAGGTGAGTGAGACTCTGCTGCAGGCCCAGAGATTGCAGCTGGGGACACACATGCAACTGGCAAGGACCCAAACTCTCCACAGTCTCAGCTGAATGCCTGGATCTGTACAGGGTGCTTTGTCTGTCCCATTCTTCCTTCTTGATTGGCTGGAATTGTGCAATTGCACTTTCTTCCTCCTCTAGAAGTGCCACGAGTGGGCCAAAGCTGGTGAGTGGGCCGTGCTCCTGAGGTTCTGCAGTCTGGAGCTGATGGATGGAGAATTGCCTTTCTGCACTGCCAAACCAGAGCAAAAAGCTGTCAGTGGGACTTCGTGTCTCTAAGAAACTCCTGGCAGTTACAACAGGAATGTGCAGCTCATTTGCAGGGTGAGAAGGAAGGTGATCTTCTAAAGGATTTGGGGTTTGACAGAGTTTCCATTCCCAGTCCTGCTTGGAGCTGGAAGGGCACAAAGCAATTTCCTCTTGCTTCAACCACAATTTCAAATACCAGTGTTGGGAACAAAGCCCAAAATCTTTTAAGAGGCTGCTGAGGTCAGTAAGATGGATCCATGCCATCAGCACATTTACAACGTAAAGAACTGAGTTCTCTTTTGAAAAAGATCATTTACCTCTTAATGCAAAGAAGGTGTCTTTGCATTTATGTTTTGTTTTTTTTCACTAACATTGTGTTATGTTTTTTCACTAACACTTGGATTTTATTCTTATCTTTTACAATTTACCTAGTTTTTTCCTTTTTCCTTTTTTTCCTTCTAAATAGAAAACATGTCCTACAGAAGAAATGTCCTTTGCTCCTGGTTCCCGTGTGGAGCAGCTCCCTTCCTGCTGGCTGAGCTGCTCAGGCAGAGCCCAGCAGCTCCTGGCCCTGCAGGGCTGAGGCTTTTCCCCATTGCTGGGCACAGACTGATGGAGCAGCACTGCTGAACACAGGCACACAGAGGGACCAGCAGCAGCTGCCTTTGGCCACCTGAGGCTCCAAGGCCCAAACTCTGAGCAGCCAGGGCTGGAAGAGACTGGCAGGATCTGATCCCTGACTCTGGGCCAGGGCTGCACAAATGACCCCACGGCAGCAGCAGCAGCAGCAGCAGATGGAGCTGACTTTGAGCACAGCCCCTGCCCCTCTTCCCTCCCATGTGCAGCGGTGTCACAGCAGCCTGAGGCACCTGGGAGCCGCCATTGCCAGCAGGGACTGGAGATGGCAGCCCTGGGCTCCTGGAGGCTGTGCAAGGAACGGAGCTGGGCACTCCCTGTCCATGGGGAGCTTCCAGATGGAAAAGGCAGCTGTGCCCAGGCAGCTCCAAGGGCACAGAAAGGAGGCTCTGGAGCACTGGATCTGTGCCAGTGCCACAGTCCTGGGCAGCAGCCAGCGAGCCCTGGGGAAACAGAGGGCACAGCAAGAGGGACAGAACCAGGCAAGGGCTGAGACTGGAGAGAGCCAGGCCTGGGAGCAGGAACAGCTGCTCCATTGCAGTCTTGGAGAAAGCTCTTGGCTGGTTCAAAGCGCTGAAAGACGTGAAAGGCAGAGAGGAGGCCACAGCAAACAATGCTCCTGTTTGCACAGCCTCCCCTCTCCGTGTCCCAGAAGGAATTGCATGGACTGTGCTCTTCTCTCCGATTCGTCTCGTTCAGCATGAGCACCTCAGCACCAGGAGCTGAAGGAGCTGAAGCCTCAGGCCACAGGAGCTGGGCAAGAGGAGACTTTCTGAGCAAAGTAATGCTGCTAAAATAGCCCCAGCTGAATGCAGTGGATATTAGCATGGAACCACAGAATCCTTTCTGTTGGAAAAGCCCTCTGAGCTCACCCAGTGCAGCCACTCAGCCAGCAGTGCCAAGCCCAGCACTAAACCACGTCCCTGAAGTGCCAAGGTCTGGACACCAGCCCTGAGTGAGGCCTGGACAGCAGGCCCT
Organism: Melozone crissalis; assembly: GCF_028551555.1. Taxonomy (NCBI): domain Eukaryota; kingdom Metazoa; phylum Chordata; class Aves; order Passeriformes; family Passerellidae; genus Melozone; species Melozone crissalis. The sequence goes on along the minus strand of NW_026535876.1, from coordinate 251,088 downwards.
GAGCCAAAGGTGGCCTCTGGATGAACCTTCCAAGCAAAGGTTATCTTTGTATCTGCTCCCTGATGAAATATGCATGGTCATTAGCACTGAGATAGATGTAGCCACTCATTAGTGAAACATGTATTGACCTTTGTGTATTTAGAAGCCAGACAAGGCCATGAAATCTGACATCTGGCCTTGTTTTGGGCTGTATGGTAAAAGTCACCTCCCTTGGTTCCTCCTTGAGCCCTGGCCAGGCTTTGGGAGGAACCCAAGAGGAGGATGAAAGCAGATGTTGCCACACTAGCAGTGCTGTCAGTTTGTTCCTTCAGCACTGTCAGAGCTGGGCCCTCTCCCAGCGCGGTTGGAGCCTCACCTGGGGCTGGAGGCACCTGCAGGAATTCCCAGTGCCCAGGAGTGGCTCTGCAGCCCTTGGCTGTGACAGCTTCCCCAGCTGCTGTGTGGGTCTGGGGGATGGTAAAGGTTTAGGGTAAATGCTGCTGGATCTTTCTTAATCACTGCTGCAATCTTTGGTGGGGATGGTTGGGTGCATTGCTGACCTGCTCCTGTTGTGATTCTTTGCTGCTCTGAACTGCAGGAAATGACACTGATTCCTTCAGCTGGAGTCTGTGGCTTTGGTGCTGACCCTGCCCACTGGCAAAACAAAACTGGCACAGTCTGGACAGATCCCAACAAAATGTCACTTGTTCAGTGTAAATGTGAGGAATCAGTCCCATCAGAAATTCCCAGCTGGGAAGCCCTTTCCTGGAGTTCCCTGGCTCTGGAGTGGGCTGAGGTTGGAGCCCCGTGGGAGCAGTGGGGCAGTTGGGTAAAAGAGGCTGCACCCCTGGATGTCTTCAAATGCATCCAAAAATTGCACATGGAAAAGGAAAAGACCGTGTGGGTTTGGGCAGACAAAGATGAATTTGTTGAGAGTACATAGGAAACAGCACCTTCAGAAGGAACAATGATTTTCGGAATGCTCCCACATGGAGCAAGAGAAGAAGGTTTTAATCTTGAACTGATATGCATTTGTGCAAGTGAAATATCTATATACATAATAATTATATATGTATTTATAGTATAATAAGACCTCAATATATCTTTTTATATAAATTTATTTATGTCTGTATCTATCTATATTTCTATATCACTATCTATCTATGAAATTATATAATAACGTGAAATAGTGCTGACAATACTAATTTGGTAGCTTTGGCTGCTCAGGGATGTAACACTAAATACCCTACAGAACAGGACTGGCCAGGACCCTCATGTCAGTGGTCAACTTTTTGAGATTGTATACAATGAAAAAGGGAGAAAGGGAGAAAATTGGCTATTTTTGATGGGTTGCTGATACTGTGGTGCAGGGTGCTTTTTCTGTTCCTGTGAAAAATACAGTGATTTTGCCTGCAGGGTTTTTCATGTACCAGATTATGCACAAGCTGCAGGATTGGGTGCATGGGTGAAGGGGTTGTTAAAAGAGCAGTTGGAAAAATAAGGAGATGGGAACCTTTGTCCATGGAGAACCCATCTCCCAGATGTGCTCCATGCCCTTCACAATGGCCCACTGGGGAAATGGAAACCCCCAGGCTGTGCACGGCTGCCCCCAATTTGCAAATCCATCCATGGGCAGTGAGACTTGGGCTGCCTGGGAAATTGTTCTGGCTGTGATGGCCCCTGGCAGGGCCAGCCCAGAGGCTGCAGGGCTGGGCCTTCATGCACTGTAATTAATTAGGAGAAATTCAAAGCCAATGACAGCTATCAATTCTGAAACAGGAATTCAGATTCCTCCAGGACACTTTGCTTTGGTTACTGCTCCCTTGGAGCTTGGCCTTGCAAAGTGTTCCTGTCATGGCAGGAGGAAATGATGCAGAATATCAAGGAGAAATTACAGTAATTCTGTAAACAATAGTGACCAGGATTGGATTAGTCAACCCTGTGACAGGGTAGTACAATTATTGATACTGCATTTTTAGGAATGATTGTGAAAAAAGGAGATCCACCTCCAATCACCACTGTTTGTGCAAAAAAAGGGTTTGGGTGCAGCAGTCCTAATAATGGAGCCAGAGTGTGGGTCCCGAGGCCAAAAGGCCCTCCCAAGGCAGCTGAAGGAGCAACTCCTGGGAAAGACAACTCTGAGTCCTGAAACCTGGGCAGGAACAATGGGAATGTGTCCCTGCAGCCAAGGATTCTGTGTGAGAACAAGGAGATCTGACAGGATATGGTTTTACACATCCTGCCAGACCAGATCTCCCTGTTTGCCCCAAGGGCCCCTTTGGGAAATGCTCTGATCCACGGGGCTCCATGTGAAGGCTGCTGTGACGCTGAGGGACTTGCACAGCAATTCCATCCAGGAGCCTGGGTGCCCCTCAGGGACTGAGACCCGGCCCCTTCCAGCCAGAGGGGAAAGGGCCCCCCAAGCCTTGTTAGCCACAGACAGCATGGTAAAGCTGAACAGCAAAGGGCCTCGGGGCATTATTCTGGAATTAAAAAGGTGCCAGCTCCATGCACAGCAGAATTCTTGTTCCTAACTCGAATGAGATTGAGAAAAAAGAATGAAGAACGGTGTCACTAAAGTACTGCTAATGTCTGTAAGGTGTACCTTGATAGTCAGCCAGAATCTTTGTCTGCCACAAACACCTCTGGTGTTTCACCAAGGGATTGGTCATCAAAATGTAATGATGGGTTATGATGGATTGCTGAGCTTCTTTTGTAATTCTTTGCTAATGATGATGTGCTTTGCTGAGCTTATCCTTTTGTAAATCTTTGCAGCTGTGCATGATATAAATGACACAATTCCTTCAGTTGGTGTCTGTGTCTTTGGTAGTGACCCTGCCCACTGGTGAAACAGGGCCCCCTCTTGCCTAAGTGTTCCCTGGGAAGGCAAAAGCCCTCCCTCCAAAATTCCCCCCTTCCTCCCTGTTCCCCCCTTCATACCCTGAGCATGATGTGCTCTGGTGTGGGGTACCCCGGGGTCAGTTGGGCTCCCCTGTCCTGGCTGTGTCCCCTGCCCAGCTGCCCCGCAGCCCCAGCCCCTCCCCAGCATGGCTGGACGAGGGGCAGGACAGGCCTTGGCTGTGCTGCAGCTCAGCAAGAACAAAACCATCTCTGCGTGCTCAGCCCTGTGCTCAGCACCCGGCCCAGCAGTGTCTCAGTGCCAGGGGCTGTGCCCTCAGTCCCTGCCAGGGGTTTCCATGGCAACTGCCAGGCCGGGTGACCCAGGTGTTCCCCCAGTGCCGGTTGCCATGGAAACAGTGCCCAGCCCTGCCCCTTTCTGTCTGGCTGACCTGGCCTTTGGCCCTGGCAGTGCCGTTGGCTGCTGGTTCCTGGTGCCTGAGCGGCCAGCGCGGCACAGGGCAGGTGGCCATGGCACAGCCCCCAGCAAGGGATCCCCTCTGGCTCGGGGCACTGACACCAGCCCTGAGCAAGGGCCCAGGGCAGCTTTCCATGGCCACCAACTATCACAAGGGCTCCGGGCATTGGCTGCCATGGCACCAAACCAAGGAACGGGTCCCCGTGGCCATTGCCATGGCACCTGGTGGCACCAACGAGTGTCACTGCAATTGTACCTGGAACAGCCCTGGCACTGCTTTGTCCCAGGGTTGCCATGGCCGCTGAGGACAGCAACAGCTCTGCAGGCAAGTGGCCATGGAACCTGGCTGCAGAAATGGCTCCTTGGGCTGGTTTCCAAGGAAACCTGAACTGATGGGGGTTGCCATGGCACCCAAACCCAGCAGTGGGGGTCATTGCAGTGTCCATGGCAACAGTCCCTTGCAATGGCACCACTGCATGTTGGGATGATGATCCACCCTCACAGCTGGCCCAGGGCAGGTCTGGAGTGCTCCTGGTGGCAGCTTGGGCTTGGCACACACTTGAGGAGGATGTCTGTTTGCAATGGGGAAACTCAGGAGTTTTAGATTGCTTCAAAAATCAAAGAAGGAAAATCCCTCTTTGGCTGTGTGCAGCCAGTTCTTCAAGCAAAGCAGGTTCCAGGTGAGTGAGGAGAGACACAATGGGCTTGGGGAATGTGGAGCAAGGTTGTCTACACTGGCTCAGAGCTCAAGGCACAGCTTCTCTGAGCAGGCCAGGGCTCCTTAGGAGAGTCCCTGGATCAATATCAGTCACTGAATGCTGCAATCACCTCTTGTGTAATAGGAACAGCAATAAAAGACACCCTTTAAAATAGGACTACATATTTCCTGGAAGCTCTTTGAACTATTTCTCCATAACTGTCAAAGGAAACCGTCCTATGAACTGCACTGGAGCAAAGGGAAATCAAGGCAGAGCCAGGGTTTGTCAGGACTTGCTTGATCCTCATGAGCCTCACTGTGCATTTGGAGCTGTGCCCTTGAACATCAGGGCCTGGGAGGAGATTGCACAAACCTTGCTAGGAGTCAAAGGCAGAGGAAACACCCCAAGTTTCTCCAGGCATTCATGGCTCCCACTGAGGTCCCTCTCCAACACAGGCTCCTCATGCACTCCTTGCAGGAGAGAATTGGTGGCCAGGATGGCACAAAAACCTCTCAGACACTCAGTGTGGAAAGGAAAATCCAAAGCACCTTCAGCACCTTGAGTGTCTCAAAGCATTAATGAGCCCCACTGAGTGTCAGTACAAAGCTCTCCAGGGACTAATTAACGCAGATAATTGGGGCCATGATTGGACAAATATCTCCCAGAGTCTATCCAAAGGGACATACCAAGTACCTTGAAAGAACTGAAGTACCTTGAAGCATTAATGAGCCCCACTGAGTGGTGTTACTGACAAAGCCTCTCTAAGAACTAACTACAACACATAATTGGAGGCCATGACTGCACAAAGCTCTCAGAGACTCCAAAGCAAAAGCAAAACTCCAAGTCCTTTTAAAAACCTGCAGTCCCTGCAGGGAGCATTCAGGAGCCCCCAGGGCCATTGCTGAGCAAGGCTCCCCAGGGACTCCTTCCAGCAGATCCTTGAGGCCACTGGGATGTGGGCTAGGGGGAGATGCTGAGGGCAGGACAAGGGGCTGACAGTGCCCAGCCTGGCTGGGGCTGTGCCAGGAGGCCCCAGTGCCTCAGGACAAGGTGTCTCCTCCCAGCCTTTGGTGACACAGACCCTGCTGCTGTGCCCCAGGGCACCAAGACTTGGCTTCTCTTTGTCCGCAGCTGCCATCAGTGCCTCCACTTCTCTGCTCTGCCTGGGACCTGGGGACACTTTCCCTGTCGTGTCCCTTACAGGGATCTCTTCAAAGTACAAGAAACTTCAGTGTTTCAATAGAACTGAGTTCTTGAGGGTTCTTGAAGGTTCTGTGACATCCCAGAGCTGGCTGTGACATCACAGAGTAGGGTCTGAGGCCATAGAACACAGTCTGCCATCATAGAGGGTGGCTCTGTGGCATCAGAGAGTTGGTTGTGACATCACCTGGTGGCTGTGGAACATCATAGAGCAGGCTGTGACATCACAGAACAGATTGTGACATCAGAGGGTGACTTTGTGACATCAGTCTTCTGTGATGTCACAGCACTGCTGTATGATATCACAAGGTGACATCGAGTTGGCTCTGTGACATCAAAGGGGCAGTGTCACATCACAGAGAAGGCTGTGTGACATAACAGGGGCTCTGTGACATCACAGGGGCAGTGTGACATCACGGGGGCTGTGTGACATCACGGGAGCTGTGTGAGGTCACTGGGAAGGTCACTCTGCCCCGGCCCCCCTCACAGCTCCCCCCAGAGCAGTCCAACCCTGCTCGTGCACAGCGGGGTTCCCTGTCCTCCCGGGTCCCCTCACCCCTGGCCCCGCAGCCTCCCCCAGAGGATGTTCCACGAGATCGACCCCCGAGCCTGACACGGGGAGGGGGGGACAGGGCCCTGGGGGTGGCACAGGGGGACAGGGACCTCCCGGCAGTGTCCCTGTGTCCCCCAGAGCCAGAGCCTGGGCCAGGGCTCCTTCACCCTGTTACGAACGAGGCCTTGAGAGCGCTGAAAAAATCCCCAGCAAGGGAGCAGCAAAAACCAGATTTAATATTAACCAACAGCAGCACAAAGTTCCTTGGCAAGAGTCGCTCTGCTCCTGACTGGGCACTTCAGGCACACCAGGGAAACAAAGCAACAACAAAACCAAACAGAACCCAGGCAATCAAACCAGAAATTAACTCAGAACTGTCCCTCTGTCTGTGTGTGTGTGACACAAGGACAGCAAGGGCAAGGATAAGAGGAACACGGCCTGAAAGCTTAACAGAGCTCAAACTTAACCGGACGTTACTTATACATTAACCTTAACTGATAGTTTCAACTTCACAATTTAGCAAAAGAGCAGAGCGTAACAGCATGTAACCTAACTTAAACCTATGACTTCCCAATTTAACAGAGGTATAACATTTAACAATATTGAACTTAACATAAAACTTATATTAAAGGTAACCACTTAGCAAAAGAAAAACTCTCAGCAGCATTTAATTTAACTTAGGCCTCGTGATTTAACCTTCCCTACAGGCCTGACTGACTCAGCTATCCAAGGCACAACAACCCCTCAGAGAGCAGCATTTCTGCCACATTTCCCCAGCACAGGCACTCGTGTGTGCACACAGACACAAAGAGTCAGTGCAAGGCACCTGTGAGAAATTCCCCTGTGGGCAGGAAATGCTCACTGTGGATCCTTTGGCATCTTCCCAGTGGGCAAAGGGTTGAGCCTGGAGGAGTTGGGGGATCAGCCCAGGCTCTGTCATTGTTCAGGATCCCCGAGTGCAGCAAACGAGAGAGTTCCCGGCTGGGAGAGGCCCCACTCAGAGGGAGTCGCTGGCCCAGGAGAGCTCCAAGGGCTCCTTTTGGAGTGCTGTGTGCAGGGCCCCAAGAGAGGGGCTTCAGTCCCAGCAATGGTTCATCCTGGCCGCACTTGGCATCAGCAGCTTTCTTTGGCAGTGTGAGAACAGGGATGTTGTGCCACGGAGGGAACAAAAACAGTTCCCAGGGCTGCTGCTAAAGGAACCAGGAGCTGGTTGGGCAGCAGCAGTGCCTGGAGCAGTGTTTGTGATGAGCTGCAGAGGAGCTGAGCCCAGGGGCTGTTGGCCAAGGCCGAGGCCCAAGGAGCATTTCTCAGCTGGCAGGGCGGCCTGAGAAGGGGAGGGGGGAATGCAGCAGCACAGGGCCATGGAACCAAGGGAGCATTGTGACACTGTGGAGCCTTGTGACACCAAGGGACCATTGTGACACTGTGGGGCCCTGTGAGACCAAGGGACCATTGTGACACTGTGAGGCCCTGTGAGACCAAGGGACCATTTTGGCAATGTGATGCCTCATGGTGTCATGGAGACCACTTTGACATTGCTGGGCCTCATGGAACCAAAGGGACTGTACTGACGCTGTGTGACTCCATGGAATGTAGGGATCATCATGACATTGAGAGGCCGCATCGGACCAAGGGTCCATTGTGACACCACCGGGCCTCATGGAACCATGGAGACCATTATGACACTTTGTGGTGTCATGGAACCAGGCAGCCATTGTGACACTGTGGGACTCCATGGAACCAAAGGTTCACTGTGACATTGCAAGGCCTCGTGGAACCATGAAAAGACAATTAAGACACTTTACAGCCTCATGGAACCAAAGGGCTATTGTGACACTGAGGGGCCCATGGAATCACAGAGACCATTGTGACACTCAGGGGACTCATGGAGACCATTGTGACACTATGAGGCCCCATGGAATAAGCAAAGCATTGTGAGACTGTGAAGCCTCATGGAACCAGTGAGACCATTGTGACCCTGGGAGGAGCATTGTGATATTGTGGGGCTGTGTGAAACCAAGACGCCTTTGTGACACTGCAGGGCTGCATGGAACCAAAGGTCCATTGTGACACTGCATGGTCTCATGTCATCAGTGGTCCATTGTGACACTGGGCAACCAAAGGAGACCATTGTGACACTGCAGGGCTGCATGGAACCAAAGCTCCAGGGCGACACAGAGTGGCCTCCTGTCATCAGTGGTCCATTGTGACACTGTGGAGCCAGAGGAGACCATTGTGACACAGCAAAGCCCCAGGGTCCAAAGGTCCATTGAGACATTGCAGACTTCATGGAACAGAGGAGTCACATGACATTGTGGGGCCTGGGGAACCACGGAGACCATTGTGACACTGCAAGGGCTCATGGAATCCTTGGGACCATTCTGACACTGCAAAGGCTCATGGAATCCTTGGGACCATTGTGACACTGCAGGGCCTTATGACACCTGGGGGCCACTGTGACATTTTGGGACCCCATTGAACCTGGGGCCCAGTGACACTGCAGGTCTTCTTGCAATCAAGGGGCCATTGTGACACTGCTGGAACCCATGGAATCAAGTCACCATTACGACACTGCAGGGCCCCATGGATCCAAGGAACCATTGTGACAATATGGAGCCCCATAAAACCAAGGGAAAACAGAACAGGTCTGGCTGCTTTGGCTTCCCATGGACTGCCTGACTGGTCCAAGTGACCTTTGCATGTTGAGGGTCACTTCTCATCTGCTGCTGAAACACTGGGGCTCTGTGCTTTCCTTCCCAATGGAAAAGAACTATCCTTCTGCTCCAGGCGCCCATGGCCAGAATTGGGATTTCACCTCCAAAGTTCCTTATATCCAGAGATTGTTCCCATAGGCATATTGCCATGATAAGTCTGGCTGGCAGTAGTTTCACAAGGGTCACCTCTCATCCGTCCCCAAAACATTGGGAAAGGCTCCATGCTCTCCTTCCCATGGGAAAGAACTGTCCTGCTTCTCCAGGTGCCCATGGTCGAGACTGGGTTTCCACCTGCAAATTCCCTAAATCCAAAATCTGCAATTACTGACAAGTCTAGCTGGCCTTGGCCTACTGAGGCTCTCATCTGCCTTCCAAATCTTGGGGCTCTGTGCTTTCCTTCCTATGGAAAGAACTATCCTTCTCAGCCAGGTGCCCATGGGCACAATTGGGATTTCACCTCCAGCACTGCCTGTTGTGATAGATTGGAGGAGATTGTTGGCTCTAAACATTTTCTATGTGGGGGAGGAAGGGGCAGGTCCAGCCTTGCCCTGCCCTGTAAGCCCAGCCCTGCCCTGCCCTGCGATCCCAATCACCCAGGGACCTCCAGTGGGTTTACGGTTTCTATCTGACCTGCGGCACACTGAATCCCCAGCACCGCCGTTCCACCCTGGGCACTGGGGCCCTCTTGGCTCTACTCAGTGCTTCTGCTGTACTCGGGGCACCCTAAACCCCGCTAGGGACCCGTGTCCCCGCACTCCAGGGATTGTGTGCGACTCACACTGCCCCGATCCTCCACGCACCCGGAGCTCCGTTTGGGGTTTGCGTGCTAACTCACAAATTCACCTGCCACTTTTACTCGAGTTTGGTGCGCAGGGAAAACACCAGCCAGATATCTGCAAGAGGTCAGGAATTACACAAATTTTTACAGGCAAAGTACAAAAAACCAAGAAACTTTGGAAGAGGATTTTATGCAACATCCAATTACAAAGAAAACACTTATCATAGCAATAACTTCATTAACTTAGTTCATTTGACGTAGAAATCAATGAACACGTAAGCTGTTGAGGTACCCAAAAATGTTCCATATAAAGAGCATTAGAAGGAGAAGAAAGAGAGAGAGACAGAAAGACAGAAGCTCTATAGAAAGACACACATATGACTAACAGCTCCTAGGGTTCCAGCGTGTGTGAGACACAAACCCCAGGAGAAGGCAGAGTCTATACCAGGGGCTGACCTTGCACTCCATGTTTTTAAGCCTCCAGGCCTTTGTGGGCCTCCTCCCAGGTGGGATTTCTGATCACACAGGCAATCAGGGCTGGGTTAGCACTGTACCCACTGTGTGACTGATTGACAGCTCATCCCAGGGTGTCTCAGGACATTGATCTCATCCAGCCTCTGATAGTGACTATGGTGACACTGGGGAACCTCATGGAACCATGGGTCAGTTGTGACCAGGTGTGTCCAAGGACACCATGGTGACATCAGGGAATCTCGTGGGAACAAGTGGCCATTGTGATGCTGTGGATCCCCATGGAACCAAGGGAACATGGAACAGGCTGATGCCTTCAGTTTTAGCTGTCATATTTCCAGATTCTCTACTGCATTAGTCTGTAACTCTGGACTTCATACACAGGGTTAGCAAGTTCTCTTCACAGTGTAGTCAGACAAAACAATCCTTTTCCAGCCCCAGAACCGGACACTGTTGCAGCTTCAGGCACAAAAAGTGCAAACAACAGCAAATTGAGGAAAGCAAACCGGGAGGATGGGACTGCATAATCTGAGGCTGTAACTGGACAACTAACCCCAATATTTAAATGGACCAAACCTTATAAAAGTGTGAAAACTCCTGACCAGTCATCCATTTTGAGTGTAGCCTCAACTGGGCTCTTGTCCTGCTCAAGGTGAATCCTTTGAAGGCCTTTTAATAAATCCCAGCAAGAGGAAGAAGCCATGAGAAAGCTGACAACTCTTTGTGAGAACCGAGTTGTGGAGCAGTGAAAAACAACTTGTTTTTCCTGAGAAAGAGCTCTAGGACTGTGGAAAACAACCTACTTTCCCTGAAAAAGAGCTGTAAGACTGTGATAAACACCAGCCACCCGTATAAACTGCATTTTCCCTCTTAGACAGAAAAATGAAAACTATCTCTCACAAACAACTTTTCCTGCACATACACACCAGGGGTTTGAGTGACCAGTCAATACTGGGTAACAACTTGTTGCTGACCAACTGGGGATAGACAGGGGATGTTCTTAAAAAACCCTACGAAAAGGCCTATAAAAAGACTGTATAAAAATAGCACAGGATCGATCCTTTCTTTTTGCACCATAAAACGTGTCCTGCATCCCTGTATATCGGACGCTGTTGCAGTGCCCTTTTATTTCATACCTTTTTGGATGGTCTGTTCCAGTTCACCCCCTGTATGTTGTCTTTCCTCAAACTGGATTATTCCCAGGTTATATCCCTCCCCTTTTACCCTTCAATCATTATAATCCCCACCTTGTATTCCAGTGCCTTCCCTATCCATCCCTGTAAACTCTGCCCCTGTTCTGGACCCTTCCCTGTCAGTCTCCTGTAAACCCCTCCCCTGCAGGTTCCGCCCCTTGGGAATTCCCCTCATGGATGATGCCCCATTGGCCCATGTGACCTGCCCTCTCCACCCCCTTATCCCATTGGTCCCTGAGATGTATTCCCCTCCTTTTGCTCCTCCCTCCCTGATTCCCTATTGGCTCAGCGATCATGCCCACCCACAGTTCAAGTGCTCTATAAAATCCTGAGCACACTGGTGCTTGAGGCTCTTTGGTGCCTGTTCCCTCTGACGCGTAAAGCTTCCTCAGAATCTCACACCAAAGGCCTCCCTCTCCTCTTTAGTCTGCTCCCTGACGTTGACACCATTCCAGCTGTGGAGCAGGTGGCTCCAAGGTTCAGCTCTCCCTGTTTCAGGGGAAGCTGTTCCCCACTCATGGCATGCAGCACCCCTGAGCCAGCTGTGTAGTCCATCGTGGTGTCAGTCCGGGGCTCCTGCTGGGCTGAGTCTGCCCTCAGGCAGGGCTCAGCTCCCCCACAGCATTTCAGTGTCACCTGTGAGCCCCGAGGAGAAGACAGCTTTGTGCCCTCTGCTCAGAATTTCACTGCCAGGACAGCAGGAATGCAACCCAAACCTGCCTTCAATCTGCTGGGGTGGGCAACTCCTGTACCAGCGGCTTTCTGGCCATTCTGCTGCTCATGGCCAAGACATTTTCCCTGCCCCTCTGCCAGGGGAATGCCCTGTGCCAGTTCTGCTGTGAGGCTTCCTTGGGGCGATGCTGGCACCAGTGGTTCCTTCAGTATTGGAACTGGAGTCAGCGAACATGACTGGTGAGCTCTCAGGATGGCCGGGGACAACTGATCCACCTGGCCCACCCCAAAATTCACCCAAGTCCTGCTGGAGCCGATGGACCCAGCGGCCAAGAACGACCCAAGAGCCAGGTAGAACCACTCACCCTTTTCCAGGACACTGCGGTGGCTCTACCCCACCGTGGCCAGGCATTACAGGTGACCGTGTAGGGCCCCTCACCCAGGAAACCCCAGAGCCCCACAGTGCCCCATAGACAGGTAGACCCAGCAGCCCCATCCCACCAGGAAACCAAATTTCAAGACCAATAAATAATTTCAACATACTTTTGACATAGGAAGATTTTTTTTGGCATTTAAATTCTTTTGAGTAAATCAAGAATTTTGGGGATGTAATATTCTATTTGCAGGGTTGCCCAACGAAGGCAGGAATGATGCATTTAACTCCATGTTCTCAGAAGGCTAATTTATTACTTTATAATACTATCTTATAATAAAGTATACTATACTATACTATACTATACTATGCTATACTATACTATACTTATTGGAATATGAATCCCAATATTATCAGTTAGATGGTGCCTGGGCCAGTCTGACCCTCGCTGCTGGGCCAAAGGCAGCAACTGTGGTGTAAATCACCCCAGAGATACCTTGGCTGCTGGAGGTTGCAGCTGGGCACTGAGCAAGTCCAGGCTTGTCAGGAACTCCGTTTACCTCAGGAGAGAGAGCTTCTGGCGATGGTGAAGAGAAAAAGGAGAGGATTCCGCTGGAAGGTTTAATGTCCAGAAGTTTATTCCATGGTTACAGAGGTCTGGACGGCAGCAGCTGCTCCAGCAGAATCATGAGCACATGGCCTGATCACCTTTTAAGCTCCTGGGGCAGGGGGAGGGGGGGGGACAGGTGATCACCAACCAGGTGAAAGGGGCGGGGTCTCAAGGGACGAGGGACACCTAGACATAGGCCAATGACCCCTGGGCATAGGGGCATCTTTTGAACTTGACCAATCACACGATGCCTTGCTGGAATGTTAAGCAAGGGGGCGAGGGGGAAGGGAGAGGCATATAGGCACACCTGGGAGAGGGACCCAGAAGCTTAAGACACACCGCAACATCTCCCCCTAGTTTTGTTTAAAAAGAAGAGGGCTGTGTTTGTGGTGCAGAGTGATTGCCAAACTATGGTTGGTAAATCAGTTCTTCCTCTACAGGAGGGTCAGTGTTTTCCACTGAGGCCTCCAGGTCATCCATTGGAGCACTGAGGGCTTCCAAATGGTAGACCTCAGGAGGGGGAGATGAGCTTGAAATTAACTTGAGGACCATGCGTATGATTAGTCTAAAAACAATGCTGAAAACTACAATAACTATAGCTAAAATAAACAGCACTAAAACACAGTTTTCAGAATAGATCCTAACCAGCCCGAGAGTCCCCAGCCTTTGAACAGTCTATTCAGCCAGTTGTCAGTTTCTCTGTTGATGTCTGAGAGCCTTTGTCAAGGTAGTCCATATGTGGTTTGGACTGCGGCACTATGCAGGAGATCGCAGGTGGGATGATCACGAACAGAACGAGAAGCAGGCTCGGTCTCATGGCATCTCGAGGCTACACACGAACAGTGGGATCTAAACTGGTACAAAAACTTGAAACAAACATGTATTACAAACTATTCCAGATAGGAGGCTTAAATGGAATTTCCTCCAGAGAACGCGTGCGGCGTTTTCTTCTCCAGGCAGCATGAGCAACCTGGGGTGCTTCTGCAGATTTCTCTGAGACCTTGGGAACATAGGGCTTTACCCATTTGGAAGGAACCCACCTTAAACCAGAGGGGGTGGACACACAGGCGTATCCACGTCCCCAAGTAACCAATTTGTAAGGTCCCACCATTTTCCAAGTCTCAGGGTCTTTTACTAAAACCGGAGGTTTTTCTTTCATCAACCTGTGACTGCTCCCCCCAAAGTGGCGTAGGATGGGTGGGTTCAGGCTGTCAAAAGAACAATTCAGAAAATTGATTGTGAATAGCGCCCTGGATAACCGGATATGGGGAGGTTCCACCTTCAGAACCTGTTGCTGCTGGTCCAGGACCCTTTTAATATCACGGTGAGTTCTTTCTACAATGGCTTGACCTGTAGGGGAGTAGGGGATGCCAATTTTGCGCTCTACTCCCCATTGCTGCAGGAAGCTCCCAAATTCCTTGGATTTATAAGCAGGCCCATTATCAGTTTTCAGCTCCTTGGGGATGCCCATGAAAGAAAAAGCCTGTAAGAGGTGCTTAATAGCATCAATAGATGATTCTCCTGTGTGGGCAGAAGCATAGACCGCTCCAGAAAAGGTATCTACACTAACATGAACATATTTCTGCCGTCCAAAAGACTGTATGTGTGTTACATCTGTTTGCCACAGTTCACAACTGTTCAGTCCCCTTGGGTTTGCTCCCGTACTCACTGCAGGGAGTGCATGTTGTTGGCAATTTGGGCATGTGGCCACAATCGCTTTGGCCTGTTCTCGAGTGATGTTAAACTGACGAACCAGGCCAGGTGCATTTTGGTGGAAAAGCTGGTGGCTGATTTTTGCCTGTTCAAAGACATTTGGGAGAGTGGCCATCACTGCAGGTGCAGCAAGAGCATCTGCCCTTCTGTTGCCTTCAGCGATAAACCCTGGCAAGTCAGTGTGTGACCTGACATGCATCACATAAAATGGTTGCTCTCGGTGAGTGACTAACTTTACCAGTTTTGAGAGCAATTCGAAAAGTACGATGTTAGATACATCTTGCAGTATTGCTTGATCTGCTCTGGATACTACTCCTGCCACATATGCAGAGTCTGTAATCAGATTAAATGGTTCTGAGAACCTTTCAAAAGCCCTAACAACAGCAGCCAATTCAGCAACCTGAGGTGAACCTTCCACCTCAGCAATGTCCGTCTCCCACTGCTGGGTTTGAGGATCCTTCCAAGTCACAACAGACTTGTGGGACCTCCCAGACGCATCTGTAAAGACAGTCAGAGCCCTTTTTAAAGGTCTCCTACTTAGAGCACTTCTCAATTTTAAAGTAAATTGAACGTCTTGTTCAAACAATTTGTGAGCGGGCCGCGCTACCGAAATTTGTCCTGAGTAGGAATCCAGAGCAAACTGCAACACTTCATTTTCTTGAAACAATTGTTCTAGTATTTTCATAGTATTTTGACCTGATTTTAACTCAACTGGAATGTGAATGCACTTAAAATCACATCCTGCTAACTCCATGATCCGGGTCCTTGCTTTCCGGATCAGTTCTGCTACCAGCTCCTGAGGCTTTGTCAGTCTCTTGGACCTTTTGTGACTGAGGAAAACCCACTCTATGATCAAAAGAGGGTCCCTCTGGTCCCAGTCCTTTTTTGGTGCGTCTTTTGCTTTAGGTGTTTGTTTTTCCTCCCACTGGAAAATAATTCCATGGAGGTGTGGCAACTTACCTAGAATGATAAATTTGAATGGCAGGTCAGGCCGGCATCGGTTGGCCTGTCTTGTGGACATTGCAATCTGCACCTTTTCTAGAGCTTTCCGTGCCTCTGGGGTAATAGACCTAGGAGCACCTGGGTCCTCTCCCCCTTTCAATAAATTGAAAAGAGGGGCAAGGTCTTCATTAGTCAGACCGAGCCATGGTCTTACCCAATTCAAAGACCCACACAACTTGTGGACATCCGCAAGGGTCTTGATCCTTGGATTGATTTCTAGTTTTTGAGGAACAATGGTCCTATTTCCAATTTCTAAGCCCAAATACTTCCAAGGTGGCATCTTTTGAATTTTCTTTTCCTGGAGCTCGAACCCTGCAACAATCAATGCATCGATCGTTAGGTCAAGCGCATGTGTGAGTAAATCATCATTGGGGGCACACACAAGGATATCATCCATGTAATGATAAATAATGGCCTTCTCTGCGGCTGCACGTACTGGGGAAAGCAGGGAAGAGACATACCACTGGCAGATAGCTGGAGATACCTTTAATCCCTGAGGAAGAACGGTCCAATGGTACCTTTTCATAGGGGCTTCCATGTTGATGGAAGGGACCGAGAATGCAAAACGCGGTGCATCGTCAGGGTGCAAGGGGATTTGGAAAAAACAATCTTTAATATCAATAACAGCTAATTTCCAATCTTGGGGAAGCATTGTTGGGGATGGCATACCAGGTTGGGGAGAACCCATATCTTCAATTACATTATTAATTTGTCGGAGGTCACAGAGGAGCCGCCATCTCTTTTTGTCAGCTTTTTGGATGACAAACACTGGAGAGTTCCATGGGGACATGGTCTCCACAATGTGGCCCTTTTTTAGTTGCTCTTGCACTAGTTCCTCAAGCGCCCTTATTTTTTGTTTACTGAGTGGCCACTGTTTCACTTGAACTGGTTCGTCTGTTTTCCACTTCAGTTTTTGGGTGGGGCGCTGTTGTTCAATGACTGCTGCACAAAAATGCTGTGGAGAGTCTGGAATATCAATTGTGACACCCCACTGGGCCATTAAATCTCTCCCTAACAAAGGTTCCGAATAATCTAACACAAATGGACGGATATTTGCTAATTGCCCGTTTGGTCCCTCAAATTGAATAATACTTTTGGATTGTCTTGCTAATTGCAGACCTCCCACACCTTGAAGGTGACCGGCAACATTTTGCAAAGGCCAATGTGCTGGCCAGTCTTGTACTGGAATCACTGTGCAGTCTGCACCTGTGTCTACAAGCATCTCAATGCGTTTAGACTCCCCACCCCCACTGACATTGCACCATAATTTGGGTTTATCTTTCCCAATAACTTGGACCCGGGCAACTGTGGGCCCTTTTTTTTCGATATTTTCAGGTAAAGATGGCACAGGGATAGCTTGTGCAACAATTTGTCCCTTGGGAAGAAACAGGGGTGGGTGGAAACAGTGCAGGCCGAGAACAAATTGCTCAGGATCTGATGTTGTCATTCCTGGAGCAATTCTGATCTCTTGTGGTGTGTGTTTGGTGTCCCCAATGACGATGTACTTACAACGAATTCGGTTCCAAGTACTCTTCTGTTCAGGATTTACAGAGACAAAATGCCAGTTGCTGTCCTTCAGGAGAAGTGACTCTGTCAGCTGCAACCTGTAAGGCTCATTGACAGAAGACGTGGTTAACACAGGATTACCTAAATCATAACAAAGGTTATTTTGTTTCACTTTCAACAGCGTACTAGCAGACTTGGTCTTTGAAGCACCTGCTTCACTTACACAAACATTAATATTATCGCGCGCTTGATTTGTTTTGCTACCCTTATTCCCTTGGCCTGCCTTTTTTATGTCTGTGCGCCTGGCAGGCGGGCGCTCCCTTTTCAGTTTTTTTGTTGTTGACCCGCAGGGAGGGCTTGTAGTTCTCCTCCCCTGCCATTTTTAAATTCATCAAATTCCCTTTTCAGGGGGCACTGGTTACTCCAGTGCCCTAGGTTATTACAAAGCAGGCATGGTTTTGTGGGCTCAACCATTGCTGGTCTCCGCTGCTGCCCAGGGTACTGCTGTGCTGAGGGGAAAGGTGCAGGGCTGGCAACGGCGACACGCTGAGGTGGTCTTGGCAGCAGCCTTGGTCTGGAGTCTTCAGCCACACTCATCAGAGGCACTTTCCTGTTACAGACTAGGAGCATATCTTTTAATGTAGGAGTAAGTTCCGTAGGAAGGCTCAGGATTGCCGCTTGACACTGTGCATTTGCATTTGTAAATGCCATTTCCTCTAAAATTGCTTCTCTAGCATTTTCTTTTTTAACTTGTATTTCAATGGCTCTAGTTAACCTTTCTACAAATTTCACAAAAGGCTCTGATGGTAGCTGTTTAATTTTACTATAGGGCTCAAAAGGCCCCTCAAGTTGGAGGGAAAAGAATGCTTTTTCAGCTGCTTCTTTTACTTTCTCGAGTGTTTCTGCAGGAATTGCAGTAGCTTGGATTGAGGGGGAAGACCATTGGCCCTCACCACAGAGGTGCTCAATGGTGATAGGGTTACCACTGTTGTCTTTGGCTGTGTTTGGATCAGCATGCAAGCCTGGGAGAGCATCTTTTAGCAGCTGTTTCCATGCTATTTCCCATAATTTGAATTCCGTGGAAGTCATGAGACAAGAAAAAAGCTGTTTTAAATCATGTGGAATCACTACAGTCCTACTCAATTCAGAATTTAAAAGGCCACGGAAATATGGACTGTGTGGACCATATTCTTTATGAGATTTACAGATCTCTTTAATCAATTGTCGTCCAAAAGAATTCCAAATAGCAGTCGGGGCTGCCCCCCCTTGTGCTGCAGGCTGAAAGGTAACAGGAGCCAGTGACAACATGGGACTATGCATTGAATCTGCTGTTCCCTGCTCTGTATCCCTTGAAGCAGAAGCATTGGGATCACAGCTACAGGTTTGGGGACCGGCAGTGGGTGTGTCCCCACCGTGGGAACTCGGGGAGGGGGCGGGGAAAGGGGGCAGGCAAGGGGCGGGGAAACCGTGGGAACAGGAGGCGGGGACAAGGGGCAGGCAGGGGGCGGGGACACCTGGTGACATCACGTCAGCAGACGCCCCCTGGGAGTAGAGGGGCGGAGCTGAGGGTACTGCAGGAAAGGGAGGGGGAGGGGGGAAGGGGTCACGAGGAACAGGAGGAGAGGGGGATGGGGCTGGAATTTTGGGATGTTTAAGAGGATTTTGGGAAGAAGAAGACCAGGTTTGGGAAGGTGCCACGTGGCATCCACCATTTTGCGGACCCCCTAGGGATTGGGGGCCATTTTGGGCATCACTGCTCTCCGGAAAGCTAACTTTGGGTTTCAGAGTGGGGGACACAGGGGATTGGAAAAGGTTCCACGCAGCCTGGCCAGGGCCTTGTGGACAGGGCAACTCAGGTATTTCAGCAGACTCTGAGAGTCGACTTCCCAATGAGTTTGCTCTCTTTAAAATACCAAGTTTTGGGTAAAGAGGTTTAGGGGTTTTAGAGCTAGGAGAGGGAGAAACAGGGAGAGCAGAGGTACATGGCTTGGCATTTGGCTTTTTCTCCATTTCCCTTTGTTTGAGCAATGCAGTTCGAATTTGTAAACTCCAGAACACAAATTTAGCTGAGGGTACATTGCCAGATTGTCCTAAGGTTATCAATGCATTCCCAACTTTATCCCAGAATTGAATATTGTGGATTTCTTCAGGGGAAATTTTTGGGAAGTGGAGGAAAAGCCATCTTATAAACTGTTTTAATTTTCCTTTAGAGAACTTCACATTACCACTGTCTAAAATGCTAACAATATTATAATACACTCCTTTTTGTACAATGCTGAGTTTGGAGCCCATGTTAGATGTAAAAAGCAAAGTACTTAATCCTGCCTGACCAAAAACAAAGCTAAAATCAGCTACCGATTTCAAAAAAAACCACAGATAGAAAGCGATAACGAACAGATAAAAGCTTCACAATGCAGCTGTATGTACTGCTTTTAAAATTCCCGGGCAGCAGCAGCAGGGCACGCCCTGCCGAGCCGAGGCAGAAACAAAGCCTCCCCCGCCGTGGAATGCAGCCCCCCCGCGGAGCTGAGAGAGCAGCCTCCCCCACGCCACGTGGCAAGCCGAAACCGGGCCCCCCCCCCCCCGCGCCGCGAGTACCGAGAACACCCCTCCCCCGCACCGAGAGAGAAAGAGAGAGAGAGCTCCCCCCTCCCCCGCACCGAGAAAGGGATCCCCCGGCCACGTGGAAAGAGCCGAGCACGCTGTGCTGCCGAGCGGGGGGGAAGGGCAGAGCACTCGCGCCGCTCCGGCGCGAATTCCAAAAGACAGTGAAACACACGGCAGAAAGCAAAAGCTAAAACGCAACGAATTCCTCTGTGGGGCTGCGCAGCCAAAAATGCAAAGGCAAAAAAAGGAACAGAACTCACGGCAGAGTCTGTTTTTGAGCTTCTGCTCCACTGAAAGCAGAAATACTCACCTGAAATGGAAGCTGAAGCTGGCTGGGTACAGGAAGGTTTCCTCACCGGACAGGACTTCTCTCTGGGCACGAGAGAGGCTCCCCTGTCCTCCCTCTGGAAAATCTGCTCACCACAAAAGAGCTGGGCTTTCCAGAGGCACCGAACAGTCCACGAAACTTCTTCTGGGAATATTCCCAAAGTCTCTAGCTGAGGGCTATGCAACCAAAGCCCTTCCAGCTGGATGCACGGCTGCCGAAGCTTCTCCGAGGTGTTGGGAGTCCGTTCTCGGGCTGCAGAGTCGCTTGCCCACCCAGGGACGCCAAAATATTGGAATATGAATCCCAATATTATCAGTTAGATGGTGCCTGGGCCAGTCTGACCCTCGCTGCTGGGCCAAAGGCAGCAACTGTGGTGTAAATCACCCCAGAGATACCTTGGCTGCTGGAGGTTGCAGCTGGGCACTGAGCAAGTCCAGGCTTGTCAGGAACTCCGTTTACCTCAGGAGAGAGAGCTTCTGGCGATGGTGAAGAGAAAAAGGAGAGGATTCCGCTGGAAGGTTTAATGTCCAGAAGTTTATTCCATGGTTACAGAGGTCTGGACGGCAGCAGCTGCTCCAGCAGAATCATGAGCACATGGCCTGATCACCTTTTAAGCTCCCGGGGCAGGGGGAGGGGGGGGGACAGGTGATCACCAACCAGGTGAAAGGGGCGGGGTCTCAAGGGACGAGGGACACCTAGACATAGGCCAATGACCCCTGGGCATAGGGGCATCTTTTGAACTTGACCAATCACACGATGCCTTGCTGGAATGTTAAGCAAGGGGGCGAGGGGGAAGGGAGAGGCATATAGGCACACCTGGGAGAGGGACCCAGAAGCTTAAGACACACCGCAACATATACTGAAGAACAGAGAAAGGATTCTTACTGAATGTTCAAAAGATAATAATGAAAACTCGTGACTCTTTCCAGAGTCTCGACACAGCTTGGCCATAATTGGCCAATGAGTCAAAATAACTCACACCAGAATCCAATCAAACAATCACCTGTGGGTAAACCATCTCCAAACACATTCTGCACATGAGCACAACACAGGAAAAGCAAATGAGATAAGAATTGTTTTCCTTTTTCTCTGAGGCTTCTCAGCTTCCCAGGAGAAAAATCCTGGGCAAAGGGATTTTTTCAGAGAATGTGAATGCCACAGTATTAGAGATGAGTAATGAAATGGTTGGCTCTCCCAATTAAAGGGTGAACATGATAAGTATGTTAAGAGAAGTTGTACAGATGTATAGTTATGTTACTGCAATGTGTCCCTCCCACCCAGCATTGTTATCCCGGGCTGATATTGGTAGTCTGGGCATTTGGGGAGGGGCAGATTGTTCCTAAGAGGCACGGCTCAGCAACACCTGCCCTCCAATGCAGTTCCACGAAAGCAGTCTACACCAATGGACAGTGACCAAGAGTCAACAGACAGCCTTTGGAAGGAACTAGGGCTGCCTGTTGCAACAGCAAGGATATAAAAGGGAGAGCAGCCATTGTGTGGATGAGCCAGCCATGTGGTTACCAGCCACCAAGTGGGGGAGGCTCCCAGCGCTGTAACTTTTTCCTTATTTAATCCTTTTGTTGTAAGTTTTATTAAGTTTTTAATAGACCTTTCAAAATATTGAGAAGTAAATGGTGATTTCTCACAGGGAGAAAAAGTTGTAAAAGAAAGTTTCTTTGAAATTACTTCTTTTTCTTTTAAACCCAGGTCATTCCTACCATGCTGACAGTGAACCACTGCCTTTCTAACCACTTGGACATCCACCCCCCCATCAACCCACTCCCCCTGGACTCTGCACAACTCCCAACACACCATTTGTCTGGGGGAAGGCACAGACTGTGTAAAGGCAGCAAAGCCCATACCTGGCCTGACTTCCCTGGACCACTGGAAAGGAGGAAATCCACATCCATGGACACACATGGACACAGAGCAAAGCTTTGCTCAAAGGATTTGTTGATGCTTGATGATTGATTCTTCAGGGGAAATGGCCCAGGGCTCAAAGAGTTCAGAGGTTTCCTCCAGTGATGATCATCTCCTCATGCCACTGGAGAGGAAAAAGTACACTGGTCCTTCACACCCTAAAAGACAAACCCCAGAACGTGACCTCTGGAGGCCACTGGGACATGGATGGGCTTTGTCTCCAGCCCTGTCCCTGCAGGCACGGCTCACCTAGGCATCCAGAGAGGCAGCCAGGCGCTTCTGCCGCAGGAGAGCCCGCAGCTCTTCAGCCACAGGAGGCTGGGGAAAAGGCAGCATTAGAGACACAATGGGGGCAGCGGGCTGCACTGGGAGGCAGGGGAGAGCAGGGGGGCCTTGGGGAAGGGGCTGTGGCAGCAATGGGGTGCAGGAGCTGCTGTGCTGCTGCCCAGAAGCACTGGCCTCCTGGCCAAGAGCCACAGCTGGGGCAGGGGCTGCGTCCTGGCTCATCCAGGGGGTCCTGGGGTGACAGGGGTGGAATGCAGCAGGGCCCTGGGCAAAGGCTTCACTGGGGAGGAGCCCTGGGGCAGGGCATTGTCTGGGCTGTCAGGAGGGGTGCACTGGGCTGTGCTGGGACACACTGGGATGGCCTGGGCTGTGGTGGCCATGCAATGGGAGGGTCTGGCACCGGCAGAACTCATGGTACCCGCCAGAGGTGTCTTCAGGACCGCGACATTGTCTAAATCCAACTGCAGAGAGACCAGGAGACCTCGCTGGTCACTGGGATGTCCCCGGCGACAGCAAGGGATGGGGGGACAGCACTGCCCCCAAATTCCCTTAGGGGATGCCCTCCAGCAAGGGATGGGGGGACAGCACTGCCCCCCAATTCCCTTAGGGGATGCCCTCCAATGCCAGCAGCCCACTCACCTCCTGCAGATCATCTTGGGTTCCTAACAGGAGTGCCTGGAAAGGAGAACAAAGGCTGGGTCCGGACTGGACCTTGTGGGGCTGGGGTGACACACAGGTGCAGGGAGCAGGGTGCAGGCAGAGGGATGGGAATTCAGGGCCTCCAAAAAGATCTGTTTGAGGTGGGGGGAGACCCAAAAACATTGAGAGTCCAGGGGACAGGGCTAGGGGTGTGGAAGGAGCAGCGTGTGAGGTACAGGTGAGGAGAAAGGAATTGAGGTGTAGGGACATGGGAGTGCAAGGGAGGGGCTTGGTGGGGACAGGAGAATGAGGACAGGTGGGGACAAAACCAACAGGACTGGGAGATGGTGTGGGATTGGGGGGTGAGTCAGGGAATTGTACAGGGGGACCCCTCTGCAGTGGCCAGGAAGAAAGGCAAACGATTGAGGGGGGACATGAAAGGAAAGGCCTCAGGAATGGTCAGTGGGAGGGCAGCTGGGGACCCTGAATGGGACACAGAGGAGGGACCAAAAGGGTGGGATGGGAGGCCAGAAAGGGCAGGATGTGGGGACAGCGTTTGGCTGGTGCCTTACCTTGGCCTGTGGATGGAGGAGGATGGAGAAGAGCAGGGCCACACTGAGCACAGCCACCTTCATCTTCCTCTCGCTCTGGGCAGCGCTGCCTGAGGCTGCAGCAGGTGAGGAGCACCTTTATCCCTGCCGGGACTCCTCCCCGCACCCTCCCTGCCAGCCCCCAGGCCAAAGCCCGGCTTGGCACAGCCCCCAGCCCTGGCCACAAGCCCAGCCCTGGAACAGATTCCATCCCACCCCACCTGTGGCACGGATCCAGCCCCCTTGCCCGGCATGCCTCCAGCTTCCTGCACGGGGCAGCTGCCCCTGGAAGGGCCCAGGCACCTGGGGGGCCAGGGGGGCAGGCAGGGAGCCAAAGGCACCTGGGGACCCTGTGGGGACAACCCCCAGTCCAACACAATCCATCCTCCAACAGCCCCCAGGGCCAGATCCCCCATCTCCTGCTGCCCCTCCCCTCCCAGAGCTTTCCCTGGGGGACACCCCAGAGCTGAGCCCGGCCCCAAACCCAACACGTGGGAGAACAAGGGGAACAAGGGACATGTGATCAGATGGCTGATTGGCATCTCCGGCACTGCAGACACTGGGGAGCACTGGGCAATGCTGATCACCTGCAGACAAGGCTGAGGGCTGGGGAATGGCTCAGCAGTGACAATTCCCACATCTACACAACCCGATACCCCTTTCCCCGCAGATGCCAAACTCGACCAAGCTCCATGCCCAGAGCACTGTCCAGAGGAGAATATGCCCTGCCCTGCCCCTCATGCTCTCACACATGCAGCCACGGAGCCCTCCCAGAGCACCTGGGTCATGGCCCTGGCTCTGGGCCCAGGCCAGCACTGGCCCCGAGCAGGATGTGCCCATCCCAGGCACATGGGGAAGTGGGCGCCTGTCCCCAGGCAGCCACTCGGAGCTAATTGGGGTAACAGACGTGCCCTGTGAGGAGGACGGGTGTTGGTGCCCTGCCAGCATCTCTGACAAGCCCTGTTTACCCAGGGCCTGAGGCACCAGGAGGACATTCAGATATCTTGGGCTTCCAGGAAGGAAAATCCACAGTGAAGTGGTTCTGAAGAGCTGTCTATGGCTGTGATTCCTGTTTGACATTCCAGGGCATTAGTGAAGAGTTCTGCACATCTCTTTCCCCAGGGACAATGTGGATCCATCAGAGAAGTCTTATGACTCAGCTGGGAAAACATTTCAGGCCACTGCCCTGACTGTTTGCTCTGGAACTCACCCAAGGAGGTGCAGGGCCCAAGGGGGAAGATTTTCCTAGGGGGTTTTGCTGCTTTGTGCCCTTGGAGAAGACACCAGAGTGTCCTCATGGGGGATTCTTGACCAGATGGACAAGAGCTGTGACATCATTGGTGGGTGGGGTCACCTTGGAGAGAAATTGAGGAAGTGTCTGCAGGGTCCTAAATGGTGAATGAATGGATGAAGGAGATTCTCACTGTCCTGACCCACTATCCAGCAAAACCACATCCAAGGGAAGAGGCCTGGTGGAATCAGGGGGGAAGCAGACCTTGTTGAGCCTGGTGCACACTGGGCAGTGTGGGGTGATCCCCTGCTGGTGTCCCAGCTCTCAGTGCAATACCACCGCTCTGATGGACTGGATCCTTAAGAAACAAAAGAAGTGATCAAGCTCAGGGGAGGAGGGGATCTGGTCGCACTTCTCTTGTCTGGGAGTTTCTCTGCGAGGGGGGACATTCCATGAGAATTGGGATGCGGTAAAGGACAGGGCTGAGGGCAGCTGCTCCCTCTCTCTCTGGGCTTCGGAGGAGGACACTGGGAGCTGCTGCTTGGAAAAAGGAATTGGTTGCTGCGGGTGGCCAGAGCAGCTTCCCCAGGCAGGTGCTGTCAGGTGCCTGCAGCACCGAAAGCGTCTCCACTTGGGGCTGCCTTGACAACTCCCCCAGCCCAGCAGACCCTGAGCCCGGATGGTGCAATCAAAGCCTCAGCAGAGGGACGAGAGGACTCCTCGCAGAGCAGATCCAGCTGGGTTTACTAAGGGAAAATCCAAGGGTCCAGGGGAAGTGAGGGTGCAGAGGGAAACAGGAGCAAGCAAGAACACAACATCTGCTGAAGGGAACCAGAGGCGAAGAGCCAGGAGCAGGACTGGGGCCAGGGTATATAACTGGAGGAAGGCAGGAGGGGTCAGGGCACAAATGATGCAATGGAGAAGGGAGCCGGGGCTGGAGATAAGGTGGGGTGACACAGGATGCACCAATAGGGGAGCAGCAATTTTTTGGAAAAAGAAGACAAAACACAGTAATTTCCTGGTGCCAAGTCTGTCACCACCCAGACCTGGTATTTGATGGCACCGCCCATGCCCAGATCTGGACATTTCCCTGTGCCACCACAGCCCAAGTGCAGCAATTTGCTGGCAAAGAAAGCCAAACCAGCCAAATACCTGGTGCCTACACCAGCCCAATCTTGTGTTTGCTGACACCACCAGTGCCCAGATCTGGAATTTTTCAGATGCTTGCACAGCTTAATTCCAGCAGTTTGCTGGCACAGAAAGTTAACATTTGGCAGTTTCTCAGTGTCAGCACATTCCCTTCCAAGATCTGGTGTGCGTTGGTGTTGAAGATTGCCATGCAAGATGTTTTCCATTACCATCTGTATGGCAGATTACCTTCGTCAAGTAGGCAGTTTGCTTTATCTCTCTCTTTGAGTGACCACACCTCCCTCGGGAGGGGACAATTGCTGATAACAGACTATTGAATGTCACTGCATGACTGATAAGAACTATAACATCCCATTGTGAGATGTTCCGCCCAGAGGGAGGAGCCAAGCATTGCTACCCAGATATAATCCAGAGGTTTTTGAGACACCGGCACGGCTTTCTCCATGGGATTCCCCAGAGGAACAGCAGCTGTCTCTTCTCCCACTGGGTCTTCAGAGGAAGAATACATCCTTCTCTACAGATCCCCCTTGCTCCAGCAGAACCACATCTGACGCTTCAGGAGGGCGTCAGCCACATTTCCAATTGGACTGCCACCAACACCCTGACCCACAGGGTGTCAGGTTGGGTTCTGACTCTGTCAGTGTTGTTCTAGTGTACTGCATTGTTTATTTTTTTTTTTTTCCTATTAAAGAACTGTTATTTCCTGCTCCCATATTTTTGCCTGAGAGCCCCTTAATTTAAAATTGATAGCAATTCGGAGGAGTGGGGAGGGTTTACATTCTCCATTTCAGGGGAAGCTCTTGCCTTCCTTAGCAGACTCCTGTCTTTCCAAACCAAGACAGATTTTGGCGCCTAACGTGCGGCTGGAGGGCACAGAAACAAAAAAGGAATAACAGTTCTTGAGTAATCTAATTTTTGTGTGTAGCTATAGAAACCTCATTATGCGACGCCATGTGGTCCAGCTGGCCCTGGTTTGGGTGGCACGTGATCATGGCTGTATTTCTCCCATTTATAGGCC
Source organism: Melozone crissalis (assembly GCF_028551555.1). Taxonomy (NCBI): domain Eukaryota; kingdom Metazoa; phylum Chordata; class Aves; order Passeriformes; family Passerellidae; genus Melozone; species Melozone crissalis. The sequence goes on along the minus strand of NW_026535876.1, from coordinate 224,543 downwards.
CTTATCCAAACATTGGTCCTATAACCAAGGCTACTGTGTCTGTTATCCGGTTTGTTTTATGGGTGAAAAAGGTGAGGAATTAATGGATTTTTAACTTCCTCTGGAAAGCAGGCACACAGATTCACAGCTATCACACACTAACAGTATGTTTTTGAGGTTACTTTAATAATGGCACCTGCTATAAGGAAATGACACCAGGTGAAATCTTCTCCCAACCCTTTAGCCATCTCTTTGGGTCCGCCCCACCAGTTTTTGAAGGGTTCAGATCCACTCTAAATATTAATGATATCATACAATGGCTGGTGTTGCTGATAGGCCTGCTCTATTTAGCATTTAGAGAGAAGGGGTGACTAACCTGGATAACCACACTGACACCAACCCCAGAATCTAATACACCATCAGAGTCTAGCAATGCTGCTGCCCCAGAGCCTGACCCTGCCCCACATCCCACCCCAGATGTGAACTACCCAGATTGGCTGGGGGGTCTGGTGAAGGAGATACGTGAGATGGGCCGGATGCTGAAGGAATACACTTCCCCAGCTGGTGAGAAGCCCTTCCTCTGCCTTGAAGGGGGAAAGTCTAATAGTGCGGCAGCAGAACCCACAGATGTTACAACTGTCCAGGTTCCGGCTGAATTGCAAAGGCAGACACAGCCAGCAGCAGTTGCCCCTCTAGAAACAAAGAGATCTAAGACAAAAGCAGAGCACCCAGATAAAAGAAGGCCCTCACAACCCACAGGGGAGCCAGAGGTTGCGATCATCACCGAGTCCCTGACGTACAAAAGTCTCTGTAATCTGCACAAAGACATTGTATGACAGGGACGTGAGGCTTATACAACCTGGCTACTTCGCATCTGAGATCTTATGAGTACAAGCGTCCAGCTGGATGATGGTGAGGCAAGGAATTTGGGACCCTTGACCCACGACTCAGGTATCAATCAGATTGTTGTAAAGGAGCCAGGGTCTCTTTCCCTCTGGGAGCGGCTTTTAATAAGTGTCAGAGAGAGATTTGTACACAGAGAAAGAATGCAGGACCAGCACCATAGAATGTGCTGGAAGACCCTTGAGGAAGGGATCCAACAGCTGAGAGAAGTGGCAGTATTGGAGGGACTCTTTGGGAGGGATGGACAGCATGATAATGACCCCGACAAAGTCAGGTGCACAGGGCAAATGTTGTGGGGACTGGCAAACCTGGGACCATCCCAATACACCACCTTTATTGCAACAATTAATGCTGATAACAACCAAGAGACAGTGGGTTCTGTAGCTAACAAGCTTAGGAATTATGAAAGTATGATCAATGGACTGATGCAGGCTCATGTCTCTGCTGTGATTAAGGACCTCAAAGAGGAGATGAGGGAGGTGGTGAGGGAAGAGGTGAGGAGGAGCAATTCCCACATTGCACCGCTGTGAGTCACAGGCCCCAGAGTCAGAGCCCAACGTTCCCCAGCTAGAGAGAGGGGGGGTACACCCCACGGGCTGACCTGTGGTTTTTTCTGCGTGACCATGGGGAAGACATGGGAAGGTGGGATGGAAAATGCACTTCTGTCCTGGCAGCACGGGTGCGTCAGCTCAAGGAGGGAAACACAAATCAAGGGAACTCCAGTAAAGTGAAGGCAGCCTCAACCTCCCATGACTGAGCTGCTGAGTATGATCTGTCAGATCCCCTGGAAGGTACCTCTACCATGAATACCCAGGGTTAGAGGGGTCCTGCCTCCAGCCAGTGAGAGGCACGGGAAAACCGGATTTTCTGGATGGTGTGGATCCGATGGCCGGGCACATCAGAACCACAAAAGTACAATGCTTTAGTTGATACTGGTGCACAGTGTACCCTAATACCATTGGGACATGTGGGGGCAGAACCTATTTCCATTGCCAGGGTGACGGGGGGATCACAGCAATTGACCCTGTTAGAAGCTGAGGTGAGCCTGACTGGGAAAGAGTGGATAAAACATCCTATTGTGACTGGCCCAGAGGCCCCGTGTATTCTGGGCATAGGTTTCCTCCTGAACGGCTATTACAAAGACCAAAGGGACTCAGATGGGCTTTTGGCATAGCTGCTGTGGAGGCAGAAAACACCAAGCAGTTGAACACTTTGCCTAGGCTATCAGAAAACCCGTCTGCAGTAGGACTCCTGAAGGTGGAAGAGCAAAGACCACCAATTGCCACCTAGACAGTGCATCGCCTGCAGTATCAGATGAATCAAGATGCCATGATCCCCATCCACAAAATGATCCGTGAGCTGGAGAGCCAAGGGGTGGTCAGCAAGACCCACTCACCCTTCAACAGCCCCACTTGGCCTGTGCACAAATCTGACAAAGAATGGAGATTGACAGTGGACTATCGTGGCTTGAATGAAGTGACTCCACCCCTGAGCGCTGCTGTGCCAGACATGCTGGAACTCCAGTACGAGCTGGAGTCCAAGGCAGCAAAGTGCTTTGCCACCATTGACATTGCTAACACATTTTTCTCCATTCCTTTGGCAGCAGAATGCAGGCCTCAGTTTGCTTTCACCGTGAGGGGAGTGCAGTATACCTGGAACCGACTGCCCCAGGGGTGGAAGCACAGCCCCACCATGTGCCATGGACTGATCCAGGCTGCACTGGAAAAGGGTGAGGCTCCAGAGCACCTGCAGTACATCGATGACATCATTGTGTGGGGGAACACGGCAGTGGAAGTATTTGAGAAAGGAGAGAGGATCATCAGGATTCTGCTAGAAGCCAGCTTTGCTATCAAGAAGAACAAAGTCAAGGGACGGGCCTGAGAGACCCAGTTCCTGGGAGTAAAGTGCCAAGACGGACTGCATCAGATTCCCACTGAGGTCATCAACAAAATCACCGTGATGTCTCCACCAACTAGCAAGATGGAAACACAAGCTTTCCTGGGTGCCATAGGTTTTGGAGAATGCACATTCCTGAATACAGTCAGATTGTGAACCCTCTTTACCTGCAAGAGGAACGAGTTCCACTGGGGTCCGGAACAGCAACAAGCCTTTGCCCAGATCAAGCAGGAGATCGCTCATGTGATTGCCCTTTGCCCAGTCAGGACAGGAGCAGAGGTGAAGAACGTGCTCTACTCTGCAGCTGGGAACCATGGCTTGTCCTGGAGCCTTTGGCAGAAGGTGCCTGGGGAGACTTGAGGCCAACCACTGGGATTTTGGAGTCAAAGATACAGAGGGTCTGAAGCCAACTCCACTCCCACAGAGAAGGAAATCTTGGCTGCCTATGAAGGAGTCCAGGCTGCCTCAGAGGTGACTGATACAGAAGCACAACTTCTCCTGGCACCCTGACTACCGGGGCTGGGGTGGATGTTCAAAGGCGAGGTTCCTTCCACCCACCACGCCACTGACACGACATGGAGTAAATGAATTGCTGTTATCACACAGTGCTCCTGTGTTGGAAACCTGAATCGCCCTGGGATTCTGGAAATAATTACAAACTGGCCCAAAGGTGAGAACTTTTGTCTGACTGATGAAGAGGAACAAGGACCAGTGACACGTGCTGAAGAAGCTCCTCCCTAAAACCAACTGCCACAAGAGGAAACACGCTACGCTCTTTTCACTGATGGTTCCTGTTTCATCATAGGGATGAACCAGAAGTGGAAAGCAGCCGTATGGAGCCCCACCCGACAGGTTGCACAAGCTACCAAAGGAGAGGGTGGATCAAATCAACTTGCAGAACTCAAAGCTCTTCAGCTGGCCCTGGACATTGCTGAGAGAGAGAAATGGCCAAAGCTCTATCTTTATACTGATCCATGGATGGTAGCCAATGCTCTTTGGGGCTGTCTGGAAAGGTGAAAAAAAGCCAACTGGCAGCCTAGGGGAAAACCCATCTGAGCTGCTGATGAGTGGAGAGACGTTGCCGCTCGGTTAGAGAAGCTACCTGTGAAAGTCCACCATGTGGATGCTCAGGTTCCCAAGAGTCGGGCTAATGAGGAACACCGAAACAACGAGCAGATAGATCAGGCAGCAAAGATAGAGGTGTCAAAGATAGACTTAGATTGGCAACATAAGGGGGAGTTGTTCTTAGCTCAATGGGCCCATGATGCCTCAGGTCATCAGGGTAGAGATGCCACCTATAAGTGGGCACGAGACCAAGGGGTGGATCTAACCATGGACAGTATTTCTCAGGTTATCCATGACTGAGATGTGTGCTGCCATCAAGCAGGCCAAGCGAGTGAAGCTGCTCTGGTAAGGTGGGCGGTGGTCCAAGTACAAGTATGGGGAGGCCTGGCAGATTGACTCCATCACACTGCCCCAGACACGCTAGGGCAAGCGCTACGTTGCTGACCATGGTGCAAGCCACCACTGGATGGTTGGAAACCTACCCTGTGCTTCATGCCACTGCCTGGAACACCATCCTGCGCCTTGAAAAGCAAATCCTGTGGAGACATGTCACCCCTGAGTGAATTGAGTCAGAAAATGAGACCCATTTCAAGAATGGCCTTATCAATGCTTGGGCCAGGGTACATGGTATTGAATATACCATATTCCTTATCATGCACCAGCTGCCGGGAAATTTGAACAGTGTAACAGACTACTTAAAACAACCCTGAAGGCACTCGGGGGGGGACTTTTAGAAATTGGGAAATAAACTCAGCAAAAGCCAGCTGGACGGTCAACACCAGAGGCTCCATAAATTAAGCTGGTCCGGCCCAGTCTGAACCCCTGCACACAGTGGATGGAAATAAAGTCCCTGTTGTACACATGAAAGGTATTTTAGGAAGGACTGTTTGGATTGATCCCATCTCAGGCAAAGACAAAACCATCCATGGAATTGTTTTTGCTCAATGACCTGTTTACACTTGGTGGGTAATGCAGAAAGATGGAGAAAGCCATTGTGTACAACAGGGAGACCTAGTCTTAAGTGAGAACTGTGTGAAATTTTTTTGTTGTTGTTGTTTTTGTTTTTGTTTTTGTGGTGCAGATGGAAATAGAAAAAGGGGTGGATAATGTTGAAGATTGCCATGCAAGATGTTTTCCATTACCATCTGTATGGCAGATTACCTTTGTCAAGTGGGCAGTTTGCTTTATCTCTTTCTTTGAGTGACCAGATTCACACCTCCCTTGGGAGGGGACATCTGCTGATAACAGACTATTGAATGTCACTGCATGACTGATAAGAACTATAACATCCCATTGTGAGATGTTCCGCCCAGAGGGAGGAGCCAAGCATTGCTACCCAGATATAATCCAGAGGTTTTTAAGACACCGACACGGCTTTCTCCACGGGATTCCCCAGAGGAACAGCAGCTGTCTCTTCTCCTACTGGATCTTCACAAGAAGAATACATCCTTCTCTACAGATCCCCCTTTCTCCAACAGAACCACAAATGATACTTCAGGAAGTCTGCAGCCACATTTTCAATTGGACTGTCACCAACACTGTGACCCACAGGGCGTCAGGTTGGGTTCTGACTCTGTCAGTGTTGTCCTGGTGTACTGCATTGTTTTATTTCATCCTTTAATTTTTTTCTTTCCCCCCTTAAAGAACTGTTATTTCCCGCTCCCATATTTTTGCCTGAGAGCCCCTTAATTTAAAATTGATAGCAATTCGGAGGGGTGGGGAGGGTTTACATTCTCCATTTCAGGGGAGGCTCCTGCCTTCCTTAGCAGACTCCTGTCTTTCCAAACCAAGTCACCAATGAACTCCTACCAAATTCGGTGAAACAAATTCCTTGGTAAAGGCCGCCTGGCTTATTGCTTGAAACCTGGCTCCCCGGTTGCAGACGGGGCAATGAGCTCCGGAGTGGAGTGACCACCCACTCCGTTCTCGCCGTAAATGTGGCCCCAATCCAATGGCTCAAAATCCGGATTTTGTCCTTAGGGGGGTGGGGGTGGGTGATCTGGGGGTTGCCAGTACGCCTGTCCAGGGTATCGGTGGGCACTCAGACTTAGATCCTAGCCTCCCACGAGACACTGAACCATTTGTGCTTGGTGAGGGAAGCGGCAAAAAGGTGAGTGAAGGCACACCAGAGGCATTGCCTCCAGTGTGGGAGGGAACACGGAGGGCAGTCACCGGATAACATGGTGAAGGTGACTGTTCCTGACAAAAATCCACCTTGTCCCTGTTGTGTTGTACCCGGGTAAACTCTGTGTTAAGCCTGATTGAACATCTAAAGGAGTCACACTGGAAAAGGAGGGTTTGCTTTCGGTGTGCCAAGTGTGTAAAGGAAAATATTAACTATCATAGTGTTATTTGTCATTTTGCAAAATGCAGAGGTCCAGAAACTGAAAGGGTTCCAGCTGGAGAGTGGATCTGTGAAGTATGCGGCAGAGATTTCAGAACCAAAATTGGCCTGGGACAACACAAAAGATTGGCACATCCTTTGATAAGAAACCAAGAAAGGATCATTGCTTCCCAACTGAAAGAAACATCAAATCCAGGAGCCCACAAAAGATGCTGGACAAAAGAGGAGGAAGAACTGCTGATAAGACTGGAGGCACAGTTCGAGGGAAACAAAAACATTAATAAACCTATCGCCGAACACATAACAACAAAAACAGCTAAGCAAATTAGTTACAAAAGAAGATTGCTGCGTAGGAAACCAACAGATGGAGCTGACAGAGGACCTGAGGTGAGTCATCACACCAGGAGAGCAGCTGAAGGCATGGGAATGGAACCTGGGTTGAGTCAGCAATCCCAGGCAAGAACCGTGGACAATGGACCTGGGGAGAACCATCCGCCAGGGAGGCCAGCTGCCAGAGAGAAAACAATGGATAAATTAAGATGACGCCCTGATAAGGACAACCAGCGCCAGAAACCAGCAGAGGGCCGGGCAGCTGCAGGCTCATTACCAAAAGACAGTCAAGGAACGCTTATCAGCTGGAGCAATTAACCACTTCCCCAGAGCATTCAAGCAATTGATGGACGGCCAGGAGATGCTGACAATGATTAATCAGGCAGTGCAGGACTGCTTTGGATGCCTAGAATCAATAAGCCAGATAAGAACTGCTACACGTGGTAAAATGGGAAGGATACCCGGGAGAAGCAACCAAGAAAGCCATTTCAGAAGTGGATGAAGGACAGAGGGATCAAAAAAGGTAATTACCTTTGCTTTCAGCATTTATTCCATCTTGACAGGGGGAAACTAGCAAAAATTATTTTGGATGACGTAGAGTGTTTGTCCTGGGATATATCATCCAGTGAAATTTACTCAGTATTTAAAGCCAGATGGGAAACACCTGGTACTTTTGCTGGCATCAGGGACTTTGAAATTAATGGGAAGGCAGACAACGGCACCTTCAGAGGCTTAATCACGGCCAAAGAAATTGAAAGAAATGTGCAGGAAATGAGCAAGGGCTCGACTCCAGGTCCAGATAGGGTTACTCTTGGGGACATCAAAAAGATGGATCCCAGGTATTCCCGGACGGCTGAGCTCTTCAACTTATGGTTAACATCTGGGGAGATCCCAGACATGGTGAGGGGGTGCAGAACTGTTTTGATTCCCAAATCTACAAAACCGGAACATTTAAAGGACATTAATAACTGGAGGCCTATCACAATCAATTCCATCTTGTTGAGACTGTTCTCCAGGATTGTAAAAGCAAGGCTGAGCAAAGCGTGCCCCCTCAACCCAAGGCAAAGAGGCTTTATTAGAGCAGCAGGATGCTCTGAAAACCTGAAACTCCTGAAAACTATACTTCAGACTGCCTAAAGTGAACGCAGACCACTGGGTGTTGTATTTGTGGACATCGCCAAGGCTTTTGACACCATAAGCTACCATCACATCATACATGCTTTGCAGCTGAGGGGAGTGGATCCCCACATCATTGGCCTGATGAACAATATGTACAAAGACATCAATATGTATGTCACCACAAAAATGAACACACACACAGACAAAATCCAGATCCGGGTTGGAGTAAAGCAGGGTGACCCGCTGTCACCCCTTTTATTTAACCTGGCAATGGACCCCCTGTTGTGCAAGCTGGAAGAGAGTGGTAAAGGATTCCACCGAGGACAGAGTAGTATAACAGCAGTGGCATTCGCCGACGATCTGGTCTTGTTGAGTGACTCCTGGGAAAACATGAAAACAAATATCAAGATATTAGAGACCTTCTGCGATTTCACCGGTCTCAAAACACAAGGGGAAAAGTGCCACAGCTTCTACATCAAGCCCACAAAAGACTCTTACACCTTCAATAACTGCGCTGCATGGACCATCAACAGCGCACCCCTGAACATGATCAACCCCAGGGAATATGAGAAATACCTTGGCCTACACTTTGACCCCTGGACTGGGATAGCAAAAGCCAACCTCCCCACAAAACTAGAATTCTGGCTTGAATGAATTGATCAAGCTCCACTTAAACCTCTGCAAATACTTGATATCCTCAAAACGTACACCATCCCTCGACTGACCTACCTGGCTGACCATTCACAAATGAAACAAGGGCCCTTGAAGCCCTTGACCAGAAGATCCGAACAGCGGTCAAGGACTGGCTGCAACTACCTCCGTGCACCTGCAGTGCCATCTTGTACTCGAGCACGAAGGACGGCGGTTTGGGCGTCACCAAGTTGGCGGGACTGATCCCCAGTGTACAGGCCTGGAGACTGCACTGAATTGCACAGTCCTCGGAAGAAACAATGAAGGAGTTCCTAGAGAAAGATCAAATGGAACAACTGTATAAGAAATTGTGGATTCAAGTTGGAGGGGAAAGCGAGAAGATACCCTCTATTTGGGAAGCACTCCCGGTGAATGAACCACCCAACAGTGCAGACACAACCTCAGAGTGGGAAGCACCGACCCTTAAAACTAAATTTCCTAAACCTTGTGATTGGCGGAGAAAAGAATTCAAGAAATGGACCAAATTAGTATCCCAAGGCCGTGGAATTAAAAGCTTTGAAGGTGATAAAATTAGTAGTGATTGGCTCCAATACTATAGATGCATTCCTCACAGGAAACTCCTCACTACACTACAACTTAGGGCCAACTTCTACCCCACAAGAGAATTTCTCTCCTGGGGTAGAGAGGAAAATTACATCAAGGCCTGTAGGCACTGTGATGCGGACAACGAAACCTGCGCCCTCATCCTCGGCTACTGCCCAGTGATTCAGGACGCTCAAATCAAGAGGCACAATCATATCTGTGAAAGGCTTATTGAGGAGGCGAAGAAGAGGGACTGGATAGTGTTCAAAGAACCACCCATAAGGGAAACCATCAAGAAGCTGTACAAACCAGATCTGATATCTGTTAAGGACGGACGTGCATTCATCGTGAAAGTGACAGTATGATACGAAGCCTCCAGAACATCTCTGGAAGAAGTGGCTGCAGAGAAAGTAAACAAGTGCAAACATTTGGAAACCAAGGTGCAAAGTCTCACCAACGCAAAGGACGTTGTTTCTATGGGCTTTCCCCTTGGAGCGCGGGGGAAATGGTACAAGGGGAACTTTGAACTTTTGAGTACACTTGGCCTCTCCAAATCGAGGCAAACAATGGTTGCAAAGACTTTATCCACAGAAGCACTCCTATCATCTGTGGAGATTGTACATATGTTCACCAGTAGGGCCAGAAGATTACATGATTCAGGGTAGTGAATTTTTGCATTTTTTGTACTTTGTAATGTTTTGTAGATTTTTATTGCTGTTTTAATATGTTGATTTTTGTATGCAATTTTTTTTTTTTTGTATCACTTTTACATTTTAATAAACTAGAGAGTAGCTAGGTTCGTAAGGAAGCCACAAGCCAGTTAGGTAGCTCATAGTGAGTAGGGACAAAGACTTTAATTCATAACGCATCAATTACCACCCGATTCAGACCAATTTACTGTATTTGAAACAATTTACCGGATTTGTCCAAGGTGGACGGGCCACCTTTATTTAACCCGGAAAAGGAACATATATTATTTATATGTGTTTGAAAAATAGCCAAATGCCTCGTCATCTAATTAGTGACGTGCATGAATGGATGCACGGATTCCCACTGTCCCTACGTACTATCCAGCAAAACCACAGCAAAGGGAACGGGCTTGGCAGGATCAGTGGGGAAAGAAGACCCTGTTGAGCTTGACTCTAGTCTGGCACTGTGAAGAGACATGAGAGGTGTAGAATAAGTGGGAGGCCGGGCATGCGCTCGGCAGTGCGGGGTGACCCGCCCGCTGGCGTCCCAGCCGTTGGTGAAATACCACTACTCTGATTGTTTTTTCACTTACCTGGTGAGGCGGGGGGGGCAAACCCTGAGGGGGGCTCTCGCTTCTGGCGCCCACCCCCAGGGTGGCTAACGGCCACTCTAATGGATAGTGAACCCCCATCTCCCAGTCGCTGTATAGACTGATCTGCCTGCAGGCACAGGAATGAGGCTGAGCACTCAGACATCTCTTACTGGGTAGCAGAGGGCACAGCCGCACAGCAGCCAGTCCTTTCAGGAGTCTTGGCAGCCACGGCAGGGCACGGAGGGGCTGCAGGGTGCTCATTTAACACAGCCAGGCTGCTCCGGGCACCTCCACCACTGACTCCAGGGATGGCACACTCAGCTGACGGCGCCCTCCTGCCGGGGGCAGCGGCACGGCCCCGGGTGACCAGGGGACATTCTGGTGGGAAAACACCTCTGCCAAGGGTGGCAGCACAGTCCTGAGGGCAGCAGGGCACTCCCTGGGCAGGTCACTCTCACCTGGGGAGGCTCCACAGCTCTGCCTGGTGGCCTCCTGGTGGGCTGTGCCTTCTGCACTCATCCTCTTCCCTCGCTCATCCAGCACAGCGTCTGCTCTCCCTGCTGCCTTCCCCAGTGCCCTGCTTTCTCCGTTAGCCTTGGTGGAGAGCCAGTGAATGCCCCATCCTTGGAAATATTCCAGCTCGGATGGGCTCTGAGCAACATAATGGAGTGAAAGATGCCTCTGCCCCCACCCCACAGGAGGCCCTGTGGTGTCAGCTACTGGAGTGGTCAGTGTCTCTTGTAGGATGCAATTCCCCCAGAGAGCAGAGAGAACACAAACACCACAGCTGGCAGGAACACCCTCCATGGAGATAGGAATATTCTGGATCAACAGGCTCAGGCTGCTGACTTTTGCCCCCTTGTAGATGGACACAAGTGTCTGAAGTTACTGAGAGCCAGGAGGCCCCACAGTGTCTCTGAGTCCCCTTGGTTCCCTGCGATCACACAGTGTCCCAGTGTCCCTTTGGTTCCATGAGGCCCCACAATGTCACAAGAATCCCGGGACACAACAAGGTTCTGGGGGATCCCAATGGATCGTTGGTTCCAACTGGCCTCACTGAGTCACAAGGGCCTCTGGACTCCTTGAGACTCCACAGTGCTACAGTGTCCCTTTGGTTCCACAAGCGACGGCTTCACAATGGTTCCTGAGCATCTTTAGGCACCAGAGTCTCAGAGCATCCCCTCAGTTCCATGAACTCCACAGTGTCACAATGTCCCCTTTGTTCCATTTAGTTCTGCAGTGTCACAAGGATTCCTGGAAAGAATGAGGCCCTGAGGTATCACAATGGATGGTTCCATGAAGTCCCAGAGTTTCACAGTCTCCTCTTGCTTCCATGGATTCTACAAGACCCTGGAGTGTCACAGGGCCCCTACAGTCCTATGAGTCTTCACAGTGTGACAATGTCCCCAGGAGACACTGCAGTGTGACAATGTCCCCAGGAGGCAGTGCAGTGTCACAGAGGAGCAGCACTGGAGTGGGCACAGCACCAGGGGAGGTTTGGCAGTGCTTCCATGTCTGTGACACAACAGTGGTGGCAACACCAACGTTCCCATCTCTAAGATAACACAGATGTTCAAGACCGAGCATTCCCCTGTCAGTGACACCCCAGTGGTGGCAACCTCAAAGTTCCCCTGTCTATGACATGACAGCAGTGGCAATACCAATGTGCCCCTGTCTATGACACCAAAGCAATTGCAAGCCCAGTGTTCCCCTCTCTGTGACACCACAGAGGTGGCACCCGCAGCATTCTCCTCTTTATGACAGCACCACAGTGGCAAGCCCAACATTGCCCTCTCAGTGACACTGCAGGGGTGGCAGCCCCAAATGCTCCCCTGTGACACCACAGCAGTGACTCCCCCAACATTCCCCTCTCTGTGATACCACTGAGTTGGCAGTTCCAGCATTGACTTCTGTAGGACACCACAGGGGCAGCAGCCCCAAGATTACCCTGTCTTTGAGCCCACAAGGATGGCAGCCCCAACATTCCTCTCTCTATGATACCACAGCAGTGGGAGCCCCAGAATTCCCCTGTCTGTGGAACCCTAGCAGTGTCAGCCCCAACATTTCCCTCTCTGTGACATCATAGTTGTGGCAGCCCCAAGTCCCCCTCTCTGTGACACCAGAGCAGTGGAAGGCCCAGAGTCCCCTGTCTGGTGACACTGCAGCTTTGGCAGCCCCAACATTCTCCTCTCTATGACTCCACAGCAGAGGCAGCCCCAATGTTCTCCTCTCTATGACTCCACAGCAGAGGCAGCCCCCAGCCCCCAGCATTCTCATGTGTATGATACCATTGTGGTGGCAGCCACAACGTTCCTCTCTCTGTGACGCCTCAGTTGTGGCAGCCTCAGTTGTCCCTTCTATGACACTACAGCAGCAGCCACTCCAACATTCCCCTCTCCATGACACCTGAGCTGTGGCAGCCCCAGTGTTCCCCTCTCTGTGACACCACAGCTGTGGCAGTCCCGTTGTCCCAGTTTCTGTGACACCACAGCAGTTGCTGCCTGAACGTTCCCCTCTCTGTGACACTGCAGCTGTGGCAGCAGAACTAAAACAGAAGCAGCAGCCGTGGAAGAACAGGGGAGCAGGGGAGGAGCAGAGAAGGAGCAGTGGAACAGTGGTAGATGAGCAGTGTTGGAGCAGCAGTGGAGCAGTGGTGGAGGAGCTGAGGAACCGTGCTGAAACTGCACCACACAGCTTTTGAACAGCAGTGGAGTGAGCATGAAAAAGGCGGAACAGTGGTGGCACAGGAACTACAGCCATGAAACTGTGGTGGCACAGGAGCTACAGCCATGGAACAGTGGTGGCACAGGAACTGCAGCCGTGGAACAGTGGTGGCACAGGAACTGCAGCCGTGGAACAGTGGTGGCACAGGAGCTACAGCCATGGAACAGTGGTGACACAGCCCCACAGCTGTGGAGCGGTGCCTGAGATGCTGAAGCTGTGGGACACAGAGCGGCTCCCAGCGCTGTGTCCTGCAGGAGCCGGTCCCGCACACACCAGTGCGATGCCCCTCTGGCTGAGCCAGAGCTGGGGACACAGGCAGGAATTGCTGCTGGGCTGTGCAAGGCGTGGATCGAGTGCAATTAATGGTGACCTGGGCATTTGATCCTGCTCATTGTGGCTGCTTTTGTGCAGTCGGGGCCTTTCCAGTTCATCTGAAGTCATGAGTCATGAACTCAGGAGAAACTTGGGACATAAGGAATCAAAGTGCCTTCTGTCCTGCTGTCTTGGTTTGAAAGACAGGTGCCTGCTAAGGAAGGCAGGAGCCTCCCATGAAATGGAGAATGTGAACCCTCCCCCTCTGAATTGCTATAATTTTAAATTAAGGGGCTCTCAGGCAAAAAATAAAAAGTATAGGAGCCAGAAATAACAGTTATTTAATAGGGAAGAAAATAAAAGGATAAAATCAACAATGCAGTACAATCAAACAACACTGACAGAGTCAGAACACAACCTGACACCCTGTTGGTCAGGCTGTTGGTAGCAATCCAATTGGAAATGTGGCTGCAGTCCTCCTGGAGTGGCAGGTGTGGTTCTGTTGGTGCAGGGGCTCCCGTAGAAAAGGGTGTAGTCTTTCTCTGAGGATCCAGTGGAGGAACAGGCAGCTGCTATTCCACTGGGAAATCCAGTGGAGAAGTTGTGCTGCTATTCCAGAATCTCCAGATTCTATCCAGTTAGGAATGCTTGGCTCTTCCCTCTGGGCAGAGAATCTCCCAATGGGATGCTGTAATTCTTATCAGCCATGCAGTGACATTCAATAGGCTGTTATCAGCAGATGCCTTCACCCCTGGAGGGAGGAGTGGTTGTGGAAGAGATAAGGAAAACTGCCATAGAGATGGCAAATAAAATCCATTTTGCCTTGCAATCTGGGACACCTGCAGAGGAAGACATCTTGGTAGAAGTTGAATGATTTCTGATTTGGGAACCAAAGTGGGTCAATTATTGGCCTGTGGTTTGTTCTCATCCAGAAAGATGTTCCAAAGTACTGCAATTTGGAAATAAAACCAGGAACGTGCTTCTTCATCTGGATATTGCATATGGACTATAGAGCTATTTGTGGTCAATATGATAAGAAAACAACTGGAAATCTTTTCTTGATTTCACTCTTTCTTCCAGTCTCTGGGATTAGGCCTCCAACACTCCCTGCAGGTCTTCTTTCCATAATCTGCTCCTCCGGAGTTGGGATGTGACAAATCAGCAGTGGGAAGAGGGAGGACAATGGACCATTACAACTGCAAACTCTGGTTTTTGTAGTCTTTGGATTTCCAGTGCTTAGAAACCGTCATGTTTTCAACTGTCTGAACAAATCCCACATTTGTCACTTTTTCCGTGGCAGAAAACCTTCCTTTGGCCTTATTTAGGAACCGACCCTGGGAAACACCTCAGTGCAGATGCTTTTTTGTTGGTTTTGCGCAGAGATGACAAGAAAATGAGCACACAGGGCACGGATGAGAGAAAGGGAAGAAACAGTTCCTTTCTTTTCTCTTCCTTGTGGAAACTCTCCTCTAGAGGTTGTGCTCCAGCCACAGACTTCCCGGGCCAAGGGCTGAGGGAAGCAATTCAGCTGAGGCAGTTGAGGAATCTCCTCCCTGGTCTGTAGCCCTGGGGCTGGGAGGGGACAAAGGTGCCCCCCTTGCAGCCCTTGCAGCCCCTGGAATGGGGGATTCCTCCTGCCTCTGCCAGGTGCTCCTGGTCTTGGCGTTAGCCCTGGCCTGGCTGCTCCTGCTCTGAGCTCCCTGCCATGGTCATTGCTGGTGCTGGAGGGCAGGAGGGAGGGATTCAGTGCAAACCTTGGAGGCGCCAGTGGGCTCACAGATGGCTGGAGGTGACAGTGACAGAGTGACGGGAGGTACAGATGGACACAGGGACAAGACAACACCCCAAAGAAAACCTCTTGGAAACTTGGGGGACTTTGAGTATAAAATACACACGAACACAGACACATAGACACAGAATACTGCAAAGCATTTCCCAGCTGTCTTAGGTTGGACAGTGGGGGTGTATTCTATTCCTATCTGATGGGGCAGTTATCTTATGTTAATTGGGCAGTTTTCTTTATCTCTTTCACAACCCAACCTCCCTCCCAGGAGATATCTTTTGTTAATGGGCCATTGAGTGCCACTGCATGACTGATAAAATTCCATCATCCCATTGTAAGAAGCTCTGCCCAGAGGGAGGAGCCAAGCATTCCTACCTGGATATAATCAGAGGGCTGGAAGACCAGAGTCAGTCTTTTCCACTGGATTGCCAGAGGAAGACCAGGCCCAACACCACCACCACTGGATCTTCAGAGGAAAACCCCACTGTTCTGCAGGATCCCTGCCACTGCCACTGTGACCCACAGGGTGTCAGGTCGTATTCTGAATCTGTCAGTGTTTTTTCTTTGTACTATTGTGTTTATATTTTAATTTTCCTGCTAAATAGCTGTTATGCCTATTCCCATATCTGTTTCCTTAGAGCCCCATAATTTCAAAATTATAACTGTTCGGAAGGAGGTTGTTTACATTTTCCATTTCAAGGGAGGCTCTTGCCTTCCTTAGCAGACACCTGTCTATTCAAACCGAGACAATGCCCCAGGACACCCAGGCGAGTGAGGAGGAAGTCAGTGCCCCTTTTCCCCTTTCTTCTGCTCCATCTCCCAGCCCAGCACAGCCCCTGGCTGCAGGACAACCTCACTGCCGATGCCGTCCTGCCAGGGAAGCACTGGGGAGACCTCCTTCCCCTTCCCTCTGTCACAGAGGCAAATCTCATCCTCTCTTTGTCCTTCCTGCCCCAGACAAGGAGCTGAGGATGGAAACCAGGGTGGACAAATCCTCACAGCAGAACCTCGTGGAAGAGGCTGTTTTGCTCAGCTCCATGGCACAAGAATCCAATGGAGAGGAAAAGCCCTGGAGATCCCACAGGAAGAGGGGCTGCAAACCCAGCCCAGTGTGCTCTGAGGAGGAAAGACCCACCCTGGGCCAGGAAGGTGGACGGAACTTCAGCCAGAGCTCGGAGCTGGTGGTGCATGAGCAGCTTCACAATGGGGAGAATCCCTACAAGTGCTTGGAGTGTGGGAAGAGCTTCAGGCAGAGCAGCACCCTGATCCGCCACCAGGTGATCTACACCGGGCAATGGCCCTACAAGTGTGAGGAATGTGGGAAGGGCTTCAGCTGCAGCTCAGAACTCATCAGGAACCAACGCATCCACACTGGGGAGAGGCCCTACGAGTGTTCCCATTGTGGGAAGAGGTTTCGGATCAGCTCCCATCTCCTCCTGCATGAGTGGATTCACACTGAGGAGAGGCCCTTCCACTTCCCTGAGTGCAGGGAGGGATTCCAACGCAACTCCCACCTCAGCGTCCACCAGCGCACCCACACCGGGGAGAGGCCCTACAAGTGTCCCCAATGTGGGAAGAGCTCCTCAAACAGCTCTACCTTGTCCTGACACCAATGGAGGCACCGGTAAGGGAAGCCCTGTGCGTGCTCCAACTGCAGGAGGAGCTTTGTGCACTGGTGCAGCTTCATCCCCCATGGGAGGTCCCACATTGGTCAGAACACTGGTGACCCACATTCCCAGTGATCCATGTTGGGACAACACCTGACTGGTTATCCTTTTGGCCCTAATTTTCTTCTGATTTGTCTTTATCACCTAAAAACACCTGAAACAGGACTAAAATGAAAGTAATTGATCAAGGATGTCTGAAGTCCCACCATTTAACAGGTATTTGAGGTGGAATTTATGGTTTGAGAACATTTGTTCTGTAGGATTTGTGGGTTCTTGGGGGATTTCAGCAAGTGTTCTGAGACAGAGTAAAGATCCATTCTGAATTAGTTGAAGTGTCTAAGAAAGGTGAAAAGTCTGTGAGGCCAAAGCTGAAGGAAAAGCTCGCATGCCGAGACAGCAAGGAGACAGCAAGGAGACAGAGAAAGAAAAACAGAAAGACCACAAGGTCGATTTGCCCCCGACTTAGAAATTCCTTTGATAAAGAAGAACTGGTGCTAAATGTCACGCAGAATGAATATGTATGAACTTATTGTGAAACTGTATGCATATGCATTTGGAAGGGGGATAAAAGAAGACCCGAGGTCTTCAGAGGTACGCATGCCTTTTTGGGGGACTTGTGTCCGGTGCACGTCGTAATAAAAGCATACCGGGCTTTACAACTTTTACAAAGTTGTGAGGTTTCTTCTTTTCTCCACAAAACAGTTCTCCATATCTTTGCACTCCAGAATTCCAGATAGATTGGTCTGTCACCTCAAAATGATTCAACCCCATTGAAAACACCTCAATTTTACCCCAAAATTGACCAATCCATGTCAAAATGCCTTATTCCCATCTAGGAAAAATTCAGTCCCATGACAAATCTACTGGATTCCACAGTGTCCAGGGTGAGAGGGGGTTGGAAGGAGATTGGGAGAACTGGCATCCAAATTTGAGGGTGTGGGATTGGGATTGTGTGGGGCTGGGTGTGTGGCCTGTATTTTGATAGTAAATAAAACTTCCAGAATGACTGATTTCTGTCCCATTCATTTTTTGTCAGTTCCAGTTTGTTTTTCAGACGGCCACCTTCGCAGCTGATTGTGTTTGTGCCCTCCTTTCTCTCCTGCCTTTCTTTGCCTGCTCTGTTTCTCTCTCAGTGTCTCTCTTGACCCAGGGCAGCTCCCACCAAAGACCCTGCCCTGATTTATTTCCCACTCCAGAAGCTACAACAACCAGAGGTGAAGCTATGAAGGCTGGCAGTGAAATGTCACTGTAAGATCGTGCTCCACTTGGCCTTTGGCTCCTTCTTAAGAACTTTGCCTTCCAGGGCAGGAACATCTTTTCCTGCCTGGGAACTGGAATTCCAGCCCCTGGCAGTGTGTGCCATGGATCCCAGAGGGGCATTCCCGAGGCTCCCAGGGTGCTGCTCCTGCTGTGCCTCCCAAGGAGCTCTGCAGGACTGTAGAAGTCCATCCGAAAATCCTTCATTTTTTGCCTCACAATTGTCATGAGAAAAAGACCACTGAAGGGTTAAAAATTGTTGAGCCAGTTGGGAAAGAAAGTCTTATGCTTATTTCGTGTGTTCACACGTGGTGTTTGCAGAACATGCCATGCTGTACTCAAAGGGGGCATGCTGCCCTTTTTCTGAACAATTGGACTGGACTTCCAAACTCCAGGCCTGGTTGCACTGAGCTCTGGGGTGGCTCCCCCCCCCTCCATGAGAAGACCCCTCTTGCCTGTCTTCAACCACCGTGACGGACCAACAGAGATGCGAATCCCCTCATCAAGGAACCAAGAACCCCTCTGGCGCCCTACTGGCACCCTCATGGCACCCCCATGGCACCCCTCCTGGCAACCTCCTTCCAGAGACTGGGACTATACCCCCTCCCAACTCAGGGAGGGGGGAAAACCTGCCCAGAGTAAAACATACCTGTGAGCATTCAGCCATGAAAACAATGGAACAGTCTCACCCCCTCCTCCTGATCCTATTCTTCTCCCCTCCATGGAAACTTAATTTTGGCCACCCTTCCCCCAACCAAGAACAGTATATCTTGGGGTTCAGTTTGACTGCCTCTCTGAGATCTCCCCAAGACGTGTATCAGCAAGTTTTGGCGGCGGGACCCCGAAGACATCACGTTTTGGTAGCTATACCCCATTCCCTAACCTTCTTTCCTCCCTTTTTCCCTTGTCCTACCCTTCTCTTCCCTGGATCCCCTAACCAAACGCATATTTAGCTGTGGTTATTGTCAATAAAATTGCATCTTGTTGATTTGTTACTGCAAAACCCCTGTGCCTTTGTTGGTTATTTTTGCACCCAAAAATCATTCGTCACCCATTTATTTCGGGGGAATAAATCCCCTGGAAAGGGGTGATCCCTTAGCAATTGCCACTGCCCCTGACCAAATCCTAGAAAGTGTACAAAAGACTGCATGTTTGCAAATGATTCATGAGAAAAAATTAATTCCTGGTTTTGAATCCCCAATGCAATTGCCTGTGAAGCCTGAAATTCTGACCCCTTTAATTCGTGGGCTTCCAGAAACATTGAAATCAACAGCATTCACTATTCAAAAAACAGTTATGGCTCTAAGCCCAATAGATAGATTAGAAAGACTTCCTAACAACTCCACTCATCAGTCTGAGTCCACTGACACTGCACCTTCGCCCTATACACCAACACAGACCCCCACAACACCATCTGACACATCTAGCAGCAGCCGCAAGACTTGGACATGGGGTGAGGTAGCAGTTGATTTAATAAACTATTGTAGACAGTATGGGCCTGTAAAAACCCTGGAAGAAAAATCAGAAAAAACAAAAGGTGTCCGGTTTATGGGAACCCCTAACACTGAAAACACAGAACCAGGAAAACAGATTTCCAACAGACAACACTGGTGGATGCTGGGAATAAAGAAAGGGGTTCCCCGGGACATAATGGATGGTTTACCACTTGAAAAATTGCAGAAAATCATAACTAACTGGAATTTCAGAAGAACAAATATCCAGCCAAGTGCCCCGATCCCCCTCCCTCACCAGAAACTAACAAATACTCCTACCAATACACAGTTCAGTACACACAGTACATCACAGTCTTTCACACAGAACACAGGCAATGAGCCAAAGTTAACCCTTCCCCAGTTTCTCCCTCGGAACCTGGGCAGTGAGGCTGCGTCTCAGCCTCTCCCTCAGAACACAGCCAGTGAGCCAAGATTAACTCTTTCTCAGCTTCTTTCACAGAACTTGGACAGTGAAACCCTGGCTGCGTGTCTCCTGAAAAGCACCAGCAGTGAGCCAGAAGTAACTCTTTCGCAACTTCTTTCACAGAGCCTAAGCAACATAACTGCCCACCCGCCCGTGCCCCAAAACACAAACAGTGAATCTTCACCAACAGAGCTTTCGAGAAACTAGTATCTCCACCGCTTACAGGTGAGCGAAGGGGTGGAAGTTGGGTTTACTTACGAATGCTCACAAAAACTAAATCAGGAGACATGTTAATTACAGCAATCACGGGCCCTAAAAAAGTTCTGGTAGCCTACATTGTTGATACGGGAGCCCAGATTTCTGCACTAAGACATAGAGATGCGCAGAAGTGTGGAGTTGTTCCAACAAAAAGGCAATGCTGCATTCTTAATGCTTTAGGAACCATAGAACCCATGAATGTTGCTTTAGTCAAAGTAACACTCCCTGGAGAAGAAAATCAATTGGTTGTCAAAATGGTAATTGGGGACATACCAAATAATCTGCTAGAGATGGATGTCCTCTCAGGAAGGCAGTGGGAAGACACCGAGGGTTTCCTGTGGTCTTTTGGCACTCCACCACTTAACATTAGACTGCTTCAGACCGCACCCGCACTGCCTTACAGTAAAACAATCAATGTGAAACAGTATCTCTTGCCTTCTGGAGCTAGAGAAGGCATCAAACCAGTTATTCAGGAATTGCGTGATCAAGGAATAATTATTAACACACGCTCCCCATACAATTCACCCGTGTGGCCAGTCCGAAAGCCTAACGGGAAGTGGAGGCTTACGGTTGACTACTGTAGGCTGAATGCCAACACTGACCCTCTGACTGCAGCAGTGCCAAATTTAGCTGAACTGATAACATCAATACAAGAAAAGGCTCACACAATCATGGCAACCATAGATGTCAAAGACATGTTCTTCATGATATCTATACAGCCAGAGGACATGGATCGCTTTGCATTCACATGGGAGGGACAGCAGTACACATTCACTAGACTCCCTCAGGGATACAAACACTCTCCAACACTAGCACACCATGCTTTAGCTAAGGATTAGAAAAAATACCTAAACCTGACACTGTAGCTGTGTACCAATACATTGATGACATTTTGGTGGGAGGAGAGGAAATTAAAGAGGTGGGGGATCTCCAGCAGAATATAATCTCTCATCTGGAGAGCCTTGATTTAAAGATTCCCTCAGAGAAAATTCAAAAGCCTTCTCAGGAAGTAAAATTCCTGGGAATTTGGTGGCGATCTGGCAGCACATGCATCCCACCTGACACTTTAACTTCTCTAGAGCAGATGAAAATGCCTGAAAACAAAAAAGACCTCCAGCAAGCCTTAGGACTGTTAGTATTCTGGAGGAAACACATCCCAGATTTCTCAATCATTGCTAGGCCCCTTTACAATTTACTGAGAAAAGGAGTCAAATGGGATTGGACTCCTTCTCAGCAGGAAGCACTGCAATTACTGATTTTTGAAGCCACTGCACATCAGGCATTGGGGCCCATTCACCCTAAAGACCCTTTCCAAGTGGAATGGGGATTTGCCTCCTCAGGGCTATCAATACACATCTGGCAGCGAGGTCCTGAGGGTCCAACAAGGCCTGTCAGCTTCTTTTCCCGTGGTTTTAAAGATGCTGAGAAGAGATACACTACCTGGGAAAAGGGATTGTTTGTTGTTAGCTCAGCTCTCATTGAAGTGGAGAAAATCACAAGGCAGCAAGCTATCATCTTGAGAGGTCCCTTCAAGGTAATTAAAGCTGGTACAAATGGGACCCCTCCACCTGACGGCATAGCCCAAAAGTCGTCAGTCAGGAAATGGGATGCTCAAATAGAGTATTACTGCAATAGCTTTTCTGTCACAGAAGGTGCTGCAAAATTCTTGGCAATACAAGACACTGAGAGCCTGGATAGTAGCCAAGACAAACCTGCTTCTGTAATAAAAATAGCACCACCATTCTCACCTGAAATAGCAGCAAACTGTTGGTTTACAGATGCTTCCTCAAAGCAGGAAGGAAAAATTTGGAAATATAAGGTGGCTGCCTTACATATTTCATCTGGTGAAAAGATTATCACAGAAGGGGACGGCAGCACTCAGGTAGGAGAACTCATAGCCCTCTGGAGTGTTTTCCAGCGTGAGGCACAAAACACTTCTGTTTACATCTATGCTGATTCATATGTGGTATACAAAGGCTGAACTGAGTGGCTCCCTTTCTGGCAACAGAATGGCTGGGAAGTTAACAGAATCCCAGTGTGGCAGAAAGATAAGTGGAAAGAAATCCTAGAAATCACCAGTAAAGGAAACTTTCTGGTTGGTTGGGTAGCTTCTCACCAAACTGATGGGAATCAAGCAGGTGAATGGAACAACAGAGTTGATGAACTAGCAAGGCTTAGCCCCCTGAAAAAAGAAACTATTTCAGAGGATTGGAATCAACTGTTAGAATGGTTACACGTAAAAAGGCAGCACACAGGGGCCAAAGATCTGTATCAGGAAGCACACGCCCGCGGCTGGCCAGTCACCAGGGAAATGTGTAAAACATGCATATCGGCCTGTGAACAGTGCTGCAAGCGACTGGAAAGGCATCCTTTAGAGGATGATCCTCTGCATTTGAGGAAAGGTAAAGGCTTGTGGGATGCGTGGCAGGTAGATTATATTGGTCCTTTTAAGAAATCAGGAGGTAAACATTTTGTGTTAGTAGGAGTGGAAATTGTATCTGGGTTGGTACGAGCTGATGCTTTTAAAAGGGCCACAGGTGAAAATACAGTTAAAGCTTTGCAGGGATGGTTTGGAACTTTTCCAAAGCCACAAGAAATTCAGTCTGACAACGGGTCTCACTTTACTGCCAAGGTGGTTCAGGATTGGGCCAGAGCCGAAGGCATAAAGTGGACCTTTCATACTCCTTACTACCCTCAGGCTAACGGAATCGTGGAAAGGACAAATGGCCTTTTAAAGTGGTTCCTTAAGCCCCAGAAAGCAAGCTGGGACTGTTGGCTGTGGGAGGCTGTTAAAGGGGTAAATAGCAGGTGGGGAGTGAACGGCTGCCCCAAAGTCACTGCTTTTTACCCCACACCTCCAAGCATCATCCCTTCACTGGAAGGTCCCGACGATGCAAACAATCCATCGCATTA
This sequence comes from Melozone crissalis, assembly GCF_028551555.1. Lineage (NCBI taxonomy): Eukaryota > Metazoa > Chordata > Aves > Passeriformes > Passerellidae > Melozone > Melozone crissalis. The sequence continues at coordinate 201,561 of NW_026535876.1, read as the reverse complement.
CCCTGGACAACCTGTCTTAGTGGACCTGCCCACGGTGGGCGAGGTACCACTTGTGCTGAAAACCCCTCTGAATAAATATGCATGGGTAGCCTCTGACGCTCTTGGAAAAGAGCACCGCATACACACACGCTGGATAATCCCCTCATTTTAAACTCCTTTCTGCCTGTCAGTGGCCGGATTTTTTGTTGTTCTTGCTTTTACAGGTGAACCCCGAGGGACATGAGAATCGTCTGAAAACATGATAACCTTGCTAATACTTTTCTGCATTTTACCGCAATTTCATGGACAACCCCCTGGTGAGCAGCTGTGGCCTGAAGCCATCGTTCAGCACACCAGTGTCCTTGGAACCTATCCCAAGGGCCGTTACCCGAGCCTGGCAACCCTAGTGCAGCATGACTCCAAGGTGTACCACCCGAATGAGTGGAGGTGGGATCAGAATGAGTTGATGAGAACCCTGACGGGAACAGTTGGTGAGTCAATTACGGTAACATGCAGAAAGGTGGAAGGAACCCTCCATGAAAAGGCCACCTCCATCATAGTTGCTGGAAATTTTATGGAAGCAGGTGGAAGGAATCATCTGGATATCCCCTCAGCAAAATTGTGTCCCACAAAGAAATGGGGGTGTTCCAAAAAAGAAAGTCCCCTTACTTTGTGTTGCCACCAGGAACATGTTGGTAGTTATGTTTCTAGTACCAAAACCACCAATGTTGCAATTACAAAAGATTGTAATGATGAATCACTTGATTTCTGGTACAGTTTTGCTTTGATCAAACCCACTTATGTGACATGTCGTTGGGAGAATGACACAGCTAGTCCATTAGGACTAAGAGGCTTGGTTTACACATTCAAGATAAACACTGTACCAAAACCCACACCGAGTGCTGTAATTACACTCTCTCAGACCCAAAGTGTGAACCTTTTTTCTAACGTCACACCCCAATTGGCAGAGGCAGCAGGGAACTCCTTCGAGTGGCCCTGGTCTTAAGCCTTCCTGCAATGTACCGGATCTATGGGAGATGTCACGGGTCTGAACTTGCTAACAGTAGTTACACATGAGGATAAGTTGTACACCAGACAAGAATGGGAGAAACACAAAACCTGGCAGCTTCAAGGAGTAGTAGGTGAACTAATTAGTGTTGGGTGTTGAATGGTTAATGGGTCTAATTACAGCAAAGCGATGTCAATCAGTGCTTCCACAGATCGGAAAACGAACAGAAGCAAATCTGTACGCACCCAAGCGTAAGAGGATTGCTGGCACAGCTTCACATTAACCGACACTACAGAGGTAATTTGTCTCTGGGCCAAGGATACTCAAGGCCTTTCTTTTAAATTTGTAATAAATGCTGAAACCACTGTTACCACTGTTACCACTGTTACCACTTCACCCATACCACCGGTCATACTCATCCCGATAATTTTCAAGATTGGGCCTTATGTGATCAGGAAAACTGGCCAACAACAAATATTGTTCAATCCGGCATGGTCTCTCAAACAGGCAAAATTGCTAATGCAGAACAATGTTTCAGATATTCAGCCAGCCTGTTCTCTGTTCCTGCAAACCTCTTTTGAAGGCTGGACCACTTGACTTCGGAAATGAAGCTCCTTTAAAACTAGAACACCAAGGGATGTGACCGGTGTTGTGGGTACAGGATTGGGAATTCTGAATAGCATGTATTCTGAAGTACTAATGAACAAATTGGCTACTACAACTAGAGACCTGACCAGATTGCAGCAACCACTGAGGTCATCTCTGTCAGCCTTAGGGACGCACCAGTGGCTGCTGTCAAACATTTTGCCAAATTGGGAAAGAGTGAATGTGAATGATCACAAATTGGTAATTGATGCACTTAGTGCTACACAGAACAATGTTTCCTTAGCCCTCAGCTGTATCCAGGCACAATTGTGGATGCAATCAGTCTCTGCTGCAATTATAAGAGAGGGTGAGGAAGGCACCTTCCCCACAGAAATTCGGAAGATAATCTGGGACAGTGCCACTGAATTTGAAAGAGAATTCCAATCCTGGTGGAACCTGGTGAACTTTACCTATAACCCCATTTCAAACACAGCCACTGCTTTTGTCTTAACCATACGCAATGCCTCTGTACATTTGGTCTTCCCTGTTATTGCATTAGGATTAAACCATGACGGAGCTGTTCTCTATCCTACTGAACATAGGGGATGGGCCCGTCAGGTCGATGACAAATGGCAAACTGTTAATCTGGAAACTTGTATTGTCCGAGAACAGCAAGGGTTTATCTGTGAAAGCAGTGCAATTGTAGCTCAAGATATCTGTTTGGACACAGAGCAAAACATCTGTCATTTTGAGATTCGTCCACATGAGGATACCCAGACAGTTCTTATATACATAGGCAATGGCTGTGCATGCTTTAGAACGACATGTGATTCTGTTTTTGTAGAAGATGTTGTGGTAGATACAAAGAATCATTCAAACTTTTGTGCTTGTAACTTTACTAAGATAGTAGGATGTGATTTCTCTTACGAAGCTCCAGTTACTTCTCACCACCTGTTGCAATCCAACTACACACTGATCCAGAAGCTGATGCCCACTCCTATCGGAATGAACCTCACCCTCGTGAGACAACTGCTACTCCATCGGGACCTGGTTGACATCCTCGAGAAAATCAAGGAGAACAGACAGAAGACTCTGGTGACTGTTCATCACAACGTGAGACAAATACACCGGGTTATGGAGAGGGTAAAGCAGGATGCTGAGCATAGGTGGTGGGATACTCTCTTTGGGTGGTCATCTACTGCCACAGGTATTCTGAACAGTGTGTGCCATCCAATTGTTGTTCTTTTGATCCTAGTTACGCTTGGCTTTATCTTGTCAGCAGCCCTATTCATTCTGAATTGGAACATGATGAAAAAGCTTAAGAGACTGTCAACTGTAGTCAATGCACACTGCTTAACTGATGTACTCTATACAAGAGATGTCCCCAAAACACTTGATACGAAACAGTTATGAATTAAGCATATGTGCTTTAGAGAAACTTCTTAATTATAAAGTATGATTTACAGAAAGTTACTTTAATTTTTAGAAAATAATTTTAAAAGACAATGATTATACTGTGATTTGCTTATTGTTTTGATTATTTGTGATTTGTTTTAATCATTTTTGAAATTGTTAAACAAATGATATTGCTTTAATTGGTTAATGTTTTTGAAATTGGTAAAATCAATCATAATTTTTTGAAATTGTTATAACTAATAACCACGTGTGAAATTGTTATGATGATCAATATTAATTATGTTTATGTTTATTGGTTCCCCCTTTCCCTCTTTCTTTCTTTTCCTTCTCTTCCCCTTTTATCCCCTCTCTCCTGTCACCGCTACTTTTCCGGGGTTATGCTACCGACGTGCAACGAGTTTCAAAGACACTCTAGAGCACTGCTGATGAAGATTCCTCAAGACAATCGTGAGTCACGGGGTCGTGTGGAAGTCCATCCGAAAATCCTTCATTTTTTGCCTCAAAATTGTCATGAGAAAAAGACCACTGAAGGGTTAAAAATTGTTGAGCCAGTTGGGAAAGAAAGTCTTATGCTTATTTCGTGTGTTCACACGTGGTGTTTGCAGAACATGCCATGCTGTACTCTAAGGGGGCATGCTGCCCTTTTTCTGAACAATTGGACTGGACTTCCAAACTCCAGGCCTGGTTGCACTGAGCTCTGGGGTGGCTCCCCCCCCCTCCATGAGAAGACCCCTCTTGCCTGTCTTCAACCACCGTGACGGACCAACAGAGATGCGAATCCCCTCATCAAGGAACCAAGAACCCCTCTGGCGCCCTACTGGCACCCCCATGGCACCCCCATGGCACCCCTCCTGGCAACCTCCTTCCAGAGACTGGGACTATACCCCCTCCCAACTCAGGGAGGGGGGAAAACCTGCCCAGAGTAAAACATACCTGTGAGCATTCGGCCATGAAAACAATGGAACAGTCTCACCCCCTCCTCCTGGTCCTATTCTTCTCCCCTCCATGGAAACTTAATTTTGGCCACCCTTCCCCCAACCAAGAACAGTTTTTCTTGGGGTTCGGTTCGACTGCCTCTCTGAGATCTCCCCAAGACGTGTACCAGCAAGTTTTGGCGGCGGGACCCCGAAGACATCACGTTTTGGTAGCTATACCCCATTCCCTAACCTTCTTTCCTCCCTTTTTCCCTTGTCCTACCCTTCTCTTCCCCGGATCCCCTAACCAAACGCATATTTAGCTGTGGTTATCATCAATAAAATTGCATCTCTTTGATTTGTTACTGCAAAACCCCTGTGCCTTTGTTGGTTATTTTTGCACCCAAAAATCATTCGTCACCCGTTCATTTCGGGCGGACCTTCACAAGGGCCAGCGGACAAGGTCCAGCAGCTCTGTTGTTTCTGCAGTGCCACAAGGGCTCCTGGTTCCATGAGTTTCCCTACTGCCAACAGCGGTTCCTTGGTTCCCATGATGCCCTGCTGTGTCACCATGGATATTTGGTGCCATGAAGTTCTTCAGTGTCACAATGGCCTCCCTCACTCCATGAGCTTCCGCAGTGTTACAATGTCTTCCTTGGATGGGCAGTGTCACCATGGACCATTGGCTCTATGCAGCCCCGCTGGGTCACCATGGACTCTGTGGTTCCATGAGCTTCTGGGGGTGTCTCCATTGTCTCCTTGGATCCACAGTGTCACCATGGACCACTGGATACACGTGGCCCTGCTGTGTCACCATGGCCCCTTGGTTCCATGGGACCCCAGGGTCATAATTGACTCCTTGCTTCCACGTCACCTCCTCAGTGCCAAAATGGCCCCTTCGTTCCATGAGGAACAAAAAAGTTTTGTAGAAACTTTGAAAAATCAATACACCTGGGAACATCTGTTTGCATTCAAGAGAGAGGTAAAAGGTGAGGATGGCAGGAGCAGCTTCATCTGCAACAGAGATGCAGGGAAACAACAGGGACAGAGAATTCAGGTGCAAGACTCAGAGAATTCTGCTCCCAGAGATCATTTCTGCTCACACTGTCCCTCCTAGAAAGGTGACATCATTCCAGGCAGTCTGGACTGAGTAGGTTGTTTCTGAGGTGGGTTTGTTTTTCAGGAAACCCACTCAGGGTTTTCCATTTGTTCTGGTTTGAAAGCAAAACCAGAGAGAGACTCGATGTCAGAAATACAATTTATTAGGAAAAAAAAATCAAAAATCATGCAATAATACATAAAAAAAACCACTGATAAAGGCAGAATATAACCTGTCACTCTCTTGGTCAGGGTGCTGATAGCAGTCCAGTTGGAATGGTGGCTGCAGTCCTCCTGGAGTGGCAGATATGGTTATGTTGGAGCAGTGATCCTGTAGCAGGGTGTAGCCTACCTCTGAAGTTCCAGTGGAAATGGCAGCTGTTGCTCTGGGGAATCCAGTGGAAAGGCAGCTTGTTTTGTCCCAAACCCCAGATAATATCCAGGGGGGCATGCTTAGCTCTTCCCCCCTGGGTGGAGCATCTCACAATGGGCTGATATCATTCTATGAGTCATGAGGTGGGTCCATTAAACAGAAATGGCTCCTGGAGGGCATTATCTCTGAGTCATGCAGAAAGGCATTGATAGGCCTATTAACAGGAGATAAGGGATAAAACAATACCCCTCCTGTTTCAACAGCTCTTGAGGATGGGAATAGAGTACATCTTTATATTGTAACCTAGGTCATCTCTCACCAATGGAAGGGTGGGACCGAATAACTTCATATTTGGTGTCATTTTGTGCTCTGCTGGGAGTTTCCCGAGGGCTGGTAGTGCTGTTGGCTTCAGGAACAGTTTGGGTAATGGCTGTAGGACTGAGGGTTGGGTAAAAAACCAGAACAGTATTCTTGTATTTATAGTCTTTTGTTACATGTCCAGTTTTCCTGCAGTTATAACAGTTTCCACTGCCTTTATTACATTCTGTATTGTGGGGAAGCACATTTGCTGCAACCAGCATTTCAATTGCACCCTGGCTGGCGGCCTTGGCTAGGCTGGAGTCACGGTCTGAGACCGCTTGGAATATGCAAGCATCAACCATCTGAGCAATGGTAGGCTCAGGGTCAAGGGGGAGGCTGTGAAGAACCTTTCTGCAGTCAATACTGGCATTATAGAAAGCTAATTTGCTAATAAGATCATCCTGGACCTTTTGATCATCTACCTGTTTTTCCAGGGCTTTCATAAGGTGCTTTATGAACTTGATATAGTTCTCATCCGGGCCCTGGTGAATGTCAGTGAAGTCAGTGTGGGGTGCAGAATTATCAGGTGCTTGGAGGAGGGTGGACCATGCAGCGCCTTTGAGATCTTCCAGTATTGACTGGGGGAAGACTTCAGCCTGATACTGCAGTCTAGTATAGTCTCCTTCCCTGGTAATGCGGTCCATTGTGAGGTGTTGTCGCCCTTCTTCCTCAACATAACCTTTTGGTAACTCATGAACTTTTTTTATCCAAACTCCTTTCCAGAAAATAAATTCATCGGGTTACAATATAATTTTCATACACCATTTTAAATTTTGTGATACCATTGTGTGGGCAGTAAATGGCACGTCCAGCAAATTGTTAAAATAGGGAGAACCCCTCCCATAATCCTTGGCAGCCTTTACTAAGTCATTCATTTCCCTATGGAGGTAGGGAATCCAAGATTCAGGTGGCACCTGTGCAGTATAAGCAGGGGCCAAAACCTAAATGGGAATCTATTCCCTATGGATTCCCAGGGGCCAAAGCCTAAATGGGAATCTATTCCCTATGGATTCCCATTTAGGTTTTGGCCCCTGCTTATACTGCACACCACCTGAATCTTGGATATCACCTCCCGGTCCCCCTCCTTTGCAGCTTTTCTCCGCATCCTCTGCCAAGAATCCTTGGGCTCATCCTCACTCTCAGATAAGCTATCACTCTTTTCCTCTATAGAGGAGGCAGGTCTGCTGGCAGAGGCGCAGGCCTTTCTGCCAACCAGCAATGCCTGGCGTTGAAGGCCTTTGGTAGCCCAAATGGCTTCCTTCCAGTTGGCCCCATGTCCGGTTCCAGTGATGTGGGAACTGGAAGAAGCTGGACTGGAGAAGGGGTCTGGAAGTGGAGAGGTGGAGCCTGCGCCGGGGAGGAGCTTTCTGATGACAGGGGAGGGACCCAATGCAGCGGTGGAATTCAACATTAAGGTGAGACCCGTCACAGAGGAGGCACCTGAAGCAAAGGTGGGAAATGGGGATGAAGGTGGGAGGGAATCTAAAATGGCGGTCTCTCTAACAGGAGTATTGCCATCTTGTGATTTATAGGAAGGAGGATTAGAACTAGGGAATGAAGGAATGTGGGTGAGGGAATATCTCAAGGCAGCATGGCCACTGCCATCCTGAGGAGAGGACAGAAAAGGAGGGGAGATGGCAGACAGCAGATGGCTTGTCTGTGCCAAAGGGCGGGCGCCATCTCCCATCCTGTTCTCAGGGAACCTGGGTTCAGGAACGTGAAGGGCGGGTTGAATAAACCAGGGAAAAGGGTTGGAACCATGAACTCTTTAAATGATCCTATAAATTGAATGAAACAACAGATAAAATTTCCCAACTTTTAAAACCCCTTGTGTTTGTAAAATATAAAACTTTTCCCCGACAGCATCCCAAAATGATAACTGATAGACAGAATCAACAGAGATATCAGGAAGCTCCTCAAATAACCATGAACAATCCCTTTTAAACTCTCTTCAGAAATATAACTCCCCTCTAAATTTAAAACTCTCCAAAACTTAACAAAAACATCCTTTTCAGCTTGGGAATGAGTATTTCCCGTAGCTGCCCCCAATGGAAGAGGGAATGCACACCCACAGGAACAGAAAATCAGACGCCCAAACCCCTGGGAGCTCTCTGCCACTCAGTCACTCACTCTCAGTCTCACAGGCACAATCTCCAGCCAACGTGGGGCTTGTGGGGAGCACCAGAGACAGCTTTCCCTTGCTTGTCCCCACCTGGCATCACTGCCTGCAGGGTTCTGTTCTAGCTGGAACCTGGGGACACTTTCTCAGTTGTGTCCCTGACAGGGATCTCTTCAAAGTACAAGAAACTTCAGGGTTTCAACAGAACTGAGTTCTTGAGGGTTCTGTGACATCACTGAGGGGATGGTGACATCACAGAGCTGGCTGTAACATCCCAGAGCTGGCTGTGACATCCCAGAGTAGGATGTGAAGCCATAGAGCAGAGTCTGCCATGAGAGAGGGTGGCTCTGTGGCATCAGGGAGTGGGTTGTGACATCACCGGGTAGCTGTGTAACATCACAGAGAAGGCTGTGACATCACAGAACAGATTGTGACATCACAGGGTGACTTTGTGACATCAGACTTCTGTGGCATCACAGCACTGCTGTATGACATCACAAGGGGACATAGAGTTGGTTCTGTGACATCACAGGGTCAGTGTGACATCACAGGGTCAGTGTGACATCACAAGGGCTGTGTGACATCACAGATGGCTGTGTGACATCACAGGGTCAGTGCGACATCACAGGGGCTGTGTGACATCACAGGGGCTGTGTGAAATCACAGGGGCTGTGTGAGGTCACTGGGAAGGTCACTCTGCCCCGGCTCCCCTCACAGTTCCCCCCAGAGCAGTCCAACCCTGCTTGTGCACAGCGGGGTCCCCTGTCCCCCCGGGTCCCCCTGCCCCCGGCCCCGCAGCCTCCCCCAGAGGATGTTCCACGAGATCGACCCCCGAGCCTGACACGGGGACGGGGGGCCGGGGCCCTGGGGGTGGCACAGGGGGAAAGGGACCCCCCGGCAGTGTCCCTGTGTCGTCCAGGGCCAGAGCCTGGGCCAGGGCTCCTTCACCCTGTTACGAATGAGGGCTTGAGAGCGCTGAAAAAATCCCCAGCAAGGGAGCAGCAAAAACCAGATTTAATATTAACCAACAGCAGCACAAAGTTCCTTGGCAAGAGTCGCTCTGCTCCTGACTGGACACTTCAGGCACACCAGGGAAACAAAGCAACAACAAAACCAAACAGAATCCAGGCAATCAAACCAGAAATTAACCCAGAACTGTCCCTCTGTGTGTGTGTGTGACACAAGGACAGTGAGGGCAAGGATCAAAGGAATATGGCCTAAAAGCTTAACAGAGCTCAAACTTAACAGGACTTAATTTATATCTTAACCTTAACTGATACTTTCAACTTCACAATTTAGCAAAAGAGCAGAGCGTAACAGCATTCAACCTAAATAAAACCTTTTGACTTTGCAATTTTACAAAGGAATAAAACTTTACAATATTTTGCTTAGTTTATAACTTACACTAAAGGTAGCAACTTAGCAAAAGAACAACTCTTAGCAGCAATTAACTTCACTTAGGCCTTGTGATTTAACCTTCCCTACAGGCCTGACTGACTCAGCTATCCAAGGCGCTCAAACTCCTCAGAGAGCAGCATTTCTGCCACATTTCCCCAGCACAGGCACTCCTGTGTGCACACTGACACAAAGAGTCAGTGCAAGGCACCTGTGAGCAATTCCCCTGAGGGCACGGAACGCTCACTGAGGATGCTTTGGCATCTTCCCAGTGGGCAGAGTGCTGAGCCTGGAGGAGTGGGGGGATCGGCCCAGGCTCCATCGTTGTTCAGGATCCCCGAGTGCAGCAAACGGGAGAGTTCCCGGCAGGGAGAGGCCCCACTCAGAGGGAGTCGCTGGCCCAGGAGAGCTCCAAGGGCTCCTTTTGGAGCGCTGTGTGCAGGGCCCCAAGAGAGGGGCTTCAGTCCCAGCAATGGTTCATCCTGGCCGCACTTGGCATCAACAGCTTTCTTTGGCAGGGTGAGAACAGAGATGTTTTGCCACTGAGGGAACAAAAACAGTTCCCAGGGCTGCTGCTAAAGGAACCAGGAGCTGGTTGGGCAGCAGCAGTGGCTGGAGCAGTGTTTGTGATGAGCTGCAGAGGAGCTGAGCCCAGGGGCTGTTGGCCAAGGCCGAGCCCCAAGGAGCATTTCTCAGCTGGCAGGGCGGCCTGAGAAGGGGAGGGGGGAATGCAGCAGCACAGGGCCATGGAACCAAGGGAGCATTGTGACACTGTGGAGCCTTGTGAGACCAAGGGACCATTGTGACACTGTGGGACCCTGTGACACCAAGGGACCATTGTGACACTGTGGGGCCTCATGGAATCATGGAGAGCACTGTGACATTGCTGGGCCTCATGGATCCAAGGGGACTGTACTGACGCTGTGTGGCTCCATGGAATGTAGGGATCATTGTGACACTGAGAGGCCTCATCAAAACAAGGGGCCATTGTGACAGCGTTGGGCTGCATGGAACCATGGAGACCATTTGGACACTTTGGGGTGTTATGGAACCAAGGGGCCATGGTGACACTGAGGGGCACCATGGAAACACAGAGACCATTGTGACACTCAGGGGACTCATGGAAATATGGAGACCATTGTGACGCTGTGAGGCCTCATGGAATCAGTGAGACCATTGTGATCCTGGGAGGACCATTGTGATATTGTGGAGCCTCATGAAACCAAGAGGCCTTTGTGACACTGCAGGGCTGCATGGAACCAAAGGTCCATTGTGACACTGCAGGGCCTCCTGCCATCAGTGGTCCATTGTGACACTGGGCAACCAAAGGAGACCATTGTGACACTGCAGGGCTGCATGGAACCAAAGCTCCAGGGTGACACAGAGTGGCCTCCTGTCATCAGTGGTCCATAGTGACACTGTGGAGCCAAAGGAGACCATTGTGACACAGCAAAACCCCAGGGTCCAAAGGTCCATTGTGACATTCCAGACCTCATGGAACAGAGGAGTCCTGTGACATTGTGGGGCCTGAGGAGCCACAGAGACCATTGTGACACTGCAAGGGCTCATGGAATCCTTGGGACCATTGTGACACTGCAGGGCCTTATGACACCTGGGGGCCACTGTGACATTGTGGGACCCAATGGAACCTAGGGGCCAGTGTGACACTGCAAGTCTTCTTGTAATCAAGGAGACATTGTGACACTGCTGGAACCCATGGAATCAAGTCACCATTATGACACTGCGGGGCCCCATGGATCCAAGGAACCATTGTGACAATATGGAGCCCCATAAAACCAAGGGAAAACAGAACAAGTCTGGCTGCTTTGGCCTCCCATAGACTGCCTGACTGGTCCAACTGACCTTTGCATGTTGAGTGTCACTTCTCATCTGCTGCTGAAACACTGAGGCTCTGTGTTTTCCTTCCCAATGGAAAAGAACTGTCCTTCTGCTCCAGGCGCCCATGGCCAGAATTGGGATTTCACCTCCAAAGGTCCTTATATCCAGGGATTCTTCCAATAGGAATATTGCCAGGACAAGTCTGGCAGGCAGTGGTTTCACAAGGGTCACCTCTCATCCGTCCCCAAAACATTGGGAAAGGCTCCATGCTCTCCTTCCTAAGGAAAGAACTGTCCTGCTTCTCCAGGTGCCCATGGCTGAGATTGGGTTTCCACCTCCAAAATTCCCTAAATCCAAACTCTGCAATTACTGACAAGTCTAGCTGGCCTTGGCCTACTGAGGCTCTCATCTGCCTTCCAAATCTTGGGGCTCTGTGCTTTCCTTCCTATGGAAAGAACTATCCTTCTCAGCCAGGTGCCCATGGGCACAATTGGGATTTCACCTCCAACACTGCCTGTTGTGACAGACTGGAGGAGATCGTCTGCTCTAAACATTTTTGTGTGGGGGGGGGAGGAAGGGGCAGCTCCAGCCTTGCCCTGCCCTGTAAGCACAGCCCTTCCCTGCCCTGTGACCCCAAGGGGCCTCCAGTGGGTTTACGGTTTCTACCTGAACCGCGGCACACTGAACCCCCAGCACCGCCGTTCCACCCTGGGCACTGGGGCCCTCTTGGCTCTACTCAGTGCTGCTGCTGTACTCGGGGCACCCCAAACCCTGGTAGGGACCCGTGTCCCCGCACTCCGGAATTGTGTGCGACTCACACTGCCCTGATCCTCCACGCATCCGGAGCTCCATTCGGGGTTTGCGTGCCAATTCACCAATTCATCTGCCACCTTTACTTGAGTTTGGTGCACAGGAAAAACACCAAGCAGATATTCGTAAGAGGTCAAAATGACACAAAATTCTACTGGCAAAGTGCAAAAAATCAAGAACTTTGGAAGAGGATTTAACGCAACATCAAATTACACATAAAACACTTATCATAGCAGTAACTTCATTAACTTAGCCCATTTATCCTGGAAACATTAAAACACGCAAGCTGTTAGGGTATCCAAAAATGTTCCATATAAAGAGCATTAGAAGGAGAAGAAAGAGAGAGAGACAGAAAGACAGAAGCTCTATAGAAAGACACACATATGACTAACAGCTCCTAGGGTTCCAGTGTGGGTGAGACACAAACCCCAGGAGAAGGCAGAGTCCATACCAGGGGCTCACCTTGTGCTCTATGTTTTTAAGCCCCCGGGCCCTTGTGAGCCTCTCCCAGGTAGGATTTCTGATCACACAGGCAATCAGGGCTGGGTTAGCACTGTACCCACTGTGTGACTGATTGACAGCTCATCCCAGGGTGTCTCAGGACATTGATCTCATCCATCCTCTGATAGTGACTATGGTGACACTGGGGAACCTCATGGAACCATGGGTCAGTTCTGACAATGTGGGTCCAAGGACACCACGGGAGATGTCATAGACAGGTAGAATAATGATAAAAGAAAAGCCTTTTGAAATGCAGCCTTGTTCAGCCATATCAATAGCTGGCCTATCATCTCTTCTGTGTGCAACTAAGCAGTTACAAGTTCTCATGTGAAGCTATTTTGAGAATGAGACTTTGTGACCATTCTATTCTGAGGGTGAAAAACAAATGCACCTGCAATAACAAGTAATTTGTCCCATGAGAATCAGTGAAGAGGTAAACAATACAATAGAGAGATTTGATGCACAAGTAAAATCTATTTTATTAACCAATAATCAACTAACTGATAAGAAATCTTTGAACGAACTAAAGGTGCACACAAGGTCAGTTAAACTTTGTAAAATGAGTTGTATGAATAAAGAATAAAGAGTTCTTCTCCATCTTAGCTTAGTCCTTTGGGATTTCAGTTCCCCCCTTCTTGACGGCTTTGGGTTCTCCCTTCTTTGGAGCTTTGGGTTCCGCCTTCTTTGGGTCTTTGTCTTCCTTCTTCTCTGAGATTTTGGTTTCCTTCCTCTCTGATGCTTTGGTGTCCTTCTTCTCTGATGCTTTGATTTTCTTCCCTTCTGATGCTTTGCTTTCCTTCTTCTCTGGGATTTTGATTTCCTTCCTCTCTGGGATTTTGGTTTCCTTTTTTGGGATTTTGGTTTCCTTATTCTCTCGGGTCTTGGTTTTCCCCTTTGCTGGTATTGGAGGTTGCTTGCCAACAGAGACACTCTTCTTTCCCTTCTTCTGCCTCTCTTCCTCCTTCCTCCTCTCTTCCTTCTCTAAGGCTTTTGCCTCCTCCTGCTCAAGTTTTTGAGCTGGCTCCTTCAGCTCCCTTCTGCAGACAAAACAGAAAACATGGCTGAGAGTCCCACCAGAAACTTGGGCTCCCTAGTCCTGACTGGCCCTGCACTTCATTCCTTGACCCTGAGGCCATTTCCGTGAATTCTCCTCAACCCACAGAGGTTGGGAACATCCCAAGTGAGGGCATGGGTGGAAGGGGACCTCCAGGACCAGCCAAACCTGAGCTTTGTCATCATAAGGTGTTGACTGTGCCAGCTCCCTCTGAAGGCACAGCCAGACCCCTCCAGCCCCTGCCAAAGGCTGATCCAGCAGCTCTCTGCACTGGGGCCTGGAAACGCCCTTTGTCTCTTGGCTTCCCAGTTTAAAGCAGAGCACAGATTGCTGACATCTGCTTAGCTCTCCTACAGTTCTTACTCAGCTCATTCAGCCCCCTTCTCCCTGGGCATAGCTGAAGCATGATTTTAAAGAGTTCAGATTTCAGCTGAGGGTTAGAAGCAATTCCCATTGATCAGGATGTAGGTTAGATAGGCAGACCATAGGTTAATGATTATGAGATGCTTAAGCTGGAGCTGATTGTTCTATTGTTTACCATTAGGAGCTTCTTTCTAGAGGGAAGTGGAGGAAGTGAACTGTTATAAGAACATCTTGAAACCAGTAGAACAATGGTTAACACCTGGGCTTGATGTCAATCAATCACTAAGCAGGGGACCTTGGATGGTGCCAGAGGGTCACAGAGACCTGATGAAGACATTCCTGACTTCATCCCTTAAGACCACTGACCCAATTCGAGACCACCAACCCAATTCAAGGGAAGAATTGCACAGGAGTGAAGGACCAATGACCTCATTTGAATACAGAGCAGGGATGGGAGGTGCTGGGGTTGTGCAGATGTATTTTATGTAAGATCTTGGGAAATAAAGAGAGGGCAAAGAACCTTGGACAACGCAGGCACGCCTTTTAGGGACGGCTCTGGTGCCGACTGCCGGTGTTAATAAACATCCCACTGTCTAACTTTAATTAGTTAGAGAGTCTCTGTCCGTGATCTTCGGTTTTAACGACTCCTAGCCTGCTCCTTCATGAGAACAATCCTATCAGTCAGAAAGCAAAGGCTGCAGGAACTCCTCTCCTGCAAGACAGGCTCTTGTCAGGCAGATTTCCTGCTGGAACCCAGCTGGGACCAAGCACCAAGCAAACCAGTGCTGGCTGCCATGGAAACCATTGGAAGCAGCCTCATCCATCTCCTCCCCATGAAACCAACTTCAGCCTGGCCTGAAGAAGTCCTGCTGCACAGGCTTGCTTTAAGCACCTCCACTCCCAGCTCCACACTTGTGCCTGTGTGTCCTGAGCTGGGCTGCCTTGCTGGAGCTGAGCTTCTCCTGTGCTTGCCTACGGCTGCAGCTGCAGGGGAGCCCAAAGGACAGGAGCTTTTCTGGCTGCTGTCCCACCATAAGGAGAACCCTGGCAGATCAGCAGTGCCAGGACTTCATCTGTGGCAGGAGCAGGACCCAAAGCAAGGTTTGCTCTGTGCCCCACGCCTGCCCATACCACAGTCCCACTGTTCTGGTGAAGAAGGCAGATGATGAAGAAGATGCCACTCAACACCATGGACTTCAAGACACCTCTAGATGCGGTGCCAAGGCAAGCCCAGAGCCCAGCTCCCCACAGACAGCAGCTAAGCCAGGAGGGCTCGGCACTCAAATAGAGAAGAAGATGTTCTGTCTCAACAGAAGAAGGTCCTTCCTCTCTTGGCAGCCAGGGAGCTCAGAGTGGCCATCCCTGTGTTGCTGCTGGCCTTTGCTCTGCAGCTCCTCTGAGCTCAGAGGCCTTGGAGCAGGGAAGCCCTGCAGGGACAATAACCCATGGCAGAGCAGGAACCCACGGAAGGCTGACTCACCTGTCCCTGAGAGGGGCCTGTGAGCCACAGTTGATCTCCTGGGGGCTCAGGGAGGAGCTGACACGTGAGGCCGCCCTGGGCACCAGCACCTTGGAAGTGGAGCCTGCCTCCATGTGGCACAGCTCCGGGACATTGCAGGTGGTGTTGAGGTGGGCAGAGAAGGTGGAGGAGACCTGCTGGCTCTCTCCTGGCTGCAGCACACCTGGCAGTGGCAGGATATTGAAAGCCTGGATGGAAGACAGGAGAGATTGAGGTGTTGAGCATGGAAATGGATCCAATGGAGCATCTTGGAGCAAAGTGCAGCTGTAGCCAGAGGGGCCTATTCCCCAAACACTGCCAGAATCACCCTCACCTCATCCTGCATCCATGCCATTGACCAGTGCAGGGACCATGGGGAAAATCTTCTCCCATACTCATGGGTCAATGCATTAATTAGTACATGACATGAAAGTGAACTAGGATGTCTCCTGGCAGTAGAAATTCTCTCTGATGCACAACTTGCCTTTAAAAAGTTTCAAAACTTCCTGCTTTTAGAAAAGGAGGAGATTCAGAGTGAGAGCTCTTGGAGCTGAGGGAAGGAGTCCAGCCCAGCTCATCTGACTCCTGAGGCTCTTCCCCCCTCTCTCTGATTTAAATGCTTCTTTCTCAAGGTGCTACAGCAAAAGCTTCTGCAAAAATTTCCTGTGGAGCACCTGAGGAGTTCCAGGGGGAGCAGTGCCCTCCACAGGTGCTGCACAGCGTCCTTGGGCAGCCCTGCAACGTGTCCTGCACGGCCTCTCCAACAAGCAGCTGCTCCAGCAGCACTTTGTGATGGGCCTGCAGGGATGGGAGGCCCCTCTGTGGCCAATGCTGAGGGCCCCCAGTGGCACTGGCAGCTCCAGCCCTGCTTGCCACACTGACAATGGGCACGGGAGTCAGATTCCCTCTTGCCTTCTCTGCTCCCAGGGCAGTGTGCGCCACGTCCAGGGAGCACCTGAATCCCTCCAAGCCTCGAGGGAGGTGAGGGTGCTCAGCAGTTGGTGCTGGCACCCAAAAAACAAGCCATTTTCTATGCTGGGAAGAAGAGACAGCCCCTCTGCAAAGTCTCCCTTTGTCAGACAGCTCCAGGGCCAGCAGTGCAATAGCAGCTCTGGGTGAAAGCAGAGCCCTGCAAACAGGGAGTCTGGCTGCTTTGGGAAGAGGCTCCATGGAGATCAGGATCACCCCAGCTTGCTCTGGAAGGGAAGCTGGAGGTGTTACCATTATAATGCAGAGAAAAGCCTCATCTTACATTGGGAAGGAAACAAGGCAAAAAATCCCACACTCAGCACAGGCCTGTAGGATCTGAGTCAGCTTCTCCAAGGAAAACTCTCCTATTTCTCCCTCCCCCTCAGCCCATGTCCAGCCACTGGCCCTGCTGCCCAGCCCACTGTCAGGGCACAGCACAGCAGGGCAGCAAAAAGGGAGCTCAGCATGAGCAGGACTTGGTGCTGGCAGGCTGGGGAGGCAAAGCAAGCAGCAGGTGTACAAGAAAATCTACCTCTGCTCCTGAAGATTGGCTAAAATCCTGCACTTCTTTCAGGGCTCTGGCTGCCTCCTCCTTTCCAGTCCTGAAGTGCCTCCATCGAGTTGCTGCACAATCCAGACTGGTTCTCCTCTCCTTCGGTGGCTGGGGTTTGAATTTAGGTGGGTGGAGCTCATCTCTGGAAAATAAATAACTATGAACAGGGACCTGCAGTGGGAGGGAGGGAGGGACACCTGCACGAGCAGCTCCTGGCCAGGATGCAGCCCCTGGCTGAGTGTTCGCACGTTGAACTGAGAAATGGTTTGATCCAGCCCTTCCCAATCCAGGCTGGGGCAGGTCTGTTCTAAAGGCAGCCCAGGGGTGACACTGAGGTGCTGCAGCAGCTGCAACTGCTTGCATTGAGCAACTAGAGAGGACAGGCATTAACACCTGGTGGGGATGCAAAAAGCACAGTGGGAGAGGAAAAGACAGAGAAGGCAGCAAAAAGGTGAGATTTGAGACACCGAGGGGCAGACCCAGCCAGTGCCCAGCCAGCACAGCCCACCCAGTGCCCAAGGCCAGAAACTCGGCAGCTCCACCTGGGATTTATCAGGAACGTTCCCCTGACACCGCTGGGGGGTTGGTTGACATTTTCCAACACTCCCAGGTGACTCAGGTCGCATTCCCCATCCATCCATCCATCCATATTTCCATACATACACAGGCTGTGGTGCTGGGATCCTGCCAAGCTCTGCCAGCCTTGGGCTTGGGGAGATTTCTGCCAGCCGTCCTGAGCTCCGTAATTGTGCTCTCTGTTCCAGGAAGCAAGCAAGAAAGATTTTAAAAAACCCAAAACAAACCACAACAGACAAACCTAAAAAACCTTCAACAGCTCAACCCTGCTCAAGTTTTTTCTTTAGGGACAGCTACCACTCTCCAGCTGAAATGCTGGGCTTTTGGGGAAAAAGAAAATTACATGTTCACCTCCAAATCAAAAAGGATTAAGGTAAGAGAACCTTTCAAACTAAAAATTATTGGCCCAAAGCTTTTATTTTTGCAAGAAATCTCTAGGTAAGACCAGCCTGACAGTTAAACAACTGGTTCTTCTGGTGGGGAGAAACCCTCCTCTTTAAGAGAAGCAGCCTGATAGTTAAAAGCAACTGTTTGGTCAAACTTCAGGCTCCCTGGCACAGCCTGCATTGCCTTTCCTTCCTGTTCACTGATTTACAGGCAGTGCCACAATGGCCCAGGTTCAGATGTTTGGTGCCATCCAGGGAATTTGGCATTGCCATTTCCATATGTTTTAATCGAAGTTTCAGTCCTTGCAAACACTCTTCAAATGCCAGCTTTCCTTTCTTTTACAGAAAGCTCAAGGCTCCCACAAGTCTTCTGACATCCTCTTTTGAGCTCAGAGAGATGACATTTTCAAACAGATGTTTCCAAAGTTAACAGCATTTGAAAGAATAATGAACTCAAATGCCCCTGGATTCCAGCTTCGCCCAACTCCATTCTGTGTCAGACACTGAGATTCCCACCTCTAAGGCAGGAGCTGTTTGTGCCCCCATCCCTCCTGTCCTTCTCCCCAGCAGCCTGTGCCTGTTTTCCCCGGCAGAATCCCTGTCCCTGTGCACCCTGCCAGGAGCAGCTGCACACAGGCTCACATCTCCCCTTGCCCTCACCAGGGGGTTTCTCTCATCCCCGAACACGCCGATGAGAACGTTGGTGCGATGAGTGCCCAGGGCCTGCACTGCCACCACAACTGGGATCTCTGCTGTGCTCTGGGGCTGCACAATCCCACAGGGCTTGGGGCTGGAGTAGAGCACAGCAGAGTCCTCCTTGCGTTTCTGGAAGGGACACAATGAAACGCAGATTCAGAGGGACCTCTCAAGAAACTTTAGGCTCCTTAACATCCACCACAACAGCAACTTACACACACCTTTAAAACTCCCCAGGACAAAGGTCAAAGGCACAAACAAGATGCCAGAATTGTAGGTTTACCGCTCCCAGGGCATCCTGCAAGGAGGCTGCCAGCACAGGCACTGGTGTCTGTGGGTGCAGCAGCTTTTCACAACCCTCTAAGATCTCCCACAGGAAAACGCCCTGAGGACTGGAACATCAACTGTTTCCTCAGGAGCTTAAACTGCCTCCTAAAGTTTACAGTAGGGTAGGATCCTGTTCTCAGCAGATCTTTAGGACTGATTAGAAACCAGCAAGGTCTTATCCAAACCCTTTTTTCCCTTAATAATCTCCTCAGGATTATTTGACAGGAGGAGGTGGATGTGATGCCAAACCTGGGGAATAAGCCCGTAGCAGCCAGGAAGGTGGCTGGGATTCCTAATGAAGATCTTCCTCTCATAGGGCACCTTCAGGTGGCACTACTCACACAGCAGCACTTGGGGGGACACTTGGAGCTCAGGAACGAGACATCTGGGCAAAGAGATGACCCCAGGACAATCAGAGATACTGAGAGAATGGAGAATGCCTACCCCCAAAGATTGTGAAATGGAGCAGAACACATTGGTCACTGTTAAATGCACATTGAAGAGCCCTACAGGGATAAATTGCCTTCTACCTCTTCCCACTCCAACATGTCTTGCCAAGGAGGGGCAAACCCTGAGAGGCAGCACCCAGAGGCTGCCAAGTGCCCCAGGCAGAGCACTTTGCCCCACAGCTGCCTCAGCCCCTGCTTTACCCAAGAAGGCTTGCAAGGACTCCTGGAAGAGTCCCAGTGACCCACGAGCTCTGGGGGAGCCTTGCCAACAAGGATCAGTGCTCCCTAAGGCTCAAGGAACACACAGCTCCAGGGTCTCAGTACAAATGACTCCCTTCTCTGCCATGGTGCTGTTGCCCTGCCTGAGAACTCAGCTCTTTGCCCCAGCCCTGGAGGGCACGAGACAGCAGTTGCCCCACAGAGGGGCTGACCAGCCCCTGCCAGGCCCTGCAGCTCCCTGGCTCCTTCACTGCACAGCTCCAGGCACTGCCTGGCCCCAGCTCCACCTGCTGTACACAATGGCAGCCCAGGCACTGCCTGGATGGCTCTGCCTGGCACAGGGAACAGCACCAGGGAGCTGCATCCCTCTGGGCATCACACTGACACCCACAGCAGCACAGCAGCATGGAATTCTGCTGCAGCAACGACGACTTTTGGTCTCAACTCTGACAACATTAAAGCTCAAAATGGGAAGCAGAGGGAAGGACAAAAACTGGAGCTGACCTGCCACATCAAGGGCTGCTTTCCCCTTGTCAGACCTTGCCCTCCCCACTCTTGCTGGGAGCCACTTCCCCCCTGCCATGTGCCCTCATGGACAGAGCCAGAGCCTGACTCTCAGCAGCTGCTTGCTGTGGCCCAAACCAGTGCACGGTGCTCAGAACCAGCACAACCCCACGTCTTGCAGCCAGAAGGAGAGGAGGCCCTTGGGAAATTTGTTCCACCTCAAGCACCAAAAACAAGGCCAATCAATGATATCATTCCTGGTGCCTTTAGAAGAGGGCCAGGACCATGCTGGGCTGTGAGCAAACGTGCTTTTCACCACGGGCTGCTGCCCAAGCACTGCTGTTCTCGTGTCCAGCTGGCACAACATGAGGGCATTCAGCAGCACTTCTCCTTGGCAGCTGCAGCCAGCACAGCCTGGGCAAGGCAGTGCCTGCGGGAGGCCAGGCAAGGGCTGGTACCTGGCTGTGATGATCAGGGCTGCCACTCCCTTGCCAACACCCTCCAGGTCCACCAGCAATCTCCGGTAGAACTCCATCACCGTGTTGGAGCACAGGGTCACCTGGTGGAAGAGAAGAACAGTCAATTCTTCCTTCCAAAAGCTCATTACCCACGGGTGATATCCTCCAGTTCCTGAGGGAGGATTTGCCCTTAATTCTTCTGCTGCTCCATGTGTAGAGCACAGTCTCAGAGTAACAAAAGCCTTCTGGCAATACCAGATTTGTTAAACACACCGTGCTATCAGGGCACAGGACAGCTACATTAAAACATTAGATTACAGCTCCATGCACCACTGCATTCAAATTAAGGGGCCATTTGCTCATCTGACTACAAAGACATCCATATAGAGGAAATCTGACTTGACCACAATGAGTTCAGCTTTGCAGCAGGAGGCTGAGGGCAAAGTGTGGCCCAGCAGGTGCTGGGCAGTTCATGGCTGCCCTGGGACCCCGAGCCCGGGCTGGCTCTGAGAACTCCAGCCCCACGCCAGGAGTGGGGAACTGCGCCAGGGTGGGCATTGACCAGAGGCAGAATCCTCAGAGCCAGAACTTCCCCAGGGTGAGCATTGACCAGAGGCAGAATCCTCAGAACTGCCCCAGGGTGGGCATTGACCAGAGGCAGAACCCTCAGAACTGCCCCAGGCTGGGCATTGACCAGAGGCAGAATCCTCAGAACTGCCCCAGGCTGGGCATTGACCACAGGCAGAACCCTCAGAACTGCCCCAGGCTGGGCATTCACCACAGGCAGAACCCTCAGAGCCTCTTGCTCAACACCGCAAGAGACAAGCCACCAACGGGACCAGGCAGAGGAGAAAGGAGGAGGATCTCTGTCTTGAAGTTCCACAAGAAAGGGTTTATTCCAAGCAAAAGGATCAAAGCCAATAGAGCCCTGGACACTCCGGTGCAAGGAATTTTGTACAGACACAAAGCAGGGGGTGGATACAGACAGCAAACCAAAAGAGAATCCTCAGCAGAGCACTGAGGGGATTACATCAAGTGTCTGGGGCCACTTTGGATAGGAGGGTGGGGAGGATGGCTCACATGGGCCAATGGGGCCTCCAGGAATAGGGGAATTCCAAAGGGGTGTTGCAGACAGGGATT
The DNA here is from genome assembly GCF_028551555.1 of Melozone crissalis. Lineage (NCBI taxonomy): Eukaryota > Metazoa > Chordata > Aves > Passeriformes > Passerellidae > Melozone > Melozone crissalis. The sequence goes on along the minus strand of NW_026535876.1, from coordinate 179,971 downwards.
GGCTCCAGGTTAAATTGGCAAAGAAGGTTGGGGAACAAAAGGGGCTGGGTTTGACAGGAAGGGAGAGAGCTGGAACAAGGGGCAGGGAATGGCATGAGGGACAGCTTTGTGGGAGGGTAAAACCCAGGGGTAAACCCACTCGGGGAGAACACGGGGTACAACAGAACAAACCACTTAACAAGGAATCAATACAATAAATTTGAACCGCTACACATGGCTGCAGATTTTTTGTCTCCACTGGAGCTTCCTGCAGTGAACACAAATCATTCTGCTCCCCAGGAGGAGGGAAAAGAAACCACGAAGAAAAGCTAACTGCTTTATACAATGACATCTCTCTAACAGCCACCTTCTGCCCTCATCCTTGCTCTGCCCCGTTGCAATCAAATCAATCGCTCTCAAAAACACAAGAATTGCTTCAGGCCTTGGCCATAAGGTCTGTGAGCTCAGCATATGATTTTGGAAAGCAAACAGTGCTCCCTGAGGAACATCCCGAGTAAGCCAGCTAGCAGAGGCCCCCAGCAGTGCAGATCTCTCAGTGCCAGGATGCTCCAAGCTGGCACCAGAGCTAAAGCCCTCCCACCCTGCAGTGCAGCTCCAGCCCTGTTGCTGCAGTGTCAGTGGCTGGGCTCTTGCCGTACCTCGATGTCCTGGTGTCCCTGGGGGAGGATGGTGCCTTGGCTGGGATTCATGGTGAACTCCCTGGGCTCCACATGGAAATGGATTCCCTTCCTCCAGGCCGGGTCGGTGTCCCTGCGGATCTGATCCACGCTGTCCACAGCCGGCTGCGTGCCATTGTCCGACATGCGGAGCTGGAACGCCAGGGGCACCGCGGAGCTGTTGGTGAGGCGGCAGCGCTGCGTGTAGGGAAAGCCTGGACAAGGACACAAATATCCATTCAGGCACCCAGCAGGGCATGATCCTGGGGGCAAGATAGTACAGCTCACCTAGAAGCTGCATGAGGAATTAATCGTCACTTAGTTCCCTTTGACACAGATTCCAGACTGCAGCCTTGAAAATGCCCACTCCTAGCCCTGCTGAACACTGCAAGCTTCTCTCTTTGGGATGGGGACCAGCTCCCTCACCTGCCCCAAACCAGCACCAGTTCTCTCTCAGTGATGAGTGTGCACCCAGACCCAGCATTTACTCTGAGAATTCAAGCTGTCCAATTCCCTGCTCAGCCTGCCAACACTCCCACCTTTTTCAAGACATATAAAGAGTGAGTTGTCAGTGAGAAGAAGCTACAGCAAAAGAAAGTGAGGATGCAATCAGGAACTAGAACGTGATGCAAAGCACCCTAATGCAGCTTCTCTCTGCAGGACCCTTAAGGCATCTCTTGCTTTGGGCCAAACAGACTGAGCACGTGACAGCTCAGAGCCCACTCAACTGGGGACACAGCCAAGCCTTGCTTTGAGATTAGCAATTAGGAACCAGGTCCCACCTCAGCCCACAAACAGGGACATCACAGCCATGATGCTCACTGAGAGTGCTGGCTGCAAGGCTTCACCCCACCTTGGCTCTGAGATTTGCTTTCCATCCTGCAAAGCCAGAGATACAGCCACTCATGGTGGGGATGTCCTGCAGAGCGCGCAGAGCAGCCACAGCCTGCTCTGCACTGCACATCTGGCTGGGCTGACCAGCTCTGTGGGGGGGATACTTCTCCCCAGGCCTGCTCACCAAGAGTCACTGGGACAGAGATGGGGAGAAAAAACAACTGCAGCTGCAGCCCAGAGCTTCTCTGTGCCCATCCAAGTGACCACTGCCAGCTCCAGCAGGGACTCCAGCAGGGAGGCAAGAGAGGCACAAAAAGGACAAACCCAGATGTCAAAACCTCCAACGAGACTGAGGCCAGCACATGCAGACAACAGTCAACAGTTACAAAGAAGCAAAGATACAACAGCTGCCTTCAGCCCAAGAGCCCTTAGGAATGAAATTGGATTCAGCAGGATCTGAATCTCCTGCTTCAGACCCATATTTCCATCTGTTGCCTTTCGTGTTTCATTCCTTCCAAAGGCAACTTGACAAGCGCCTCCGTGGTGATGCAGGCTGGGGAAGAAGCAGCTCAAAAAAGGCAATGAGTTTCCTTCAGAAGTTCATGAACTTCATTGTTCTGGCTTTAGGCTTGGCAGTGAATGTTGGCCTTGGTCTGGGAAGGGGGATAGGGGTTCTGGGGGGTTCTGGGGGGTTTTGGCCCTAGGCTGGGCTTTTCCCTTGGGGGTTTTGGGAGTTGTGGCGTGATGCCGTGGGCGGCTGTGCAGTGGGAGCTGAGGCTGGGCAGGGAGCGGAGCTTCCCTTCCTCCCGCTCCGGGGTCGCAGCTCAGCCGCTGCTGCTGCGGGAGGTTTGTGCTTGGCCTGGGGCTGCCCTGGCTGCAGCTCAGCGCTGGCACCGACCCTGCCTGCCTGCCCCGCTGCTGCTGCTGCTGCTGCTGGGCACTGCCCACATCCCCCTGCCCTCTGGGGCTGTGCAAATGGAGCATTTCCTCCTTCCCTTCCCTTCCCGTCCCGCACCGGCTGGGGGGGGATCCCTGCCCTGCCAGAGCCCACAGCTCCTCCTGCTGTGACCACAACTCCACCAAAGGGGAAAAACAGGACTTGGCATCTGGGAAATGACTGTTCTTGTCTTGTCTGTGCTCTCCTGAGATAGTCTAGCAAAGAACTGTTATTCCTTTTCCCACAGTTTTGCCTGGGAGCCCTGTCATTTCAAAGGGATAATCATTTGGGGGGAGGGGCTCATCTTTCCATTGCAGCAAGATTCCCACCTTCCTTGGCAGACATCTGTCTTTTAAAGCAGCACAGAGACACCAGAAAATACTGCCTTTCTATTCCTTGCTTCCATTGGATCTCACAATGGCAAAATGCCCCCTGAGGCAGCAGCAGCAGCAGCAGCCCTGCAGTTCACAGCCTGAAGAGGCTGCTGGGGCAGAGCAGGAGTGAGGGATGCTTTTCTGTTGGAAGGCACAGATCCCTGAGGCTGTGTCCCAGCCCAGGGAACACTCACCAAAGGAGATGTCCCCGAAGTCGAGCTCAGCCAGGTCGAAGTGTAAACTCGGTGCAGTGACGCTGCCCCTGCAGGCCCAGGACAGAGCAGGCAATGGCTCGGTTAAAGGCACAAGACTCTGTGCTTTGATGCTCAGGGACAGCTCAGGGGAAATGTGCTTCTGCCCAGCAGCTGCTGGGCTTTGTGCCCTTCTACAGCCCCAGTGAGAAAACAAAAGTTCCTGGCCCTGGTGCTTTGTTGCTGGTCAATCTGTCACTTCAAATGTGTTCTGGGGACTTTGCTGATGAATGCATCACACACAAAAACAAAGAGAACATCTGCCAAGCTGAACTTTGTTCATGTCAGTAGTAACAGCTGATGAACTCACTTCAGGTTCTGCTCATTAAGGACCTCTTGCTGTAATTATGGGCTGACCTGTTCCCATTGCCACTGGTGAGAACATCACTGCTGGCTGATGGAGAAGCCTTGGGCCAGCAATGTTCATGTGCTGGACGTGAGACTTTGGAGGCAGGGGAGGAAAGACAAGGCCCCAGCAGCCCCAGAGCCAGATCAGTGCTCGTGCTCCTGCATCTGCCCCGGGGCTGATGCCAGCACGGCTGCAGCTCTGCTGGGGCTGGGGGGATCAGGGCCTGCTGGGGGAAAGGCACAGCATTCTGTTCTTAGTCTTTGGCCAGAAATTTCACCACAATAGAGAAGCTGCCAGTTAGGGGAATCCCTGGCCACGCTTCAGCACTACCTTCCATTCCATTCCCTTCCCACTCCTGCCCCATGTTACATGCTCCTGCCTTCAGGTGGCAGGATGGGAATAACATTTCCAATAACGACTTCAGGGCTTGCCTGAGAAAGAAGGTGTCTTCTTCTTTTCAAATTATCAGGAGAAGAGGATCCAGCCAAGTTCAGGACTCAGCCGTCAGCACTGAAAAACTGAGTGCAAATCAGCCCCCGCATCTCTTCAATCCCTGGGCGGTACCCACCAGACTCCTCTGTTCCTGCTGTAGCAGTCATCTCTCACACACACCTGGCTCCCCAAGACCCAAAGACACAAGCTCTACAAGTCTACAGCTAAACGTAACTCCTCTGAATTTCAGCCAACACCACTAAATTGTTCCCTGAGCCCACAGCTAGAAGAGCTGTGAAGGAGACATCCCTGACACTGTAAGAACCAAAGGAAAATCCCTGCCAAGAGATAGGCCTGGAAAGCTAAATTTTGGGCTTTTCTCTGTTAATTGTGAGCTGCTCCTTAAGACACTTCTCATCCTGTTAGATCCATCCTCTCAATGAATCACTGCTGCACCTGACAGGCCGAAAAGATAAGGTATGGAGGGGTTTTAAAAAGGTTGTTTTCTTCTGCTTTTATAACTAGGTCCATTGACATGTTTGTTTGCTTGTATGGCATCTAAAGACAGGTCCATGTCTCCCAATGGCACCTTGCAACCCCCAGACACTGCTCTTGCTTTGAGCAGTGTGTTTGCTCAGATGATTTCCAGAGGTCCCCTCCAGCACCACTGCAAAGCCACGTGCCTCTGGCCTCCCAGAGAATGGCTCTGTTTGGCTGACAGTGCTGAGGAAGCATTTCAGAAGCTGCTTGTGCTCAGCAGGGTGCAAGCCAGCTCCCAACATGTTCCAGCAGCCTCCAGGGAATCTGGGACACAGAAAGCTCCAAGGCCACTGAAAGCAAGAGCAGATGCCTTCCATCCTGCTCACTTCCAGCCAGGCTGCAGGGCAGCAGATCCGATGCTTGGTTCCGTCTGTAGCTCTTTCCCAACTCCGCTCTCACCCAAAGGTGTTTGCACAGGGACAGATGAGCTGCCTCACCTCTGGGTGCTCAGCTGGTACCGAGCTGCCCGGGCACCGACATTGCGCACCAGCCGAGTCTGCTGGGCGCTGACCTTGACTGGACACTTGGAGAAGTCCAGCTGGGCAGGGAAGTCCAGCACAGCTCGGGCACCAATGGCCCGAATTGGCACAACGATCCTTTCCCTTGCAGTGAGGCACACCAGCTCGTGGCAATAATCCTGCAGGAAAAGAAACTGGCTCAGCACAGGACATTTAGTGCCATCCCCATGGCAGAAGAAAAACCATTTCCTATACCCCTTCAAGGGCATCCATTTACCTATTGCACCCTCAAATGAACACTAAGTTCTACTACTATGTCACATTTTAAAGGCACCAGTGCACTTTGCAAAATCTGTCTCAGTGGCATTCAGCTCTTGTGTCACTTGGCTCATAGAGATAACAGCCCTAGGCCACCATCATTCCTACTCTAAACTTTAATGATGTTAAAGAATTCCTAAGCCCCTTCTAAGCAACATGGAGCTGGGGAACACAGGACACTGCTCTTTAGGCTTCTATATTCCCACTGTCTGAGAATAGGACAAAGTGTTCAACTGACTCTAAGCAGCAAAAGGAAGAGGAGAAAACAGCTGCACCCAAAGACATCCTGCACCTCTGGCCTGGTGCAGAAACATCAGTTGGCTCACAACTCCCCTCTAACTTTGCCTGTCCAACCAAGTCAGGAGAAGAACAGTGCTAAGAGGTAGCAGGATGCTGTTGGAAAGGGCCTCTCTTTGTTTCCCTGCCAGGCTTCCTCCCTTCCATGCCATGCCCTCAACCCTTCTGTATGAACAAGCCTCCAGATCAGAACATGAACCCTCCAGATCCCAGCACTGAGATCACACTTGCCAGGGCCTCAGCACTGCTGTTCAAACCTCCCCACAAAAGCACCTTTGGCACGGAATGGGTGCCAGCTGACAGAGCAAGCACAGCGACAGGCATGAAGACAGAGCCCCAGCAGTGTCACTGCCACGGGCTCTGGGCTCACAGCTCTGCCTGCAGCTTGTACCTGCCCTACACCAGCTCCTGCAGGCAGGTGTCCAAGTCCCCTGCAGCTCAGCAATCTCCTGCTGACCAAGGGCACCCAGAGCCCAGTGTGCCTGTGCCAGGCCGGGCTCACAGGCACAGCACATCCTCTGCCCTGGCCCTGCAGCTGTGCCATGCTCACTTGTGCTCTGGGACAGCACAGCTGCAAGGCTGCACAACAGAGGGAGTGAAAAAGCACCGGCTTTGCTCCAGCCCAGGGGCAGGCAGGGAAGCTGTTGGCAGTCCAGGAAGGAGGAAAGCTCTCTGACCTCTTTGTTCCTCTGGTGTTTTCCATCAGAATGAAACCCCTTCCACTGCACCTAGAGATGGCCCAACATCTATCAGCAGCCCTCTGTCATTTTCATCCTGTTTCCTGTGCATCTTCCCTTGGCAATGCTCAGCAATGTGCACGGAGGGGAAGCAGAGCCTCTCAGGCCTGGCTGCAGTGCCTGCCAGCAGTGCCAAGGTGTGACTGGCTGCAGGCTGCCTGCCCACGCCTGGAGCCCAGCTCACAGCATGCAATGGGCTGGAGCCAGAGTGCAGGGAAAACAATGGCTGTGGAGATCATTGTGTGCTGTGGCTCCTCCAGCCTCACCTTGTTCTTGCTGGGGGTGAAGCGGATGCGCACAGGGGCAGAGGCGCCCGGCGGCACGGCACGGTACGCATCGCTGGAGCTCACCAGCTGGAAGTAAGGTGAGCTCTCCATGGAGACCTTCACCACGTGAAGAAACTGCAGCAAAGACATGAAATTTGATTTTGCCACTTGTGGAAACAGGACGAGAGGAGACCTGTCCATGCCCTGCTACCATCCCTCCCTTGCCCCTTTTCCAAAGCACTTTCAGCTGAGCAGGCACAGGCACATCATTCACAAGGCTGAACTTGAATCCCTTCTCTCTGGCTCCCGCATTTTGGCCAGGGGCAGTAGGGCAGTGCCTGCTGGGAAGGAAGGGCCGAGCAGGTCAGCACCAGCAGGATGGAGACAGAGCCCCTGAACCAAGTCACCTGCATATTCAACAAGGCCAAAAAACCTGCTGGCTTCTGCCTGCACACAGCCATGAATTTATCATGTTCCAGAGGGGGAATGTGCTACCTAAAAGCAAACCAGCACATTACTGTGGGGCAAGGAAGAAATTCCCTTCCAGCAGATCAGGTTTGGGTAGGGACCTTCTGGGGATACAGTCAGGCAGGCAGAGCAGCGAGACAGTAGACCCAACACTGTGGTCTTACTGGGAATAAAAGCAAACCTGAAAAGCAAAAGAAGGAATGAACACAGCAAGACAATCCCTAAAACAAGGAGATGGCAAAGAGAACTTAAATGGGCAGTAAAGCAGCAAGGAAGAATCATAAAACCATGAGAGCAACCAGCTTGCCAAAAGTAACAGAAACACAGACAGGCGGTGTCTATTGACCATGGGGCTTCAGAGGCATTTTCTGCCTGGAGAAACAGGACCAGCACTGACTGACAGTGTGGTTCCAGTATGCAAAGCCAATCTTGGCTCTCCAGGGCTTCCTGCTGCCTGTGAAGGCAAGCTGGGCTGCTGGGCATTCCTGCCTGCAGCCAGGAGGCCAGGTTCTGCCCTCTGGGGTACCCATGCACAGCACACATGCATTTTCTAACACACTGATATCATAACCCCTGAGCACCAAAATGCTCTCCAAAAGTCTAAACCAGATGATTTGGACTCCCTCCTGTCTCCTCCCACCAGCCCACTCTTGCCACAAGCCTCACTTGAGAAAATGTTTCCCTGACTGAAATTCAAATGGTCTCAAGTTTTCCTCTTTACAGTGGAACACAACTGACATTTTTCAACTTTTCCCCTCTCAGCTCTCTTGGGAAACTGCAAAACAATCCCAATTTCTTCAGCTGAAGGTGGAAACCTCCAGGAGCACATGGCTTTGGATGTGCTGTGCTTCTGCAAAGGGAAAGCAGAGCACCATGTTGCTTTTGGAAAAGCTGAGCAGAGCTGGATGAAGCTGAGCAGGAGCCTCAAGTGGCACCTAAAGGCCTCTCACTGCTTCTGCTCCATCACTCTGATTGCAGGGCTCTTGCAGAACACGGTTCCTGCAGGGCCAATGCCATTAATGAGAAGTGATTCCAGCATAAAGTGCAGGAGGCTCAGCCCCTGAGCTTTGCCTGTGAACTGCATAAAGGGAGCCAAACTGGTTGAGAGAGGCAGAGATTCCTACCAGGAGCCAAGATTAACCAAGGACACACAGGGTGTGCTATAGACCCAAGGCAAAGCATGAGAGCAGGTAAGAACTGTACAGCCCTCAACATTCCTGTCAATCCAGAGCTTTCGAGAGAAGGAAACTCCTTTGGGATAGACACCATCAATGCCTGGCCAAAATCTGGGGACAATTCCCAGCAAAGGAAGATTTCCACCATCTTGCAGAACAAGGTGCTGAGACATTTTCTTCTGCATGTGCTGCAGCAGATAACTTGCTTTGCTCTTACACTGAGGGAATGACAGCACTCTCCTCTTCCAGCACAGTGTTAAAGCTCTGGGTGCCAGCACTTACCTTGTCCTTATTCATGAGAGACAGCACCATTTCAGAGACCTCCCGAGCGACCAAGTTCTGAAATACCAGCTCTGGTGGGGAAACCCCAAACCAGCTCTGTTTTGGAGCAGCTGACGGCAGCTGGAGAGGAGAGAGAGCAGGGAGAGCTTCAGCTGCTGGGAGGAAGGTTCATGCAGGAGAATCTTCCACTGATCCCCAGTGAAGTACAGACTCTGGGGGAGCACGTCTGCCCAGCCCACACTGGGCAAACAGTGGCTCACCCACCTCTGCTCTGAGCTGATCCACAGCTGCTGGGCCACACAGAGCAGGCTCAAGCCAAGCTGCTCTTCTGGCATGGATTTCTCCAGGTTTCTTTCTCCAGAATGCCAGGCAGCACTTTCCTAAAACACAGCCCTGTGCCCATGCGGTCACAGAGCTCTGGGGCACTGACTGAGCACTCATGGAGTAAGTAAAACCCATGAATTTACACGAGACTCCATGGGAAAGGATTTGGGATGTCTTTTACTCTGAGACAGGGAAACCAAGGCCCACACAACTGCAAATATCTTTTCTGCTCTAGAACTTAGAAATCAGTAAGAAGAGCACAGGACCAGAGGAGGTTTGAGAGATGAGGTGACACTTGGCTGAAGCCAAAAGGTTATTAAGCAAAAGAATGGAATTTGTTGGTTCTGTGTGTTATTTGTGGTTTGCATTTGTTCAGGTTGGTTTGTTGAGTGTCACAGTGAGAGGGACAGGGTTGAAGACCTGACCAAAAGGAAGGAGGACGAGAAGGGAGGGCACAGAAAAGTTGGTGCTCAGTAGAGAATGGAAGCTCCTGAGTACCCATCCAATGGCAAAGGGCACAGGGACCGCCCCAGCCGGGTACAAAGGGGATACAAAGATGGCCATTTTCTCAGAGGGTGTGTGTGTGTGCGCTTGGCTCTCAGGGAGGGAGACATCCCCAGCTCAGCTGAATCCTTACTAAGATACACTTTTCTTTTGCTTTGATGATTTTGTTCCTTTTCATTGTATTTACAAGTTAGTGTGTTCCAAAGAGAGGAAAAGGCAAAAATAAAAAGACAAATGAGCTGAAAATAAAAAGACAAGTGAGGTGAATGCTGAATGAGGATAAGTTTCAGTTATTTTCTCAGCAACTTGGGTAAAAGTAGAGTTGGTATCTCCTTTTTCAGTGGCCTTTAAATGGGTGCTTTCTTGTCATTACTGCAATCTTATTTCATGCCATTGCAGAGGCACGTCTGGAATGACACAACAACAGCAAATGCTTCTGGAGCAGAGACATTGCTTGGAGAAAACTCTGCCCTGCTTTGTCTGCCTTCTCCAGCCACACTGCTGTCACTGCAGAGACACAAGCAGGTCTCCTCTGTGACTTCACAGCAGACACATTCTGCTGAAGGGAGTGGCTGCAGCACACTGTCCCTTAGCTGTGCCCTTCCCTGACGTGTTCCCAAGGCCCCTCTCCAGGACAATCCTTTACCTGGATTGTGTTCCATGTGTCTTGCTTCCAATTTCCTACTCAACAGCCCACCTCAGTCACCCACCCGTTTGGACTGTGCTTTATACCAAGCTAGTCCTGCCAGAAAAGCAGCTTTAAACACACCTCTGAGAAGGCACTGATCCAGACAAAGCACATCCATTCCCCTCTGCCCAGGGCCAGTCCCCTGGACATCTGGCAGCCTGCAAAATCTAACACCCCGTCAGGGTCCAACACATTGTTCCAGCCCAAAGCAGAAATGCAATTTGTTTTGTTCAATCTGAAGTAATTCCTGCAGATCCTTGGCCTTCAAAGGCCAACGCTGCCACTCTGCAGCGAATCCTGTGACCCCGAGCATTTGATGGTGACCACACCAAAGCAAGAGGTGGCTCCTTCAGCAGGAGAATGGCAAAGGGCAATTTTGGGTCTCTGTGTCCCCAGCCTTCCTCCCATTGTTTTAGCAATGGCAGCTGCACTCCAGCACACCCCAGCAGCTTCAGCAGAGGGTATTTGTGTTGGCTTAGTGCAGATCAGGACTCCCAGTCCACCACTCCCAGCACTTTGCAATGACAGCAGGACCTGGACACTGAGGTATTTTGCTGGAGGCAAGCCTGTCACAAACACACACCCTCTTCAAACTTCATGTGAAACAGAAAGGAAAAGAGCAGGAAAAGGCTACCTTTGGGCGAGTCTCACTCCTGTCTAGAAATGGGCCAATTATGGGCAGAATACTCCCCCCAGTGCTGGCCTCCTTCTTCCTGCTGAGAAACTTCTCCCTCTGGAACTTAGAGGGAAGCAGCTGAAAGGCAAAAGTAAACCAGCTAGAGCCTCAGAGTTGTGCTTGTTCAGAAAGGCTTTTCTTGAACAAGTGGCACTGCTGAATAACTTGTGATCACAGCCACTAGGACATTCCTGGAAGCCCTGGGGGTTTCCTGCTGAAATACTTAGCATCAGTGAATTAATACAATTAATAATACAGAGTGGAACACACATACTCCAGCCATATGGCTCTGTCCCATTGCCTTCTCCATGATTGGATGGGACATGGTTGGGGATTTCTGCTCTTTGGGCATTTGTTTCCTCTTACGTTTCACTGGATTGAGGCAGTGACCTTTCCAGAGAATGGGGAGGAGCTCTCCAGAACTGCCTGAACTCCATCCCTGCACAACGCTCAGAACTCACAGCAAGGAGATATCGCTGCTGGATGAGTCCAAGAGATGCAAGAAGGGAACACTGTACCAAGAGTGAGGTGCACAGGAATGTGTCCAGGTTTTAGTTCTCCCTGTTAATTGTTTTCTCTGTCTGGGCTGACAGAGCCCTCCACAGAAGAAAACAGAGGCATCTCCTTGACAGAGCCTCAGCAGTGGGGCATCTTCAGCCAAGTGAGCTGCAGACAGCAAGGGACCTTTGTGGCCCTGGCTCCAGCGCTGCCTGCAGGGCTGCATCTGTGCCCACACAGGAGCTGGGAGAGAACAGCTGCTTTGGAAGCTCTTCCAGCTGGGACCAGCCGTGGCTCTCAAGGCTTTGGGCAGAATTTGAGCTTCCCCCCACCACATGCCCAGGTGCCCAAGGGCAGGATGGTCAGAGCAGCACAGGTGAGTGCCCAGCCTGACAGAAGGAATTCCTGTGGTAAAGGGAAAGGGACAGAACACATGCTCAGGCCTTCAGCTGTACATTGGTTTCACTCGGCTCTGCTGGCACAGCCAGGCAAGACACAGCTGAAGCATCCCACAGTGTTCCCTATTGCACCAGGACAGCCCCAGCAACAGCAGCACAGCACAAAGGGCTGGGCAGGGGCTCTGCAGCTTCACAGCACTGCTGGACAACAGGGGCAGGGAGAGCAGGGACACCAGGGCAGTGCCAGCCTTAACACAGCCCCAGTGGGTACTCACAGTATTAGGCTTCAGCCCTTCCCTGGACAAAAGACGAGGTGTTGGTGTCTTCTTTGGCAATCCAGACGCCATTTCCAAGGGACGATGTCGCAGGTGAGCGACAATGCCTCAACAAAACTGGAAGGAGCAACAATGGAACTCTGAAAATCCACAACCCAATTCATGGCAGCTTCAAGGCATATTCTGGTGCTAAAAATGATACATTACTTGAAAGTAGCTAAGTGCTTGTTTGGTGTAAGCAGCTAGCTAGTATAGTTAGGCCTCTAGTTGGATTTTATTTGAACTATATAGCTACCTTGTGCAATTCAAAGTTAGATCATACTGAAACCTGGAGCTAAAAATCTGAACATTAATAACAGTTCGAAGAGACAAAACTGTAGCCTAAATATTACTCAAAAATAGCTAGAGTGGGCCTCCTCTTCTTTAGGCTAAAGCACCCTTGCTCTCTCAGCTGCTTCTCACAGCTGAGACACTAATGAGAGACTGGAATGTTACAGCTAATGGCTTAAATATCATTATAAAGCACTTTCTGTCCATTGTGACAAAACTGTATAAAGAAGCTGTGATGACCCAAGCCCACCCCTCCCTGAAAATGCCTCCTGACTGGAACTTGGCACTGTGAGTTAAGCTGCCTAAGGGAACTTGAGACAAGATCAAGGTGACACTATTGTCCCATTAGCTCAGGTCTGGGGAGAAGTAAACAAGGCTGAGGAGAAAAACCTATCCACAACAAAGCCAAACCCAGCAGCTGTCCTGAAAATCAGCTCTGTCTGGGTTCAGGCTGGGGAAGTCATAGCCACAGACTCTTCTGCTGAGGCCAGGTTTGCACACAAACCTCCCAGCTAAGACCTCCACAGTGCCTCCAGACCCATTCCTGAGGCCTTCCACCAGATGACTGCAGGGCATGCAAAGCAACACAACAAATCTGAAAATCCAGAACCCAACTCATGGCAGACTCAAAGGATATATGGGTGCTAAAGATTTCATATTATTTGAAAGAAGCAAGAGACAGAGTCCAACTTGCCCCACCCCTGGGAGGTACCTGGGCAAGGTATCACCTTGCCCAAATCTGCATTAATCCATTGGAGTCTTACATTTTGCCAGACCTTATCACAGAGAAGACCAGAAGAGGATTTAATGATAGGCCAATGGGATCCATGGAATGGTGATATTTTCTACTAAATCTCTCTCTGTCACTCTCTTTCTCCTCCCCCCCTTCCCAACCTCCATCCCCCTCCCACTTTTTCTTTTCTTTCTCTCTCTTTCTCCCTCACATTTACTGTTCCATAAAATCCAGACCATTGACTTTGGCATATGGTCTCGTCTGCACCTCAATACAGAGGCATCTCCCTAAAAATTTTAAAACCCAGATGATAAAAACCCACTGAAACTTGAACAGAACTCATTCACCTTTAAGCAGTTTAAGCAGTTACTATAGGGAAAAAATGTATAGACTACTATCTTTAGAAAATGTTGCACTTCTTCAGTAAAAAAAGCACAATCAGTAGTCCATTTATTGTTCATCCTCTCAGGTGTACATGTCACTGAACTACTGCGCCAGAAGACTGGCATGATCACATCCTCTATTTCCCTTTGGCATTCTCTTTCAGAGCACAGATGAAACAAAACCAAAAAGTTCAACTTTAGTCGGTCTTTACCTTCAAATGAAATTCAGGACTCCCTAGCAGACACCAGTGTTCTGCACGCTGAGGAGCTTTTCGCAGAGGCCAATGCTCTGCACCTTTAGCAATTCTCTACGCCGACAGTTCCCCTGGCGAATGGCCCGGTGCAGCCGCCTGCAGGAGCCCAGGCTGCGCACACCCAGCCAGGGCCGCGCTCTCAGGCAACTGAGGCCGCGCCGCTGTCACAGACGCTGAGGGCCCGGGCGCGGTTACCGGGCAACCGCGGCACCGAGTGCGGGGCCGGGCGGGGCCGGGCCGCGCCGCAGGGATTTGCAAAGGAGATTGGCACTGCAGCGACGGACTGCAGTTTGGGGCTTCCCAAGAGTCTTTCTGTAACTAATGAAAGGTTAAAATGTGGTGACGAAGGCACCTATGCCAGGTCTGTACATTGCTCTTTGCAGCACTAGTATCCGACTCTGGCTGGAACAGCAGGAGGGGCTGAGGCAGCAGGGAAGGGGGCTCAGCCTGGAGGAAAGGAGGCTCAGGGGGGACCTTCTGGCTCTGCGCAACTCCCTGACAGGAGGGGACAAGAGGCTGCTGCAAGTTCAGGCAGCGCCGGAGCCGCCTGGCTCCCCCTCTCCTCCCCCGCTCCGCCTCTTCCTCCCTCCCTCCTCCTCCTCCTCCTCTCCCGCAGCCCTCGCAGCCCCCGGGAGGGGCGGGGATGGAGCCGGGACAGGTCGGAACGTAGAGAGGCCTGGGGAGATGCCAGGACTGGGAGTGACTGGGCTGTACTGGGATCATCCTGGGAGCAGCTCCTGGGTGACTGAGTTCTACTGGGATCATCCTGGGATCACACTGGCAGTGAGGAGGAGCAGCGCGATGGCTCCAGCCCTGGGGCTGAGGGCGCTCCTGGGGGGCCAGGGGCGAGTGGGACCCCCGGCACCGGGACCCTGAACCGCCACTGCCAGCACCGGGACCCCCTGCTCCCCTTAGCCTGCACAGGGGCCCCCTGAATCCCCCTGTTTTGGACATCAGGACCCGCTGCTCCCCTTTTCCCGGGCATCCCATGGCTCCCAGGCTCCAGACTTGGCGTAGGCTTGACTCTGGGACAACGTGGAACGCCTTGGTCTCCCATTCCTGCCTTTCCCAGGCACACCTTTCTGCAAAAACAGAGACCCCCTGAACTCCCCCTTTCCAAACATCCCGGATGACGCCACTCTGGTCCTCCCTTTTTGGGAAACCCTGGACTCCCCTTTCCTGGGCTCAAGGACCTCCTGGAACTCCCTTCTACCTCTCCACGTCCCTGCCTACCCCACCCCCCCCCCGCCATTCCCATGACCCTGAGACCCCCCTGGCACCCCCATATCTGAGAACCCAGATGCCCTTTTACCCCTTTGCTCAGTACTGAGACCCCCCTACACCTTTATCCGGCACCGACTCAACCTTTTCCCAGCCCCTTTCTTCGTTTTTTAAAAGCACAAGACTACTCTTTCTCTGTTCGAACTTCTCATGGGATTACAGCTATTTTAACATCTGCTTACTTTAACATCGAAGCCTTAATTTGATATCAATTTGAACACTTTAATCTCCTTATAGTTTTATGCGTTATGAAGAAAAAGAGTATTTTCTTGTTGTTAGGATAATTAATCCAGAAACACCAGAGGTTTATGTTCACAAAGGAGACAGAGGAGTCCTTTCTGGCTTTATTCCAATAAAGGGAGATGCCATGGGGCATTCCCCTGGGATCTCTTGAAATTTTGGAGGATGCAACCTTCTTTTTATCCTAATTTCCTGGCCACATTTCCCTTCTCTCTTTCCCCTTGGCTGAGGTGCTTGAGAGGTACAGATGCCCTGATACACCTGACACCGAAGATTTCCCAAAGATTTCCCTCTAATGTATAACCCTCCCTTTTAGTTTTTAATTCTTACGGAGTTTAGGGGTTTTTCTTCCCCATTGTTTCTTTCATTTCTCAATGGCTTATTTTGTTTATCTGCAAACCTAAAGTGTATTTGTAAAAGCAAATATCTTTTTCCAATCATCGATCAGTGGAATCCTTCCCATTGTTTCTTTTATCTTCCAGAGCTGCTTTTATCTACGAGCAGACCCACAGATTGTTAGTAAAAACAAATCCACTATTCCTCTCCTTTACAGCTTACAAGAAGATTTCAGCTCTAAAAACAAAGCATCTTCTCAGCCCTCTCATCTAAGACTTAACTTCTTCTTTATTGACTTTAGTGTCTTCATGTTGTTTTTTATATACTTTCATTTTGTTCTTTTCTCTCACTCAGAAGAAGACTGAAGTACTGAAAAACTTAACATCACGCATGAGGCCTACCTAACCCACCAATTACTACTAACAGAAAGCTGTGGCTCAGTTGTGTTCAGATCAGCTTTATAGTTAGTGTTTAGTTTTCTACACCAGCCACAGAAGTCTCTGGTCTCAGCCACGCTAAGAAGAAGAAGAAGCAGCCTGACAGCGAGATCTTCACAGCCACAGCCAGCCCTGCTCTGGCTAAAGCTCCGCAGCCTCCCCTGTCTCCTTGCCCAGCAGCTGCTGAAGCCCAGCCCGGCCAACCAGAGCCCATGGAGAGAGAAGCCAGCAAGCAGCCCAGAAAATAGAAAAGAAGCCCAGCCTGCAGCAAGACTGCCCAGCCCAGCCCAGCCCAGACACAGAGCAGAACCCAAAACCCAGCAGCTCCCTGCCGACCAACAAAGAAAAAAAGTTTCTGAATTTTTTCATCTTTACCATGTGTGTTTCACAAAAGCGTGTCTAGCTTTCAGTAGCTCAACAGACTGTCAGATACACAAAAAACTTTGCATCACTTCCCTAAATTTCCTCCCACTCCAAAGCATAACACAGGGCCACTGGGAGCAACTGGGATCAGACTGGGAGCAGCTGGGAGCAACCAGGACCATACTAGGAGCAACTGGGATCATCATGGCATCAGAGAAGGATCATATTGAGAGGGACTGGGTCTGTGCTAGAGGCAACTGGGATCACACTGGGAGGAAATGGGGACATGCTGGGGACCAATGGGATCATACTGGGAGCAACTGGCACCACACTGAGGGTGACTGGGATCCTTCTGGAATCATACTGGAAGTGATTGGGAGCAGGCTGAGGGCAACTGGGACCATGCTGGGGCAACTGGGATATACAGGAAGTGACAGGAATCATGTTGGAGGTTACTGGGAGTGGTTATGAGCAATTGGAATAATGCTAGAAACTACTGGGAGCAATTGGGAGTGAGTGGAAACACATTAAGGACAACTGGGATATACTGGGGGAGACCAGGAGTGACTGGGATCACAGAGGAAACTTAAAGTTACTGGAATAATACTGGGAGTATCTGGGAGTGACTGGAATCATACTGGGGGCAAATGGCACTGTACTGAGAGTGACTGGGTTCATATTGGAATCATACTGGGAAGGACTGGAACCATACTGGGAGTGGCTGGAGCTATGGTAGGGGTGAATGGGAACAGCTGGGACTGTGCTGGGACCATGCTGGGATCATACTGGGATCATAGTGGGAGTGACTGGGATGATACTGGGATCAGACTGAGTGTAACTGGAAGTGACTGGGACCATCCTGGGGGTGACTGGGAGCCACAGGGCCCATGCTGGGAGTGACCAGGGGGAACTGGGGGAACTGGCCCAGCTGGGGCTCAGGGTTGTTCTCCCCCATGGGCTGCCCTGCGTCCTGCTGCTGTCCCTGGCCTCACAGAGCCGAGGGACAGGGGACAGCTGAGGGACAGGAGACAGGGGCAGGGACGTGGAGAGGTAGAAGGGAATTCCAGGGGGTCCTTGAGCCCAGGAAATGGGAGTCCAGGGTTTCCCAAAAAGGGGGGACCAGGGTGGGAACACTCGGGATGGGATGTTCGGGAAGGGGGAGTTTAGAGGGTCTCTGTTTTTGCAGAAAGGTGGGGCTGGGGGCTGGGAAAGGCAGGAATGGGGATCCAAGGTGCTCCAGGGCATCCTAGGGTGACGCCCATGGCAAGTCTGGAGGTTGGGAGCCATGGGATGGCCAGGAAAAGGGGAGCAGGGGGTCCTGATGTCCAGAATGGGGGATTCAGGGGGTCCCTGTGCAGGATAAGAGGAGCAGGGGGGTCCCGGTGCCGGGGGTCCCACTCCCCCCTGGGGCCCAAGGAGCGCCCCCAGCCCCAGCGCTGGAGCCATCGCGCTGCTCCTCCTCACTCCCAGGATGATCCCAGTAGAACTCAGTCACCCAGGAGCTGCTCCTAGTATGATCCCAGTTGCTCCCAGTCATTCTTTATTATGATGCAATTTGCCCCTGGCACAGTTCCAGTTGGTCTCAGTTGCTCCCTCTTTGATCCAGTGTGTTCCCAGTTCTCCCAGTTGCCCCTAGTGTAGCCCCAAGTAACTCCCAGTATGATGCCAGTCTCTCCCAGCAGGGCCGCAGTCATTCACACTTGCCTCCAGTTGCCCCCAGCATGGTCCCAGTTCCCCACAGCACGCTCCCAGTGGCTCCCAGTCGCTCCTAGTCCGGTCCCAGTCATCCCCTGCATGGTCTCAGGCACTCCCAGTATATCCCAGCTGCCCTGAACATTCTCGTAGTCATTGCCAGGCACTCCCAGTTACCTCAGCATTGTTCAGCTGCCCCCAGTTTTATCCCAGTCACTGCCAGGACATCCCAGTTGTCACTAGCATGCATCCTGTCATTCCCAGTTGCTCCCAGTTCCTCCCACTGTGTGCACAGAGAGCTCCCAGCATGGGCCTGGTAGCTCCCAGTAACCCCAGTGTCACAATCCGTCCTTATGAACGGGTTTCGTGATCGTTCATGGATTGATCTCAGGGTGCAAAAAGCCGACACAGTACAGGGGGATTTGCAGTAATAATCAAAACAAATGCACCTTTATTGAATGACCACAGCAAAATGCGATAGAGGGATTAAGGGAGAGAAAAATACAGAGAAAGAGAGAGAAAAGAGAGAGAGAGAGGGGGGTATAGCTACCAAACGTAAAGATGAAGTCCTTTGGTCCAGTCCAGTTGAGGATCCGCCTGTTACGTCAGGGAGATCTCAGAGGCACAGTTCATCTGGACCCCAATTATACTCTTTTTCAATGGGGGAAGGGAGAATGAATTTTGCAACTGAATCAAAGGTAGTTTTGGGGAAAGAATGGTGTTTTGAAAGGGTACACACAGTCCATGTTCGGCAGTGGGCGTGAGCCATTGTTTTTGTGGTCCAATGCTCACACCTGCAACATCCATCTTGCTTTGGTCAGCTTGCCTCTCCCCACACACCTCCCCCGGGTTAGGGGGTCTCAGTCCCAGTCCTTGGAAAGTATAAGAGGGGGCTTTCTCACATGGGGGTTTGATGTCTTGGTCTCTTGATGAAGAGGCTTCTTACATCTCAGTCTGTGTGTCACGGTGGTTGCAAACGAGTGAGAGGGGTCTTCGGCAGGGTTCCACCACTCAGGAGAAGTCCAGCCAGACCGAGAGGTGGGGCAGCTTCCAAGGCTGTTGTTGCAAAAAGGGCGCGGTGCCCCCTTCTTCTCATTGGGCTCAGTGTAGCATACAGCAAACAACACCTGTGGAAACAGTAGCTTAGCAATGCTCTCAGGTCTCAGGGCCTTGTGGCATATGACTTTCTCCTACAGAGGAGACGGGGGGATCTTCTCTTCAGTGGTCCTCAAATGATGATCGTGAGGCAGATGAGGGAAAATTTGGACAGACTCTTACACCTGCTCAAGGGGAGGTCTCTGTCCCTGTCACTCCCTTGCTTTCCTCCCCTTTTCTCTTTCTTTCCATCTCTCTCTCTACCTCACATTTACTGTTCAATAAAATCCACTTTGGATTTGGTCTCGTTAGTGCCTTAATTGGGGCTGAGGCATCTCTCTAACAATTTTCTTAACCAGATTGCGACATGATTTTGGCACAGTGAGTTCAGGGCACTGTTGTCTGTCCCCAAGTGCCTTTGACAACAGCATGGTTCCCGTCCTCTGAGGAGGTTGTGGTTCTCTCTGGAGGAACTCTTGGAAACTTGGATGCAGCTTCCTCTGAGCAACTTACGAGAGAACTGATGAGGAAAATGGCTGTTGTGGGTGGCCAGTGAAAAGAAAATATTTTGTTGTCCTTCCTTGAAAAGTGTGTTAAAATCATTGGAGGAAAGGGAGCAAATGTTACCAGCGAGACTGACAAGGTTCATTCACCCCACGGTGAGGAACATAAGGCTGCTGAAAGTCCTACAAGAAGCCCAGCTCAAGTACCTAAATTCCTGAATGTATCCTGAATTCCCAGGCTTGGGTTCTTTGCCAAATGTGAGAATGAATCATTTTTTTCTTGATCCCTGTTACCTTTGTGGCAGCTACACAGAACTTCCCCTTCCTTTTAATAATCTGTATTGGGCCAAGTTTTCTCTTTTCTTCTATCAGAAGCTGCCAGCAGCTGAGCTGGAGCTGTGCAGGAACCAATGAAACTTGGAATTGCCACATCAATGCTTGGATTGTCGGTTTATTCATATTTGGGATTTGTTTGCATTTCCATCACAAGTTACTTGTGGGAAGAGCAAATATTCTTCAAAGTGATTTATGCAGAGTTAAGTTTGATTTCTGCCAAGTTTATTTTGTCCAGTTCCCAGGAGATGCTCAAGGGGTCTCTGTGCCTCTCGCCCTGGGAGATGCTTGGGAGGGGCTTGGGAGGGTTGTCCCTGTCCCTGTCACCCCAGGCCATTCCCCAGGGGACAATGAAACCTCACTGAAACTGTAGCAAATTTTGCAAAAGTGGCAGTTAATGGAACAGTCAGCGCTACCTTGAGAGCTCAGTAACAAATCAAGGCGGCCCAAGGTAATTATGGGGCTCTGTGGACACCTAAAGTAGAACATATAGTAAATGGCAGGTATTGAAGGGAAGAACTTGATCTGTCTTCCCCAACAGTCTTGGGGACATTGGCAGGAGCAATTATGTCATTGTCTTCTTTATGGACTGTCAAGCTGACATAAAACCTGACTTGGAGGAAAATGTCCAAAGGCTTCACCCACAGAGACTTTTTGCCCTGAACTCCTGAGAAGAAAGGATTCTGTGCCCCAACAACCCCATAGCTCAGCCAGGGGCTCATGCACAGCCCCCCTGGCAAAGGCTGATCCCACTGGATGCTCCAAACCAGGCTGAGGGTTTGCAGCAGTGGGGGAACTGGCTCAGATGTGACGCACATCTTAAACTGATCAAAAGAAAAACAATGAGGCTGTACTCTCCTGGGAGAACTTGGAGCACTTTATGGGAATTAAAAGGACTATAAAAGGGCTGGAGGTGGACTTTGTACAAGGGCTTGGCATGGAAATGGTGTCACAATGACAGAGGGGAGAGATAGGTGGGATATTGGGAAGAAATTCTTCCCTGTGAGCATGGTGATGCCTTAACAGAGCCTGCCCCATTCCTGGAAGTGTCCAAGAGCAGCTTAGATGGGATCTTGTCGCAACCAGGTCTAGTGGAAAATGTTCCTTTACCTGTCCCTGACAGGGGGTGAAACGAGATGATTTTTTAGGTCCCTTCCAGCCCATGCCATTCCAAGACTCCATTAATCTATGACTTCATGGGACCCACTGGCTCTCAGGAGTGGAGTGGGGTGCATTGCCTGGCAACAGGAGTTGTGTTGAGGAGGGCCTCAGTCCTGCAAGGGATTTGGAAGGAGAAGGAGCCTGCTGGCTGCTCGTCCTTTTTATCATTGCTTTGCTCATTGCTTCTATCAACCCTTTTGTTCACCCTGTTTGTCGTCCATTTTGCTCGTCTCTGACAGACCCAACTGGGCAGAAGGCTTGTGACAAATCAGGGACAGAGTGTGTGCAGACAGGGGGAGAGGAGTGTGCTCCTACATTCTGGGGTGTGCCCCAACCTTGCTGTGGTGTCATGGGTTCCTTTCTGTGCTGAAAGATGCTGTCCCAGCCTCTGGAGAAGCTGCAGAAGGAGAAAGCAGATCAGCAGGACATGATGACTGCCATGGACATGATACAGTCTAAGGGGCCTCTGTGCCAGCCCAGGGCTTCCCAGGCAGGGTGACAAATGCCCCTTGTCCCTTGGGGGCTGGGTGGCAGAAATTGTCCCCTTGGGAGGGGGAATTTCCTGAGTTCATGGGGTCTCTCACCCTTCACATGGTGGGACCAAGCTCACCAGGGTGATGGGGCAAATGGGGCCACAGCACCCTGAAAGGGGCATGATGGCCTGGAGGAAGCACTCCTCCCTCTGCCCCTCACACGCTGGCCCTGCCTGGCATTCCTCATCCCTTTCCCCGCTGCTCTCCTGCCGTTCCCCTCTGCTAGAAGGCGGATGAAGCTGCCTTGGACAGCAAAGTCGATTGCAACCAGTTTGAAGAGAACATGGAGGAGCTGGATGAGAGAATGCAGGAGTTGCAGAGCCAGATTTCAGGCCAGGAGCAGCACTGGAACAATATGCAGCAGCAGTTCAGCAATGCAATTGAAGACAAGGTGAGGGGTATTTCGTCCCCACCATGAGGAACTGGCACCTTTGGGACTTGACAGCCTGTGGCAGCATCCCTCTTAGGATCCCCCTCCAGGCTTTTCCCTGGAGAGCCCCATGTCACATCCTGGAGCAGCTGGCTGAGGCTGTGCACCTGTTCACAGCTGGATCGCCTGGAGCTGAAGACTTTCCGTAAACACCTGGAAGACTCCTGGAACAGGAGCATGGAGGAACTCGAGGATAGGCTGTTGCGTGAAAACGCCGCTGGGATTAAGAAGTGAGTGCAATGGAGATTCTGAGGGCTTTGGGAATGGAGATGGGAACTGCTCCTTCCAGGCAGGGCTGTCACACACCATGCCCCTGAGCTGGGCCATGCCCTGCCCTCCTGGCCATGCACACGGGGGGACTTTGGTGCCAGAGAGGGGCTGAAAGTGCTGCAGGGGCTGCTTGAGATGGTGGCATGGGTGCCTGTGCCCTTCACCTGGCATCAGCCAGCACCTTGGGGATGGGGAGAAACAGGCTCAACAGCCCACGGTTCACCCTGCAATGGCTGTGACCCTGTGCAGTGACCTGCCCAGCAGCTGGCTGCTGCAGGGAGCTGCTGCCTGTGTGCTGCAGGCCTGTGGCCTCAGGAGCTCAGCCGGCCCTCTTCCCTCACCCTCCATAGGCAGCTGCCAGTCCCTTTCATGTGTCTGTCGTGTGACCGCATGCTCAGCGTGCAGGTTCCTGGCCAGTGAGTAGCACCAGTGCATCGGGGGCAGCAGGGCTGGCATGGGGGGAGATGGGTGCCAGCAGTGACCCACTGTGATGGGCACAGGGGTGACAGTGTGTGCTTGGGAGGGGCTGATGTGGGGAGCCCCTGTGCAGCCCTGCCCATCAGCAGGGCCTGTGGGGGCTCATCCCAAGGGCTACAGGCAGCGAGATGCCATGGGCTACAATCCCATGGCTTTGGGGGTGCTGCCTCCAACAGGAACAGGTTCGTTGTCCCCTGCCACACACCTGTGACCCCTGCCCTCCCCAGGTACCCCGAAAAACTCCTGTATTTGCAGCCGATGCCCCCTAGCAAGGAGCCACCGCCCAGCCAAAGGTAAGGGCTCTGAGGACACATTTCCCGTGCCTGGGATGCAGGGTAGCCCTGACACAGCAAAAAGGGCTCTGCACCTGGGCTGGGGCAGAGGAGCCTGGGGGGACGGGGCAGGGTAGGGGAGCAGAAGGCAGCTGTGGAGGGCCAGTGCTTGCCCCAGGGCTGGGGGCTTTTGCATTCCTTGCCTTGCACTGCCCTGTCCGGCCCACCTCTCTGTCCCAAGGTTGCTGAAAGCACATCTGATGAGCTGTGTCTGTTTTCAGTCTGAGCTCAGGCTTGGTGGGGAGTTGTGTGCCTCCTGTGAAAGGAGTTCCCAAAACCAATCCCTGCAGCTGGGACAGCGCAGCTCCTGCCAGCTGGTGTCCTGTGCACAGGGACCTGCCATGGCCATGGCCAGCACACCTTGTTGTGGGGACAGAGCCAGCAGATCAAGCCTGGTGGGATGGGCTTGGGGCTCCTGCAGCAGGTGGACAGGAGCTGGCAGGGACATGCCCCTGCAAGCAGCACTGCTGGTGCCCTCCCTGGCACAGCAGGGTGATGCCCTGCATGCCACAGGGCTGGGCACTGAGCCTCCTCTGTCCCATCCCACAGGAGGCCGCTGGTCTGTGCCAGTGTCCCCCGTATGCCTCAGATCTCTGGGGACCATCAAAGCAGCAGTTTCACGATGCAGAACATCAAGACTTCCCCACATACAAGTACACAGCTGCAGCGTCTCCTGGTACACCACAACAAGGTAGGTGTGATGAAGGTAGAGACACAGAATGGTGACTGAGGCTTTAAGCATTGCTGACTATCCAGGAGGAATCTGTGCCTTCAGTCCCCAGGGAGACCTGGGTTGGGAGGATTATTGGGGGGTGCTGGATTGGGCCCTGCATTGCAGCCAGCTGCCCTCTCCTCCTCAGCCTAGTGTGACCCTGCTGCACGGTGATGGACACATCTCGAGGGGCCGTAATGACCAGCATCGCACGGTGATCAGGACACAGGATGCGTCAGATATGGCCCTGTCAGGGCGAGGGGGTCAGTGACGACAGGGGGCTGATTATCTGCAGGGTGCTAGCTGGGGGATGAGTGGGGCTCTGTGTAGTGAGCTGGGTAATGTGGCATGGGTATTTTGCGTCTGGGGTAAGAAGGAAGGGGCAGAATGGAGCAGGAGGACTGGCACATGGGGCAACTGAGCTTGGAGCTGGAGTTACGTGAGAGAATGGCCATGCCCAGTGTGGGACAAGACCTTGAGTCCTGGTGCGCTGGGGCCAGCACCTGTGGCGGCTCACCCTTGTCCTTCACCACCCAGGCCCTGCCGCCTCAGGAGAGCACCGGCCAGGCACAGCTCCTTGACAGGTCTCATGGGCCCCAGGGCTCGAGCAGCCTCTCCAGCCCCGCCAGACATCAACAGGCCCCGGTCAGCTGGAAAGGACTCAGCACCCAATGCTCGGCCTGGGACATCTTGTCCGAAGCGAGAAACACCTGTGACAACTGTCATAAGGAACTTGACTTTTTACTTGTATATAATAACTAAGCTAGTTGTATATAGTTATTAGGTTAATAAAAACTGTTAAAATTACGGGCAGAGCCTTGTCTCACAGCCTGTCTCTCCCCGGGCTCCCTGGTGCTCCTTCAGCTCCTTCCCTCCTGCTGTGGTTCTGCCCCCGGGCTGAGCAGATCGAGCCGCGGGCCAGGCCCTGAGGCCGCTGCTGCTCCCGCGGCGCCTGCGAGGCAGCCCTGAGGCTCCGGGCCGGCTGTGGGAGCAGGAGCCGCGCTGCAGAGCCCGCGGCCCTCGCGGGCTGCGAAGGCACGGGCAGATGGCCATGGGGCCCGGCTGGCACTGCCGGCGCTGCTGCTCTTGGCTGCCGCCTGCAATCCTTACAGGCAGCCCTCATGCCGGCTCAGGAGACGCTCAGAGCCGTGCCCGAGGGCTGGCCCCGACCCGCGGCCCCCAAGGGCACTTGTCCCTTCATCTCTGCACTGCCACATTCGGAGCTCATTTGTCAGCTCCCTCCTCCCCTTCCTTTCTGCGGGGCAGCGTTAGGGGCCGGCCCAGCGGCTTTTCTCCCGCACAGCCGGCAGCCCCTTGCCCACAGCTCCCTGGCAGGAGCCAGAGCTGCTTTCCAGCTGGGCAGCCCCGCCGTGTCCCGCAGCCCGGGCCGGCTCCTGCCCGCTGCCGGCGAGGCCCGGCGGCTGGGCCCGGCCATCCCGGGCCAGAGCAGCTACCTGGCCGGGGGAACACAGCCGGACATGGGGGGACACAAAGCAACACAAAGGGGACACACGACGGGCACCGTTTCCCGTGTCCCCATTGCCGCAGAGCAGCGCCGTGTGCAGGACTGGCAGGGACCCGGGCACAGAGGAATGTCTGTGCTGTCACCAGAGAAAGGACACGGCAGAGGTGCTGCTCACAGATGAGGGTGCTTGGGGCTAGGAGGGCTCTCCAACCTTCTCACACCTGGGGAGGTCGGGGCAGTCTCTGTCCCTCTCAGCCTTGGTGTGACCCCACCCAAACATCATCGGGGTCAGAGGGACAGAGACACCCGCAAACCCCCAGAAAGGCAGAACCTGGGATTTGGTTTGGGGCTGAGGATTTAGGAAGGGGCTGGAATTGGGGCTGGGTTGGAGTTGGGGCTGAGATTTGGATTAGAGCTGGGATTGGGGTTAAGGCTAGACATGGGATTGGCTTTGGGCTGGGGTTGGGTTGTGGTCTGGGGCTAGACAAGTTTGGAATTGGGATGTGATTAAATACAGAACTGTGTGTGTGTGTAAACGTGGAGTGAGATTGAGACCAGAATCAGGGTCAGGTTTGGGACTGAGCTCATCCAGAGCGGGACAGAGGGGATGTCACTGCAGGATGTCCCTGGCATCATCCTAGCCCTCCTCAGGCACCTCCAAACATGAGGGGCAGCTGGGTGCCCCAAGATCCAGGTGCTCGCACACTGGGCAGCTGGGTGCCCCAAGATCCAGGTGCTCGCACACTGCCCCTCCATACCAGGCAAGCATTCCCTGAGGGCAGCCCTGACTGTGACCCTTAGGGCTCTGGGATCAGCCCTCATATCCCTGTGGGAGAAGATGCAGACAGGATGAGAGATTTTCCCCCCCTCTTCCCTGTGGAAAGAGGAAGCCCAGCTGCCCTTTCCTTCCGGTGACTCCTCCTCTCCTCAGCTGAGGATGTCAAACTTCCCAGGAGCAGGAAAATCCCCATTCTCTGTTTCCTTGTGGCTGCAGCTTGGAACACCCACTCAGAATTAAGGACTTTCTGACAGCCCTGCTGAATGACACAGAGAGGAGATTTGTGAAAAAGGGAGGAAATTGTATTTCAATAGTAAATAAAAGGTGCAAAATTATTCCTTTCTGTCACATTTGTTTTCAGTCAATTGCACTTGTGGGAAGAGAGAAGGGTGGGGCTGGGGGCTGGGAGAGGTGGGGGGTGAGGACAACGTTGCGTTGGTGCTCGATGAAGAGATGCAGGGGGGTCTGGGTTCTCAGGAATGGGGGTGCCAGGTGGTCTAAGGGTCATGGGTGGGGTGGGCAGGGACGTGGAGAGGTAGGAGTACCAGGGGGTCCTTGAGCCCAGGAAAGGGGAGTCCAGGGTTTCCCTAAAAGTGGGGACCAGAGTGAGGACACCCGGGATGTTCGGAAAGGGGGAGTTCAGGGGGTCTCTGTTTTTGCAGAAAGGTGTGCCTGGGAAAGGCAGGAATGGGAGATCAAGGCGCTCCAGGTTGTCCCAGAGTCAAGCCTACGCCAAGTCTGGAGCCTGGGAGCCATGGGATGCCCGGGAAAAGGGGAGCAGAGGGTCCTGATGTCCACAACAGGGGGATTCAGGGGGCCCCTGTGCAGGCTAAGGGGAGCAGGGGGTCCCGGTGCTGGCAGTGGTGGTTCAGGGTCCCGGTGCCGGGGGTCCCACTCGCCCCTGGCCCCCCAGGAGCGCCCTCAGCCCCAGGGCTGGAGCCATCGCGCTGCTCCTCCTCACTGCCAGTGTGATCCCAGGATGATCCCAGTAGAACTCAGTCACCCAGGAGCTGCTCCCAGGATGATCCCAGTACAGCCCAGTCACTCCCAGTCCTGGCATCTCCCCAGGCCTCTCTGCGTTCCGACCTGTCCCGGCTCCATCCTCGCCCCTCCCGGGGGCTGCGAGGGCTGCGGGAGAGGAGGAGGAGGAGGAGGGAGGGAGGAAGAGGCGGAGCGGGGGAGGAGAGGGGGAGCCAGGCGGCTCCGGCGCTGCCTGAACTTGCAGCAGCCTCTTGTCCCCTCCTGTCAGGGAGTTGCGCAGAGCCAGAAGGTCCCCCCTGAGCCTCCTTTCCTCCAGGCTGAGCCCCCTTCCCTGCTGCCTCAGCCCCTCCTGCTGTTCCAGCCAGAGTCGGATACTAGTGCTGCAAAGAGCAATGTACAGACCTGGCATAGGTGCCTTCGTCACCACATTTTAACCTTTCATTAGTTACAGAAAGACTCTTGGGAAGCCCCAAACTGCAGTCGGTCGCTGCAGTGCCAATCTCCTTTGCAAATCCCTGCGGCCCGGCCCGGCCCGGCCCCGCCCGGCCCCGCACTCGGTGCCGCGGTTGCCCGGTAACCGCGCCCGGGCCCTCAGCGTCTGTGACAGCGGCGCGGCCTCAGTTGCCTGAGAGCGCGGCCCTGGCTGGGTGTGCGCAGCCTGGGCTCCTGCAGGCGGCTGCACCGGGCCATTCGCCAGGGGAACTGTCGGCGTAGAGAATTGCTAAAGGTGCAGAGCATTGGCCTCTGCGAAAAGCTCCTCAGCGTGCAGAACACTGGTGTCTGCTAGGGAGTCCTGAATTTCATTTGAAGGTAAAGACTGACTAAAGTTGAACTTTTTGGTTTTGTTTCATCTGTGCTCTGAAAGAGAATGCCAAAGGGAAATAGAGGATGTGATCATGCCAGTCTTCTGGCGCAGTAGTTCAGTGACATGTACACCTGAGAGGATGAACAATAAATGGACTACTGATTGTGCTTTTTTTACTGAAGAAGTGCAACATTTTCTAAAGATAGTAGTCTATACATTTTTTCCCTATAGTAACTGCTTAAACTGCTTAAAGGTGAATGAGTTCTGTTCAAGTTTCAGTGGGTTTTCATCATCTGGGTTTTAAAATTTTTAGGGAGATGCCTCTGTATTGAGGTGCAGACGAGACCATATGCCAAAGCCAATGGTCTGGATTTTATGGAACACTAAATGTGAGGGAGAAAGAGAGAGAAAGAAAAGAAAAAGTGGGAGTGGAATGGAGGTTGGGAAGGGGGGGAGGAGAAAGAGAGTGACAGAGAGAGATTTAGTAGAAAATATCACCATTCCATGGATCCCATTGGCCTACCATTAAATCCTCTTCTGGTCTTCTCTGTGGTGAGGTCTGGCAAAATGTAAGACTCCACTGGGTTAATGCAGATTTGGGCAAGGTGATACCTTGCCCAGGTACCTCCCAGGGGTGGGGCAAGTTGGAATCTGTCTCTTGCTACTTTCAAATAATATAAAATCTTTAGCACCCATATATCCTTTGAGTCTGCCATGAGTTGGGTTCTGGATTTTCAGATTTGTTGTGTTGCTTTGCATGCCCTGCAGTCGTCTGGTGGAAGGCCTCAGGAATGGGTCTGGAGGCACTGTGGAGGTCTTAGCTGGGAGGTTTGTGTGCAAACCTGGCCTCAGCAGAAGAGTCTGTGGCTATGACTTCCCCAGCCTGAACCCAGACAGAGCTGATTTTCAGGACAGCTGCTGGGTTTGGCTTTGTTGTGGATAGGTTTTTCTCCTCAGCCTTGTTTACTTCTCCCCAGACCTGAGCTAATGGGACAATAGTGTCACCTTGATCTTGTCTCAAGTTCCCTTAGGCAGCTTAACTCACAGTGCCAAGTTCCAGTCAGGAGGGGTGGGCTTGGGTGGTCGCAGCTTCTTTATACAGTTTTGTCACAATGGACAGAAAGTGCTTTATAATGATATTTAAGCCATTAGCCATAACATTCCAGTCTCTCATTAGTCTCTCAGCTGTGAGGAGCAGCTGATAGAGCAAGGGTGCTTTAGCCTAAAGAAGAGGAGGCCCACTCTAGCTATTTTTGAGTAATATTTAGGCTACAGTTTTGTCTCTTCGAACTGTTATTAATGTTCAGATTTTTAGCTCCAGGTTTCAGTATGATCTAACTTTGAATTGCACAAGGTAGCCATATAGTTCAAATAAAGTCCAACTAGAGGCCTAACTATACTAGCTACTTACACCAAACAAGCACTTAGCTACTTTCAAGTAATGTACCATTTTTAGCACCAGAATATGCCTTGAAGCTGCCATGAATTGGGTTGTGGATTTTCAGAGTTCCATTGTTGCTCCTTCCAGTTTTGTTGAGGCATTGTCGCTCACCTGCGACATCGTCCCTTGGAAATGGCGTCTGGATTGCCAAAGAAGACACCAACACCTCGTCTTTTGTCCAGGGAAGGGCTGAAGCCTAATACTGTGAGTACCCACTGGGGCTGTGTTAAGGCTGGCATTGCCCTGGTGTCCCTGCTCTCCCTGCCCCTGTTGTCCAGCAGTGCTGTGAAGCTGCAGAGCCCCTGCCCAGCCCTTTGTGCTGTGCTGCTGTTGCTGGGGCTGTCCTGGTGCAATAGGGAACACTGTGGGATGCTTCAGCTGTGTCTTGCCTGGCTGTGCCAGCAGAGCCAAGTGAAACCAATGTACAGCTGAAGGCCTGAGCATGTGTTCTGTCCCTTTCCCTTTGCCACAGGAATTCCTTCTGTCAGGCTGGGCACTCACCTGTGCTGCTCTGACCATCCTGCCCTTGGGCACCTGGGCATGTGGTGGGGGGAAGCTCAAACTCTGCCCAAAGCCTTGAGAGCCACGGCTGGTCCCAGCTGGAAGAGCTTCCAAAGCAGCTGTTCTCTCCCAGCTCCTGTGTGGGCACAGATGCAGCCCTGCAGGCAGCGCTGGAGCCAGGGCCACAAAGGTCCCTTGCTGTCTGCAGCTCACTTGGCTGAAGATGCCCCACTGCTGAGGCTCTGTCAAGGAGATGACTCTGTTTTCTTCTGTGGAGGGCTCTGTCAGCCCAGACAGAGAAAACAATTAACAGGGAGAACTAAAACCTGGACACATTCCTGTGCACCTCACTCTTGGTACAGTGTTCCCTTCTTGCATCTCTTGGACTCATCCAGCAGCGATATCTCCTTGCTGTGAGTTCTGAGCGTTGTGCAGGGATGGAGTTCAGGCAGTTCTGAGAGCTCCTCCCCATTCTCTGGAAAGGTCACTGCCTCAGTCCAATGAAACGTAAGAGGAAACAAATGCCCAAAGAGCAGAAATCCCCAACCATGTCCCATCCAATCATGGAGAAGGCAATGGGACAGAGCCATATGGCTGGAGTATGTGTGTTCCACTCTGTATTATTAATTGTATTAATTCACTGATGCTAAGTATTTCAGCAGGAAACACCCAGGGCTTCCAGGAATGTCCTAGTGGCTGTGATCACAAGTTATTCAGCAGTGCCACTTGTTCAAGAAAAGCCTTTCTGAACAAGCACAACTCTGAGGCTCTAGCTGGTTTACTTTTGCCTTTCAGCTGCTTCCCTCTAAGTTCCAGAGGGAGAAGTTTCTCAGCAGGAAGAAGGAGGCCAGCACTGGGGGGAGTATTCTGCCCATAATTGGCCCATTTCTAGACAGGAGTGAGACTCGCCCAAAGGTAGCCTTTTCCTGCTCTTTTCCTTTCTGTTTCACATGAAGTTTGAAGAGGGTGTGTGTTTGTGACAGGCTTGCCTCCAGCAAAATACCTCAGTGTCCAGGTCCTGCTGTCATTGCAAAGTGCTGGGAGTGGTGGACTGGGAGTCCTGATCTGCACTAAGCCAACACAAATACCCTCTGCTGAAGCTGCTGGGGTGTGCTGGAGTGCAGCTGCCATTGCTAAAACAATGGGAGGAAGGCTGGGGACACAGAGACCCAAAATTGCCCCTTGCCATTCTCCTGCTGAAGGAGCCACCTCTTGCTTTGGTGTGGTCACCATCAAATGCTCGGGGTCACAGGATTCGCTGCAGAGTGGCAGCATTGGCCTTTGAAGGCCAAGGATCTGCAGGAATTACTTCAGATTGAACAAAACAAATTGCATTTCTGCTTTGGGCTGGAACAATGTGTTGGACCCTGACGGGGTGTTAGATTTTGCAGGCTGCCAGATGTCCAGGGGACTGGCTCTGGGCAGAGGGGAATGGATGTGCTTTGTCTGGATCAGTGCCTTCTCAGAGGTGTGTTTAAAGCTGCTTTTCTGGCAGGACTAGTTTGGTATAAAGCACAGTCCAAACGGGTAGGTGACTGAGGTGGGCTGTTGAGTAGGAAATTGGAAGCAAGAGACATGGAACACAATCCAGGTAAAGGATTATCCTGGAGAGGAGCCTTGGGAACACCTCAGGGAAGGGCACAGCTAAGGGACAGTGTGCTGCAGCCACTCCCTTCAGCAGAATGTGTCTGCTGTGAAGTCACAGAGGAGACCTGCTTGTGTCTCTGCAGTGACAGCAGTGTGGCTGGAGAAGGCAGACAAAGCAGGGCAGAGTTTTCTCCAAGCAATGTCTCTGCTCCAGAAGCATTTGCTGTTGTTGTGTCATTCCAGACGTGCCTCTGCAATGGCATGAAATAAGATCGCAGTAATGACAAGAAAGCACCCATTTAAAGGCCACTGAAAAAGGAGATACCAACTCTACTTTTACCCAAGTTGCTGAGAAAATAACTGAAACTTATCCTCATTCAGCATTCACCTCACTTGTCTTTTTATTTTCAGCTCATTTGTCTTTTTATTTTTGCCTTTTCCTCTCTTTGGAACACACTAACTTGTAAATACAATGAAAAGGAACAAAATCATCAAAGCAAAGGAAAAGTGTTTCTTAGTAAGGATTCAGCTGAGCTGGGGATGTCTCCCTCCCTGAGAGCCAAGCGCACACACACACCCTCTGAGAAAATGGCCATCTTTGTATCCCCTTTGTACCCGGCTGGGGCGGTCCCTGTGCCCTTTGCCATTGGATGGGTACTCAGGGGCTTCCATTCTCTACTGAGCACCAACTTTTCTGTGCCCTCCCTTCTCGTCCTCCTTCCTTTTGGTCAGGTCTTCAACCCTGTCCCTCTCACTGTGACACTCAACAAACCAACCTGAACAAATGCAAACCAAAAATAACACACAGAACCAACAAATTCCATTCTTTTGCTTAATAACCTTTTGGCTTCAGCCAAGTGTCACCTCATCTCTCAAACCTTCTCTGGTCCTGTGCTCTTCTTACTGATGTCTAAGTTGTAGAGCAGAAAAGATATTTGCAGCTGTGTGGGCCTCGGTTTCCCTGTCTCAGAGTAAAAGACATCCCAAATCCTTTCCCATGGAGTCTCCTGTAAATTCATGGGTTTTACTTACTCCATGAGTGCTCAGTCAGTGCCCCAGAGCTCTGTGGCGACGTGGGCACAGGGCTGTGTTTTAGGAAAGTGCTGCCTGGCATTCTGGAGAAAGAAACCTGGAGAAATCCATGCCAGAAGAGCAGCTTGGCTTGAGCCTGCTCTGTGTGGCCCAGCAGCTGTGGATCAGCTCAGAGCAGAGGTGGGTGAGCCACTGTTTGCCCAGTGTGGGCTGGGCAGACGTGCTCCCCCAGAGTCTGTACTTCACTGGGGATCAGTGGAAGATTCTCCTGCATGAACCTTCCTCCCAGCAGCTGAAGCTCTCCCTGCTCTCTCTCCTCTCCAGCTGCCGTCAGCTGCTCCAAAACAGAGCTGGTTTGGGGTTTCCCCACCAGAGCTGGTATTTCAGAACTTCGTCGCTCGGGAGGTCTCTGAAATGGTGCTGTCTCTCATGAATAAGGACAAGGTAAGTGCTGGCACGTGAAGCTTTAACACTGTGCTGGAAGAGGAGAGTGCTGTCATTCCCTCAGTGGACAGCAAAGCAAGTTATCTGCTGCAGCACATGCAGAAGAAAATGTCTCAGCACCTTGTTCTGCAAGATGGTGGAAATCTTCCTGTGCTGGGAATTGTCCCCAGATTTTGGCCAGGCGTTGATGGTGTCTATCCCAAAGGAGTTTCCTTCTCTCGAAAGCTCTGGATTGACAGGAATGTTGAGGGCTGTACAGTTCTTACCTGCTCTCATTCTTTGCCTTGGGTCTATAGCACACCCTGTGTGTCCTTGGTTAATCTTGGCTCCTGGTAGGAATCTCTGCCTCTCTCAACCAGTTTGGCTCCCTTTATGCAGTTCACAGGCAAAGCTCAGGGGCTGAGCCTCCTGCACTTTATGCTGGAATCACTTCTCATTAATGGCATTGGCCCTGCAGGAGCCGTGTTCTGCAAGAGCCCTGCAATCAGAGTGATGGAGCAGAAGCAGTGAGAGGCCTTTAGGTGCCACTTGAGGCTCCTGCTCAGCTTCATCCAGCTCTGCTCAGCTTTTCCAAAAGCAACACGGCGCTCTGCTTTCCCTTTGCAGAAGCACAGCACATCCAAAGCCATGTGCTCCTGGAGGTTTCCACCTTCAGCTGAAGAAATTGGGATTGTTTTGCAGTTTCCCAAGAGAGCTGAGAGGGGAAAAGTTGAAAAATGTCAGTTGTGTTCCACTGTAAAGAGGAAAACTTGAGACCATTTGAATTTCAGTCAGGGAAACATTTTCTCAAGTGAGGCTTGTGGCAAGAGTGGGCTGGTGGGAGGAGACAGGAGGGAGTCCAAATCATCTGGTTTAGACTTTTGGAGAGCATTTTGGTGCTCAGGGGTTATGATATCAGTGTGTTAGAAAATGCATGTGTGCTGTGCATGGGTACCCCAGAGGGCAGAACCTGGCCTGCTGGCTGCAGGCAGGAATGCCCAGCAGCCCAGCTTGCCTTCACAGGCAGCAGGAAGCCCTGGAGAGCCAAGATTGGCTTTGCATACTGGAACCACACTGTCAGTCAGTGCTGGTCCTGTTTCTCCAGGCAGAAAATGCCTCTGAAGCCCCATGGTCAATAGACACTGCCTGTCTGTGTTTCTGTTACTTTTGGCAAGCTGGTTGCTCTCATGGTTTTATGATTCTTCCTTGCTGCTTTACTGCCCATTTAAGTTCTCTTTGCCATCTCCTTGTTTTAGGGATTGTCTTGCTGTGTTCATTCCTTCTTTTGCTTTTCAGGTTTGCTTTTATTCCCAGTAAGACCACAGTGTTGGGTCTCCTGTCTCGCTGCTCTGCCTGCCTGACTGTATCCCCAGAAGGTCCCTACCCAAACCTGATCTGCTGGAAGGGAATTTCTTCCTTGCCCCACAGTAATGTGCTGGTTTGCTTTTAGGTAGCACATTCCCCCTCTGGAACATGACAACTTCATGGCTGTGTGCAGGCAGAAGCCAGCAGGTTTTTTTGGCCTTGTTGAATACGCAGGTGACTTGGTTCAGATGCTGTGTCTCCATCCTGCTGGTGCTGACCTGCTCGGCCCTTCCTTCCCAGCAGGCACTGCCCTACTGCCCCTGGCCAAAATGCGGGAGCCAGAGAGAAGGGATTCAAGTTCAGCCTTGTGAATGATGTGCCTGTGCCTGCTCAGCTGAAAGTGCTTTGGAAAAGGGGCAAGGGAGGGATGGTAGCAGGGCATGGACAGGTCTCCTCTCGTCCTGTTTCCACAAGTGGCAAAATCAAATTTCATGTCTTTGCTGCAGTTTCTTCACGTGGTGAAGGTCTCCATGGAGAGCTCACCTTACTTCCAGCTGGTGAGCTCCAGCGATGCGTACCGTGCCGTGCCGCCGGGCGCCTCTGCCCCTGTGCGCATCCGCTTCACCCCCAGCAAGAACAAGGTGAGGCTGGAGGAGCCACAGCACACAATGATCTCCACAGCCATTGTTTTCCCTGCACTCTGGCTCCAGCCCATTGCATGCTGTGAGCTGGGCTCCAGGCGTGGGCAGGCAGCCTGCAGCCAGTCACACCTTGGCACTGCTGGCAGGCACTGCAGCCAGGCCTGAGAGGCTCTGCTTCCCCTCCGTGCACATTGCTGAGCATTGCCAAGGGAAGATGCACAGGAAACAGGATGAAAATGACAGAGGGCTGCTGATAGATGTTGGGCCATCTCTAGGTGCAGTGGAAGGGGTTTCATTCTGATGGAAAACACCAGAGGAACAAAGAGGTCAGAGAGCTTTCGTCCTTCCTGGACTGCCAACAGCTTCCCTGCCTGCCCCTGGGCTGGAGCAAAGCCGGTGCTTTTTCACTCCCTCTGTTGTGCAGCCTTGCAGCTGTGCTGTCCCAGAGCACAAGTGAGCATGGCACAGCTGCAGGGCCAGGGCAGAGGATGTGCTGTGCCTGTGAGCCCGGCCTGGCACAGGCACACTGGGCTCTGGGTGCCCTTGGTCAGCAGGAGATTGCTGAGCTGCAGGGGACTTGAACACCTGCCTGCAGGAGCTGGTGTAGGGCAGGTACAAGTTGCAGGCAGAGCTGTGGGCCCAGAGCCCGTGGCAGTGACACTGCTGGGGCTCTGTCTTCATGCCTGTCGCTGTGCTTGCTCTGTCAGCTGGCACCCATTCCGTGCCAAAGGTGCTTTTGTGGGGAGGTTTGAACAGCAGTGCTGAGGCCCTGGCAAGTGTGATCTCAGTGCTGGGATCTGGAGGGTTCATGTTCTGATCTGGAGGCTTGTTCATACAGAAGGGTTGAGGGCATGGCATGGAAGGGAGGAAGCCTGGCAGGGAAACAAAGAGAGGCCCTTTCCAACAGCATCCTGCTACCTCTTAGCACTGTTCTTCTCCTGACTTGGTTGGACAGGCAAAGTTAGAGGGGAGTTGTGAGCCAACTGATGTTTCTGCACCAGGCCAGAGGTGCAGGATGTCTTTGGGTGCAGCTGTTTTCTCCTCTTCCTTTTGCTGCTTAGAGTCAGTTGAACACTTTGTCCTATTCTCAGACAGTGGGAATATAGAAGCCTAAAGAGCAATGTCCTGTGTTCCCCAGCTCCATGTTGCTTAGAAGGGGCTTAGGAATTCTTTAACATCATTAAAGTTTAGAGTAGGAATGATGGTGGCCTAGGGCTGTTATCTCTATGAGCCAAGTGACACAAGAGCTGAATGCCACTGAGACAGATTTTGCAAAGTGCACTGGTGCCTTTAAAATGTGACATAGTAGTAGAACTTAGTGTTCATTTGAGGGTGCAATAGGTAAATCGATGGCCTTGAAGGGGTATAGGAAATGGTTTTTCTTCTGCCATGGGGATGGCACTAAATGTCCTGTGCTGAGCCAGTTTCTTTTCCTGCAGGATTATTGCCATGAGCTGGTGTGCCTCACTGCAAGGGAAAGGATTGTTGTGCCAATTCGGGCCATTGGTGCCCGAGCTGTGCTGGACTTCCCTGCCCAGCTGGACTTCTCCAAGTGTCCAGTCAAGGTCAGCGCCCAGCAGACTCGGCTGGTGCGCAATGTCGGTGCCCGGGCAGCTCGGTACCAGCTGAGCACCCAGAGGTGAGGCAGCTCATCTGTCGCTGTGCAAACACCTTTGGGTGAGAGCGGAGTTGGGAAAGAGCTACAGACGGAACCAAGCATCGGATCTGCTGCCCTGCAGCCTGGCTGGAAGTGAGCAGGATGGAAGGCATCTGCTCTTGCTTTCAGTGGCCTTGGAGCTTTCTGTGTCCCAGATTCCCTGGAGGCTGCTGGAACATGTTGGGAGCTGGCTTGCACCCTGCTGAGCACAAGCAGCTTCGGAAATGCTTCCTCAGCACTGTCAGCCAAACAGAGCCATTCTCTGGGAGGCCACAGGCACGTGGCTTTGCAGTGGTGCTGGAGGGGACCTCTGGAAATCATCTGAGCAAACACACTGCTCAAAGCAAGAGCAGTGTCTGGGGGTTGCAAGGTGCCATTGGGAGACATGGACCTGTCTTTAGATGCCATACAAGCAAACAAACATGTCAATGGACCTAGTTATAAAAGCAGAAGAAAACAACCTTTTTAAAACCCCTCCATACCTTATCTTTTCGGCCTGTCAGGTGCAGCAGTGATTCATTGAGAGGATGGATCTAACAGGATGAGAAGTGTCTTAAGGAGCAGCTCACAATTAACAGAGAAAAGCCCAAAATTTAGCTTTCCAGGCCTATCTCTTGGCAGGGATTTTCCTTTGGTTCTTACAGTGTCAGGGATGTCTCCTTCACAGCTCTTCTAGCTGTGGGCTCAGGGAACAGTTTAGTGGTGTTGGCTGAAATTCAGAGGAGTTACGTTTAGCTGTAGACTTGTAGAGCTTGTGTCTTTGGGTCTTGGGGAGCCAGGTGTGTGTGAGAGATGAGTGCTACAGCAGGAACAGAGGAGTCTGGTGGGTACCGCCCAGGGATTGAAGAGATGCGGGGGCTGATTTGCACTCAGTTTTTCAGTGCTGACAGCTGAGTCCTGAACTTGGCTGGATCCTCTTCTCCTGATAATTTGAAAAGTAGAAGACACCCTCTTTCTCAGGCAAGCCCTGAAGTCATCCCTGGAATGTTATTCCCATCCTGCCACCTGAAGGCAGGAGCATGTAACATGGGGCAGGAGTGGGAAGGGAATGGAATGGAAGGTAGTGCTGAAGCTTGGCCAGGGATTCCCCTAACTGGCAGCTTCTCTATTGTGGTGAAAT
This sequence comes from Melozone crissalis, assembly GCF_028551555.1. Lineage (NCBI taxonomy): Eukaryota > Metazoa > Chordata > Aves > Passeriformes > Passerellidae > Melozone > Melozone crissalis. The sequence continues at coordinate 142,603 of NW_026535876.1, read as the reverse complement.
TTCTGGCCAAAGACTAAGAACAGAATGCTGTGCCTTGCCCCCAGCAGGCCCTGATCCCCCCAGCCCCAGCAGAGCTGCAGCAGTGCTGGCATCAGCCCCGGGGCAGATGCAGGAGCACGAGCACTGATCTGGCTCTGGGGCTGCTGGGGCCTTGTCTTTCCTCCCCTCCCTCCAAAGTCTCACATCCAGCACATGAACATTGCTGGCCCAAGGCTTCTCCATCAGCCAGCAGTGATGTTCTCACCAGTGGCAATGGGAACAGGTCAGCCCATAATTACAGCAAGAGGTCCTTAATGAGCAGAACCTGAAGCGAGTTCATCAGCTGTTACTACTGACATGAACAAAGTTCAGCTTGGCAGATGTTCTCTTTGTTTCTGTGTGTGATGCATTCATCAGCAAAGTCCCCAGAACACATTTGAAGTGACAGATTGACCAGCAACAAAGCACCAGGGCCAGGAACTTTTGTTTTCTCACTGGGGCTGTAGAAGGGCACAAAGCCCAGCAGCTGCTGGGCAGAAGCACATTTCCCCTGAGCTGTCCCTGAGCATCAAAGCACAGAGTCTTGTGCCTTTAACCGAGCCATTGCCTGCTCTGTCCTCGGCCTCCAGGGGCAGCGTCACTGCACCGAGTTTACACTTCGACCTCGCTGAGCTCGACTTCGGGGACATCTCCTTTGGTGAGTGTTCCCTGGGCTGGGACACAGCCTCAGGGATCTGTGCCTTCCAACAGAAAAGCATCCCTCACTCCTGCTCTGCCCCAGCAGCCTCTTCAGGCTGTGAACTGCAGGGCTGCTGCTGCTGCTGCTGCCTCAGGGGGCATTTTGCCATTGTGAGATCCAATGGAAGCAAGGAATAGAAAGGCAGTATTTTCTGGTGTCTCTGTGCTGCTTTAAAAGACAGATGTCTGCCAAGGAAGGTGGGAATCTTGCTGCAATGGAAAGATGAGCCCCTCCCTCCAAATGATTATCCCTTTGAAATGACAGGGCTCCCAGGCAAAACTGTGGGAAAAGGAATAACAGTTCTTTGCTAGACTATCTCAGGACAGCACAGACAAGACAAGAACAGTCATTTCCCAGATGCCAAGTCCTGTTTTTCCCCTTTGGTGGAGTTCTGGTCACAGCAGGAGGAGCTGTGGGCTCTGGCAGGGCAGGGATCCCCCCCCAGCCGGTGCGGGAAGGGAAGGGAAGGGAAGGGAAGGGAAGGGAAGGGAAGGGAAGGGAAGGGAAGGAGGAAATGCTCCTTTTGCACAGCCCCAGAGGGCAGGGGGATGTGGGCAGTGCCCAGCAGCAGCAGTAGCAGCGGGGCAGGCAGGCAGGGTCGGTGCCAGCGGTGAGCTGCAGCCAGGGCAGTCCCAGGCCAAGCACAAACCTCCCGCAGCAGCAGCGGCCGAGCTGCGACCCCCGAGCGGGAGGGAGGGAAGCTCCGCTCCCTGCCCAGCCTCAGCTCCCACTGCACAGCCGCCCACGGCATCACGCCACAACTCCCAAAAAACCCCAAGGGAAAAGCCCAGCCCAGGGCCAAACCCCCCCAGAACCCCCCAGAACCCCTATCCCCCTTCCCAGACCAAGGGCAACATTCACGGCCAAGCCTAAACCCAGAACAATGAAGTTCATGAACTTCTGAAGGAAACTCATTGCCTTTTTTGAGCTGCTTCTTCCCCAGCCTGCTTTACCACAGAGGCGCTTGTCAAGTTGCCTTTGGAAGGAATGAAACACGAAAGGCAAGAGATGGAAATATGGGTCTGAAGCAGGAGATTCAGATCCTGCTGAATCCAATTTCATTCCTAAGGGCTCTTTGGCTGAAGGCAGCTGTTGTATCTTTGCTTCTTTGTAACTGTTGACTGTTGTCTGCATGTGCTAGCCTCAGTCTCATTGGAGGTTTTGACATCTGGGTTTGTCCTTTTTGTGCCTGTCTTGCCTCCCTGCTGGAGTCCCTGCTGGAGCTGGCAGTGGTCACTTGGATGGGCACAGAGAAGCTCTGGGCTGCAGCTGCAGTCTTTTTTTCTCCCCATCTGTGTCCCAGTGACTCTTGGTGAGCAGGCCTGGGGAGAAGTCTCCTCCCCACAGAGCTGGTCAGCCCAGCCAGATGTGCAGTGCAGAGCAGGCTGTGGCTGCTCTGCGCGCTCTGCAGGACATCCCCACCATGAGTGGATGTATCTCTGGCTTTACAGGATGGAAAGCAAATCTCAGAGCCAAGGTGGGGTGAAGCCTTGCAGCCAGCACTCTCAGTGAGCAGCATGGCTGTGATGTCCCTGTTTGTGGGCTGAGGTGGGACCTGGTTCCTAATTGCTAATCTCAAAGCAAGGCTTGGCTGTGTCCCCAGTTGAGTGGGCTCTGAGCTGTCACGTGCTCAGTCTGTTTGGCCCAAAGCAAGAGATGCCTTAAGGGTCCTGCAGAGAGAAGCTGCATTAGGGTGTTTGCATCACGTTCTAGTTCCTGATTCCATCCTCATTTTCTTTTGCTGTAGCTTCTTCTCACTGACAACTCACTGTTTATATGTCTTGAAAAAGGTGGGAGTGTTGGCAGGCTGAGCAGGGAATTGGACAGCTTGAATTCTCAGAGTAAATGCTAGGTCTGGGTGCGCACTCATCACTGAGAGAGAACTGGTGCTGGTTTGGGGCAGGTGAGGGAGCTGGTCCCCATCCCAAAGAGAGAAGCTTGCAGTGTTCAGCAGGGCTAGGAGTGGGCATTTTCAAGGCTGCAGTCTGGAATCTGTGTCAAAGGGAACTAAGTGACGATTAATTCCTCACGCAGCTTCTAGGTGAGCTGTAGTTCAGATAATAAAGAACTCAGCTCCAATCCCACTTTGATCCTGCCAGGATCTTGCCCCCAGGATCATGCCCTGCTGGGTGCCTGAATGGATATTTGTGTCCTTGTCCAGGCTTTCCCTACACGCAGCGCTGCCGCCTCACCAACAGCTCCGCGGTGCCCCTGACGTTCCAGCTCCGCATGTCGGACGATGGCACGCAGCCGGCTGTGGACAGCGTGGATCAGATCCGCAGGGACACCGACCTGGCCTGGAGGAAGGGAATCCATTTCCATGTGGAGCCCAGGGAGTTCACCCTGAATCCCAGCCAAGGCACCATCCTCCCCCAGGGACACCAGGACATCGAGGTACGGCAAGAGCCCAGCCATTGACGCTGCAGCACCAGGGCTGGAGCTGCACTGCAGGGTGGGAGGGCTTTAGCTCTGGTGCCAGCTTGGAGCATCCTGGCACTGAGAGATCTGCACTGCTGGGGGCCTCTGCTAGCTGGCTTACTCGGGATGTTCCTCAGGGAGCACTGTTTGCTTTCCAAAATCATATGCCTGAGTTCACAGACCTTATGGTCAAGGCCTGAAGCCATTCTTGTGTTTTTGAGAGCGATTGATTTGATTGCAACAGGGCAGAGCAAGGATGAGGGCAGAAGGTGGCTGTTAGAGAGATGTCATTGTATCAAGCAGTTAGCTTTTCTTCGTGGTTTCTTTTCCCTCCTCCTGGGGAGCAGAAAGATTTGTGTTCACTGCAGGAAGCTCCAGTGGAGACAAAAAAATCTGCAGCCATGTGTAGCAGTTCAAATTTATTGTATTGATTCCTTGTTAAGTGGTTTGTTCTGTGGTACCCCGTGTTCTCCCCGAGTGGGTTTACCCCTGGAATTTACCTTCCCTCAAAGCTGTCCCTCATGCCCCTTGTTCCAGCTCTTTCCCTTCCTGTCAAACCCAGCCCCTTTTGTTCCCCAACCTTCTTTGCCAATTTAACCTGGAGCCAATCCCTGTCTGCAACACCCCTTTGGAATTCCCCTATTCCTGGAGGCCCCATTGGCCCATGTGAGCCATCCTCCCCACCCTCCTACCCAAAGTGGCCCCAGACACTTGATGTAATCCCCTTAGTGCTCCCCTGAAGATTCCCTTTTGGCTTGCTGTCTGTATTCACCCCCTGATTTGTATCTGTACAAAAGCCCTTGCACAGGAGTGTCCAGGGTTCTTTTGGCTTTGATCCTTTTGCTTGGAATAAACCCTTCCTTGTGGAACTTCAAGACAGAGATCCTCCTCCTTTCTCCTCTGCCTGGTCCCGTTGGTGGCTTGTCTCTTCTGGCATAGAGCAAGAGGCTCTGAGGGTTCTGCCTGTGGTCAATGCCCAGCCTGGGGCAGTTCTGAGGGTTCTGCCTGTGGTCAATGCCCAGCCTGGGGCAGTTCTGAGGATTCTGCCTCTGGTCAATGCCCACCCTGACGCAGTTCCCCACTCCTGGCTTGGGGCTGGAGTTCTCAGAGCCAGCCCGGGCTCCCAGGGCAGCCATGAACTGCCCAGCACCTGCTGGGCCACACTTTGCCCTCAACCTCCTGCTGCAAAGCTGAACTCATTGTGGTCAAGTCAGATTTCCTCTGCATGGATGTCTTTGTAGTCAGATGAGAAATTGGCCCCATAATTTGAATGCAGTGGTGCATGGAGCTGTAATCTAATGTTTTAATGTAGCTGACCTGTGCCCTGATAGCACGGTGTGTTTAACAAATCTGGTATTGCCAGAAGGCTTTTGTTACTCTGAGACTGTGCTCTACACATGGAGCAGCAGAAGAATTAAGGGCAAATCCTCCCTCAGGAACTGGAGGATATCACCCGTGGGTAATGAGCTTTTGTAAGGAAGAATTGACTGTTCTTCTCTTCCACCAGGTGACCCTGTGCTCCAACACGGTGATGGAGTTCTACCGGAGATTGCTGGTAGACCTGGAGGGTATTGGCAAGGGAGTGGCAGCCCTGATCATCACAGCCAGGTACCAGCCCTTGCCTGGCCTCCCGCAGGCACTGCCTTGCCCAGGCTGTGCTGGCTGCAGCTGCCAAGGAGAAGTGCTGCTGAATGCCCTCATGTTGTGCCAGCTGGACACGAGAACAGCAGTGCTTGGGCAGCAGCCCGTGGTGAAAAGCACGTTTGCTCACAGGCCAGCATGGTCCTGGGCCCTCTTCTAAAGGCACCAGGAATGATATCATTGATTGGCCTTGTTTTTGGTGCTTGAGGTGGAACAAATTTCCTGAGGGCCTCCTCTCCTTCTGGCTGCAAGACGTGGGGTTGTGCTGGTTGTGAGCACCGTGCACTGGTTTGGGCCACAGCAAGCAGCTGCTGAGAGTCAGGCTCTGGCTCTGTCCATGAGGGCACATGGCAGGGGGGAAGTGGCTCCCAGCAAGAGTGGGGAGGGCAAGGTCTGACAAGGGGAAAGCAGCCCTTGATGTGGCAGGTCAGCTCCAGTTTTTGTCCTTCCCTCTGCTTCCTGTTTTGAGCTTTAATGTTGTCAGAGTTGAGACCAAAAGTCGTCGTTGCTGCAGCAGAATTCCATGCTGCTGTGCTGCTGTGGGTGTCAGTGTGATGCCCAGAGGGATGCAGCTCCCTGGTGCTGTTCCCTGTGCCAGGCAGAGCCATCCAGGCAGTGCCTGGGCTGCCATTGTGTACAGCAGGTGGAGCTGGGGCCAGGCAGTGCCTGGAGCTGTGCAGTGAAGGAGCCAGGGAGCTGCAGGGCCTGGCAGGGGCTGATCAGCCCCTCTGTGGGGCAGCTGCTGTCTCGTGCCCTCCAGGGCTGGGGCAAAGAGCTGAGTTCTCAGGCAGGGCAACAGCACCATGGCAGAGAAGGGAGTCATTTTTACGGAGACCCTGGAGTTGTGTGTTCCTTCAGCCTTAGGGAGCACTGATCCTTGTTGGCAAGGCTCCCCCAGAGCTCGTGGGTCACTGGGACTCTTCCAGGAGTCCTTGCAAGCCTTCTTGGGTAAAGGAGGGGCTGAGGCAGCTGTGGGGCAAAGTGCTCTGCCTGGGGCACTTGGCAGCCTCTGGGTGCTGCCTCTCAGGGTTTGCCCCTCCTTGGCAAGACATGTTGGAGTGGGAAGAGGTAGAAGGCAATTTATCCCTGTAGGGCTCTTCAATGTGCATTTGACAGTGACCAATGTGTTCTGCTCCATTTCACAATCTTTGGGGGTAGGCATTCTCCATTCTCTCAGTATCTCTGATTGTCCTGGGGTCATCTCTTTGCCCAGATGTCTCGTTCCTGAGCTCCAAGTGTCCTCCCCAGTGCTGCTGTGTGATGAGTGCCACCTGAAGGTGCCCTATGAGAGGAAGATCTTCATTAGGAATCCCAGCCACCTTCCTGGCTGCTACGGGCTTATTCCCCAGGTTTGGCATCACATCCACCTCCTCCTGTCAAATAATCCTGAGGAGATTATTAAGGGAAAAAAGGGTTTGGATAAGACCTTGCTGGTTTCTAATCAGTCCTAAAGATCTGCTGAGAACAGGATCCTACCCTACTGTAAACTTTAGGAGGCAGTTTAAGCTCCTGAGGAAACAGTTGATGTTCCAGTCCTCAGGGCGTTTTCCTGTGGGAGATCTTAGAGGGTTGTGAAAAGCTGCTGCACCCACAGACACCAGTGCCTGTGCTGGCAGCCTCCTTGCAGGATGCCCTGGGAGCAGTAAACCTACAATTCTGGCATCTTGTTTGTGCCTTTGACCTTTGTCCTGGGGAGTTTTAAAGGTGTGTGTAAGTTGCTGTTGTGGTGGATGTTAAGGAGCCTAAAGTTTCTTGAGAGGTCCCTCTGAATCTGCGTTTCATTGTGTCCCTTCCAGAAACGCAAGGAGGACTCTGCTGTGCTCTACTCCAGCCCCAAGCCCTGTGGGATTGTGCAGCCCCAGAGCACAGCAGAGATCCCAGTTGTGGTGGCAGTGCAGGCCCTGGGCACTCATCGCACCAACGTTCTCATCGGCGTGTTCGGGGATGAGAGAAACCCCCTGGTGAGGGCAAGGGGAGATGTGAGCCTGTGTGCAGCTGCTCCTGGCAGGGTGCACAGGGACAGGGATTGTGCCGGGGAAAACAGGCACAGGCTGCTGGGGAGAAGGACAGGAGGGATGGGGGGCACAAACAGCTCCTGCCTTAGAGGTGGGTATCTCAGTGTCTGACACAGAATGGAGTTGGGCTAAGCTGGAATCCAGGGGCATTTGAGTTCATTATTCTTTCAAATGCTGTTAACTTTGGAAACATCTGTTTGAAAATGTCATCTCTCTGAGCACAAAAGAGGATGTCAAAAGTCTTCTAGGAACCTTGAGCTTTCTGTAAAAGAAAGGAAAGCTGGCATTTGAAGAGTGTTTGCAAGGACTGAAACTTCAATTAAAACATATGGAAATGGCAATGCCAAATTCCCTGGATGGCACCAAACATCTGAACCTGGGCCATTGTGGCACTGCCTGTAAATCAGTGAACAGGAAGGAAAGGCAATGCAGGCTGTGCCAGGGAGCCTGAAGTTTGACCAAACAGTTGCTTTTAACTATCAGGCTGCTTCTCTTAAAGAGGAGGGTTTCTCCCCACCAGAAGAACCAGTTGTTTAACTGTCAGGCTGGTCTTACCTAGAGATTTTTTGCAAAGATTAAAGCTTTGGGCCAATAATTTTTAGTTTGAAAGGTTCTCTTACCTTAATCCTTTTTGATTTGGAGGTGAACATGTAATTTTCTTTTTCCCCAAAAGCCCAGCATTTCAGCTGGGGAGTGGTAGCTGTCCCTAAAGAAATAACTTGAGCAGGGTTGAGCTGTTGAAGGTTTTTTAGGTTTGTCTGTTGTGGTTTGTTTTGGGTTTTTTAAAATCTTTCTTGCTTGCTTCCTGGAACAGAGGGCACAATTATGGAGCTCAGGACGGCTGGCAGAAATCTCCCCAAGCCCAAGGCTGGCAGAGCTTGGCAGGATCCCAGCACCACAGCCTGTGTATGTATGGATGGAAGGATGGATGGATGGGGAATGCGACCTGAGTCACCTGGGAGTGTTGTAAAATGTCAACCAACCCCCCAGCGGTGTCAGGGGAACGTTCCTGATAAATCCCAGGTGGAGCTGCAGAGTTTCTGGCCTTGGGCACTGGGTGGGCTGTGCTGGCTGGGCACTGGCTGGGTCTGCCCCTCGGTGTCTCAAATCTCACCTTTTTGCTGCCTTCTCTGTCTTTTCCTCTCCCACTGTGCTTTTTGCATCCCCACCAGGTGTTCATGCCTGTCCTCTGTAGTTGCTCAATGCAAGCAGTTGCAGCTGATGCAGCACCTCAGTGTCACCCCTGGGCTGCCTTTAGAACAGACCTGCCCCAGCCTGGATTGGGAAGGGCTGGATCAAACCATTTCTCAGTTCAACGTGCCAGCACTCAGCCAGGGGCTGCATCCTGGCCAGGAGCTGCTCGTGCAGGTGTCCCTCCCTCCCTCCCACTGCAGGTCCCTGTTCATAGTTATTTATTTTCCAGAGATGAGCTCCACCCACCTAAATTCAAACCCCAGCCACCGAAGGAGAGAAGAACCAGTCTGGATTGTGCAGCAACTCGATGGAGGCACTTCAGGACTGGAAAGGAGGAGGCAGCCAGAGCCTTGAAAGAAGTGCAGGATTTTAGCCAATCTTCAGGAGCAGAGGTAGATTTTCTTGTGCACCTACTGCTTGCTTTGCCTCCCCAGCCTGCCAGCACCAAGTCCTGCTCATGCTGAGCTCCCTTTTTGCTGCCCTGCTGTGCTGTGCCCTGACAGTGGGCTGGGCAGCAGGGCCAGTGGCTGGACATGGGCTGAGGGAGAGGTAGAAATAGGACAGTTTTCCTTGGAGAAGCTGACTCAGATCCTACAGGCCTGTGCTGAGTGTGGGATTTTTTGCCTTGTTTCCTTCCCAATGTAAGATGAGGCTTTTCTCTGCATTATAATGGTAACACCTCCAGCTTCCCTTCCAGAGCAAGCTGGGGTGATCCTGATCTCCATGGAGCCTCTTCCCAAAGCAGCCAGACTCCCTGTTTGCAGGGCTCTGCTTTCACCCAGAGCTGCTATTGCACTGCTGGCCCTGGAGCTGTCTGACAAAGGGAGACTTTGCAGAGGGGCTGTCTCTTCTTCCCAGCATAGAAAATGGCTTGTTTTTTGGGTGCCAGCACCAACTGCTGAGCACCCTCACCTCCCTCGAGGCTTGGAGGGATTCAGGTGCTCCCTGGATGTGGCGCACACTGCCCTGGGAGCAGAGAAGGCAAGAGGGAATCTGTCTCCCTTGCCCATTGTCAGTGTGGCAAGCAGGGCTGGAGCTGCCAGTGCCACTGGGGGCCCTCAGCATTGGCCACAGAGGGGCCTCCCATCCCTGCAGGCCCATCACAAAGTGCTGCCGGAGCAGCTGCTTGTTGGAGAGGCCGTGCAGGGATGTCCAAGGACGCTGTGCGGCACCTGTGGAGGGCACTGCTCCCCCTGGAACTCCTCAGGTGCTCCATGGGAAATTTTTGCAGGAGCTTTTGCTGTAGCACCTTTAGAAAGAAGCATTTAAATCAGAGAGAGAGGGGAAGAGCCTCAGGAGTCAGATGAGCTGGGCTGGACTCCTTCCCTCAGCTCCAAGAGCTCTCACTCTGAGTCTCCTCCTTTTCTAAAAGCAGGAAGTTTTGAAACTTTTTAAAGGCAAGTTGGGCATCAGAGAGAATTTCTACTGCCAGGAGCCATCCCAGTTCACTTTCATGTCATGTACTAATTAATGCATTGAGCTGTGAGTATGGGAGAAGATTTTCCCCATGGTCCCTGCACTGGTCAGTGGCATGGATGCAGGATGAGGTGAGGGTGATTCTGGCAGTGTTTGGGGAATAGGCCCCTCTGGCTACAGCTGCACTTTGCTCCAAGATGCTCCATTGGATCCATTTCCATGCTCAACACCTCAATCTCTCCTGTCTTCCGTCCAGGCTTTCAGTATCCTGCCACTGCCAGGTGTGCTGCAGCCAGGAGAGAGCCAGCAGGTCTCCTCCACCTTCTCTGCCCACCTCAACACCACCTGCAATGTCCCGGAGCTGTGCCACATGGAGGCAGGCTCCACCTCCGAGGTGCTGGTGCCCAGGGCGGCCTCACGTGTCAGCTCCTCCCTGAGCCCCCAGGAGATCAACTGTGGCTCACAGGCCCCTCTCAGGGACAGGTGAGTCAGCCTTCCGTGGGTTCCTGCTCTGCCATGGGTTATTGTCCCTGCAGGGCTTCCCTGCTCCAAGGCCTCTGAGCTCAGAGGAGCTGCAGAGCAAAGGCCAGCAGCAACACAGGGATGGCCACTCTGAGCTCCCTGGCTGCCAAGAGAGGAAGGACCTTCTTCTGTTGAGACAGAACATCTTCTTCTCTATTTGAGTTCTGAGCCCTGCTGGCTTAGCTGCTGTCTGCAGAGAGCTGGGCTCTGGGCTTGCCTTGGCACCACCTCTAGAGGTGTCTTGAAGTCCATGGTGTTGAGTGGCATCTTCTTCATCATCTGCCTTCTTCACCAGAACAGTGGGACTGTGGTATGGGCAGGCGTGGGGCACAGAGCAAACCTTGCTTTAGGTCCTGCTCCTGCCACAGATGAAGTCCTTGCACTGCTGATCTGCCAGGGTTCTCCTTATGGTGGTGCAGCAGCCAGAAAAGCTCCTGTCCTTTGGGCTCCCCTGCAGCTGCAGCCGTAGGCAAGCACAGGAGAAGCTCAGCTCCAGCAAGGCAGCCCAGCTCAGGACACACAGGCACAAGTGTGGAGCTGGGAGTGGAGGTGCTTAAAGCAAGCCTGTGCAGCAGGACTTCTTCAGGCCAGACTGAAGTTGGTTTCATGGGGAGGAGATGGATGAGGCTGCTTCCAATGGTTTCCATGGCAGCCAGCACTGGTTTGCTTGGTCCCAGCTGGGTTCCAGCAGGAAATCTGCCTGACAAGAGCCTGTCTTGCAGGAGAGGGGTTCCTGCAGCCTTTGCTTTCTGACTGATAGGATTGTTCTCATGAAGGAGCAGGCTAGGAGTCATTAAAACCGAAGATCACGGACAGAGACTCTAACTAATTAAAGTTAGATTATGGGATGTTTAATAACACCGGCAGGCGGCACCAGAGCCGTCCCTAAAAGGCGTGCCCGCGTTGTCCAAGGTTCTTTGCCCTCTCTTTATTTCCCAAGATCTTACATACAATACATCTGCACAACCCCAGCACCTCCCATCCCTGCTCTGTATTCAAATGAGGTCATTGGTCCTTCACTCCTGTGCAATTCTTCCCTTGAATTGGGTTGGTGGTCTCGAATTGGGTCAGTGGTCTTAAGGGATGAAGTCAGGAATATCTTCATCAGGTCTCTGTGACCCTCTGGCACCATCCAAGGTCCCCTGCTTAGTGATTGATTGACATCAAGCCCAGGTGCTAACCATTGTTCTACTGGTTTCAAGATGTTCTTATAACAGTTCACTTCCTCCACTTCCCTCTAGAAAGAAGCTCCTAATGGTAAACAATAGCACAATCAGCTCCAGCTTAAGCATCTCATAATCATTAACCTATGGTCTGCCTATCTAACCTACATCCTGATCAATGGGAATTGCTTCTAACCCTCAGCTGAAATCTGAACTCTTTAAAATCATGCTTCAGCTATGCCCAGGGAGAAGAGGGCTGAATGAGCTGAGTAAGAACTGTAGGAGAGCTAAGCAGATGTCAGCAATCTGTGCTCTGCTTTAAAATGGGAAGCCAAGAGACAAAGGGCGTTTCCAGGCCCCAGTGCAGAGAGCTGCTGGATCAGCCTTTGGCAGGGGCTGGAGGGGTCTGGCTGTGCCTTCAGAGGGAGCTGGCACAGTCAACACCTTATGATGACAAAGCTCAGGTTTGGCTGGTCCTGGAGGTCCCCTTCCACCCATGCCCTCACTTGGGATGTTCCCAACCTCTGTGGGTTGAGGAGAATTCATGGAAATGGCCTCAGGGTCAAGGAATGAAGTGCAGGGCCAGTCAGGACTAGGGAGCCCAAGGTTCTGGTGGGACTCTCAGCCATGTTTTCTGTTTTGTCTGCAGAAGGGAGCTGAAGGAGCCAGCTCAAAAGGTCGAGGAGGAGGCAAAAGCCTTAGAGGAGGAAGACAGGGGGAAGGAGGAAGAGAGGCAGAAGAAGGAAAAGAAGAGTGTCTCTGTTGGGAAGCAAGCTCCAAAACCAGCGAAGGGGAAAACCAAGACCCGGGAGGAGAAAGAAGCCCATGCGAAAGCATCACAGAGGAAGGAAAGCAGAATCCCAGAGAAGAAGGAAAGCAAAATCCCAGAAAAGAAGGAAACCAAATTCCCAGAGAGGAAGGAAACCAAAATCCCAGAGAAGGAAACCAGAGCGCCAGAAAAGAAGGAAACCAAAGCCCTAAAGAAGAAGGAACCCAAAGCTCCAGAGAAGAGCGAAACCAAAGCCCTAAGGAGTGCGAAAGCAAAGCCCTAAAGAAGGGGGGAACTGCAATCCCAGAAGACCCAGCTGAGCTGGAGAACTCTTTACTCTTTATTCACAAAATTCGTTTTACACAGTTTGACAGACCTCGTGTGCAACGTTAGTTAGTTCATAGATTTCTTAGCAGTTCTTCTGTTATTGGTTAATAAATTAGATTTTACTTGTGCATCAAATCTCTCTATTGTATTGTTTACCTGTTCTCTTCACCGAGTCTCATGGGACTAATCCCTTGTTGTTGCAGGTGCATTTTTGCAGTTTTTCACCCTCAGAATAGATTGTTCACAAAGTCTCATTCTCCAAATAGCTTCACATGGGAACTTGTAACTGCTTAGCTGCACTCAGAAGAGATGACAGGCCAGCTATTAATATGGCAGAAGAAGGCCTGATTTCAAAAGGCCTTTCTTTTATCATTATTCTACTGGTCTATGACATCTCCCCCTTTTCGTTCATTTAAAAAAGGCTCCTATGTTCTGATGTAAAAACAGCTCACTCTTGTGAGGGTATTATCACAGTTGTCCCTGGTTATCTATTAGATATGGGATAAGATAGATAAATGACCAATTACAATCAACAAAACTTACCAAATTCTATCAAGTCATTGACACAGGGTTTTGCAGCATGAGAAAACCAAAGAAAAATGTCCAATGTCTCTTAGGGAAATGAAAAGAAATGACCATTGTTTCCAATTAGTTGAGAAGGATGAGAAAGTCTGTGAGCTGGAAATGCTGATCTTTGACATCACTGAATGTCCTCCTGGGCACTGGAACAGGGAATAACTGCAGAAGGTTCGTAGGAGCACTGTACCATGAGGATGCCATGAGGCTTTTGTTGGCAAATTGCCTCTGTCAGTTTCCAGCCACAGCCATGTCTTGGCAGTGCTCCTTCTGCTCCTGCTCTGGCCACAAAGGCTGCAAGGTGATGGGGTTATTTCTCCTTTCACTGGGCCTCATTTTTTCAGAACTGATCAGTGTCTGATGGAATGAACAGGTGACTGCTTTGAACTGCTGATGATAAAACACAGGCACATCTTCTCCTGAAGTTAATGAATTAATTAGGCTTCACTGTGATAGAGCCTATTGGGATTTAGATGTGATGATCTTTTTTCCAAATTTCTCATGTAAATATTGCATTATTCAAAACGATTAGTTGTCCAAATTTCTCATGTACATATTGCATTACTTGAATGTTCATAAGGCGTTCATTCCTCTTCTTTTTTGTTTTTTAAGAATGAGATGCATGTCTTTTTTTATAAGTATGATGAAACATCATAGCAAAATAATACATGCAGTGAACAAGAAACTTACAGCAATTAGGAATAATTTGGATCCAACAATCAGGAATATTTCAAATAGCAGAAAAAGCTAACCACATAGGTTTCTTTCACCCACCAGAACCAAAAGAAAGTTTTCTTGGCAGTTCTCTGCTTTTAACCCCCTGTGTTGTCAGAGGCGTATCCATGTCATCAGTGGCCACACCACGTGCCAATATTCAAATCTGGGCACCTATTGGTTTAACTACAGCATCCCAAAAAACTCACTTGCTTTTCAAACCAGGACAGAGGGTCTCTTTCCCTTCTGGCTGGCAAAGAGGTAACAAGGCCGACCCGGCCCCCATCTCAGCCAGGCCGGGCTGGGCGGCTCCTGCCGTGGGGCCGGGCCCATTCCCAGGGACCCCGCCAGGCCCCATCGGCTGCCGGGCAGGGCAGGGGAGGCCGCGGGGCCGAGGCCCGGCCGGGCCATGGCTGCAGTTGTGACCATTTGGGCTCTGCTGAGCCCTGCCCCGCCGCCAGCCCGGGCTGAGCCATGATCCACCGGGCCCCAGGAGCAGCCCCGGGCCGGGCCGGCTCGGCCAAGATTCTGCCACCGTTGGGGTTCAGCCGCAAGCCCCAGGCAGGGGGAGGAGAAGCCATCGGCCTCGGCCATGCTGCTGCTGAGTTCTGGCCTGGCTGCTGAGATCCTGGCCCTGCCCCAGCGCGGCCCATCCTGACACAGCCCCAGCGCAGCTGCTGCAGAAACCTCCATCATAAAACAGCTCCGGCCACAAGCACCGAGCCCGGCTGGGGTCACAGAACCATCTGCAGGCCCGGGTGAGATATGAACTCTTTCAGTGCTTCCATCCTCCCTCGAGGGAGAGAAAAGGACAAAGTGCAGATACATACATGAGCAGCACAAAGACATGGGGGTCAATGAAGTGGAAGCTGAGTCCCAGATAGGAGGGATGAGGAGATGTCTTGATCTTGGAGCTGAAATCCTCTTGTAAAGCAATGGAGAAGGATGTAATTGATACATCAGACTCTCTTTTTCCCTATAAGGCATTGAAAAGCATGGGAAGATGACTTGTTCAGCAAAAACCTCCATGCTAAAGTAAGCAAACCTTGAAGTAGCTATGATCCCATGAGAAATTTGAACAGAGAAAGAGAGACTAGTGATGAGACCCTGTGCCTCATGAAGAGAAGAAGACCTCTGTTTGTAGATATGAAGATGATTTCAGAAATAGATGAAGAGAACCTTTGTTCCTAAGCAGCTCATCTTTAAACTAATACCCCATAAACTAACATGCCCATAAACACAGATGTGGCAAAAGATGTGAAAAAATGGGAGGGACTTCACGATTGCAGATTTTCTGGGAGGCTGATGTTCATGGGAATTGAGAGCCACGAGAAATATGTTTTCTTGTAAAGCTTCCATAGCATGGAAGAGAGACTCCTTTCCCTACGTGAATTGAAGAAAAACTATTCTAGAGGTGGCAAAGTGACTGAAAATTTTAGGTTTTGTCTCTTTCATTGTCAGTAAGAAAGAAAAGCTTGCAGGGAGAGGAGAAGTGTTCCAAAAGTTTTTTTTGCATTCATATTACTCTTTCTTCTAGTTACTGGTAATAAACTTTTCTTTATACCCTTTTGAAGTTTTGAGGCTACTTTGCCTTTCTCCTAATCCTACCTCACAGCAGGAAATAAGTACGTATAATCTAGTGAGTGTACTGGTATATAGCCAACACTGAACCCATCACAATCATTGCTGTATTCTCCAAGAAATCTCAAATTAGTGAACAAAAACCACTACAGACAGCTTCCTGATGAGCTCCATGAGAGCAGAGGGAAATCAAGGCAGAGCCATGGTTTGTCAGGATTTGCTTGATCCTCATGCGCCTCACTGTGCATTTGGAGCTGAGCCCTTGAACCTTAGGGCCTGAGAGGAGATTGCACAAACCTTTCCAGGAGTCAAAGTCAGAAGAAAACCGCAAAGTGTCTCAAGGCATTCATGGCTCCCACTGAGGTCCATCCCCAACACAGGCTCCTCGTGGACTCCTTGGAGGACAGAATTGAAGGCCAGAATGGCACAAAAACCTCTCAGAGACTCAGCGTGGAAAGGAAATTCCAAAGTACCTTAAAAACCTTGAGTATCTCAAAGTATTAATGAGCCCCACTGAGTGTCAGTACAAAGCTCCCAAGGGACTTGTTAAAGTAGATAACTGGGGCCATGATTGCACAAACCTCTCACAGAGTCTGTATCAAAACGGAAACACCAAGTACCTTAAAAGAACTGAAGTACCTTGAAGCATTAATGAGCCCCACTGAGTGTTGTTACTGACAAAGCCTCTCCAGGGACTAATTACAGCAGATAATTGGAGGCCATCATTGCACAAAGGTCTCAGAGACTCCAAGGCAAAAGCCAAACCCAAAGTCCTTTGAAAAACCTGCAATCCCTGCAGGGAGCATTCAGGAGTCCCCATTCCTGAGCAAGGCTCCCCAGGGACTCCTTCCAGCAGATCCTTGAGGCCACTGGGATGTGGGCTAGGGGGGGATGCTGAGGGCAGGACAAGGGGCTGACAGTGCCCAGCCTGGCTGGGGCTGTGCCAGGAGGCCCCAGGGCCTCAGCACAAGGTGTCTCCTCACAGCCCTTGGTGGTACAGACCCTGCTGTGCCCCAGGGCACCACGACTTGGCTTCTCTTTGTCCCCACCTGTCATCACTGCCTCCAGTTCTCTGCTCTGCCTGGGGTCTGGGGACACTTTTTCAGTCGTGTCCCTCAGTGGGACCCATTACAAGTCCAAGAAACTTTGGAGTTGGATTCCGACTTGGAGTTCTGGAGAGGTTTCTTCAGCTCCTTCTCAGGGACTGATGTTCAGGGCCTGAGCACAAAGCCCCACAGGCTCATTACAGTCCTAGTCCTGTATCTGTGCTGCTGAGCTGAGCTGGGCTCCTGGTACAGATGCAGCTCCTGGTAACCAAGAAGAGCTTCAAAAGCACATTTCTCCTGATGAGCACTCTTCTGCCAGCCCAGCAGGGCTGGGGCACTGCCTGCAGCCACCCCAGGCACAGCACAGAGGCACAGAGAGCCTCAATCAGTCAGGGCTGGGAAGGTGCTGAGAAGTGCCTGGGGCAGAATCACTGCCAGCCCTTGGCACAGGAACCTCTGGCTGCAGGACAATGCAGCTGCAGCTCCTGGAGCCATCTCCTGCTGCTGGACCATTCCAATGCCTATAGACTCTGTGAGTACAACTCTGGGTATTTCTGGTGCAGGGGAGGTGAAATGCTCATGAAGCTCTGATGTACTGAGGGGTTCTGATCAGTCACAGAATATTTCCAAGACAAGGATTTTGATAAAAATGAGGAAAATTCCTAAGACTGTATTCAGTTTCCTACTATTGGAGGATGACGGGGAGGGGGTATAAATATTAAAGGATGATTATGAATTTTGACAAGTACCTGAGAAATCTGAACTGTTACTTTTAGTGATCAATAGGTTCACAGGAGATTCCTAATGTACTTTCAGCCACTCCTCTGCCCATGGACAGCACCAGCATCACCTTTGCATGACCCATCAGGCTCAGTCTGAGCTGTCCTTTCTCCAAGCTGCAAACAGAACCTGCCCCATCCAGTGCCCTGCAAACAGGCAGGGTTCTGTAGGACCAAGGAGAGTGCACAGAGATTTTTTGGGGTCTGTGAGTGCTGGCACAGAGAGATCAGGCACAGGGAAACACCTGCAGCAGGGAAATCTGCAGGAAGCAGAGAGAAGATCAGGGAATGAAAGAAAACAAAACCCAGCAATGCTGTGGCAGGGAGAGTTTAGAGATGCCCACAGGATCCCCTCCAGTGCAGCCCCTCCCTCTGAACAAGCCCCCTCCCTCCTGTGCCCCAGCCAAGCCTTTGCCCTCAGGGCCGGGGCTCCAAGGCGTGCAGCCCCTCCTGTGCAGGCAGAACTGCAGCAGAGCCGTGGGGCAGCTCTGCAGCCCCGGGCCCAGTTCCCTCTGCAGAGCACAGGGCTGGGAGCATCTGCCCGGCCCTGGGGGCTCTGGCAGGGGGCACCGCTGGCTCAGGGTGACGCTGTCCCCAGTGCCCGGCTCTGGGCAATGCTGTCAGTGCAGCCAGGGAAGGAGCTGCATCTCCCTTCATCCAATACCATCATAAGGACACTTGGAAGTGTCCCTGAGATTTCAGTCCAAGCTGGGAGCTTCAATCCAGGGCGCAAACCTGTCCTGGAGTATCTCTGAGATATAAGATTGGTGGGGAAAGGCAGCGGTGTTGTTACACTGAAAATGCTGCTGGGTTGGTGAAATGAGCAAAGAGAGCCCTTGGCCACAAATGTGGAGCTGGGCTGTGGTGGATCCATCTGCTCTCGGCAGTACCTAAGGCATTTTTGGGAATAAACATGGGAAGTTGATCACCCTCCACCTGCTAAAGTTTAAACCCCTGACAAAATCTGAACAGATCAGAATGAAAGAACACCTCCCCTTAGTCTCCACTCATCACTTTGTCTCAGAGAAATCACTCTATTCTCCCGGGGGGCAGCAAAAATGCTGAGGGCTTATGATATCCAAGAATACCAAGACAGACATGGAGGGAGTTTAAAAAGAAAACTGCAGAACACTTGAACACAAAAGGAGGTCTGTGTCACTTACAGGGGACAGCGTATGGGAAATTGCTTTGATTTTGCTTACGGGTGTCTCCTCTATCTCTACACTGTCTTTTTCTCCATGAACAGGTCCACATGCCAAGGATCAGCAAATGTCCAACAGCAGCTCCATCAGGCACTTCCTCCTGCTGGCATTGGCAGACACGCGGCAGCTGCAGCTCCTGCACTTCTGCCTCTTGCTGGGCATCTCCCTGGCTGCCCTCCTGGGCAACGGCCTCATCATCAGCGCCGTAGCCTGCAGCCACCACCTGCACACGCCCATGTTCTTCTTCCTGCTCAACCTGGCCCTCACTGACCTGGGCTCCATCTGCACCACTGTCCCCAAAGCCATGCACAATTCCCTCTGGGACACCAGGAACATCTCCTACACAGGATGTGCTGCACAGCTCTTTTTCTTTCTCTTCTTTATCATAGCAGAGTTTTCTCTCCTGACCATCATGTGCTACGACCGCTACATGTCCATCTGCAAACCTCTGCACTACGGGACCCTCCTGGGCAGCAGAGCTTGTGCCCACATGGCAGCAGCTGCCTGGGCCAGTGCCTTTCTCAGTGCTCTCATGCACACGGCCAATACATTTTCCCTGCCCCTGTGCCATGGCAATGCCCTGGGCCAGTTCTTCTGTGAAATCCCCCAGATCCTCAAGCTCTCCTGCTCCAAACCCTACATCAGGTGATGCCGAATTTTGCCCCAAAAGGCGATAATAAGCTGCCCAGAGACTAGATTTGAGGTCTATAGGCAGGAGGTATTTATTGACAACGCGTTGGAGAAATCACCAAGTGGATTTCTAAATTAGGTACAGCAAAAGCAGGTTTTTATACAATTTTGAACAAGAATTACATCATTTATTACATGCATATTCATAGGCAGGTAGGAATATAGGCGGAGTCTTCCGGGAACTCTTGGTCTTCCTTGGTTAAATTTTAAGCTTCTCCTAATTTGGGCATTTTCCTGTCATCCTTGGCATGTTTTTCCATGACTTGGCAGAAATCACTGTTGCACTTGGCTTGATTCTGACGGCTTGGCAGGTCACCTTAACTTTTTGGCTTCTACTTTCGCTTCTTCAAATATTCTAATTCCAAAGTTTCTTTTGTGAGTGTATTTTAGATTATTTATTAACTTATCTAATCAAAGTTTTCCCAAACAATGTATTTTAGGTTATTTATTAACTTCTGTGTTTCCCTTGATAGAGTGTCTTTTAATTCTTTTATTCCTCAGATCTTTTAATTCTTTTATTCCTCGGAAACTACTGTTCATTGTAATGAATGGCTTCATTCCCCCCTTTTCTTATAACTTACGAATTCTTTCGTCAAATTCTAATCCTATAGGGCGCTGGTACGCTCGTACCATAGCCCAAAACATTTGGGTCCTTTTCATTATGATTCCTAGTAGTTGAAGACCTGTGTAGCTGTTGAGTAGTATACAGCATTGAGCAGTATAATAGGAACAAGCTTTATTTTTCTTTCTGCCTTCTCTGTTTTTTCTTTTCTTTGTTGTCTTTTCCCTGGTTTGTTAGAATGTCTATTATAAGGCTGTGTCAATTTTTGAATGCACTGGTCTAATTCCAAATCTGCATCTTTGCTTACAGGTATAGCGTGAGGTAAGTTTGAAGGCAAATCAGCTTTACAGCGAGCTGCTATAATGCGGGAGGATGTAGTAATTTCAAGCTCTCTAAGTACTTGCTGTAATTTCCACCTCATATATGCTATGGCCACTTGTTCTGTACTCTCATAAAGTTGTAATCCTGACCTTCCTGGTAGACCAGTACTGTGCTCAAGAGCTCTATACCAGGAAGAATATCGAATCCATCTTCCAAAACAAGGTCTACACCATAAAAATCCTATTGATCTTTGTGAGTACCCGTAAATCTGATTACAATCAGCACAATGCAGAGCTATCCAAGCATAGCACTTATCAACATCCCTTTTACAAACATAACAAGGAAGTGAATGTAAGTAAGGGCCAGTATAAAAGTCTGATTCTTCAATCCAATATAACCAATTCAATGGTGGTGACTGTAAAGCCTCTTCAGCTTTCTTACTATATGCGGCTACGAATTCAAGCTCCTTCTTTAAGGCAACATGTATCTTACTTCGTAATCATTGTTCTTGTTCTTCAACACCTATAGCATGCCACGAAGCAGGGTCCCATGGAGCAACAGCGTCCCACAAGGCAGGGTCCCTTAGACGTGAAATTGTCCTAATCATAGGGAACTAATTAACAATTACTAATAACCTTATTTAGATGAAGTCGTTCCTTTTCTTGCCTTCTTTTTCTTATCTATTTTCAGTTTTGCTGCTCCTAACTTTACTGGTCCCGTCACTTGCAAACTCAATTTTTGCAATTTTCCAATACAATGATCTAATGCCTTTTCAAGATTTCCCCTGAAGGGCCCTACAATTGAACGCTGTGTTAAAGGTACTAATTTTCTACACCTTACAGAAACTATACGCGATTTACTTTGAACCTTAATTCTATTCACAACACATTGTACTTTCCAACGACAATAAGCAAGAATTTTCTGTTCGGGAGACTCATAACGATTTAAAGCTGCATATGCATTTTGCCCCGTCTGTCTCCTTAATTCATTTTCCCAGCTTCTACCCGACGTGTGCTCGTGCTCACAAGTATGACACCATAAATCCCATAATAATGATTGTTCTATCCAAAAAGTGTTATCACAACCTCCACAATGTAAAGCTATGTGGATCATAACAATCAAGGCAAGGTGCCTTTGCCGGACTTGACTAATGAGTCAATAAAATCATTCAAATCCTGGGCCGTTTGATAGTGACGTATCAGAGCTCTGTCTAACCCTCTCGAGTGTCCCTTCAGCTGTAGCAGCAGTGGTCGTAGGACTAGGGGCAGTTTCTTCTTCAGTCGCTCCCTGTCCTCTTCCGTGGGGTGCCAAGGCTGCATCAAAAACAGGTTTCGCCCACAAGGCCACCCATTGGCCTGTGGACAGTAAGGTGTGTGTAATTGCCATTTAATTTGTAATGCTCTGCTTATTGCTCTCACCACTTTTGCACAGAAATGTGTGCCCCTATCCGAAGATATGCTCTTCGGTACTCCAAACCGTGGAATAATTTCATTCAACAATACTTTAGTCACCTCTCTTTCCTTATTTGTCCTGCAAGGGAATGCTTCAGGCCACCCAGAAAATGTATCAGTTAATACCAACAAGTACCGAAACCCCCCCTTTTCTTGGGAGTTCAGAAAAATCAATTTGCCATACCTCACCTGGAAATTTACCTCGATTTATTGCTCCCTGGTGTATCTTAGTCCCTGTATTCGGGTTGTTCTTCAAGCATCGCTCACACTGGGATGTGACACGTTTTATGGTGATAAATAATTTCAGTCCTGCTATCCTGGCTTGCAAATATTGGTAAAGTGGATCTAGACCCCAATGGGCCTTTTCATGCTCCGTCTTTACAATCTGCCACATTAGGTTCCCTGGTATTACCAACTGTCCTGTCTCTAATTGTCCCCATCCACTGTCTAACAGTTTACCTTTATTCCTTTGAATCCATCTATGATCTTGATTCCTGATAGTTTGGTTGGAGGTTTACATCCAGCTCTCCTGGTATCAGAGCTGCTATATTTACCTTTCCGGTCCTTGCAGCAGCTAATTTAGCTTCTGCATCTGCCTTTCTACTCCCAACTTCTGGAATAGTGTTACCTTTTAGATGTCCTTTACAATGCATTATGGCCACTTGTGCTGGGAGTTGGACTGCTTCTAGCAATTGTAGAATCTCCTCTGCATGTTTGACTGTTTTCCTTTGAGTAGTCAACAGTCCTCTTTCTTTCCAAATGGCTCCATGAGCGTGAACAACGGAGAAGGCATGCTTAGAGTCTATCCAAATATTTATTCGCATGTTCTCTGCCAATTCTAGGGCTCGAGTCAGAGCTATCAATTCTGCCTTCTGGGCTGAGGTCCCTGCAGGCAAAGGGTTTGACTCGATTACCTTTTCTGTGGTAGTTACTGCATAACCAGCCATTCTTATTCCTTGTTTTACGAAGCTGCTACCATCCGAGAACCAATCGTCTGCATCTTCGAATGGCTCTTCTTTGAGATCCGGGCGACTGGAGTAAACGGCTTCAATCGTTTCCAGGCAATTGTGCTCGATGGGTTCTGCTGAGGTTTTCCCTTCTAGGAATGAAGCTGGGTTCACAACGTTAGTTACCTGAATAGTAACATCATCTGACTCAGCCAAGATAGCTTGATACTTTAGGAATCTGGAAGGTGACAGCCAGTGATTCCCTTTCTGCTCTAACACAGCAGACACAGTGTGAGCCACTAACACAGCCATTTTCTGGCCCAGTGTGAGCTTTCTGGCCTCTTCAATGTTGATTATCACTGCGGCCACTACACTCAGGCAGCCAGGCCATCCTTTACTCACTTCATCCAATTGTTTGGAGAAGTAGGCCACAGCCCTTTTATGTGGTCCTAACTGTTGTGCTAGGACTCCTAGGGCCATTCCTTGTCGCTCATGAGAAAACAGCCAGAATGGTTTAAAGACCCAAGGCTGGTGCTCTCATGAGTTCCTGTTTCAGTCTCTTATAGGCTCCCTTTGCCTCGGGGGTCCAAAGTAGAACACCCTTACTTTCCTTCAGTAAATCATAGAGTGGTTTAGCGAGTATTCTGTATTGATAGATCCATAGTCGACACCAACCGGTTATCCCCAGGAAAGCGCGCAAATCTCTCACCGTCTCTGGTCTAGGCATTTGGCAGATGGCTTCTTTCCTGGCTGCTCCCAGGGGTCGCTGTCCTCTGGAAACTTCATATCCCAGATACACCACTTCTTCTTGCACCAGCTGTGCTTTCTGTTGAGAAACTCGATATCCACTTAAACCCAGAAAGTTTAACAGGGAAATAGTCCATTCAATGCACTCTTCTTCTGTTTCTGTTGCTATTAGGAGGTCGTCTACATATTGCAAAAGAGTACCATCTCCCAGCGGCCTTTCCCACTGTTCTAATTCTTTGGCTAACTGCAAATTCCCATTCAAACACAAAGATCTTTTGGCTCTCCGGAGCTAAAGGAAGGCAGAAGAATGCGTCTTTTAAATCTAACACTGTGAACCATGTCAAATTTCCTTTTAATTTAGTTAAGAGTGTGTAAGGGTTAGCAACTACCAGATGTAGCGTCTTGGTTATCTCATTTACTGCCCTCAGGTCTTGGACTAATCTATCAGCTCCATTAGGTTTCTTTACTGGCAGAATTGGGGTGTTAAAATATGATTCACATTCTATCAATAAACCTAATTCTAAAAACCTTTTGATTATGGGCTCAATTCCCTTTCTATCTTCTAACCTCAGTGGGTATTGTTTCCTAACTACCAGCCTCGCTCCAGGTATAAGTTCAATAATGATAGGTGTTGCTTGTTTTGATCTCCCAGGTATATCGGTAGCCCATACTAATGGATATGTTTCACTCAGGATACGCTCAATATTATGGCCTTCAGGCTTTGGTTCTATGCAACTGATTGTTAGGCTTAAGGCTGTAATCAGTTGCTCTTCACTTACTTGAAATTCCAATTTGTCTTTGTTGAATTTTATAATGGCTCCCAAGTTCTCCAGTAAGTCTCTTCCTAGTAGAGGCTTTGGCAAATACAGAAACTGGTGAATTCCCATTTGTTTCCCAATTTTGTATTTAATAGGTTTCAAAAAGTAAGCTTTTTCTGGTTGGCCTGTTGCTCCCACAACTTGTACAAATTCATCACTCTTAGGTACCAATTCTTGATTTAAAACCGAAAATGTTGCTCCTGTATCAATCAAAAAATTCAATTCCTTTTTACCTTCCCCTAGCTCCATTTTAACCAGTGGGTCTGCTAGGGTACGGCCCACCGGTCCCCTCATTCACTGCCCTGATGTGCGATAGTAGTAGTGTCCATTGATCTTTCTCTTAATTGAGGGCACTCATGTTTCCAGTGTCCCGTTTGGAAGCAATAGGCACACTGGTTTGGCCCTATTCTAACTGGGTGGGGTTGGAACCTCCCTCCCCCTCTCACTGGGTAGCCTCTACCTCTACCCCTGGTGTTAGGCCCCAAATGGTTTGTATTTTGAGCTCCTACTGCTACAGCCACTATTCGAGCTAGCCTCTTATCTTCCTTTTCCTTTTCCTCTATTTCCCTATTATTATACACCTTCCATGCCTCATTCAGCAATGCCTCCAGGTTTTTATTTGCTGGATGCTCAAGCATTTGTAATTTCTTCCTGATGTCTGGATTACTCTGCCCCATCATTAATCCTAACAGGTGTTGCTTCCCTTCTTCCGTTGCTGGGTCCAGGGGTGTATACTGTCTCATGGCTGCCCTAAGTCTATCCAAAAACTCTGATGGGGTCTCATCCTTTCCCTGCCTGATGTCATATAGCATCGACCAACTGATAGCCTTAGGGATCGCATTACGCAAGCCCATCGCTATCAGTTTTCTATACTGCACCAGCCGCCGATAATGCTCTTCGTTGCCCGGGTCCCATTCTGGTTTACTGCTGGGGAAATTATCTTCTAGTCTCCCTGATAATACTTGAGCATGTCGTTTCCCTGTTTCCAATACGAGTTCCCTTTCGGTATCTGTCAATTCTGAAAGCATCACCTCTATATCTTCCCAATCAATATCTAAATTCTTTGCCATTAATTCAAACCTCTTCGCTATTCCCTCTGGGTTCCTCCTGAAGTTCCTTGCCTCATCTCTCCAATTGTTCAAGTCACTCGTGGAGAACGGCACCTTTACCCTAGTCCTTTCCCCTACCATTGGCATAATTTGTCGGAGAGGAGCTATCGTATGGTTACCTTCCTCTCTTTGCTTCGCTTCCCTCCGTGCCACAGATCTGGTATAATACGAGTGACTGATCCCCTCCCCGGGATCTTCTTCCTGTGCCTCAGTGTCTTCCCTATTCTTTCTCTTCCCTTTTCTCTTTCCCTTTCCCTGTTCTTCATCTTCACTTTCAATTTCTGTCAACTCTTTTCCTACTACTTCCCTAGCATGGTTTACACAGTCCAACTGCCTCTCGCTCTGCATCTGTCGCCTTTCTTCCCGCATCTGCCGGCGCCTGTCCTGTTCCGGGCTACTGTCCTCCTCATCTTCCGTTCCCCTTCCGTCTCTCTTATCCTCTATCTGGATTACCATACTCAGCTTCTGTGAGTTGTTCTCTGCCTCTCTTTCGCATGCCTCATTGTCATTCTTCTCACTATATTTAAACTCAGAGACATCGCCTCCCAGTGAGCTACTTTTGTCTTTAGTCCTCTGTGTGCTAGTTTCCATTCTACAAGTACCTGATTTCCTTAAACTTCCATTCTTAGGTGTGCTACTATAGACTTAGTTCGGGCAGGCTGCGTGTCTCCCCTCGGCTCTCAGCTCCATGTGGACTGGCTTCTTCCCTCTCAACTTCTAGTCTAGGTGGGGTGTCAGCATCCCTGTAGTTCCCCGACCCCTGTGGACTATCTGGTCCCTGCGGGCTGCTTTCCCTCTTTTCAATCCCCGATTTCGATGGGCTACCTTCTCCCCAACTGTTGTCTAACTTCTGAGGGCTATGCCCAAACTTAGATTTCCACCATCATTCCGGTTCCTTTAATGGGCTAAGATCCCCTTGTTCCTCTTTTGGCCTGGGAAGGGGGCCCTTCCCATCCTGGGGCGAATGGATGATATTCCCACAGGCTTATTTCACTCTCCTTTCCACTATCCCTTCTTGTTAACTTAAGACATTGTTCCCCAATGCTACATGCATCACAGCAACGTTCTTTAGGCTTTGAACCTTTCTTATCTTTTTCTAGAGCTAGTACTAGGGGGTCCTGAGGTGCTACATAAAGAACATGTCAGCATACATCACTTCATCCCATTTATTAAGTCAACGGAGGAAAAGCATCAGTTGTAAAATAGTGTTATAATTAGTTGTTCCCTCCGGTGGCCATTTCTCATTGTCATCTAACTTATACAATGGCCACCACTGTGTGCAATATTTAAGGAGTGTCTTTTTACTTATGTTTCCCCCCGAAATCCCTCCCAAGTCCTTCCAGTGCTTTAGGATACATCCTAAGGGGGTTTTCATATTTACGTCCTTACTCTGTTGACCTCCCATTGCTATTTCCCGTGTCTGCGTTTTCTGTTTAACCGGAACAGTCTCTTTTTCGCAAATACTGTATGCCAATTGATTTTAACACTTCACACACACAATTTCCAATCGCTTTGTCCGTTTCCGACCTGGCTTCTCGCGAAGAACAGGAAATGCGGAGTGGGACTCCCTCTCGCTTCGCAGCGATGCTGCGTCTCATTCACTCTCACCCACACACCTTTATGAAATAGTTCCTACCTTATGGTCTATATCAGAATGGATTGTTTACCAGGTAGGGTCACGAGAGGTCGCCTACAGACCGTGAGATACCGGTTTGCCAGATTCATGCAATCGCAAAGCACCGTAACAATTGCAGGGGGTGACAAATTTCTTCCCGGGATTGAGACGTGCGTCTATTACATGAAGAGTGACAAGACACCTCCTGTAAGATTTTGCAACAGACACATAGAGCAGACACAAAAATACCACAAACTGACCGACCTCTCTTCCGGTCTCAGAGAACAATTTCAGTTCTTGACCCTTAATTCACAGTATTATAACATTAAACACAATGTTAAAACGGTTTCCCACATAATGAGAACAAACCAAAGATACCAAGATAAACGAAAACAAATATTCTTTCCAAAGATACCAAGATAAACGAAAAACAAATACTCCTTTCAGCAGGACTCTAACCTGCGTTACGAAAAACAAATATTCCTCACAGCAGGACTCTAACCTGCGTTACTATTACCGTACCTCTAACACAACTGGGATTCTTTACCAGGGCGTCCCCCGGCTTCCCTTCGAGCGGTCACGTCTGACCCTCGTTTCCCAATAAAGCGCTTTACCATAAAACCCTTAAGCAAAGATAAATACCTCTTAATTTGGAGCAGGAGATGCAGAAAGTTCTTGTCCACCGTTGTGCGTTGGCTGGGGGATGGGGATCCCTTCTGACAGAATTCCGTCAAGGGCCCCGAAGAGATCCCAGTCCCCCCCGAGCCAAGGCTCGGGAGGACCCTTTCCGTCCTGCCGCGGTCGCCAAAAATGATGCCGAATTTTGCCCCAAAAGGCGATAATAAGCTGCCCAGAGACTAGATTTGAGGTCTATAGGCAGGAGGTATTTATTGACAACGCGTTGGAGAAATCACCAAGTGGATTTCTAAATTAGGTACAGCAAAAGCAGGTTTTTATACAATTTTGAACAAGAATTACATCATTTATTACATGCATATTCATAGGCAGGTAGGAATATAGGCGGAGTCTTCCGGGAACTCTTGGTCTTCCTTGGTTAAATTTTAAGCTTCTCCTAATTTGGGCATTTTCCTGTCATCCTTGGCATGTTTTTCCATGACTTGGCAGAAATCACTGTTGCACTTGGCTTGATTCTGACGGCTTGGCAGGTCACCTTAACTTTTTGGCTTCTACTTTCGCTTCTTCAAATATTCTAATTCCAAAGTTTCTTTTGTGAGTGTATTTTAGATTATTTATTAACTTATCTAATCAAAGTTTTCCCAAACAATGTATTTTAGGTTATTTATTAACTTCTGTGTTTCCCTTGATAGAGTGTCTTTTAATTCTTTTATTCCTCAGATCTTTTAATTCTTTTATTCCTCGGAAACTACTGTTCATTGTAATGAATGGCTTCAAGGGAACTTGGAGTTTCTGTTTTCACTGCCTCCTTAGCTTTTGGTTGTTTTGTGTTCGTTGTTTTCTCCTATGTGCAGATCTTGAGGGCTGTGCTGAGGATCCCCTCTGAGCAGGGACGGCACAAAGCCTTTTCCACCTGTCTCCCTCACCTGGTTGTGGTCTCCCTGTTTATCAGCACTGATATATTTTCCTATCTAAAGCCCCCCTACATGTCCTCTCCATCCCTGGATCTGACCCTGTCAGTTCTGTACTCGGTAGTGACTCCAGCCCTGAACCCCCTCATCTACAGCCTGAGGAACCAGGAGCTCAAGGCTGCCGTGTGGAGACTGATGGCTGGATGCATTCAGAAAGACTAAATTAGATGACAGTTTTTGCAAATCACTTGTAATAAAAGTCATCTTAGATAGCTCTTGTTGGTTTTCTTGCTGGTGGTATTTTTTCCCTTGATTGTAGTTTTTCCATATTTTCCAAAAGAAAAGCCACAGTTCATTCCATTTCACATTTTGTGTATCTCAAGAGTTCCTGTGGCCACAGACTGTGTCAAGGAGGGGCTGCAGTCTTGGTGGCTTTAAAGGAACTAAAGGATCTCCCAGCCAAGTTTTCTGCAGAGATGCCCTTTTGTTGCCTTCTCTGGAGGTGCAGCACCAATGTCTGTGTGCAGAGCTGGGGGCAGATCAGTGCTGGCCCAGCAGCTGTGCCCAGCAGCAGCAGCCGCACTTGGTGTTGCCAGTGCTGCTGCCGTGGCCCTGCCCCGCTGCCCTGGTGGCCCTGGTGTTGCTGTAGGGCCTGAGTGCTCTCGGGGCCGGGCGCAGCCCTGGGTGTGGCAGTGCCGGGGCTGAAGCAGGGACAGGCCATGGGCACTGCTGGGGCGGCACTGACGCCTCAGGCCAGGGCCTGGGGGCTCCAGGCTCCTTGCCCAGGCTCTCTCAAGAACACGGCCAGGCCAATGCTCTGCACAGAAACCCCCGTGAGCAGCCCCAGGCTGGCCGTGGGCAGGCTGGGGGCAAACAGCATGGCTGGGGCTCTGCAAGGGCCCTGGGGCAGACGGGAAGGAGCAGCAGAGCAGGGGCTGATCCATCCCCAGTGCGCTGCACAGGTCAGGGCAGCGTCCCAGAGCGTCCTCATGGAGCTGCCAATGACATCCCCCCTCTGCAGCCCTGGCCTCTCCCCCAGCTCACACAGGTGCCCCATCCTTGCAGGCACAGACACGGCAGCACTGGCTCAGCAGCCCCTGTTTGCATTGCACAGAGCAGGGAGAGCACCCCCATGCTGTTGGTGTGGGGACATGAACCTGAGGGAGCACAAATGCCATCAGCCCCATGGGCCAGCAAGGGCTGGGGGACACCGGGGAAACCACTCAGTTTTTTCCTGGCTTCTGCAGTCAGGCAGAGAGTTTGTTCCCATCCGCTGAGAGTTCCCTGTCCCACTGCAGACGCTGTTGCTCAGAGCCAGGGCTGCCTAGCAGCCACCCCCAAAATGCCTTCAGCATTTCCTTGACTTCACCTTTGCTTTTTTCACTCTTCCTGCCGCAAGTTTCTTCCTGTTGCCCAGCCCTGTCCCCTCCCCTGCAAACAGCCCATCCCTGTTTGCCCTTTCCTCTCTGGCCCCACTCCCCATTGCAGTTCCTGACTTGGCACCATGGGAACGTCCCTTGGGCAGCAGGATCATCCTAAAAGTGCTGCAGGAATTGTCTGCAGGCTCCTGCAGTGCCTGGTGCTGCTCCCTTGTCAGAGGCACCCCAGGCCAGGGGGGCACATCTGGGCTGCTGTGTCTGGCTCTGGGGCTCCCTGTTCTGGGCAATGAGGAGGAGCTGCAGAGGCTCTGCAGGACTGACAGGATGGGCTTTGGGGCTGGCAGGAGAAGCTGAGGGACCTGGGCTGCTGGAGCTTCTGAACAGGAGGCCCAGGGCTCATCCTGCAACTGCTCCAAGGGTGGTTCCAGAGAATCCCAGAATCAGCAAGGGTGGAAAAGACCTTGGAGATCATCAAGTCCACCCTGTGCCCTGACACTGCCCTGTCTCCCTTGAGCCTCCTCTTCTGCAGGATAAACAACCTCAGCTCTCTCAGCAACTCCTCAAAGCTCTTGTGCTCCAGACCCATCCTCAGCCTTGTTGTCCTTCTCTGGACACGCTCCAGCCCCTCTATGTCCTTCTTAATTGGGGGCTCCAGAACTGAACACAGCACTCAAGGTGCTGCCCAAGCAGTGCTGAGAACAGGGGAAGAATCCCTGCCCTGCTCCTGCTGGCCACACCATTCCTGAGCCAGGCCAGGAGCCATTGGCCTTCTTGGCCAGCTGGGCACACTGCTGGCTCATGTCCAGCCTGCTGTCCATCAGTCCCTGCAGGTCCCTTTATGCCTGGCTGCTGTCCGGCCCCCCTGGCACCTTGTGGAAGGGAAGGGAAGGGAAGGGAAGGGAAGGGAAGGGAAGGGAAGGGAAGGGAAGGGAAGGGAAGGGTCCAGATCCAATCCTTCCTGAAATGTGGGGTTTGCTGCCACTGCCAGTGCCTTGACCTGAAAATTTCCCTATTCTGGCACAGCTCAAGTGCAGCAATTTGCTGGCACAGAAATCCAAAACCCGGCAACTTCCTGCTACTGGGTCTGGCA
Source organism: Melozone crissalis (assembly GCF_028551555.1). Lineage (NCBI taxonomy): Eukaryota > Metazoa > Chordata > Aves > Passeriformes > Passerellidae > Melozone > Melozone crissalis. Next base: position 112,246 of record NW_026535876.1, on the reverse strand, counting down.
CCTCCCATATCTTGTGTTTGCTGCCCCAGTACCCAGATTTGGAAATTTCCTGGTGCCCGCACAGCCCAAGTCCAGTGATTTGCTGGCACAGAAATCTAAAATTTGGAAATTTCAAGGTTCTGACTCCAGCACCATCGAGATCTAGTGTTTGCTGAGACCGCCAGTGCACAGATTTGGAAATTTCCCAATGCCTTCACAGCCCAGGTCCAGCAATTTGGTTTTAGCTAGCTTAGGCAGAGAAGTTCCTCGGACTGTGACTTTCCTTTTTCTTGGAACTGTTTAAACCTGCTCTGGACTGAAAACCCAGACATACACCGGCAGCTCACACCTGTGGCCCCCTGAGCTCTGGGACGCTGCATTCCAGAACCAGAGGGACTTAGAAGAGACCGAGTGAGCAAACTACAACCCACAACAAGGACTTTCTGAATTTTCCATCTCTTCAGCACTGTCCGAGGTTTTATTTAATATTATTCATTTTTCATGCTTGTGAATACTTTACTTGTTTAATAAACTGGGGTTTTTTTCACTTTTCTCGAGGGAAGTCTTTTCCTGAACTAGTAGGGGGAGGGGCTGCTTGAACTTCCTTTCTAGATGGATTCCTTTTGGAGGTTTCCTCCCAAAATTTGCCCTAAGCCAGCACAAACAGTCACAATGAAAACTTCACCAGTGGCATAATTTCCTGGTGGCAAATCTTGTGACAGAAGCTTGACCTTGTTCTCCATGAGAGATTCTTGGGAAGAGCAGACAGGACAAGATTCCTGGAAAACTGAAACAGCTTTCCAGAAGTGAAATGAAAATGGAAGAAACAATCCAAGATGTTTTCCTCTATTTATTTCTATGCTCCCCTTTTCCATGTTGCATCCCAGTAATTCCAGATGTACCTCACCTCTAAGATCAGTGACTTAGGGATTTTTAGGCGTTCTAAAATACCATGAGCCACACACAGTTTTCCTTCTCCTCTTTTTACTGGAAAGCAACACTGGACATGTAAGTGCAGTGCTGGGCTCAGGTAGGAATCCTACCCCAAGGGAAGGTGCCCCGAAAGTGTTTGACCCTCAGCAAGGACAATGCACAGCATCAAGCGAGGGGATCGCTGTGCCAGTGCGCAGGAGTCAGGGCTCTGCATCCGGGCTCAAGGCTGCAAAGTTCCCGTGTTTGGACAGACGGAGGGGCTGTCGCCGGGGCGCGCGGGGCTCGAACGTGGGGCTCGTGGGGCGAGCGGGGAACGGACACGGGGACAAACGGCCCCGGTGCCTCAGTTGCAGCAGCGGCAGCAGCAGCGGCAGCAGCAGCGGCAGCAGCAGCGGCAGCAGCAGCGGCGACAGCAGCAGCAGCAAACAGATAGTTTTCAACACTCTTTCATTTCTCTTTTTCTTTCTCTTTCTCTCCCTTTCCCGCTGTCGGGCACCCTTCTCTCGGGGTCCCTTGCCCGGCGTCCCTCTCCTCTCCCCGCCTCCCTCTCCCCTGCCGGGCCAGGCCATGCCCCCGGCCCGCCCCCGGCCCCGGGCGGGGCTGCCCCGTGCCCGGCCCCGGCCGTCCCGCCGCGGTCTCGCCTCCGCCCGGCTCTGGCCGTACTGGCGGTGGCGCTGCTGGGCGGGCATCAGTGCCTGGTGCGGGGGCGGCATCGCCGCCCTTCGGCTCCGCCTGGCCCGAGCCCGGCTCCGGACCCGACGCAGGGTCCAGTCCCGGCCCCGGCCCCGGCCCCGGCCCCGGCCCCGGCTCCTCCCGGGGCCCGCGGAGGACACAGGCGGCGCGGCCGCTCCCGCCACCTCCGCTGCGGCTTCCCCGGCCCGAGCTCCGCCGCTCGGCAGCGCGGCCTCCGTCCCCAAGCCGCCGGGGCCCGGGGCGGGTGGGGATGCCGGGCCCGGGGCGGGTGAGGGGCGCTCGGGGGCCGTTGCTGGCCCCGGACCGAGCGCTGACAGCCGCGTCTCGCCCGCAGGTGAGGCGCACGAGGCCCTGCAGGAGCGGTACCGGCTGGGATCGCTGCTGGGGCGCGGCGGCTTCGGCAGCGTCTTCGCGGCCACGCGGCTCTCGGACGGCGCCCCGGTGAGCGGCGGGGCCGGCGGCGGGCGCGGGAGGAGGGGGCGGAGGAGGAGGGAGGAGGAGGAGAAGGTCGGGGCGCGGCGGGACGGGTGGCCAGCTCAGCCCGCTGCTCTCCCTCGCTCGCAGGTGGCCATCAAACGCTTGCCGCGGGATCGCATCCGGCACTGGGGCGAGCTGGTGAGTGAGCGGGGCCAGCGGCAGCAGCCGGGCCGTGCCAGGCGGCGAGGAGCCGGGGCCCGGCAGGGTGGGAGCCGCCGGGAGCCCTGCAGGGAGAGCGGGCGTGGGGTGAGCGGGGTGTGCAGAGCATCCCGGGCTGGCTGAGGGCTCGCAGAGCCCCGGCACGGCCTCGGCCCCACTGACGGCACCGCGCTCCTCCCGCAGCCCGACGGCACCAGCGCCCCGCTGGAGATCGTGCTGCTGGCCAAGGTGTCCCGTGGCTGTGGTGGTGTTATTCAGCTCCTGGAGTGGCTTGAGCTCCCCGACAGCTTCCTGCTGGTGCTGGAGCGTCCGGAGCGGTGCCAGGAACTCTCGGGTTTCCTGGCGGAGCGGGGATTCCTGCCCGAGGAGGAGGCGCGGGGGCTGTTCCGCCAGGTGCTGGAGGCCGTGCGGCACTGCACCAGCTGCGGGGTCCTGCACCGGGACATCAAGCCCGAGAATGTCCTGCTCGACCTGGCCAGTGGGCAGCTGAAACTGATTGACTTTGGCTGTGGCGCCTTCCTCCAAGACACAGCCTACACCCAGTTTGCAGGTGAGCCCTCGCAGGGGGTGTTCCTGGGCATCTCGTGGCCCAGCCTGGGTGCAGCACTGGGGCTTCCCCCTATTGCAGCCGGGTTGGGATTGATGCTGGAGCCGAGTTGTTCTGGGTGGGGTGTGAGGGCGGCCAGCTCCCAGCCCTGCTGACAGCCTTCAGCACCCACTGTGGCCTGGGCTGGGGCTGGAGCTGGGGCAGCCAGCCCGACACAAACCCCCATTGGGGTAGCAGAGAGGGGGTCTGACCGCGTGCCCCGGATGGTTTGGTGTGCAGGCGAGGAAGGGCTGGACTGCTCCGCTCTCCTTGTTTGCCTTGGCTTATTAACATTTTTGGGGGCCATGGAGGTGGGGAGGAGAGTGAGTTTTCTCCACTACTGGGTAGGTTTTTCCTTTGTGTGTCATGGTTGGGCCTTCCTAGAGTCTCTTCTGCCCTCTTCCAGCACCAGTGGCTTCTTTTCCAGCCCCAAGTTTGTGCACAAGTCCCAGGTGCTGGCGAGAGGGCAGCGCTCACCCCGTGTGCCTCTGGGGCAGCCCCCATATGCCCAGGGATGCTGGGGCCAGGCTCTGGGAGCAGCAGCATCCCCCTGCTGATCTCTGTCTGTGTTCCACAGGAACCCTGTCCTACAGCCCACCAGAGTGGATCCAGCACCAACGCTACCACGGCGAGGCAGCCACGATCTGGTCCCTGGGCCTTCTGCTGTGCCACCTGGTCATGGGGAAACACCCGTTCAGGAGGGGCCAGGAGATCATCCGGGGGCGGATCTTGTTCCCACGATGGCTCTCTCAAGGTGGATCCTCACCTCTGGGCACGGGGGCAGTACCATTGCTGGGAGACAGCAGCGGGCTCATGGGCATCCCGCTCTGGCAGCTGCTGAGGAGGTGGCACATGTCCTGCTCTCCTGCTCTCCTCCAAAACAGAGCATCCATGGGGAAGTTTAGGCCCAGCTCTGGGCACACCCAGCATGGCCTGGGCATGGGAACGGGAGGGCAACTTCTCCAACTGACTGGTGATTTCTGGTTTCTCTCCCCAGAGTGCCAGGATATCATTAAGAGGTGTTTGTCCATGCAACCCTCGGACAGGCCATCCTTAGAAGATCTTTTCTGTCATCCTTGGGTGAAGGGTGTTCCTCTGCCCTAGAAGATGGGAGAGATCCACGTGCACAGTTGGATCCAGGGGCCTGGCAGGTACCAGCTCCATACATCTCTTGGCAATCAGTGGCAAAGCAAACCAGGCTGGTTTTGTCCTGCCTGTAGCTTTGAGCAGGGGTCAGCAGAAGGGAATATGCAGCTCTTGGGCTGGAGCTGAGCTGCAGACCTGGTGTGGCAAGCACTGGTGGCCACCATCCCCCCTGGTTTTGTTTGTCCTGTTCATGGATGGCTGGGGCCCTGGGCAGAGCCCTGACAGCCTGGTCTGGCCCCAGGGCAGGAGAAGGAGCCTCTGGAGAAGCTGTTCCAGGTGGGGCTGCTGCTGGAGACACCGAGAACAACCTCAAGGATGACAATCTCTTCCTTGGCCTGGCCAGCTGAAGATGATGGACTTGGATTCTGGCACCTTCTTCAAAGCCAGGCTCCAGGCCCAATTTGCAGGTGAATCCACAGGCAGGGGGATGCTCCCTGATCTGGGCATGGCATGGCTGGGCACCAAAGGTTCCCCCTGTGCAGGGGCAGATGCAATGAATTCTTCAGTCAGCTGCCCAGCTGCTTTTTGGCTCTGGGCAGCTGCTGAGGGCTGGATGTGCCATGGCTGGCTGCAGGCTGGGCACATGTGCTGCCCTCCTGCTCTGCTGCCAAAGGCAGCAGGGATGGGCAGCTCTGGGCACAGCTCTGGGCGCAGCCAGCATGGCCTGGGCACCGCAGGCCTTGGCACAAGGGCACAGGAGCCCTCAGCTGACAGGCGGTTTCTGCTTTCTCTCCTTGCAGCCAGGCTCTACAGGTGCTGAGGCTGCTCTGGGCTCTGCCAGGGCTCTGCTGGGCTCAGCCCTGGGCCCAGCTGGGCTGGCTCTGCCCTCACATTGCTCTGACAGCTCTGCATCAGATGAGCCCGTTGCGAGCACAGCGCCTGAGCTTTCTGCTTTGGCAGGTGAGTGAGACTCTGCTGCAGGCCCAGAGATTGCACCTGGGGACACACATCCAACTGGCAAGGACCCAAACTCTCCACAGTCCCAGCTGAATGCCTGGATCTGTACAGGGTGTTTTGTGTGTCCCGTTCTTCCTTCTTGATTGGCTGGAATTGTGCAATTGCACTTTCTTCCTCTAGAAGTGCCACGAGTGGGCCAAAGCTGGCGAGTGGGCCGAGCTCCTGAGGCAGTGGAGTCTGGAGCTGGTGGATGGAGAATTGCCCTTCTGCACTGCCAAACCAGAGCAAAAAGCCGTAAGTGGGACTTTGTGTCTTTTAAGAAATCCCTGACAGTTTCAAAAGGAATGTGCAGCTCATTCGCAGGGTGAGAAGGAAGGTCATCTTGTAATGGATTTGGGCTTTGACAGAGTTTCTATTTCCAGTCCTGCTTGGAGCTGGAGTGGCACAAAGCAATTTCTTCTTGCTTCGAGCACAATTTCAAATACCAATGTTGGAAACAAAGCCCAAAATCTTTTAAGAGGCTTTTGAGGTCACAAAGATGGATCCATGCCATCAACACATTTACAATGGAAATAATTGAGTTCTCTTTTGAAAAAGATCATTTACCTCTTAATGCAAAGAATGTAACTTTGCATTTATGTTTGGTTTTTTTCAATAACTGTATGTAATGTTTTTTCACTAATACTTGGATTTTATTCTTATCTTTTACAAATTTTCAATTATTTTTCCTTTTTCCTTTTTTATCCTTTAAATAGAAAACATGTCCTATCAAAGGAATGTCCTTTGCTCCTGGTTCCTGTGTGGAGCAGCTCCCTTCCTGCTGGCTGAGCTGCTCAGGCAGAGCCCAGCAGCTCCTGACCCTGCAAGGCTGAGGCTTTTCCCCGTTGCTGGGCACAGACTGATGGAGCAGCACTGCTGAACACAGGCACACAGAGGGACCAGCAGCAGCTGCCTTTGGCCACCTGAGGCTCCAAGGCCCAAACTCTGAGCAGCCAGGGCTGGAAGAGACTGGCAGGATCTGATCCCTGACTCTGGGCAGACAGGGCTGCACAAATGACCCCACAGCAGCAGCAGCAGCAGCAGCAGCAGATGGAGCTGACTTTGAGCACATCCCCTGCCCCTCTTCCCTCCCGTGTGCAGCGGTGTCACAGCAGCCTGAGGCACCTGGGAGCCCCCAGTGCCAGCAGGGACTGGAGATGGCAGCCCTGGGCTCCTGGAGGCTGTGCAGGGAACGGAGCTGGGCACTCCCTGTCCATGGGGAGCTTCCAGATGGAAAAGGCTGCTGTGCCCAGGCAGCTGCAAGGGCACAGAAAGGAGGCTCTGGAGCACTGGATCTGTGCCAGTGCCACAGTCCTGGGCAGCAGCCAGCGAGCCCTGGGGGAACAGAGGGCACAGCAAGAGGGACAGAACCAGGCAAGGGCAGAGACTGGAGAGAGCCAGGCCTCGGAGCAGGAGCAGCTGCTCCATTGCACTCTTGGAGAAAGCTCTTGGCTGGTTCAAAGCGCTGAAAGGCGTGAAGGGCAGAGAGGTGGCCACAGCAAACAATGCTCCTGTTTGCACAGCCTCCCCTCTCCGTGTCCCAGAAGGAATTGCATGGACTGTGTTCTTCTCTCCAACTTGTCTCGTTCAGCAGGAGCAGCTCAGCACCAGGAGCTGAAGGAGCTGAAGCCTCAGGCCACAGGAGCTGGGCAAGAGGGAACTTTTGGAGCAAAGTAATGCTGCTAAAATAGCCCCAGCTGAATGCAGTGGATAGAATCATGGAATCACAGAATCGTTTCTGTTGGAAAAGCCCTCTGAGCTCATCCAGTGCAGCCGCTCACCGGGCAGTGCCAAGCCCAGCACTAAACCACGTCCCTGAAGTGCCAAGGCCTGGACACCAGCCCTGAGTGGGACCTGGACAGTAGGCCCTGAGCCAAAGGTGGCCTCTGGATGAACCTTCCAACCAAAGGTTATCTTTGTATTTGCTCCCTAATGAAATATGCATGGTCATTAGCCCTGTAATAGATGTAGCCACTCATTAGTGAGACATGTATTGACCTTTGTATATTTAGAAGCCAGACAAGGCCATGAAATCTGACATCTGGCCTTGTTTGGGGCTGAAGGATCAAAGTCACCTCCCTTGGTTCCTCCTTGAGCCCTGGCCAGGCTTTGGGAGGGACCCAAGAGGAGGATGAAAGCAGATGTTGCCACACTAGCAGTGCTGTCAGTTTGTTCGTTCAGCACTGTCAGAGCTGGGCCCTCTCCCAGCGGGGTTGGAGCCTCACCTGGGGCTGGAGGCACCTGCAGGAATTCCCAGTGCCCAGGAGTGGCTCTGCAGCCCTTGGCTGTGACAGCTTCCCCAGCTGCTGTGTGGGTCTGGGGGATGGTAAAGGCTGAGGGTAAATGCTGCTGGATCTTTCTTAATCACTGCTGCAATCTTTGGTGGGGATGGTTGGGTGCATTGCTGAGCTGCTCCTGTTGTGATTCTTTGCTGCTCTGAACTGCAGGAAATGACACTGATTCCTTCAGTTGGAGTCTGTGGCTTTGGTGCTGACTTTGCCCACTGGTAAAACAAAACTGGCACAGTCTGGCCAGATCCCAACAAAATGTCACTTGTTCAATATTAATGTGAGGAATCAGTGCCATCAGAAATTCCCAGCTGGGAAGCCCTTCCCTGGAATTCCCTGGCTCTGGAGTGGGCTGAGGTCGGAGCCCCATGTGAGCAGTGGGGCAGTCGGGTAAAAGAAGCTGCACCCCTGGATGGCTTCAAATGCATCCAGAAATTTCATATGGAAAAGGAAAAGGCCTTGTGGGTTTGGGCTGACAAAGATGAATTTGTTGAGAATACATAGGAAACAGCACCTTCAGAAGGAACAATGATTGTTGGAATGCTCCCACATGGAGCAACAGAAGAAGGTTTTAATCTTGAGCTCAGATGCACTTGTGCAAGTGAAATATCAATATAATAAATAACTATATACATATTTATGGGATAATAAGACCTTTATATTTATAGATTTATGTAGATATGTCTATATCTATATCTATCTATATTTTCATATCAATATGTACATATAAAATAATAATAATGTGAAATAGTGCTGACAATACTAATTTGGTATCTTTGGCTGCTCAGGGATGTAACACTAAATATCCTACAGAACAGGATTGGCCAGGACCCTAATGTCAGTGGTCAACTTTGTGAGATTATATACAATGGAAAAAGGAGGAAGGGAGGAAATTGGTGATTTTTACAGGGTTTGCTGATACTGTGATGCAGAATGCTTTGTCCCTTCCTGTGAAAAACACAGTGATTTTGTCTGCAGGGTTTTTCATGTACCAGACTATGCACAAGCTGCAGGATTCCTTGAATGGGTGAAGGGGTTGTTAAAAGAGCAGTTGAAAAAATGAGGAGATGGGAACTTTCCCATGGAGAACCCATCTCCCGGATGTGCTCCATGCCCTTCACAATGGCCCACTGGGGAAATAGAAACCCCCTGGCTGTGCACGGCTGCCCCCAATTTGCAAATCCAGCCATGGGCAGTGAGACTTGGGCTGCCTGGGAAATTGTTCTGGCTGTGATGGCCCCTGGCAGGGCCAGCCCAGAGGCTGCAGGGCTGGGCCTTCATGCATTGGAATTAATGAGGATAAATTCAAAGCAAATGAGAGCTATCAATTCTGAAAGAAGAATTCAGATTCCTCCAGGACACTTTGCTTTGGTAACTGCTCCCTTGGAGCTTGGCCTTGCAAAGTGGTCCTGTCATGGCAGGAGGAAATGATGCAGAATATCAAGGAGAAATTACAGTAATTCTGTAAACAATAATGAACAATATAGGATTATTCAACCCCATGACAGGGTAGCATAATTATCGATTTTGCAATTTTAAGAATGATTGTGAAAAAAGGAGATCCAGCTCCAGTCACCACCGTTTGTGGAGATAAAGGGTTTGGATCCAGCAGCCCTAATAATGGAGCCAGAGTGTTGGTCCAGAGGCCAAATGGCCCTCCCGAGGCAGCTGAAGGAGCAGCTCCTGGGAAAGACAACTCTGAGTCCTGAAACCTGGGCAGGAACAATGGGAATGTGTCCCTGCAGCAAAGGATTCTGTGTGAGAACAAGGAGATCTGACAGGATACTGTTTTACACATCCTGCCAGACCAGATCTCCCTGTTTGCCCCAAGGGACCCTTTGGGAAATGCTCTGATCCACGGGGCTCCATGTGAAGGCTGCTGTGACGCTGAGGGACTTGCACAGGAATTCCATCCAGGAGCCTGGGTGCCCCTCAGGGACTGGGACCCGGCCCCTTCCAGCCAGAGGGGAAAGGGCCCCCCAAGCCTTGTTAGCCACAGACAGCATGGTAAAGCTGAACAGCAAAGGGCCTGGGGGCATTATTCTGGAATTAAAAAGGTGCCAGCGCCAGGGACAACAGAATTCTTGTTCCTAATTGGAATGAGATTGAGAAAAAAGAACAAAGAATGGTGTCACTGAAGTACTACTGATGTCTGTAAGGTGTACCTTGATAGTCAGCCAGAATCTTTGTCTGCCACAAACACCTCTGGTGTTTCACCAAGGGATTGGTCATCAAAATGTAATGATGGCTTATGATGGATTGCTGAGCTTCTTTTGTAATTCATTGCTAATGATGATGTGCTTTGCTGAGCTTATCCTTTTGTAAATCTCTGCAGCTGTGCATGATATAAATGACACAATTCCTTCAGTTGGTGTCTGTGTTTTTGGTAGTGACCCTGCCCACTGGTGAAACAGGGCCCCCTCTTGCCTAAGTGTTCCCTGGGAAAGCAAAAGCCCTCCCTCCAAAATTCCCCCCTTCCTCCCTGTTCCCCCCTTCATACCCTGAGCATGATGTGCTCTGGTCTGGGGTACCCCGGGGTCAGTTGGGGTCCCCTGTCCTGGCTGTGTCCCTGCCCAGCTCCTCCGCAGCCCCAGCCCCTCCCCAGCGTGGCTGGACGAGGGGCAGGACAGGCCTTGGCTGTGCTGCAGCTCAGCAAGAACAAAACCATCTCTGCGTGCTCAGCCCTGTGCTCAGCACCCGGCCCAGCAGTGTCTCAGTGCCAGGGCTGTGCCCTCAGTCCCTGCCAGGGGTTTCCATGGCAACTGCCAGGACGGGTGACCCAGGTGTCCCCCCAGTGCCGGTTGCCATGGAAACAGTGCCCAGCCCTGCCCCTTTCTGTCTGGCTGACCTGGCCTTTGGCCCTGGCAGTGCCGTTGGCTGCTGGTTCCTGGTGCCTGAGCGGCCAGCGCGGCACAGGGCAGGTGGCCATGGCACAGCCCCCAGCAAGGGATCCCCTCTGGCTCTGGGCACTGACACCAGCCCTGAGCAAGGGGCCAGGGCAGCTTTCCATGGCCACCAACATCACAACGGCTCCAGGCATTGGCTGCTATGGCACCAAACCAAGGAACGGGTCACCGTGGGCGTTGCCGTGGCACCAACATATGTCACTGAATTGTACCTGGAACAGCCCTGGCACCGCTTTGTCCTGAGGGCTGCCATGGCAGATGAGGGCAGCAACAGCTGGTGCTCTGCAAGGGCCCTGGGGCAGACGGGAAGGAGCAGCAGAGCAGGGGCTGATCCATCCCCAGTGCACTGCACAGCCCAGGGCAGCGTCCCAGAGCGTCCTGATGGAGCTGCCAACAACATCCCCTCTCTGCAGCCCTGGCCTCTCCCCCAGCTCACACAGGTGCCCCATCCTTGTAGGCACAGACACGGCAGCACTGGCTCAGGAGCCCCTGTTTGCATTGCACACAGCAGGTGGGAGCACCCCCATGCTGTTGCTGTGGGGACATGAACCTGAGGGGGAGCACAAATGCCATCAGCCCCTGGGGCCAGCAGGGGCTGGGGGACACCAGGGAAACCACTCAGCTTTGTCCTGGCCTCTGCAGTCAGCCAGAAAGTTTGTTCCCATCAGCTGGGAGTTTCCTGTGCCACTGCAGATGCTGTTGGTCAGAGCCAGGGATGCCTGGCAGCCACCCCCAAACTGCCCTGAGCATTTCCTTGGCTTCCCCTTTGCTTTCTTTACTCTTCCTGATACAAATGTCTTCCCATTGCCCACCCCTGTTCCCTCCCCTGCAAACAGCTCATCCATGCTTACCCTTTCCTCTCTGGCCCCACTCCCCATTGCAGTTCCTGACTTGGCCCCATGGGTGTTGTTATTATATTTCTAGAGTCGCATACTGTTTCTAAAGTCCCATATTTCTCTAGTCCCATACCTCCTCTCCTCGGCGTTTTCCTATAGCTAAAGACCTACACAGCACAGACTCCTCCTTCTGCAGGTTTTTCCTTCTTAGTCAGGGCACCCACAAGGCTCTCCCTGACTGGCCAACCCACCCCCTTTTATCCCAGTTATCTTCACTAGCCACAGCTGCAGCCCAATGAAGGACATCACAGCTGCAGCCCATCGAGAACAACTGGGACTTACCTGGGCAAGGCCTATATACAGATATTCAAGTACAATACAGATATTTTACTAGGACTCAAAAGCCACCTATACTATACATGGGAACGTCCCTTGGGGAGCAGGATCATCCTGCAAGTGCTGCAGGAATTGTCTGCAGGCTCCTGCAGTGCCTGGTGCTGCTCCCTTGCAGAGGCACCCCAGGCCAGGGGGGCACATCTGGGCTGCTGTGTCTGGCTCTGGGGTTCCCTGTTCTGGGCAATGAGGAGGAGCTGCAGAGGCTCTGCAGGACTGACAGGATGGGCTTTGGGGCTGGCAGGAGAAGCTGAGGGACCTGGGCTGCTGGAGCTTCTGAACAGGAGGCCCAGGGCTCCTCCTGCAACTGCTCCAAGGGTGGTTCCAGAGAATCCCAGAATCAGCAAGGCTGGAACAGGCCATGGAGATCATCAAGTCCAACCTGTGGCCTGACACCACCTTGTCTCCCCTGAGCCTCCTCTTCTCCAGGGTAAACAACCCCAGCTCCCTCAGCCACTACTCACAGACCTTGTGCTCCAGACCCCTCCCCAGCCTTGTTGCCCTTCTCTGGACACGCTCCAGCCCCTCCATGTCCTTCCTAAATTGGGGGCACCAGAACTGCAAACAGCACTTGAGGTGCTGCCCAAGCAGTGCTGAGCACAGGGGAAGAATCCCTGCCCTGCTCCTGCTGGCCACACCATTCCTGATCCAGGCCAGGAGCCATTGGCCTTCTTGCCCACCTGGGCACACTGCTGGCTCATGTCCAGCCTGCTGTCCATCACCCCTGCAGGTCCCTTTCTGCCTGGCTGCTGTGCAGCCACTCTGTCCCCAGCCTGTAGAGCTGCAGGAGTTGTTGTGTCCAACATGCAGGACCTGGCACTTGGACTTGTTCAACCTCACATTGTTGGGTTTGGGTCCTGGATCCAGCCTGTCCGGGTCCCTGTGCAGAGCCCCCCTGCCCTCCAGCAGATCCACACTCACACCCACCTTGGTGTCATCTGCAAATTTGCTGATGCTGGACTCAGTCCCCTCATGCAGATCATCAATGCAGACATTGAAATCCATGCTGGCTGGCTCTGACCCCTCGGCCATCCTGTGGGTGCCCTGTGATGGCACTCAAGGTGATCTGTTCCAACACCTTGCCGGGCACCCAGGTCAGGCTGACAGGCCTGGAGTTCCCCAGATCCTCCTTCCAGCCCTTCTTGGGGATGAGCTCACATTGGCACCTCCAGTCCTCTGGGACCTCCCTGCTGAGCCAGCACTGATGGTAAATGATGGAGAGCAGATTGGGGAGCTCATCCACCAGCTCCCTCATCCCCCTGGGAAGGATCCCATCTGGTCCTAGAGACACCTGTGAGCATCTGAGTGGCTCAGCAGGTCTCCAGCTGCTTCCTCCTGGATTCCAGGGGGGCTGTTCTGCTCTCTGTCCCCATCTACCAGGCCAGGAGAACACTTGTTCTGGTTGGAAACTGTCTTATTTTTTAAATTACTCTTACTTTTGAAAGCAAAGAAAGGTTAAGTACCTCAGTCTTTTCCTCATCTTTGGTAACCATATCCCCCACAATAAGAAATGGAGGTTGTCCTCAACCCTTCTTTTGCCATGAATGCATTTATAAGATATATTTTGTTATCCTTCAAAGAAGTGGCCTGATTAAGTCCTAATTAATCTTTCACCTCTCTAATTTTCTTTCTAAATGACCTAGCGATATTCTTAAAAATTTCCTGAGTTTCCTGCCTGTCCTGTGTTGGCTACATGATGATTGTATCATGTAATTTGTATAATGTAATTTGCTCCCTGCCCAGCCAGGCCCGTCCTTTCTCATGCTAACTCAGTTTTGGGCACAGAGGTAAAGGCTGTTGCTGCTCCTTTGAAATTTCTATCTTGAAGGGTGTCCATCCTTCCTGGAATCCTTTGTTTTTAAGGGCTGTTTCCCTTTAAAAAATCAGTACCTGATTCAGTACTCTCCAAATCTGCATCCTGAATAGGCTGAAGTCTGCTCTTAAAAATCCAATGCAGAAGATTTGATGATGCCCCTCCTTTCACAGAATATATAAAACCTCAATAATTTCATGGTCATTGTGCCCCAAACAGCCTCTGACCACCACATCTCCCACCAGCCCTTCTCTGTTTGTGACCAGCAGGAGACAGAGCTTTCCTTGGCAGTGGGAATTGCAGGAAACCTCCCCAAAGTGAAGCTTGGAGAGTTCAGGCCGGATCTGAGGAGAAAGCAAAGTCCCTCGCAGGGCAGAATGTTGGTGCTGGAGGTGTGGCAGCGTGAGGCTGGGCCATGGCCGGGCTCTGTGTGCCAGGAGCCGGCAGCGCTGGGTGCAGGGAGCCCAGGGAGGGCACAGCAACGCTGGGTGAGAAATGCCGGGGCACAGCGAGATGGGCGAGTGCAGCCAGCCAGGGCAGAGGAGCAGCACGCCCAGGGGGCACAGCCTGCAGGACAGATGGCCAAGGGCTGGGCAGGGCTGGCAGGGTCACAGGCACCCAGGCCTTTGTGCCCTGGGCTCGGGCAGCGCCTCTGGAGGCCCCACAGGAGGAACTTTCCTGGCAGGGGCTGCACTTTGCTTCTCCCTCGGCCTCCCTGGGGAGGCTGGCAGGGGCTGCAGGTTTATGACATTTGTCCTTGCTGCCCCTCACATCCCCCTGGCCCACAAACAGCCCCAAGGCAGCCGTGAGGGACAGGCCCTGCTGGCCCAGGCTGGGCTCAGGGCTTGGCCTTTCTGCTTCCCCCAGCCCGCCCAGGCCTTGCTCAGCATTGCAGTTCCCTGCTCAGAGCCTTTGGCTCCCTGCAATCCCTGCCTCAAGGATCTGCTCTCAGCAGTCCCTGGGCAGCCTTTGGCACTCCCTGCCCTCACTGGGGCCCAGTGCTGCTCCAAGGGACTTGGAGTTTTGCTGCTGACTCCTTGAGCAGCTTCTTCATCCTTCTCTGAGCGCCTGAGGCTCCTGGACCCAGCCCCAAATCCAGTGTGGGGCTGATTAAAATACAGAAAACCCTCAGGAGCTCTTTGTCACCCTTCCATTGTCTTTGAGTCTCCAGGGCTTGTGCAGTGACTGGAGTCAGTTTGGAGTTGTCTTCAGGAGGGAGATTCCAGAGTGAACATCATGATTTTTGGTTTTTATTCACGAGTATTTTTTTGTTTTCCAGTTATGAGAAGAGGGGATAGAAGCATTCCCCCAAGAGATCTTTATGCTGAATGACTCCTTAGGAGGTCTGGGCACAGAGAAGAATGAGCCCATTGCAGGCTGAGCCTCTTTGGACAAACTGCTCTTCACCCCCAGCCTCACCATGTCTGACATCACCCACCTGGGACTGACATTCCAAAACATATAAAAATTTAAGCAGTTTTCCTTAAAAATATAAATTATTAATAAAAAAATAATAAACATATTATTCTAATTAATATAATATCCTGCACTTTTTAATAATTTTTTAAATCTATACATTTTTAGCAACCAAGTAAATAATTTATCTCTCTGATTGTCTGACCTGGATCTTTTCCCTTTCCTGACACCATCAGGTCATCAACATACTGCAGGATCTGCACTTCATCTTCAGGGACAAATTGTTCCAACAAATTCTCTAAAGCTTGTTCAAAGAGGTTGGGGGAATCCGTGAACCCTTGTGGCAATCAGGTCCACCTTAGCTGTTGTCTCCTTTTTGTACTCGGGTCCTCCCATTCAAAGGCAAAACAATCTCTACATTCCCTTGCTAGAGGATACGCCCAGAAAGCGTCCTTCAAATCTATAACACTATAAATCTATAATCAGGTCAGACAAACTAGTATTAAGCTTTTGAATTTTCTAGGGGAGAAAGGATTAAAAGTTTCCCAAGAAAAACTACAATTTGTGGAATCAAAAGTAACATACCTGGGGCACATAATAGGAGGGGAGTATAAGAAGTTAAGCCATGACAGAATTTCAGACATTTTAGCTCTCCCGGCCCCAAAAACAAAAAGAGATGTGAAAAAACTCCTGGGCCTGTTTGGATATTGCAAGTTATGGTTAGATCAATACACACAGAGTGTAAAATTTTTATACAATATATTAGTAGCTCCAGATCCCCTGATTTGGACAGCTGAAGATGACCGACAGTTGGAGAACCTAAAAGGCAAATTGCCTTCTGCCCCGGTCCTAAGCTTACCAGACCTCAGGAAGGGCTTTGACCTGTTTGCGAGTGCGGAAGGGGGTATAGCCTATGGTGTACTAACTCAAGAGTGGGGAGGTTGCAGAAAACCCATGGCTTACATCTCCAAATTGTTAGATCCAGTGGCTAGAGGCTGGCCAGTGTGTACACAAGCAGTAGCAGCAACTGCAATCCTGATAGAGGAGACTCAAAAATGGACCTTACAAGGAAAAGTTGAAGTACATACTCCTCACGACCTTAAGGCGGTACCGAGACAGAAGGCTCAGCAGTGGCTAACTGATGCCAGAATATTAAAGTATGAGATAATACTAATGAACACAGAGGACTTAGAATTTATGACTTCCAATGCCCTCAATCCAGCACAATTCCTAATGGGAGAGCCTATAGAGAATTTAGAACATGATTGCCTTGAATTGGTTAACCTCCAAACAAAAGTAAGAGAAGATTTAGAAGATCAGCCTCTAGCAACTGGAAGAATCTTATTCATAGATGGCTCTTTGAGGGTAGTAGATGGAAAAAGGGCTTCAAGTTATGCTATTACAGATGGAGAAACATTGCAAATTGATGAAAAAGGGAAACTACCCCCAAATTGGTCAGCTCAAAGCTGTGAAATATATGCCCTGAAGAGGGGACTGGACTTACTGGAGGGGGACCGGGGAACCATTTATACACACTCCCAATATGCATATGGGATAGTTCACACAGTTGGGAAATATGGGAGGAATGTGGATATTTAAGTTCAAAAGGAAAAAGCTTAGCCCATGAGAGCTTAGAGCAGTGTTAGAAGCTCTACAGAAACCTACAGAAATAGCAGTGGTCCATATAAAGGGGCATCAAAGAGGAGACAGTCTTGAAGTTAGAGGAAACCAACTGGCTGATCAGATAGCAAAAGAAGCAGCTTTAGAACCAGGGGATCCAGTAAAAAATGTTAAAGCAGGAACAACACCTGAAGAAGGAGAAAGAAGAGAAGAACCTGTATTTAGTGAAAAAGAATTGGAGGCTATAAAATATTTAAAGTTACTCCAAGGGCAACGAGGGGAATGGTTAACGTCAGATGGACGGGTGTTTTTGAATAAAGCACTGGCTCGGACAGTGCTAACAGAATTAGATAAATTAACTAATTGGGGAGTTCAAGGACTATGTGATCATTTCTTAAGAAATAACCTATGCATAGGTGTATATGGCCTAGCCAAAGCAATTACAAGAGGGTGTGTCATTTGTCAAAAAGGGAACCAGAAAGTCATGAGAAAAGTAGCACCTGGAGGGAGAGAATTAGCTTTAAGACTTTTCCAAAGCATACAGATAGATTTCACAGAGATGGCCCCAGTGCAAGGATACAAATATTTACTGGTTATAGTAGATCATCTCACCCATTGGGTAGAAGCCTTCCCAACCAGAAGGGAAACAACTCAAGTTGTAGCAAAAGTAATCCTAGACAACATTATCCCCAGATATGGAATGGTGAACACAATAGACTCAGACCGAGGTCCACATTTTGTGTCCCAAACATTGCAAAATATAATTGGAGCTTTAGGAATAAAATGGAAATTACATACTCCGGGCACCCCCAGAGTTCTGGGAGGGTGGAGCGGATGAACAAAACTCTCAAAAATGTATTATTTAAATTGATTGAAGAAATAAAAATGAATTGGCGAAAGTGTTTGCCCCTAGCGCTTTTGCGCATCAGAACAAGACCTCGGTCTGACATAAGAATTTCACCTTATGAAATGATGTTTGGACTGCCATTCTTGTTAACACCCCATAGCATAGGAGACTATCTGGAAGGGGAAGAGGCTACCAGAAAGTATTTAGAGATAATTGGAAGAACTCTGGAAGGACTTAGAAAAGGAGGATACCTCCCCCAAACTTCCCCTCTTGACACGAAAGTTGAAGACATAACTTAGCCCAGGAGACTGGGTTTTGATAAAATCATGGAATACAGGACCATTAATGCCTAAATTTGAAGGCCCCTTTCAGGTACTCCTCATCACTAATTCGGCTGTGCCGACCAGACAAAAAGGTTGGACTCACATTACAAGAATAAAAGGGCCAGTCTCATCCCCAGGTATAGGACCAGATCTGACATCAGCTTCTCTCTCTGGCATTGGACCAGATTCTGCATCACTCTCATCTCCGGGCACTGGACAGGATTCAACCACATCACAAGTTAATTCATCCGAGTATACTGCGATAAAAAGACCAAAAGATTTAAAGTTGACTCTCAGAAGGAGGAGTCAAAAAGACTGAACTGTATAGGAAAATAATTGGTATTAGAGCCCTAACATAGCTTAAAATGTTTCTAGACAGTTCTGTGTGTAAAATAAGTTTGTAAAAAGTTTAAGACTGTAAATAAGTAATTCTAGTTAAGTTCCCCAATTTGGCTCTAAAGACTCCAGGTTAATCCCCTACAGAGCACTCCACTAAGAGAAACCAAAATTGGTAGAGAAAAGACCAAGAGAAGTTTAACCAGAGAAGCGGGTAGAAGAGACTCTAAAGAGCTTGGAAGCTTCTTCTCAGTAAAATTCCCCAAGAGGCAAGGCCGGGTGGGCAGGCTCTGCAAGATGACCCATACAGGACTCTTGGGAAGGGTAGTAATGATGACTGTGATTGCTGGTGGTGCTCTGGGGAGCCCAGGAGAGCCGGGCAGTGAGTGCTACCAACCCCTCTATGAGGAGGAAGAAGTGAGCTCCTTGTCTGGAGTCCTCATCAATTCTAACCCTACTTGCGTTAACCTCTCCCAATTGGTCCTTTATCAGAAAAATAAGACAATGCATTAGATGGCCCAGAATACTGCCACTTTTAGGCAGCCACTCCTGGGAGAGTGCCCTATAGGAGAAGCCTGGTTGTGCTTTGAGTGGGATGCTGCTGAAACAAGCTCAGTAGATCTAGTAAAAAGAAAAGAAATTGTAAAAACAGTAAGAAAGATGGTTTGTAACAAGTATTTAGCAGTAAAATATTCAGCTACCCAGGGGATCCCAAGAGATCCAAACAAATTAGAGTCTGTTGAAAAAAAGAAAGAACAAGTGTACCCACTATGAAGTATATGAATGTTATGAGTGTACTGAAAAAGAGATAAACTCGTTTGGAAAATGAAAGAACTGTGTAAATATTGGAAATGCCCAACAGAAACTGATGACACATTTCGGGAGAGCTCTAAACACCTGGTTTTGATCTCTAGTACTACAGCATACACTAAATTGTCAGAAGACTGGTCTGGCAGCTGCACAGCTAGAATAATAAAACCAGCTTTCTTCTTATTACCCAAAGAAACTGGATCAAGTTTAGGAGTGCCTATATGCAATGATTTAGGAGAAACCAAACAGAAGAAGCAAAGTGCAATAGAAATAGAGAAAGTCCAAAATTGTAAAGCCAAGTTCAGACCCCAATATCTATGTTAAATAGAATCATCAGGCTCCAGGGAGTATTAAAGATGAAGGATGCAATTATTAGAAACATTTCAAATGAAATAAAAAAAAAATTAGCGTGTGTAAATAACCAAGAACAAACTCTTACACTTGATTCCAGTTGGTGAGATAACCTATGGATTTTCAATAAGGATGTATGGGAAAAAGTAGTTTTTCTCACTCTGTGTATACATGGAGGATTGCTCTTTTTACTGTGCTTGTTTTCCTGTCCTGGAGTGACATTATGATGCTTGTATCCCCATTCATCTGTTCTGTGCCTTTAAGACCGACTCTGAAGAGTGGAAGTTTTGTTTGGGTTTCTCTTATCAGGGACACAGAGACGGGCAGTACTTGGGGCTGTTATTCACTTCTTGCTTTCAGCTTGCTGCTTTGCTTGCTTGCTTGCTTTTCTGCTCTTGCTTCTGCTCTCGCTTTTGCTTCTGCTTATTAGCTAGTTCTAGCTAAACAGTCCAAATTCCTTCCCGGACTGTTTCTCCTCTCCCGTTCCTGTGACCATCTCGAACCTGCTCCGGACTGGGACCCGGGAACACCGAAGGTTTGGCTGCAGCAGCTGCCCCAGCGCCGGAGGGACTGAGAACAGAGCAACCACCCCCGAAAGAGACTTTCTGATTTTGTCATCTTTCTCAGAGCGGTGTCATCTGGTATTGTTCATTTTGTGTGCTGGGGGGGTGCTGGGCCAGTCAAATAAACAGGTTCTTTCCACCTCTCTCCGAGGAATTTTTTCCCGAACCGGTTGGGGGGAGGGGCCGTGTGGGTTTTGCTTTCTGGAGGATCCTTTGCAGATTTTTTAACAAATTTGCCCTAAACCAGGACAATTAAAATAGTAGCATTGGCCATGCAGACCAACCTAAAGAAACCAAGAAAGGTAACGAAGTTAAGTAACCACGATTACCAGAGTGCGCAAGAAATTTATAATCAATACCAAAAATTAAAGAAATATGAAGCTCATCGGTCAGAAATTGCAAGTTGATGCAAGCTTAAATTTAAGCTCGATCAAAGAAGAAGAGGGGGGACTGTTATAAACAAAATTCTGCCAATTTTTCTGTAAAAAAAAGTTACAAAAACTAGTCAGACCACTGTTGCTGTGCTGCTAAAGTTTGTTCATATCATAACTTGTTTGTTATGATAATTACAAGTCGTTATCATTAATGGTTCTTTTTTGTATCAGTAAAGGCCCCTGCTGGAGCTAAATTAATGGCTCTTCTCCTGAGAAGGGTGGGGACTTCCCCAAACGGTGAAGAGAAGGGACTGAGACTTGGGAGGGGGTGCATGCAAACTAACTTCAGGACCAGCATGCCATGAGAAGCTACTACTCCAAACTTACTGAAAAGACCCCCAAAACAATGAGCTAACATAAAGTTAGGAAATTAGAGTGATGTGTGAATGTGAGGAGCAGAGTGCTGAGCCTGCAGAGATACTGGAGACCTTTGTAGCCCCTCACCCTGAGCACAAAAGTCATCCTGAAACCAGGACCTGGAGGGGGTGAGGCTGCGAAGATTAACATTTGGCTCCTACGAGGACTGGACCCCCAGCTCTGCTCCTAGTGGATAAAGCTGTGCATATCCTTCTCCTCCTCATCACGCTGGGACAGCCGACGGAGACTGCAGACCCGTCGAGCTGCCCAGTTATGAGCTGATCACTTTAATTAAAGGCATTAAAAGGAGAAAAAGTCTCCTGCCATGTTTATTTCATCAGGGAGATAAGACTTCTGTTCCCAGAGATGAAGATGATTTCAGAAATAGATGAAGAGAACCTTTGCTCTTAAACAAGAGAACGTTTGCTCTTAAACAGCTCATCTTTAATATCCCATAAGTTGACATGGCCCATAAACACAGCTGTGGAAAAAGTGGTGATAAAATTGGAGGGACTTTGTCGGATTTTGGGGCTGTTTAGATGGTCTGGAAAAAGCCCAAAGATGGCCTTGGGCCGCCCGGGTTCGAAAGGACGAGAGGAAACTTCAGATCTGTTCTCGGTCTCGGTGTTTATTAATTGCTTATCTAAAAGATTTTCTCTTGGCCTGACAGAGTTCTGCTCAGCAGTCAGCCATGGGCACACACTGAGAGCCCCTGGGGCGGCCACCCATCTTTATACCCGGAGTTACGTATACAATATTTATCATTTTTCTCCAATACCCTCTACCCTTATTAACCAGTGTTCCCCTAGTAAGGTCCAATCCCAGAGTGCCAACATCACCACAGAAGATGGAGGCCTAGAGGAAGAAGAAGAAGGAGAAGGGCACGCCCCAATCCCTCCATCTTGCCTCTCTAGACCCCCCTGTACAGGGATCTTAAACCCTGTATCTCACACTCCAATTAACTTATCCCTTCACCATTCACCCCAGTGAAATCCTCCCGTCCTCATACTGATGTCATCTCCCCTGTAGGATCAAAGTCCAGCCACCAGACATTTCTGGCAACATTCCAGGACTCCCGAGCCCCCCAGGGGTGGTCTTGTTCACTCTGTCCCCCAATTCTGAGAGGCTGAGATCCCACAGGACTTGACAATTTCAGATTTTTTAGGCGACTGCTATTTGTGGAATTGAGAGCCATGAGAGAACGGTTTTCTTGTGGAGAAGTCTCCATAGCACAATAGAGAGACTCCTCTCCTTAAGTGAACTGAACAAAACTATTCCAGAGGTGCTAAACTGACTGAAAATTTTACGTTTTGTCTCCTTACATTTTCAGTAAGGAAGAAAAGTTTTTAAGGAAAAGAAGAGTGTTCTGAAAGTTTTGTTCTGATTCTTATTCCTCTTTCTTTTAGTTACCATTGATAAACTTTTCTTATAGCCTTTTATTACTTAATCTTTTAGTTACTATTGTAATTTTTCTTTATACCATTTTAAAGTTTTGAGCCTACTTTGCCTTCCTCCTAATCCTATCTCACAGCAGGAAATGAATAAGTATATTCCAGTGAGTGCACTGGTAATTAGCCAACACTGAACCCATCACAGTAATTAAAGCATTTGCCAAGAAATCTCAAAATGGCAAACCAAAACCACTACAGAAACCTTCCTGATGAACGGCACAAGAATAGAGGGAAATCGAAGGAGAGCCATGGTTTGTCAGGACTTGCCTGATTCTAATGAGCTCCGTGGTGCATTTGGAGCTGAGCCCTTGAACCTCAGGGCTTGAGAGGAGATTGCACAAACCTTGCCAGGAGTCAGAGTCAGAGGAAGCACCCAAACAGTCTCAAAGCATGAATGGCCCCCACTGAGGTCCATCCCCAACACAGACTCCTCATGGACTCCTTGGAGGAGAGAATTGGAGGCCAGGATGGCACAAAAACCTCTCAGAGAATCAGTGTGGAAAAGAAAATCAAAAGTACCTTAAAAACCTTGAGTATCTCAAGGTATTAATAAGCTCCACTGAGTGTCAGTACAAAACTCTCAAGGGACTCATTAAACCAGATAATTGGGGCCATGATTGCACAAATTTGTCATAGAGTTTGTATGAAATGGGGAAACACCAAGTACCTTAAAGTAACCAAAGTACCTTGAAGCATTAATAACCCCATGGACTCTCATTAATGATAAGGCCTCTACAGGGACTAATTAAAGTAGATAATTGGAGGCTGTGACTGCACAATCCTTCTCATAGTCTGTATCAAAAGTAAAACACCAAGTAGCTTAAAAAACTGAAGTACCTTGAAGCATTAATGAGCCCCACTGTCTGTTGTTACTGACAAAGCCTCTCCAGGGACTAATTAAAGTACATAATTGGAGGCTATGATTGCACATCAGTGTCGCTTTTCCAGCCTCCTCAGGGTTGCTCTGACGTTGCCATCTGATCCTGCAGAGCCAGAGCATCCGCTGGGCAGTGCTAGAGCTGAGAGGGGTCTGTAGGGCAGAGCTGAGCCCCCAGGGCTGGGCTGGGCTGGGCTCTGGCAGCACTGGCAGGGCCCAGCCCTGGGCACAGAGAAGCAACTGCTGGCAGGGACAGCTCCAGGCAGCAGAGCCCTGGGCAGGGGGGGAAAGTGCCCCAAGGCTGTGCAGGGATATTTCAAGTCCTCTCCAAATCCAACTATTCCATGGTTACTTTTTGTTACAGATCCCCATGCCAAGACACAGCAAATGTCCAACAGCAGCTCCATCAGGCACTTCCTCCTGCTGGCATTGACAGACATGCGGCAGCTGCAGCTCCTGCACTTCTGCCTCTTGCTGGGCATCTCCCTGGCTGCCCTCCTGGGCAACGGCCTCATCATCAGCGCCGTAGCCTGCGGCCACCACCTGCCCACGCCCATGTTCCTCTTCCTGCTCAACCTGGCCCTCACTGACCTGGGCTGCATCTGTACCACTGTCCCCAAAGCCATGCACAATTTCCTCTGGGACACCAGGAACATCTCCTACACAGGATGTGCTGCACAGCTCTTTTTCTTTTTGTTCTTCATCTCAGGAGAGCTTTCCCTCCTGACCATCATGTGCTATGACTGCTCCGTGTCCATCTGCAAACCTCTGCACTACGGGACCCTCCTGGGCAGCAGAGCTTGTGCCCACATGGCAGCAGCTGCCTGGGCCAGTGCCTTTCTCACTGCTGCATACAGCCAATACATTTTCCCTGCCCCTGTGCCATGGCAATGCCCTGGGTGTGAGAGTCTGTCAGAATTTTCCCTCATCTGCCTCAGGATCGTCCTTGGGAGACCACTGAAGAGAAGACCCCTCCCGTCTATATCTGGCTCTGAAGGAGAAAAGTCACACGCCACGGGCCCTGAGACCTGAAACCTCAGTGTTGAGCTATTGTTTTCACAGGACTGTTTGCTGTATCCTAGAGAAGGGGGCACCATGTCCCGTTTGCAACAATAGCGGCTCTGGAAGCTGTCCCATCTCTTGGCCTGACTGGACTTCTCCTGAGTTTCAGGTGGTCTCCTACCGAAGACCCTCACCTGTTTTACAACCACCGTGATAGACAGATGGAGATGTGAGAAGCTTCTCCACCAAGGACTGAGACATGAAACTCCTGCAAGGCCCCTCTGCTCCTTCCAAGGACTGGGACTGAAACCCCCAGCCCGGGGGAGGTGTGTGGGGCAGGCAAGCTGACCGAAGCGAGATGTTTGCCTGCAGATTGTGATCACTGAACCAAGAAAACAATGGCTCTCGCTTACTGCTGAGAACATAGACTACCTGTTACATCTATCAAGCTCATTTACTGCTGAGAACATGGACTACCTGTTACATCTGTTCCCTATTGTATCTGTTTCTCCCCCCCTCACAATTTTCAGTAATAAAAACCTCTGAGTTAGCTAGAGCCTTTGAGATCTCCCCAGCGTAGCAGGCGGACCCTCGGCTGGACTGCACCAAAGGACTTCATCTCTGCGTTGGTAGCTATATCCCCTCTCCCTCCCACTCTCCCTCTCTCTCTTTCTCTATCTTTTTCTCTCCCTTAATCCCTCTATCGCATTTTTGCTGTGACTATTTCAATAAAATTGCATTTGATTTGATTATCACTGCAAACCCCCTTCTACCGTGTTGGTGTTTTGCACTCTGAGATCATTCCTACGAACCATCAGGTCATCTGTCCACTAGGACGGACCCTGACAGGCCAAAGGCTTTTCCCTCAGGAGGTTGGACTGTCCCTCTCTCTGTGGACTCAATTTCCATTTTGTGGGATGGGAGAAGCCGGCTCTACCTTGGAAAGGTCTGGAATGGTCTCTACACTGCAGTGGGAGCTGCTGGCTCGGTGCATTCCTGGTGTTCTGCTCACCAAAGGCGCTGCTGGGAATTCACCCCAGGAACAGGCAGTGGGAATTTCCTTGTCCAGAAGCTCTGAAGGGTCTTTAACCTTAGAAAATTTAGGAAATGGATTGGAAGTGGAAGTTAAAATCCCTTTGATCCACAGCTGATTCCTCTTCCCATTCTTTTCTTTCCGCTTTTCCCCTTTCCCCCTCCTTTTCCCTCCCCTCTCCTTCTCTTCCCTCTGGAATTTTTCAGATCCTTCATGCACCCCATCCATTCCCAGGGGCCTCCATCTCCAGGATTCTTCTTGCCCAGCTCCTCACAGTGAATTCCCCTGACAGACCCCAAGTCAGGGAATTTTCCCAAATCCTGGTGGAAAATGACTCAATCCCCGTCAGAACAGGAACCCCAGAAATTTTTCCGTGTCATGGGGCCCTTGCTCATCCGTGTTGGCCTGATGGGAATTCTGCTTCATTCTCACGCTTTGCCAGCAGCTCTGCTCTTCCCAATGGAAGATTCCCAGATCCCAGGATCTCCCAGCCTTTGCCAGCAGCTCCGTTTTTCCCAATAGAAGAATTCCAGATCCCGCCCCAGCTGGTGGATGAGATGTTTTCCACACTGCCTCCATTATATCCAGGGAATATTGCACTGGGCTGAGGAGCTTCTTCCCAGCTCCCTGGAAAAGGGGTGGGAGAGGAATTCCATGAGCTTCCACCCACTGAATCCAAAGCTTTTCACATGGTAATTTCCCATAGAATGAAGGAAAAAGAGGCTATTCCATCCTGTATTGGGAAATGCCAGAACCTCCTGCTCTGGGTAGAGCCCCTTCCACATTCTCAAAAAAAGGGATTTATCAGAGGAAGTTGCTCCTGGAATGCTGCTGGGAATGGCTCTCCTCAATTTCCCATCCATCTCTAAAGCTGCCAGAATCAAAGGCAAGGGGGCAGGGAGGACCCTCAGGTGCTGGCTGCCACCTGGGGCTGGGCAGAGCAGGGCTGGGCAATGGCCATCCCTGTGCAGTGGGGCTGGGCCATGGCTGGGCCCCACCCTTGGATGGCCACCCCAACAACATCAGCCACTCCACAATGCACATCACTGTCCCAACAACATCACAATATTTAATCAACAATATAATCAATAATGTTATATCAATTTGTAAAATATCCAGCGAAAGTCAACTTCCATTAACTTATTTCTCACAATACATACCAGTGAAGAACTGTTATTCCTGTTCCCACATCTTTGCCTAAAAGCCCCATAATTTCAAAGTTACAATAGTTCAGAGAGAAGGGGGTCATATTTTCCATTCCGAGGGAGGTTCCCACCTTGTTCAGCTTCCTTGACAGAGCTGAACAAAGAAACGCCATTTCTGCCAGGTTAACCAAAGAGCTGCATTTTTGTCCCAGGAGCAAAGAACCAGGTCCTGTGCCCCCTTGGAACTGGGACGGGCACCAGTAAGCCACCTTAGCGGGAGCACTGGGAGGGGGATTGCAGAGCCACTAAGCACATGGGGGTTAAGAGGAACAAATCTGGTTTTGATTTACGTCTCAACATACGCTACACATGAGGTGGAAAATGACTCTGTGGATTGTACATGTGCTGGGAACCCTGTCCCTGGCTAGGCTTCACATAACAGAGAATCAGGGGAGAGAAAGCTTCAGTGATTGGGCTGTGAGTGACCCCCACTGGCTGGTGGGACAGATGGCCAGGAAAAATGTGTGGGGAAAAATGCCTGGGAAAATCGGGCTCTGGAAGGACCCTTTGCAAATAAAAGCAGCAGACTGTGACACAACAGGAGCGTTTTGCTTTGGGTTTCTTGGAGGGATCAGGGGCTCGCTCAGAGGGTCAGCTTCACCCTCCTTCCCTGTGCGATTCACATTCTCTGAACCTGGGAGAAGTATTGAGAGAAGCAAAGAATGATCCAAACAATTCTTATCTCATTTACTGCTCCTGTGTTCTTTGCAAGTAGAATGAATTGTGGAAGATTGTTTACCTGAAGGGAATTAATAATTGGATTCTGGTGTGAGTGTTTTGATTCACTGACCAGTTGAATCCAGGTGTGTGTGTGTGTGGGGACTGTCGGCTGAAAGTCATGAGACTGTGCAGTGGAGTGCAGTTGAGTGCTTGTCAGATTCCGTTTAAATGTAATGTAATATCATATAGAATAATTTAGTATACTAATTATTAGCCTTCTGATAAGATGGAGTCAGATGCATCATTCCTCCTAGTCGTCAGGCAAAAATATCACTGGTACTCCCCCCGCCTCAACTTTTCCTCCCGGTGGTCCTTCTTCCCTGCCTGCATCCATTCTTCCCTGCTTTGCTGCTTCCCCGAGGCAGCTCATTCCTGTTCGTCCTGGATGTTCCTTCATTGCTCCCCAATGGAGCAGATGCTGCCTGCACCCACCCGCCGCCTCTGCCGCATTTCCCGTGCTGCCCACAGCACCGAGCCTGCTGCACCTGCCCACTGCAGCCCCAGCCCACAGCAGCCAGCCCAGAGCCACCAGTGCCGCAGCACCAGCCCACAGCCAGCCCGCAGCAGCCAGCCTGCAGCCATCGCTCGCCCATGCCAGAGACACGCAGGTGCCCTCCTTGGAAATCACGCCCAGCCACTCACAAAAGCCATGTGGGCTTGCCCTGGCTTGCAGCACACACACTCCATCTGCTTAGCTGATGCCCACAGAGCGCCCGGGCTCCTTGCGGTAACGCTGTCCCTGTCTTCTGTTTCTGTCTCTATCCTTTTCCCGTTCTACTCCCTTCTCTTCCCCTTCGGTACAAACGCTTATCCTCCTTTATCAAGAAACTGTTCTCAGATATAATATTGCCACTTTTGTGCTTCATTTTCATCTGAGAAACCTTTCAGCAAAATCTTCCCCGACTCCCCCTTTTACAGCGGGATGGGACAGGGGTAGTGGGAGGGGGAATGGGGAAGCCCTGGGTGTACTGCAAGCACTGTGGATGAGAGAATGGGGCAGTCCCTGAGGGTACTTGGGCACTTGGATGGGGCTGGGGAGCCCCTGCAGGTAGCAGCAAAGGGATGGGGGAGCCCTTGGGGGTACTGGGAGAGGAAATGGGGAGCACAGGGTGCCCTGTGTAGCCTCCCCCTGACTCATGACCACCTCCCTTGGAAGGATGGGCAACCACAGGAGGCATGGAGGGAGCACCCCCAGTGTCACCCAGTTCCTCCCACTTCCCAGAGCATCACAACTTTTGGTGTAGATTTTCATAGATGTCACTGGGTTCCCACGGTTGCCTGTGCAGCTCCATGTACGTTGCCTGAGGATCCTCCACTGGGAGTGCCAGGGGGTCTAGGGGGGGTCTGTGGGAATAAGGGGGTGTGTGGAAGGGGATGGGAGGTGCTGGGAGTTTGGGTAAAAGGTGTATCATGGCTGGAGGCTGCACTCACCTTTCCTGGTGCTTCCTGGCATCTGCAAAGGAAAACTGGAGGGGTGAGTTTGGAGACCCAGGGGCTCCCATCCACCCTTGGGAATGCTGAACCACCACCAGACACACAATTCCTCCCAGGGTCCCCCAGTATCCCTGATGCACCCCCAGTATCCCTGACCCACGCCACTTGCACCAACACCCTGAGCTCCCAGAACCCCGTGCCTGGCAGGGAGGGGGACCCCTGACAGAACCCCCAACATCCCTGCAGGACCCTCCAACAGCTCCCAGAGCTCTGAGCCATGGTCACTGGGGGCTCAGCCCCTCCCAAGTCAGGGGCTGTGTGTGCAGCCCTATGGCCCTCTTCTCTGGGGGCCTTCCCACTGATCTCCAGGACCCCTGTTCCCCCATTGTCACCTACCCAGGCAGTGCGAGTGGTACCAAGCCACAATGACACCCATAAGCAGGAGCAGGAACAAAAAGGCCCCACTCACCCCTGCGGCCGCTGCAAGTAACAGAGGGAGACACATCAGGCTCACCCATCACCCCAGGGGTCCTGCACTCCCTGGTGACACTGTGTGACCCCACCTGTGTCCCTGTGTGTCCCTGTGTCCCGTGGTGTCAGCTCCAGGACACCGGGTGTGATGGTGGCATTGTCCACGGGCACTGCGGGGACACAGACAGGGCTGAGGCCACAGCGAGGGGCTGGCAGCCGGAGTGAGGGGATAGGGAGGGAGGGGATGGGTGTGGTGGGAGATGTCAGGAATGGGGTCACACCACAGAGGGGAGAGGGGACACTGGGCAGAGGGACCCAACAATGTGTCTGGGGGACATGGAGGTGCCCAACCAGAGCGCTCAAGGAGGCTGTGGGGGCTCCCAGTGCCCATCCCCGCTTTCACTGCGCACCGTGACGTGGAGCTGGGCGCTGCTCTTCAGCACGGCCCCCCCCTCAGAGCGCACCTGGCAGCTGTAATTCCACGAGTGGGAGACCCCCACGGTGGGCACCAGCAGATGTGGGGACCCCTGTGGGCCCCCCATCACCTGCCCGTCCCAATAGAACATGTGCAGGAGGGGGGCTCGGGGCCACAGGGGGCTGGGGGTGCTGAGGCAGCTGAGAGTCAGGGGGGACCACAGAGTGGGTTTGGGGGAATCCTCCAGCACTTGCACAGGGAAGAGCTCAGGGAAGGAGAGGGGAGGTGAGGACTGTCACTCTGAGTCTGCTGGGAGGTATTTTTGGGGGTATGAGGAGATTGGAGTTCCAGCCATGGGGGTGCTCACCATGCACTGTCACTGTCACTGGTGCTGACCGTGATGGCCAGGACCTCAGAAAGCCCTCGCAGAGGTAGTGGCTGCTGTGGTGCCGCTGCAGGGGTTGCAGGGACAGCTCGGTCCCTCTGAGGGACTCTGTCAGGTCCTTCTCGTCCTGGTAAAATCGCATCCTGGGTACTGGGCTGTTCCACCGGCCCCGGCAGCGCAGTGTCACCGTGTCCCTCTCCAGCAGTGCCCATGCTGGCATCTGCAGCACCAGCTCGTCTGTAGGACAGGAGACTACCATCTCACTGAGGGGCTTGAGAGAGGTCCTAGGTGGGTCCCCACGGCACCGAGGACATCTGGGTGCACTGAGGTGCACTGGGGTGCAATGGGATTTCCCTGTGTGCAGGGCACAGGCTCTCGCCATGCGGGGGGTGTGAGGCCACCTACGAAATGGAGCCCACCCAGACCTATCGAGGGCCACCGTGATGAGTTAAGATTCCCCCTTACCATCTACGACTCTCACGGGGGGGCTGCGCCCACTGCCAGGCCTGTCACATGTGTAGGTGCCACTCTCGGTGACATTGAGGTGGTCGCATTCCACCTGCCCCCAGTGCTTCCCGTCCTTGTACCAGGTGGTGGCACCAATGGTCCCCGAGCCCTGACAGGTCAGTGTCACCCGGTCCCACAGCACCGCCGGCCTCCAGGGGGGCTCCACGAGGAGCTGGGTGGTCTGGGCACCTGTGGGTGACAGGAGACACCAGCCTGCCAGGCCCAGTGTGGGACTGGGGACAGCAGGGTGGGGACATGGCATCCCCAAGGACTCACCAGTGAGGCCAAGGGTCTGGGCTGGAAGGCAGAAGGGACATGGCTCAGTGGGGGTGGCACCATGGGGACAGAGGCACAGGGGTAGGGGGGGTGGGGGGCTGTCCCCACCTGTCCTTGTATGACATGGACTCCTTGTGGACAGGGACACTGCAGCCACCCCTTGCTCAGGCAGGACATAGGGACACTGTGGACACCTCTGAACTGAGGATGCCACGGACACCCTGTGCTGGCACAGGTCACCCCCACCAGCCCCATGATGCCTCCCCAAACCCTTGTCCTGCCTTTTTTGTCCCCATGTTCCTGTCCCCCTTCTCCTGTCCCCATGACCACTCCACGACCCCAGCAGACCCCATGCTTTGGCTCTGCTGGCATTGAGGACATCAGGGGACCCCACAGCCCCCCTGTGCCCCCTCCCCTCCCCATCCCTGGGGTGTCAGGCCCGTGCCCAGGGCACTCACGCCACAGGAGCAGTGCCACCTTCCCGGCCATCCCGGTGTCCCCCGCCATGTGCACTGGCTGTCACTCGCTGCAGGGGGTGGCTGTCCCCTGGGTGGTTGCTCTTCAGCCAAAGGGGAAAGAAGCGAGGTCAGGTCTCATCCCCATGCGTAGGTGGCCCTTGGTGGGGGCAGGATGGTCACAAGCTGGGCACAGGCTGTGAGCAGGGCGGGGACAGGATGGGGACAAGCCTGGGTGGGACAAGGTGGGACATGGGGTTCCCAGGACTGGGGGGCTCAGGGCCTTTGGGGGACATGGACATGACTGTCCAGGGGAATGGGGGGTCCCTGGGAATGGGGGTGCTGATGAGGGGGAATCACTGGGGATTCACTGGGCATGGGGGGGCCATGGGAATGGGGGTCGTCCGGGCTGGAGGGACTCAGGGATGGGAGTGCCAGGGGAACGTGGGCTCCAGGGATTTGGGGTCATGAGGTGGGGATGCTGGGGAAATGAGGGATCCCGTGGGAATAGGGGTTCCTTAGAGAATCAAGGTCCTGGGGAAAGGGGCCTTTCAGGGGTTGGAATGAACAGGAGAGGGTTCCTTGAGAATCGGGTGCTGGGACATGGAGGTCCTGGGGAATGGAAGTACAAGGATGGGAGGCCCAGGGGAGGGCGGATGGAAGGAATCAGGGTCCCATGATTGGGATCCCTGGGGAATGAGGGTGCCAGGAATGGGCAGTGGCTTGGTGAGCCCGTAGGTCAAAGCTCCTTCCCTGGCTGGATCAGATTTTGAGGTGGCCCAGGGCTCAGCAAAGTCCCCCCAGGGTGCTTGTGGTTTGGGAGGGTGAGACAGAGTAAAGATCCATTCTGAATTAAGTGAAGTGCCTAAGAAAGGTGAAAAGTCTGTGAGGCCAAAGCTGAAGGAAAAACTCGCATGCCAGACAGCAAGGAGACAGAGAAAGAAAAACAGAAAGACCACAAGGTCGATTTGCCCCCGACTTAGAAATTCCTTTGATAAAGAACTAGTGCTAAATGTCACGCAGAATGAATATGTATGAACTTATTGTGAAACTGTATGCATATGCATTTGGAAGGGGGATAAAAGACGACCCGAGGTCTTCAGAGGCACACATGCCTTTTTGGGGGGCTTGCGTCCGGCGCGTCTAATAAAAGCATACCGAGCTTTACAACTTTTACAAAGTTGTGAGGTTTCTTCTTTTCTCCGCAAAACAAGGGTCATGGCAGGGAGATTCTGACAGGGTCTGGGTCTGTGTTCCCCCAGCCCCCAAGGGCTTTTTCCCCTCTTTATTTCCATTTCCATTATTTTGCCTCTCAATTTCACAAGACCCCAGTTCATCCCTTCATGATCCTGGGGGGCACCTGAGCAGGGAACAGATTGAGGGAAGCCCAGCGTGGGGGAAGCAGAGTTGAAGGGTCTGCAGGGAGGGCTGAGGAGGCTGTGGGGGATGTGGGTGTCTGACAGTGCCCCCCCAACAATTTCTCTTTCCTGCACAGAAGAAGGAAGAGGCCTTTTGTGCTGAGTGTCACACGGGGGAGGGCAGATTCTGTCCTGGGAGGGCACAACCAGGGAGTACCTGTCCTGGGGGAACCCTATTCCAGGGGCGACACATGCTGGACAAGGGGCTCCTGTCCTGGTGCATGGCAGCTCCGGGGGCGTCCAGACTTCTCCATTCTTGCTCGTCCCCTGCAGGATCTGAGCCGGCAAGAGCCGCTGGGGAATGGAGCCCTGGGCAGGAAGGAGCTCCCAAACTCCTGCTCTGTGAAGCCAGTGGCCATCCAAGGGTGGGGCCCAGCCCCACTGCACAGGGATGGCCATTGCCCAGCCCTGCTCTGGCCAGCCCAGGTGGCAGCCAGCACCTGAGGGTCCCCCCTGCCCCCTTGGCTTTGATTCTGGCAGCTTTAGAGCTGCTGCAGAGGTGAGAATTGTGTGGGTGGAAAAAGGCCTGCCTGTGGTTTGCTCAGCTCTGCAAGAAGCACAAAACCCAAAGGGAGCCGAAGCAGAGGCTCTGGGAGGGCCTTTGATGGTTTTCAGAGCAGGGCTGGCTGCAAACTGCCGCTGCAGGGGGACATGTGGGGGAACCAGTCCAGAAATGCAGCAATATATAATTTTGTACCTGTCCCCAAGACACTGAGATAGCCCAAGAACAACTGCAAATCCCACACCAGTCTGCTCAACAACCTGACCTGGACCCTCCTCCTCCTCCCTGCCTGGCTGTGGATGGACAGTGGCCGGATGCCCTGCACCCACCACAGCCTCTCTCTCACTGCTCTCCACACCTGGATGGGGAGAGAAAATTGAGCAAAGGCTTCCTGGGTTGAGACAAGGACTAGGAGAGATCACTCATCAAATCCTGTCACGGGTAAAACTGCTTATGATTTAGAGATATGAATTGAATTTATTGATGATAAAATCAGAGTAGGATAAGAAGAAGGTAAATAAATCCTCCAGTACACCTTTTCTCTGTTATGAAGGACTATGTAGTCATTGGCTTTCACTATTATATTGGTTATTGCAAATTATTCTGATATAATGCACTTTCTAGTCACTTTTTAACTGTTTTGATACACTAAAAATTGTCAGCCTTTTTACCCTAATCTCAGTGTAGAAAATATATTTTAATGTGATAAATATTTTATAGTTTAGTGTAGGAAACGCATTCTGTGCTGTTCTTGTGAGCCGGCAAAGGCTTCCTGATTATAAGGAAAGTCCTCTATCTCTCCTGAGGAAGACACAATGGTTGTCATCATGGAGACACGATGAAGGAGAGAAAGACGAGATACAGACTCTAGCTGGCTTACAGAATGATGTAGCTCCTTGGTCACTCACTGAGAACTTTGTTTCTCTCTTATGACCTACGGGCACTGAATGTGTCTCAAGTAAATGTAAATATCTTGAAAAACTATAAAAGCAACATGTTGCTCTAATAAATCTCTCTTTCACACCCTTCTGATGGAGTTGTGGTGTTTTGCTCTGTGTCGCGCTCTATAGCCACATCTGGTGCCTGCCCCCCTTGATTGCAACTGGACTGTAAAAAATGGAAAGAAAAAAGAGAGAAAAAAGGTGAAGGGTACCCTAAAACTGAGTGAAGGCAGCAAGGATGCTGCAGAGGTCCAGACCTAATTCAAACATCTGATTCGAGGTGAATAATTGGGAAAAATAATGGGACATAATTTATCAAACAAGGAAAGGACTATTTTGTCCACATGGAAATCTTTATTGAAAAGGAAAAATGTTAAAGCTTCTGATTATGCTCTTTGTAGCTTACTGATATGGTGTAAATCACAGGACTTTGAAGCTGATGCCGACAATGCCTTCAGTGTCTGGGCATGGAAAGAGGTTTGGAAGAGACTATGGGAAGTGATATCTAAGGGGGATAAGACGGTTGTCCATTTGGCTACTACCTGGAGACTGTTGTATGAGGCATTGAAGGAATGGAAAGCAGAACAAGATAGCGGGGAGGAACTGGAGGAGCAGGAATTAGAGCAAGAAACTGAAGTAGAGGAACAGGTGGAAGATGAGGCTGAGCCTGTCAATGTATCTCCCCCTGAGGAGGCTGCTGCAGCTGCTGTGGAGGTTCCCCCAGGGTTTGCTATTGTGAGAATCAAACGGCAGGCTAAGACTGTTTCTTGGTATTTATCTCCAGAAGACCATGTTAAACCTGTGCATAGTTCACCTGCTCAGCCGTTAATTGAACTGAGTACAAAACCAAAGTATCTTACGCCTGCACAGCAGTTAGCAAAAATGAAGTTACAGAAGTGAAGTGAAAAACAGGCTGGGTCATTGGCCCTTTTGTCTCCCCCTGGGCCATCTGCTCCCCCCTCACCCTCCCCTTGGTCGGCTGCTCCAGCCCCTGCTTTCCCTTGAGCCATCCACCCCTTCTCTGCCCTCCTTCGAGTCATCTGCCTCTGCTCAGTCCCCTGTTGCACCGTCTGCCCTCCTCCTCCCTCCTGAACTGGTTGAAAAATTCAATCCTTAACATTGTGTCCTTCTTTGTCTAGTGATAGTTCTGACAATGAACTGCCAGTTGAAAGTACACCTAAAAAGACGCAGGAATTTGTTAGACCTCGTAGCAGATCCAGGCCAGCTGTTTCTTGTGCTCTGCCTCCCTGCCAGGTGGCTGTGACTCCTTTACACTCTTTACAATTTTGGGAGCATGTGAGAATGAAAGCAGCTGAAGTGGGAGATTGGAATTTGTTAGAGAAAATAGGTCCACCTAAAAGGATGGAGATGGCTGCTGCTGCTGCTGCTTCTGGTGGGCTTGTGGCTTTTCCTGTTTTCAAAGCTGCTCCTAATTCAGGACAAGATAGTCATCAGGTTTTTGCATGGAGGGTTGTACAGGACTTTCAGTCAAAAGTA
Source organism: Melozone crissalis (assembly GCF_028551555.1). Taxonomy (NCBI): domain Eukaryota; kingdom Metazoa; phylum Chordata; class Aves; order Passeriformes; family Passerellidae; genus Melozone; species Melozone crissalis. The sequence goes on along the minus strand of NW_026535876.1, from coordinate 77,455 downwards.
GATCAGTATGGTGTTAACTCTTCACACGTGATGCAAGTGATTCGTGTTTTAAATGCTGATGTACTCGCCCCTTATGATATTGTTCACCTCTCTAGGATTCTGTTTCAGCCAGTGCAGTATGGTGTGTCTCAAGCTACCTGGAAACAAATGGTTGAAAGAATAGCATTGGACAATATGCAGTTACCTCAGCATGATCTACGTCATGCTGTGGGAGTTGATGCCTTGCTGGGCAATGGACCATTCTCTAACCTGTATTTACAGGCAAGATGGGACCCCCTGGTTCTGGCACAGGGCCAGCAGCTGGGTATGAGTGCCTTACTTAAAACAATGGCGATGGCAGGTCCTAAAACAAGGTATATTACCATCCAGCAAGGGGTGAAGGAACTTTTTCTGCAGTTTTTGGAGAGGGTTGCTGCAGCCCTTGAGAAGCAAGTAGAAGATGATAAGTTGAGGTAAATTTTATGCAGACAGCTAGCACAGGAAAATGCGAACGATGATTGCAGGGGAATTATTGATTCTTTACTGGGAGATCCCTTGCTGTCTGATCTTGTAGTTGCTTGCTCAAAGGTTGGTTCGGTTGAGCATAAAATGACCGCTTTGGCAAAGTCATAAAGTCCTCACCCAGATGTTCAGCTTGTGAAGAATCAGGGCATGTGAAGACCCAATGCCCTCAAACTGCTGGACGATGTGTACACTCTAGTTGGTTTGGTTATCGCCCCAGATGAAGTTCAAAGACAGATGCCTTGGAAATATTTGGGGTTGATAGTCACCAATACACAAATTGTGCCTTAACCTGTAAAATTGGACATTGAAATTAAAACCTCTGCTGATGTGCAGAAATTGGTTGTTGCAATAGGTTGGCTTAGGCCATACTTGGGGATAACTAATCACCAACTACAACCTTTGTATGACTTACTATCAGGGAAAACTTCCTCTACCGATGAGAGACATTTGACCACTGCAGCAAAAACGGCTGTAGAAGTTGAATTAGCCTTGACATCTGGATTTGTTACAAGGATAGATGTTTCTGTTGGTGTGCAATTCTTTATTTTGAGAGATGATGAAATATCACGCAGATTGTTGTGTCAATAGAATGATAAAAGGGAAGAAAAATTGCATATCTTTTGGACTGGATATTTTTATCTTTCAGGTCCTGAAAAACAGCTCCAGGTCTGTACAAGCTTTTTGCAGACATCATTATCAAAGGTCGCAGACGCTGCCATGACACCTTAGGCCATGGTCCTGTAACTATTGTCATACCAGTACAACAATGGTATTTTGAGTGGTGTTTTCAAAACAATCATGAGCTACAATCTGCTTTATCTTCCTTTACAGGTCAAATAGTATATCATTTACTTTCTGTCATGGTTGGACTCTGACACAATGCTAGTGCCTCTATGAGAATACCTTCTCTCTGGTGTCTGCTGTGTGATGTGACTAGGAATAAGCAAAGCAGGCTCTTGCTTAGAAATAAAGAAAACTTTATTAACTAAACTACAACAAAAGAAGAAAAAAAATACAAGGAAAATTAAAACCTTACAAAAGCAATTTTCTCCTCCCCCCCAAAAAATTTCTCAATGCAATACATTCTCCTAAATCACTAACTCTCAGTCTGGCACCACTCTTTAGAATACTCAATCCTCAGTTCATGAAGAGGAGAGGAGTCCTTCTTGCACTATAGGCTTCTCCTGGAAACACGTTGAAACTTTGTGTGCTTCTATGTCACTCAGCACTGCTCGGAAAGTTCTTTGCTATTGTGACACCTTCCTTCTATGCTTAGTGCTTTCACTACTGTGCATGGACCAGAACTGCTTCTAGGGTTGTCTTTCAAGGATGTCTTGTTTCACTCTAAAAAAGGCACAGTCTTTCCTTCCGGACATCTGTCCCCTCTAGTTTTTCCACCCCCTGGGGCTGAGGGGTACCCACACTGAACCCTCCTGGTTCTGAGGCACTGCCTCCCCCTAAATGCAGTCTCTATGTCACAGGGAAAAAAATGGTTCAGTCTATGGCTACACAAAAAAAGTCCAGCCAAAAGGCTACTCTATCATCTCTCCCCTCATTCAAGAGTCTTCTCTACTTTCTTCCTGGCTAATCCCTTCTTATCTCATTGCTTATCTCTCTTCTCATTCAGCTTCAGGAGGATCAGCATTTGCAAGGTCTCAATCATGCAAGAAAAGGGTTAAAAATTTCAGTCTCTGCTTGTCTTAGAGCTCCGGAACTCCCACGCTGCTCTGGCCGGGCACCTTCTCCCCACGCTTCCCCCTCTTCTCGTTCCCGGCCGGCCGCTATCAAATTCAGATGCCGGCTCTCCCTCTCTCTCTCTCCTGGGGATGGGGGGAGGGGAGGCTGCCCGATGTCTCTTGGTGCTCCTCCACCCTTCTATCTTCAAGGGCCTCCTCTCCCCCCCATCTCTGTCCAGGCCCAGGCCTACCACATGGCTGCCTCTCCCCCACCCAGCAGCAGCAGCTGGACGGTGGAGGGAGATCTGACTTCTTTCCCTCGAAGTCTCAAGAGAGCTTCCCAGGGGCGCAGCTCTGGTTTTTAACTCCTGTGTGTTCTCAGAGGTGTGTCCAAACCTCACTGGCTACATCAGGTGCCAATATTAAAATCTGAGCACACATTAGTTTGACTACAGCATCCCAGAATTTCCATTTCCCCATCAAACCAGCACACCTTCTCATCCTATTTTGAGAGGATTCCTTTTCAGGGGAAACAACTTTGCTCTTCTGTGCCAGGGGAAGCTGTGACAGTTTTTAGCTGTGCCAGTTTTTACAGATGGATCAGGAAGAACTGGAAAAGCTGCTGTAGCCTGGAAGAAAGATGACCACTAGGAATATGAAGTAATGGTTCAACAAGAGTCTCCTCAATTAATTGAACTTTGTGCCATACTCTTAGCCTTTACCTTATTTCCTAGTTCCGTAAATATAGTTACTGATTCTGTTCATGATGCTAATTTAGTAATACAGTTGGATCAAGCTGTGTTTTATAATGTAAAGGAGAAACCATTATTTGTTATGTTGTTGAAATTGTGGACTGTTATTCATAATTAAAAGCATTCTTATTTCATTATGCATATTTGTAGCCATACATCGCTACCTGGATTCTTTGTTGAAGGTAACGCCTATGTGGATTCCCTTGTGGCTGCCTCAGCAGTAAAAATGGTGCCTAATGTGTTATAGCAAGCTGTTCTATCTCACCAAATTTTCATCACGGTGCTCAGACACTACAGCAGCAATTTAAATTATCACATAGTGAAGCAAAGTCAATTATTTCTTCTTGCCCTCATCGTCATACATCTCATGTTTCACAATATTACGGTACTAATCCTAGAGGCTTACTCCCTTTGCAAGAATGGCAAACAGATGTTACAAAAATGCCTGAATTTGGCTGTCAAAGTATGTTCATGTTACAATTGACACCTTTTCTCATGCCATGGTTGCCTCAGCGTTGGCAGGTGAAACATCTCGGGATGTTATTTATCATTTTTGCCACACCTTTTCCATCTTAGTTGTTCCATCACATGTAAAGATGGATAACGGCCCGGCATATGTTTCAAAGAAATTCCAGGTGGTTTTTTGTGCCTGGGGTGTTGATCATTCCACTGGTATTCCTTATGCCTCAACAGGCCAAGCAATTATTGGACGTGATCATGGTGTGTTGAAGTGCTAGGTACAAAAACAAAAATGGGGAATGCAAAGGGAATTGCCTCAAGTGAGATTAGACAAAGCCATTTATGTCTTAAACTTTTTGCGTCCTTTACCTCACTTACATGTGTCTCCTATATTCTATCATTTTCTGTCTTTGAATTCAAAACAGCCAAGCTTTAAGAAAGGTATTGAGGTATGGGTAATCACAGAAAGGTGGACTGGCCCAGTGGAATTAGTAACATGGGGAAGAGGATATGCATGCATTTTAACAGAAAATGGACCTCGTTGTGTCTCTGTTCATTTCGTTAAACCTTATTTGGAACCCAAAGAAAAGGACAGGATGGGTAGTTCTACAGCAGAAGCAAAATGAGTAGGTAATTGCGTTGATTATTAGGTGGATGGAAGCATGGACCCTCAAGGAATGTATGGTAAAGATGGTAATTCAAGACAGAGTAAAGGGAGTTACAGGCTTACGCTGAAAATCAAAAATTTAAGGTAATGGATGTTACTTTTGCTTCTTTTCTTTGAATTCTCCTATAGAGAGGTTGGTAGTACTGAGAAATGTGTCTTGTACCATTTCCTTTTGCAGGGCACACACGGTTCCAAAAATAGGGGAATTTTATGTACCTCAGGGAGAAATGTTGCCTTTGCATACGGGTTGAATTAGTTGCTGAAGTCCAGACTTCGAGCAATTAGGTTGGTTATGAGAGCAGCAACCAATTGTAAAGTTAAGTGGATGCTACTTGGTTCTAAGTGGTGACTAGGCAGATGACTTGGTCTCTGATTCTGTGTGGGAGAAAGTTATTTGATTAGAGGTGAAGGTGTCATTCTGCTACAAATGTGTCATCTGAAAATTGTGAGGTCTGTAACGGTATTTGAAGATCTGTTTTTATGGACCTTGTTTGTATATGAATGTTAGGATTGTGAGGGTGTGTGTTGTGGAGTTGGAAGAAGTTGGTTTTCTGTAAGTGAATGAAGGATGGATCCTCTGTCTGCTTGGATTATTGCAAGGACCCTGCAAAAGTCCTTAGCAGTTGTGTTTCTGGGTCAAATACAAAAAGGGGGAATTGTAGGAAAGGCATTTTGTGCTGTTCTTGTGCGTCAGTAAAGGCTTCCTAAAGATAAGGAAAGCCTCGTATCTCTCCCGAGGAAGACGCCGAGGCTGTCACCACGGAGACATGATGAAGGAGAGAAAGCTAAAAGATACGGACTCTAGCTGGCTCACAGAATGACGTGGCTCCTTGTACACCTACTGAGAACTTTGTTTCTCTCTTACGACCAATGGGCACTGAATGTGTCTTTTAAGTAAATGTAAATATCTTGAAAAACTATTAAAAAAACTATAATAAATCTCTCTTTTACACCCTTCTGATGGAGTTGTGGTGTTTTTTGCTCTGTTGTGCTCTATAGCGACACCCCCACAGTGCCCCAAACCAACCCCTTCCTGAGGTCCCCCCTCTTCTTCTCCAAGTGTCCTCTCCCTGAACCCGCATCCTTCTTCAGAGTTCCTTTCCATACCCCTCATCTCTGCACCCCCTTGCCCTCACTGGGGTTCCCCTGCCCCTCCCTGACAGCCCCCCAGGTCCCTCACTGTCCCCTGCTGTCCCCCCCTCCTGCAGAGGTCCCACACTCAGGGGTCCCCCAGTGGGCGCAGTCCCCCAGGGGCACAGGTGGCACTCAAGGACCGCCTGGTGCTGAGCTGTGCGGTGGCTGCTGGGACAGGTCCTCTGTCCTCCTGGCACCGGGAGGGCTCAGGGGCACTGCCAGGCACCGGCCCCCACCTGGAGCTGCGCCATGTTGGGGACAATGACAGTGGTCAGTACCAATGCCAGGACAGTGTGGCTGAGTGTCCTCCTGAATGTCACCATCCTGGGTGAGCAGGACCCTCGGGCTGGGGGTGACTCCACCCACAGCACCGCTATTCCACCTTGCCCAGTGCCCTCAGCCCTGTCTCTGTCCTCGCAGTGCCCGTGGCCAATGCCACCATCGCCCCTGGTCCCCTGGCACACCAGGTGCATGCAGGTGATGCCGTGACCCTGCGCTGCTCAGTGCAGGTGGGCTCAGCACTTGTCACCTGGCTGCACAAGGGGCACGAGGTGGCTCGGGGTCCCCTCCTGGAGCTTGGGGACATCGATGTGAGACATTCAGGCACCTACCAGTGCATGGCCACCAACCTGCTGGGACAGGACGGGCACTACGCGTTTAAGGCACTCACACCTTAGGTGGTCCTGGAGGTGACATCTGGCTCACCCTGGGTCACAGGTGGAGTCACGCAGGGTTGCCGGGATGTTCAGGACTCCCAGGGTCGAAGGTGTGTCCCCTCTGGCCCCAGTAGTGGCTGTGAATATTGGCAGGACCCCCCTGTTCCTGCTCATGGCTGTCAGTAGGGGCTGTCACTGGTGGCACCACGGAGTGAGTGACAATGGAGGGGATGGGCGTCCTGGAGTGAGGAAAAGCCCTCAGAGTGGGGAAAGTGGTTGGCAGCACCCAGGTCTCCTGAGCTCGGGGAAACTGAGCCCACAGTGGCTTGGCTGGGAGTTCTAGAGGAATATAGAGGGTCTTGGTTCTGCTTCAGGGTCATCCAGAGTGGGCTTTGAGGAAAATTGGGATGGCACTGGGATGTCCTGCAGGGTTTGGAGAGCTTCTGGAGGGCTGTACAGAGATGTGGGGGATCATTTTGGAGTCCTGGGAGTGTTCGGGGATCCGAACTTATTTGGGTTCGACTTATTTCCTAGCTTCTAATCTTCAAGGGTATTGCTTTCTGACTGCCCTAACTCTTGTCTGTAGCTCAATTTTCATAGGGTCTGCTCGTTTTGATTTTCCTGGGCTATCAGTATCCCATACTCTTGGGTATACCTGATTCAATACTTCCTCTAACTAGTTCTTCTTGTTTGTTGGTCTGGTGTCAATTGTCAGTCCTACTGCTAAAACCGCACATTTGTCTTCAGGTACCTTCCATTGAAGTTTTCTTTTTCTAAATGGAACTGTTGCTTCCAAATTTTCAAGCAAATCCCTGCATAGGACAGATTTGGGTGAGTTTGGTAAATAAATAAACTGATGTATTCCCATTTTCTTCTTGATTTTACATCAAAGTGGTTTCAGGAAGAATGCATTTTATGGATGCTCTATAGTTGCTCCTAGTGCTTGACGATAGTTTTCACTTTTGGGTATCAGTGCTTGATTCAAGAGTGAAAATGTGTTTCCACTATTTCTTAAAATTTCAACTTCTTCATCATTCTTTAGCTGTATTTTAAACAGTGGCCTGCCAGGGTAAGAACTGCCAGTCTCGGTCATTTCTTATCATCTAGAGTGGCTGCAAGAGTTTAGTGTACTTTGTCTGCTAACTCTGGGCACTGGCCCTATTTCCAGTGTCCTGATTTCCTACAAGATGCACATTGATTTGGCCCCAGCTTGGTCTGTGGCTGCTTTGAACCTCCTCTGCCTCTGCTATTTTCGCCCCTGCCTCTGCTTCAACCACGCCTACATCAGTCCTCTCCCTGGTGCTGATCCAGAGCTGCCACCATGGCTGCAGGGAGCTCTTTTTCCCGCTCTTGACTATCGTACACTTTCTACTTTTGATGTAGTGTCTAAAAGCTTGCGTGACTGCTCCAAGTTGTTCAAACACTTCTCAAACTCAGACGGGATTGATGCTGTGCCCATTTCCCTGGGGTGTTCCGGTTCGTGTTTATTTATCAGTTATGGTAGAATGGTTTCTTTTCATGTACCCCGTATTTTCCCCAAGTTGGTTTACCCCTAGGTTTTTCCCTCCCTCAAAGCTGTCCCTCATGCCATTCCCCGCTCTTTGTTCCAGCTCCTTCCCTGCCTCTCAAGATAATCCAGCTCTTTATTCCTGAACCTTCCCTGTCACTTTTGCCTTGGACCAATCCCTGACTGCACCACCCCTTTGGAATTCCCTATTGCTGGAAGCCCCTCTGGCCCATGTGACCTACCCTTTCCTCTCATCGGTCCTAATTAGTGCCAAGCAACTGATGGAATCCCCTCGCTCCTCCCCTGCAGATTCCTTTTTGCTCAATCCTTTGTATCCGCCCCCCTGAGTTGTACCCCGATAAAATCTCATGCACAGAAGTGCTGGTGGATCTATGCTGCTGAATCCTTCCCTTGGGATAAACCTTTGCCTGTGGAACCTCACAACTGAGGAGCCTCCTCCTTCTTTTTGGCTGCTCCGTGCTGCAGTTAGTAGATCCTGAACCACTGAGCAGTGGCTCAGCAGGGTCAGCCGCAGGCAGGACCCACGCCTTGGCCGTTCCCCACTCCTGGCGCAGCGCCGCAGTTTTCCCAAGAGCCAGCCCGGGCTCCGCTGTGCTACATCAATGGGGAACCCGTCCCAGTAACTGACCATGCTGCAGCGTGCTACCCAGGGCCCTTGCACACACTGCCTTCTGCCCTGGGGCCGCCCCCAGCCCAGCCAAAGTGGCCCAGGCTGGAAGGAATGCCTGGCCCCCCCAGGTGTCTAAGACAGCCCGCACAGGATCTTTGGGAAGGGCTCAGACCACCAGCAAACGCTGCCCGGCTCTGCGGGCACAGTCCTATCCCCATATCTTTCCCTGAGAGCATTTGAATTACTAAATGAGAATCATTTGAAGGGAGGACATTTACATTTTCCATTTCAGAGAAGGCTTCTGCCTTCCTTAGCAGGCACCTCTCTCTTCAAACCAAGACAATTGTTTATCATCTTGCAGATGCGCAGTTGCTGGGGAGCCCCGTTTTACACCAGGGACCCGGAGAACCATTCCCAGCAATTGGGAAAATCCTAGGTGGTTCATCCACCCACAGATGAGGTCTCCAAATGTGCCCGAAATTGGGTCCAGCTCTTAGAGGCCTAAAAGAGCAAGTCCAAGTGCCTTGATGATATTTTTAGCCCAGAAAGCCCTTCAGCTGATGGCACACTTCACAATCAGCAGGGGACACAGCTAGGCCAAAGCCCAGACCTCTGCTGGGAGCCTTTCTCCTCAAATACCCTTCAAAACAACCTCCATGCAAGTCACTTGGAAAGTTTCTTCAAATGATCCATTTCTGGCACATGACTACACAGGGTTAAGTGAAAGATTCTAAAGCAGCTGCTGTGGAGTCAAAGAGCCAGCACTAAGGGTCCTTGTCATCTCTTTGTAGCTAAATGCCACTTTGGGGGATTTGAGGGAGTTTGGAATGAGCTAGAGAGCAGACCTCCGAGTTTTTTAGATGATGCCATTGCTTTTTCTTCTCTTCTACATAGACAGGAAAGGTGAGTTTGGCTCACATCTGCACTGCATGGCTCACAAGGCCCGCAAGACTTGTAGTTACAAGAGCTTTGAAGGATTTCTTGGCCAAGAAGACACTGCCAACAATAATCTTTATGTTTTGCCACCAATCCTTCAATATTTCGTCTTAGGGACTCATGCTACAGTGTAAGCTTCCTTAGCCAATTATGACACACAAACTCAAAGCACTGCATCCTAAGCTTCTTGTTTACCATTGTAACTACTTTGATTTTTTCTAGATCTTCAGCACTAAAACTCTAAACTTTCCTCCACTTCAACGTTCCTCCCCATGTCTCTGCTATAATAAACTAGAAATCCACATTCTCGCTTCTAGCACCTAGCTTTGGAAGCCCTTTCCAAGGTCTCCCTTCAAATCCTGTGTTTAATTCAAAGCTTTGCTGACAAGACCAAAGGTCTGAGATTTCCCTGCGTTTGAATTTCCAGCAACACTGATGCTGTTAGTTCCAGAGTGCCCGGGATCCCTCTTGAGAGTCAACTCTGGTAGGAACAAGACGGCTGGCAGGGGGCTGCTTGTGGCCTCTGACAGCCCATTGCTTAGGGCTTGCCAGCGCCCCAGCCCCTCAGGGGCTGCCCCAGCCCCGCCAAGCTGCCCGGCAGCAGCGCCGCAGCCCCACAGCAGCTCCAGAGCAGCCCTATCCAGAGGCGCCTGGGAGCCCTCAGCAAGGCAGCCAGCAGCACACGGGCAGGAGGACACGGATGCGCTTTCTGCCCGGCACAGGGCTTGTGGCCATCTCCAGGCACTGCTCTCACAGGGATCCCCACAGCCCTGGCCCCTGCCCACCCACTCTGTCACCAGCACAAAGGCTTCAGCAGAACCAGCAAAGGCCAAGGGGCTTCTGGCCATTTTCCCTGCAACACTGCACGCCTGGGCAGCTTGCTGAGCCATGGCACCCTTCTCCCCCTCTTCCCCAATGCCCTGCAGACCCTGGGCAGCAAAAGAAAGCTCCTGGGAGTCTGTGTATTATAACATACTCTATATTTATACACTAAAGAAAAAACAAATAGAAGAAAAGAAACAGAACAATCTTTCAGAAATGGAAAATTCCCGCTGGCTCAGGTGGCCTCAGCAGACAGAGCCTCTGGGATCAGCTCTCTGCAGAGCTCCAGCAGCGCAGCCAGCCGAGCCCCGACAGACGAGGCCGTGTCCTCCATGCCCTGCGGAGCTGATCTTGCAGCCTCTGGAAGACGGAATATCGCTCACTCTGCAGTGCCTGGAGGACATACAATGTTTCAAGTGCCAGATCTGACACGGCACTGCTGATGTCCTCTGTCAGGTGTTCCAGGGCTGAAAGAGAAGGGAACAGAGCCATGGTCAGATGGCGGATCTGCGGGGAGCCGAGGAGAGCCCCCTGCCAGGGCCATCGCAGCCAGCTCTAGCCATGGCCAGGAGGGAGCAGGGACCAACGGGACCAGCCCAAAGCTGCTGGCCAGGAATCGCCCAGGTGGCCCTGAAATCTCTGTGTGCCCTCCCCACGCCGCCCCTCATCCGCACAGGGAGCAGAGCCCTCTGCAGCCGGGCCAGGGCTTGCAGCTCCCCCGGCAGCTCCCGCTGCCAGCCCGCTGCCCTCACTCACCGTGGCAGATGAGCCAGAGCTCTTCCTTCTTCCCCCTCAGGCGCCGCCCGGCCATGCCTGTGAACACAGAGCCTGTCACGGCCCCAGCGGCACAGCTCCCTGCCAGCGGCGCTGCCGGCAATGTGGCCACACGGGCTGCTGGCCCGGCAGGGCTCAGCCCGGGCCCTTGCCGCACGCTGCCGCCCCAGGGCACGGCTGCCAGAGGGCGGCAGCAGCAATGCCCGGGCCAGGCGGGCCTTCACGGCGCCAGGCCCCGCTGGCACTGCCGGGGCAGCAGGCGGGGCCGGGGCCGAGCTGCGCCGGCCGGGCCGGGGAGGGAGCCCGGGCTCGGGACTCACCCGCGAACCTGACGGCCGCCGCTCGCAGGGGCTCCTGTGGGCTCTGCAGGTAGGGCAGGACCCGGCGCAGGTGCTCGGCCGCTCGGCTCCTGTCCTCTGCCAGCTGCAGAGAGCGGCAGGAGGGAAGGGTTGGCGCGGGCTCAGTCCCTGGGCCAGGCGCTGCCTGCGCCCCGCCCTGGCCTCCCCTGCCCGCACAGCCTTGAGGCGCGGCCAGCAGCCGCTGGCGCCGGGCTCCCGAGGGGAGAGGCAGAGGACCGGCTGCTGCCGGGGAGCCGCGGTGCCGGCCCGCAGCCCCACAGCCCCGCCGGGCCGGGGCTCCATCGGCCCCCGGTTCAGGCCCAAGGGAGCCTGGAGCAGAGCCTTCACGGCTTCTGGGTGCAGCACCGGGCAGGGGCACAGCTGCCAGCCCCACACACTGAGCACCGCGCTCAGGGGGCTTCTCCGGGCTGAGGCTGGGGCTTGCAGGCCCTCCTTACCAGGCACTCGCTGAACTTCCACAGATTCTGCCTCTTCACCAGTCTCTCAAGATTCCTCCTCTTCAGGAACTCGGCCACACAAAGCAGAGTTTCCTGAGAAGCCTGGAGAAGAGCAGAAACGCAGAGATGGAGAGATGGCCCCACAGCCCAGGGTGCAAGGCCCGCGTCCCCTGTGCCAAGGCCTGGAGGAGGCTGCAGCCCGGCAGGTACCAGGGCAGGAGGCAGACGAGCCCCCTGCCAGAGGGACAGCAGCAGCCCAGGAGCCCTCACCTGTGCCACAAGCCGCTTCTCATCGTGGCAGTGAAAGAAGAGGGGCAGCAGGCTCTGGTGCAGGGGTGTCTTCAGGGCCTTTTTTTCCTTTTCCCCTTCTGGAAGAGTCACCAGTGTTCGGAAGAGCAGTATGGAGAGCAGCTGCACCTGCCAATTGTTCTGTATGGAAGGAAGAAAAAAAGACCTCAGCATTGCGGCTGCATGGGGCTCAGCTTGGCGCAGGCCTGCAAATCCACAGGGCACAAAGTGTCCGGGCGGCACCCAGTGGCCGTGGCTGGGAGCAGTGAGCCTTACGTGGTCAAAGAGTGGCAGGAGCGCCTCAAGCAGCTGCAGTGTGATGGGGCCGGGCATCAGCATGTCTTTGTCCAAGATGATAAAGCTGAGTAGCATGACTGTCATGAAAACTATCTCTCCATCTGCATCCCACAGGAAGTCCACAAGACTTTCAGTCAGGCTCCACATTTTTTTGGTCTGTGTGGAACACAAGTTTGAGAAACGCCATCCTGCTGCCGCAGGGCCCAGAGGCCAAAGGCCTGTCCTGGAGCACTGGGGCAGCTGAACTGGGAGGCAGGAGGGGTGGGAGCAGCTGCCCCAGCACCCAAAGCCCAGCCAAGCCCAAGCGACCACATTCCCCAGCTCAGCCTCAGCCACTGCCCCCTTCTCACCATTGAGGGCTCCTCAATGAGCTCAAGAAGGGCCCTGAGCGCCAGGCGACGCCTCTCCCTGCACTCGCTCTGCAGCTGCCTTGACAAAATTTGCAGGACTCTGTTAGCACCACATTCACTCAAGTCCAGGAACTCGAGGACCTGAAAGGTACAGGGCAGTGACAGGGACCCGGCCGGCAGGAGCCCGGAGACGCACGGGGCCGGGCCCAGGCAGCAGCACAGGGCGCGGGCCCCGTGCCAGGCAGCTGCGGCTCCGAGAGGGCAGAGAGCTGGGAGGCAGCTCAGCCAGGCAGCGCTGGCCGTCAGGCTCACCTCTGCAAGGAACGCCATGGCGGGCAGCTCCCAGCGTGGCTCCTGTGTGCTGAGCAGCCGGAGCAGGTAGCGAGCGATCCGGGAACACAAGGGGATGGAGACACAGCACATCTCCCTGGCAGGAGGAAAAGGAACCAAGACTGTGGGCCAGGGGGACAAACCTTTGCCAGGACTGACACACAGAGGTCTGGTCTTTCCCCAGCATCCTGCAAGGGGCCCTGGGCTATTTGGGAGGCAGCTCCTGGTGGGCGCCCTCCTCTCCCAGCCTTTCCCAGTCTGCTTGGCCATCCCTCGGTGACAAGGCCTTCTGGGCCACGACCTCGGGGACTGTGTGGAGCTCCCTGGACACAGAGCACAAATGTCAGAGGCAGCAGTGGGGAGAAGGGGGTCTCACCTGGCCAGCAGAGCCACGGCATAGTGGTGGGTGTCAGCGCACAGCAGCGTGTCCCAGCCACAATTGCGTTCCATTGCCACCACCACATCCTCATGCTGCATTCGGCAGAGCAGGGACTTCAGGGTGCGCACTGCAAACCTGCGTGCACAGCAAAGCCCAGGTCACGCTGGGAACACTGGCTCCTGCCCAGTGACGTAGCAGGGAAAGGAGGATTGGGATGGAGCACCTGTTGGGGCTGGTGGCAAGGCCGTATTCCTCCTGGCATCCCTTCCAGAATGCATCGACCTCCTCTGGCGTATCCAGAGTGCTGGAAAACACTTGGGAGAGCAGATGTAGAAAGAGGCGGGGCAAATACACCGTCACCATATGTGGGACGCAGGGCATCTGGAGGATCTTCCACATAACCACGGTTGCCTGCAAAAGACAAAGCCCCCCGAGACAGGGCTCAGTGCCGAGGTGTCGGTGTGGCAGGGCCCGAGCAGGGCAGGGAGAGGCTCAGACAGACGCAGGGGGAGCACGGGGCCTGGTGGGCCTGAAGCTGCCCCTGGGCCGGGTTTCCACCCGGTGCCTAAGGCAGGGAGATGCAGTGGGGGAAGGAGGACGGAGAGCTGCTGGAGAGGCAGCCTTGGGGCCAGCAAAGGCCAGTTACAGAAACTCACAGCCAGGACAAAGACACCCGTTTTGTCCCCATCCGAGGTGCACATGCTGTGCTCTGGCCAGCTGCCCAGCACATCCAGGAGTATCAGCAGCGCTGGCTCTGCAGTCCTGGGCGAGCACATGATGCTCTTCCACATGGTCAAAGCAGCTCTGTGGGGTTAGAGCTCTGTCTCATACACAGCACCATGGCCTGGGCAGCAGTGGGGACCTGAGCTGGCTGCCAGCTCTGCCTGTGCCCATTGCCACTCGCCAGCAGCACCCAGGCAGCCCAGGCCACTGGGGACAGGCCCCTGAGGGGCAGCGAGGGAGCACGGCAGCAGGCTCGGGGGCTGACGTGCCGGGGCTGGCCAAGGGAGCAGCCAGAAGGCCCTGGAACTCTCTGTTGGTCACACACCTGGGCCAGGGTTTACAGGCTGATGGGCTGGCAAGCCCTGAGCCCTCTGGGCATTTTGGCCCCATACCTGTCACAGGACGGGGCCACACGCAGGAGCGTCATGACTACGTCAGCAGGCTGTGCTTCGGTGAGATCCAGCAGGGTCCTGTTCAGCCTGTGCTCAGCAAACTGATTGGCCAGGAGCCACTGGTGGATGTACCTGACCAGGGCAGGAACCTGGAGAAGGCACGGGGAGACTTGGAAAGCTGCCAGAGGGAGCAATGTCACCAGCTTCCCCACAGAAGTGCCTCCCTTCCCACCACACTGCCATGGCCTCAAAGAGTTCCAGTGACCAGCAGGCGTGGCTTGGGAGACCAAGCAATTTCCTGGGAGCATGAAACCCTTGCCACAGGCTGCTTACTTGCTTTGGACTGGAGAAGCCCTCCTCTACGAGCATATCCAGCAGGGCAGCACTGGTCTTGGTTTTGAAGATGTGCGAATATGCTCTGAGCCCAGTAGCCATGGTGCTGGTCTCTTCTGCCCGAATTTTCTTGATGAATTTGCAAACCAGCTGTAGGAGAAGGGCAAGAAGCCAGGGATGTTGCAGGGAATGCTCCAAGCGCAGTGCCAGCAGGCCCAGCCCAGGTGGGGATGGCTGCAGGTACCTGGGCTGTGCTGCGGAAGAGGCCACGGGCGGGGTCCTGCTCCTGTGTGCGCTTCAGGGCTGCACCTGGAAAAGAGCGAGCGCAGCCAGAGCTGAGGGGCTGCGGGAGAGGCCGGAGAACACGGCCCAGCCCTGCGCTCCCCAGGCAGGGACAGCCCTGGGACGCCCCAGGGGATGGAGCATGGCCCCTGCAGGGTGTCTGCCCGGCCCCTCTTCCGTCCTGTCCGTGGGTATGGGATGGGAGAAACTGGGATGGGATAAAATGGGATGAGATGGAATGGTGCCAAGTTGGCTGCAGGCACCAACCCTGTGGCCCAGCTCTGCCACTCACCCTCCTGCGGCAGCTCAGACGGCACCACCGCTTTGGTTTCATGTGCACGGGCAGCTCCAGGGCTTTCTTCCTCCTCTTCCCCCCAGGCCACCTTGGGCGCTTTCAGGGGTCTCTGCTCCATGAAAATGACTGGATTTGTGAGGGCACCTGCAGAAGAGAAGCCTTGGGAAGGCCACAGGTCACCAAGTCCTGTGGTCTGGCCTCGAGCTCAGCTGCAGGAATAACGCCTTGGAAAGGCTCCGGGTCAGACAGGACCGAGTGTGCTGTGCGGGGGCTCCTCACGGCACCGCTCTGTCCCGTTCTGCCCTGTTGTGCCTTCCCAGCAGCTGGGCAAGCTTCTATTTCCCACGTGTCACAAAGGGCCCTTGGTCACCGGGTTCCGTTCCATGGCACCGAGACTGTGCTGCAGCGTGCCACCCAGGGCCCTTGCACACACTGCCTTCTGCCCTGGGCCCGCCCCCAGCCCAGCCAAAGTGGCCCAGGCTGGAAGCAATGCCTGGCCCCCCCAGGTGTCTAAGACAGCCCGCACAGGATCTTTGGGAAGGGCTCAGACCACCAGCAAACGCTGCCCGGCTCTGCGGGCACAGTCCTATCCCCATATCTTTCCCTGAGAGCATTTGAATTACTAAATGAGAATCATTTGAAGGGAGGACATTTACATTTTCCATTTCAGAGAAGGCTTCTGCCTTCCTTAGCAGGCACCTCTCTCTTCAAACCAAGACAATTGTTTATCATCTTGCAGATGCGCAGTTGCTGGGGAGCCCCGTTTTACACCAGGGACCCGGAGAACCATTCCCAGCAATTGGGAAAATCCTAGGTGGTCCATCCACCCACAGATGAGGTCTCCAAATGTGCCCGAAATTGGGTCCAGCTCTTAGAGGCCTAAAAGAGCAAGTCCAAGGGACTTGATGATATTTTTAGCCCAGAAAGCCCTTCAGCTGATGGCACACTTCACAATCAGCAGGGGACACAGCTAGGCCAAAGCCCAAGCCTCTGCTGGGAGCCTTTCTCCTCAAATACCCTTCAAACAAACCTCCATGCAAGTCACTTGGAAAGTTTCTTCAAATGATCCATTTCTGGCACATGACTACACAGGGTTAAGTGAAAGATTCTAAAGCGGCTGCTGTGGAGTCAAAGAGCTAGCACTAAGGGTCTTTGTCATCTCTTTGTAGCTAAATGCCACTTTGGGGGATTTGAGGGAGTTTGGAACGAGCTAGAGAGCAGACCTCCGAGTTTTTTAGATGATGCCATTGCTTTTTCTTCTCTTCTACATAGACAGGAAAGGTGAGTTTGGCTCACATCTGCACTGCATGGCTCACAAGGCCCGCAAGACTTGTAGTTACAAGAGCTTTGAAGGATTTCTTGGCCAAGAAGACACGGCCAACATGGATATTTGTGTTTTGGACCCAATCTCCAATATCTCGTCTTATGGAGTCGTGCTCTCGGGGCCTCTAGCTGGTCAGTGTGACCCCGAGATTTGTTAGAAAGTCTCTTTTCCCAGTCCGGCGGTTGAAGAAGGAGTCAGAGCTCTTCATTTCTCAGTCTCCAGGTTGTTTATTGTATCTTATCTATAAAATTCTTTCTCCTGTCTTTCGAGGTCCGCACAGCCAGACAGTCTAAGGCACTCTGCCTCCCGTGGGGCGGTGTTATCTTTTTATACTAAAAACAACTACGTGTACAATATTTGCTATTACTTTCCCATACATATCATCTACGTTAGACAGTGAGCTTCTACTCTAAACCAATCTAAAAGTGCCAACATCACAGCAGCAGATGGAGGCCAAGAAGAAGAAGGAGAAAGGCTGGACATGCCCAGATTCCTCATCTTCCCCCCTGAAGCCCCATTCTAAAATGCCCCAAAATCTATTTTTCCACTCGGTGATAAATTCACTGTCATTCTGCTTAAACCTTTGTGGCTTGTCATTCTTCCTACAAGGTTGGTAATTGTTTTTTCCAAGGGCTAAATCAAAGGCACACGGGTCTTGGGCTCTGTGCCAAGGCCTCTGAGCCCTCTGACAGGGTCTCGAGTCCTGCAGGGCAGCCAGAGGAATTTCCTGGGTTCCCACATCCTGCTACAGTGTAAGCCTCCTTAGCCAATCATGCTATGACACACAAACCTACAGCACTGCATCCTAAACTTCTTGTTTACCACTATAACTGATTTAATTTTTTCTAGATCTTGAACTCTAAAACTCTAAACTTTCCTCCACTTCAACTTTCCTCCCCATGTCTCTGCTATAAACAAGAAATCCGCATTCTCGCTTCTAGCACCTAAGTTTGGGAGCCCTTTCCAAGGTCTCCGATCAAATCCTGTGTTTAATTGTAAGCTTTGCTGACAAGACCAAAGGTCTGAGATTTCCCTGCATTTGGATTTCCAACAACACTGATGCAGTTAGTTCCAGAGTGCCCAGGGTCCCTCTTGCAAGTCAACTCTGGTAGGAACAAAGCGGCTGCTGGGGGGCTGCTTGTGGCCTCTGACAGCCCATTGCTCAGGGCTTGTCAGCGCCCCAGCCCCTCAGGGGCTGCCCCAGCCCCGCCAAGCTGCCCGGCAGCAGCGCCGCAGCCCCACGGCAGCTCCAGAGCAGCCCTATCCAGAGGCGCCTGGGAGCCCTCAGCAAGGCAGCCAGCAGCACACGGGCAGGAGGACACGGATGCGCTTTCTGCCTGGCACAGGGCTTGAGGCCATCTCCAGGCACTGCTCTCACAGGGATCCCCGCAGCCCCGGCCCCTGCCCACCCGCTCTGTCACCAGCACAAAGGCTTCAGCAGAACCACCACAGGCCAAGGGGCTTCTGGCCATTTTCCCTGCAACACTGCACGCCTGGGCAGCTGGCTGAGCGCAATCATCCTTTTCCCTCTCCTCCCCTATGCCCTGCGGACCCTGGGCAGCAAAAGAAAGATCCTTGCAGTCTGTGTATTATAACATAGTCTCTATTTACATTGTAAAGGAAAAGAAAAAATGAAAAGAGCAATCTTGAAGAAAAAGAAAATTCCGCCTGACTCAGGAGGCCCCAGCAAATAGAGCTTCTGGGATCAGCTCTCCACAGAGCTCTGGCCTGGCAGGCAGGCAGCTGAGCCATGACAGATGAGTCCTTGTCTTCCATGCCCTGCGCAGATGATTTCGGAGCCACTGGAACCTCGAGATGGCAGCCCGCTCTCCTGACTTGAAGATGCACAGTGTTTGAATTGCCAGGCTTCCGACGGCGAGGCTGATGTCTTCTGTTTTGTGTTCAGGGGCTGCGAGAGAGAGGAACAGAGCCACGATCAGAAGCTGGAGCTGCGGGGAGCCGAGGAGAGCCCCCTGCAATGGCCATCGCAGCCGGCTCCTGCCATGGCAGGGAGGAAACAGGGAGCAAGGGGATCAGCCCGAAGCTGCTGGCCACCAATGGCACACGTGGCCCTGAAAGCTCCGTGTGCTCTCCCCACGGGAGCAGAGCCCTCCGCAGCCGGGGCAGGGCTTGCAGCTCTCCCCCTGGCAGCCCCCGCTGTCAGCCCGCTGCCCTCACTCACTCACCGCTGCAGATCAGCTGCAGCTCTTGCTGCTGCCCCCTCAGGCGCCGCCCGGCCATGCCTGTGAACACAGAGCCTGTCATGGCCCCAGCGGCACAGCTCCCTGCCAGCGGCACTGCCGGCGCTGTGGCCACACGGGCTGCTGGCCAGGCAGAGCTCAGCCCGGCCCTTGCCGCACGCTGCCGCCCCAGGGCACGGCTGCCAGAGGGCGGCAGCAGCAATGCCCAGGCCAGGCGGGGCTCCACGGCGCCAGGTCGGGCTGGCGCTGCCGGGGCAGCAGACGGGGCTGGGGCCCAGCTGCGGTGGGCCGCGAAGGGAAAGGGCAGCCTGGGCTCATGGCTCACCCATGAGCCTGATGGCTGTTTTGCGGAGAAAAGAAGAGAACCCCACATTTTTGTAAAGTTGTAAAGCTGGTATTGTTATTACAGCGCTGGACGCATGTGGAGATTGTTCTCCTAAGAAAAGGCATGTGTACCTCTGAGAACTTCAGGTCTCTTTTTATCTCTCTCTCAAATACATACGCATACAGTTTCACAATAGGGTCATACATGATCATTTTTATGGGTTTCGCGTGACATTTACTGCTAGTTCCTTTTTATCAGAAAAATATCCGAGGTCAGGTTGACTTGCCCTTACAGCAGTTCCTGTCTCTCTCTATCAACTTCTGTCTTCCCCCTTTATCTCTGTCCTTCACTGAACTAACTTCACTGAGCTTAGGCCTTGCAATCTGGCTGAATAACTATGGTTTCTAACCACAGACTCAACTCAAAAATGTACATTTCACCTAAATTAAAATGGATTTCTGTCCTGGAAAATTTTCGCTTTGCCTCAGCGTCCTGATGGCATTAGAGTACACTGTGCACCAGTGTTGACAAAAGCCTTGTGTATCTATGGCTCTGGTGTGTCAGGGATCCACACAGCCCAAGAGACACAATTTTCCCTGGCCTCCACCTGTCTAGAGGCAGGGCCTCTCTAGTCCTGGCTACCATTCCCTCCCTGGGTGTATGTTCTGGATGTTCCTTCAAGGAGATCTGACATGTCATCCTCCCTTCTGCTATACCTGGCAGCTCGGTCACAGGGAGCTGGGGTTTCATTCATTTGGGTGGAAATCTCTCTTCTAGTAGGTTCCTCTTTTAGCTCTCATACCCATGCTGCTAGGACAGAGATGAGTTTTCCATTCCACCCTCTCATGTCTTGCCCATGTTCATACAGGAAGAACCACAGGTCCACTCGTGGGGTGTACTCCCTCTCCCTAGCTGGGGGGTGTTGAGCTCTGACACTGGGGCCTCTGGTTTGCACTGGTGCCACATGGGAACTGTCCTTGCTCATCTCCTTCCTCATCTTTTCTCTGAATTTTTCCTGTTCATCCTTGAGACAACCACAGCAGAGACATGAGTGTGCATCAGGCCATGGACGATGGTCTCATCATTCCTGAGTTTGCTTGCTACAGAACTCACTGTCTCTTGGTCATCCACGAAATGCTTTGTTCCCATGAAGCTGGAGTATTCAGATGGCCCCTGTTGTGAACGGCTCCACCACATTTGCACTGTGCACCTGACCTTGTCAGGCTCAATGTGTTGTCCATTCCCTGCAAAACGTTGTCTCCAATACGGCCATTTGTTTTAGTGTTGGAGGTCAGAATTTTTCCTTTATTTTTCTTGGGCAGCACCCACCCCTCTGCCCCCTCCAGCCCCGGCCCCAGTGGCTGCTGGCTGCCTCACAGGGCTGTGTGGGCAGGGGAGGCCAGTGCTGGCCACAGGGACAGCCCGGTCAAGGGGCTGAGTCTGCACCAGCTGCACCCTCCTGGCACTCTCCAGCTGGCAGAGGACAGGAGCAGAGCAGTCGAGCACCTGCGCCGGGCCCTGCAGTGCTAGGACAGCCCACAGGAGGCCCTGCAAGAGGCGGCCATCAGGTTCATGGGTGAGCCAGGAGCCCGGGCACTCTGCCTGCCCCACCCTCCTTAGCACCACCCAGCCCCACCCTTCCCCACCTTGCCCAACCTCTGTCTGCCCAGCCCTGCCCAACCCCACAGTGCTCTGCCCCGCACTGCTCCACACAATCCAGCCCCTCCCTACCCCACCCTGCTCACCCCTGCGCCATCCTGCCCCACCCTACTCTGCCCCACCCTACCACACCTTGCACCAGCCTGCCACACCGTGCCCCTCCCCTCCCCACCCTGCTGCAGCCCGGCCGTACCTCACCATGCTCCACCCTATACTGCGCCATCCAACCCGGCCCTGCCCTGCCCCACCCTGCCACAGCTCGGCCCTATCATTGCCTGGGGGTCTTTGCACAAATCACCAACGGGACGGGACTGCTGGGGAACGCGTCTTGAGCTGTTCATTTTCCAGCATCAGTCTCATTACATGGTTATGACAATGGGTAAATGCCAGCAGCTCACATCTGTCGCAGACGTCTTTTGTGAAAAATCCTTTCTTAGGATTTTTCTCCTTTCTGAGAAGCTGCAGTTTCAGCAACAAGATGTAAACAATGATTATCTGCTGATGTAGAATGCAACAGGTCCACCTGTGATTAGCCCCTCTTAGATGTTTATAATTAATGGCCAATCAAGATGGAGCTGTCTCGGACAGGGTCTGAGAGAGCTGCCTGTGTTATCATTCTTTTCTATTCTATTCTTAGCAGAGCTAGCTTCTGAGGAAACCTTTTCCTTTCTTTTCTTTTAGTATAGGTTTAATGTAAAATATATATATAAAATAAAATAATAAATCAAGCCTTCTGAACATGAAGTCAATATTCTCGTCTCTCCTTTCACCTGAAAACCCCTGTGACCACAGTCACACACATCCCCAGAAGTAGACAAAGAACTTCATGTTAGAATTTACTTTAAAAGTTTTTGACTAATCACACAAAGCAGAAGCATATTGACAAGAGTTCTATCCAAGCACTGTAAGCACATGTACCTTCAGTCAAACAATGCTCGCTTATTTTGAATATAATACCTGCTTGTAAGCATTAACATACAATCCACAGGGCTCCATTATTAAGCTTAAAACTTCCTAATATCTTGGTAGATAAACTTTTCTGTAGCTTAGGGAGGTATTCTAGCCAAGCATTAATACTCAGACCATTGTCCTATTTGTCCGTAGTTTTCTACTTCTTATAAAAACTTTCTGCTGACAAATCTTATGGCTACTGCCTAACTCTAATCGCACTTCTGCTGTCTCTGAGGCCTGCCTTTTGTAGCATTCGTAAAACGCTCTGATTTTCAGGATTCCCACAGGCCCCAGCCCCGCCTGCTGTCCCCGCAGCGCCAGCCGGGCCCGGCGCCGTGGAGCCCCGCCTGGCCCGGGCATTGCTGCTGCCGCCCTCTGGCAGCCGTGCCCTGGGGCGGCAGCGTGCGGCAAGGGCCAGGCTGAGCCCTGCCGGGCCAGCAGCCCGTGTGGCCACAGTGCCGGCAGCGCCGCTGGCAGGGAGCTGTGCCGCTGGGGCCAAGATGAACTCTTTGTTCTCAGAGATGGCCGGGTTACCCATGATGAATGAGCGGCAGGAAGAGTTCCAGGATCTCAGTCAGGGTGAGTGAGGGCAGCGGCCTGGCCAGGCGAGCTGCAAAGCCTGAGCAGGGAGCTTCAATCCTTGTCCCACGTGCAGTGGGAAAAACTCCACTGCAGAGGAGGATGTGTCAGGCCTGATTCCGGGCTGGAGGGATGAAAAGGACAAAATGCCCATCCTTTTAATGCACGGGATGCCCTGAATGTGGGAGGCCTGCCTGCCCTTCCCACTGGAGCACCATGCTGAGATACCCTGAGAGCAGCCCAGTGCTCCTCGCTCCTCTCTGCTGACCTGCGAGTGTTTCTCTGTTTTCAGGATGGCCCTGGCTCTGTCAGGGCTGCTATGTGGACATGAGACAGCCGGTCCTGTCCTGCTGGGCCGCAGCAGCGCCTCGCAGCAGCCCTGCACCCACGCCAGGATGCTGGCCAAGAGAGGCCCTGGAAGCTGAGGCAGCTGATTTGAAGCTTTTGCAGATCCACACAGGGGATGGCCGCACACAGGGGATGGCCAACAGCTGTCCTGAGGGGTCTCCCTAATTCAAAGAAATCGGCAGACAAATGCATTGTCTGCCAAAAGCCCTTTTATTGAGCTGGCAGGAGGGCAGGGTCTGCACCCCACTAAAATGCTTCTCTGCCACATGTACATTTCAGTGGGATGATGTCAGAAATTGATCTCAAAATTACCACCCATCTTGAGTCTGCTGAGGTGATTCGATAGGCAGGGCGTTAGAAATACATTCTGTCAGGTTCCTGTACTTGAAGCTGATGTCCAGGCGCTGGCCAGGAGCGGCCTCCATGCCCTAAAGCAGCACTTCTTCCTCATGGCTTCCCTGCACAGGGCTCATTTTACACTTGCCCTTAGTTCTTCTGGTGGAATGTGTCTAAAGCTTTTTGTCAAGTCCCTCTCCTGTCAAGTTAGGCCAGCCAGGTTTTTCTTATGCTAACTGGTGCTAAGTGCTTGTGTAGGTCTGTGCCAAGTACTTGTTTACTTATGTGAATTGCTTGTGCTTATGTCAAACAAAGGCCTTGTTTCATTCAGCTCTTCTCTTTATCCTGATGCAAATTCTTTTGCAAGATCCTCTGGACAGTTCACAGTACATATGTACTGTTCTGCTGCTGTTTTAATTTTCTACGAAATCCATAGATTTATGATGCTTCAGAGAAGGGTTAATTTTTTTAAAATTAGAACTGGTTTGCTGAGGAAGCTAAAAATCTGAGGAGCTGTTGGTGGTTCCAGATTTGTCCATATCACAAGAAGATATCTGACTCATGATGTTCTCTTTCTTTCTCTCTTTTGGTGATGATTTCGATAACAACTTTGATACCGGATTTGAGTGTCCATCAGGCTCTGTGAGAAGCATTTTTGACTTCTGCCACTAGCCATTCTATATTAGGCTGGTAGGGCATTTGCTTTAGAATGTGAGCGTCCCGTGCAGTTTGGAATTTGGGCACTTGGTGATACCCATCATGTGCATTCTGCAGAATCTCAAGAGAAGTTCTTGTGTGGTGCAGCTGAAGTCGCATCCACTTTTGGTTGTTGTGAAATTACAAATAGAGAAGTTAGTACCATTAGGAGTTTCCTTAAAAGACTCTATTGTAATAGTTGTGCAAGCAGATCTCACACAGGCACAGCCCCTTCCCACATAACACACCTGTGATTGTGCACGGGGAACTGGGCTCATTTCAAAAATACAACTGCTGCCCTCAGCATGCAGACACCGATCCTCTCTTTCAAGCACCGCATTTTTGCACACAAAATTCAGTGCGTCCCTTGGCACACATGCTTTGATACTAAGAGTTTGTCAGCTTCTAGTTTTCTTGTTGAAAATGGCCCAGACATTATGCTGAATGGGTCTGACAGTTATGTGAGTTCTTATAACTCCAAGGGCCAAAATTGGAATGACACGGTATTTTTTTGCATTCTTAATGGTTAATACAAAAGACTGCAGGGTTTTGTTCATTCTATGTGAAATGGACCAATTGCAACCAAGTGTGGAAGTCTTTTTCAAATTGCTTTGTGGTTTCATTTTTAGCCATGATTTAGTTAATTCTTGTGGCAATTTCCCCAGCTCTCCTTTTTTGAAGTTTTCCTGAGATTACAGACCATAGCCACACACAGTTGAGCTTGTAAACATTGAAATGCTTAAGAAATGTTACTCTGTAGTTTTCCCATAAAGCCAACAACTGCTTGAAAATCCTGCAGTGTATTGTTGGCCAGGGTGCTTAATAGGTTAGCTGCCAGGCTTTGGGTATGGGCAAGAGACAGCAGGGTTGATCTGAGAGGAGTTTGTATCTGTCCAATATAAGAACTCACAGTGTTTACTTTCTTGAGTAAGACTTCCTGATCAATAGAATTTAATACTCCCAGTTCAGACCCAAACCATCCCCTTAAGTCTTTCTTATACCTATGATTTGGTGTCTGGGAATGTATCCACAGCTCCCATTCTTTTAGGCTTTGCTGTATGAGTGGGCAGAATTGCTGTTTAATTATGGAAATATTAGCTTGTACTCTTCACCTCCAGCTTTTTCAGAGAGTACTGTGGATTTAGAGGCAACAATTCTTCATTTGTTTGTCTTACCCCAGAGTGAAAGACTCTATTATTTCACATATGGGTCCCATTCTATGGAGTTGTTTCTGATGTAAAGTTGTTTGTTTTGGTTTTAATTTTAAATGTCTGTGATGTGACCCATTCCGTTTCGCTCCTTGTTGCGTACCCAAGGCATGGTAAGTGGTTTCTTCAGATACATTGCCTGCCTTTAGGGAGGCATTTTGGAAACCTCCAGAAACCTTACACTGGCCCCTGGTAGTATTACAAAGGATACTTTACCAAGTTCCCAGTGCAAATAGTTGAGTATCCTGAGTACCTCAGCCCATTAGAGGATGAAGTTGTGCTATTGGATTCCATGCATATCTGGGTTGCAATCATGTGGCCATGAAATCGGACATGATATACCCTAATAGGCTGATTGTGCTCCTGCCTACCCCTCCAGCTTGATTGCTTACTATTTATGATGGCCTGGAATATCCCAAGAATGAAACTCAATTCTCAAAAGCAGATACTGTATGAGACCCGTTCCATGTACTAAGCGCACAAGCAGGAAAACCTTCTGCCCTTGCCCAGGTTCCTGCCAGCTTCACCAGGGAAAATGGCTGCTGGTGCCAGTCCATTCCCTTGCCCAGAAGGCACCCACTTGTGTTTGGACACCACCTGCTGGCCACAGCCAGAAAGGCAGCGCCCGCAGCATTGGCCATCAGAGGCTAGGCTGATGATTTTATCCAGAGAGCAAAAAAAATAGCCAGAAGGCACCTTGACAGTATCTCTGTAAGAATGTCATTGTCCTGTGAAACTCAATAGTGGATGGTGGTTTTGTGCTGCAGATAATGACTTCCGAGCAAACATCATTCCAAGAAGGGACAGCTTCTGCCTTCTGACGGATACCCAGTGTGGCCACCAATTGCTCCAGGTGCTCCTGCCAACAGCCACCTGTTGGCAGGAAAGATTGCACAGACACCAAGGCACGTTGGCTTTGGCTGTCCTCTGGCAGAGATGTCCCCCGGGGCCACAGGCCTCTGTGGCAGGAGACAGGCACCAGCATTGGCAGGCCTTGGGGATGGCAAATCTCCTTTGGCAGGGACTCTTCCACAGCTGCTGCTGTAAGCGCTGCCCAGAGGACAGAGCAGCATTGGTGCTCTGGGCCACAGGTCCCGTGCCTGTGACACGCCCCTGCGAGTGTGCCGGCCACCCAGCACCGGGACTGGTCCCAAAGAGGCCGTGGCAGGGCCTGTGGAAGGCCCCGGTGCCCTTCCTGCTCTGCTGTGTGTGCAGCCGTGGGGGCTCATTCTGCTGCCTTGAGCAGGCAGAGCAGAGGAGCAGCTGCTTCTTGTTTGGGCCCTTGCTAAAGTTCATGCTGGGCTTCAACACTTGGGGCAAGGTCTTGCCTGCAAGCTGGTGCAGTTTGGGTGGGGTGGGGGTGTCCCCAGGGCACGTGGAGATGTGTCCTGGGGCTCTCTGTGACACAGTGCACCGTGGTCACTGTGGGATGGAAAGGGACAGAGTGTGCAAGGGTGACCCTTTGTGACACGCCGTGACATAGGTGCTGGCGGCGCCACGGCCACGCCACAGTGCTCGGGGCACGCGACGGGACAGGACGGGACAGAGCAGTGCTGTGAGGAGCCCCCCCACAGCCAGCTTGTTCCTTGCTGACCCGGAGCTTTTCCCAGGCGTTCCCTGTGCAGGTGACCTCGAGGCCAGGCTGCAGGACTCGGTGACGTGGAGCATTTCCTAAGCGTCTGCCATCCCTGCAGCCGGTGCCCTTGAGGACAGACTGCGGGACTTGCAGTCCTTTTTCCTTCTTGAAACTTCTCTGTTGCTGGTGCCTTTGAGGACGTACTGCAGGACTTCCTATCCTGTAGCCTTCCCGAGGCTCCTCTGTTGCAGGTGCCTTCAAGGCACAACTGCAGCATTTGCTCATCTTCAGCCCTTCCGAGGCCTCTCTGCTTCAGCAAGCGCTCCTAACTGCAAGGAGTGACATGGAGCAGAGAGCCCCCAGCGTGCCCAAGTTGGCCTGGCTGGAGGAGGAAGAGGCTGGAGCTACCTCAGCACAGCAGCCGGAAGAACTGGAGCAGTTCCAGCTGCTGCAGGAGCATGAGTGTCTGAGATGGGCTGCAGGGCTGGTGCCTGTAGCCAGTTTGGCCCCATCCCATCCCATCCCATCCCATCCCATCCCATCCCATTCCATCCCTGTGGACACATCCATGGATAGGACAGAAGCTGGGCTGGAGCACCTGGCAGCTGCACTCCATCCCCCGGGGCATCCTGAGGCTCTCCCTGCCTGGGCAGCGCAGGGCTGGGCTGTGTTCTCCGGCCTCGCCTGCAGCCCCTCAGCTCTGGCTGCGCTCGCTCTTTGCCAGATGCAGCCAAGGACCGGACAGAGGAAGAAGAGGCCGCCCATGGCCGCTTTGGCAGAACGGCGCAGGTACCTGCAGCCATCCCCACCTGGGCTGGGCCTGCGGGCACTGCTCAGCCAAGCACCAGGCTTGGAGCGCCCCATGGATTCTCCCTCCCTTGCTGCCCTTCTCCGGAACACCCTCTGTGAATTCATCACATGTCTTTTGCAGGAAGTGACCGCCGGTGCCGGCACGGGCATCTTGGAGAACCTTCCGTTCCTCGATGCCGAGACCGGTGCTGCCATGCTGGATTTGCTTGTGGAGAAGGGTGTCTCCAATGCAACGCAAGTAAGCAGCCTGGGGCAAGGGCTCGATGGCCCCAGCAGTGGTGTGGCAACTCGAGCCGGCTCTGCCGGGCTCCCTCGGCCTTTGAGGCCCGACCCAATGCTGCGCTTGGAAGGGAAGCACTTCTCAGGGGAAGGTGCTGCTCTGGCAGCTCTGTGAGTCTGCCCGTGCCTTCTGCAGGTGCCCGCCATGGTGATGTACATCCACCAGCGGCTCACGGCCAATGAGTCTGCTGGGCACAGGCTGGACAAGGCCCTTCTGGAGCTGACCCAGGAATACCCCTGTGACGTGCTGATCACCCTCTTGCGCTGGGCCCCATCGTGTGACAGGTAGGGCAGCCCCACCTGCCTGGAGGGCTTGGAGTTCAGCGGCCCGACACCCTGTAGAGCCTGTCCCTGCTGAGTGCCAGACAGGCAGGGAGTTCCAGGATCCTCTGGCTCCTCTGTTTTCCAGTGCTGCCATGTCAGCTCCAGAGCCTGGTGCCATGCTCCCTCCCTGCCCCTCGCGGCCCCTGTACCCACATGGGCTGGCTGGCTGCTGCCGGCCAGGGGCAGTGGGCAGGGGCAGGGCTGAGGGCCAGTGCGGGCCCCTGCAGCTGCCCAGGCCACGGCGCTGTGGCCGAGACAGCCCTGACACAGACCTCTGACCCCACAGAGCTGCCGCCACCATGTGGGCATCCATCATGTCCTCGAGCAGGACTGCGGAGCCTGCGCTGCAGCTGCTCCTCGATGTGCTGAGCGCCTGGCCAGTGCACAGCGTGTACACCTCCGATGGGGACGACGCAGGGGTCTTTGCCCTGGCTGTGAGTTTCTGGAGCTGGCCTTTGCCAGCCCCTAGGCTGCCTCTCCAGCAGCCAGCTCTCTGTGCTCCCCCCAGCCGCATCCTTCTGCCTCAGACACTGCGCTGAATCCCGCCTTAGGGGCAGGCTTCAGGGGACCAAGGCGAGCTGCTCCACCCGTGTCTCCCCCAGCCTCTCTCTCGCACGCTCGGGCCCTGCCACGTGCATGTCTTGGCCACTGAGCCTTGTCTCTGGCTGTTTTATTTCTTGCAGGCCATCGTGGCGCTGTGGAGAGTCTTCAATCTGGCCTGGTGCTCACGTGTCGTCCTGGAGTATTTCCCTAATCTCTTTCTGCGTCTGCTCTACCAAACTTACATCAGCATGCAGGAGATGCCAGAAGAGTTTGAGACCTTCTGGAAGGGATGCCAGGAGCAACACGGCCTCTCCACCAACCCCAACAGGTGCTCCATGCCAGTACTCCCAGTCTCCCCATCCCTCCCATGCCCCCAGGGCAGGAGCCAGGGCTCCCAGCTTGACCTGGCCTTTGCTCTGCCCACAGCTTTGCGCTGCAGACCCTGAAGGCCCTGCTCTGCCAAATGCGCTATGAGCACGTGGTGCTGTCCATGGAACGCAAGCGTGCCTGGGACACGCTGCTCTGTGCCGACACCCACCACTGCGCCGTGGGTCTGCTGGCCAGGTGAGACCTCGTTCTCCCCACCGCCCCTCTCCTTCGTGCCCGCAATGCCCCACACAGTTCCTGTGGTCATGGGCAGCAGGGCCTTGTCACCAAGGGAGGGATGAGCAGACTGGAAAAGGCCGGCAGAGGAGGGTGCCCGGGAACAGCCGCCTCCCAAAGTGCCCCCGGGCTGCTCGGGAGCAGACCGGAGCTCTGCCAGTCAGCCCTGAGAGAGGTTTGCCTGCCCGGCCCAGGAGCAATGGTGCCTTTTCCTCCCTGCCAGGGAGATGCACCATGTCTCCATCGGCTGGTGTTGCGACATGGCATCCTGCCTCTTGGACCTGCTCAGCCAAGGCATTTCAGACTGGGAACTGCCCGCCCTGGCCTTCCTGGTGGAGGTGAGCCCCATGGCCAGCGCTGCCTGGCTGAGCTGCCTCCCAGCCCTCTGCCCTCTCGTAGCCGCAGCTGCCTGGGACGCTGCCTGTGCCCTGTGCTGCTGCCTTGGCTCGGCCCTGTGCACTTCTGAGCTCCTGCCAGCTGGGCACCTCTGTGCCTGCTGTGTGCCTTTCAGGTCCTGGATTGCCTGGACTTGAGCGAATGCGGTGAAAAAGTCCTGGAGATCTTGACGAGGCACCTGCAGAGCCAGTCCAGGCAGATGCGTTGCGTCGCGCTCCGAGGCCTCGTGGTGCTCACTTCCATGGTGAGAAGGAAGCAGCAGCTGAAGCTGTGCTGGCAGCGTGGGGCTGGGGCAAGCAGCCCCTTGGGCTTAGCTGGGCTTTGGCAGCTGTGGCAGCTGCTCCCAGTTCTCCAGGGTCACTCTTCAGCTGCCTGAGTGCTTCGGGACAGGCCTTTGGCCTCTGAGCCCTGCAGCAGCAGCAGCAGCAGTGTGGGGTTGCCCAGCCTTGTTTTGCATACAGAATCCAAGCATGTACAGCCTGACTGAAAGCCTTGGGAAGCTACTGTGGGATAGGGATGGAGACATCGTTGAGATGACCCTCGTTGTGCTACGCCTCCTGCTGCTGCAGAAAGACCTGGCAATAGCCAGCCCCATCGCCCTGCAGCTGACTGAGGCGCTCTGGCACCACTTTGACAATGTGAGGCTCTGTGCCCCCAGCCACGGGCACTTGGGTGGTGCCTTGGGCCTGGCCACAGGGGGGCCTGCAGCAGCTGATGTGGAGGCCTTTTGCTTCCTTTCCAACAGGACAACAGCCTTGTGCAGCTGCTCTCCATTTGCCTCTTCCAAGAGGTGATCACGCGGGTCGTGGCAAAGGGAGAAAAGGCCCTGAAGAAGCATGTGAGCCAGAGCCTGCTCCCACTCTTCTTCCACTGCCACCATGAGGACCGGCCTGTGGCACAGGTGAGGCCTCCTGGGCGTCCCCATGGCACGGGGCTCAGCTGTCTCCCCACGCCCTGGCACCTGACGGGCTCCAGCCTCCTCCTGGCCTGGGCACAGAGATGCGGCTCCTGTGCCCTGGGCTGCGCTGCCATCTCTGGCTCTCTGCTGTTCTGCAGGCCTCTCGGGAAACGCTGCTTTCTCCACTAAGGGTCCTGAAGAGGAAGGATCTCAAGTAGCTGCTGAAGACCGATCAGATGTGGAGATTTGCCGAGCGCTTGGTAAGGACAGGCTGTAATCCCCAACCCGATGGCTGCAGAAGCCGCCTGCCCACGGCGCCCAGTCTGTGGGGCTGGCGGCTGTGGCTCCTGCCCAGTGCCGCAGGCAGGGGCACCAGCCTGCGCCCCACACGCCACTCCCTTCCCTGGGCCGTGCGGGCCCTTCTCCAGGCTCCTCCGGCCCCAAGCGCGGTGCCGACGGAGCCCCGAGCCAGCTGGGCTCTTCTGCGGGGCGGCACCGCGGCTCGGCGGGCCCTCCGCCCCGTCCCGAGCCCGGCGCCTTCGTCTACTGGTCACGCCTCAGGGCTCTCTGGGCAGGGCCAGTGGCGCTGGCCCTAGAGAGCGCCCGGCCCAGGGGCAGGGCCCCCATCAACCCTTTCCCTCCGTGCCCTGCCGCTCTCTGCAGCTGGCAGAGGACAAGAGCCGAGCATCCGAGCACCTGCGCCTGGCCCTTCCGTACCTGCGGAGCGCACAGGAGCCCCTGCGAGAGGCGGCCGTCAGGTTCATGGGTGAGTCCCAAGCCTGGCTCCCTCCCCTCCCCGCCCCATTGCCGCAGCTGGGCCTCAGCCCCACCTGCTGTGCCGGCAGCAGGATCCGGGCGTGGGCATGGGCAGCCCCCGCTGGCCTGGGCATTGCTGCTGCCGCCCTCTGGCAGCCATGCCCTGGGGCACCAGCGTGCACCAGGGGCCTGGGCTGAGCCTTGCCGGGCCAACAGGGCGTGTGGCCTCAGGGCTGGCAGCGGCCGTGTGCGGCAGCTGTGGCTCTGAAGGCAGGACACGCTCTGTGTTCCCCAGGGATGGCCGGGCGCTACCTGACAGGGCAGCGGCCGGAGTTCCGCATCATCTGCAGCGGTGAGTGAGGCCCGCGGGCTCTCGGCGGGGTCTGCCGCTCGCAGCTGCCCTCCCTGGCATGCCTGCCGATGGCTCCGCTCCCTGCATGCCCCAAGGGCAGCGTGGCCACAGCACAGACACTTTGCAGGGGCCTGCGGCACATTCCTGGCCAGCAGCTGCCAGCTCATCCTTCTTGGCTCCTGCCTCCTCCAGGCTGTGCCAGGAGCTGCGTGCCATGGACGAGGCTGGAGGCTCTGCCCAGCTCCCCACAGATCCAGCCTTTGACTGTGCCTCTGTTTCTCTCTCTGCAGCCCTTCAGGTCATGACGGATGACAGCAGCCCTGCCATCTCATGCCTGGTGCTTCAAGCTCTGTACATCCTTTTAGCTGTACGGAGCGTTCCCTCCTCCTGAGTGCAGAGGATGCGAGACCAACTGCGCCGCCTCTGGAAGTCATGGCCTTTCCTGTGTGGCCGTGGCTGAGTGTCCTGCCGCGGCGCTGTGGAGAACAGATCCGGGAGGCTGCGTCTGCTGGGGCCACCTGAGCCTGCAGGGAACAGCTCTCCTCTGCCAACACTTCCTTTCCCTTCACCCACTAGAGGAACATTAAATTGCTGTTGTTGCATAGTCGGGTGTCCAGGAGCTTTCTCTTGGTGCAGAATGTCTTCAGGCCAATGGGGAAGAGGGGAAAAAGGCTGCTTGCTCTGAGCCAGTTGCTCAAGCGTGCGGTGTGGAAGGGAAAGTGGCCAAACAGCCCTTGGCCTTTGGTGTTAAGGCTGAATGACTTCAGGTCCTTTCAGGACAGGCACTCCAGCTCTAGCTCCTATTCCCCCAAGTGAGTTTCCAGGTGCAGGTTCAGATGTGCAGCCCCAGGCCCTCCACAAACACAAGCTGCCCACTGCCTCTTCACCTGCCTTAACTCCTGTCTGTGCTCACAGCACCAAAACCAGGCTGTTCCCAGCCAGGGACCAGAGCCCTGTTCCTGCAGGACGCTCTTGCCAGCACCTTCCAGGACTCTCTGCTGTGCACACAGCGCTTTTCATGCCCGCTCCCAACAGGCTTTGGAATGCAGAGCCCAACCTGGCTGGCTCTGCCACCAGCACAGCCCAAACACAGGCAGAGGAAGAAGCAGCAGGGGTTGTTTTGCGGCCATGCCCAAGAGAAACTGGAAGGGTGCCCTCCCTCTGGTCTCCCTTGCTTGCCTTTCTGACTGGGTCTGAGCCTAGGGCTGCCATTCCTCACTTGTGGGGACCAGAAGCACAGCCAGGATCCCGGCACTGCCTGACAGCACTCCGGGCACCGGCACGGTCACACATCCGAGTCTCGGGCACTGTGCTGCTGCTTCATTTGCCCCTAGGCACACCCAGAGCTCCCTGCTAAGCCTGGATGGTCTCTGGTTCTGCCCTCTTCCTCATCCTGTGCAGGGAAGGAGCACTGCTGTGCTTTCAGGAAGATATTCTTGAAAACTTCCAGCATTCCAAGCTCAGTGACCCTCCATAGATGCTTGCCATGGAATCCCTCACAGCTGGGTTCACAGCATATTCAGGTTGTCTCTTCCAAAATCCAGGAACTCTGAGGTGCTCAGCAAGATCTGGAACTGCACGGTGCTGTGGAACTGCACCTTCAGCACAGGCACCTTTCCAGCCTGACCTGCCCTTGTTCCTCTGGGTCTGGGCACAAAACAGGGCCTGGAAGAGAACGGCAGCAGGGGTCTATGTGTCCCAGGGCCCCGGGTTTGCTTCAGCTCCACAGGGATGCAGGCAAAGTGAAGAAGCCAAACTGTTTATTAATGAAAGGCAAAGCAAAGGGATGAGCTGGAAGGGAAAAAAGGGGATGGGCAGTGTCTGAGGGCTGGAGGGAGGGAGCTGTCAACAGGGAGGGAGAGTGGAGGGAGAAAATGGTGATGGACAGGCTGAGGGCAGAGCTATCAAAAGGGAGGGAGAGTGGAGAGAAATAAAGGTGATGGGCAGTGTATGAGGGCTGGAGGGAGGGAGTTGTCTACAGGACAGGCAGGGAGAGGGCTGAAGCCACAAGAACTGTGCCCAGCATCAGCTGTGCCAGGACTTCCAGCAGCGCTGAGCAGTGATGTCATCTTTAGTGTCTCCATGTGCTGTTCTTGGGATACTGGTTCACTGGATCCAGAAGATGTCCCTAATTCTTGAGCTCTTTGGGGAAACTCGGCTTAATTTTCCAGGTCAGAGCAGGATGGGCTGGCACATTGCCTCCGGGCTTGAAGGACTGAAAGAGAGAAGAACCGAGCCATGGCAACAGCCCAGATCTGTGGGAATCCTACAAGACCTTCTGAACAGGGCCATCCAAGCCAGAAGCAAGTAGGAGACATTGGAATCAGCTGGGAGGTCTTGCTGAAATAAATGAAAAGGGCAGGAGATTTCTCTCCTTTTAATGCCTTTATGAAGGTCAGCTTGGGTGGGGGCTCGACGGGTCGTGCGCACGCCACCGCCACTGCTGCCAGGAGTGGCAGGGAGGAGGAGGTGTGCAGCTCTGTCCGCTGGTGCGCAGGCAGAGCCAGAGCTTCCGTCCTCGCCAGAGCACCAGGAGATTCCCATTTTAGATTTAACATTTGAGGTCTACTTTCTAGCTGACATCTCCGGGTTAGGGTGAGAGGTTCAAAGGTCTTAGCAGACCCTGGATTCAGTTGCTTACCCTTAGACGTCACTTAGATTGTTTAATTCTGTGGTGGCTTGTTGTTTTAGGGGTTTTCTTTGCTGGACTTGGCCAAGTGTTTCTACATTCGCATCCAAGCTCTGACGTGACTCCCTCCTCACAGTCCCGGGTGCCATTTTCCAGGAAGCAGCAGGGGTGGTACCCGAGAGGGGTTTCTAACAATTAAACTATTAACAACAGGTAATTAAAGAATAAAACTATTAACAACAGGTAATTACAACATGAAACTATTAACAATAAGTAATTAAAGATCTAACTTAGTAGCAATTGGTTTAACTTGTTGACTCTCTAACTTTTAAAAATGGACGACTTTTTACTCCTTACACTCAGGACAAAGAAATGGCTGGGGTGGGCAGAAACCTATCCCTAAACTCTGGACCACTCCATGTGCCTATTGTAAGAAAGAAAGGCATTGGAAGAGAGACTGCCTGCAACTCAAAGCCAAGGTGGTTGAAGAACTGAATCAATGCAAGGGTTGGCTGGAGGGCATCCCCCCAGAAAATACTCTGGTCCAAAGAGAACTGGGGGAAAAGATGAGGAAAATGAAATGTCTGGTGAATGCAGGTGCAACACATTCTGTGTTAGATATAAAATTGGAGGAAATTGATCCTGGTAAAGTTGTGAATGTTATTGGAACCACAAGTCAACAGCAGAAGGTATCCTTTTTAAAACCACGATCTTATGAACTGGGAAACACAGTAGGAATACATCAGATCCTAGATAAGCCTACGCCTCCCAAAATGCCTCATTGGAAGGATTTGTTGGAGACATGAGAATGTTGTAACATGTTCCAACAGGCTGAAATGTAGTTTACCCCTGGAGGAGTACAGATCAAAGTCAATGACAAACAAATATCATGTTCTAAGTCTAGCTCTCCTTACAGATTTTCCGAATCAGAAGAGACATAGAAGAAGTTCTTAGTCAGGTTTGTCTTAAAGTCTGGGTGGATGGGACCCCTGGTAAGGCCAAAGCAGCACAACCTGCAATCATTAAACTTAAACCTGGAACATGACCAATAAGAATTAAACAATATCCACTTAAGGTGGAAAAAATAAAAAGTGTTAAGCCTATCATAGAAAATTTTCTAAAATTTGGGTTGTTACTGGAATGTGAATCTGAATAGAATACACCCATTTTACCCATACAAAAGCCTGATGGTTTGAACTACAGTCTGGTTCAATACCTACAGGCTATATTAACAAAATAGCTGGAGATCTCCACCCAGTGGTTGCAAATCCCTATGCTTTGCTAATCAAACTAAAAGGTGAATATGGATGGTTTACCATTTCAGATCTCAAGGATGCTTTCTTCTGTATACCCTTGGACCCTGGCAGCCAAAACCACTTTGCCTTTGAATGGGGAAACGCAGAGACTGGAAGGACAAGTCAAATTACCTGGACTGGAGGACCACAAGGATTCAACAATAGTCCAACCACATTTGGAAAACAGTTTGCTGAGGACCTTGAAAGTTGGGTAAGCCCGTCCACAAATGGAATTGTGTTATAATAGGTAGATTATCTACTTTTAGCCAGTGAAACTTAAAAAGACTGGAATGGACAGTAAGCCTCTGAAATGACCTGGGATTAAGTGGATACAAGGTATCCAGAAATCAAGCTCAAATAATCAAACAGGAAGTCATTTACCAAGGATACAAAATATCCCAAGCGCAGCAGGGACTAAGACAGGATGGCAAAGGGACCATAACCGAACCCCACTCCCTACTAATGCCAAAGAACTGAGAACCTTTCTGGGAATGACTGGATGCTGTATTAACCATGGTAGTGACTTTGGGCTGCTGGTTAAGCCACTGTAGCAGCTGTTAGAAGACAATCCCAGAGACCTGAAATGGACACCCAAAAGTAAGAAAGCCTTCAAAAGCTAAAGGAGGACTTGAGAAGAGCACCTGCTCTGGGCTTGCTAGATGTCTTGGAACCCTTTCAGCTTTTCTCTTATGAGAGGCAAGGGATGGCATTAGGTGCACTAGCTCAAACAGCTGGACCATAGAAGAGAGCAATAGCATCATTTTCAAAACAACTGGATAAAGTAAGTAGGGGACAGCCTGACTGTAAGCAGTTGCTGCTCTTATTTCAGACATCCAAGGAGCCTGGAAATTCACTCTAGGTCAACAAATAATTGTGTTTATCTCACATCCAGTAGCAGCAATTCTTGACCAACAGGATGGGCATTGGCTTTCCCTCTCCAGATTCCTTAAATATCAGGCAATTTTGGTGGAACAATGCAGCGTTACAAAACAAATCTCTTCTCTAGTTAACCCAGCACCATTCCCAGCTACTCACTAGACAGACAAGGAGCCTTTGTAGCATGACTGGATCAAAACCATTCAGCCCACTTTATTCCAGCTGCCCAGATCTTAAAGAAACCCCAATTCCAAGAGTAGAATCTCAGTACACAGATGGGAGTGGCTTTGTAAGAGCAGATCAGTGAAAATCAGGATATACAATTAGCACGGAGCAATAGGGGATAGAAGCCCTACACAAGTCAGCTCAGAAGACAGAGATAATCACTTTAACCCGTACCCTCTGACCAGCCTGAGGAAAAAGGATTAATACATGAACAGATTCCAAGAATACCTTCAGCGTAATAGATGCCCATGAAGCAGTTTAGAAAGGTAAAGGACTATTGGCAGCTCAAGGAAAGCAGTTGAAGCATTCAGAAGAAATCTTAAAATTGCTGCAGGCAGTACTACTACCTCAAGAGGTTGCAATTCTGCACTGAAAGGGACAACAGAAAGGAGAAACCGACCCCAAAAGAGGGAACAGGTTGCAAAAAGAGTAGCAGAACAAAGCCATGCTGAGATTCAGGCACTAATTCCCAAAGGTAAGGAACAATATGACAATGATGTATGCTGTATAATCAGAAAGATCTAGAATTAACAAAGAATTTGCAAGCAGAATGAAAACACTGTGTTTTTTTCAACTCCTCAGGGAGAGAGAGTTATGCCAGAAAGAACATCATGAAAACTAATTAAAGATGAACATAATTGTATACACTAGGAAGGAGATGTCTTACATAATTATTGGATAAGGACAACAGTAAGATGCAACCCGTACTTTAGTGTAAAGCAGGTAACCCAAGGGTGTGAAATAACGTCTTAGAGCCAATCCACAAACCAGGACTAGACTTGAGCTTGGCCCAGTAGACAAGGGACAATATCCTGGACAGCACTGGCAAGCTGACTTTTCTGAATTGCCAAGAAAAGGGGGGTATAAATACCTTCTGCCTTTAACTGATACCTTCTCAGCATGACCTGAGGCATTCCCAACCCAAACAAAAAAAGCCAAAGTTTTCAACATTTTGTTAAACAATATCATGCCCTGGTTCAGAGTGCCTTTAGACATCTCCTCTGACTGAGGACCATGTTTCCTAGCAAATATTGCACAGCAACTTTGCAATAATCTCCAAATCAACTGGCACCTACACACACTGTATTGGCCCCAGGCCAGTAGCCAGGTGGAAAAGATGAATTATCCAGTCAAACAACAGATAGTCAAAACTGTACCAGAGGCCAACATACCTTGGCCCCAGGCCCAGCCTTTGGCTTTATAATGGATTTGATAAGACCAAGAGCAAAAGAAAATCTGAATCCCTTTGAAATACTGTACAGAAGACCATGGAAGCAAAACTAGCAAGGGGAGGATACTGTACAAGGTGGAGAGGGGTATCTCCAGAACCATGTTGTCCAACTAACACTACAGCTGCAGAAAATAAACCAACACATTTTGAGCAAGAGGATGCTCCTCTCCACAATCCAGCCTGGGGACCAGGTAGACCAGGTAGAAAGCCTCTTATCCCAAAATGGAAAGGAGTCTATTTAGTACTTTTAATCACTTACACAGCCTTTAAAGCTTAAAGCATTAATCTCTTGGATACATTATTCCAGAAATAAAATACTTCTGCAAAAGGCAAGTGGAGTCCAAAAGTGGACCTCAGAAAGAACAGGAGAAACCAAGATACATTTCACATGATCATTGTCTTCCCGATACTTCTAATCAGAATCCAAGCCACAGCAGATGACTGTCACTACCATAATGATCTCCTTGGCCTGCAAGATCCTGGTAGATGGAACACTCAAAAATATTCAGGACCTAACTGGCTAAAAGGGATTAAAAAGGTAAAAATACTTTATGCCATTTTAAGGATTAATGACTGAGCAGTTAAAGATTGAGGAAACCCTGACTCCATGCTTGCCTTTCTTGTCCCACATGAAAGCAAGATCTCTATGGCTTGTAAATTGGAAACTGACAAACCTCTTTCAGAGAAGATTCCCCGAGTGATCATGCGCATCTGCGACCTTTCTAACAAGTAGTGTGTGGATTCATTTTCATGTGAATCCTATCAGGATTTTTGCTCTATGCAAATTAAAATGGGAGACTATAACCTAGCCAAGATAGTTCCCTTCTTCTGTGGCGCACAGGTGGGGTGGGAGGACCATCATCACACAGAGATACAGGAATGGAGCCCGCCAGCAATCTGACCCAACAAATGTTGTTTCCAACCAGCAGCTATTGTGGGACTAGAGTTATAAATTGTCCTGCTTGTACCCTTACAAATGGGAACAGGTCTCATACAGGATCTGCTTTTGAGAATTGAATTTCATTCTTGGGATATTTCAGGCCATCAGAAGTAGTACCGTGTCAAGTTGGAGGGGTAGCCAGGAGCACAATCAGCCTGTTCGGGTATATCATGCCTAATTCCATGACCATGTGATGGCAACCCAAGTATGCATTGAATCCAATAGCTCAACTGCATCCTCTAATGGGCTGAGGTACTCAGGATACTCAACTATTTGCACTGGGAACTTGGTAAAGTATCCTTTGTAATACTACCAGGGGCCAGTGTAAGGTTTCTGGAGGTTTCCAAAATGCCTCCCTAAAGGCAGGCAATGTATCTGAAGAAACCACTTACCATGCCTTGGGTACGCAACAAGGAGCGAAACGGAATGGGTCACACCACAGACATTTAAAATTAAAACCAAAACAAACAACTTTACATCAGAAACAACTCCGTAGAATGGGACCCATATGTGAAATAATAGAGTCTTTCACTCTGGGGTAAGACAAACAAATGAAGAATCGTTGCCTCTAAATCCACAATACTCTCTGAAAAAGCTGGAGGTGAAGAGTACAAGCTAATATTTCCATAATTAAACAGCAATTCTGCCCACTCATACAGCAAGCCTAAAAGAATGGGAGCTGTGGATACATTCCCAGACACCAAATCATAGGTATGAAAAAGACTTAAGGGGATGGTTTGGGTCTGAACTGGGAGTATTAAATTCTATTGATTAAGAAGTCTTATTCAAGAAAGTAAGCACTGTGAGTTCTTATATTGGACAGATACAAACTCCTCTCAGATCAACCCTGCTGTCTCTTGCCCATACCCAAAGCCTGGCAGCTAACCTATTAACCACCCCGGCCAACAATACACTGCAGGATTTTCAAGCAGTTGTTGGCTTTATGGGAAAACTACAGAGTAACATTTCTTAAGTATTTCAATGTTTACAAGCTCAACTGTGTGTGGCTATGGTCTGTAATCTCAGGAAAACTTAAAAAAAGGAGAGCTGGGGAAATTGCCACAAGAATTAACTAAATCATGGCTAAAAATGAAACCACAAAGCAATTTGAAAAAGACTTCCACACTTGGTTGCAATTGGTCCATTTCACATAGAATGAACAAAACCCTGCAGTCTTTTGTATTAACCATTAAGAATGCAAAAAAATACCGTGTCATTCCAATTTTGGCCCTTGGAGTTATAAGAACTCACATAACTGTCAGACCCATTCAGCATAATGTCTGGGCCATTTTCAACAAGAAAACTAGAAGCTGACAAACTCTTAGTATCAAAGCATGTGTGCCAAGGGACGCACTGAATTTTGTGTGCAAAAATGCGGTGCTTGAAAGAGAGGATCGGTGTCTGCATGCTGAGGGCAGCAGTTGTATTTTTGAAATGAGCCCAGTTCCCCGTGCACAATCACAGGTGTGTTATGTGGGAAGGGGCTGTGCCTGTGTGAGATCTGCTTGCACAACTATTACAATAGAGTCTTTTAAGGAAACTCCTAATGGTACTAACTTCTCTATTTGTAATTTCACAACAACCAAAAGTGGATGCGACTTCAGCTGCACCACACAAGAACTTCTCTTGAGATTCTGCAGAATGCACATGATGGGTATCACCAAGTGCCCAAATTCCAAACTGCACGGGACGCTCACATTCTAAAGCAAATGCCCTACCAGCCTAATATAGAATGGCTAGTGGCAGAAGTCAAAAATGCTTCTCACAGAGCCTGATGGACACTCAAATCCGGTATCAAAGTTGTTATCGAAATCATCACCAAAAGAGAGAAAGAAAGAGAACATCATGAGTCAGATATCTTCTTGTGATATGGACAAATCTGGAACCACCAACAGCTCCTCAGATTTTTAGCTTCCTCAGCAAACCAGTTCTAATTTTAAAAATTTAACCCTCCTCTGAAGCATCATAAACCTATGGATTTCGTAGAAAATTAAAACAGCAGCAGAACAGTACACATGTACTGTGAACTGTCCAGAGGATCTTGCAAAAGAATTTGCATCAGGATAAAGAGAAGAGCTGAATGAAACAAGGCCTTTGTTTGACATAAGCACAAGCAATTCACATAAGTAAACAAGTACTTGGCACAGACCTACACAAGCACTTAGCACCAGTTAGCATAAGAAAAACCTGGCTGGCCTAACTTGACAGGAGAGGGACTTGACAAAAAGCTTTAGACACATTCCACCAGAAGAACTAAGGGCAAGTGTAAAATGAGCCCTGTGCAGGGAAGCCATGAGGAAGAAGTGCTGCTTTAGGGCATGGAGGCCGCTCCTGGCCAGCGCCTGGACATCAGCTTCAAGTACAGGAACCTGACAGAATGTATTTCTAACGCCCTGCCTATCGAATCACCTCAGCAGAGTCAAGATGGATGGGATTTTGGAGATCCATTTCTGACATCATCCCACTGAAATGTACATGTGGCAGAGAAGCATTTTAGTGGGGTGCAGACCCTGCCCTCCTGCCAGCTCAATAAAAGGGCTTTTGGCGGACAATGCATTTGTCTGCCGATTTCTTTGAATTAGGGAGACCCCTCAGGACAGCTGTTGGCCATCCCCTGTGTGCAGCCATCCCCTGTGTGGATCTGCAAAAGCTTCAAATCAGCTGCCTCAGCTTCCAGGGCCTCTCTTGGCCAGCATCCTGGCGTGGGTGCAGGGCTGCTGCAAGGAACTGCTGGGACCCAGCGGGACAGGACCGGCTATCTCATGTCCACATAGCAGCCCTGACAGAGCCAGGGCCATCCTGAAAACAGAGAAACACTCGCAGGTCAGCAGAGAGGAGCGAGGAGCACTGGGCTGCTCTCAGGGTATCTCAGCATGGTGCTCCAGTGGGAAGGGCAGGCAGGCCTCCCACATTCAGGGCATCCCGTGCATTAAAAGGATGGGCATTTTGTCCTTTTCATCCCTCCAGCCCGGAATCAGGCCTGACACATCCTCCTCTGCAGTGGAGTTTTTCCCACTGCACGTGGGACAAGGATTGAAGCTCCCTGCTCAGGCTTTGCAGCTCGCCTGGCCAGGCCGCTGCCCTCACTCACCCTGACTGAGATCCTGGAACTCTTCCTGCCGCTCATTCATCATGGGAAACCCGGCCATCTCTGAGAACAAAGCATTCATCTTGGCCCCAGCGGCACAGCTCCCTGCCAGCGGCGCTGCCGGCACTGTGGCCACACGGGCTGCTGGCCCGGCAGGGCTCAGCCCGGCCCTTGCCGCACGCTGCCGCCCCAGGGCACGGCTGCCAGAGGGCGGCAGCAGCAATGCCCGGGCCAGGCGGGGCTCCACGGCGCCGGGCCCGGCTGGCGCTTCGGGGACAGCAGGCGGGGCTGGGGCCTGTGGGAATCCTGAAAATCAGAGCGTTTTACGAATGCTACAAAAGGCAGGCCTCAGAGACAGCAGAAGTGCGATTAGAGTTAGGCAGTAGCCATAAGATTTGTCAGCAGAAAGTTTTTATAAGAAGTAGAAAACTACGGACAAATAGGACAATGGTCTGAGTATTAATGCTTGGCTAGAATACCTCCCTAAGCTACAGAAAAGTTTATCTACCAAGATATTAGGAAGTTTTAAGCTTAATAATGGAGCCCTGTGGATTGTATGTTAATGCTTACAAGCAGGTATTATATTCAAAATAAGCGAGCATTGTTTGACTGAAGGTACATGTGCTTACAGTGCTTGGATAGAACTCTTGTCAATATGCTTCTGCTTTGTGTGATTAGTCAAAAACTTTTAAAGTAAATTCTAACATGAAGTTCTTTGTCTACTTCTGGGGATGTGTGTGACTGTGGTCACAGGGGTTTTCAGGTGAAAGGAGAGACGAGAATATTGACTTCATGTTCAGAAGGCTTGATTTATTATTTTATTTTATATATATATTTTACATTAAACCTATACTAAAAGAAAAGAAAGGAAAAGGTTTCCTCAGAAGCTAGCTCTGCTAAGAATAGAATAGAAAAGAATGATAACACAGGCAGCTCTCTCAGACCCTGTCCGAGACAGCTCCATCTTGATTGGCCATTAATTATAAACATCTAAGAGGGGCTAATCACAGGTGGACCTGTTGCATTCTACATCAGCAGATAATCATTGTTTACATCTTGTTGCTGAAACTGCAGCTTCTCAGAAAGGAGAAAAATCCTAAGAAAGGATTTTTCACAAAAGACGTCTGCGACAGATGTGAGCTGCTGGCATTTACCCATTGTCATAACCATGTAATGAGACTGATGCTGGAAAATGAACAGCTCAAGACGCGTTCCCCAGCAGTCCCGTCCCGTTGGTGATTTGTGCAAAGACCCCCAGGCAATGATAGGGCCGAGCTGTGGCAGGGTGGGGCAGGGCAGGGCCGGGTTGGATGGCGCAGTATAGGGTGGAGCATGGTGAGGTACGGCCGGGCTGCAGCAGGGTGGGGAGGGGAGGGGCACGGTGTGGCAGGCTGGTGCAAGGTGTGGTAGGGTGGGGCAGAGTAGGGTGGGGCAGGATGGCGCAGGGGTGAGCAGGGTGGGGTAGGGAGGGGCTGGATTGTGTGGAGCAGTGCGGGGCAGAGCACTGTGGGGTTGGGCAGGGCTGGGCAGACAGAGGTTGGGCAAGGTGGGGAAGGGTGGGGCTGGGTGGTGCTAAGGAGGGTGGGGCAGGCAGAGTGCCCGGGCTCGTGGCTCACCCATGAACCTGATGGCCGCCTCTTGCAGGGCCTCCTGTGGGCTGTCCTGGCACTGAAGGGCCCGGCGCAGGTGCTCGACTGCTTTGCTCCTGTCCTCTGCCAGCTGGAGAGTGCCAGGAGGGTGCAGCTGGTGCAGACTCAGCCCCTTGACCGGGCTGTCCCTGTGGCCAGCACTGGCCTCCCCTGCCCACACAGCCCTGTGAGGCAGCCAGCAGCCACTGGGGCCGGGGCTGGAGGGGGCAGAGGGGTGGGTGCTGCCCAAGAAAAATAAAGGAAAAATTCTGACCTCCAACACTAAAACAAATGGCCGTATTGGAGATAACGTTTTGCAGGGAATGGACAACACATTGAGCCTGACAAGGTCAGGTGCACAGTGCAAATGTGGTGGAGCCGTTCACAACAGGGGCCATCTGAATACTCCAGCTTCATGGGAACAAAGCATTTCGTGGATGACCAAGAGACAGTGAGTTCTGTAGCAAGCAAACTCAGGAATGATGAGACCATCGTCCATGGCCTGATGCACACTCATGTCTCTGCTGTGGTTGTCTCAAGGATGAACAGGAAAAATTCAGAGAAAAGATGAGGAAGGAGATGAGCAAGGACAGTTCCCATGTGGCACCAGTGCAAACCAGAGGCCCCAGTGTCAGAGCTCAACACCCCCCAGCTAGGGAAAGGGAGTACACCCCACGAGTGGACCTGTGGTTCTTCCTGTATGAACATGGGCAAGACATGAGAGGGTGGAATGGAAAACTCATCTCTGTCCTAGCAGCATGGGTATGAGAGCTAAAAGAGGAACCTACTAGAAGAGAGATTTCCACCCAAATGAATGAAACCCCAGCTCCCTGTGACCGAGCTGCCAGGTATAGCAGAAGGGAGGATGACATGTCAGATCTCCTTGAAGGAACATCCAGAACATACACCCAGGGAGGGAACGGTAGCCAGGACTAGAGAGGCCCTGCCTCTAGACAGGTGGAGGCCAGGGAAAATTGTGTCTCTTGGGCTGTGTGGATCCCTGACACACCAGAGCCATAGATACACAAGGCTTTTGTCAACACTGGTGCACAGTGTACTCTAATGCCATCAGGACGCTGAGGCAAAGCGAAAATTTTCCAGGACAGAAATCCATTTTAATTTAGGTGAAATGTACATTTTTGAGTTGAGTCTGTGGTTAGAAACCATAGTTATTCAGCCAGATTGCAAGGCCTAAGCTCAGTGAAGTTAGTTCAGTGAAGGACAGAGATAAAGGGGGGAGACAGAAGATGATAGAGAGAGACAGGAACTGCTGTAAGGGCAAGTCAACCTGACCTCGGATATTTTTCTGATAAAAAGGAACTAGCAGTAAATGTCACGCGAAACCCATAAAAATGATCATGTATGACCCTATTGTGAAACTGTATGCGTATGTATTTGAGAGAGAGATAAAAAGAGACCTGAAGTTCTCAGAGGTACGCATGCCTTTTCTTAGGAGAACAATCTCCACATGCGTCCAGCGCTGTAATAACAATACCAGCTTTACAACTTTACAAAAATGTGGGGTTCTCTTCTTTTCTCCGCAAAACAGCCATCAGGCTCATGGGTGAGCCATGAGCCCAGGCTGCCCTTTCCCTTCGCGGCCCGCCGCAACTGGGCCCCAGCCCCGTCTGCTGCCACGGCAGCGCCAGCGGGGCCCGGCGCCGTGAAGCCCCGCCTGGCCTGGGCATTGCTGCTGCCGC
This sequence comes from Melozone crissalis, assembly GCF_028551555.1. Classification (NCBI taxonomy): domain Eukaryota; kingdom Metazoa; phylum Chordata; class Aves; order Passeriformes; family Passerellidae; genus Melozone; species Melozone crissalis. The sequence continues at coordinate 32,696 of NW_026535876.1, read as the reverse complement.
CCTCTGGCAGCCGTGCCCTGGGGCGGCAGCGTGCGGCAAGGGCCCGGGCTGAGCCCTGCCGGGCCAGCAGCCCGTGTGGCCACAGCGCCGGCAGCGCCGCTGGCAGGGAGCTGTGCCGCTGGGGCCGTGACAGGCTCTGTGTTCACAGGCATGGCCGCGCCGCACCTGAGGGGGAAGAAGGAAGAGCTCTGGCTCATCTGCCACGGTGAGGGCAGCGGGCTGGCAGCGGGGGCTGCCGGGGGAGCTGCAAGCCCTGGCCCGGCTGCAGAGGGCTCTGCTCCCTGTGCGGACGAGGGGCGGCGTGGGGAGGGCACACAGAGATTTCAGGGCCACCTGGGCGATTCCTGGCCCGCAGCTTTGGGCTGGTCCCGTTGGTCCCTGCTCCCTCCTGGCCATGGCTAGAGCCGGCTGCGATGGCCCTGGCAGGGGGCTCTCCTCGGCTCCCCGCAGATCCGCGATCTGACCCTGGCTCTGTTCCCTTCTCTTTCAGCCCTGGAACACCTGACAGAGGACATCAGCAGTGCCGTGTCAGATCTGGCACTTGAAACATTGTATGTCCTCCAGGCACTGCAGAGTGAGCGATATTCCGTCTTCCAGAGGCTGCAAGATCAGCTCCGCAGGGCATGGAGGACACGGCCTCGTCTGTCGGGGCTCGGCTGGCTGCGCTGCTGGAGCTCTGCAGAGAGCTGATCCCAGAGGCTCTGTCTGCTGAGGCCACCTGAGCCAGCGGGAATTTTCCATTTCTGAAAGATTGTTCTGTTTCTTTTCTTCTATTTGTTTTTTCTTTAGTGTATAAATATAGAGTATGTTATAATACACAGACTCCCAGGAGCTTTCTTTTGCTGCCCAGGGTCTGCAGGGCATTGGGGAAGAGGGGGAGAAGGGTGCCATGGCTCAGCAAGCTGCCCAGGCGTGCAGTGTTGCAGGGAAAATGGCCAGAAGCCCCTTGGCCTTTGCTGGTTCTGCTGAAGCCTTTGTGCTGGTGACAGAGTGGGTGGGCAGGGGCCGGGGCTGCGGGGATCCCTGTGAGAGCAGTGCCTGGAGATGGCCACAAGCCCTGTGCCGGGCAGAAAGCGCATCCGTGTCCTCCTGCCCGTGTGCTGCTGGCTGCCTTGCTGAGGGCTCCCAGGCGCCTCTGGATAGGGCTGCTCTGGAGCTGCCGTGGGGCTGCGGCGCTGCTGCCGGGCAGCTTGGTGGGGCTGGGGCAGCCCCTGAGGGGCTGGGGCGCTGGCAAGCCCTAAGCAATGGGCTGTCAGAGGCCACAAGCAGCCCCCTGCCAGCCGTCTTGTTCCTACCAGAGTTGACTTGCAAGAGGGATCCCGGGCACTCTGGAACTAACAGCATCAGTGTTGTTGGAAATCCAAACGCAGGGAAATCTCAGACCTTTGGTCTTGTCAGCAAAGCTTTGAATTAAACACAGGATTTGAAGGGAGACCTTGGAAAGGGCTTCCAAAGCTAGGTGCTAGAAGCGAGAATGTGGATTTCTAGTTTATTATAGCAGAGACACGGGGAGGAACGTTGAAGTGGAGGAAAGTTTAGAGTTTTAGTGCTGAAGATCTAGAAAAAATCAAAGTAGTTACAATGGTAAACAAGAAGCTTAGGATGCAGTGCTTTGAGTTTGTGTGTCATAATTGGCTAAGGAAGCTTACACTGTAGCATGAGTCCCTAAGACGAAATATTGAAGGATTGGTGGCAAAACATAAAGATTATTGTTGGCAGTGTCTTCTTGGCCAAGAAATCCTTCAAAGCTCTTGTAACTACAAGTCTTGCGGGCCTTGTGAGCCATGCAGTGCAGATGTGAGCCAAACTCACCTTTCCTGTCTATGTAGAAGAGAAGAAAAAGCAATGGCATCATCTAAAAAACTCGGAGGTCTGCTCTCTAGCTCATTCCAAACTCCCTCAAATCCCCCAAAGTGGCATTTAGCTACAAAGAGATGACAAGGACCCTTAGTGCTGGCTCTTTGACTCCACAGCAGCTGCTTTAGAATCTTTCACTTAACCCTGTGTAGTCATGTGCCAGAAATGGATCATTTGAAGAAACTTTCCAAGTGACTTGCATGGAGGTTTGTTTGAAGGGTATTTGAGGAGAAAGGCTCCCAGCAGAGGCCTGGGCTTTGGCCTAGCTGTGTCCCCTGCTGATTGTGAAGTGTGCCATCAGCTGAAGGGCTTTCTGGGCTAAAAATATCATCAAGTCCCTTGGACTTGCTCTTTTAGGCCTCTAAGAGCTGGACCCAATTTCAGGCACATTTGGAGACCTCATCTGTGGGTGGATGGACCACCTAGGATTTTCCCAATTGCTGGGAATGGTTCTCCAGGTCCCTGGTGTAAAACGGGGCTCCCCAGCAACTGCGCATCTGCAAGATGATAAACAATTGTCTTGGTTTGAAGAGAGAGGTGCCTGCTAAGGAAGGCAGAAGCCTTCTCTGAAATGGAAAATGTAAATGTCCTCCCTTCAAATTATATTCATTTAGTAATTCAAATGCTCTCAGGGAAAGATATGGGGATAGGACTGTGCCCGCAGAGCCGGGCAGCGTTTGCTGGTGGTCTGAGCCCTTCCCAAAGATCCTGTGCGGGCTGTCTTAGACACCTGGGGGGGCCAGGCATTCCTTCCAGCCTGGGCCACTTTGGCTGGGCTGGGCGCGGGCCCAGGGCAGAAGGCAGTGTGTGCAAGGGCCCTGGGTGGCATGCTGCAGCACGGTCAGGCACTGGGACGGGTTCCCCATTGATGTAGCACAGCGGAGCCCGGGCTGGCTCTTGGGAAAACTGCGGCGCTGCGCCAGGAGTGGGGAACGGCCAAGGCGTGGGTCCTTGGTGTCACAGGACCCTACAGTGTCACAATGGTCCCTTGGTTCCATGGGCCCTGTGCTGCTGCATTCCCCCCTCCCCTTCTCAGGCCGCCCTGCCAACTGAGAAATGCTCCTTGGGCCTCGGCCTTGGCCAACAGCCCCTGGGCTCAGCTCCTCTGCAGCTCATCACAAACCTGTCTGGTCCAGGCACTGCTGCTGCCCAGCCAGCTCCTGGCTTCTGTAGGAGCAGCCCTGGGAACTGTTTTTGTTCCCTCAGTGGCACAAGATCCCTGTTCTCACCCTGCCAAAGAAAGCTGTGGGTGCCAAGTGCGGCCAGGATGAACCATTGCTGGGACTGAAGCCCCTCTCTTGGGCCCGGGCCCTGCAAACAGCGCTCCAAAAGGAGCCCTTGGAGCTCTCCTGGGCCAGCGACTCCCTCTGAGTGGGGCCTCTCCCAGCCAGGAACTCTCCCGTTTGCTGCACTCGGGGATCCTGAACAACGACGGAGCCTGGGCTGATCCCCCCACTCCTCCAGGCTCAATCCTTTTCCCTTTGCTGGGGAGATGCCAAAGGATCCACAGGGAGCATTCCCTGCCCTCAGGGGAATTGCTTATGGGTGTCTTGCACTGAGTCTTTGTGTCTGTGTGCACACAGGAGTGCCTGTGCTGGAGAAATGTTGCAGAAATGCTGCTCTCTGAGGGGCTTGAGTGCCTTGGACAGCTGAGTCAGTCAGGTCTGTAAGTAAGGTTACATCATGACAAATAAGTTAAGTTAAAGGGTATTAAGAATTTCTTTTTTTGCAAAGTTTACTATGCTATAAGCTAAGTTTCATATTGTTTAATGTTATTCCACTATTAAATCCTTAAGTCATTGGTTGTAAGTGAGGTTAAATACTGTTAAGCTCTGTTCTTTTCCTAAATTGTGAAGTTGAAGGTATCAGTTAAGGTTAAGGTATCAGTGAAGTCCTGTTAAGTTTGACCTCTGTCAAGCTTTTATTTCTTTATTCATTTTATCCTTGCCCTCACTGTCCTTGTGTCTCACACACACTGGGACAGTTCTCTGCTCATTTCTGTTTGATTGCCTTGATTCTGTTTGGTTTTGTTGCTGCTTTGTTTCTTTGGTGTGCCTGAAGTGTCCAGTCAGGAGCAGAGTGACTCTTGCCAAGGAACTTTGTGCTGCTGCACCTTAATATTAAATCTGGTTTTTGCTGCCCCCTTGCCAGGGATTTTTCAGCACTCTCAAGCCCTCGTTGGTAACAGGATGAAGGAGCCCTGGCCCAGGCTCTGGCCCTGGGGGACACGGGAACGCTGCCGGGGGGTCCCTGTCCCCCTGTGCCACCCCCAGGGCCCCGGCCCCCCATCCCCGTGTCAGGTTCTGGGGTCGATCTCGTGGAACATCCTCTGGGGGAGGCTGCGGGGCCGGGGGCAGGGGGACCCGGGGGGACAGGGGACCCCGCTGTGCACGAGCAGGGTTGGACTGCTCTGGGGGGAGCTGTGAGGGGGGCCAGAGCAGAGTGACCTCCCCAGTGACCTCACACTGCCCCTGTGATGTCACCCAGCCCCTGTGATGTCACAGCCCCTATGATGCCACACAGCTCTTTTGCAATGTCACACAGCCACCAGTGATGTCACAGGCCACTCTGGGTTGTCACACAGCCCCTGTGATCTCACACAGCTAACTATGAGATGTCACCCTATGATGTGCTACATCTGCTCTGTGATGTCACAAAAGTCTCTGTGATGTCACAACCAGCTCTATGATGTTACACAGTCACCCAGTGATGTCACAACCCACTCTCTGATGTCACAGAGTCACCCTCGATGATGGCAGAGTCTGCTCTATTGCCTCACACTATGATGTCACAGACAGCTTTGTGAAGTCACAAACCCCTCAGTGATGCCACGAGACCTTTTCTGTGATGTCATACTGGCACTCTTTAATGTCACAGCATATACTTTGAACCTCACAGCCAGCTCTATGATGTCATCCAGCCATGCCATGGTGCCACAGCCTGATCTGTGATGTCACAGAATCCCCTCTATGATGCTGTAGCTGCTCAGTGACTTCCACAACAAACTCTCTGATGTCATAGACCAATCTGTTGACCTCAAAATTCCTTCCTAGAGCACTATATTCTAATAATTGATAAAGCTCCTGAACTGTTGAGTAAATAACTTGAGTTAAAATCTTTCTGTCCGGTCATGATCAGAATCAATCGGAGCTGTATTTATATAAATATATCTGGTATTCCATCATTAATCCTGTGGGACAAATTGGGTTAAAGTTCAATTCCACCTGTCCAATCTTTTACACATAAACCTTTGACAAATTCTTGGGCTGGGATTGGATCCAGCTGTTCCCAGTCTCCTCTCTTAGAAGAAATTTTAGCAGTCTAGGAGCCCTGCAAGGGTTTGAGGATCCATGGTGGCTGTTGGGTGTACTTTCTGCACCACAGGTCTCAGCAGAAGTTTCTCCAATAAAGAAATAAAGCTTTTGCCTGAAGCTCCCACTGTGTCCATGACAGGAACCCCTGTGAGTGTCTGGGACATCCTGGCCCTTTGGCAGCCTGGGGACGCCTGGGATGTCACCGTGGAGCCTCTGTGAGTGCCTGTGACAGATCGGTGCCTTTGCAGCCCAAGGTCCCCTGGGATGTCACCATGGCTGTGACTGCCTCTGACCACACGGCTCTTTACCATCCCAGAAAGCCGTGGGAGGTCTCCATGGAGCCCCTGTCTCTGCCTGTGACATTCCAGCTCTGAAACAGCCTGGAGACTCTTGGAAAGTCCCCATGAAACCCCTCTGAGGGCCTGTGACAAATCTGATCCTAGGCAGGCAACCATCGCCAGGACCCTGTTGCTATGGTCAGTTTCCATAGCAACCACCACAAACCCCCTGTTGCTATGGTCAGTTTCCATGGCAACCATCACCATCCCCCTATTGCTATGGTCAGTTTCTATGGCAGCTCCATAGAGACCCCATGCCAGGGGTGGTTGCCATGGACACCAGCTCAAGCCTGCAGCCAGAGCCCGTTGCCATGGCAACCATTGGCAGCCCCCCCATTCCCAGGCTCATGGGATCCCAGAACCACAGAATTGGCTGAGCTGGGAGGGACCCATCAGGATCCTCCACTCCAACTGCTGGCCCTGCACAGGACACCCCAACAATGCCAGCCTGGGCCTGGCAGCACTGTCCAAACGCTGCTGGAGCTCAGAGAGCCCTGGAGCTGGGACCCTTCCCTGGGGAGCCTGGGCAGGGCCCCAGCAGCCTCTGGGCAAAAACCTTTTCCTGACATCCAACCTGAGCCTGCCCCGACTCAGCTGCAGCCGTTCCCTCCACTCCTGTCCCTGGGCACCAGAGGGAAGAGGTTCCCACAGCCCCAGGCAGGGACCCGCTTCCAAGGCTGTTGCCATGGCCACAAGGGCTGGGACCAGCTGGGATGCTCGGTTTCCACGGGCCGGGGTTCAGGAACGGGATCCCTGAATTTCCTGCTCCCACTAAAACCGCGCTGCCCTCGCTGCCCTCCTGCCTCCCATGGAAAGAACAGAAGGCAAAGATCCTGGGCTGGGATAAGAACAATTTATTGAGAACAGCAACGAGATAAGAAACAACCAAAAACAGAAACAATATTGATAGCAGAAGGGACTGTTTACAGGGAAAACTCAATAAAACTCACTGGGTCTTCCTGGCCACAATTTCCCCTTCCTGGAAATTTTACCCTTCTCCTCAGGGAGAGAGAGAGTCCATTTCCTGCCCCTGACAATGACCTGAGGGGGGAGTGAATGTAATGACAGGGCCATGGCCAGACCTTCATGTTTTTCCATCCCACATCATGTCATTTGCAGGGACAGGAAAAGGTACGAGTGTCTTTCCAGCATGGATCATGGGGAACATGGATCATCAGGGCTCTTCCCAACATGGATACTCCAATGATTGGAGCTGGGGCAGTGCACAAAATCCTCCTGCACTTGGGGCATTGGAGGCCTTCCCTTACCAGTGCCTCCATTGGTGACTGGTCAAGTGAGAGCTCTGGGTGAAGCTCTTCCCACACTGGGGACACTCGTAGGGCCTCTCCTCAGTGTGGATGCGCCGGTGCCTGATGAGGGTGGAGTTGTGCTTGAAGCCCTTCCCACAGTCGGGGCAGTGGAAGGGCCTCTGCTCTGTGTGAATCTGCTGGTGCAGGAGGAGACTGGAGCTGGTCTGAAACCTCTTCTGACACTGGGGACGCTCGTAGGGCCTCTCCCCAGTGTGGATGCGTTGGTGCCTGATGAGTTCTGACCTGTAGCTGAAGCCCTTCCCACATTCCCCACACTCATAGGCCCATTCCCTGGTGTGGATCATCTGGTGGCTGATCAGGGTGCTGCTCTGCCTGAAGCTCTTCCCACACTCCAAGTACTTGTAGTGCTTCTCCCCATCATTAAGCTGCTCATGGACCACCAGCTCTGAGCTCTGGCTGAAGCTCTGTCCACCTTCCTGGCTAAGGGAGGATCTTTCCTACTCAGAGCACCCTGGGCTGGGTTTGCGGTCCCTCCTCCTGTGGGATCTCTGAGGATTTTCCTCCCCGTTGAATTCCTGTGCCCTGGAGTCACTCATAACAGCCTCTTCCTCCAGGTTATTCCGCAGGGATTTTTTCTCCCTGGTCTCCATCCTCAGCTTCTTGTCTGGGGGAGGAAGGACAAGGAGAGGATGGGATTTGCCTCTGTGCCAGAGGGAAGGGGAAGGAGATCCCCCCAGTGCATCCCCGGTAGGATGGTGTTGGCAGCAGGTTTGTCCTGCAGCTGGGGGCCATGCTGGATAGAGGAGATGGAGCAGGATAGAGGGGGAAAGGGGCACTGACTTCCTCCTCACTCCTGGGTGTCCTGGGGCATCCTCATCTTCCTCACAGCCTCCTCTTCCATCTGGCAAATGTTTGGGAATGGGAAATCCTGTTTTTGGCAGAAAACAACAGATGAGCACATTGGTTTTTTTACTGGTTTGAAGGGAAACCTGGGAAAGGGTCTAAGCCAGAATCACAATTTAAGAGGAAAATGAAGATCAAGGCAATGATACAGAAAAACTGCCTTAAACTGACAGAGTCAGGATATAACCTGACACCCTGTTGGGCAGGGTGGTGGCTTCAGTCCTATTAAATGGTGGCTGTAGTCCTGTGGGAGTGGTGAACGTGTTTCTGTCAGAGCAGTGATCCTGTAGAAGTGTCTGGCCTTTCTCTGAAGGTCCACTGGTGGTTATGGAGCTCTTGTCCTCTGAGAATCCAGTAGGCAAGGTGCTGCTGGTGTGGAGTCTCAACTTATATCCAGGTAGGAATGATTGGATCCGCCCCCTGGGCGGAGCATCCCACAAAGGGATAATGGAATTTTATCAGTCCTGCAGTGACACTCAATGGCCCATTAGCCCAAGATATCTCCCCTGGAGGGCATTATCAGGGCTGAGTCATGGAAGAGATAAAGAACACTGCCCCAGCTGTTTATAGCAGTTTATGGAGATGGTGATTGAAAACATGCATTTGGTTACATCTTACATTGCAACCTGAAACAGTGGGGTAATCCCTGCTCGAGGGGTGAACACCACCTCCCTTACCCAAACTGTCTCAGGTGTAAAACCCCCACCCCGGGAAGGGCACACACACAGGGGACAATGTCACACTTGGTCCGCTCCAGAGGAGGTGTCTGTCCCTGTCACTCCCTTGCCATGCCCCGCTTTCCTCTTTCTTTTAACTCTCTCTACCTCACATTTACTGTTCAATAAAATCCACCTTGGATTTGGTCTCATTAGCGCCTTAATTGGGGCAGAGGCATCTCTCTAGTAATTTTCTTAACCAGATTGAGACATTATTTTGGCGCAGTGAGTTCAGGGCACTGTTGTCTGACCCCAAGTGCCTTTGACAACAGCATGGTTCCCTCCACTGAGGAGGTTGTGGCTCTTTCTGGCGGAACTCTTGGAAACTTGGATGCAGCTTCCTCTGAGCAACTTATGGGAAAACTGATAAGGAAAATGGCTGTGGTAGGTGGCCAGTGTAAAGAAAATATTCTGTTGCCCTTCCTTGAAAAGTTTGTTAAAATCACTGGAGGAAAGGGAGCAAATGATACCAGGAAGACTGAGAAGGTTCATTCACTCCAAGGTGAGAAACACAAGGCTGCTGAAAGTCCCAGAAGAAGCTCAGCTCAAGTAGCTGAATTCCCAAACAACTCCAGCCAGGGGTCTCCAGGAGGATTTTTTGGAGAGTGTTCGGAGCCGGCAGATCCCAGACTCGAGCCCCGGGTATCTCCGGGCTCCCCAAGAGGAGCTTTTTCGGGGGCAGAGGAGCTGCGATCGCCCCTCGGGAGGGTCCCGGGGGGGCCACGTGGGGATGGCCCGGTACTGACGGGGCAGGACATTGGTTTTGGGGATCCCCGTGAGAGCCGGGGCTGTGGAACGGGGGACCCCTGGGGCGGGGAGAGGGGAAGGGGAGATACCGGAGCTGGGGCACCCCCGGCAGCCCGGAGATGAGGCGGGGACGGGACCCCCTGACCCTGACAGGGGAGTCCTGGGGTGACTTCGTGATGCTCGTACCCCCATCGGTCTGTTTAGCCCAGAAATGAGTTCTGCACCTTTAAGGCTGGGTCTGAGAGCGAAGGGGAGGAGGAAGAAGCAGCAGTTTGTTTTCAGAAACTGCACTCACTCCTCCACATTCCGGCTCCTGGACTGTTGTGATGCCTTAAGGAGCTGGAACAGAGACCAGATGGAGTTAAGAGGAATAAAGTGGATTTTTACTGAAATGCCTTTAAAGGTCACACCCTGGCAGTACCGCAGCCAAAGCTGTGACTCTGCCTGGATGAGCAAAAGAGGGCTTGATCACAAGATCTCACATTTTTATAAGTTTTAGTCCATTTGCACATAACTGCCCAATTAATAACTTCAAATTATTAAGTTTCATCCTCCTTGCTTGCCCACCCTCCTCTTTTCACATTGTTTATGCTTTGGGCCTGAAGTTTGAAGAGATTGTTCTTGAGTCTCCAGCTAGAACAGGATTGTTTTGTCTTCACCACCCTGTGAAAAGATCCCAGTAACAGTTAATGTAAAGCTAAAAGCTGCACATCGAAACAGAACAGAAAAACTTAAAACCTAAGGTATCAGTTGTCTCTGGACAGACAGACAGCAGGACAGAGCTCTCCTTTGCTTTTAGTTAGTTTTTAGCTCGCTGAGGCAGAGAAGTTCCCTGGACTGTGGTTTTTCTTTTTCTTTGGAGCTGTTTAAACCTGCTCTGGACTGAACACCCTGACTCGCACCTGTGGCCCATCTGGCCAAGCCTGGGCTGTGGCATTTCCAGTGCTGGAGGGAGGGATAAGAGACTGAGTGAGCTGACCTACAGCCCACAGAGGGACTTTCTGAGTTTGTCATCTCTTTTGGAGCAGCACAAGGTTTTATTTTCTAATATTGTTCATTTTTTGTGCTGGTGAACACTTTGCCTGGTAAATAAACAGGTTTTTTTCCCCTTTTCTCCATGGAAATCTTTTCTTGATCTGGTTGGAGAGGGGCCACTTGAATCTGCTTTCTAGAGGAAAATCTTTTGGAGATTTTCTCCCAAATTTGTCCTAAACCAGGACGGGGCAGTGGGGAGAGGGGGGAGCCCCAAGTGGCTGGAGTGGGGGGAGGCTGGACAGGGGGACCCCAAATCCCCCTGGAATCCCTAAGCAGGACCCTGGAGAGGGGGGATCCCCAGGACCCATGGGACCCCTACCAGCCCTGAGATGGGGGTCCACCAGAACCCGAGAGGGATGAGACTGGAAATGGGAAACTCCTGGTGGCTTTTTTTATTCACTCTTGATTTTTGAAGGTTTTTATGGACACCAGATGACTTCTAGTGATGGACTTGGGTGGGAGGAATCCCCAACCCAAGGCATTCACACCTTTTTTTTCCCCAAACCGGGATTTCCCATTCCCAAACCTTGGCAAGAGGGAGGAGGAGAAGACTTTGAGGAAGAGGAAGATGCCCCGGGACACCCAGGCAGGTGAGGAGGAAGTCAGTGCCCCTTTCCCCCTCTCTCCTGCTCCATCTCCCAGCCCAGCATGGCCCCCAGTTGCAGGACAACCCTGCTGCCAACCCCGTCCTGCTGGGGATGCACTGGGGGTATCTCCTTCCCCTTCCCTCTGGCAAGGGGGCGAATCCCATCCTCTCCTTGTCCTTCCTCCCCCAGACAAGGAGCTGAGCATGGAGACCAGTGAGGACAAATCCCTGCAGCAGAACCTCGGGGAAGAGGCTGTTTTGAGTGGCTCCATGGTGCAGGAACCCAATAGGGAGGAAAAGCCCCAGCAATCCCACACAAGGATGGGCTGCAAACCCAGCCCAGGGTGCTCTGAGGAGGAAAAAAACATGGGTTTATACCTGTTTGTTCTAAAGAAATGAATTGGTGAATCATCAGTTCCCCTTTGAAAAAAGAACACGAAGAAAAGTGGAAAATAGGCAGCTAATGCCTCTAATGTAGAGCCTTGCAAGTGGCTGCTCTGCAGAAGCTCTGATGGGTCACTGTCCCTTCATGCTGAGACGGAGTGGGGATCCATTCTGAATTAGGTGAAGTGTCTGGAAGAGGTGAGGGGTCTGTGGGGCCAAAGATGAAGGAAAAGCCGCATTCCAGAGACAACAAGGAGACAGAGAAAGAAAAACAGAAATGACCACAAGGTCAATTTGCCCCAGACATAGAAATTCCTTTGATAAAGAAGAACTGGTGCTAAATGTCACGCGGAATGAATATGTATGAACTTATTGTGAAACTGTATACATATGCATTTGGAGGGGGGATAAAAGAAGACCCGAGGTCTTCAGAGGCACACATGCCTTTTTGGGGGCTTGCGTCCGGCGCGCGTCGTAATAAAAGCATACCGAGCTTTACAACTTTTACAAAGTTGTGAGGTTTCTTCTTTTCTCCGCAAAACATTCTTGGCAAGCCAGCCAGGAGAAAGAGATACTTTCCGTCTCCATCTCTGTCCCCGCAGGGGCGGGGGGGGACCGACGGACTCCTAGGCGCGCCCCAGGATTTTCCTGGAGGAGGCTCCGCTCGTCTCGACTTGCCTCCTGCTGGGACAGACAAGGACCTGCTGGCCTGCGGAGGAAGATACGGTATGTACTGAGGGGCCCCCGGGGGGGAGGAAGGAGAGCAAGGGAGTAAACCACCCAGAGACGTCTGGGTTCAGCTGATAGAGCAGCTGTATTAGAGACGGAGTTCATCGTTCTGATAGAGCAGAACTGCCAGCAGCTCTGGGGGTGAGCTGGGTGAATCTGTGTATGTGTGTATTGGGGTTCATTGTTCTGATAGGACAGAGCTGAACCCGCGTATGTTTTCTTTGTTTGTGTGTGTGTGAGTGGTGTCCGGACACTGTGTTGCTGTATGTTGCATTGAGGGATCAGCGCGCTGTATTTGTAATTGTGCAAGTGTATAAAGTGTATGGTGTATAAAAGAGAGTAGATCCATAGTGCTCTACTGCGCGGGGGGTGGGAGAAGTCCTACCCGCCGCTGGGGAGGCTGAGTAAACACCGACCGAGGCAGGCTGTGGGGGCGGGGAGCGCCTGACAGAGAAAACAGAGTAAACTGTGAAAAAGCGTGGGTGAGGACGTTTATTGAGTAAAGGTGGTAGATTGTGGTGTAGGTTGTGCATGCTTTCACCGTGGCTAGACGAACCCGAGGGCTTCCTCTGCCTCAGTGGTTTGGACTCGACCCCTGGGAGTTTGTGAATCCGGTGGATTATTGGATAGATAGGGGAGACGAACAAGTTCATTTAGAGGGGCTCTACCGGACTTCAGCTGGCACTATTGTAAGTCTGGACTGGGAACAGCTTGCCGTAGAGGATTAAGAGCTCCCTGTAATAAATGGAATAGCTTGCCTTTGTGGGAAATTTCGAGTAACCTTTGGTGCATCAAAAAGCTGGCACGCTGCGTGGGTATTATTACAGTGCACAGTTTGTGGGAAACGCTGGTATTGCTGTTCTAACAAGCGACGGGGCACGTGCCCCAAGTGTAGATTAGAAGTTTCTGATCAAGCTGATTCAGAGTCTAAGATCTTAAAACTTGTGTGTGGGAAATCGCATCTGATACCTGCCACTTGGAGTGTGTGGGAGGAGGACTGGGAAGCTACTGTGAAGTCCTGTGAAAAGAGGTTTGGGTGGAAGCAAGATAGGGCAAGAAGGAAATAATGGGAACTAACCAGAGCAAGGAAGTTCCACGGGCCAGCCCCTTAGGGTGCATCTTGGCCCACTGGAAGGAAGTCACTAGCCGGGGGGGCTCTGAGAATAAAAAGGATCTAATCCAGTATTGCACACGCTGGTGGCCCTTATACAGGTTAGAGGACGGAGCAAGGTCCGCCACCCACTGGAACCCTAGACTATAATACTTTACTGCAGTTAATGTTGTTTTTAAGATGGGAAGGTAAATGGGATGAGGTCTCGTATGCTGATATGTTTTTTGTTTTAAGAAATCACCAAGAGTGGCAAAAGGACTGTGGGATAAAATCACCCTCAGACCCACTGGTCTTGGCCCTTGAAAAAGGTAACAAGGCAAAGAGAGGGCAAATCAAACGCTGTTGTTCAGCATGCAGTATAGGACAACGGTGTATGAGATCAGATAAGGTCTATCGTTCTGAGGAGCAAGAATGGGACACATTTGAGTGGGTGAAAGCTCCTCCAGCTCCTCCCCAAGGGGGGAGGGTTAGGGAGGTTGAGGCTGAAACTGAGGATGAGGAGGAAGGGAACTTCCCCAAAAAGGAGGAGGACTCAGGTGGGGAAGGCACATCTACTAGAACCCACCCTACCCGTGGGAGTCCAGTTGCATCTAGAACCAGGAGGCAAGTAGTGCTACAGGCCCCTCTGCGACAGGCAGTGGGACCAGAAGGGGCCAAATTAATGATTAAAGTGCCATTTACCACACTTGATTTAGAAGCATGGAAAAGGATTGCAAGGAATTATCGTGTTGACCCGATACTCACTGCCAAACGCCTACGATATGTTATCAAAAAAGACAATCCAGACTGGGCTGACATCCAGCTACTACTAGATGCTTTCACTGAAACAGAGAAACAGCTGATCTTAAAGACAGCAGGGAATTTGGCAGAGGATTATTGTAAGGCCACACAGCTGGATATAAAAGAACATTTCCCCCTCCAAGACCCAGAATGGGATCCTAATGTGTCAGCAGAGGTAAAGAAATTAGCAGAGTATCAAGAGTGGATAGCAACAGGGGTAGAAAGAGCTATTCCAAAAACCATAAACTGGTCTGTCTTATATTCCCTTAAGCAGGGGCCTTCTGAGACTCCATCTGAATTTCTAGAGCGTTTAAGGGATACTATGCGTCATCATACATCATTAGATCCGGAGTCTGAGATAGGGACAAATCAACTAGTTAATTCATTTTTGGGGCAGTCTGCTGGAGATATCAGGCGTAAACTTCAGAAAATTCGGGGACCAGATGGGAGGAATCTTGAAGCCTTGTTAGAGGAAGCCTGGAGAGTATTTAGTAACCGGGAGGAAGGATATAAACAAGGAATGAAAAGGTTGGTGGCAGTGGTACAGGAGGAAAGGCAGAGGAAATACAACCAGGGACCGCCGAGACAAGGACCACCTCGGCTGGGCAGGAACCAGTGTGCAATCTGCAAAAGAATTGGTCACTGGAAAGGCCAATGCCCAGAACGAAGAAGGAGTGACCAACAGATGGCTGCACACGTACAAAACAACTGAGGAGGACCGGGGGATTCTACCCCAGCGGATCCACGGGTTATAACAATGAGGCTGGGGGAAGAAGGGAAAAGGGTGGAATTTTTGGTTGACACAGGAGCTACATATTCAGTCTTAAATAAAGCTTTAGTACCTGTGGAAAATGATTATGTTGTAGTGCAGGGGGCAACTGGCCAGTCTGAAAGGGCATATTTTTGTAAACCTTTGAGGTATAAATTGGGAAAACAATGGGGTATTCATAAATTCTTGTACATGCCTAATTCACCAAGGGCACTTTTAGGGAGAGATTTATTGGAACAATTACAAGCAACCATTACATTCAAAAATGGGGAAATTACTCTGGAGGTGAATGATCAAATGTACATAGAGGTATTAAGTTTAACTCTGACAGCTATTGGCATTAAGGAAGAAATTGATGAAGAAATACTAGGTCAGGTATTTCCTGGGGTGTGGGCCTCTGATGTGCCAGGGAGAGCGAAAAATGCCTCCCCCATAGTAATCAAACTCAAGGAGGGAGCGCAACCAGTGAGAATCAAGCAGTACCCCCTAAAAAAAGAGGATAGGGAAGGAATCAGCCCAATAATCGAAAATTTTCTGCGATTAGGATTACTGAAAGAATGCCAATCTGATTTCAATACTCCCATTTTACCTGTTCGGAAATCTGATGGGTCATACTGGATAGTACAGGATTTGAGGGCTGTCAATAAAATAACAGAAGATCTGTATCCGGTGGTAGCCAATCCATACACTTTATTAACTTGCCTAACACCTGAGCTAACCTGGTTTACTGTTTTAGATTTAAAGGATGCCTTCTTTTGCCTCCCCATCCATGAAGCCAGCCAAAAAATTTTTGCATTCAAATGGGAAATCCCTAAAAGTGGGCGCAAAACCCAGCTCACATGGATCAGACTACCCCAAGGCTGGAAAAATTCCCCTACTTTGTTCAGGGAGCAACTTGCAAAGGATCTGGAGTCCTGGGAAGCTCCACAGGAAGGAGGGAGGCTTTTGCAGTATGTGGATGACCTTCTAGTGGCCACTCGGACGAGGGAAGCATGTGTGGCCTGGACGGTAAGCCTTTTGAATTTCCTAGGACTCCAAGGATACAAAGTATCAAAGAAAAAGGCACAGGTAGTGAAACAGAAAGTTATCTACCTGGGGTACGAGGTGAGTGCTGGGCAACGGATGTTAGGGCAGGCTCGCAAGGAAACCATATGCCAAACCCCAAAACCCCAGACAATAAAAGAGCTCCGAACCTTCTTAGGCATGGCAGGATGGTGCCGGCTGTGGGTTTATAATTATGGACTGCTCGTCAGACCCCTCTATGCTCTGATTGCCGATGGAAGCAGAGATCTCCAGTGGACAAAAGAAGCAACACAGGCCTTTCACCAGCTAAAGGATGCTCTCATGTCAGCTCCAGCTTTGGGACTTCCAGATGTGAGTAAACCATTATTCCTATTTTCCCATGAGAAACAGGGAATTGCCCTGGGAATACTGGCTCAGGACTTGGGTCCATATCGGAGGGCAGTTGCTTACCTCTCTAAGCAGCTAGATGCAACAGCCAAAGGATGGCCAGGTTGCCTCAGAGCTGTAGCAGCAGTTGTGCTGAATATTCAAGAGGCACGCAAGTTTACCCTGGGACAAAAATTGACTGTGCTAGTGTCCCACACAGTATCTGCAGTACTGGAAGTACAGGGTGGCCACTGGCTTTCACCACAGAGGTTTCTGAAATACCAGGCCATCATGGTAGAGCAAGATGATGTAGAGATCGTGGTGACTAATATTGTCAACCCAGCTTCCTTTCTCAGTGGAAATCAAGGAGAAGCAGTACACCATGATTGCCTGGAGACCATTGAAGCTACCTACTCCAGCCGCCCAGACTTATAGGATACCCCTCTGGATGATGCAGAGACCTGGTTCACTGACGGGAGCAGCTATGTTGCCAATGGGAAGCGACATGCTGGGTATGCAGTGACCACCTACAGAGAGGTAATCGAGTCTGGACCCTTACCAACAGGTACCTCCGCGCAGAAGGCTGAGATAATTGCCCTGACCCGTGCCTTGGAAAGGGCAAAAGGGAGGAGAATAACCATCTACACAGACTCAAGGTATGCATTTGGAGTCATACATGCACATGGAGCCATCTGGAAGGAGAGGGTACTGCTGACCTCACAGGGAAAGAACATCAAACATGCACAAGAGATAATCCAGCTGCTGGAAGCAGTTCAGCTGCCTGAAAAGGTAGCAATTATGCACATTAAGGCACACCAAAAAGTGAGCTCAGAACTGGAAGAAGGAAATGAGCTGGCAGATAGAGAGGCAAAAGAAGCAGCAAAAGGTGAGGTAGCCACTGAAGGAGTCCTTATTCCAGATGGAAAAATGTCCCTTGAAGGTAAGCCAGAATACAACAAGCGAGATAAGAAATTAATTGAAGATCAAAAAGGGACGTATAACCAAGAAGGGTGGGCTACCATTGAAAAGAAACTGGTAATCCCTTCCCATCTATTGTGGTCACTAGTAAGGGAAGAACACCAGAAAGCGCACTGGGGAATAAATGCCCTATACACATACCTGATTGAAAGAATTGTTGCTAGGAATTTATATGCCACTATTACTCAGGTGACCCAACAGTGTGATCTTTGCCTCCAGACTAACCCCAAAAATACCCCCAGACTGAAACTCGGTCAGACTGGGAGAGGCCATGGGCCTGGACAACAGTGGCAAATTGACTTTTCAGAACTCCCAAGGAAAGGGGGGTATCGATATTTGCTGGTATTGACAGATGCATTTTCAGGGTGGCCAGAAGCGTTCCCCACCAGAACTGTCAAAGCTAGAGAAGTGACCAGAGTATTATTACAAGAAATAATACCACGCTTTGGAGTTCCAGCCACAATATCCTCAGATAGAGGATCACATTTCATTTCCAAAATAGTGCAACAGATTAGTAGCCACCTGGGCATAGACTGGGAACTTCACACCCCATACTGCCCCCAATCAAGCGGCCAAGTGGAGAAAATGAATCATTTGATTAAACAGCAAATCATAAGACTGGGGCAGGAAGCTAATCTACCCTGGCCCCAAGCTCTTCCACTAGCTATTGCGAATTCGAACGAAACCTCGAGCTAAAGAAAAGTTGAGCCCTTTTGAAATACTCTATGGAAGACCATATGGAATACAAAAGGGAGTGTCCACCCATATTGGAGAGGTAACACTAGCCACCTACATGGTGGCCTTAAACAAACAGCTCAAGGAAATTGAGAAACATGTGGTTGGAACTCGGAGCTGGGAGTTAGATGGGCCAGTACATAACATACAACCTGGAGATTATGTATATGTTAAGTCTCTTACAGAAAAGACCTTGGAACCACAGTGGGAGGGACCATTCCAAGTGCTTCTCACCACCTTCACTGCAATTAGAATCAAGGAGCAGAATGCCTGGATTCATCACTCTCGGGTGAAGAAGGCCCAGAAACCCCTTGAGGAGTGACGCCAGGAGACAATGAACTGAGACTAAAACTTACTCGGGCAAAATGAGTATATTGTGGTCGGGAGTAGCTGATATTTTAGTTTGTAGAATTGTTTTGTGTGTAATCATAACTGAAGTTTTAGAACTTGAGAGTACCTTTATTCAGAGCAATGCTGAATGGCCTTGGTCCCAGGCGTTTAATCAGTATACTGGATCCATGGGAAAACCTTCTGAGATAAAGCATTTAAACCTATCCACTGTGGTAATTCATGGAGATCAGGTATATGAGGAGCAGGAATGGCAGGAACAGAAACTGTGGACGCTTCAAGGGATTAGAGGAGAAGAAATCAAGGTAGGGTGCCGGATGATAAATGGGACGGCTAATGAGAGACCAAATGAAATTAGTGTCTCAACCTCTCCTGGTGTATATGAACACCAGGAAATCTGTGATAGCCTAAATGAATCAGACTGCTGGTGTAATTTCACCTTAATACAGCCTGTAGAAATAACTTGCCTTTGGGCACAGGAAGATATCGGGCTTTCATTTAAATTCAAAATAGACACTACACCTTTTACCACAGCAGGACCCTATACAGCCCACACCAAGACTCAAATAGTTCAGACTCAACCCAGACTTGAACCTGAGGTGTATGGAATAGGCCCCTATGTAGTAAGAAATGTGGGTGAGCAACAACTATTACTCAATCCAGAATGGTCTCTCAAATGTGTGGAGTTGATAATGCAAATTAACATCTCAAAAATCCAACCAGCCTGCTCCTCCTTCCTAAAAACTTCCTTTGAGGGCTGGACAACATGGTTACAAAAACAGGCATACCTCAGGAGCAGAACAAGAAAGGATCAAACTGGCATATTAGGGACAGGATTAGGAGTTTTAAATGGAATTGATTCAGAAATACTGATGAATAAACTGGCCACTGCAGCATGTAGCCTAACAAAATTGAAGCAACCCTTACAGTCATCTCTATTGGCATTAGGAACTAGCCAGTGGCAGATTTCAAAAGTACTGTCAAAGTGGGAAATGGCCGGGGACCAAGACCACAAGTTAATAGTAGAAGCACTTAGTACAGTTCAAGATAATGTGTCTTTAGCTTTCAGTTGTATACAAGCACAGTTATGGGTGCAGGCAACAGCAGCTCTGATCATACGGGAAGGCGGTGAAGGTAATTTTCCAGCTGAAATTCGGAAGATTGTGTGGGATAATGCAATTGATTTTGAAAGGAAGTTTCAATCTTGGTGGACTATGGTGAATTTCACCTATGATCCTGTTTCTAATGTAGCAACTGCCTTTGTGCTTACCATACCTTATGCCACTGTTTATGTTATCCATCCCATCATTGCCCTAGGATTAAACCATGAAAAAACAATATCCTTCAGAACATAGACTGTGGGCGCGAAAGATGAATGGAAAGTGGCAGACAGTAAACTTAGAATCCTGCATTACTAGAGAACAGATGGGATTCATTTGTGAAAGCAATACTATTAATGCTCAGGATGTGTGTTTGGACACTGAACAGAGTATTTGTCACTTTGAAATTCATCCAGTCACTGACCAGAAAACTGTGCTCGTATATACTGGAAAGGGGTGTGTGTGTCTGAGGACTGCCTGTGCTGCAGTAAAAATGGATAGCAATGATGTTATTCTGTCTAGTAAAAATCATTCTAACTTCTGTATTTGTAATTTTGTTAAGATTATCGGGTGTGATTTTTCGTACTTGGCCCCAGTGACATCCCACCAGCTGATTAAAGCTAATTACACAATGTGTCACAGACTACCACCTACCCCTATTGGGATGAACATTACATTAGTGAAACAATTAATTAAGCACCAAGACTTATTGGAAATCCTGAAGGAAATCCAAGAAAGTGGAAAGAAAACCTTAATTACTGTCCAACATGATACAAAGGAGATAACCAGGGTTCTATAAAGAAAAAAACAAAATATGGATCATCACTGGTGGGATGTGATCTTTGGGTGGTCACCAAGTGCGAATGGAATTTTTAATAAGTTGTGCCACCCCATTGTAGTTTTACCAATATTAGTTGGGATAAGTTTAGGATTATCTATTACATTGTTAATTTGGAACTGTAGAATGCTACAACGAATAGCTGTACTGACTTCTTTGTCAAACGTACATGGTGAAGTGTTAAAAGACACTTATTGTCGTGGAGGTTTTCCTTAAGTAAAAGAATTTACTTATTTCCTAGGAAAGGGGGGAATGAGACGGAGTGGGGATCCATTCTGAATTAGGTGAAGTGTCTGGAAGAGGTGAGGGGTCTGTGGGGCCAAAGATGAAGGAAAAGCCGCATTCCAGAGACAACAAGGAGACAGAGAAAGAAAAACAGAAATGACCACAAGGTCAATTTGCCCCAGACATAGAAATTCCTTTGATAAAGAAGAACTGGTGCTAAATGTCACGCGGAATGAATATGTATGAACTTATTGTGAAACTGTATGCATATGCATTTGGAGGGGGGATAAAAGAAGACCCGAGGTCTTCAGAGGCACGCATACCTTTTTGGGGGCTTGCGTCCCGGCGCGCGTCGTAATAAAAGCATACCGAGCTTTACAACTTTTACAAAGTTGTGAGGTTTCTTCTTTTCTCTGCAAAACAATGCCAATAGCAAAGCTGTTCATTTGGGAAGTCAGACGGGGCCCAAGCAAACTCCAAACCCCCTTTGCCTGTGAACTGTAGCAGAGCTGCAGTCCATGACTTGCTCTTCAGACAAGCAGCACAGAGCCAAGGGCTCCTGGGACTGTTGGGAAATGCCGATCCCATTCCAGCCTGTTGGGGATGGTGCATAAGGACTGCACCTGCACAGCCTCTGGTGGGTGTCAGCTGCAGTGTTCCACAGACAAGAGCAGCTGTCAAGGCACTCAGCGCTCTCTTGTGCAGGAGAGACAGAGACGAAGCTGAGGAGAGTCCCTGCCAGGGCTCAGCCTTACCCAAATGAGCAATGGATTCTTCCAGTGCTTTCACAGCTGCCCCACGAACCCTGGCATCCTTTGAGTTCAGGTTCTTTGTTATTCCCTCCACCAAACCAATGATCACCGGGTTCAGGGCATCTTTCAGGGCTCCTGTGATTTCAGCCAGCACATCCAGCGCCCTCTGCTTCACTTTCCTGTGGCTGTCAGATATTCTCAGGACAAAATAATCAAAAATCTGTGAAGAGAACAAGCAACGTGAAAGCTGCATTCAAATGTCCTTGTTTGAAGAGTGGCTGTAGCAGTCAGCAACGTCAAAGATACAAGTGATTCTTTCTATCAGGTCAGCACTCACTTGCACAATTTCACTGTTTTCATGTGGGCCACTCACTGGAATGGTGGTGCAACCTCATGCTGGTCTGCAGACTGCTGTCTGCTCTTCCCAAAAATCTCTCATGGAGAACAAGGTCAAGCTTCTGTCACAAGATTTGCCACCAGGAAATTATGCCACTGGTGAAGTTTTCATGATGACTGTTAGTGCTGGCTTAGGGCAAATTTGGGGAGGAAACCTCCAAAATTGGTCCATCTACAAAGCAAGTTCAAGCAGCCCCTACCCCTACTAGTTCAGGAAAAGACTTCCCTGGAGAAAAGTGAAAAAAACCCAGTTTATTTAACAAGTAAAGTATTCACAAGCATGAAAAATGAATAATATTAAATAAAACCTTGGACAGTGCTGAAGAGATGGCAAATTCAGAAAGTCCTTTTTGTGGGTTGTAGTTGGCTCACTCGGTCTCTCCTGAGTCCCTCTGGTGCTGGAATGCAGCGTCCCAGAGCTCAGGGGGCCACAGGTGTGAGCTGCAGGTGTTTTCCTGGGTTTTCAGTCCAGAGCAGGTTTAAACAGTTCCAAGAAAAAGGAAAGTCACAGCCCGAGGAACTTCTCTGCCCCAGCTAGCTAAAAATAATTGTTAGACCTGGGCTGTGAAGGCACTGGGAAATTTCCAAATCTGGGCACTGGCATTGCCAGCAAACACCAGATCTGGATAATGCTGGAGCCAGAACCTGGAAATTTCCAAATTTTGGGTTTCTGTGCCAGGAAATCATTGGACTTGGGCTGTGCCAGCACCAGGAATTTTCAGATTTCGGCGCTGGCGCTGCCAGCAAACATCAGATCTGGGTGGTGTCATTGCCAGTGACAGAAATCTGCCAGATTTGGGCTCTGCTGGCACTGAGAAATTTCCAAATCTTGGTTCTGGTTACATGAAACACAAGATGTGGGCGGTGCCAGACCAAGTGGCAGGAAGCTGCCACGGGCTTTGGATTTCTGTGCCAGCAAATTGCTGCACTTGGGCTGTGCCAGAAAAGGGAAATGTCCAGATCTGGGCACTGGCAGTGCCAGCAAACAGCCCATTTCAGGCTCCAGGCTCCAGGAAGGATTGGATCTGGATGCCTTCCTCTTTTCTTTCCTTCTATCCTTCCTTCTTTCCTGGGATCCTGCTGTCAGCAAACTCCAGATTGGGCGGTGCTGGCAAGGGGAAATTGCCAGGTTTTAGCTTTCTTTGCCAGCAAATTGCTGGACATGGGTGGTGCCCAAAGAGGGAAATTGCCAGATGTGGGCATCGGCAGTGCCAGCGCACACCAGATCTGGGTGGGGGATGTGCCAGCACCAGGAAATTGCCAGATGTTAACTTTCAGTGCCAGCATATTGCTGGAATTATGCTGTGCAGGAACCTAAAAAATTCTGGATCTGGGCACTTGTGGTGTCAGCAAACACAAGATTGGGTTGCTGTAGGTACCAGGTATTTGCAAGGTTTTGGCTTTCCTTGCCAGAAAATTACTAGACTTGGGCTGTGCTGGCACTGGGAAATTCCCGCATCTGGGCACTGGTGGTGCCAGCAAACACCGGATCTTGGCATTGCCAATGACGGTAGCAGGGAATTGCCAGATTGTGGCTTTCTTTACCAGAAAATTGCTGGACTTGGCTCTGCCAGAATAGGGAAATATCCAGATCTGAGCACTGGCAGTGGCAGCAAACATCAGGTCTGGGCACCTGTACTGGCATCAGGAAATTGCCGGATTTTGGCTTTCTGTGCCAGCAAATTGCTGGACTTGGCTGTGCCAGCGCTGGGAAATTTCCAGATGTGGGCACTTGCGCAGCAAACACCAGACCTGGGTGGTGCTGGTGGCAGCACTGGGAAGCTGCTGGGTTCTGGCTTTCTTTGCCCGAAAATTGCTGCATTTAGGTTTTGCTGGCAGTGAGAAATTTCCAGATGCTAATTTTGCAGTGCCAGCAAACTGCTGGAATTAGGCTGTGCAGGCATCTGAAACATTCCCAATCTGGGTACTGGCGGTGTCAGCAAACCCGAGATCGGGTTGCTGTAGGTACCAGGTCTTTGCTTGGTTTTGGCTTTCTTTGCCAGCAAATTGCTGCACTTGGGCTGTGCCAGAATAGGGAAATATCAAGATCTGGGAACGGGCAGTGCCAGCAAACCCCACATTTCAGGAAGGATTGGATCTGGACCCCTTCCATCCCTGCCTCCCTCCCTCAGTAAGGTGCCAGAGGGGCTGGAGAGCAGCCAGGCAGAAAGGGACCTGCAGGGACTGATGGACAGCAGGCTGGACATGAGCCAGCAGTGTGCCCAGCTGGCCAAGAAGGCCAATGGCTCCTGGCCTGGCTCAGGAATGGTGTGGCCAGCAGGAGCAGGGCAGGGATTCTTCCCCTGTGCTCAGCACTGCTTGGGCAGCACCTTGAGTGCTGTGTTCAGTTCTGGAGCCCCCAATTTAGGAAGGACATGGAGGGGCTGGAGCGTTTCCAGAGAAGGACAAGGCTGGTGATGGATCTGGAGCACAAGTGCTGTGATAAGTTCCTGAGGAAGCTGAGGTTGTGTATCCTGGAGAAGAGGAGGCTCAGGGGAGAAAAGGCAATGTAAGGGCACAGGTTGGACTTGATGATCTCCATGGCCTGTTCCACCCTTGCTGATTCTGGGATTCTCTGGAACCACCCTTGGAGCAGTTGCAGGATGAGCCCTGGGCCTCCTCTTCAGAAGCTCCAGCAGCCCAGGTCCCTCAGCTTCTCCTGCCAGCCCCAAGGCCCATCCTGTCAGTCCTGCAGAGCCTCTGCAGCTCCTCCTCGCTGCCCAGAACAGGGAGCCCCAGAGGCAGACACAGCAGCCCAGATGTGCCCCCCTGGCCTGGGGTGCCTCTGGCAAGGGAGCAGCACCAGGCACTGCAGGAGCCTGCAGACAATTGATCTGAAGGCCAAACCTCCTTAGCTCCTTCTGAAAGAGCAGGAACAGTTCCTCATTCCAGTGTGGTGGAATGCTGGGCACCACAGCTCCAGGTGAGGACGGGACACAAGTTTGCTCCCACTGAGTGCTGTGATGGGTTCTGCAGGAGCTCTGGCCTCCTGTGCTTGCCAGGCACAATGAGGAGAGAAGGAGCCAAGTGCAATGATGTGGGAAATGGATTTGTAGAAAGCTTTTAGGGCCTAATAGAAGGCCCACAAAGTAGGAATCTGTATATAAATCTTGAGACAAGAAATGCTAACTTAAAAATGCCATGGAACAGGACAGATATTTTTGAGAGAAAAATGGAGCTGGAAAAAAGTTTCAAAAGATGGCCTTGCAAATAAGATTTTGGAAAAGCAGAGCTATGAAAGATGCATTGTAGTGGGACCCATGAGGGGCAGTTTTAAATAATTGGCTTTAAGGCATCTACGACTTGGCATGGCAAAAGGCTGATAGACCAAGAAACGCTTATAATGTGTTATAATTAGGAAATAGTTGGCTTCTTAATTGTGATGGCGTGAATTATAACATCTGTATTGTCTCACCCTTCTCATGAGACTGAAAATGGAAGAAAAGTTATTAAAACACCTCTCAGTGTCCCCATCTCTAGGTCAAGAAAAGAGTATTATCCAACACACTGACACACCTTTGCCTCGAGCATAACCCAGCCTGGACCAAACACACTGAAAGGTTTCCCCTGTGGCCCATGTCTCGAAACATCAGGTCTGCTGTTTGACAGCTCAGGTTGGTTTGGTGTCAAGGTATTTCCCTCAGAAATACTGGGTTTGTCCTCCTCTGTGCCTTCCCCTCAGCAGCCTTGGGGATGCTCCTGTGTGAAGCCATCTGTCTCTCACAGTTTGAGACAACTTCAAACAGGATATTGTGCAATAAGTCGTCTCCTCTAAAGTGTTCCAACAACCCCTTTCCAGCAATAGGAAATTATTACTAATAGATGAAAGTGAAAACCCCCAACAGTTTATTAACAAACAGAATCCCCCCATGACACGCGTTAGTTACAAGAAGGCGCCGGGGTCTCTCTCGGAAGAACAGGAGCCGTCACGGAGCAGCTCCAGCAGCTGATGGAAGCTCGGGGGCTCGTCCAGCGTCGGCTTTCTTCCATGGCAGAGCTCCATGGAGCGGGCAGGGCAGTGAAGCAGCTGGGCTGGAGCCCCTCGCTGCCTTTTCTCCCCGCCGTGGCTCAGCTCACAGACTCTCGGGCTGGGAGCGGGGCCGCTCCGCTCCTGCCGGCACCGCGTCCCTGCGCTTGGACAAACGGTTTCCTGCCAGGAGAGCCCTGCACACTGCTCCACAGATCTTTCATAAAGGCCCAAACCAACTCCAAACACTCTGTCTGCAGCAGCTTTTCACAAAGGGCTGCAGCGATCCAGGACAGCTGCAAGTGAGCGTCGGAAGGCTCTTGTCTTGTTCCTGACAGCAGAATTCTTGATGATCTTGTGCAGTTTTATTCAGATGTAACATGAGAGCTGAGGTTTTTTTGTTAAAATATTTCTTGATGAGTAACAAGCTGTGGGAGCATGAGGTGCAGGACTGACATGTGAAAGCATGAGCATATCCTCCAAAGTGGCCAGTCTAATTGTCCATTTTATTACTCTTGTATTTACTCCACACTAATAAGGAAAACCAAGCTCTGCTTGGAGGCAAAACAGGCATGGGATACACTACGGTCCCTCGCAGGCTCAGCAGGGCTGGCAGTGGCACAGCAGGCAGTCTGCTTCATTGTGAACCACTACAGAGCTGCATCCCAATCTGGTTTAGGTGGCGTGGTATTATTAAGAGCTCCTTTTCTGCATGAGATACAAAAGGAGATCCCAAATGATCTTCATGCAAGCATGCAGTAAAGAACTGCTCCTGCTATCCTAACAGAGCATTTGCTTTGGCAATTACACTCTTCCCGTACATCTTTTGATGCAGACACCTCAGGTTTTCCCC
This sequence comes from Melozone crissalis, assembly GCF_028551555.1. Lineage (NCBI taxonomy): Eukaryota > Metazoa > Chordata > Aves > Passeriformes > Passerellidae > Melozone > Melozone crissalis. The sequence continues at coordinate 6,575 of NW_026535876.1, read as the reverse complement.
TACACCCTTGCAAGGTTGGCAGTCGCTGTTTCCCATTTCCTGTTCTTCCCTAGAGATGGTGCAGTGGCTGCTTTGAAACAAAGAGCCCTGGGATCTGGACAGCTTGAAGGAGCATGAGATGCTAATTAAGTGCTCATATTGGTAACACCCAGGCCTGCACTGCCCAGTGCTCTGCAGCAGCAGCAGCAGCAGCAGCAGGACCATGCATGATTCCCGTTGGCGGATGTTCATGCTTCTGATGTGCAAGAGCAATGACTCTGAGGAGGGACAAAAATGCCCCTCTTCAAACAGTGGGTGTGCAAGGAGATGTGAAGTTTCACAGCCTTTTCTAGGATATTTCAGAAAGATCTAAGAGAATATTGTGGCACGGAGCAGGTCCCTAATTTTGTCTCCAGAGAAATCCCCAAAGGGCACATTGACTCTGCTGCTGATGGCAACCCCAGAAGCTCATGGACCAGTTTTCCCTGCAATGTGCCGCCCTGCCCGGGCTTTACTGGGCCGGGACTAGACCCAGAGCTAAGCAAACACAGGCAGCCAGGTGACATTGTGTAACATCAGAAACTGGCGACCATGAGGACTTTGCTCATGGCCAAAAGTGGAAGAGGAGAGGCCCAATGAGGAAAGGATGTGGTGAGACACTGGCACATCGAGTGAGCTCTAGGCTAGCAGGTCCTGGTCTCACATTCTCCTCTTGGTTTTTTTCAATTTTGTTTATTTATTTACTTTTTTTCATCATCAAAATAAAATAGATAGAATTAAAAAAAAAATGTCATCAAAAGTTAAAGACAGAATCAAAAGACATTAATTCAAAACTAACCCTAACCCTAACCCTATCCCTAACCCGAACCCCAACCCCAACCCTAACCCTAACCCCAACCCTAACTCTAACTGGGGTCGTGTTTCCCTAATTTTCCCCATTTTTCCCCAATGTTTCCCCTCTGTGTCTCGGATTCCCCCCCGATTTCCCCCCGGGGATCCCCGGCCATGCCCGGTTCTTTTCCCCGATCCCGCCCGGCCGTTCACGGCCCTCGCCCGTCCCCGCGCCCCGGCCGGCCCTGGGGCTCTCCCTTGCCGGCCCCGGGCGGGTGCGGGAGAGAGAAAATCCAATAAAATGGAACAAAACCCAATCCAACCGTGCGGGGTCTCGCTGGGGTTGGGGTGCACGGCTGGCATTTGGGGCGTGCGGGTGGGATCCGGGGCTCCCTCCCGGCTGGGGTTTGGGGTCAGCCGGGGCCGGTTCGGGGCTCCCGTCGGCAGAGGAGCCGTGCCCGGTCGGAGGAGTCCGCAGGGGATTTGGGGGCAGCTGAGCTGGTTTTGGGGGAACCGGGGGCATTCTGGGGGCTCCGAGATGAATGCTGCGATGACCTGGGGGCATTTGGGGGCTCCCGAGTGGGTTTTCGGGGCACTTGCAGGCATTTGGACAGTCCCGCAGGGATGCTGAGCTGAACTTGTGGCCATCGCAGCTCAGCAAGGAAAGAAAAGGTAAAACAGAAAGCCCGAAAGCCAGGCAGAAAGGAATTCCCAATTTTTAACCCCAAAAATGCCGGTTGAAGCCCTAAACACTGCGAGATTTTCTCCCTGCAAGGACCCAAAATTCCCATTTCCCCCCTTTTTCAGGCCTTACAAAGGCAGGATTTTACCCCAAAAATCCGGAGATCCATCCCTGAAAGATTCAGGTTTTCAAGCCCAGAAATGGCGAGCTTGAACCCCAAACGATCCGAGTTTGAACCCCAAATCTTCCCCGATTTTTTTCCCCTTCCAGGACCCAAAGGTCCCGGTTTGGAACCCCTAGAGTCGCGATTTTCAAGCCCAACATTCCCGAGTTTTCACCCCCAAAATCCCCACCCGAATGCATGCCCAGAACGGGGGGGGGATTGAAGCCCAGAAGCCCCGACTTTTCGGGCCGGAGTTCCGGGAATTTCCCGCCAAAATGCTCAGGGCTTCCGGGCGCGGCCATGGTGGCGGCGGGATCGGCCCGGCTCAGGTTGGGGGTGTCCGGGGGAGGGGGGTTTGGGGGGAATCGGGGGGATTTTGGGGCTCCTGGGGGGATCGGGGGGCCGCCAGGTCGGTTTTGGGGTGAATCGGGGCCGTTTCTGGACTCCCATCGAGCGCGGCCGAACCGAGCGCGGCACAGGCGGCGGCGGCGGCGGCGGGGGCAGCGGTGGCGGGAGCGGCCGGGCCGGGGCGGAGGTGTCCGGGGGGGATTTGCGGGGACTCTGGGGCAATTGGGGGGGGGGATTTTTGGGCTCCGAGGCCGGTTTTGGGGGGGATTTGGGTGCTTTCTGGGCTCTCGTAAGCGGCGCCGAGCCAAGCGCGGCAGAGAGGCGGCGGCGGGGGAGGGGGGGCGCAGCAGCGGGAGCGTCCGGGGGGCGATTTGGGGGGACCTGGGGGGGATTAGGGTGTGGTAGCCGAGGCTGGAGGGGTCCTGAGGCGGTGTCGGGGGGAGCTGAGGCTTTTTGGGGGATACTGGGGGGGTTTTGGGGCTCCCGGGTGAGGTTTTGGGGGGGTCCGTGAGGGGTCGTGGGGGTCCTGGATGGGATTTGGGGAGATGGGAGGGATTTGGGGGTGAATGTGGGGGATTTGGGGGCTGGCAGGTGAATACGGGGGGGGGAATTGGGCCATTGTGGAGGTCCCAAGTTGTTTTTTCCCATTTTTTCTGCTGAGTTCCCGATGTTTCGCCGTCGGTCCCTGCGCCCGTTCCCCGCTGGCCCCACAAGCCCCGCGGCCGAGCCCCACGCGCCCCCGGGACGGCCCCTGCGCCTGCCCGAACACGGGAAAGGGGAGCGCAGAAATCAATAGGGGAAAACATCTTGGATTGTTTCTTTCGTTTTCATTTCCCTTCTGGAAAGCTGTTTCTGTTTTCCAGGAATCTTCTCCTGTCTGCTCTTCCCAAGAATCTCTCACGGAGAACAAGGTCGAGCTTCCTGTCGCAAGATTTGCCACCAGGAAACGATGCCGCTGGTGAAGTTTTCATGGTGACTGTTTGTGCTGGCTTAGGGCTACTTTTGGGGAGGAAACCTCCAAAAGGGGTCCGTCTAGAAAGCGAATTCAAGCAGCCCCTCCCCCTACTCGTTCAGGAAAAGACTTCCCTTAAGAAAAGGGAAAAAAACCCCAGTTTCTTGAACAAGTCAAGTATTCACAAGCATGAAAAATGAATAATATTGAATAAAGTCTCGGACAGTGCTGAAGAGATGGCAAATTCAGCAAGTCCTTTTTGTGGCTTGGAGTTGGCTCACTCGGTCTCTCCGGAGTCCCTCTGGCCCGGAGCTCGGTGGGCCAGGGGTGTGAGCTGCTGCCGGCGTTCGTCTGGGTTTTCAGTCCAGAGCAGGTGTAAACAGTTCCAAGAAAAAGGAAAGTCACGGTTCCTCCACGGAAAGAGGAACTTCTCTTCCTGAGCTAGCTAAAAGCAAATTGCTAGAGCTGGGCTGTGAAGGCACTGGGAAGTTTCCACATCTGGGCGCTGGTGGTCCAGCAAACACCAGAGCTGGATGGTGCTGGTGCCAGAACCTGCAAATTTCCAAACTTTGGCTGTCTGTGCCAGCAGATCGCTGGACTTGGGCTGTGCCGGCACCAGGAAGTTTTCAGATCTGGGCGCTGGCGCTGCCAGCAAACACCAGATCCGGGCGGCCTCATTGCCGGCGACAGAAATCTGCCGGATTTGGGCTCTGCCGGCAGCGGGAAATTCCTTCCTTCCTTCCTTCCTTCCTTCCTTCCTTCCTTCCTTCCTTCCTTCCTTCCTTCCTTCCTTCCTTCCTTCCTTCCTTCCTCCCCTCCTTCCTTCCTTCCTCCCCTCCTTCCTTCCTCCCTTCCACCCTCCCTCCCTCCCTCCCTCCTTCCTTCCCTCCCTCCCTCCCTCCCTCCTTCCTTCCCTCCCTCCTTCCTTCCTTTTTTCCCTCCTTCCTTCCCTCCCTCCCTCCTTCCTGGGCCATTCTGGGCGCTCCGAGATGAATGCTGCAATGACCTGGGGGCATTTGGGGGCTCCCGAGTGGGTTTTCGGGGCACTTGCAGGCATTTGGACAGTCCCGCAGGGAGGCTGAGCTGAACTTGTGGCCATCGCAGCTCAGCAAGGAAAGAAAAGGTAAAACAGAAAGCCCGAAAGCCAGGCAGAAAGGAATTCCCAATTTTAACCCCAAAAATGCCGGTTGAAGCCCTAAACACTGCGAGATTTTCTCCCTGCAAGGACCCAAAATTCCCATTTCCCCCCTTTTTCAGGCCCTACAAAGGCAGGATTTTACCCCAAAAATCCGGAGATCCATCCCTGAAAGATTCAGGTTTTCAAGCCCAGAAATGGCGAGCTTGAACCCCAAACGATCCGAGTTTGAACCCCAAATCTTCCCCGATTTTTTTCCCCTTCCAGGACCCAAAGGTCCCGGTTTGGAACCCCTAGAGTCGCGATTTTCAAGCCCAACATTCCCGAGTTTTCACCCCCAAAATCCCCACCCGAATGCATGCCCAGAACGGGGGGGGATTGAAGCCCAGAAGCCCCGACTTTTCGGGCCGGAGTTCCGGGAATTTCCCGCCAAAATGCTCAGGGCTTCCGGGCGCGGCCATGGTGGCGGCGGGATCGGCCCGGCTCAGGTTGGGGGTGTCCGGGGGAGGGGGGTTTGGGGGGAATCGGGGGGATTTTGGGGCTCCTGGGGGGATCGGGGGGCCGCCAGGTCGGTTTTGGGGTGAATCGGGGCCGTTTCTGGACTCCCATCGAGCGCGGCCGAACCGAGCGCGGCACAGGCGGCGGCGGCGGCGGCGGGGGCAGCGGTGGCGGGAGCGGCCGGGCCGGGGCGGAGGTGTCCGGGGGGGATTTGCGGGGACTCTGGGGCAATTGGGGGGGGATTTTTGGGCTCCGAGGCCGGTTTTGGGGGGGATTTGGGTGCTTTCTGGGCTCTCGTAAGCGGCGCCGAGCCAAGCGCGGCAGAGGCGGCGGCGGGGGAGGGGGGGGCGCAGCAGCGGGAGCGTCCGGGGGGCGATTTGGGGGGACCTGGGGGGGATTAGGGTGTGGTAGCCGAGGCTGGAGGGGTCCTGAGGCGGTGTCGGGGGGAGCTGAGGCTTTTTGGGGGATACTGGGGGGGTTTTGGGGCTCCCGGGTGAGGTTTTGGGGGGGTCCGTGAGGGGTCGTGGGGGTCCTGGATGGGATTTGGGGAGATGGGAGGGATTTGGGGGTGAATGTGGGGGATTTGGGGGCTGGCAGGTGAATACGGGGGGGGGAATTGGGCCATTGCGGAGGTCCCAAGTTGTTTTTTCCCATTTTTTCTGCTGAGTTCCCGATGTTTCGGCCGTCGGTCCCTGCGCCCGTTCCCCGCTGGCCCCACAAGCCCCGCGGCCGAGCCCCACGCGCCCCCGGGACGGCCCCTGCGCCTGCCCGAACACGGGAAAGGGGAGCGCAGAAATCAATAGGGGAAAACATCTTGGATTGTTTCTTTCGTTTTCATTTCCCTTCTGGAAAGCTGTTTCTGTTTTCCAGGAATCTTCTCCTGTCTGCTCTTCCCAAGAATCTCTCACGGAGAACAAGGTCGAGCTTCTGTCGCAAGATTTGCCACCAGGAAACGATGCCGCTGGTGAAGTTTTCATGGTGACTGTTTGTGCTGGCTTAGGGCTACTTTTGGGGAGGAAACCTCCAAAAGGGGTCCGTCTAGAAAGCGAATTCAAGCAGCCCCTCCCCCTACTCGTTCAGGAAAAGACTTCCCTTAAGAAAAGGGAAAAAAACCCCAGTTTCTTGAACAAGTCAAGTATTCACAAGCATGAAAAATGAATAATATTGAATAAAGTCTCGGACAGTGCTGAAGAGATGGCAAATTCAGCAAGTCCTTTTTGTGGCTTGGAGTTGGCTCACTCGGTCTCTCCGGAGTCCCTCTGGCCCGGAGCTCGGTGGGCCAGGGGTGTGAGCTGCTGCCGGCGTTCGTCTGGGTTTTCAGTCCAGAGCAGGTGTAAACAGTTCCAAGAAAAAGGAAAGTCACGGTTCCTCCACGGAAAGAGGAACTTCTCTTCCTGAGCTAGCTAAAAGCAAATTGCTAGAGCTGGGCTGTGAAGGCACTGGGAAGTTTCCACATCTGGGCGCTGGTGGTCCAGCAAACACCAGAGCTGGATGGTGCTGGTGCCAGAACCTGCAAATTTCCAAACTTTGGCTGTCTGTGCCAGCAGATCGCTGGACTTGGGCTGTGCCGGCACCAGGAAGTTTTCAGATCTGGGCGCTGGCGCTGCCAGCAAACACCAGATCCGGGCGGCCTCATTGCCGGCGACAGAAATCTGCCGGATTTGGGCTCTGCCGGCAGCGGGAAATTCCTTCCTTCCTTCCTTCCTTCCTTCCTTCCTTCCTTCCTTCCTTCCTTCCTTCCTTCCTTCCTTCCTTCCTTCCTTCCTTCCTTCCTTCCTTCCTTCCTTCCTTCCTTCTTCCTTCCTTCCTTCCTCCCCTCCTTCCTTCCTTCCTCCCTCCTTCCTTCCTCCCTTCCACCCTCCCTCCCTCCCTCCCTCCTTCCTTCCCTCCCTCCCTCCCTCCCTCCTTCCTTCCCTCCCTCCTTCCTTCCTTTTTTCCCTCCTTCCTTCCCTCCCTCCCTCCTTCCTGGGCCATTCTGGGCGCTCCG